>NC_139001.1:39281885-40604708 GCF_964374135.1 Grampus griseus | reverse complement strand
TTTTCTTTCTTTCTTTTTTTTTTTTTTCTGAAAGACTATTTGGAACAAAAATGAGCAATAGCATTCAATTAAATGTGTGTACAATTTGAGCATTTGTGGATTCCCACCAAGTGATTATTACTTGGTTTAAGCAACTGTGATGTGTTCAGGTAAATCACTCAGTTTGTGCCCCTGGGAAAGTTGACAAATGTCAACATTAAACCTATCAATTCTAATTTACCTCCTTTGAGACAGCACTCTCTTGGCTAGGGTGGATTGGAAAACACTGCAAAGGGACCAGCATTTCATCTTCTAGAAAGGGATGACAGCTAAAGTCACCCAAGGACACATAAACAAACACAGAGCTGTCTTAACAACTTGACATAAGTTAATCATATATCCCCTTCCCTTATTCAAAGACCAAAGTATCCAAAAGTAGCCTTGTGGAGAAATATTGAGAAGAGGTAAGTATATAGAAGGCCATTTGGAAAATATTTATCCTCAGTAGGCTATGTAAGAGTATTTCTCCATATAATTGGAACTAATGCTTCAATTACCTGGGTGTCCAAACAGTGAAGGTTAAGGTAATATACCTTATCACCAGTAAGAACCTCACTTTGTAGCCATTCTTCAACATAACACTTCTATGTCATTGGAGAAATTTCTAAGTTACTTTTGCCAAAACTGTAAAATATGAAGAAATACAATATCTTGATATAATATTTAAGGATTAAGTGACATGTGAGAGCACCAATTACATAACTGGCACACAATAGGTTTTCAATCAAGGTGAGTTTCTTTCCTGAATGTATTTTCAAGTGACCTGTTGTTCACATCTTGTGATGTGACTTGTTCATGTCTTGTGAAACTTAGCTATGTGCAATGAAGAAAACCAATCCCAGACATAATTATAAGGAAACATCACTTTAATAGTAAGCAATGAGGTACACACATTTAATGCCACACTTTAAATGGCAGGACAGGAAAATAAACCACACCGTATCTTCATGTGTATATGTGTTTGTATTCTGTTAAGTTTTCTCTTTTGAATGTTTGTCTTATAATACCTTTATATTAGTAGATAACTGCATATAAGTTATAGATAAATGTATGTATACTGTGTGTGCTAATATTTTATTTTACTGTGAATAATAAAAATGTAAAGATCACTAGTTTAGTTAGTATAAGCAAACACAAACTTTGGGAGTATTTGTGAGGTCCTGCATAGAAGTCCATTGTAAAGTAAATTGAAATTAATTGCCAAATTTCTTTGTGTTAATAGAAATTTATTTCAAAAATGACTGAGGAAATCATTTATGAAAAGAGAACAATTTATAACACCCCCCCCACCCACACACACACATGCATACACACACAGAAAACAAACACCAAAATATCCCTGCTTGAATCTGGTTAAATTGCTGACAAAAAGAATGCAAAGTAGATTGCTCCAGGACTGGAATGAGAGGCATGTTCTGAAGAATAGTAAACCTGTCTACAAATGAGCATTTTTCCACTTGACCTCCTTGCCATATAAATTAAATATAGCAAGGAAAATGGCTAAACTGCAGGCTAACATTTAGAGATTATCTAACATCAATATTGGACCCCCTTCTCACTTTGAATTCTATTTAACAAATTATTATACTTCTGTGAAGTTGCTTTTTGCAATGCCAGATTGTGTTTTCTTGCATTATCTCTAGTGGTGAAAATAATCTTTTTGTATTCCTCATGTTTAATTCCCATTGGAATTAAAAATGGACAAATGGACAAACCTTTCTGTGTTCTGTGGAATGTTTTTGGTACTCTTAGAACTTTTCCTTCTACCAATTATAGCTACAGCAAGATAGGTAGATGTCTTTCTTAAGAAATGCTGTGCTCTTCTGGTTTGAACAGTATTAAATACAAACTGAAATAATATGATTTGCATATCTGAAGATAGTTAAAAGATAGGACAAATTCTAACAATGCCATAATTATTTATGTTGGCAAATTTCTGTTTAGCTTATTATATGTTAGTGATTTTAATACCAGTATAGTGCCAAGTGCATAGACTCAGACATCACCTCACTGAAAACATGTATTATAAAAGTAAAAGTGCCATTACTGGAGGAAAAACACTCATACAGTGAGTAGCAGAGCACATATGATGCTCCAACACTTATTATCTCGGAGAAGGTTGCTCAGTCCACACATATCAAAATGTATGCATCTTAGAATTGGCTTTAGAAGAGGGTGCCTGACCCATGAAGCTCCCATAGTTGTTACAAAGAAGGTTGAAGGTTGACTATGTACCAGAAGGATAAACCTTTTTGGTCAAGAAAACACCCTGGTTAAAAAGGGGAGCCTCCTGGGCACAGTGAGGCCTCATCCTATTTTTCACTTGATTTAATGAGATGGAGGCTTCAGGGTATGTCTCTCTTAAAACAGCTGCTCTTAAATAACTAGAACTATCCTCATAATGCTGCTATCTTAAATTTAAACTCCAGGAATCGAGTTGGAAGTGGCTTCCAGTTCCATGTTCCAGCTAACGATTACCAATGCTATGAAGACAATTTTAGCAATTTACAGGATATTCTAACGTTTCTTTAATTAGGAGTGACAGGAAGTTTTATAGACAACTTTATCTCCTTGATTTTACTTCAAACTGCATTGTACATTTGGGGGTTTATAAATTTATCTTCTAATTCCTTCAGTCTAAACCTCTATAGTATGCTCAGATATCTTAAGAACATGATTTAAATCTTATAAACCGTTACTTAAATTTGAGAACCAACACAATGTGAATTGCTTAAAGCTTGTAAGTTGCAATGCATTTCATATTAATTTGCTGATTAGTAATGCCATGTTTTGAAGATCTGTGAATTCAACTGCTTTACTTTCTTTGTTTGATTAATTTATTATAAATGTATGTGATTGAATAAGTAATGTTAAGCTTCATGAAATATTTATTGAGAAGAAAATAACTTTTTATATCATTTTTATTGCAAGATTGCAAAACTTTTAGAATTCAAAAGCGTTGACAAGTAAAAGGAAATCATTCAATATTATAGAGATAAATGTTATATTACAAAAAATAAATAAGTAAACACAAATATTCATGAACTCAGACTTTTCTACACATTTTTGCAATATCAGCACTTAAGTGGTCATTAAAAAATCAGAAGCACAGATAGATTTTTACTTTTGTCATGTCTTGAATCTAAGCATTAAAAAAATTTAAAAAATTAAAGTTTTAAAAACTAAAAAAATACTTGTTAATGCTAGTTTTCATGGTTTTAATAATCTATTACTGTAGTAGATTAAGTGATTTCCCCCTAAATTCACATCCACCTGACACCTAAGAATGTGACCTTATTTGGAAATAGGGTCTTTACACATGTAAATAGTTAAAGAGATATTGAGATGAAATCATATGATTGCTGTCTTATAGGAGAAAAGAGGAGGAACTTTAGAAACAGAGACACAGATACACAGAGAAGAAAATAATGTGAAGATACAGGCAGAGACTGGAGTGATGCATCTACAAAGCAAGGAACACCAAGGATTGCCAGCAGCTACCAGAAGCTAGGAGAGAATAATGGAAGAGATTCTCCCCCAGAGCTTCCAGAAGGAACCAACCTTGATTTCACCTTGATTTTGGACTTCTGGCTTCCTGAACTGTGAAAGGATATATTTGTATTATTTTAAACAACCCAGTTTGTTGTAATTTGTGTAATTGTGTTAGGGCAGCCCTAGAAAACAAATACAGTTGCCTGATATACCTGATATACCATGCCCTTATTACTTTTCTGCTTGATGCCTGTCCTTGACTTGTCACTTCTGCAACATATTAAATATCTACTATATTCACCACTGTCATAAGGATTTTCTACTGCCAAATTACTGTTTTCTGGTAGTTGAGATATAATTGCTCACCTTAAGGTTAACAGTTCCACAGTGAAAATAAAATCTATGATTTAACTAGTCCAATCTTTTTCTGTATAAAGATTCTAATATTATTTGTTTGATATTGTTATTCTTTAAAATATGTAAAAGAGAGTTACTCATATTTAAAAAGATGAAATATTTAAAATATAAAGAATTAAATAAAAATCTCCCGTAATGAGAGAAAGAAAGAAAAATGATAGATGGTTAGGTAGACAGATAGATAGACATATAGGTAGACAGGTAGGTAGACAGATAGTTTTATTTTCCATATATATTCTTTCAAAACTGGGATCACCTTGTGTACATAGTTTTATATCCTGACTGTTGAAAACACACTGTATTGAGAACATTTTTCTTGTAATTAGATTCACATTTTATGGTTCCACAATACTTCCATCGTGTAGCTAAATCTTAACACTCTAATTACTGTATTCATTTTTAGGATAAATACATTTCATAGAAAGCATTATTCCTGTCTGATTATTTTCAAAGATAACTACCAAGAATTAGAATTACTTAATCAAATGATAAAAAACTCAGTAACATTTTTAAAAGTTGTTTTGCTTATGAAATATTTTATTTTTCACTGATAGAATGGTCAATTGCAAAGGAAGTCTTCCTAATGTGATCTTCAGCCAAAACACTAAACAATCTTACAATTGATGTTATATAGGCCAATTTAATTTTGTTAGATAATCTATCTTTCAACATTTATTCTATGATAGCTATTTCTAGCAACAAGGTGATAACCAAGGTGACATGTCTCTTTAGATATCCTTCAGTGTTCACAAAGGTGCAGTTTGTTCATATCCTTTCCATATTCATCCTGGCCCCCAGTTCCCTCCAGGTTTGCCAACTCTCACTTAGCTAATTTGAATACCCTCCTTTGAGGCAGAGACTAATATGGCTCTTTCCCACGACTGTCCACAATCTCAGGATACAAAGTATGGTTTCCATGGGTTTTCTATATCCCTATGCATAGATATTTTTGGTTATGGGTGTTTTTTCTTTGTATATTTTAATACCATGTTGTCACATCAAACTTTTCAACAACTTTGCGTTCTTAATGGTAAAAATTTATTGTATCACGGTTTTGCTTTTGGGGTCACTAATTACTCATTCTCACACCATCTACTTTGGAAAAAAAACTAACATCACCCTTAGCACAAGGTATGGTCGTGTAATCTAGTGGAAAGCAATCAGTTTATGTTATTTTTCTGGAGGTAATGATTAGTTCAGAGAGTGGCTGATCAGTCCAAAAAAAGCCGAGGAATCCCATTGTTAGACCTGCGCGGTCTCCTAGGAGTTTCGACTCGCCCAGGAAACAACAAGAGTCGGAAGTCGATGCAAAACGCAAGAGGTTTATTGAAGGCCGGTGCACCGGGGTTCCTTGGTCCTCACGCAGGAGGTCGAAGAAGGAACCCTTTTGGGCGCGAATATGTCAGTTTTATAGGTTCCCACTTCCCCGTATGTAAATTATAGATTTGGTTGTGTTCTCCTGCTGATTGGTCCCGGCTTAGGCTCGGACCAGAGAGGGAACTTGTCCCCAGCTGCCTGATTGGTCTTTGACAGACACCTTTTTTACATTTTGTTATCTCCCTCCTTCTCCCCAGCTGTCTGATTGGTCTTTGACAGACACCTTTTTTACATTTTGTTATCTCCCTCCTTCTCGGAAGGGGGCCGGACATCCTGGAAATTCACCCATTGTCTAAGAAGCCCCTATTGTCTGGAGAGTTCTTAATCATTAGCTGGAACAATGTCCCTCGAGTCCCACACCATTTTACTACTTTTGAAAACGCTATTTGGAAATGTATATTCTTTTAATCACAAGGCCTGAATCGAAATATAAAGTTAATGCTGCTATAGTTACCTTGAAATCAACAGAAGAGATTTGTTTTTGAAAACAAAGCTAATACGGTTATTTTTTTCTAAAGCCTGGTAGAATACTTCCTTTATTAGCCCTATGGTTTACAAATTTAACAAGAATTTATCTACCTTTTTATCTGACCTGACACTTAGAATTACTTCCAAGCTGTGAAGAAAGCCTGAAAAACAATAAAACAAAATGAAATATTGTATGCTAATGTTTCTTTCTTCCTTGCTCAACCGGGATCTGCGCCATACAGGAATTTGTCCTGCGGATCTAACTTCAGTGTCTACTCTTCCATAGTTTGTACTTTTGCTCTGTGACATTATTTAATTCTTCAAGACTGTTATCCCCAGTTTCACCAATGTTCATTCTATTCTTTATCTTCTCAATGCACTTTTAATTTCAAAACATCCCCTTTTTCAAAAATTTGATCATGTGCTTAGAACATTTCATTTATATGAGTAACATCTTAAATGTCATTAAATGTGTGTGTCTGTGTGTGTGTTGTTGTTTTTAAAATGAAATTTGCTTTAATATGGTTCCTTTTTCATAACAGTTTTGCTAAGTATCTTTCCATCACTTTAAATCAGAGTGGTTTGCAACATTGGCTGTTTACTGGAATCAACAGAAGTGTTTTCAACAATTCAGGGCCTGGCTGTGCTCTGACTAATTGAGTTAGAATCTCTGGGTGTGGGTCCCAGGTGCCACTATTTCTTTAATTCTACTAGATGATTCAGTGCTCAATAAAGTAGAGAACCACTGTGCTAAATGGTTAGTAATCTTTCTTTGACTACATATTTACTTATTCTCTCCTCCTGAAAACTACCATCACATAAAGCTAGTGACCAAGCCGTTGGATTTTTCTTGGTGTTTGTAGTTCAGAAGGTGTGAGAAGGATAATTTTCTTCCCCCATAGACTAGCATTGAGCATGCTTGTGCTCAATTATGGATTTATTTAAAAGAAGTCCTTACATCTGTGGGCACCATGTATAAATTAAGGAAGGTCATGCTCTGCGATGCTCCATGTCAATGGGATTATTGTGTTATAAGATTGTGGGAACAAGTCTTCCCCATGATCTGTGGAATTCAATCCATTTTATTTCATTAGAGCCCTCTAAAAGCAGCCATGAAACTGGTGGTTTTTTCCCACAAACTTCCCACAAAGAATAGAGAAGTTTTCCTTCCACTGGCTAGTGACTCTATCATTACTTCTAGTTACGCATCAAGATAGAGTGACATTTGGCATTGTTCATTATTCCTGTGGATAGTTGATAGGGAGAAGTAGTCATAAACATGTACCTCTCACTTGCCAACTTTCCTGCCTTTCAGCTTTAACATATATATACCATTTTTTCTTAGTTTTGTATCTTAGAAACAATATATATTTGGTCCTTAGCAGTGGTTATTATAATGTTAAATCATGAATAAAATGATAATTTGATAAAAATTATAGTTTATTACTATCTGTAATTTAAGAACAGATTATATTAATTCAATACTGTTATAGAACTTTCATTCTAAGAATTTATTTTAATATTTGCATTTATTTTAGTAATCACAGCTATAGAAATCATTTAACTCATTTTAATAATCACCGTGAAATTTCCTATTCTATAATCTCCTGATTCATAAATTATAATCCATTTTTATGTACTCAGAAAATGTTTTCAAATATTCCATCAAGGGCATTAAAACTGGTTATTTTCTTCTCTTTTACTAGCTAAAAATGTGGTAATAATATGAGAATAGTAAATAAGCTGCTTCTTTTCAAAACTAAGATATTGTTCCATTGTCTTTAAGCATTGACTATAGGAAGTCAGTGTGGCTTCTTTTGAAGTGATAAAGTACTAATCACTCCTCCCTGATGCTTAGGTTTTTTAAATATTATGCTTTTATTTTTTCCATTTTACTAGGATGAAATTTTACATGAGACTGATCTCATTCATCTTATATGGAATGCAGCAAATTCTAATTGACATATATTCCAATTATTTTAGCACCTAAATGTTTTCCTCCTCTTTAATTACATCTTTATTTCTACTGTTTTTATTTTCCTATACATTTTAAATTCAATCTCCATATATTATTATTTATCTCATTATTTTCATCAATATTACTGAGATATAACTTATGTACAATTAAAAGTACCCCTTCAATGAGTTCAAAAAATTGTGCCAAATATATATATCTGTGTAAATGTTACACAGTGAAAATATGGAATATTTTTTCACCACCAAAAAGTTCTCTCATACCTATCTGCTGTCGATCCCTGCCACCGGAGGCCAATGTAATAGCTGTTATGCTTCTGGTACTTTTGATTAGCTCTTCCTATTCTGCAATTTTTATGTAAATGAATCGTGTAGTAAGTTCTGTATTTTGTCTGGCTTTTCTTGCCCAACATACAGCTGCTATTTCAATTTCCCTAAAATTTTTCTTTACTCATTTTTTGTTCTTATTTCAGCTTGTTCTCTGCATTACATGGTGTTGCCATATATACTCATCATGTTATTTTATCTCACTCTTTCCTACTCCTTTTTATCTTCTTAATCCTTTCTAAGTGTCTCAAAATACATTTTTTTGGTTGATTTTCTGCTTCTGTAACAAATACATATTTCAGAAATGTTACACTATTTTATCTCTCAGGATCATATTCATGTTTTATATTGCTTATTTGTTTATTTTCACCTAGAACTAATGTTAGTTGACCTCACGTTAACCTTTTGAATATTAGTTCAAAATAAGACATAGTCATATTTGATAATTTTTAATACATAGACTAAATTTCAATTGGAGCAGCTCTGCTAAATCACAGAGGAAATTTGTATCCCCACAAATACATCTAGCATTACTCTTACCTTTGTTTCAATACGTAGCAATTAAATTTCAGAAACTATGCTTCCCACAGAACTATATTACTATCTGTCTTCTCATACCTGATTTCTTCTAGCTTTCCCTCTGATAAAGTCTCTAAATCTAGAAAACAAGAACTTGTTAGATAATACAGTATTTGGCTCAATAAAAAAACAAACACATTGAGAGATGGAGAATATCTGTATTTCTACAGATAATGGAAGAAAGATGTGGTACTTTTCACTTTTTCAGGATTTCAAAATTATTTTATGGAGATAAAATATATTTTTTCCTTCAAGTCTTATTACCCTCCAAGTTGTCAGATATTCCTTTCAATATATTACTGATACTGAGCAGGACCATGTGGGGTTCCTGGGCAACCCTTTCTGTGTCCCCCATTTCTTTTTTTTTTTTTTTTTTTTTTGCTGTATGCAGGCCTCTCACTGTTGTGGCCTCTCCCGTTGCGGAGCACAGGCTCCAGACGCGCAGGCTCAGCGGCCATGGCTCACGAGCCTAGCCATTTTGTGGCATGTGGGATCTTCCCGGACCGGGGCACGAACCCGTGTCCCCTGCATCGGCGGGTGGACTCTTAACCACTGTGCCACCAGGGAAGCCCCCCCATTTCTTGATTACAGGAAATAGGCTTCATTCAGCCTCCATGACCTAGGTGGGTTCCAACGGACAGGTTCAAACAGATGCTAATTAGGGAAGGGAAGGGATGAGGAGACAAGGGAGGAACAGTCAAAAGAAACAATAACACAGCCTTGGAGCTGGTTCTCCCTCAAGGGATATACATAACAGTGTCTTTGAACTATTGTGCAGGTACTTAAACCCCCACCAAGTATGGTGTCCACAAGCACATAGCCCCCAGACCAACTGGAAGAAGAAAATTGATGATGCTGACTCCCACTTACCTCACCACGAACCACTCAGAAGAATGTCCGCAAGCTGATCATGCCCTCTTTGAACCATTACTATAAAACTTGTCACTACCACCTCAGGTCAGGACACAGTTTTTGAGGGCATTAGCCACTGTAGCCCCCTTTGCCTGGCAAAGCAATAAAGCTATTCTTTTCTACCTCACCCCAAACTCTGTCTCCAAGATTTAATTCAGTGTTGGGGTACAGAGGCCGTATTCAGCTTCATTACCTGTTTACTTTTTGTGATGATAAGAATTTTATTCTTTTATTTTTTTAAGGTAATTTGTGATGATTTGAGATCAACTGTGACAGGAGTTGATATTTGGATTGTATTTTTGAAAGCAAGCAATAGGATATTTTAAAAAATATATTAAGTTCATTAGTTACTGAAATTTAATAATCTTACCGTTACCGAATCCAAGCTCACTCTACTCGCCACACAACAGGCCAATAAATCACGAGACGAGGTCTTGAGGCAAGGAATAGCGACTTTATTCGGAAAGCCAGTGGACCAAGAAGATGGCAGACTAGTGTCTCAAAATAACCATCTTATTGGGGTCTGGATGCCAGTTTCTTTTCTAGAACAGAGAGGGGGAGGAGGTGAGGAAGTAAAGTAAAAAGACCATTAGTTTTGCCTGGTTTGGCCAGCATCAGGGAGGGGATGTGTTAATTTCTTCTTTTCTACAGCCATTCACAGGTAGGCAGGGTCAAATTGTTTCCCTGTGAGCTGAACAAAAGCACTTTAACATTCAGGCAGAAGGGCAGGGTTCCCTGAGGCAGGCAATTATGTATGATTATAATAACAAAAGCAATGAAAAGCAAAGGTTAAAGTCAAAGAAGCAGATCCACTATGGAGTCAAAATTGGCTCTTCCCTGTTACATTACTACAATAATCTTAAAAAAGTATTCTTGATTCATAGTTTCTGCTACACATTAGCAGTAATCAAAATGAGCTTAAAATCATTCAAAACTTATGCTATATTTTACATAGGTAAAGAGTACTATAGGTAACTCAAAAATATTTATCTGTACATATTTAATAATGCATTAAATATTTTAAACACAGCCATGCTTTATAAAGAAGTTGGAGCTCATCTCTCTCTCTCTCTTTTTTTTTTTTTGGCAATTGATGTGTTTTTTTTTCCTAAATTGTTTTTTTCCCTCATATTTCTCTAATGAACTAAGTTATTTTTCCAAATAAGTCTTGGAAATATTTTGAACTGACAAAACATGCTCCCTCTAATTTTTTTAATGCATATATGCAAAAAACCTAATTATATCTAGCAATTCTAGATAAAACATTATTTTAAAATTTCCATTTAAATGTCTAATATAGTTGTTATTTCTTGATAATGGAGTTGAATTATGAGCAACACTTAAGTTATTTCTATTTGCAAATAGCAAATTGAAATTAAATATTATCCCAAACACCACAATTTGTTCATGCTTAAAATATAAATTTTAAAAGGAAATAATAAAAGGTCTTTTAAAATAATAGGGTTCAGGGCTTCCCTGGTGGCACAGTGGTTGAGAGTCCGCCTGCCGATGCAGGGGACATGGGTTAGTGTCCCGGTCGGGGAAGATCCCACATGCCGTGGAGTGGCTGGGTCCGTGAGCCATGGCCGCTGAGCCTGCACATCTGGAGCCTGTGCTCTGCAACAGGAAAGGCCACAGCAGTGAGAGGCCCGCATATGGCAAAAAATGAATAAATAAATAAATAAAATAAAATAAAATAATAGGGTTCAGTCAATATTCTGCTTCTACTTGTATTAGCATAGACCCTGTAAATGAAATAACGCAAACTCAAGTACTCATTTGTATGCACAAAATGATTTGTATGCAAACACAACTCCTTTATGAGAGTGATTTCTTAAGGAGTAGAATTCAAAGCAATTTCCAATTAGCCTTTAGTTAGAAAAATAGTGAAACTCAAACTTTTATAGCATATCAAGAAAATATAGGGGCTTCCCTGGTGGCACAGTGGTTCAGAGTCTGCCTGCCAATGCAGGGGACACAGGTTCATGCCCCAGTCCGGGAGGATCCCACACGCCGCGGAGTGGCTGGGCCCGTGAGCTATGGCCGCTGAGCCTGTGTGTCCGGAGCCTGTGCTCCCCAATGGGAGAGGCCACAACAGTGAGAGACCCACGTAGTGCAAAAAAAAAAAAAAGAAAGAAAATATAGTTACTAATTTGAAATAGAAGTACTGTGGTAGTGAAAAATTTTAAAACATGAAGTAAATTTTGAATGTATTTTTTTTTAAAGAACAGCATGTAAAAGAAATTAAATTTTGATTTATTTAGCAGTAAGTATTTTTTGCTTGTGAAGTAATTCCCTTTTTTGCCCAACGATGGAAATATTAGAGAATAAATACATGGTATATATTACAGAGTCAATATACAGCATTATGAGATGAAATTTTACACTGTATTTAAGAATTTTATAACTACATTATGAGAAGGAAAATATTTAAGGGTCAGAAAGAATTTTCATTTACCTTGAAAAATTTCACAGTAGATATAATCAGTTGTCATTTTTTATATTTCCACAGTGACTTAAATGTTTTCTTCAGAGACACACTACTTTTTAAAATTATTGGTTTAATTGCTACAAGACTATAAGGTCTACAATAGAAATTGTTATTTTTCTATTTTTCATTTACAATGGCCCAATGAGTTTGGTGTATAGTTAGTCCCATTTTACCTGTGAAGAAGTTGAGACACAAAAAGTTTAGTAATTTGCCCAAGTTAATGTAGCTTGGTAAATGACACAATCAAACCAAAGCAGTTTTATCTTCTGTCTAGGAGTCTCTAATATAATATCTGTTGACTAGTGGATCTCTCTGTAGTGATCCAATGATAAAAAAATAGTCATTAGCTACTTTATCCTACTGTTAGAATATATAGTTAATACCAGTTATCATATTATGTTTGTCCTTCTGATCAAAACTCTTTATTGAAACTTAATTTCTTATATAGCTTTTAAGCATAAAAAGCACCTAAGCTATTTTTTCTTTGTTGAGTTTAAATTCCAAACTTGTACCAGAAGAGAAAAATAAAAGACATACAAAAGAATTCCAACCTAGGTCTCAGTTTTAACAGAGCTGTGCAAGTCCAGGTACTGGGATGAAGATGTGCAGTAAAAGGGGTGTGTTATAAGGGCACTGAGTCTTTGAAAGGAAATGTAAATTTTTGAAAAAACAAGCAGCAATATCTAGAGAAATCAGACAAAACTAAAGTCCTTCAGGTTGGGTTATTTTCTTTAATTTTCTATAGCATGAGTTTTTTTCCTTGTTCCCCTTGGGTGTTTGTGGTTACAATGTTTATAGGCACAGTGGCTTAATCAAGAACACTGATTAAACTTCAAGAGGTCCAAGTACTCCTTAATCCACTATGACCTAGAAGTGAGATTTTAGGCAATCAAGTTAAAGACTCTGGGGCAACATTCCTTCAGATTCATAGGCTGCTCCTTCTTTGGCATTTATCAGTTTTTTTCTTTGAAGAAGATTTTCTTGAATAATAGCAACTAAATAAAAAATACATGAAAACATATCTCTTTAAAAAGCAGAATATCAAGAAATTTCATCTACAAAACTAGCACGTACAATGCCTATGATATTGTTTTGTTCTTAGTCCTAGTAGTTAGCTAGGTCATGGTTGATATGGTTTGAGTAATGTTAGAAAACGTTGCCATTTCTCACAAATTATTTTTCCAAAGTGTTTCTTTTGCCCCTGAAATCCATAAAGATTTACTTAGATTTATTACTGGCAAAGATATCTAGTGGCTAGTCATTAAAAGTTGAGTGAATGAATCAGGCAACACATTACTATACTATTGATTATTAATTTAATTCAAGAGACTTTATCAGATATCTATGAGAAGAAATTATATATCAGACTGTCATGATTTTCTGGGAGAAGATGAGTAGATTAAAGGAACTGAAACACTAGAATAATGGTGGGAACAAGAAGTCATCTCAAGCTTGGAGTATGAATAAGAAGGATTGACATTTTCAAAAGTAAAGGAAGGGGTTTAAAAACAAATAGATTAATACTGAGATAAATTTAGGTACTTATAAATTTTAACATGAGCTAATATTTACCATCCACAAGTATTTGGAGACCAATCTATACAAAAAATAATCCCAAAAGTTCCAGCTCAGTGCTAAATTTCAGAAAAATTCATAATAGAAAAGTAATTTGATAGATTCTGAAAATGAAGAATTCTATGGGTAGCATTGCAATCCACGTCTCTGCATATATCTTATCTAAACAGAATCTGCTCTGGAATAATCCTTCCTGGTAATCTCTAAAGGTGAGAAATTTGCCTAAGCCCAGAGTGGAAGATTCAAGGCCATTTTGTGTATCTTTAGTCACAATTATGTGAACAGCCTTCTCCAAAGTCACCCATAGAAGATCTTGAGGTGATCAATTGCCTTATCACTTCATGGTCTTGAAAATGGCAATAAAAAGAAAAGAAAAAATAATAAAAGAAAATAAAAGAATAAAATCAGTCTATTCTATCATCTATCTAGCTAGCTATCAATAATCTATATCTGTATAGATAATAGATATTTAGCTATCTATTGCTGAGCAAAAAATTATCCCCAAATTTAGCAACTGAAAACAACAAATATTTATTATATCATAGTTTCTATGAGTCAAGAATTCTCCTATGGCATGGATTAGCTGGGAGCTTCTGGTTCAAGAACTCTTATGAATTGCATCCAAGCCATTGGTTGGGGCTGTAGTCTAACCTGAAAGCTCAGCTCAGGGTGATCCACTTTCCAACTCACTCACTGGAAGTTGGGAGGTCCCTGGTATTGGCCGTAGACATCAACTCTTTGCCAAATCAGTCTCTCCAAAGGGCTGCACATAATATGGTAGTTTGCTTCCCCAAGAATGAAGAATTCAGAGAGACAGAAAAACATATCCCTCGAGGCAGAAGCCACAGCCTTTTGTATAACCTAATCTGAAAATTAACGTTCCATAATATCTGCCATATTCTATTCATTAGAAATGAGTTAATAAACCCAGATCCAACCCACAATCAGGAGGAGGAGATAACACAGGGGCATAAATATCAGGAAAGGGAGATCATTGAGGGCTATCTTAGAATCTGCCTACCACACTCACACACAATAACACAAAATGAGCTGTTGGGCTTATTATTTAAATCATACCTTTGATAGATGGGCTTTGATGTTTTGAAGACTTAAGGAGAAAAAAGATAGATTTTTAAAAACATTGCTTTTGTGGTCTAGAAATAATTTCACCTTTTTTCTCTGCTTATTTCTAGGCTTCCTTGAAAAAACTTGCACATGTGAAGAGCTCCACACTGCAATCAGAGCATTTTATCATGGCTTTCAGAAAGAAATTACCTCTAAATTATGCAAATTGCCTTAATCAACTAGATAAATATGAGTGTGAATAAAACGCAAAATGTTGTTGGAGATTCACTGATATGCATGTTATCATATTCATCATTCTTATTGTTAGTGAATGGCCTGTGAGAGTCCCAGGAAAATATGGGTTTCCTGTTTCAGTTTCTGTTCTCTGCTATTTATCTATGCTTTGTTGTTTTATTATTGTTACTGTTAGTCAATTTGACAACAATGTACATAAAGTCATGAAAAAAAATAAGTGGGTGTAATATTTGTTGACTGATTATGTGAAAGAGCAGTTTGATAATATTTGGAGTTTTTTCAGTTTTACTGACAAAGGGATAACTTTCTGTTTTTTGTATTAAAAGCGGAAATACACATACACAAACATTTTCTAAAAAGGAAAAAAATACACTGCAAATTAGCAATCTAAATATTAGTAAAAAAATTACTTTCTAAATCATGACAAATATACTGACTAAAGACACAAATTAGAAAAAAAACATTGTTTGGTCTTATGATTGTACAAAAATAATCATTGGAATTGAAAAGGATGTTGGCTTAGTTTTATTCATTGTTATTTCTAATTGAACAAGAATGTGAAGTTCTTCAGTTTAAGATTGCAGGATTGGGCTTCCCTGGTGGCGCAGTGGTTGAGAATCCGCCTGCCAATGCAGGGGATACGGGTTCGTGCCCCTGTCCGGGAAGATCCCACATGCCACAGAGCGGCTAGGCCCGTGAACCATGGCCGCTGAGCCTGCGTGTCCGGAGCCTGTGCTCCGCAACGGGAGAGGCCACAACAGTGAGAGGCCCGCGTACCGCAAAAAAAAAAAAAAGATTGCAAGATTATTTATGGAATGTCTTCTCTCCCATCTTACAGACAGTGTATTAACCAAAAATATGCCCTGAAATGATGGTTGATTCTATCATTTATTTTTAAATACCCTCTCTCATGCATATAGCTAAAATTCTATGAAAAAATTTTATTTTTTTCTGAATTTCACGTTGATCTTTTCCAACTTTTTAACTTAAAAGCTAATGTTTTTTTATACAAAAGCCTTTTATTTTACACAAAAATTTGTTTTCTACAAAAAGAAAATTTCACAAGTATATATTTTCCTCCAAAACTCAAAATTTCCAAATATTAAGTCATTTTTCATGGAGACTGTTCCACAATTTCTTTTGTTTCCCCATAGTTCCTATCTAATTACCCCACAGCACATCATTAGGATTAACACATTTTGAATATCCACAGGGAAACATAGTACTCAATAAGGACTTTGAAGTTTAAAAGTTAGCATGCATTCTTGACCCTGAAAGACATGGCTAACTGCGTTTAGAATTCTAATAGACTGTAGTCTGATATAATGTTAGCATGCCAACAATATTCCTACATGTTGCAGTAAGGAAGGAATAGGATGAATACAGGGTCAAGAGGCAGAACTTGAAACAGAGGAAAAGAATGCATTTGGAGAGGATTTATTAATTGCTCTCAGGTTTCTATGTCGCTGGCTTAAAAATCATTTTACTTCTACCAGGGTCATATACTGCATACATAACAAAATCATTTCTCCTTTTGGCAAGAGCTCTCAAATATGTATCTTTCATGAAGTAACCATCGTATGCTACTATTGCAAGTTATGTATTACGCAGACTGACAGTATATTCAAAGACAGGCCCGTTGTTCAGCAAATTTTGCCCAGACCTCAGTACTGTATAAATTACTGTGCATCTAAAAATTATTAGTATTGGGTCTACTTCTCGGGAGTGTGTTCTTTAGATAGTTTTTGATAAAGTATTCTCTCTGGGAATAGTATTGACTTTCCTAGTTTGAGGCTTAAATTGAGTGTTTCAATTACTAATGTAATAAAGCAAATAATAAAGTAGATGAGTTTTTTAAAATCATCTTTTTACATTGTAAAATATAATCATACACATAAATATTTCTCTCTCTGAAATTTTATCAGACATAATGCAATAATTTAGAAAGAGAAAAAATAGCAGTGTAAGATGAAAAGAGCAGCAAACTTATAAAGCAGAATTTATGAAATACTACGTACTTTCACAGTAAAGCATACTTTCTGTTAAAGATCAATTTGGATTTTGAATAATTTAAAAATTGAATCTGAAGAGACATGAAGAAAACACTGTTATGGATTTATTCATTTAGCAATTTGCAATTATCCAGCAGCATTTAGCAAGTGCTTCCTATTTTTCTGGGTTGTCTCAAGCTAACTAGTGGAATAAGAGTGTTTACAGGCTTGTGAGATAAAGAGCCAATAAAATTGTTGTTGTTTTTTTGCATACGCGGGCCTCTCACTGTTGTGGCCTCTCCCATTGCAGAGCACAGGCTCCGGACGCGCAGGCTCAGCGGCCATGGCTCACGGGCCTAGCTGCTCCGCGGCATGTGGGATCTTCCCGGACAGGGGCATGAACCCGTATCCCCTGCATTGGCAGGTGGACTCTAAACCACTGCGCCACCAGTGAAGCCCTGCTTTATATTGTTTTACTAACAATAAATAAAAGACTGAAAGCCAATAATGAGCATTTTTAGATCTACTTTCTTAATTCAATAATATATTCAAAACTAAATATTTAAAAATTTTGCAGCATTACACTTGCCTGAAGTATATATAGCTTTCTTGTTTTGAAGTATCCTTTATCTGAGTTCTAAGTAATGACTCAGGAGATAGTTTATCCTGGCATGTTTTCATCTGAATTTGGAGTTAATTTCTTATATGGTTGATAAGTTAAATGAGATAACGTAGATACAGTGCTTAGCACAATGACTGGTGCATAGAAAATACTCATTGCATGTTTGGTTTGATTATAAATGATAACCAAAGAAGACAATTTAAGGAATCTCTCTAGGCATACTCTGATATTAATTTTAATATATGTGTGCATGAAAAGCCCACATATTTTAACTCTCTAAAAAATTCTGAACTTCATGCTTAATAAAATAGTTGACAGTATTTGCTTCAAGAAAGTTGGCAATCCTGAGAGTATAGTTGGGCTAATGTGGTGCCCGATTGTCTGTGCCCTCTGCAAGTGAAGGCAGAGTGAAGAGCATTTTTCACTTCTCCAAACCTCAGGAAACTCTGACTGGACTTTCAGAATGGTCTTTCATAAAAGCAAAGTGGCAGGATGGTGTACATATAGCCTAACAGAGCACTTTATCTTACAACACTAAGAGTGCTTAACAATAGATCCTTTCCCACCCATACATCAGCAAACCTACATAAGTTTCCTTTAGTTCAGCAAGGAGAAGCTAAATAAATAATTTATTTTTATAAACTTCAGTTTCAATCTGGTAGGACCTGCCACCTATAAGAAACTCATCATTGATAAACCTGACCAGAGACCAGAACTGCTTGTAATCTTTTTTTTTTTTTTTTTGAGGCTTTCTTTCACATTTATCTGAATAATTTTCCTCTTGTTGATGTCATTGACTTTAGGATGAAACCATTTTATATGTTTATAAAATCTTACTATGCATGATATAAATAGTTTATATTTATTATAAGTATTTATTTATATGCCCTTTAAAAGTTTCATTCCTAGAGCTAAGATTTACAAAACCTCAAACTTCATCAGAAGCAAAATTGTTTTTGAAACTCCTGGGCATTACAGCTCTTTGGGGTACGTTAGTAGCAAACTTTTAGTGAAAAAGAAACAAAAACCTCATGATTTCTAAAGGAGCATAGTTAAGATTGACAGGAAAATTACAGGCATGCCTCAGAGATATTGTGGGTTTGGTTCCAGATCACCGAGATAAAATGAGTCACAAGAAATTTTTGGTTTCTCAGTGCATATAAAGATTATGTTTACACTATACTGTAGTCAATTAAGTATGTAATAGAATTATGTCTAAAGTAAAAATGTGTATACCTTAATTAAAAAATACTTTATTGCTAAAAAATGCTAACTATTGTCCAAGCCATCAGGGAGTCATAATGCTCTTGCTGCTAGAGGGTTGTGCCTCGATGTCGATGACTGCTGACTGACCAGGGTGGTGGTTGTTGAAGCTTGGAGCAGCTGTGGCAATTTATGAAAATAAAGCAATGAAGTTTGTCGCATTCACTAACTCTTCCTTTCACAAACGATTTCTCTGTAGCATGCAATGCTGTTTGATAACATTTTGCCTACAGAGAACTTCTTTCAAAACTGGAGTCAGTCCTCTCAAACCCTGCTGCTGCTTTATCAATTAGGTTTCTGTAATATTCTAAATTCTTTGTTGTCGTTTCAACAATCTGCACAGCATCTCCACCAGGAGTAGATTCCTTGTCAAGAAACAACTCTGTTTTCTCATCCATAAGAAGCAACTCCTCAACTGTACAAGTTTTATCCTGATATTGGAGCAATTCAGTCCCATCTTCAGGCTCCACTTGCAAGGTTAGTTCTCTTGCTATTTCCACTGCATCTGCAGTTACTTCCTCCACTGAACTCGAGCCCTTCAAAGTCATCCATGAGAGCTGGAATCAACTTCTTCCAAACTCCTGTTAAGGTTCATACTTTGACCTCTTCCTATGAATCACAAATATTCTTAATGGCATCTAAAATAGTGAATCCTTTCCAGAAGGTTTCCAATTTACTTCATCCGGATCCATCAGGGGAATCACTATCCATGGCAGCTATAGCCTTATGAAATGTATATCTTAAATAATAAGACTTGAGGGCTTCCCTGGTGGCACAGTGGTTGAGAGTCCGCCTGCCGATGCAGGGGACACGGGTTCGTGCCCCGGTCCGGGAAGATCCCGCATGCCACGGAGCGGCTGGGCCCGTGAGCCATGGCCGCTGAGCCTGCGCATCTGGAGCCTGTGCTCCGCAACGGGAGAGGCCACAACAGTGAGCGGCCCGCGTACCGAAAAAAATAAATAAATAAAATAAGTCTTGAAACCCAAAATTATTCCTTGATCCATGGGCTGCAGAATGGATGTGGTGTTAGCAGGCATGAAAATAACATTAATTTCTTTGTACATCTCCATCAGAGCTCTTGGTTGACCAGGTGCACTGTCAATGAGCAGCAATATTTTGAATGGAATCTTTTTTTCTGAGTAGAGTAGGTTTCAACAGTGGGATGAAAATATTCAGTAAACCATGTTGTAAACACATGTGCTGTCATCCAGGCTTTGTTGTTCTATTTATAGAGCACAGTCAAGGTAGATTTATCATAATTCTTAAGGACTCTAGGATTTTCAGAATGGTAAATGAACTGGCTTCAACTTAAAGTCACCAGCTGCGTTAGTCCCTAACAAGAGAGTCAGCCTGTCCTTCAAAGATTTGAAGCCAGTCATTGACTTCTCTCTAGCAGTGAAAGTCCTAGATGGCATCTTCTTCCAATATAAGAGGCTGTTTTGTCCATACTGAAAATCTGTTGTTTAGTGTAGCCACATTCATTAATTGGCTAGCTGTTTGGCACAAGAAGCCAATTATAAATAAAGCTGTTATGGGAAAATTCCTGTACAAGTCTTAATGCACATATGTATATATTTTTATTTTGGGGGGTCAATATCTAGAAATGGATTTGGTGGGTCAATTCCACTCAAAGATATGTTTAGCTTTATAAAAACTGACAAACTGTTTTCCAAAGTGGTTTTACCATTTAACATCCCTGCCAGCAATATGTGAGAATCCCAATTGCTTCACATCTTAACCAATAGTTGTATTCACAGTCTTATAAAATTTTACCTATTTAGTTAAATAGGTGTGTTAATTTAGTTAAATAGGTGTGTAATATTATCCTATTTTTGCTTTTATTTTCATTTTACTGATACTGATAATGTTGAGCTTATTCTAATTATTTTCAGTTCATACATAATTTTTGTGAATTGTCTGATTTTCAATTGCTCTGCCCAATTTTACTGAATTGTCATTCTACTGTTAAGATATAAGATCTCTTTATATATTCTGAACATAAATGTTTATCTTTTAAAAGATCATCTTAATTTTTAATTTAATGAACTCTATCTTTTTATTTTAATTTTATGGATGTGCTTTTGGTGTCATGTCTAAATACTCTGTATGCTCTCCATTTCCTTTTCTTAACTTATTAAGCTGGCTAAAATTCCTAGGACAATATTAAAAAGGAGTTGTGAGAGAGGACATACTTGTCTTGTTTCTGATCTTGGGGAGAAAGCATTGTGTTTTTCATCATTAATTATGACCTTTGTGTAGGTAGTCTGTGTATGTTCTTTAGCAAGTTAAGAAAGTTTCCCTCTGTTCCTAGTTTGCTAAGAGTTTTTATTATGAATCAGTTTTGGATTTGGTTAAATAATTTTTCTGCATCAGTTGATATGATCATATTAGTTTTCTTCTTTAGCTGGTTCATGTGACGATTACATTGATTCATTTTTGAATGTTAAACAATTTTAACAAATTTTTAAATAAATCCCCCTTGGTCCAGTATATAATTCTTTTCATACATCCTTGGGCTCCATTGCTAATATTTTGTTGAGGATATTTACATCTATGTTCATGAGACATAGTGGTCTGAAGTTTTTCTTTCTTATAACACCTCAATCTGGTTTTAGTATTAAGATTATTCTGGCCTTGTTAAAATAGTTAAGAATACAGACTGTGACAAAAGATTCTAATTGTATAAAAAATGTATGAAATAATCTCACTAAAGGTGGTGGGGAAAAATGTGCTGACTTAAGTGATTTTGGAAATGAATGGAGACTGGAGTCTGTACAGTGAAAAGGAACAGTTTATAAATAGAGTATACTAGGAGGTAAAGTTTTCCCACAGGGTTTAGTGCTAGCAATTCTGATGCTGCTGTACATGTATACAGGAATTTAATAATTGACTAGATGGATGGTGGATCAGATTTCTCACTATTTCTCACTGTTGGAGTGGAAATTTATAGATCAGCAAAGGGAGGAGGCTAGAATGATCCATGTGGTAATAGGTCAGAGTTGGAAACATCAGTAAGAACTCATGTTCAATTTAATATACATATTGATATATATGTATATATATATATATGATGGCTACATATACAAATAGTTATAGATATGTGTATATACATGGGTTAATATATGCACATATATTTATTTCCTCTGTTAGCTGAGAGCACTAAAGAATGATACTCCACTACCAACAAGCACACCTAGCACCCAGATCTTTGTTTCTAGTACCAATCTCCAATAAAAGAAACCAGGGCTCCTTGGAGAAATGGACAATTCTAGGAGTGTGGCAGGAAATATATATAAGATGAGCCTAGAGCATCTTGTAGTGCCAGAGAAAGTAAGAAAGTGCACCAAAAACCAAAACAAACAAAAACAAACATTGCTGGGGTATGTCAAAGGGATGCAGGAGCCAACTAAAAGAGTTTCCAAGGTTCAAAGCTAGAATAATTTGAGCAAAATAAATAATACAGTATTGAATTATAACCCAAATTATAAAATACATATTCATGAATACATATTTATATAATTAAATGATATATAAAAATAAATGAATGGGGTAAAACTTCCCATGCAGAAGAATTGCAAACAAATTATGTAGACACTCCATGCTAAAGAGGAAGGGCGTAATTCCTCACATCTTAAATGTGGGATGTGACTTCCTTCTAAAGCACAGCATGGAAAGCAGAAAAAACAAGAGTAACTTTGTGAGAAAAACCTGACAAGCACCATTTTAGCCAGATATTTAAGACCAAGTTTAACAGTCAGAAAAGACATTGATAAGAAGCACCCTGATAAAATGTGATGAAAAAGCACTTTAACCCTATGATTTTCCTCCCCCAAACTCATACCCCAGTCTATCAATAAGAAAAACATCAGATAAATTATAATAAAATGAAGTCCTACAACATACCTGACCAGTACTTCTCAAAACTGTCGAAGTTAACGTAAACAAGGAAAGTCTGAGAAACTGTTACAGCCATATGGAGCCTAAAAAGTCATGACAAGTAAATATGAGTGAGATCCTGGGACAGAAAAGGATAAAACTAAGGCAATATGAATAAACTCTGCAGTTTAGGTAATAATATATCAATATTGCTTCATTAATTATAAGAAAAGTACCATGCTAATATGAGATATTAATATTAGTGCAAATTGATTTCAGAGGTATATACAGGAATTGACTACACTATCTGCTCAGTTTTTCTAATCATAAAAAATATCATGGGATTGCTAACTTTTAAGTCAAATCGTATCAGCATGAATTGACACAATGTAGGACAGTAAATTTTAAAATGATACATATGTTAAATACTATAAAATCATTTTTCTTAATGTATTGAAATATTTATAAAGGTATATTTTTTCTTATTGGTTGGTGGTTACTATCAATATAGTTAATTCTTATGACATCAGCATATTTCACTTTCTGTATCCAGTCAGCTTTTCCTCTCAAGCCTATAGTATTTCCAGACTAAAACTTTAATCAGTGCCTTAGGTAAGCTTAGCATTCAGGATTGTTTCTGCAAGTTAAGTAAAAAGAAATTAACAATAAAATTGTATTTAACACTTTGTTAAAATTAATCACTCTTTGTAATTAAAATATGATTTGCTGAAAGAATTTTTAAAATGAGGCTTTAAAGATAGCTAAAGGTAAATCTAATTGCTCCTACACCTAATGCAACTGCTTTTGTCAAAAGTATAAATGTGGCATGATATTTTTGTTGTTGTTTCACTTAAATAAACCTCTGGGTATACCTTCCTTCTAAAATATTACCATATAACCTGAATATATTTTTATGAGGAATCAGGCCACTTTTCAGATAGTTGTTAGCACTCTGCGATTATTAGACTACTTTTCTTAGAAAGTAACAGAAGCTAACTTTTAGTTCTCAAGACACAATAGATTTTAGTGTGCAAGTTTAATTTACAGCAGAAGATATCACATAAAGCAGAACAAAATTTAATTTAAAAAATTTATTGTTATTGTATTAGTTTACTAGTGCTGCCTTAACAAAACGCCACAGACTGGGTGGCTTATACAACAGAAATTTATTTTCTCATGATTCTGGAGAAATCCAAGATCAAGGAGTCAGCAAGTTTGGTTTCTCCTGAGACCATTCTCCTTGACTTGCTGGTGGCTGGCCTCCAAATACAGTCACGTTGGGGATTAGGGCTTCAATATATGAATTATGGGGGGGGGGGCACGATTACATTCATAACAATTAACAAAATGAAAATAAAAGTTTTAACACTTTATAAATTAAACTGGTTTGATGATTAGATTTATCAAGGAATTAAATGAGTCCCATTTCATTTTATTTTCTGGTAAAATTTTCTTTTCATCCAGCATCAAATGTTCAATCACAAAATAATTTCTCACATATCCACTCAAGGTAAATCTCTCTACTTCTCTACCCACCATTCTAAGCTTTTCTATGTCTTTACTTCTTATTCTAAAATGTCCATGGTCTAAGATAAAGAATATAGATATTTTACCAGCTCAAAACATTTTTTAAAAATTAGAGGATACTTTATTTTTAAAAGAGGATCCACAGTTTTAGATTCAAAAATCAAAATAGATCAGTTAGTCAACTTCGCTTTTATGGCCACAGACAATGCGGCATCATCAATAACAACAACTTATTTTTGTTTCTTATTCCTATGTTTTTGGCTACATATCTTTTTAATGTCTCTGTGTATACCAACAATTTTCTACTATTATTTTCAAAATAGAGACTAGAAAAGAATCAATCTTTATTCTTGCATAGTCAATAGAATATTATTTTATCATTATCATTATTACTTTAGAAAAATTTCTTTCAACTTTAAAACTCATTATTGTAAATATTAGCCTATGATTGTGCTATAATTTTGGAAAGTCTCTATAGGTGCTATAGGCTGAAATTTGTGCAATTTTTTGTTTTGCACCAAAATTTGTGAAAATTGTGATTTATAGGAAAAAGTATATATTTGGTCATTCAGATGATATATGAGAAATATATGCTTGGTCTTCATCCACAGTTTCTGCCTCACAGCTCCCAAAACACTTGAAATTTCCTGAGCAATAAAAGCAATGGGTTAATATTTGGACTCTTGTCCTTAGTTTCTGAAAATGCTTCAGGGAAGAAATTTTTGGATCCCACCCAAGGGTGGGAGCTGGTTGCCAGGAGAACCAACCATGTGATTAAACGATTGGAACTTTCAGTCTCACCCCTGATTTGGGGGGGCAGGGGCATGGAGCGGGGCTGGAGATTGAATTAATCACAGTTGACTAATGATTTAGTCAATCATGACTATGTACTGAAGCCTCCATAAAACCCAAAAAGGACAGCTTTTTGGCCCTTTTTCAAAGAGCTTCCATTTTGGGGAACCACTAGCTTCCAAGGGCCACCATTCCAGGCCCCATGCTCCAGGAGGACAGAAGCTTCTTTCTTTGGGACCTCACTCTATGTATCTCTTCATCTGGTTGTTAATTCCTTCAACATCATTTTATAATAAATCTTTAATCTCGTGAACAAATGGATTTTCCTGAGCTCTGTGAGCCATTCCAGCAAATTAATTGAAACTAATGAGGGGGTTGTGTGAGCCTTTGATTTATAGCCAGTCGGTCAGAAGCACAGGTAACAACCTTGTGAATGTAGGCTGAGGCGGAGGGACTTCTTGTGGGACTGAGACCTTTATCTGTTGAATCGGATTCTATCTCCAGGTAGATAGTGTCAGCACTGAGGTGAATTCTCTGACACTCTGCTGGGGGCTGAGAATTGCTTGTTGGTTTGGGGAAGCCTCCACACACATACTGGAATTCATCCAGGAAACCTTTGCTATTTGTGTCCCTCATAAAATTTATATGTTAAAATCCTAATGCCCAATGCGATGGTACTGGAGGTGGGGACTTTGGGAGGTGCTTGGTCGTGAAGGCAGAGTCCTCATAAATAAATTTAATGCCCTTTTAAAAGAGGCCCAAGAGAGATCTTTCATCCCTTTCCACCATCTGAGGACACAACAAAGCTGCTGGCTATGAAAAAGGAAGAGGGCTCTCACCACATTCTGACCATGCTGGCACCTTGATCTTGGATTTCCAGCTTCCAGAACTGTGAAAATAAATTTCTGTTGCTTATAAGTCACCCAGTCTGTGGTACTTTGTTATAGCAGCCTGAGGGACTAAGACTGCCTCTATCCAGTTATTTTAAATATATAAACTGCATTCTGTATCTCAGACTTTTGGGGGTTAGAAACTTAAATCTTTCAGGAATTGGCAACTCTCTTTAACCAGTTTGTTTCTGATGTTATGTTCATTGATGCTAGTATCTTGTGTCAAATTAGCAGGAAACAATATTTGTCTAAGGTTTACATATAATCCAATATTCATTCTGCAAATGTATCTCTTGTCTTTAATGAATTACTACTTTTTGTCTGATATAAAAATGATTTGTTTCCATTTGCTCCTTGAAGTCAAAATAATCCGTTTATATTTTTGTTGATTTTTATCACTTGTTTCATATTTTCCCATTACATGTTTTCCATTACATTTTTATTTGAAATTTTCTCTCAGTTCTTTCACAAATAAGTGTAATAATGAAAATGCTACCATTTATAAATACACAAATCAGAATTTAATTTCTCACTTATTTTATTGAAATATTCCAAAGTTCTTACCAAATTGGTTTAAAAATTTTTGAGTTTAATCAGCATCTTGAATAAACATTTTGTATCTCATTTGAATTTGAGTTGCTCTTCCAAATCTTTAAAAATAAAAGTTAGAGTCTTTAAACTGTTGCTTTATGCATATTGTAAGATTTAGAGAATGTTCTAATGTGCAAACTATATCATTACAATTACCCACTAAAAATTCAACTTCAAGTGTGTTTAAAATACTCCATCTATCACTGAAGTGAAAATAACACAAATTATTTCAAAATACCAACTAGTCAACAACTTCAGGAGCTGTGCATTTTCTTCAATAAGGTTAAAGCAATGAGCTGTGCACAACACATTATGCATAGTTAAGGTTTTAAAAAGTGCATCATCCTTTTTCCTCACCTTTCAAAACAGCTTTGTTGTCATGTGACTGGCATTGAATATTGTTCAAAAGCAGGATACAGTCATCCAGAACTCCTTTCACTTGGTTGAATCAAGTCACAGATAGATTGTTTTCTTTAATGAAAAATTTTAAAACCACTCATAGAAATTTCTGTTATAATAAAAGGGCACAATATTCTCTAACTGGTCAGTATTTTGTGTCCAAGTTCATTTTATTTTCTAGTTTATCTTCTATATTAATTTGTTTTATACATTTCCATTAATTTGATTATTTCTTCACTATTTTCAGGAAAACAAGTCACTTTTTTTCATTTTAATAGTTTTTGAAATATTTATGCAACAATTCATCAGGTTTGGCCTTTATTTAGATTAAATTTCTATTAATTTGAAAACTACCACTTCTGGGAAAATCTCACTATTAGAAGTGAAAAAATAATCATCTCAACAACTATTTTTTTCAGGCTTTCAAAAAATATTGAATATTTTGTTTTATTTGTCCTTAAAGATATTGATCTACTGAACTCTATTTGATTAATATAAAATGCAAATTAGCACAACATTCTGTGCTCTAAGGAATCTTCATGCTTTTTGGAGGTTCTTACCATACTTATTCAGTCTGAAAAATCACCTGAAATACTTTCTGTTTTGTTAAAATCAGTTTACAAGCTCATTAAAGTTTGGAAATTGTATTTTTTTATTTTATTATTTTTTAACTTCATGTGTTTGAAAAGCATCTATTGTTTTCATTGAATATCCTGTTTCAGGATCCTTGTTATAATCCTTATTATAATCACTAATTTTAAACAAGATATCTTTCATTAGACGGTATTGTATAAATTATTATTCATTATAATAGGCCATCATGAAAGAACATGCTATTTTTCAGTCATTACACTTATCAAAATGAGGCTATAACTAACATTTGTATATTCTCTCTCAATTTTGCTTTTCTTTACTATTTTTAAAATTTTTTAATATAGTCTTAGAGAGTATCCTCATTATTACAAATTTTTGAAAATTTCTTCTATTATCGTTTACATTATGTGTATTTCTTCATACTTTTTATCTTCATGAATTTAGCATTTATAGTCAATTGGATAAATAATGGTTTTTGACATTTTCAGGGACTATTAGTTCTCTTTTAAGCTTACATTCTTATATCTTCCATTGAGATAGTTCTGTCATAATAAAAAGTAAACTAAAATTTAGTCATACACATAGGCAATTTAAGTGAATTTTAAAAATTGACACTACATATGTATGCATATCAGCTCACTAATGAATATGTGCAGTTTTTCAAATGTGACAATTGTTTCTTTAGGTGATTTTTACTGTGTTTATCACAGTTTTGTTGATTGTTTCATCTAGAACCCCAGATTACTTTAAGAGAGGATTCATCAGATACTAAAGACCAATCTAGTATGCTGGGATGTATAAAATGAACCTCCACAGACAGACTTAATTCCCAATTATATATCACTGCATATTTTTCTTTTATAGACACCAGGGTATTGATAAATTATCCTTTGCATGATCCCAACAAAATTTTAAGATATTTGTATATGATACTATGTATTACATTATTAAGTATATTCCTGTGAGGAGAAAACCTCTATTTTAATTAAGTGTACAGTATCTGCTTACAATTTAATATGTCTGTTGATGAAAAGCATTTTCCACACACTAGGGTTACTCTTCTTTCTCCTCCACCATCCACATATTTCCCATACTAGGTGCCATAAGACATGTAATACTGAGAAAAGACCAAAGGTCCTGCTTGTGTCAGGATGCTGGTGAGTCTGGATGAGTCTGTATTGTGTGCGAAGTATTTATGTCATTCCTACTCAGGATGCTTACCAGTAAACCAAATATACATGGAAGTTATTGGGAACCACACCAATATATCCTGTTAAATCAACTAAACATATTCAAAACCCCAGATCTACCTAAACATATCAAGTGAGGGTGGCCATATCTGATACAAAAAGGAAATGTGACAGAAGTCAGGATGGAAAGGGACAGCACTCTAACAAAGCCATTTCATTAAATTTACAAAAACTAACACATGGACACATTTTTATGATCCCTCCCAGGTCTTTACAAAACTGGTATGGGACACAAAAATAAGTAAAAGAGAGTAAATGAAACTTAAGCTTCATTATTTACATTGTAAATTCACCTCAATGAACAGTGTTGTCATAAAAGTGTTTATTTCTAAGGAGAGAAATAAAATGTTGTAAATGACAAAAACTGATTGGATAAGCAGAAAAGACCTCTCTGAGTAGGAGATATTTTAACTGCTCTCTAAAAGATGAAGCAATGTCAGTGATGGCTGATATCTGTGGAAGCAGATGGAGCAGGTAGTGAAGATACCCAGAGACTGTCCTCAAATCTAAAGGGATCTAAAGTCTAGAGAGTCTAGGAGGGAGAGAAGAGAGTAAAGGATGGATCACAGTGATAGACTGGGGCCAGCATATGTCAGGTTTGGTGACCCATGTGAAGGAGTTTAGGAGAGAAAGACAAAAGTGACAGGGTCAGAGAGCTGAGGGGCTTTATAAAAGTGTGATAATAATGATGGACCACAGAATCCCAGCCACATTTATCTTAGTTAAAGATAAATTAAAGTTACTAATTTTCTAATTTAGTTCTGAATTACTTTCAACTGGAGTTGTGGATATAATATAAATGAAAAAATAAAAATAAAATTGAATATATATTTTTGCTGTTAATATTGTTACTTTATATGCTTACAAAGTTTTTTCAACCACTTAAGCATGATTTTATTCACTTAAAGTTTTGATTTATTCCAAATCTATACTTATGTAATCTCAGACCCAATATCTGGGAAAAGTGAGAGATGTATTATGAACTTAAACATTCAATAGCTAATTATAGATGGCATCTAGTCTTCTGCTATAAGATATTTAAATAAAGTAGGCAAATTAAATTTGAATAGAAAATGCATAAGGGACAAATAATATTAACTTGCATGCTTTCACTGAACGAACACCATATTCTCCAAGGTAATCATGTGAGATAAACATAAAAACTGGTACAGCTTTATCAGCGAATTTCTCACCAGGTAGAAGGTCTGTGAGCAGACACCTGGAAAAAGTGTAGGAATGATATATGAGGATCGTTGGGAAAGACCTCTCAGACAGAGGGATCAGCATGCATAAAATATCTAAGGTAAAAGCCCACTTACGATGTTCAAGGAACAATTAAGAGATGTGTGTAACTAAGTCAGAAGGAAAGAAAACCATGAGATGAGCAAAAGGGAATAACTGCATATTGCACCAGTAGAGACACCATCACAAATACTCTACTATATTTACACATTAGAACAAATTGGAGGTCAGATAATATTTATTCTTATGAAATATTTTAAGGACATTAGTTCTTACTTTAAGAAAAGTGAGATGTTATTGAGGATTATGAGCAAAAGAAAAATGTTACACTTTAAAAGTATAACTCTGGCATGAGGTTGAAAATAGACTCTAGAGGAATCTCAAATAATTTATGTTACTATCAGAAAAAACAATGGATGGAATTCTTTGGGGTAAACCATGAATTTTTGTTTTTTTAACATCATTAATGGAGTATAATTGCTTTACAATGGTGTGTTAGTTTCTGCTTTATAACAAAGTGAATAAGTTATACATATGCATATATCCCCATATTTCCTCCCTCTTGTTTCTCCCTCCCACTCTCCCTATCCCACCCCTGTAGGTGGGCACAAAGCACCGAGCTGATCTCCCTGTGCTATGAGGCTGCTTCCCACTAGCTATCTATTTTACATTTGGTAGTGTATATATGTCCATACACACTCTCTCACTTCATCCCAGCTTACCCCTCCCCCTCCCTGTGTCCTCAAGTCCATTCTCTACATGTGCATCTTTATTCCTGTCTTGGCATAGGTTTCCTCAGAAACATTTTTTTTTTTTAGGTTCTATATATATGTGTTAGCATACGGCATTTGTTTTTCTCTTTCTGACTTACTTCACTCTGAATGACAGACTCTAGGTACAACCACATCACTACAAGTAACTCAATTTCATTTCTTTTCATGGCTGAGTAATATTCCATTGTATATATGTGCCACATCTTCTTTATCCATTCATCTGTCAATGGACACTTAGGTTGCTTCCATGTCCTGGCTATTGTAAATAGAGCTGCAATGAACATTGTGGTACATGACTCTTTTTAAATTATGGTTTTCTCAGGATATATGCCCAGTAGTGGGATTGCTGGGTTGTATGGTAGTTCTATTTGTAGTTTTTTAAGGAACCTCCATACTGCTCTCCATAGTGGCTGTATCAATCTACATTCCCACCAACAGTGCAAGAGGGTTCTCTTTTCACCAAACCATCTCCAGCATTTATTGTTTGTAGGTTTTTTGATGATGGCCATTCTGACTGGTGTGAAGTGATACCTCATGGTAGTTTTGATTTGTATTTCTGTAATGATTAGTGATGTTGAGCATCCTTTCATGAGTTTGTTGGCAATCTGTATATCTTCTTTGGAGAAATGTCTATTTAGATATTCTGCCCATTTTTGGATTGGGTTGTTTGTATTTTGGATATTGAGCTGCATGAGCTGCTTGTAAATTTTGGAGATTAATCCTTTGTCAGTTGCATCATTTGCAAATATTTTCTCCCTTTCTGAGGGTTGTCTTTTCATCTTGTTTATGGTTTCCTTTGCTGTGCAAAAGCTTTTAAGTTTCAGGAGGTCCCATTGGTTTATTTTTGTTTTTATTTCCATTTCTCTAGGAGGTGGGTCAAAAGGGATCTTGCTGTGATTTACGTCATAGAGAGTTCTGCCTATGTTTTCCTCTAAGAGTTTTATACTGTCTGGCCTTACATTTAGGTCTTTAATGCATTTTGAGTTTATTTTTGTGTATGGTGTTAGGGAAAGTTCTAATTTCATTCTTTTACATGTAGCTGTCCAGTTTTCCCACAACAACTTACTGAAGAAGCTGTCTTTTCTCCATTGTATATTCCTGCCTCCTTTATCAAATATAAGGTGACCATAGGTGCGTGGGTTTATCTCTGGGATTTCTATCCTGTTCCATTGATCTATATTAATGTGTTTTTTTGGCGAGTACCTTACTGTCTTGATTACTGTAGCTTTGTAGTATAGTCTGAAGTCCAGGAGTCTGATTCCTTCAGCTCCATTTTTCTTTCTCAAAATTGCTTTGGCTCCGTTTTTCTTTCTCAAGATTGCTTTGGCTATTCAGGGTCTTTTGTGTTTCCATACAAATTGTGAAATATTTTGTCCTAGTTCTGTGGAAAATGCCATTGGTTGTTTGATAGGATTGCATTGAACCTGTAGATTGCTTTGCATAGTATATTCATTTTCACAATGTTGATTCTTCCAATCCAAGAACATGGTATATCTCTCCATCTGTTTGTATCATCTTTAATTTCTTTCTTCAGTGTCTTATAGTTTTCTGCATACAGGTCTTTTGTCTCCTTAGGTAGGTTTAGTCCTAGGTATTTTATTCTTTTTGTTGCAGTGGTAAATGGGAGTGTTTCCTTATTTTCTCTTTCAGATTTTTCATCATTGGTGTATAGGAATGCAAGAGATTTCTGTGAATTAATTTTGTATCCTGCTATTTTACCAAATCTGTTGATTAGCTCTAGTAGTTTTCTGGTAGAGTCTTTAGGATTTTCTATGTATAGTATCATGTCATCTGCAAACAGTTACAGCTTTATCTCTTCTTTTCTGATTTGGATTCGTTTTATTTCTTTTTCTTCTCTGATTGCTGTGGCTAAAACTTCCAAAACTATGTTGAATAATAGTGGTGAGAGTGGACAACCTTGTCTTTTTCCTTATATTAGTGGAAATGGTTTCAGATTTTCACCATGAGTATGATGTTGGCTGTGGGTTTGTTATATATGGTCTTTATTATGTTGAGGTAAGGTCCCTCTTTGCCTACTTTCTGGAGGGTTTTTATCATAAATAGGTGTTGAATTTTGTCAAAAGCTTTCTCTGCCTCTATTGAGATGATCGTATGGTTTTTCTCCTTCAATTTGTTAATATGGTGTATCACGTTGATTGATTTGTGTATATTGAAAATCGTTGCCTTCCTGGGATAAACTGCACTTGATCATGGTGTATGATCCTTTTAATATGCTGTTGGATTCTGTTTGCTAATATTTTGTTGAGGATATTTGCATCTATGTTCATCAGTGATATTGGCCTGTAATTTTCTTTCTGTGTGACATCTTTGTCTGGTTTTGGTATCAGGGTGATGCTGGCCTCGTAGACTGAATTTGGGAGTGTTCCTCCCTCTGCTATATTTTGGAAGAGTTTGAGAAGGATAGGTGTTAACTATTCTCTAAATGTTTGATAGAATTCCCCTGGGAAGCTATCTGGTCCTAGGCTTTTGTTTGTTGGAAGATATTAAATCACAGTTTCAACTTCAGTGCTTGTGATTGGTCTGTGTATATTTTCTATTTCTTCCTGGTTCAGTCTCGGAAGGCTGTGCTTTTCTAAGAATTTGCCCATTTCTTCCAGGTTATCCATTTTGTTGGCATATACTTGCTTGTAGTAATCTCTCATGATCCTCTGTATTTCTGCAGTGTCAATTTTTACTTCTCCTCTTTCATTTCTAATTCTATTGACTTGAGTCTTCTGCCTTTTTTTCTTGATGAGTCTGGCTAATGATTTATCAATTTTGTTTATCTCCTCAAAGAACAAGTTTTTAGTTTTATTGATCCTTGCTATTGTTTCCTTCATTTCTTTTTCATTTATTGAAGATCTGATCTTTAAGATTTCTTTCCTTCTGGTAACGTTAGGGTTTTTTTGTTCTTCTTTCTCTAATTGTTTTAGGTGTAAGGTTAGTTTGTTTATTTGGGATGTTTCTTATTTCTTGTGGTAGAATTGTATTGCTATAAACTTCCCTCTTGGAACTGTTTTGCTGCATCCCATAGGTTTTGGGTCATTGTGTTTTCATTGTTATTTCTTTCTAGGTATTTTAAAATTCCCTCTTTGATTTCTTCTGTGATCTCTTGGTTATTAAGTAGTGTATTGTTTAGCCTCCATGTGTTTGTATTTTTTTACAGATTTCTTCCAGTAATTGATATCTAGTCTCATAGCATTGTGTTCTGAAAAGATACTTGATACGATTTCAATTTTCTTAACTTTACCAAGGCTTAATTTGTAACCCAAGATATGATCTATCCTGGAGAATGTTCCATGAGCACTTGAGAAGAAAGTGTATTCTGTTGTTTTTGGATGGAATGTCTTATAAATATCGATTAAGTCCATTTTGTTTAATGTATCATTTAAAGCTTGTGTTTCCTTATTTATTTTCATTTTGGATGATCTGTCCATTGGTGAAACTGAGGTGTTACAAGTCCCCTACTATGATTGTGTTACTGTCAATTTCCCCTTTTATGGCTGTTAGCATTTGCCTTATGTAATGAGGTGCTCCTATTATGGGTGCATAAATATTTACAATTGTTATATCTTCTTCTAGGATTGATCTCTTGATCATTATGCAGTGTCCTTCTTTGCCTCTTGTAATAGTTTTTATTTTAAAGTCCATTTTGTCTGATATGAGAATTGCTACTCCAGCTTTCTTTTGATTTCCATTTGCTTAGAATATCTTTTCCATCCCCTCACTTTCAGTGTGTGTGTCCCTAGGTCTGAAGTGGGTCTCTTGCAGACAGCATATGTACAGGTCTTGTTTTTGTATCCATTGAGCCAGTCTATGTCTTATGGTTGGAGCATTTAATCCATTTACATTTAAGGTAGTTATCAATATGTATGCTCCTATTACCATTTTTAAAACTATTTTGGGTTTGTTATTGTAGGTCTTTTCCTCCTCTTGTGTTCCCTGCCTAGAGAAGTTCCTTTAGCATTTGTTGTAAAGCTGTTTTGATGGTTCTGAGTTCTCTCAGCTTTTGCTTGTCTGTAAAGGTTTTTATTTCCCCATCAAATTGGAATGAGAACGTTGCTGGGTAGAGTAATCTTGGCTGTAGGTTTTTCCCTTTCATCCCTTTAAGTATGTCCTGACACTCCCTTCTGGCTTGCAGAGTTTCTGCTGAAAGATCAGCTGTTAACCTTATGGGGATTCCCTTGTATGTTATTTGTTGTTTTTCCCTTGCTGCTTTTAATATTCTTTCTTTGTATTCAATTTTTGATAGGTTGATTAATATGTATCTTGGTGTGTTTCTCCTTGGACTTATCCTGTATGGGACTCTCTGCACTTCCTAGAGTTGATTGACTGATTCCTTTCCCATATTAGGGAAGTTTTCAACTATAATCTCTTCAAATATTTTCTCAGTCCCTTTCTTTTTCCCTTCTTCTTCTCAGACCCTTATATTTTGCATATTGTGTGTTTAATGTTGTCCCAGAGGTCTCTAAGACTGTGCTCAATCCTTTTCATTTTTTTTCTTTATTCTACTCTGCAGTACTTATTTCCACTATTTTATCTTCCAGGCCACTTATCCTTTCTTCTGCCTCAGTTATTCTGCTATTGATCCCTTCTAGAGAATTTTTAATTTCATTTATTGTGTTGTTCATCATTGTTTGTTTGCTCTGTAGTTCTTCTAGATCCTTGTTAAACGTTTCTTGTATTTTCTCCATTCTGTTTCCAAGATTTTAGATCAACTTTAGTATCATTACTCTGAATTCTTTTTCAGGTAGACTGCCTGTTTCCTTTACATTTGTTTCACCTGGTGGGTTTTTTACCTTGTTCTTTCATTTGCTGTGTGTTTCTCTGTCTTCTCATTTTGCTTAACTTACTGTGTTTGGGGTTCTCCTTTTTGCAGACTGCAGGTTCATAGTTCCCGTTGTTTTTGGTGTCTGTCCCCAGTGGCTAATATTTGTTCAGTGAGTTGTGAAGCTTCCTGGTGGAGGGGACTAGTGCTTGTGCTCTGGTGGATGAGGCTGGATCCTGCCTTTCTCGTGGACAGGACCACGTCTGGTGGTGTGTCTTGGGGTGTCTGTGACCTTATTATGATTTTAGGCAGCCTCTCTGCTAATGGGTGGAGTTGTGTTCCTGTCTTCCTAATTGTTTGGCATATGGTGTCTAGCCATGTAGCTTGCTGGTCGTTGAGTGGAGCTGCATCTTAGCGTTGAGTTGGAGATCTCTGGGTGAGCTTTTGCTGTTTGATATTACATGGACCCGGAAGGTCTCTGGTGGACCAATGTCCTGAAATTGGCTCTCCCACATCAGAGGCACCGGCCTGACACCTGGCCAGAGCACCAAGACCCTGTCAGTCACATGGCTGAGAAGAAAGAAAGAAAGAAAGAAAAGAAAAGAAATAAAATAAAGTTATTAAAATAAAAAAATTATTAAAAATAAAAAAATTAAAAAGTAATTTTAAAAAAAAGGAAAGAAAGAAAGAAGAGACATCCAAGCCAAAAAACAAATCCATCAATGTTAACATGTGCTAGAAGCTATCCTAAGGAAAAAAAGCAAAACAAAAAAATATGGACAGACTGAACCCTAGGACAAATGGTAAAAGCAAAACTATACAGACAAAATCACAGAAAGAAGCATACACATACACACTCACAAAAAGAGAAAAAAGAAAAAAATATATATAAAAAATTTATATATATAAAAAATATATATATATTAAAAATTTATATTAAAAAAGAAAAGGGGGCTTCCCTGGTGGCGCAGTGGTTGAGAGTCCGCCTGCCGACGCAGGGGACGTGGGTTCGTGCCCCGGTCCGGGAAGATCCCACATGCCGCGGAGTGGCTGGGCCAGTGAGCCGTGGCCGCTGAGCCTGCGCGTCCGGAGCCTGTGCTCCGCATGGGGAGAGGCCACAACAGTGAGAGGCCCACGTATTACAAAAAAAAAAAAAAAAGAAAAGGAAGAGAGCAACCAAATCAATAAACAAATCTACCAATGATAATAAACTCTGAATACTAAACTAAGATAAACATAAAACCAGAAACACTTTAGATGCAGAAAGCTAACCCAAAGTCTACAGTTGATCCCAAAGTCTGCCACCCCAATTTTGGGATGATTCATTTTCTATTCAGGTATTCCACAGATGCAGGGTACATCAAGTTGATTTTGGAGATTTAATCCGCTGCTCCTGAGGCTGCTAGGAGAAATTTCCCTTTCTCTTCTTTGCTCGCACAGCTCCTGGGGTTCAGCTTTGGATTGGCCCTGCCTCTGCATGTAGGTCACTTGAGGGCGTTTGTTCCCACCCAGACAGGACAGGGTTAAAATAGCAGCTGATTAGGGAGCTCTGGCTCACCCAGGCTGGGGGGAGGGAGGATTTTGGAATGCGGGGTGAGCCTGCAGGTGGCAGAAGCCAGAGTGACATTGCAACAGCCTGGGGTGTGCCGTGTGTTCTCCTGGGGAAACTGTCCCTGGATTACAGGACCCTGGCAGCGGCAGGCCGCACAGGCTCCGGGGAGTGGAGGTGTGGATAGTGACCTGTGCTGGCACACAGTCTACTTGGTGGCTGCAGTTGTAGCCTTAGCGTCTCATGCCGTCTCCGGTGTCCGTGCTGATAGCCACAGGTCCAGTCTGTCTCTGGAGCTCATTTAGGTGGTGCTCTGAATCCCCTCTCCTTGTGCATCCCGAAACAGTGGTCTCCTGCCTCTTAGGCAGGTCCACAGGCAGGTCCAGACTTTTTCCCAGACTCCCTCCTGGCCAGCTGTGGCACACTAGCCCGCTTCAGGCTGTGTTCACACCGCCAACACCAGTCCTCTCCCCGCGCTCCAACTGAAGCCCGAGCCTCAACTCCCAGCCCTGCCCGCCCCAGCGGGTTAGCAGGCAAGCCTCTTGGGCTGGTGAGTGCTGGTTGGCACCAATCCTCTGTGAGGGAATCTCTCCACTTTGCCCTCTGCACCCCTGTTGCTGTGCTCTCCTCCATGGCTCTGAAGCTTCCCCCCCGCCCAGTCCCCATCCCTGCCAGTGAAGGGGCTTCTTAGTGTGTGGAAACTTTTCCTCCTTCACAGCTCCATCCCAGAGGTGCAGGTCCCATCCCTATTCTTTTGTATCTGTTTTTTCTTTTTTCTTTTGCTCTACCCAGTTATGTGGGGGAGTTTCTTGCCTTTTGGGAAGTCTGAGGTCTTCTGTCAGCATTCAGTAGGTGTTCTATAGGAGTTGTTCCACATGTAATTGTATTTCTGATGTACTTGTGGGGAGGAAGGTGATCTCCACATCTTACTCCTTGAAGATCTTGAAGATCTCCCCCTGACCATGAATTTTTGTAAAAACAAAATTACAGTAGTTCTAAACTACCTATTTGATTATAGAGTTCAAATATGTTAGTAGCATTCTAGTAATGTATTTTGTAGATGCTTGTTTATTATATTATTAACTTTTATAACTTGCATTTCTGCAATCTATAATTTCATATTGATTATCTCAAATAGAATTATTCTTAAAATAATTAAGAAATTATATTCTAAAAAAATATTTGATATGAGAATGTGCTAAATGATATTTATTTAGCTGTACTGACAAAAATTGAGGTTGCATACTTCTTTTCATATTTTAAAAAGCAGAGTATTACTTTAGAGATATAAAGATAAATAAATGTGTTAAAACAAAAACATCAAGGAAAGCATGAACTTTCATTTATTCACATGAAGTATTTTGTTATTTGACAGTGCTTTCCACTATGGCTAAATTTAGAATATTGCAGAAGGTCACACAACTATTTGCAAACACATTTGCTACCAAAAACTAAGAAGAAGAACAAAAAACATTTAAAAAGAAAAGTTTTAAAATATATTATATACATAATTGAATGAAATCATTTATACATATAATATAATACACATATATATCATATATGTACTTTCTCAGTTCATGTTCATATCCTAAAATTTTGCAATTTTCATTTTTTTTGCAATGCAATGTTCTGGTTGAAGGTAGTATTATTTTAAAAGTGCTTAGAAACCCAGTAGTAAAATTTAGAGCTTGAAGTTAAAGTATTATTGAATATTTACTGGACATAAAATAGAGGACAAACAGGTATTCTTCATCTATTAGAAGAGAGTCACTAAATCAATCCCACAATCAAAGGGAGGAGATTACACACAAGCAAAAACACCAGGAAGAAAAGATCTTTGTAAGGCACCGTAGAGGCTCAATTTAATGGGAATGTTTTTAGAACCTTCAGGACAATATATTTAACAACTCAGAAGGGCAGACAAAATTTTTGAAAAATCCCAAATCCTTTATGAATTAAATAAATTAAATACACAATCAAAAATTTTCCTTGAGGGGCTTCCCTGGTGGCACAGTGGTTAGGAATCTGCCTGCCAATGCAGGGGACACGGGTTTGAGCCCTGGTTCAGGAAGATACCACATGCTGAGGAGCAGCTGGGCCCATGCGCTACATCTACTGAGCCTATGCTCTAGAGCTCACGCACCTAGAGCCGGTGCTCCAAGACGAGAGAGGCCACCTCAGTGAGAGGCCCACGCAAGGCAATGAGGAGTGGCCCCTGTTCACTGCAACTAAAAAGAAAGGCCACGCACAGCAATGGAGACCCAACGCAGCCCAAAATAAATTAATTTAAAAAAAAAAAAAGAAATGTATTTCCAATAAAATTTAACTTTAAAAAAAATTTTTTTTTCCTTGAGAAATTCTGGTACTAGATGGCATCATTGGTGAATTCTTTCAAACATTTAAAGATGAAATGATAAAAATTTTACATGAATTCTTTTCAACTTTTCAATTCATTTTTTAATATTGCATACCCCTGATACCCCTGATTTTGGGGAAAAGAATTATAAGAAAAGAAAAGGAGCAATATGTCTCATTAATGATGTTTCAACAGAATGATAACAAAATTTAACCAGTAAAACATGACCAAATTATACCGGTGATCCAAGGTTGCTTTAACAGTTAGGAAACAATCTTTGGGAGAAGAGATACATCTCCTTGGCAGAAGAGTTCCAAATAATTCAAGTAGACCCTTTGCCCTCAAGGAAGTGAAGCATCATTCCTCACTCTTTAAGTGTGGGTTGCACATAGTGACTTCCTTCTAAGACTGCAATATGGAAGGGTACAAATAGGTAGCTTTTCAGTGGAGAAACATCACAAAACTACCTTAGCCAAGTACTCAAGGTCAACATCCACAGTGCTAAGTCATGTTGATAGTGTGTACCCTTGTCATTATGGGATATAAATGGCACTTTACCTATGCGGTCTTCCTCCAAAACCCAAGTGTCAACTAATCATGAGAGAAACATTGGACAAATCCTAATTGGTGTCATTTTACAAAATACCTCACAAGTAGACCTCAAAACCGTCAAAGTCATAAACAATGGAAATCTGAGAAAATGTTCTAAGAAAAGTTAGCCTAAGAAGACATGACAACTAAATGTAATATGGTATCTTGGATGGGATTCTGGAAAAGAAAGTGATGTTGGATACAAACTAAGGAAATCTGCATAAAGTATGTATTTTAATTAATATAATATATCAACATTTGTTCATTAAATGTAAGAAATTTACTGTAGTAATTTGAGATGTTAATAATATGGGAAGCTGGGTATGGGGTACAAGTTATCTCTATATTATCTTCATATTATTTAAGGAAAAAATTGTTCTAAAAATAAAGTTTATTTAAGAACAGATGTAATTTACCAATTAAAGGAATAAAAATTAAAAGTTGTGAAAATGGATTTAACAACATTTAAAACATATTCTAATAATGCTAAGATAAATCTAATGCTAAATGAAGTATCCTTTTCACCTAAGATCAGGAAAAGGGCAAATATGCCCACTTGCCACAAGTAATATTCAATATTTTACTGAAGTGTTTGTCTAGTATAATAAGAAAAAAAATAGAGATAATGAATAGAAATTCAGAAGTAAAATTCTTCTTATTCATGGATGGCATCCCTTGTATGTAGAAAATTCAAAGAAATTAAAACAAACAAATGAAGAAACCTACTAATTCTAATGAATGAATTCAGTAAGATTGTAGAATACAAAGTCAATTTTAAAATATCAGTTGTGTTTTATACACTTGAAATAAAAAATTGGAAAATATCAATACAATTAAAATACCCTTTACTAGAGCTTCCAAAAATGTTCTATAACTAAGAGTAAATTTAGCCAATGATATGCAAGACTTCTACCCTCAAAAACTATAAAATTTAGGTGAAAGAAATTGAAGATTTTTAAAATTTTGAGATGTGTTATTTTCAAGGATTAGAAATATAATATTGTTAACATACAATTTACCCCAAATTGCAATCCCAAACAAAATTCCAAGAGATTTTTTAAATTGAGTAGCCAAATTATATATTTTATATATGAAGGAAAAGGGTATTGAATAAACAATTTTCAAAAAAAAAAAAGACTCAGTAAAAATAGGAAACTTCTTTTCACCAAAAGATTCTGGCAAAACTGGGTAACTGTGTAAATAAAAAATTAACTCCTTACACAAATATTATTTTCAGGTGGAAAACAGACACAAGTTGTAATAGATATAATCATATAATTTATAGCATAAACAAAAGAAAATAATCACCCTAATCTTTAGGAAAGCAAATGTTTCTCTGGACAGAATAAGTACTCTGGTAGATGGAACAATGGCCCCTCAAAGATGTATATGCACTAATCCCTCAAACTGTGAAAATGTTACTTTACATGGAAAAGGGGATTCTGCAGATGTGATTAAAGATCTTGCTGGCTTATCTGGCTGGGCCCAAAGTAATCACAAGGGTCCTAATGAAAGGGATGGGGAAAGGTCTGAGTCAGAGTAGGAGATGTGAAAAAGGCAAGGTTAGAGTGACTCAAGGAAGATGTTACCAGTTATAGAATGCAGGTAACCTCTAGAAGCTGGAAAAGTCAAGGAAACAGATCTCCTCATAGAACCTCCAGAAGGAAAGTAGTTCTGCCCACACATTTTAATTATGACTTACAAACATGTAAAATAATAAATTAGTGCTGCTTTAAGCCAGTAAATTTGTAGTATTTTGTTACAGCAGCGATAGGAAACTAATGTAAGTACTAACCAAAAATAAACACAGATGGATACATTTCATATAAAAAAATCTGCTCATTGAAAGACATCAATAAGAATACGAATAAGTAAGTTACACACAGGGATAAGATAATCACTACATACCTTTTTATGTGTATAACATCAGACAAAGAACTCTCATTCAAAACATAAAGCTCCTATAATTCAATAATAAAAAGACAAACCAATAAAAAATGAACACTATAACAAAGGGGATATTTAATGGTCAATATACACATGATAATATTTTCAGTATTATTCATGAAAAGAAACATACAACTTTGAAACCATAATGTGATACCACTATCAACTGACACATTTGGCTAAATTTAAAAGCTGCCGACAACCAAATGATGATGAAAATGTGGAGCTACTGGAAATCTAATTCACTGCTGATGCAGGTATAAAAAGTACAACCTCTTTGGAACACTGGCAGTTTTTCCACACCTATGTATTTAACCCAGAGAAAGAAAAACATATGTCCTCAAAAACCACTTAAATACAAAACCAAACAACACCTTTTTATAGCATCTTTATCTATAACAGCCCCAAGTTAGAAACTAGCCAAATTATATACTTACAATAAAATATTACACACCATTAAAAAGTAGTGAAATACCAACACATACGGCAAAAAGAATTAATCTCAAAAGCATTATACTGAGTGAAAGGAATAACATAATTTATGATTCAACTCAGATGAATTTTAAGAACAGAGGCAGAAGTATGTTGTGATAGAAATCAGAGCAGTGTTTGCTTCTAGAATGTAGGTAATCAACTGTGTAAGGGAGGAAAAATAATTTTCCCTTTACCCTTCTAGGTTCTTGGCTGAGACCATCCTGTAATAAAAGGATGATTAACAGGACAAAAACAAGCAGAAGTTTAATAACATGTATACCTCCTTTATACATGCGAGATACCCAGGAAAACTGAGTTACTAACCAAAATGGCCTAAGACACCCCATTAAATACTATCTCCCTCAAAAGGCAAAAGGAGATGTAAGTGGGTGGGGAAACAATTTACAGGAGGTTATTAGATAAAACACAGTAAAAAAAAAGGTTAAAGTTGTTAATCAGATTTAGTCCACTGCCTTTTCCTTTGATAAGAGTTTCTACAGATTTAGTCATTCTTTTCTTCCTAGTACAAAGAGGGAGACACCGTTACATATGGAGATTTCCCTTATAAATGCAACTGTCTCTTACAAAAGGGTATCTTCTACTCAGTTTTCAGAGCTTATCCAACGTCTGCTGTTTCTTAAAAATAATCCTCATGCTAAAAAGGCGTATTTTGGACTGGCAAATTCTGATCCTGTTCAACTGTAAGGGAAATGTAAGGGAATTCTCTCAGGTTGATGAAATATTCTACATCATGACCAAGTGGGTTTAATGGGTGTGTGCATTTGTCAAAACTCACTCAAATGAACTTAAGATTGATACATTTATCATAATTATTTAAAGACAGAAAAAGTAGGTACTTCTTGGAAAAGTGTTTTTAGAATTCTTTAGGTTAGAGGAGTGAAGCGATGTATTTTATAAATGATTTAATTTAATAAATCTTTTATTATTCTTATTTGTAAAATATTTAATATTTTTAATTAAAAAAGATTAACAGATATGTACAAAGTGTAGTATTAAAGTAAATTAAACAAGAAGAATAAAGTTTTGTAGGCAGATATGGTGAGCCTTTAAATAAACAACTCTAATAGGAGTAATTGATTTTAAAATTACATGTTTTCATCCTTTTGCTTTCCTGAGTATCTTGGCCTTTGCCCTGGACTACCCTATGCATCCATCTGCTTAGAAGAAGATTAAAATTTGTTACAGCTGGGATGAAAAGAGAACTGCCCAAGCAATATTAATTTTTTGACATTCAAATTGGATTATGCACAAGGCAATAGCTTTGCAAGACAGTCTATTATCTTGGGAATGGATTTTCCAAATTCCTTTATTCTTCTGCCTCATATCAACAACTGTACTCCAGAGAACTCAAAAACTTGAATTTCTTTATGGTGAGGAGAGGATTCAGGATTCACCTGTATCAGCTAAGCAAAAAGAACAGGGGAAGAGTGAAAACATATTCAACGGCTTTCCCAGCTTGAAGATACTGGGGAATAGGCAGAGAGATAAGTGACTATCTAAAGTAGATACTAATTTCACTGTTGACTAAAAAAAAAAAAAAAGCACAATGTGAGAGTTGTAAGTTAAGTTTTTTATCTGGGGCAAAATGAGGACTATAGCCTCTCAGATAGCTCTAAGGAACCGCTCAGAAGAAGTAGCGGGGGAGGTCAGTACATGTGATTTTGGTGAAGGGGAATACGTGCAATCAAGCACACATTTTGGCAGAAGGCTGCCACTAGTCACGAGGAGCAGATGTATCCAGTAATGATTTTAAGTGCTTTTCTAGATATAAGAAGATGCAAGAATTTGGGCTCATAAACTCTTCTGAATACATCTAACTGACAGCCTGTCCCGCCAGTTTTTCCCAGAGCACAGAGTGCCTCATTCTTGATCTCCACCCTGAACTCCTTTCAGGGTGCATTGAAGGTCAGCAACTACAGTGGCTAGTGAGTTAATAGGTGTGTAGTGGTATCTCAATGTTTAACTTGAGATTCCCTAATGATACATGATGTTGAACATCTTTTCATCTGTTTATTTGCCATCTTTATATCTTACTTAGTGAGGTCTCATTTAGATATTTTGCTCAGCCCTGTTCTTAAGTAGTCACACAACAAAACTCAACCAACATTTGTTATCAAGAGCAAAGTTGTTTCTCTGGAGTTTTTGATTAGTTTTATTTTAATCACTTATGACAATTATATTTATTGGAAAGAAAAAAAAAGGCCACTTAAAGAATAACTTGCTGCCATCTCTTTTTCATATTAGGAGATAGAGCAAGAGACTCTTAGTAGTGAAGATGATAGTTTATAAGGAGTTGACAATGGACCTTGGGTGATAAAAGGTGAGTAGGCTACTGCCTTCCAGAGATAATGTTCTCAAAGGAAACTGAAACAAAGAGTGAGCTGAATCTCTTTACAATAGTTAAAACAGATGTTGAATTTCTGAGGCAACATAAAGGCTGATGGATATTAATATTAGAGAAAAAAATATATATGGGGAGAGAGAGAGAGAGGAGGGAGAGGCAGAAAATAAACTCTACAGAAAGGCTGGGTCGTGGTGTTTTACCTGTGGTGTGCAAAGACTATGGTTTTATCTAATACTAAAATGTAAGCTTTTTGGTAATATGTTAATTTTTATTAATGCTATTTCAATAAATATCCAATAAAACCAACAATTCCTGGGGTTCTCTATTGTAAGCTAATAAAAGGAATGAGGTAGTACAGTGCAAAAGTGGCCAAAAAGAGAAAATAGTGGACACAGGAACTGAAAATAGATGACAGTGAGAAAATAGGCTGCAATATATGTGACAAGAGAACAGAAATCCCTTAGAATAAAAAGGGAAATCCTGATCAGCAGAGTAAAACTCTCCTAGAATTGTGAAGGAATATTTTTTGAGACTTCCCAAAGTTATAATATGGGGCATACCTTTGGATAATAAAAATTATTCCAAAGCTGGAAGATTTGTTTTATGTGGATTGGAGGTGTAAGTTATTTCCTCCCTTAATTCTTAGCTCTAGGAAGTTTCCAGTTAAATTATTCATATATTTAGTTTCAGTATTTGACCTATTTAACCCCATGACTTTTGTTTTCTTTTTTATCTGATATTCTTAATAACCTACATATGAACAAAAATATAAATTATAATTTATAATAAAATGTACATAATAGTTTAAATATATTATAAAACAATTTCCCTTTGCAGCTTTCTTCTTTGCATAACTATATTTAAAGACAAATTTAGCTTACTTTTACCTTATATTTTGCCTGTATGAAATGTACGTTATTTTTTGATTTGAACAATGAAGCAAATGCACATATGTTTACCAAATTTAAAAGTCTTTTAATTTTAAATGTTTTTGCTTTCTACTTTTTAATTTTTCTTCTTCACATATTTACTTCCACAAATAGAGGAATTTTATATTAGTGAAGAATACTGATTTCCTTGCTAGGAAATATTTAAACTTTTTCTCTCCAAAGCATCAGAAAAAAAGCAGATCATGCAAATATTACCTCCTAGGAAAAATAAACATATAGTCACCCAAATGAGTGAGCACTAATGAATTGACCCCAGTGACTCTCTCAATGAAAGTAACTAAGGGGTTGAATATTGTAGTCAAGAAAAAGAAATACAATATGTTTATAAAAATACTGTCCACAATGAAAAGAGATCTTGTACATGATCATACTGTCCCTGAATTGTTATTAAAAATGTGGAAAAGAGATAAAATTAACATCTTCCTCCACATTCCACATGTGATATTTTTGGAACATAATGGACTTTTATACACAGTGTTCATGTTCCTTCTTAAACCTTGAATCATACTTGATTACTATCTCATCACATTCAATCAGTCATAAAGTTTCCTTGATTCCACTAGTGAAATATCTATCTCTCCTTCCCCAGTCAGTTCCTACTTCTTTTGCTCCATTTGAAGTTCTTATTATATTTTATCACAGTTGAAATAATAACTTCTTTACTAATCTCCAGATCCCTTGTATTACCAAATCCCAATCTTTCATATAATGAAAAGCCACATAAATTCCAAATACACACTATTATCATTTAATTCTCAAATAGATTCAGTTGTTTATAAACATCTACCAGAAAACAGCCTAATTCATTTTTCATTCTATCATAGCTAGGATTACATCATCAACATCATCATCATCATCAAATATTCTGTAAGTCCACTTTCTTAACTCCTGAATCACTTTCAAACCATGAGACTTTAAGTCCTCCTTCCATTTAATCATTCATTAACAAGTCTTCTGCACTGTGTTGTGTTTTATGCTCTGTGTTGAATCCTGCAACCACAATGGTAAACAAAATATCAACTCTGTCATTGAGGATCATGCAGTCATGAGACATATATGTAAATAGAAATTTAACAATGCAGTTGATGGCGGAGGGGTATAGACACCAATAGCTCTGAGCTTGGAGAGCCAAGTCAGGAGAAGTACTACAAAAAAGAACACAAATCAAGTGCCCAGGAATTGTACTGAATCAGGATTCTGGTAAGTCAGCAATCCCAAATTGGTTGCATCTGTGACTTGGCCAGCAAATTTTCTAGTCTTTGTAATTAGGATCTTAGCGCCATTTGCCTACAGACTAGCCAATGAACATGAGAAGAGTCTAGTCTGTGGTTTGATGCCCTGATCCACCATCGTCTATATATTTAGTTTGTTACAATTATAACAATGTCATTCAATATAAAAAGTTTTTAAAAAATTCCCAAAGAGACTCCTGTACACTCAACTCAGTAGTGCTTAAAACTCCTATAACTATATTACATAATCAAATACAAAAGAAAACAAAACCTTCAAAGCTGGGACAAATGACTAAGCAATGCACTCATAAATAAAAAGCAATACATATTTGCACCCAATTTTCAGAAAAAATGCTGTGTCATGGGCATCCTCTAAACTCATATTTGCAGATACTTACTTAAAAAAGCGTTAACATTTAATGTCTAAAGACTTAATGTGAATAATTTTGATAAGAAAGTAATTTCATTGTTAAATGAGAAAGAATGATGTAATAATAATATAATATGAAATATTTTAAAAGTGTCTCCCAAGATTATGCAAAGGACACATACATAAATTTGCTTTGTCAAGTAATCAACAATATATGGACTGTTTGTTTTTACTAAATAGAAATTTGAATAGCCTGGAGAACTCTCTTTTTAAATAAACACACAGTCAATGTCCTTGACTACAATTTGAGGTCATGGCCTTTAGATCTGAAATGTTAAGTAACAGATGAAAATCATTTCATTTAGCCAGTCATTAGTTTATTCACTCAGCAGATGGCACAATTAGAAGTATGGAAATGATTATTAGTCCATCACATCTGGTTTCCTCTAGAAAATTATAACATCGTACTAAGCAGCATGTATAAAATGATGCCCAGTGAGGTCATACAAAAAATAAAGTTTCCCAGTCACTTCTATATAAAGGATGAAGGGAGCAAATCACTTTGGAGCAATTTTTTTTACTATTGTGGGGCAAAAATCCTCTGAATGTCTTTTGTTTTTAAGCCAGGAGGAGACCAATGCCATTAAACCAATGGCTTGATAAAGAAGTCATAATTCACCTTCTTTTTAAAGCTGAGAGCTAATCACTTTGGAAGAGATGAATAAATTTACATAAGAGCCAAAGAGCTTCTTTTGAGGAAAATGGGATAGCTTTTGAATCTTGCTTCTGTTGGGATCAAAATTAATAGAAAGTTAGTGATGGACCAATGATGGTATAAAGAGTCACTGATAGGAAAACACATGGAGACATAAAAAGGTAACATCATGAGAGGAGATGGGAGTTAGGTCATGGCCCGAAGATTCATCAAGTAAGACTAGCACCAATACATTAGGTCCTGAAGCTTGGAGCCTCTCCAGTCCCAGCTACCTTAGCAAATTTGGACATTAGGAATAGTCTGAGCATGTGAACATAAACGTCAAGAGTACAAACCACAGAAAACCCTATATTTTCAATATAATTTGAACAATGCACAGATAATTAGAAGACATTTAGACAGTTTACCCAATATGTTGAATAAGTTGTTTTAAAAAAAAAATCTTTTTTTTTAAACTGGTTAGGTTACCCAATCTAACCAGTTTATGTTTATATATATTACCATAGGAAAACTAATGCCTGATGAGACAGTAAGGCAATAATGGATTTCTTCATAATAGAATAGAAGTGTCCCACTATATGGCTATTTCTAACCCAAACAACAATTCACTGTGTTACATGAACGTTATTACTGAAATAAACGGAGGATCTGAGGGTTAAAAGAGAAATGTATCTATATACATTTCTAAAGTGTACACTTTATATGTTCTTTTTTTTTTTTACATCTTTATTGGAGTATAATTGCATTACATTATTGTGTTAGTTTCTGCTGTATAACAAAGTGAATCAGCTATAACTGTTTCTAAATTTACATGTTTTTGTTTGTTTCTTGACCCAGTAATGCTTTTAATACATGACTCAATCACTTGGGTTATGGATACTTAACAACTTAAAACTTATTGAGGGACTAGTAGTGGATTATGATTCTTTTAAGAGACACATGAGACATACATACATAAGAAAGATACTTTTCAGAATGTTCTATAATTTTAGATAATAAAACTCATAAAATATCATCAGTGTTAATTAGTAGTTCTTGCAAAAATACTGTAACATATAAAACTGGCACTTTTAATTAAGACAGCCTTGGATTTACCCTGACATATCTTAAATGGCTAGGAACATTAACTCAAAATATAAAGGACAGAAAGGGATTGTATGATATATTTTATTAAAAATATAATACTATTGAATCAACCAATTAAGATATATATATTGTATTGAATTATGTGTATTCTTTTAACTACGTTAAAACTTACTTGAAGAGATTTTATAGTACAGCATGTGAATAGGAAGATGCCATTCAAAGTACATGGTTTTGGCCGTTCATGGTACTGATTTGAAAATATATTTGAAGAAGAAAGCATGATCAGATGTCTTCCTAACTAGTAACATAAAATATGTTAGAAAAATCTCAAAGTTTAAATGTAGAGAAATTTAGCACAATAACTATCACACTGTTCCTTAGAAAAACAGAGGAATCAGATTTTTTCTGTTTTTACAGTACTTCTAAAAACCATCAACCAAAGCAGTGCATTAATTTACCATATGCACTTCAGATTTATGGCTTAGATATTTCAAAGGTCTAGTGAAGAATCAGAGCATATTGCTGATTCCACAAGACTCCCACTCCTAGAGTTTGTTGCTTACTCTAATGAGTCCAAAATTCCCTCCATGTTTTACTTAGGGAAGCATCTAGCCACTGGGAGACATACATCTTGTACAGGACTAAACTGAGGAAGCTCATCTGTCTTTTTATAAAAATATGCAAATTTAAAATAAGGGAAGTATGAGAGTATGAAGGAACAGTAAGTAAAAATAATGAAATAATGGAATCACTATTAATTCTCAGTAATATTTTGTCTTACTATGCATTCCAAAATCATGGGAGTTATATATACTTTAATACCAATGAAATTAAGAGCTTTAATTTCCTTGGCCTGGTTCAAAAATTTAACTTAATCAATGTTGTATTTCTCATGAAAATTTCCTTACTGGAATAAAGTCAGAAAAATCAACCAAGTAAACACAATTTTTCATATTTCATTTTATTGCATATGCTCAAAGGTGATTAGATTGAAATAAGAAAACCTTTCTGAAGGTAATAAAGAGAATGTGACAATATTAAGGTAATCTTTGTAACAACCTAAGAGGGATATGTTATTATACCTAGATGAAGGGGGAAAAATGTAAGTTCAGAATATGTTATTTTCCCCAAATCTGACACTGAATAGTTGAGTATGGATTTAGTGTTTTGCCCATGTTGTTTGACAGGGCTGCCACCTACCTGTAAGATTTTTTTTTTTAATGAAAGTTGTAAAAAGTTGCCTCCTCTGAGTGAAAAATTATAATTTTTTTTGGTGGGGGGAGGAAATTTTTCAGAGCTGATGCAACTCTGTGCTGTAGACTGGATTTCAGTCCCCAACTGCCCACCTATCTAGAGATTTCATGCCCTGAGTTACCATAACCAGTGGTCCCCATTATTCCACTACACTATGCTGCTCTTGTAAAGAGTTTATCATTATGATTCTGAAAAAAAATTTTTAAAGAAAAGCAAAACAATATTAAAGAGAAACCTGTGCATCTACCATTCTGAGGTAATAAACATTAATTTTTGCATAAGAACATTTTTTTAAAAAGCAAAACATTATTACAGATAAATTTGAGGTCTCTTTGAGGTCCTTCCTTGGTACAATTTCCTTTCTATAGGAAACTCTTATTGTACATTTGGTGTAAGTTTTTCTATTTCAGTTTTTATGGTCTCAACCATGTAAGTATTCATAGTTGTATACATATATGCACATAGTTCATTGGAGACATATGTATACATGTGTCTTATGTATTGTTGATAGACAAATATATGTATGGATATATATTTACACATACATACTATGAATACAAATATGTATTTATGTATCCATAAATAATCATAAAATTATTTATGTTGGAAAAATTATATAAATTGTACTGTGTACATTACTTTTAAACTGCCTTTTGTTTTAGAGATCTATGTTTATGCATGAAGAATTAGCTGATTTTTTTCTAACTACTGCATAGTATTTTTATCATATTTTTATTGAATAACCTATTTTCTATTCCCTTATTAGTAGAAATTTACTGTATTACCACTTTGTCATTTTTACAAATAATAATTCTGGTCCTTGTGTACGTTTCTTGAATAAAAAGCGTATCTTTCTATTTAGTGGAGCTCAGTTTCTTCAATGTATTTTATAACTTATTGGATAAATTATAAATCTACCACATCAATCATGATACTTCTGAGCTTTCTTCCTTGTCAAGTGCCCAGAATGCTGTCAGGCAGAAGGAGGTAAGAGATTGTAAAATTTCTCTGAAGAATATGATCTTCAAGAGAAAGAAGACTAGGAGGATAGTACAACTTGATTTCCAATTAAATTACAATATCATGTAATTCTTGCAGAAGGTCAGCAGCTAATAATCATATTTACATACAGTGCTTCCAATTGGTATTGTAGTGCCACACCTTTATGTATGAAGAGAGAGCTAAAGATTTTCAATAAACATTTGAGGGAAACTTCAAGATAAAATTAAGTTGCAAAAAGAAGAAAGGAAGGGAGAGTGGAAGGGAGGGAGGGAGGGAGGGAGGAAGGAAAAGGGAAAGAAAGAAAGAAAAGAGAGAGAGGGAGGAAGGAAGGAAGGAGAAAGGAAAGAAGAAAGGGGAAGGAAGAAAGGAAGAAAGAAAGAAAAAGAAAACAAAATATAAACTTGGAGAAAATGGGACAAAACATGGAAGAATAAACTTCCAAAAATATTTCATTGATATCCTGAAAGATAAAAATTATATATCACCTGTATGAAACAAAATATGATTAAAGGAACATTAAGAAAGCAAAGCAAAAAGATCCTTTGGAAATTAAAATTATGATATTAGAAATAAAAATCTCAATATAGCTATTGAAATATATGGTAAAGAATTTCCCCCAGGAATTTAAGAGGAAAAAAAAGCATAGATACAGAAATCAGAGAGAAATACTAGGAACATCAGGGGATTTGTTCAGGAGGGGAAATGTCATAATAAGTATTCTAAGAAAGAGAGTGAGAGGGAGTGAGCGAGAGAGAAAGGAGAAATGGAAGGAGAGGATGTGGCACAAGGAATTATGAAAAAGACATTGTGAAATATTCTCCAGTACCCAATGTCATAAACTTCCAGATTTAAACACACCAAGTACCAGAAACATCCTATAGCAAAAGACTCACATGCATCCTGAAACCACAGAACATAGAAAAATAAGATGATATAGAAGTTTCTATAAAGTAAAAATTCAGTCAAATGCAGAGTCAAAAAATAGAATGGCATAGTATTTCATAATTGCAATATTAAGCATTAGAAATAGTGAAGAAAATTTTGAACTGCAAAATACTTAGGAAAAACGATTTCAAAAATAGAATATTCTACTGAAGCAAACTTTCAGTTGAGAGTGTGAGTTCAATAAAGATGTTTCCAGACATGCAAACTTTTTAAAAAAGAAACACTTATCTCTGTGCACTCTTTCCACGGCAGCTAATGGAGAATTTGCAGCAGCACAACAAGGAAGAAAACTTCATCTAATTGAGCTCTAGGTACAGACACAGATCTTAAACTGATTCAAAAGGAGTTGCATATAATTCTCTCCTACATGTTTGGCTATTCAAAGTCCTCTTTTGTAGTAGTCATTTTAGATTCCTTACAATCATCCAGCCAGTCCTACTTTGGCAGCCTTTGTCCATGTGTCACCTTCTGATGGACTGACCAGCATGCAGATATTGAAATAAATTGGTAGAGGTTTGATTGATGTCTAATAAAATTTTAAATATTCAATGAATTCCTGCTAGTCTTCCTTAGGTGTTAAAAGTACTTAACTGTACCAATTCTTCCATGAACTATTCACGCCTCTGGAAATTTTAACACCTTTTTAAAGTGAATTGAGGGGAAGTCCTTTTAAGTAGATCTGCAGTTGAGGTATGTATTGGGAATGTAGGGAGACAAGGATAGAGATATCCTTGTCAAGGATATCTTTTAGTCAAGATATCTTTTAAGAAGTTCAAATTTGATTATGTGTTTTTCTTGGAGGTTTCAGTATAATGATCAAAGAAAGCAGATCATTGAATGTTTGGAATTTTTCCTCTTTTGTTTTATAAGGCTCTTGTATTGGTCAGGATTTTTCAAAGAAAGAGAATCAATAGGAGATAGAGATGGAGATAGAGATATAGGAAGATATAGATAGGGAATATCTTTATCTAGCTATCTATCATCTATCTATGTAGCAAGGATTGACTCTCATGGGATTGTTGGGGCTGGCAAGTCAGAAATCCAGAAATCCATAGGGCAAGCTGGCCGGCTGCAGCTTCAGGTAAGGTTTGATGTTGCAGTCTTGACTCCAAAGGTTGAAAATTTAGGCAGAATTTCTATGTTGCAATCTGGAGGTGGAATTCCTTTTTCAGGAAACCTCAATCTTTGCTCTTAAGATCTTTGGCTGTTTGGATGAGACTCACCTATGTTATAGAGGATAATGTGCTTTGTTAAAGCCATTGAAAATTTGATAGGAATTACACTGAATTTGTAGGGTTTTGGGGTAGTATGAACGTTTTCAAATATTAATTCTTCCAATCCAAGAACAGAGGATGTCTTTCCATGTATTTTTGTCTTTTTCAATATCTTTTAGTTTTCACTCTACAGGTTTTTCATCACCTTTGTTAAATTTATTCCAAAGTATTTTATTGTTTTTGATGCTATTGTGCATGAGATACCTTTCTTAAAGTCTGTTTCAGATAGTTTATTATTAGTGTATAGAAACACACACACACATACACACACTTACTGATTTAAATGTTAATCTCACCTAAAAAATACATTCATAGCAATATCCTGATTGATGTTTGACTAAACAACTGTGCACCATAGCATAGCCAGGTTTAGACATAAAATTAATCATCACAGCTCACCTTAAATGTACTAATTTAGTAATATTACACAATATCTGTAGGGACCAATGCAATTCTAAGTCATTCTTTGGAGAACTTTGTCATTTACAAAAATAGGCACATCTATTTAGATTATAGCAAGGAAACATGTAAAAGGCAGGAATTCTCTTAGGAAAATTTGAGGCTTAAAAGTAGACAAACTCATGACAGATACAAAAGAAGATGCATTATGTTTGGAATAAATTGGAAGTGTATGTGATATTTTAGGGAATAGGGCTTATTGTATTTGGGCTCTTTCCAGACTGTGGAGTTAGGACCACAATGCACAGAGCTTAATAACTGAGCCAACCTATTACAAGAAATCAAAGGATAGTCTCAGGTGAAATAAGCAAGGAAATTGACATAGAGACCTTTAATAAAGCAGTCATTCCCTTAAAAGATTTGTTTTTAAGTATCCAAAGTAATGAATCAGTAACCTGAAGTTTACAGTGAAAATTTACATTCATAGAGGAAGATGCTGCCACTTTATAGGGCATATAACCCCAAAGTCCTGGAACAGACTTGGGCAGTAAGTTAGGGAGTCTGGTAAACATCTGTTTCCTATGAGCAATTCTTAAGACACTAGGACAGCAGGTGACAAAAAACAAATGAGGGAAGCATGGAATATCACAGAGTAGTTTTTGATTTAAATGTGTACCAGTTTGTTGCTTGTTTTACTATTTAGATACATTGCAAATTATTTCTTCTAATTTATTTTGTTTTTTATTTTTAGCATATTTCTCTTATGTCTCCTTTTTACTCCATTCTTGCCTTCTTTTGTGATCATAAGGTTAGCTCATTTTTCTGTTTTCTCCTAGTTTGGGAATTAAGAGCTTTTATTTATGTTGTATTTCAGATAATATTAATTGTTAAACCTATATATCAAGTTTTTACATTTCTTATAAAATATTATCCTATTCATTATGTCCATCATCTAAAGTATTTTCCTACCTCATATTTTATTATTTAAAATTTTAAATCACTCTCTAGCCAAAATAAAACTAGCTCTATTATTATTATTACTAGTATGGTTACTATTGCCATTTTTACACTACTAATAGATAATAAACTTGCAAACTAGTTTAGTAATTTTTTTGGACACAATTTCTTCTTCCACTCCACTTCTTCTGGGCTCCCTCCTTGATGGTAAATATTCTCTAGCATTTATTTCAGTTAATTTCTACAGTTATAAGTTATTGATCTGGGTGTTCATTTTACCACTGCCTTTGAAAAAATTACGTGTAAAATTCTAGATTCAAAATTATGTACTTCTTCTGGCTGTTTCTGTTGTTGTCTTTTCACCACTATTATTGTTGATGCAAAATCTGCTGTCAATTAAAAAACACAATAAATAAAATACAATTTTAAAGCATCCATTCAATATAATACATTATAAGATGATGACATTTTCATTGGTGAAACATAAGGGAAAAAATATTGCTCTATCAGTGGTAAATTAAAGCCCCACAAATGTATTATTAGGCAGATGTAGGACTAAATCAAGAGATTAATGTATGAAATAATAATCTTAGACCGCTGAAAGCCCTCAATCAAAACGATCTGGCTAGGAGTAGTTCTGCGAGAAAAAAAATGGCATTATACTGTGTGTATAGAATTTTAAAATAATGATAAACTAACTAAAATATGGTCTGCTTTTTATTATCATTATGTGCCTTCAATTCTAAACAGCGTCACTTGTAAAATATTTCTCTCGGAAAATGTTTTTATTGTTCTCTGTTCTAAACAATCTTTGTGGTTACTATTAATTTTTAATAACACATAAGTATCAAATTGGCACATTTTATTACTTTTTCTTTCATAAATATTGTATTCTACATGGAATTAAATTATAATAACTGTCAGTTATACAGCTAACCCCAAATGCACCCAAACTCAGCGACATGTATTTGTTTTGAGATTAAGTTCAAAGAAGTTGAGAATTGTTGAGCTTGCTCTTAGAGAAATGTGGATATCCAGGCTCTCATGGTTCTTCATATTCCTGATTTTAAGCAGTAGTTTCCAAATAAACAATGATAGCCCAGTGGTTGTAAATGTAGAGAACAGAACTTGATTCACTTAAATGGTGTCATAGTGTGGAGCCACTCAAATTATTTACTTGTGTTTATAATTTAAAGCTGAAACAATGTATGAACTATAAGGCTTAATCTTTGTTTTTGGTATTGGCAGATTTTAGTCTGTATGTGAATATTAAATAATAATTTTAAAAGCAAAATCTACTCTTTTAAATAATTATTTTAAAATAATGAATCAAGAGCATATTTATTAGTATTATAAGATTTTTCTGAAGATAATTTTGCCGTACTGAGAAAGGGGAGTGTTAAAAAAATATCTACGTCACGCTAGGCAGCCACTGAAACTGGCATTCTGAGACACACACACACAATATTTATCATATATTAAGTTTCTTGGACTAAAAACCTGTGAATCACACATGAACCGTGGCTAATTCTTCAAAGCAAAAATCAACATGTAAGATACGTTGGTAAATAAGCAGCTGACTCCCCTGGGCAGTTGCCTGACCTCACCTTGTCCCTTTCCTTCACAGAACACCAATTAAAAGATGGGCAAAAGATCTAAACAGGCATCTACCACATGAAAGAAGATATACAGATAAACATATGAAAAGATGTTCAACATCATATGTCATTAAGGAATTTCTAATTAAAATAACAAGATACCACTACACACCTATTAGAATGGCCAAAGTCCAAAACACTGGCCACAGTGTTTGGACCATCCTCAAATGCTGGTGAGGATGTGGAGAAACAGGAACTCTCATTCATTGCTGATGGAAACACCCAATGGAACAGTCACTATCTGGGACTACAGTCACCGATAGGCAGTTTCTTAGAAAACTACACATACTCTTATGAGGAACTGTACTCCTTGGTATCCACCCAAATGAATTGAAAACTTAACGTTTACACAAAAACCTTCACAACTGATTCAAAATTGCTAAAACTTGGAAGTACCCAAGATGCCTTTCAGTTGATGAATGGACAAATAAACTGTGGTTCATCCAGACAATGGAACATTATTCAGCACTAAAAATAAATGAACTACCAAGCCACAAAAAGACATGGAAGAGCTTTAAATGTGCATTACTAAAGGAAAGAAGGCAACCTGAAAAGTCTATACAATGTATGGTTCCAACTATATGACATTCCGGAAAAAGCAAAACATTGGAGACAGTAAAAAGATTAGTGGTTTCCAGGTGTTAGAGAGGAGGAAAGGATGAATAGGCTGAGCCAGAGGACGTTTAGGAGAATGAAACTATTCTGTATCACACTGTAATGGTGGATACGTGTCAGTGTACACTTGTCAAACCTATAAAATATACAACACCAAGGGTGAACTTCAGTGGACTTTGTGTAATAAAGATGTGTCAATACATTTTCATTGATTGTAACAAATGTACTGCTTTGGTGAGGGATACTCACAAAGGGAGAGGTAATACCTGTGTGAGGACAAAGGCTGCATGGGAACTCTGTACTTTCTGTTCAATTTTGCTGTGAACCTAAAACTTCTCTAAGAGAAGTTTATTAATTTTTTTTTTTTTGCGGTACGCGGGCCTCTCACTGCTGTGGCCTCTCCCACTGTGGAGCACAGGCTGCGGACGCGCAGGCTCAGCGGCCATGGCTCACGGACCCAGCCGCTCCGCGGCATGTGGGATCTTCCCGGATCGGGACACGAACCCGTGTCCCCTGCATCGGCAGGCGGACTCTCAACCACTGCGCCACCAGGGAAGCCCGAGAAGTTTATTAATTTTAAAAATATATAAATAAGAGTAAAAAAATGCTCACAAAAAGATATTTTTCAAATGTCATATAAAATTATGAGCAATATTTGGTTTCAGCACTTTAGAGAACCAAGCTCGCTTATGGTGAATATAGTGATTTAGAAAATGATAAGAAATAAGACTGAGGTGTTTTCAAAAACACTAAGGTGGTGCTCAGAGTTGAGCGGCCTGTGTTGAGACTCCATGGAGTCTGCACACCAATGTCGCCCTGCTGTGCTCTGCATCCAGCCCCTCTTCTCTCTAATCACAGAGTTTCATACACACATGAATTTTTCTGTCATAAAATGGGAACCGCAGCAGGCCTGTCGTCAGGGATAAAATGCTCTAAAAATCTTTTGGATCTGGTTTAAAGAAAAATATTGGACACATATGGTTTTGTAAAGGAAAAATAAAAGAGTAAAGGGAAGAATAGATTCAGGGAAACAGTTGCAACTGCTAACAGATTTAGATTATGTGCCCTAAGAAAGAAAGAAAAAGATTTTCTCATGGAATAAGAAAGCTAGTAAATACATTTTTATGGAATTGTTAGAAATTGACATTGTTACTGTCCGTAAAAGATGGAGACCTCATTTTTTCTTTATAAAAATGTTACAGGAATGCACCCCTTTTTTCTCCTCCTCATAGCATAATGATAATTTGTCTAGTTCTGTTGGGACTTAGTTATCTGACATAAACTAATTCCTTCTAAAATAAATTTTAGTATTAAAATATCTCTACCTGTTATCTCTTTAATAACTTGATTTTTTTAAGTTACCAGTTTGAAATATTCGACAGGTTATGTTGAAATTATTTTTTCTGTACTGGTACTCTGAAATTCTTTCATGAATCTCTCTCAAAATGAGCAATTTAAAAACTAATGGCTGACACTGATTTCAATATATTCATTCAAAACCAGACATAGACACACACATTCACACACACACAGAGCTGTGGACTTTGTCCTTTAAAAATATTTCCCCAAGTTTTATTTTACAGTTTTCTCCCTTTTACTTAGTATCTTCTGTTTTTAGATTTCAGGAAGCCATATCTTTATATTTGAATTTATGAACTTCTCATTTTCTAAACATCCTAAGTCATTTTACATAATTTCCTATCCTCACTGGCATATGCAAACACCTAGAAATTTATTTCATTTGGAAATTGTTATCACTTCTGTCAGAATATAAATAGACACTTTAAATAAAAATTGTGTTGCCACAAACTCACTCTCCTTCCAAATTATCTGCCTCGATTGCCTTGCAAAAGTTGCAGTCATTACAACAATGCTCACATCCACTCAAATATAAATGTGTGTATATGTGTGTGTATACTAACCTGTATTTTTTAGTTTAATGGGCACACCCTTCTCTTCTGTTCTACGGGAGGAACAAAACAACCAGGATAAAATTCAAAGGACACAGGACCTTTGGAATATAGCAGATGGTTGTGGATGTAAACTCTGGATCCTGACGACCTAGGTTTTCATCCTGGCTCCTGCCTTTACCAGTAACCTTGTAGAAGTTTCTTAACTTATCTGTATTTTAATTTCCTCATCTGAAATAGGCGTAATTTAGGATGAATACTTTGCTCCCTATAAAATACTTTGAATACTTATGGAGGGGGGGTGAGTTGAAAATGGCAACATAGAAAGGTCCTGAACTCATTTCTTCCCATGAACACAACAAATCTACAACTACATATGGAATAGTTGCCTCTGAAAAAGACCTAAAAACTAGATGAACAAGGGGGAAAAGGGCAACATCGAGTTGGGTAGGAGAGGCAGAGACATAATCTTGCCCTCAAATACCCCCTTTCCACATATGGTGATACACAATAGGGAGAGATCTCAAAAATACACAATTTTTCTTAAGCAGCAAGAGGTTTGGGCTCCTCCTCAGGCATCCCAACCCTTAGATCCTGCTCAGGAAAGACAAGCCCCCAAAGTGCCTGGCTTTGAATATAAACAGGGATTACATCCTGAAAAACCCTAAAACTATAGGGAATAAGGAACTCGCTCCACTCTTAAAGGGCTCATGCCCAGGCTCACTCATCCTGGTGTTTCAAAAAAAACAGTTTGAAAAACACCAGCATAGCTCAGACCACACACGAAGGAGACCACTTACTAATCTTGAAGTGTATGTCATAGATACAGGAACCTGCTGGGACTCCGTCCGGGGATGGAGACAGTGGAGGGTGCCATTTTTGCAATCTCATTCTACCTTGCTAATGCCAGGACTGGCGGGTACCATTGTGGAACTCTTCCTCTAACCTGCTAGTACCAGGAGACATGCCCCACTGAGATCCCTGCCCATCCTCATGCCGCAGTTTCATGCCACAGCTGGGCCAGGCAAGAGCCCCACCCACCCCTGTGTCACAGCAGGTAGGTGTGCCCAGCCCAAATAGGGGACACCCCTTGAGCACCTATCTTTAATGCCTGGTTTCAGGGGGGATTATGCTTCTGGGTCCCATGGGTCATCTCTTACACAGGCCACTCCTTTGAGATTGGGAAAGGTAGCTGATTGGCCTAATGCATAGAAGCAAACACAGAGAGTCAGGCAAAATGAGGAGACAGAAGAATATCTTCCAAACAAAAGAACAAAACAAAGCTTCAGTAAAAGACCTTAATGAAATGGAGATAAGCAATCCACCTAATAGAGTTCAAAGTAATGGTCATAAGGATGCAAACCAGATTCAGAAGAATGGATGAACACAGTGAGAACTTTAACAAAGAGACAGAAAATATAAGAAAGTATCATACAGATGTTATAGAGCCAAAGGATACAATAACTAAACTGAAAAAACTAAAGGGGTTCAATGCAGACTGGATGAAGTGAAGCCGAAAAATGGATCAGCAAGCTGGAAGACAAAGCAATGGAAATCATACAGATGGAGCAGCAAAAAAAAAAAAAGTATTTCAAAAAGTGTAGGTACCTTAAGGGACCTTTGCGACAGCGTCAAGCAGAATAACAACATTTGCTTATTATAGGGGTTCCAGAAGGAGAAGAGAAAGAGAAAGGGTCAGAAAACTTACTTGAAGAAATAATGGGAAGAAAAACTTCCTTAATCTGGGGAAAGAAACAGACATCCAGGTCCAGAAAGCCCAGAGGTTTCCAAATAAGAGGAACCCAAAGTGATCTACACCAAGATACATTATAATTAAAATGGTGAAAGTTAAAGAGAGCGTCTTAAAAGGAATAAGAGAAAAACAATTTGTTGTGTACAGGGAGTCCCCACATGGCTATCAGCAGATTTTTCAGGAGAAACTTTTCAGGCCAGAAGGGAGTGGCATGACATATTCAATGTGCTGAAAGGAAAAGAAATTCCAACCAAGAATTCTCTACCTGGCAAGGCTGTCATTCAGAATTGAAGGAAAGATTAAGAGTTTTCAAGATAGGCAAAAGCTAAAGGAGTTTATCACTACTAAACTGGCCTTACAAGCAATGTTAAATAAACTCTTTAAGCGTAAAAGAAATGGCACTAATTAATAACAAGAAAACCTACCAAAGTAAAAATCTCACTGGAAAAGGTCAATATATAGTAAAGATAATGGACAAATCACTTATAAAACATGTATGATGGTTAAAAGATAAAAGTAAAATTAACTAAAACTATAATGATTAGTTAAGGGATGCATAAATTAAAAAGATGTAAATTGTGACATAAAAATATAAAATATGGTGGGGTGAATAAAAATGTAAAGTTGGGAAATGTGTTCAAAATAAAGTTGCTACCAACTTAAAAACAGACATTTAAATACACAGGAGGTTATATGTGAACCTCAGGGTAACCACAAAGCAAAACCTTATAGTAAATACACAGAAGAAAATGAGAACTGAATCTAAACATAGCACTAAGAAAAACCATTGAGCCACAAGGTAAGAGTGAATACTTACTCAGGACATAGTACATTCAATAAATGTTAGTTCGCATTATTAATTATTATTAAGTATGGATTACAAAAAATAATCTAGGTGTGAACTTAAGAATATGATCAGATTGCTGGTAATAAACACTTTACTTTTTCAGTTAGTCAGAGAACAATTCACTTTAGCACTATGTCTCTCAGGGAAGGAGGCATCTTTGCAAATGCATCAGCTCCTTGGTGTTCAGGGGCTGAGTCTGTTCAACCTAACTCTGATTATGTTCAGAGGTAAAGAAACAGCCACTAAGGCCCCAAGTGTCATAGCAGAGTCTTTGTCAAAAGAATTGTACAGAAAGAAGTAGGTAGAAATATCACCAATTCCCTTTCATAGAGACACTGCATGTCTTAGGGAAGGCTGAAGACAGGCAGATTGAAAAGCAGAAGATCCGCTGTGGAGAGAAATGGAGTGAGTGATTTCAAACAAGAAGTGCTATGTTGTTGATGCCCTTGATATCAGAATTAACCAGCACTAATGATAGAGGATTCAAAAGTTTGCTGTATTTTTAGGATATTGTCCTTGTAAGTAGAAGGATGCTTGCTTATCTGGAAAAGTGGAATCCCCATTTTTTAGACAGATATTTCAATAAGCTGATGCATAAAATTCTTACAAATGACCATGAGACTATTCAGGCATTTCAACTTATTAAATGAATATAACATATAGAATTAAGCTTCTGTACTTCAAATTTGTTTTTCACATTAAATAATTTTTTATAATCTTATGTTTATGTTTAATAATTACTGCTCCTGGATGAACTAAACAACACTGAAGGTCAAAACTAAAAATTCTGCTAAAACTAGAAATGAATTTTAAATATTATCATTTATATAATTGTAACGTCTTCTATCAGAGTAACTACAACAGAATAGAAATCTGATTTCATGTTTCTCTTTTATTGAAGGAGCTCTATACATCAACTCTTGCCTGTTGCTGATCACAAAGAAGCAAAATATTACTACATATTAAATATGATTTAGAAATAAACAAAAAGTAGATTATCTTTTATAGCAGGGAAACAAGTTTAAGGAAAATATATTGATTGAAAATTTTCCTTGTCTGAAGTATTTCAAACATGAATTCACTTGTCTTTTTATTTCCCTGTCAAGCTGATTTTCACTTACTTAAAATCAACTTCTCAATTTCCAGCTCCCAGAAGAATTTAACGTTCTGGTTGAGAGAGCTCAACTCAAAATCTAACTCTTTTCCAGTTTCAAAATATGTTTTTAAGAAAGTCCAATGCCATCACAGTGTGGATGACAATAAGGAAGGAAGGACAAGTTACTATTGGACCTGCCATCCAGAAGATTGATGAAAATTTGCAATTCACTCATGGTCATGGGAGGATGTTATGGCTATCACAACACACAATTTCTCAAATATGAATTTATCTATAAATCTTAAGGGTAAATCAGGGTAAATGTGAATGTATGTTTTCATTAGAAGGAAAAATATATAAAATGGATAAAATTTTCAAAATATTTTAAGGTTGATACATTCTCCCTAAATGTTTTGTTCTTTCCATGCTGTTTTTTAATCTTTAGAATTCAGTGCTCTTAACACAGGGCCTAAATCATAGTTTAATAATTATATTTTAATAAATATATTTAGCTATAAGTGTATTTTAATTAAATAGTTTAATAAATATTTTAATTAAATGTTCCATAGAATTGACTATACATACATACCTCTGCAAGTCGCACACAAACTTTTTTTTTGCGGTACGCGGGCCTCTCACTGCTGTGGCCTCTCCCGTTGGGGAGCACAAGCTCCGGACGCGCAGGCTCAGCGGCCATGGCTCACGGACCTAGCCGCTCCGCGGCATGTGGGATCTTCCTGCATTGGGGCACGAACCTGTGTCCCCTGCATCGGCAGGCAGACTCTCAACCACTGCGCCACCAGGGAAGCCCCACACACTATCTTGATTACTGTAGCTTTGTACTAAATATTGAAATTGGAAAGTGTGAGCTGTTCAACTTTGTTCTTTTCAAGATTGTTTTTGGCAAATCTCAGTAGTTGGCATTCCCATATAAATTTTAGGATCAGTTTGTCACTTTCTTTAATAGAAATAGTGTAGAATCTATGGACCATTTGGGGGATTATTGCCCTCTTAACAACATTTAGTCTTCCTATCCATGGACATGGATATTATTTAATTTATTTAGGTCTTTGTTTTCTTTGAATATTGTTTTATAATTTTCAGATTACAAAATCTGCACTTTTTCTTGTTAAATTTGCTCCCAATTATTTTATTCATTTTGAAATTTTTATTAAAAGTGTGTAAAATACATTTTTATACTGACCCTTTATCATGCAATTTTATTGAATTCATTTACTAGTTCTGAGGGGTTTTTGTTTGTATTTTAAAGTTTTTCTCTATATGAGAATATTTCATCTGCAAACAAATATAATTTTATTTCTTCCTTTACAATCTGGGTGATTTTTTATTTCTTTTTCCTTGCCTAATTACCCTTGCTTGAACTTTCAGTACAATAGTAAGCATAAATGGCAAGAGCAGGTACCTTTGTCTGTTCCTAACCTTAGGGGAAAAGCAATCAATCTTTCACTATTAAGTATGATGTTAGCTATTGGTTTTTAATAGATGCTCCTTATCAGGATGAAGAAGTTTCTTTCTATTCCTAGTTTTTCTTAGTGTTTTTATCATGAAAGCGTGTTGAATTTTGTCAAATGCTCTTCCTGCATCATTTCTGGGATAAATATTTCTCCATTTATTGCATGATCTTAAGACAATTTCTAGAGGGGTGTGTGTGTGTTGTGTGTATGTTTAAATTTTTCATCTGTTATGATTGTTTTCTGGGGAGCAGATCCAGGAAGTTCATCACATCACCATTCAGAGTCTCTCCCCCCTTGTATGCCACTTCTTTTTATGATATCATTATGCATTTCTTTGCATAATTATCTAAATCTTTCATTAATGTATGCCTTCTTTTAAAGGTAGGTCAACATTATGGATCTACCAAGTTACACTATTGGAACAGCATTTGACCTTGAATAGTGAGTTAGTTTCTTTGAACATTCATTATTTGATCAACAAAGACGATAATTCCACTATTTCCTGAACAGAGATTTTACTAGAATTAAATCACTTTGTTCTCCTCCTCTATAATCCACTGGCTTTCCCAGCTTTCTTGTAAAGTTCATACTTCTTGGTTTAGAATATAATTGTAAATGATCTCTGGTCCAGGCCTGTAGCTTCAGTGGCATTTTTAGCCTCTAGCTTTCTTTTTTGAATGTATGTGCCATTTTTCATAGCTTAGTGCTTCTGGAGATTTCATTCCATTGCCTGGCATGCATATCCTCTATGTATCTTTAATCCCCATCAACTTTCAGACTTCAGCATAAGTATAAACTTCCTGGAAGCCTGACTAAGACTTCCAGTCTATCACCATCTGATTAACTTTCTCTCCTCTGAGATTTTACAATATGCTATTGACGAAAAGCTCCATCACTTTTCATAGTTTATCAAAATCTTTTGATTCATTTTGTCTCATTACTAGACTATAGTCAAGAACATTTTAATCTTCCAACTCTATAACTCTTCCTTCGACCTCAGAGTTTGGGTCATTGTAGGTGCAAAAAACAAACAAACAAAACAAAACCTTATTCTCCCCAACAAACCCTTCTATACACAGAGCGCCTAATGGCTCTCGGCGCTTATTTTAGTGCAGTACTTTTCCTTCAGTACAGGAGATCAGATACTGAAAAGTTATGGAAACATAATTCCTTTCTTTTTGGTTGTTCAAGCTGATCCCTGGTTCCTCTGCACCTGCAGATTTAACTAACCATGGACTGTGTAGTAATGTATTTATTCTTGAAAAATATCTGCTTATAAGTGGATCCATGCAGTTCAAACCCATGTTGTTCAACTGTCAACTATATAAGTATAGAGTTTTATAAATAAATTTATCTTAAGCCACCTCATTTGATCCTGCGCTAGACCTGAAGGGTTATTGTTATGGTCTAAATATTTGTGTCCTCCCAAAATACATATGTTGCAATCCTTACCCCCCAAAGTGATGGTATTAGTAGGTGAGGCCTTTGGGTAACGTTTAAGTCATCAGAGTAGAACTCCCTTGAAAGGGATTAATACCCTATAAAGGAGTCACCAGAGAAATCCCCAGCTCCCTCCACCACATGAGGATACAAGGAGAATTCAACAAACCAGAAGAGGTCCCTCACCTGACCATGCTGGCACCCTGATCTCGAACTTTCAGTCTCCAGGCTGTGAGAAATAAATTTTCATTTATAAATTGCTTATAAGCTACCCAGTTTTTGTTGTTTTGTTATAGCAGCCCAAATGGACTGAGACAGTTATAATTTTTTAGTAATTATTAACCAATTTTATATGTAAGGATATCAACAATGTTAGGGATTAAATGCCTTTTCTAAAGTTTATGATACTACCTGCCACAGTACTACTCCATTATAATCATATGCACCAAAGCATATCCCATCCTTTCTTCTCCAATATTGAAAATACCTATTTTCTTCAAGATGTATCTTTTACATTGCAAAACAAGATAACAGGGAGAAATGACAAATTAGAGCAGTGGTTAACTGATAATAAATCTTGTTTTTCACCTAAAGTGCTTTCTAGCATGGAGAGAGTCCACTTGACTTAGGTTTGTTTGACACACTTAATGTCATCTTTACATCTTTCAAAAGCCAGCAGGAGTTTGTTACTAGGAAAGAGACAGCATCTCCCCTTCACAGCAAGAGACATTCTTTTAGATAATCCTTAGAACAAGCTAATGCTGAAAAACCTGAAGGCATGAGGGAAGAGACCCATGTTGGAAAGGGAATAGGGGTTGTTTACTAAGGGAAGAAATGCCAGTATCATGTGCAACACTCATCTAACAGTAGGGATACTTGTTATATTAGCAAGATTTACTGACAGACTACATCTGTGTCTTCTCACCAAACAAGGTCACTCAGTCAGATACTATGGAGCCTAATGAGGAAAATGCCAAGTCCCTGGAGTGATAATGGAGGTTCGCTCTGACTTACGCCTCAGGCACTGGCAATATTTTTAGGTCTAGAAAATAAAATAAGGTACAGAAAAAGGTCATAATTTTTATCGAGCTGACCCACCTTGAAAAATAGCTGTGCATGTATCTGAGTATGTTTAGCGTTTTCTTTTTCTCTTTCCTGAGACTCAAGGTTACTTTTCTATTCTTCTTCAAAGAGGTCCTTAAGGGTTTCAATACTTTACCTGAACATTAAATTTATATATGTTATTGGGCTAAAGGGTCTCTTCCACAGTTTTTAAAATTTTTTATGTCTAAAAAAGGGAACTATCTCCAAAATACTAAGGGACTGGTTCTGTTCTGGGAGGGGTTTTTTTTGGGGGGGAGGTGCATATAAAATATTATTAGCTCTTTTTTTCGTAGAAAAATTCTCAAAAAAACTTTTCTGTGCTTTGGATATCACAATATTTTTTAAACTTGGGAATTAGATACGTGGATTCATGTCATAGCAATGGCTTTTAAATAGCTTTTTGACTTGGGCAAATAGCTTATCCTCCCAGAGCCTTCGTGTTCTTAATGGAAAAATAATGGATTTAGAATAAACAATAGTGGAGGTCCCTTCCAATGTAAATATTCTCCAGACTCATTAGGTATACATGACTTTATGTACTCTCAAAAGAATTTCACTTCACCTCTCCAAATATACATTTTATTTAGCCCTGGTTTGTTCACAATAACTTCATGATGTTAGGACATAACCAACTTCTTGATCTGTTTTTATCATACTTGCACTTTATCCCCATGCCACTTACTAATTTATTGTTTCATATATATTTATAAAACCTTGAAGCATTTACTTCATCTTTTTTCATTAATTTCAAATTTCATTATAAAAATAAAGATAAATACAACTTTTCTTGATCTGCCATTTATTTCAACTCTTCTCATATGAGTCCTTCATTAAAAGCAAACCAAACAAGCAGAAACCCACTGTGATATTACTGTCACAAAGCAATCAATTGCTTCATTTGCTATGTATCTGATCTTACACTTAATGGAAAGAAAGAATTTTCACAGAGACTAAGTTATAGATGATCCAGATTGCTCAAAAACAAATCTAGACTCATGAATTTGCTGACCTACAGCAGTTTAACTGTGTAGAGAGCTCCCTAGAACAATTTGAAACTCTTTTATTCAGCCAATATTTCTGAGAAGCTACTGTATGTCAGATGTTGTGTCAGGGGAATCAAAAGACAATTATTGGTTTGGTCAAAAAGTTTGTTCATTTTTTTCCCGTAAGATGGCTCTAGTAGTGCTTAGTTGTCTTTAACCTCATTCAAACAATTTTGTTAGATTGTATTGTGACAGCTGTCATATCAGCATACATTTAAAAAAAACATCAAAATTGGTGAATTTTTTGTAGCAATTTTAATATTGACGATGGAAGAAAAAAGCAACATTTTTTGGCATATTATGCTTTTTTATTTCAAGAAAGGTAAAAACGCAAAAAAAGATTTCTGCAGTGTATGGAGAAGGTGCTGTGACTGATCGAACGTGTCAAAAGTGGTTTGCGAAGTTTCATGCTGGAGATTTCTCACTGGATGATGCTCCACAGTCGCGTAGAGCCGTTGAAGTTGATAGCAATCAAATGGAGACATTAATTGATAACAATCAATGTTATACTATGCGGGTGATAGCCGACATACTCAAAATAACCAAATCAAGCATTGAAAACCGTTTGTACCAGTTTGGTTACGTTAATTGCTTTGATGTTTGGGTTCCACATAAATTAAGTGAGAAAAACCTTCTTGACCATATTTCCTCATGCGATTCTCTATTTAAACATAACAAAAACGTTCCATTTTTAAAACAAATTGTGATGGGTGATGAAAAGTGGATACTGTACAATAATGTGGAATGGAAGAGATCGCGGGGCAAGCAAAATGAACCATCACCAACCACACCAAAGGCCGGCCTTCATCCAAAGAAGATGATGTTGTGTCTATGGTGGGATTGGAAGGGAGTCCCCTATTATGAGCTCCTTCCAGAAAAGCAAACGATCAACTACAACAAGTAGTCCTCCCAGTTAGACCAAATGAAAGCAGCACTTGACAAAAAGCATTCAGAATTAGTCAACAGAAAATGCACAATCTTCCATCGGGATAACGCGAGACCACGTGTTTCTTTGATGACCAGGCAAAAACTGTTACAGTCTGGCTGGGAAGTTCTGATTCATCCGCCGTATTCACCGGACATTGCATCTTCGGATTTCCATTTATTTCAGTCTTTACAAATTCTCTTAATGGAAAAAAAAATTTCAATTCCTTGGAAGACTGTAAAAGGCATCTGGAAGAGTTCTTTGCTCAAAAAGATAAAACATTTTGGGAAATTGCCTGAAAAATGGCAGAAGGTACTGGAACAAAAGGGTGAATACGTTCTTCAATAAAGTTCTTGATGAAAATGAAAAATGTGTCTTTTATTTTTACTTAAAAACCAAAGGAACGTTTTGGCCAGCCCAATAATTTAAGACATTTTGAATCTGAATTATCTTTGATCTAGAAGATACCACAGAGTTTGAATGAGAAGTGACAGATTAATTGTATTTTTAATTTTTTTTGGACCATTTCCTTGAAATTGTGGAGCTAATAATGTTGGCTAAAGAATATGCCTGAAGATAAAATATGAGAATACTTATTAACTGTTAAATGTTATGAAGGAAACAAAATGATCAGTGATAGAGAATAAGTGGATAATGAGAGGGGAGAGGCATTAGGCTCTACTGACAGAGGGTGGTCAGAAAAGCCTGCCTAAACAGGTGAGAATATACTAAAACATAAAGGTTGAGCAGGAGTCAGTCATGTGAAAAATAGTGAGGAGTGACCTCTGCAGAAGTGAATGTGAAAGTCTAGGTCAGGAAACAGTAGAGTAGGGACTCCTTTCCAACTCAAGGACTTTTTTAAAATGTCACATAACAAATTAAACGTTTTGATAGAATGAATTTATAATTTCTTTAATTTGTGAAAATTCTCCCTGAATATCTCCAATTGTATCATATAAAAGTTAAACTCTGTATTTCTTATGTCCATAAAAATTATTATTCTTACAAGAAGCATCTCAAAAGTCAGTATTTTGGGACAGATTTTCATGGACTTCTTTTTTGTCTCCATGCCTTAGGCAAAAATATTGCATTCTCTGTACTCTTCAGATTTCATGATGCAGTTATCTGATATTTTATTAATTTTTGCCAACCTTCCCACTCGCAGCTTCTCCATATATAGACTCACATATTCTAAGCTATTATCGTCTTCAAGGAATGACTATTTCTGGAATATGCTGTTAATTTCAAGGCTCTATCCTACCCTTGTTTTCTAAAGAGTACATTCTTCATTCCACTCTTGATTCTTTATCCTTCAACACTACAATAGGGTCAGTCCCTCCTTTCTCTTAGCATGCTGACAATAATTCTATTGTCCACAACATATTTTGTCATAATTATTTTCCAAAATAATTTGCCCAATGTTGAGCAAACCATGCATGACCCAAATATCAACCTGTAAAATGAGGACACAACAGAATCATAAAGTATCTCATTCACCTTTTTCCACATAGTATTTATTCCATTCATCTCTTTATTCTAGAACCTCATCAATAAATGTTGTTAGTAAAAGCTTGTTGAGTGAATTTATCTAAAAATGTGAAGAAATATGAGATAAATATCTTGTTTACTGTTTATGTGTCATTTTGATTTGACCATGCTTTCTGAAAATGAAGCATTCAAATCACCCTAGATGGCTCAGAAGGCATTCTATTCTTATAAAGCCCAAGGAGAAAGAATGTCTAATCCTACGCAGAGAATTTTTTTAATTTCTGTTTAGTCACAAAGTATTTCAAAGTTAACGAAGGAATTTCTTCAAAAAACAATCCCTCACTAGGGAAATATGATTAATGCATAAAGTACAAAAGCACTAGCACCCACATAGAGTATAAGTATAAAATATTTAGGGATCAGATTGAGCTTTTAAAATTCTAAGGTCACTTTTAACTGTAACACTCTATTTCCTCAAATATGTGGCTGTCACTTTAATCTTTTTCTCCAAATGCAAATGCACACAATTAATTAAGAAAAGCTTGGAATAAAATAACAGGAACTGATACAAAACTTAAGTATAAATAATTATAAACATATATACGATCATAGAAAGCTGTTTGGTCATGCATGATTTGCTCAACATTGCATGAGTCTAACACTGATTGAGTTTTCTAGTTCTTATGAAAAGTATAAGGGTTTTGAGAAAATTCGGTACTCTACTTCAGCAAATATTTATTGAACAAGAAGTCTGGGGGGGGGGACCTTGAAGATGGCGGAAGAGTAAGACGCGGATATCACCTTCCTCCCCACAGATACATCAGAAATACATCTACACGTGGAACAACTCCTACAGAACACCTACTGAAGGCTGGCAGAAGACCTCAGACCTCCCAAAAGGCAAGAAACTCCCCACGTACCTGGGTAGGGCAAAAGAAAAAAAGAAAAAACAGAGACAAAAGAATAGGGACGGCACCTGCACCAGTGGGAGGGAGCTGTGAAGGAGGAAAGGTTTCCACACACTAGGAAGCCCCTTCGAGGGCGGAGACTGCGGGAGGCACAGGGGAAAAGCTTCGGAGCCACGGAGGAGAGCGCAGCAACAGGGGTGCGGAGGGCAAAGCGGAGAGATTCCCACACAGAGGATCGGTGCCGACCGGCACTCACCAGCCCGAGAGGCTTGTCTGCTCACCCGCCGGGACGGGCGGGGCTGCAAGCTGAGGCTCTGGTTTCGGTTTCAGACGGAGCGCAGGGAGAGGACTGGGGTTGGCGGCTTGAACATAGCCTGAAGGGGTTAGTGCACCACGGCTACCCGGGAGGAAGTCCGGAGAAAAGTCTGCACCTGCCGAAGAGGCAAGAGACGTTTTCTTCCCTCTTTGTTTCCTGGTGCGCGAGGAGAGGGGATTAAGAACGATGCTTAAAGGAACTCCAGAGACGGGCGCAAGCCGCGGCTAAAAGCGCAGACCCCAGAGACGGGCGGGAGACGCTAAGGCTGCTGCTGCCGCCACCAAGGGGCCTGTGTGCGAGCACAGGTCACTCTCCACACCCCTCTTCCGTGGAGCCTGTGCAGCCCGCCACTGCCAGGTTCCCGGGATCCAGGGACAACTCCCCCGGGAGAACGCAGGGCGCGCCTCAGGCTGGCGCAACATCACGCCGGCCTCTGCCGCCGCAGGCCCGCCCCGCACTCCGTGCCCCCCCCCCCCCCGCCCCCTGGCCTAAGTGAGCCAGAGCTCCTGAATCAGAAGCTCCTTTAACCCTGTCCTGTCTGAGCAAAGAACAGACGCCCTCCGGCGACCTACACGCAGAGGCAGGTCCGAATCCAAAGCTGAGCCCCTGGTAGCTGTGAGAACAAAGAAGAGAAAGGGAAATCTCTCCCAGCAGCCACAGAAGCAGCAGATTAAAGCTCCACAATCAACTTGATGTACCCTGCATCTGTGGAATACATGAATAGACAACGAATCATCCCAAATTAAGGAGCCGTGTGGATAAAAGGCTCTTAGTGCTGCAGCCAGGAGTTAGTGCTGTGCCTCTGAGGTGGGAGAGCCAACTTCAGGACACTGGTCCACAAGAGACCTCCCAGCTGCACATAATATCAAACGGCGAAAATATCCCAGAGATCTCCATCTCAATGCCAGCACCCAGCTTCACTCAATGACCAGCAAGCTACAGTGCTGGACATCCTATGCCAACAACTAGCAAGACAGGAACACAACCCCACGCATTAGCAGAGAGGCTGCCCAAAATCATAATAAGTCTACAGACACCCCAAAACACACCACCAGACGTGGACCTGCCCACCAGAAGGACAAGATCCAGCCTCATCCACCAGAACACAGGCACTAGTACCCTCCACCAGGAAGCCTACACAACCCACTGAACCAACCTTAGCCACTGGGGACAGACACCAAAAACAACAGGAACTACGAACCTTCAGCCTGCAAAAAGGAGACCCCAAACACAGTAAGATAAGCAAAATGAAAGACAGAAAAACACACAACAGATGAAGGAGTAAGATAAAAACCCACCAGACCTAACAAATGAAGAGGAAACAGGCAGTCTACCTGAAAAAGAATTCAGAATAATGATAGTAAAGATGATCCAAAATCTTGGAAATAGAATAGAGAAAATGCAAGAAACATTTAACAAGGACCTAGAAGAACTAAAGATGAAACAAACAATGATGAACAACACAATAAATGAAATTAAAAATACTCTAGATGGGATCAATAGCAGAATAACTGAGGCAGAAGAACAGATAAGTGACCTGGAAGATAAAATAGTGGAAATAACTACTGCAGAGCAGAATAAAGAAAAAAGAATGAAAAGAACTGAGGACAGTCTCAGAGACCTCTGGGACAACATTAAACGCACCAACATTCGAATTATACGGGTTCCAGAAGAAGAAGAGAAAAAGAAAGGGACTGAGAAAATATTTGAAGAGATTATAGTTGAAAACTTCCCTAATATGGAAAAGGAAATAGTTACTCAAGTCCAGGAAGCACAGAGAGTCCCATACAGGATAAATCCAAGGAGAAATATGCCAAGACACATATTAATCAAACTGTCAAAAATTAAATACAAAGAAAACATATTAAAAGCAGCAAGGGAAAAACAACAAATAACACACAGGGAATCCCTGTAAGGTTAACAGCTGATCTTTCAGCAGAAACTCTGAAAGCCAGAAGTGACTGGCACGACATATTTAAAGTGATGAATCTACAAAAAAGATTACTCTACCCATCAAGGATCTCACTCAGATTTGATGGAGAAATTAAAACCTTTACAGACAAGCAAACGCTGAGAGAGTTCAGCACCACCAAACCAGCTTTACAACAAATGCTAAAGGAACTTCTCTAGGCAAGAAACACAAGAGAAGGAAAAGACCTACAATAACACACCCAAAACAATTAAGAAAATGGGAATAGGAACATACATATCAATAATTACCTTAAATGTAAATGGATTAAATGCTCGCACCAAAAGACACAGACTGGCTAAATGGATACAAAAACAAGACCCATATATATGCTGTCTACAAGAGACCCACTTCAGACCTAGAGACACATACAGACTGAAAGTGAGGGGATGGAAAAAGATATTCCACGCAAATGGAAACCAAAAGAAAGATGGAGTAGCAATTCTCATATCAGACAAAACAGACTTTAAAATAAAGACTATTAGAAGAGACAAAGAAGGACACTACATAATGATCAAGGGATCGATCCAAGAAGAAGATATAACAATTGTAAATATTTATGCACCCAACATAGGAGCACCTCAATACATAAGGCAAATACTAACAGCCATAAAAGGGGAAATCGACAGTAACACATTCATAGTAGGGGACTTTAACACCCCACTTTCACCCATGGACAGATCATCCAAAATGAAAATAAATAAGGAAACACAAGCTTTAAATGGTACATTAAACGAGATGGAGTTAATTGATATTTATAGGACACTCCATCCAAAAACAACAGAATACACATTTTTCTCAAGTGCTCATGGAACATTCTCCAGGATAGATCATATCTTGGGTCACAAATCAAGCCTTGGTAAATTTAAGAAAATTGAAATTGTATCAAGTACCTTTTCTGACCACAATGCCATGAGACTAGATACCAATTACAGGAAAAGATCTGTAAAAAATACAAACACATGGAGGCTAAACAATACACTACTTCATAACGAAGTGATCACTGAAGAAATCAAAGAGGAAATCAAAAAATACCTAGAAACAAATGACAACGGAGACACAATGACCCAAAACCTATGGGATGCAGCAAAAGCAGTTCTAAGGGGGAAGTTTATAGCAATACAAGCCCACCTTAAGAAGCAGGAAACATCTCGAATAAACAACCTAACCTTGCACCTCAAGCAATTAGAGAAAGAAGAACAAAAAAACCCCAAAGCTAGCAGAAGGAAAGAAATCATAAAAATCAGATCAGAAATAAATGAAAAAGAAATGAAGGAAACAATAGGAAAGATCAATAAAACTAAAAGGTGGTTCTTTGAGAAGATAAACAAAATAGATAAACCACTAGCCAGACTCATCAAGAAAAAAAGGGAGAAGACTCAAATCAATAGAACTAGAAATGAAAAAGGAGAAGTAACAACTGACACTGCAGAAATAAAAAAGATCATGAGAGATTACTACAACAACTCTATGCCAATAAAATGGACAATCTGGAAGAAATGGAAAAATTCTTAGAAAGGCACAACCTGCCAAGACTGAATCAGGAAGAAATAGAAAATATGAACAGACCAATCACAAGCACTGAAATTGAAACTGTGATTAAAAATCTCCCAACAAACAAAAGCCCAGGACCAGATGGCTTCACAGGCGAATTCTATCAAACATTTAGAGAAGAGCTAACACCTATCCTTCTCCAACTCTTCCAAAATATAGCAGAGGGAGGAACACTCCCAAATTCCTTCTACAAGGCCACCATCACCTTGATACCAAAACCAAACAAGGATGTCACAAAGAAAGAAAACTACAGGCCAATATCACTGATGAACATAGATGCAAAAATCCTCAAGAAAATACTAGCAAACAGAATCCAACAGCACATTAAAAGGATCATACACCATGATCAAGTGGGGTTTATTCCAGGAATGCAAGGATTCTTCAATATACACAAATCTATCAATGTGATACACCATATTAACAAATTGAAGGAGAAAAACCATATGATCATCTCAATAGATGCAGAGAAAGCTTTTGACAAAATTCAACACCCATTTATGATAAAAACCCTGCAGAAAGTAGGCATAGAGGGAACTTTCCTCAACATAATAAAGGCCATATATGACAAGCCCACAGCAAACATCATCCTCAATGGTGAAAAACTGAAAGCATTTCCACTAAGATCAGGAACAAGACAAGGTTGCCCACTCTCACCACTTTTATTCAACATAGTTTTGGAAGTTTTAGCCACAGCAATCAGAGAAGAAAAGGAAATAAAAGGAATCCAAATCGGAAAAGAAGAAGTAAAGCTGTCACTGTTTGCAGATGACATGATACTATTCATAGAGAATCCTAAAGATGCTACCAGAAAACTACTAGAGCTAATCAATGAATTTGGTAAAGTAGCAGGATACAAAATTAATGCACAGAAATCTCTGGCATTCCTATATACTAATGATGCAAAATCTGAAAGTGAAATCAAGAAAATACTCCCATTTACCATTGCAACAAAAAGAATAAAATATCTAGGAATAAACCTACCTAAGGAGACAAAAGACCTGTATGCAGAAAATTATAAGACACTGATGAAAGAAATTAAAGATGATACAAATAGATGGAGAGATATACCATGTTCTTGGATTGGAAGAATCAACATTGTGAAAATGACTCTACTACCCAAAGCAATCTATAGATTCAATGCAATCCCTATCAAACTACCACTGGCATTTTTCACAGAACTAGAACAAAAAATTTCACAATTTGTATGGAAACACAAAAGACCCCGAATAGCAAAAGCAATCTTGAGATCGATAAAAGGAGCTGGAGGAATCAGGCTCCCTGACTTCAGACTATACAACAAAGCTCCAGTAATCAAGACTGTATGGTACTGGCACAAAAACAGAAAGATAGATCAATGGAACAAGATAGAAAGCCCAGAGATAAACCCACGCACATATGGACACCTTATCTTTGATAAAAGAGGCAGGAATGTACAGTGGAGAAAGGACAGCCTCTTCAATAAATGTTGCTGGGAAAACTGGACAGCTACATGTAAAAGTATGAGATTAGATCACTCCCTAACACCATACACAATAAGCTCAAAATGGATTAAAGACCTAAATGTAAGGTCAGAAACTATCAAACTCTTAGAGGAAAACATAGGCAGAACACTCTATGACATAAATCACAGCAAGATCCTTTTTGACCCACCTCCTAGAGAAATGGAAATAAAAAAAAAATATACAAATGGGACCTAATGAAACTTAAAAGCTTTTGTACAGCAAAGGAAACCATAAACAAGACCAAAGACAACCCTCAGAATGGGAGAAAATATTTGAAAATGAAGCAACTGACAAAGGATTAATTTCCAAAATTTACAAGCAGCTCATGCAGCTCAATAACAAAAAAACAAACAACCCAATCCAAAAATGGGCAGAAGACCTAAATAGACATTTCTTCCAAGAAGATATACAGATTGCCAACAAACACATGAAAGAATGCTCAACACCATTAATCATTAGAGAAATGCAAATCAAAACTACAATGAGATATCATCTCACACCAGTCAGAATGGCCATCATCAAAAAATCTAGAAACAATAAATGCTGGAGAGGGTGTGGAGAAAAGGGAACACTCTTGCACTGCTGGTGGGAATGTAGATTGATACAGCCACTATGGAGAACAGTATGGAGGTTCCTTAAAAAACTACAAATAGAACTACCATATGACCCAGCAATCCCACTACTGGGCATATACCCTGAGAAAACCAAAATTCAAAAAGAGTCATGTACCAAAATGTTCATTGCAGCTCTATTTATAATAGCCTGGAGATGGAAACAACCTAAGTGCCCATCATTGGATGAATGGATAAAGAAGATGTGGCACATATATACAATGGAATATTACTCAGCCATAAAAAGAAACGAAATTGAGCTATTTGTAATGAGGTGGATAGACCTAGAGTCTGTCATACAGAGTGAAGTAAGTCAGAAAGAAAAAGACAAATACCGTATGCTAACATATATATATGGAATTTAAGAAAAAAAAAATGTCATGAAGAACCTAGGGGTAAGACAGGAATAAAGACGCAGACATACTGGAGAACGGACTTGAGGATATGAGGAGGGGGAAGGGTGAGCTGTGATAGGGCGAGAGAGAGTCATGGACATATACACACTAACAAACGTAGTAAAGTAGATAGCTAGTGGGAAGCAGCCGCATGGCACAGGGATATTGGCTCGGTGCTTTGTGACAGCCTGGACGGGTGGGATAGGGAGGGTGGGAGGGAAGGAGACGCAAGAGGGAAGACATATGGGAACATATGTGTATGTATAACTGATTCACTTTGTTATAAAGCAGAAAGTAACACACCATTGTAAAGCAATTATACCCCAATAAAGATGTTAAAAAAAAAAAAGAAAAGAAGAAGTCTGGAACTGAAAATATTTTCCAGAATTGTTTTCTGTAAATTAATACATAATGTGAAGCAGAGATAAATATTTTAGATTTTTATTGTTTTGTTCTATAGTTATTCTTCAGAGTAAAGCTGTAAAAAACTTTAAAAAATCTACTGTTTACAGGAAGAATTGGATACGAAAATTTCCACTTGGATTTATTCAATCTAAAATGTAACTTAGAGAAATACTAAATGTTTTTATTTTATTTATAATTCAAGTTTCTATTTCATAAGGTTATAGGCTATTGCATAGTTAAGAGAGAGTTCCAAAAACCATATAATTAGTTTTATAACTCTAAATGTATCAAATGATGAAAGTTTGAAAATACTTTAACTTTCCAGATTTCTAATTGGAATTAACTATGTACATATTAACTACATAATATTTAAAGTATAAAAATTAACTTAAATTAATTGAAAATCTGTGCAATCTTTTATGTTTTCACACTTCGGGAAAGGTATTGTTTGCACATTGTTTTTAGAATGGAGAAATAAATGGTGCCCAAATCAATCATTACAATCAAGGTTATTCCTAGACAAAATTGTAAAAATGAAGTTTATTTTCACATTTAATGCCTCATTTTGGTCTGCCTGGCAATTGTTTATTCTTGTACAGACCTTTCTAAATCAAAATTTCCAACTTTTGTTTGTATAAATTATTCTAAGAGTATTTTGCCACTATATCACGTAATGTGTTTAGAGATGATATCAGTATTAGTAATCCAGATATAATTTACCCTTTAAATGGGTCTTTCTTCGGGTAAAGGCTTTATCCAAAAGTAAAATGCAAAGCTTATGGTATAGACTACTTTTCAGGGACTCAAGTTAAAAAGAATAATTTAAGAGTAATTGATTTACAATGTTGTGTTAGCTTCAGGTGTACAGGAAAGTGATTCAGTAATACATATGTATAAATGTTTATATATTCTTTTCTGAGTATATTTCTTATTCTTGGTTCATTAAGAAAATTTTTTAGAATTTTTATTTTCATAAGTAAACTGGGTTTTGGAAAAGGACAGATTATCTTTTGAGGAGTGTTTGTTTGTCCTTCAGTGCAGAAACTACCTGTTTCAACAAAATGTTATATTAAAAAAATCTCATGTAAATTATTGTGATTTAAAATAAATACAATTTGACATTTAAAATTTTCCTTTCTAACTGCTAAATTATGAAGACAGAAGAGATTCTGGTTAAATAACATTGATATTTGCAGTCTATTATTTAATCAGTAAATTTTTGAATGTCATCTAAACAAAGCTGGACATCTTTTTAATTAAATATTTTACTTTCATTCTGTTTTTCATTTTGGTGTATAAAAGATAATAAAAATAGAGACAGTTTAAATCTTCTTTAAAGTGAATAAGAGAAAAAGAGAGTTCTCCATAAGAATGAGATAGGAACCAGATTAAAATTTTGTCCATAAGTTTATCTAGATTGCACAATGTTCATTAGGATTATGCACAGAACTTGGAAGATTAAATATAAATATATTTCCATTATGGATTGAATGTATATACACACACACACATATATATACACACATACATGTATATAATGTCATGCAATTCATTTTTAATAATCAGGGTTCATTTAATCTAAGATAATTCTTATACCATACACATTCTGTTAAAACAAACAAACAAAACTCCAGGAAACCAGTTTTTGAGAAAGGAGGAGCAAGGAAGTGGAAAATAACACCTGTCACAATAAGACTGTGTTAGAAGATTTGTAGATTTGCTGGTTTATAAACTCTACACCACTTAAAATCTGTAAATAAAAAAAATTCACTTTGATTCTTAATTCTCATTTATAAAAGCACAATACACAGATTAAGCTTTGACCTGGCCATACAGAATTTTAACAGGATGGCTGTTCCTCAAGCCAACTAACTTTGGAAATCAAGTTAGTCAACCTCTTGGTGCAATTAGCAGAGTGTTGATTGTATTTATACACTTTGGGCCTCTCCAGGTTTGTATGTATGGTTTCCCACTTGTGATATCCCTAGTCAAGGATACTGATGTAAGCAATTGATATTTCTAACTCATCATAAGAACTATACTGAAAATAAAACTATTTTAAACTGTAAGATACATGCTCATAATGAGGCAGCTCAATGTCTTTACTAACACACACCTATACTTGTGTGTATAAATGTAATATATATTTTATTTGAGACAGAATTATTATTAGTGTGAGACTGGAAATACTCTTATTAAGATGCACTGTAATCGTGTCAAGGCACGGTCCTAGACCTTGCAAAGAAGTCTTAAACCAGCAACATGTTTTGTGATGGAATTCAGTGATTAAGTTACTCAGCTCTGCTTTTCTCCCTTGATTCCTCTTGTTTAGCTCTGATGATTCTTAAATTTGGCTTTCACTCCAAACCTTAATTCTTGAACTGGCCACATCAGATTTGGCAGATTTGCCCTACAAGGGCAGAGTTGAGGAGCAAAGCTTATTAGCAAAACCCATTCACACAATTATGTTCTCTCAAGTCATTTAAATAGCATTTCATGCTTGATATTCAAAGCACTAAGTATTACACCTAGTAATTGCATCGTTAAGTACAATAAAAGTCTTATGCCTGGGTTAAATGTCATAATAGTGTATAATGATTAGGGCAGCTCATTGTCTCTATAATCACAATCCATTTATATTGTTAAAAACTATACCCTTCCAACTTTCCCCCATGGTCATATTTTAAGACTACGTCAAATTTTTTGTGTTATTTTCACTCAAATCTATTTGTTATTGTCCTAATGACCTCAGTCTTGGCCTGGATCATCTATGATCCTGACCTGAGTACTCCATGTGAGTTTACCGAAGGCCATCATAATTACTTATACAGCAATTACATACTGTCAGTGCATTTTTTTCAGGGAAGCCATTTGTTTCATGTAACTCAATAACCATGAAAACTGTGAGACTCACTAAACAAAAGTTAAGGTAGACCATTTTGATTATGTAGGGTTTTAATGATTTATTTCTAATTATGGTAATAATATGTGTTTTAAACATATGACATTTAGAAAGGTATAAAAAGTAGGCAAAGATGATCCTTCTGGATATTTTTGTTTATTTCTTTTAAGGGAAATGATAAAAAATTAGCCAATACTAGTACTATAATAACTATATCATTTAATGAGAAATATTGTATGTCTGGCATTTTCCTCAGTTTTCTATGTATTTACTTTTTTAAACTTCCAAACAATACTACAGTTAGGTATTGTTTATCTCATTTTACAGATAAGCTAATGATCAGAAAATTTAATCAAATTATCATAGGGCACAGAATTATTTAATATAGTAGTCAAGATTCAAACCAATATCTCTTTGACTCCCAAAACGAATATGTTGATCACTATATTTTAGCAAAATAATGGAATGATTAATGATATACACTTTTTAAAATTATTATAAAGATGTGAGGAAAGTTGGAATGAGGATTTAAAAAAGACAACAAAGAGTATTGCTTTAGGCAAATGAGATTAAACCTGCGGAGGACTTTCAGGGCACATATGTAAGCACTAAGTGGCTTAGGATACAAGTTGGTCGATATGCAAGGGACAAGTCATCCAGTATACAACTACCCCCTCTGTAGGGGAGGCTTTCTGATGAACATTGATATGAGTCTCCAATTATCTAAATACTCTGTGCTCAGTAATATAGGAATAGCCATATGGATGGTAGACAGAATAATAGCTCCCCCAGAGAGGTTCAAGTTCTAATTACTAGATCCTGTGAATATGTTAGGTTATACATCAAAGGAGAATTAAGGTTGCTCTTCAGAAGACCTTGAGGTGAGGAGATTATCCTGGATTATCTGGGTGAGCCCAATGTAATCACAGGGTCCACATATAAGTGGAAGAAGAAGGCAGGAGAGAGTGTCAGAGTGAAGCAATGTGGGAAAGACTGGAATGGCTGTTGCTGGTTTTGAAGATGGAAGGGGGCAACAAGCCAAGGAATGGAGGCAGTCTCTAGCAGTAGAAGAGTCAAGAAAAACAATTCTCCTTTAAAGCCTCTAGAAGGGAAGGTAGCCCTGCTAATATTTTGATTTTAGACCGGTCATATCCATTTCAGACATCTGACCTCCCCAAAATGTGATACTTTTGTGTTGTATTAAGCCACAGTTTGTGTACTTTGATAGAGCAACAACAGAAAACTAATACAATGTGACTTTCCCTCAGATCTCCTTTTTTCCCAATCATCTAATCATATTTCCTTTAGACCCTTGACACACATCTAAGCTATCAGCCAATTCCCAAGCAGACCACAATTTCCTCCATACCAAGGAGATAGCCACATGTATTACTCCACCGCTATTTTGGTCCACTCTTGGATTAGACTGTAGTGAGGCAACAGTCTATATTCAACTCAGCATCATATCAAGGTGAATCCATGAACTGGGTTTGATTTTTGCCTTCTTCTACCAGCATGCCATAGGAAAATTCTCCACAAGGGCATAGGTTTGAGCTGAGTAAAAGGGGTTAGTGCAATAGAAGCAAATGGCATGATATTGGAACCACTTGTTTGTATAATTTATTTAAACCCTCTGGACATGCTCAAGCCAAATCCTGAATAAGATTTTGCCATCATATTATGACTTTTGACTTGACTAATTTAAAAAATCCAGCTCACGATCGTTAGTTCCTATTATGTGGTCACCCGAAATTTCATGCTTAGCTACTCTCTCTGTCTGGGCCTAGTATCCCAGGAGAAACTTTTCTAGTTCTAAGTAGTTCACTGCTGTTCAAGGAATTTGTCATGAACTCCATAAACATCTGTATCTAGAATCCTGGGATCAGCGCGGCCTGAGTGGCAAAGCAGATTGTGGGAGAGTCCCAACCTGCTACAGAATCCTCTCTTCTAAGGGCACAACTCAAAACTGCAAGCCTTTTAGGCCATAAAATATATACTTAAAAATGATATTTCTAATAGTGATATACGCTGTATTTCAAAGTGTGGAATATGGTGTCTCCAAAATCTAAAAAGTTTCATTGGTGTTTGCCTTTATCTTAGAGGGGACATTCTGGCATAACAAAGATCATTGAACTTCTAAAAAGTGCACCCCAGAATCTTTCTCAGGTTTACAGCAAAGATTTTTTGATTCATTTCTCTTACAAGGACATCCAAAGTACCTGCCCTTTTCTGCACATTAGGTCCAGCAAGCACAATGTCATCAAAAGAGTGATGTTTGCAGAATGTCAATCAAGTCAATCAAGGTCCCTTTAGACTTTACTGTAATAGCAGAATTAACATAGCTCTGGGATAACCTAGTAAATATGAACTGTTCCCTTTCCCATGTGAATGCAAACTATATTGATCTTTCCTGATGGGGATTAACAAAATGTGTTCACCAGATCAGCAGTCACATACCAAGTTCCAAAGGCGATGACAATTTGTTCCAGCGTAGAAATTACATCAGCACGGCAACTATGATTAGAATTATCACTTGATTACATTTTTAGGAGTCAACAGTCATTCTCTATTAACCATCTAGGTTTTCCAGAGGTCATCCTGTTGAACTAAACAGACAATTACAAGGACCACAGCACTTAGTAGGGTGTCAATTGTTTCTGCAATTCCAACCAGGATGCAGTGTTACTTTTGACTTAACTTGTCTAATGGTGGATGTGGGAGGGGGATTGTGAATATTTTCCAGAGCTTGCATTTGACCTTTCTACCAAGGTGGCTTTTGCTCTATAGACCAGAAAACTAATGTGAGGGTCCTACATATCAATTCTGATTATGCTCTCAGGACCAGGAAAATAATCATAGGGTGGTCCTTAGCTCCATTGAACCATTAGTAAATGTTTTTAAACCAGAAATCAATTTAGTATCGTATTATCTCAGACTCTGTATCCAATAGCTCTGAAAGGGTCTGAATATCCTTTTTTATTCCCGGTATACAGTTACTCTAGCAAATTGCCATGGGTCCATTTGAGAAATGAGAGAGAAATGCAGCAACTTTTCAGAGTCCTTGCTCAAAGGTAAAGGGGTTTCTCTTCATTTGATGGCCTCTAGGTCTAAAAAATGGCTCAGATCTAGAAAATTAGGTGAGAAATTTTCCATTTTGGTGGCTGACACCAGCCTTCTGTTCACCAGATTTTGATAGATTTTAGTCATATAAATCAAGGAATAACATTATTTGCTGTTAACATATCCTGTCTTTTGAACATCATGGTCTATAAGCCATTGCTACAGATTTCTGCAAGTCAGTGATCTCTGGTTGTCATTCTGGCCTTACTAGCTATTAGGGTAAATATGTCACTTTCTCACTCAGGTTTAAATCATGCTTACTGCCCTATGCTCTTTCAGATTCCTACTACCATTATTAAATTTAAAGAACCCTTTTCTTGGCAACAACACCTAAATTCAACCCTGACAGAAAAGATGGTCATCACTGAGATTCTCAGTGATGCCATTAATTCTTCAGTAGTACATACCTTAATGCTTTACTTAAAGAAGTATCCTTGGGTCATTTCTAGGTACCAGTCAAAAAAATAATAATAATCTACTCTAATACATTCACATCCACCTCTCACAGGCACCAGACTTCTTTTTCAAAACTTTGTCAAAGTGGTTCTGACAAGTCCTTCTTATTTCCTCTAAGCCACTATTATGTCCAAGCTTCAAGGTACCATACCCACCGTCTCATGGGAAAGAGTCCCCTTGCCATAGCAACTGTATCCAGCCTATATTTTGTTACTCCCCAGTGTATCACCCTCAAGATCAACCCTCTTATTGTTTCCCTTGTTCTCACTATACATATTAGCCAGGTACTGCAGCTCTTTTGTTGAATAAGTTATTTCTGTAGAGGGACTGGACTTCTCTACTCACATTATATTGTGACAACTATAGTTATTAGAGGCAATAAATGTAAGCATGAGTGGAACTTGAGGAAAACAAACATCATCTTGTGAGGCTTTTATCTCACAAAGCCTTTGAATCTTCTCCAAATAATGGGAGGCTGTTAAAATCTTATAAGATGGAAGCAGCAACTTTTACTGGTCTGGAGGGAACCATAATTTGGGGTCTCAAGTTTATCTGGTACCTCTATCCAAATGCCCTTAACCTCTTTCTCTGGGACCCACTCCTTTTCCCAAGGCCTTAGTTTAGCACAGAAGACCATCTAAGTTTGTACCTTCAGTACCATTTATAACTCTGTAACTCTTAAAACCAAATTTTGGTTCTGATTTGTCATACAGTCTTCAGGTAGCCTGAACCTGGCTGGTGCATTAGACCTATATTGTCATACTGGATGTTCAAAATCAGAAATTAATGAAGCCAAGTGCTTACATCACAAATTCCCTTAAACCTGTTCCAGATGGCCTGTAGGTACCTCTTAGTGAACATACCATGTAACTTAGATTTCAGGACATTGCTAACAGGTGACTGACATCTTTTCCCCCAGTCTTTTGCCTGACTCCATCCACTTTGTTCTCAATCCAAATGTCAACCACGCAAGGACACATTTCCTGACCTTTCCATCTAGAGAAGGACTCCTAAGTCTCCCTTTCTCTCTTTCACATTTAGTGCTTTTTTCAAATAAAACTTTTCATTAATTGAAATCCCCCTGTTTATATCTTATTTGCTTATATTAGTCTTCTTTCAATGAAGAATGATTTCACAAGATCAGTGATTTCTCCAGGTTTTTTTTTTTTCATTTCTGCATCTTGAATTCCTAGAACAGACTACAACATACTAGGACATGTCACTTGCTAAAAACAATTAAAAAATGCACCTCTCTGAGACTCAGAAAATCTGATTTCCCTGAAGGTTGCAGTTTTGTTAGCCATAAGGTTATCTATAGAGAAAGAGATGGTCAGCTGGAGATAAAAATATCAGCATTAGTCATGATTAGCTGACTGGAGGATACGCAGACAAAGGGTTTGCTAACATTCCCTGATTTAGAAAGATTCATCCACTAAGTCTCAGGAGCAACTGGACAAGCACAAAATTCCCCTCTGGTGCAAGCTTTTAATTTTGTAGCAGAGAGAAGTCTAGAATGAGCCCTCTTTATCTATAGGCTGAACTTAAGAATAAAAGAGAGACCAGAGGACCTTAGTCTTTCCTGATCATTTCTATGAGAACAACCGATTATATATGCTAATCTTCATCCAGTACAGAGGTGAGAAAAAAGATAAGGAACTTCTACTTCAGTGTCCCCCATATGGAAACCTGATATCACATAGATGACATTCTGCCTCTTGTCATCCCCAAGGCTGGTTTTGGCAAAGCTGTATGTTTCATATTTTATTAAAGACTATCAAAATTTGAGTAAAAGTATATTGGGGGGAGAGATAAATTAGGAGTTTGGGATTAACATATACACACTACTATATATAAAATAGATAAACAACAAGGACCTACTATATAGCACAGGGAACTATATTCAATATCTTGTAATAACCTATAATGGAAAATAATCTGAAAAAGAATATATATATGTGTGTGTGTATATATACATATATATATAATCTGAATCACTTTGCTGTACACCTGAAACTAACACACTATAAATTAACTATACTTCAATTAAAAATGGTAAAAAGTAAAAGTAAATTTGGAAGTCAGTAGAGGAATGAGAGTTCTAACCAAATTATAGTTTTAGAACAGCTAAGAGTTCATAATAAATTGAACACTGAAATGCTTTATTGAATCCCCAGTATACTAATCACAATTATATTGCAAACATGAACAGGTTCAGTAATATTAGTCCTGCCTGATTTTTCTTATGATAAAACCCCCATTTTTCTACCTCTAACTGTTGCTTCTTGATCTCCTTCTGCCAGAAAAAAATATCTGACATTCCATTCCTCCCCTACAACCTCACCCAGCTTCCTTGGTCAAATCAAAACTGAACTCAAAGATGACTTTCTGGACTCAAACTTTCTTAACACTACTTGTGTTAGATTATTCCTGTGTATTGCCCTTATTTTGTATAAGAGCATTATACATTTTTGCCTGGGACCCTGTGATTTGCAGTGATGCACACGTGGGAGTATACTTCCACTCCTCATTCCCCTTGGGCTTAGCTATTTGCTTTGGCCAATAGAATATGAGCAGACCTGATGTAAGCCATGTTTTAGCAGATACTTGGAGCTCCTATATGGTTGGCTTTTGCTCTCTTTCCCTCTGTTTAGTGAAAATCATGTCTTAAATAGGGAAGGCTTCTTATCCTGCGTCTTAGAATGAGAAAACTCATGGAGTAAATCTATATTAGCTGATCCACAACCCCTCACATATAATGTGTCAAGAAATAAATGTGTGTTGTTGTAAACCACTGAAATTTGAAGAGTTTTTTGATCCCATAGTAAAGCTGGCTAATAAAATTGCATATGGACATGTTTCATTTTATTTAAGCCTTAGAACAATCTGTTTGTGGATATGATAAATCATATATTCTGTATGATTTACCTATTTCCATCTGTTTGTGTGTGATCAATGTATTTATCCCAAATCCTTTGGGATATGGTTTCAGAAAAAGAGAAAACACACATATCTCTATTATAAGTCACCCATTTTTTAAATAAAGATTTGAAAATCAGTCCTAAAAGGAGGCCTCACATAAGCAGGTCCAGATGTAATATATCTTTATGTGGCATTTTCCTATGCCTCTGTATTTCCTATGAAATTTGCTGCTGCTAAAGACACTCTATTTACAGGTAAGATGTTGGGAAGCTGATAAAAAAAAAAAAATTCTTCCTTGCTGTTGTTTTTAGTTCTCAAGCTTACATTTTCAATCAAGAAAGACACACTAACAAACAAGCAATGGTATAAAGAAATGCTTGATATTAGGCCTTTTTTGTTCTTGGGCCAAATTTAATTTCAGCAAAAGCACATCATTATCCAAGAAAAAGGATAAAAGGAAAAGTCAGTTTTCTAACGTCCCTGAATATTCCTGCCTTTTACCTTTGACTGGCCCAGAAAACCTGTATTCCTACAAAGACTATTTCATAAAAAGATTTGACCCAGTGTAATATGCATTGTCTTAACCATTTCTGAATTTATATACTCCTTGAGGGAAAGAATCAAATCTTACTCTTCTCAGAATATCTACTTAGTGCCTAACTTGTTACTCCTAAAGCAGTGGGCATTTGGAAAATGCATGTGAAATAAATATATAATGTTAGTTTAATATTGTTTGTAAGCATAGTTAATATTTTGTAAGGATGGTAATAATAACTAATATTTTACATATACCAAACTAAAAGGATGGTTAATGGAACAAAATTCTGTACTATGACATATATTAGTAAATGCTGCTTGAGTAGCCAAAAGGATGGGTCTAGAAATTATATAAAAATTATAGAATGGAATTTTTTCCAAATAATAACTATGAACTTTTAGAAAATATTCCAATGGCGAATCAATACAGCATGCTGACATGCAACAATTTTGTGGAACTACCTATGCAGACAAATCTTCAGCAAAACACTTTCCTGCAGTTCATAATTGCTGCCCTTAATCATGAATATTTCTCTCAATAGGGATATGGGTCATAAATTGGTTTTGTGGCCCTTGTGCAAATGTGCATTCAAACATTGTCAAGCTGACCTAGAGGGGTGGGATGGCGAGGGTGGGAGGGAGGCTCAAGAGGGAGCGGATATGGGGATATATGTATGGATGTGGCTGATTCACTCTGTTGTACAACAGAAACTAACACAGCATTGTGAAGCAATTATACTCCAATAAAGATGTATAGAAACAAAAACAAAAATAAACATTGCCAAGCATGAAAGTCATCAACAGAGTGACATTTAGATATAGGAATATTTCTTTAGAAATCCTGTGTTCTCTATGATGAAATGGTGCTAAATTGGCATGAAAAAAAAACTAATAATATTTTCTTCAGTAACAGGATGATAGAAGGGAAAAGAAAGTCTTTCTTATTAGAAATGAGAAAGGATGGGCTGGATAGTTTTAAAATTAATACAAGAGCTGTTCATATTTTTAACCAAATGTAGAAGCCAAGGAAAGGTAAGTTAGAACTTTTTTGAATTTTTTTCCACAGATAACTCCATTGATACTATCCTTATTAAAGGAGAGTAAATTGCATGTCCCCAGACATTTTTGATTAAATAACCAATAAAACTGAGATTATTGGCTATTTCTCTGAGGCATTGGAATACTACTAACAGACTGAAAATTAACTCCCCAGTGGCAAGGATATTTTTGTTTTATTAAAGCTTTATATAAAATATTGCTGCCTGATATTTTGTTTATTCATCTTTAGAGTCAACTTTATAATATTTTTAAATGCTAAAACAGCAATCTGAATTGCCATGGCATGTGGTAGAAAGTTTTGTTTATCACACACTGTAAAAATATTATTCTATTTTTTAATATGTGGTAGCACTAACTTCTGTTTTATTTAATTGTATCCTTTCTAGTATGCTTGCTTACAAACAGATTTGCCATTAGATAATGATTAATTTACGATGATAAACAGAAATTTAGTATACTTTGAAGGGAATACAAACTATTGAATATCACATAATCTAATATTAACATCATTATTAGAAAGGGAAAATATGACTGAGAACTTCAAGTTATTTAAAGATAAGTTGCACTTACTCTGCTGTTATCACTACAATATATTGTAATATATAAAGAGATAGAAGGATACATAGATATAGATAGATAATTGCAATTTCTAAAAGTGTGTATGAAAACTACCTTATTTTTACTTTTATCTTTGATACCTTTTCATTGCTGTTATATTAGTATTTTCAAAGATAACATCCAACCCCAAATAATTTAATGAATATTTAGAATTCTTTATAGAGGCCAATTATTATTTATATATTTTATACGTATATATTTGAATTCAAGTGTAAGGCAATAAAGTATGTCAACTTTCACAGCATAGTCTAAAACAGTGAATTTGGAGCTGATAAGAAATAAATAGATAGCTGGCATATATGCCTCTTTGATATTAAGAATGAATATTCATTTGTACTTTGATCACTTTTTGAAAATATATTTTGGTGTGACATACTTAACATCAGTATAAAATGAAAACATCTTAAGATGGCATGAATGATTACATAATATGACCCTCTTTTTTACAAACTTTTGTTTCTATTTTAATCTTTATTGTTTTATCAAATAAGCTACAGGGAACACAAGAAAACAAACACTCAGAATATTCCTATTTTCCCATTCTCTTGTCTGCTACAGTGGATAACTAGAATTTAGAAAAACTAAGCATATTTTAAGTACGTACTCGAGGCAAGTACCTTTATTATGTCCATGATAAAATGGCCCAGTCACATGTCTATTTTGCTCTTTCCTAAAAGGAAATCTATTATCTCCCCACTATAACTTCATCACCTTCAGCTTGTGTTTAATTTAATATTCTCCCTAATGATCTCTAAGGCAATATCTGCAGCACTTTATTCAAAAATATTTAGTTATACAAGTACACAGATACAGAACTTTTTAAAAAAGGTTAATATCGTGAATAATGATTTCAACTTTAAAAAAGGAAATAAACAACTACTTCCCTATAATGTGTGGGTTGCTTCTTTTCTTTTTTTTTTTTTTTTGAATAAGAGAGAAAATCATTCAGTGATTTCAATTTATCCTGTGAAAGTGAGTAGACTAAATTACACTTTATTACTTCCCTCAAGTAGTTAATTAAAGTAGGTTGCTCAGTGACTCATTATTGCAAAATGATGTTTTATTTAAATGTGAATGAGCAAGAATCCTTAAACTACAAAAACCAAATGAATTCAGCCTAAGGACTTGAACTGTGTTTTGATTCCTTCCATGAGACTTATAAAAGAGGGGGCAAGATAAGACATTTTGGAAAAAATCAAATCTTAATAACATCTATTACACTAGATGACTAAAAATATATAATCCTCTTTTCATCAATAGAAGATAAGGATTGGGTACTAGGGTTTCATCGATTAAGATGTGGCAGTTTTGATCTGTCTTTGGTGGCGATTGTGTGTGAGGGTTGGGAATTTGATGAGATTTGAAAATTCTAAAACTTGATAAATCAAAGCTACTGTCATTCAGAGAAAAAATATATTTTTCACAGGCCCCTCTCACTACATCAGAAGCCAGGGCAGATATATTTTAAAATAATTCCCTACAACAAAAATAGTGACAAAGGATAGATGTTTAATTCTCACTTAAGAAAAAGGCATATTCAGTATTCTTTATTGGTGGGTGGCTCTCGTACTCTCTTACAAGTGGTGATTCTGGGAACAAGGCCACTGCTATCATCGTCAGCATATGAATCCCAAAATCTCAGTTTGTCTGCAGTGAACCAATGGAAGAAGGAAAGAGCATGGAGGATTGTAAGTGGGAGGTTTATTTTTGTCTAAATCCTCCTAAGCTAAAATTTAAAAAGTAAAAGTCTGACTACTAATTGCTCAATTTTTTTTCTATTTATTAAGGAAATAAATTTTTAAAATGAAAATGTTCCTTGTTTATTTACCACTAACAAACTATTCTCCTTTTTTATATATTTAGAGCCAAATTATACTTATTAAATAACTTTATGTCTCATTAAACATTTGTTACTATTTATATAAGATGAGAAATACATGAATAGCTAATTACTTCTACAAAGCTTACTATGTGTCAGACACTGTTCTAAGTGTTCTACAGGACTTAGATATTTAATCTTAACAGCAATACCCTGATGTAACATCTATGTCATCCCCAGTATACAGATGTGACAATGGCCCCAGAGAAGTTAAGTGATATCTAGTAAGTGGAAAATCGTGTATCTGAAGCCAGGACGTTTTGCTCCAGAGTCTATACTTTTAACCACCTTATTATAAGTTCAGGAAACTAACATTTTTCTTTTTTCTTTTTTCATTCCGACTTCCAAGATAGTATTTGTTCATAGATTGTTTCAAGTAGGAGACTTGTGAATCACTTAGAGACCACATTAGCTTCAAACACTACTACTTGTTAAATATACTGCATGTTAAAAATGCTTAGAAGTAATTTGTAGATCGTTTCCCTATATATTTGTGGAACTAAATGCAAACTTTATCTTAAGATTGCTATTTGACTTCTTTACACAGTAGCGTTTTGTCATGTCCAAGAATATAACACATCATCAGCACAGCTGCGCGATCCCAGGAAGTTTTAGATGCATGAGCAATGTTAGCATATTGTAAGACCATACAGCTGGCAGGCCTCTCTGACCTGAGGAACCCACAGTTATTCATAACCAGGGTGTTAGTCCTATCATCTCTCCTATTGTCAGGGAAAGACACTTTGGAAGAAACAAGAGATGATCACTAATCTTATTTTCAGGAATTGCAGAGGGAATTTTGTCAAGCTTCTTGTCTCATAAGAAATAAATACATTTTTCAGAGTGTTTTTTTGTTTGTTTGTTTTGGCTGCATTGGGTCTTCGTTGCTGCGCACAGGTTTTCTCTAGTTGCGGCGAGCGGGAGCTATTCGTTGTTGTGTACAGGCTCCCCTCTGCAGTGTTTTCTCTTGTTGCAGAGCATGGGCTCTAGGCACTCCAGCTTCAGTAGTTGTGCCGCCAGGGCTCAGTAGTTGTGGCGTGTGGGCTTAGTTGCTCCACGGCATGTGGGATATTCCCAGGCCAGGGATTGAACCCGTGTCCCCTTCATTAGCAGGCAGATTCATAACTACTGTGCCACCAGGGAAGTCCTTTCAAAGTGTTTTGATTCAGTCCCTGGTAAGTTTTCTGTGATTTATATTGACACATGCATTTTTTTGCTAAGTTTTACATGGTATATATATATATATATATATATATATATATGGTCTTTTCTGCTCTCTTCATGCCAGTGGCAAAGCTTATTACTTGTGAAGTTATAAATTTAAGGATTAGGTCTATAGATGACTTGCTAGAAGTTTCTACTAAGGATGCTTACTTTAAATATTAGATGTATCCACAAATTCTTTAATAAATCAAATTTATTATTTGAAAGGTAGCATTCTGTATAAATACACAAAATGATTTACCCAGGTCTCTTTTTTGGAGCTCCTCCACAGCCTACCATTATTAATAACATTAACATTAATGACAAAATAATAATGATATTAATATAGGCACAATTACTGAGTGTTTAATATGTGTCATTCAGTATGTTAAGCAATTAAAAAATATAGATCCTGTATAGCTTTAGAATGGCTAGAATAGATTTGATGGAAAGTAGACATTTCCCTTGTTTGTTTTTACTTTGGACATCACTATAGCCCAATGTTTCCACACAAAAAATTCAACAAGAGAAAATTTATGTCAGAGAGAATAAGATGGATCAAACAATTCAAATGTTAGGAATTTTTTTTCTTCAGAGAAATAAGTAAATCCTTTCATTTCTGGCATTAAAGGTGAAAATTACTCTTGCTCTGCATAACGGCTACTTGAAAATAACTTAAAACTAGTTTTCACTTTAAAAAAATTTAAAATTTTCTCTGTCATAATTTGTACTTTGATCACTGTCATCTCTTTTTGGATAGCAACCCACCAGAATTTTTTTAAAGTTAAAGATAATACATATATGTATACTATATATATATATATTACATGCACATATACTGCTAGTCACAATTACAATTGTGATCATTTTGAGTATAAATGCCTCTTGCATCTTCTCCCTCTTATAATTCCTAAATTGATGTAAGCTAGGAAATATGGTAAACATAGAGGTTAGAATTGTGTGTAAAATAAGAGTAAAATGGATAAGGAACCCATATCCATATCCATGGAAGCAACTGGAATCTGAGAAACTTTTTCGTGATTATTTTGTATGAGCTTTTTATCAGACAGGATTTTGCCTATTTAATTTCCTTGTCTGGAGAAATTCAGTTCCTTGAAGGTGCAGTAATTTAACATAAATGAATGAAGTGATCCTCAGTAAGACAAAAGATTTATGCCATAATTGTATTATAGCAAATAGCAATGCCTAATTATATTGCCTGTTAAAGCCATTTTTTTGGCAATGTACAATAAAACAACCAAACAACTTGCATCAAGTCACATCTTGTCAATAGTTTGCTACCTTGGGATAGATGCTTTGTTTTAGTTTCAATTTGTCACTTATATTAGAGTAAGTGACGTGGCCATAGACCACACCCTCCAGTTAAGAAGCTTAGAAGCTAGACCCTGAAGCCAGGCTTGTTGTTTCAAATCCTAGATCTACCATTTGCTTGGTGTAAGACTTTGGGCAAATTTATTGACTACCGTCTTCAAATGTTGTTGTGAGGTCTGAGGTACTACATATAAAGTATTTAGTACAGTACATGGAAAATAGTAGGTCTCAAGTTAATGGAAGTTGTTGTAAGTACATGCAATTATTTTTACTAATACTCCTTTTAGGGTGCTATATCTTTCTCTGGATTTTTACTTTCAAAATGACAAGGCTTTGATTTGTGCAGATATTCTGTATTTCCTGTATTATGAGGACTTTGAAAATATTTACTCCTGCCATTGAGGACGTTCATGGTAATAAGCAAATTTTGAAAGAACAAATTACTATGTGTTCTTTAACTGTAGGCACCATAAATTGGTGATTCACATACACCATCAGACAAAGTTGTAAAAACATTGTTTCTTTCCAAAAACATGAAGAGGGGATAGCGAGAGATGTTATTAGAGTTTACTACATAAGTGTACACCTGCATATGACCTTACACAGTACATGTATGTGTTCCTGTAACTGTGAGTGTCTGTGTTAACAGAAATTATTAGCCTTGAGGATATGGCCAAATGACAGAAAAAGGGTAGGTTTTTATTTTCATAACAATCTATTTGGCTACACGTCATCATCTTGCACATTTTATTTCTTAACTCAAAAGGAGGAAGAAAACATAAACATTGCTTACAACTTTGAAAAGAAGCATATTTTATTTAAAAATATGCAAAAAGTATTTTATTCAACTCAGTTCATTGTCATTAGAGGCCTAAATAAACTTACAAAAATAACAGAACTAATGGTTCAGAGTGAAAAATCTAAGAATGTCTCCTAGTGTGCATGATGAATTCAAATCATTTAATTTTAAACATGAGAGAAGATACTTATATGAGCTAGTGGGAAGGAACTGCTGCAAGACTTACTCTAAACAATACTGTCCTCATACATTTTCAGTATTTAGTCATAATGAGACCATTTCTATGGAAATGAGGCTATCACTTAGTAGTTTCTTACAATTGCTTCATTCACAATAGTTCTTTGAGATCAATGATATATTTTAGTGCAACTTCCCAGGAACTTCCTTTGTTATAAGAACCAAAGGCAGCGAAGAAATATTTTATAGAGATATAATTCACCATGCTCACAAACCACCTTCACATTTTCAGATCGCATTAGAAAGTTTAAAGATGGAATTTTATGTAACTGTTATAAGAATTAATAATAGTAAATACCTCTTGGGACTCAACATGTTTCTATCATAACTCTATATAGAGTGTACTCCATATGGTCTGGGTATCAAAATCAGGGCAATAACAACATATGGATGAACTTCATCAACCTGATACTACAGTTATGAAGTCATTTACAATTAAATGGACAGGCAGATTCTTTTAAATTAATATTTTGTTTATGTGTTTCTGTCAGTATCAGTACAGAAAAATGTTAATAAAATGGGTTTTAATCAGATAGAATTGGATTTGAATTTGGCTTTATCTCTTCACAGGAAAAAATTCTGAATGTCCTTTTACCTTATTATTATTATTTTTTTGCCTTTACCAATGTGTTGTTTATTTATCTATTTATTTATTTATTTATTTATTTTAATTTTTTTGTGGTAAGCGGGCATCTCACTGTCGTGGCCTCTCCCGTTGCGGAGCACAGGCTCCAGATGCACAGGCTCAGCGGCCACGGCTCCCAGGCCTAGCCGCTCCACGGCATGTGGGATCTTACCGGACTGGGGCATGAACCTGTGTCCCCTGCATTGGCAGGCGGACTCTCAACCACTGCACCACCAGGGAAGTCCCTATTTTTTACAGCTTTAATGAGATATAATCAGCCTATAACATAAGGTGTACAACATAAGGTGTATAACATAAGGTGTAAGTTTAAGGTGTACAACATGTATTGGATAAACTTATATATTGCAAAATAATTACCACCACAGTGTTAGCTAATACCTCCATCATGTCACATAATTATCACTTTTTGGTCATGGCAGTATTTAAGATCTATTTATTTAGCAACTTTCAACTATATAATACAGTGTTATTAGCTATAATAACCATGCTTTAAAATAGATCTATAGAACTTAGTCATCTTAATACTAGAAGTTTGCAATCTTTGATCAACATCTCCCCATTTCCCCTACCTCTCAGATCTTGGTAACCACCACTACACTCTCTTTCTATGAGTTCACCTTTTCTAGATTCCATATATAAGTGATATAATACAGTATTCGTCTTTCTCTGAATTATTTCACTTAGCGTAATGCCCTCAAGTATTATACAAGTTATCACAAACGGCGAGACATGATTCTTTCTCATGACTCAGTGATATTCCATTATATATACATACCAGATCTTCTTTATCAATTAATCCATTGAGGGAAACTTAGGTTTTGTATCAGGTTGCTTTTTATTTTCACATATTTTCATGTTACAGTTAGTGTGCTTTATTTTCACCTTGAGGAACTCCTTTCAGCAATTTTGTCAGGCAGGGCTCATGGTGATAAAATCTCTCAGTTTTTGTTTTGGAAAGTCTTATTTATTTATTTATATCCTTTTACCTTATTAACCTTTGTTTCACATGTAAAATATGGTTGATAACACTCCCCCCATGGATTTATGGTAATATATACCTGAAAATTCAGTGAGATAATGAGTCCAAAGTACATACCAGAATGCCTAGAATATATTAAGTGCTTGATAAATAATGTTTTTATTAGTATTTATTAGTATACTAAGATGGTATGTATATTCTTGTTTTCAATCCAGAAAAATATTATAAAAATAAGAAAATTGTCACTCAATTCAAATTGTCTCTTTTGTTCTAGAATAAATTTTCATTAAGGAAAAATATATAAATCATCTAATTCTCCTACCAATAAAAAATACTTTCAAGGAACATGTTAATAAAATTAATTATTTAGCAAAATCCTGGGAGGGATCTTTTTACATGCAGCAATACATTCTCACTTTCTTTTTATCCACATCCTCTAATCATTGCAGGCCCTTTAGACATAGTAAAACTGATTTCAATGAGCATACCAAGTCGTTTCTTTCTCATAGAATTTGGAATTAAAATATAAAAATAAAATAAAAATATCCAGTTTATGTTAATATTCTATATCAATTTAATAAAATTGAAAAATGCATTTATTAAAATTGCTTAATGGAATTGCATGAAGGTTTTCAAAAGGTATACCCTTCCACTCACAAGATAAATAAGTGCTAGGGATGTAATATACAACTTGATAAATATAATTAACACTGTTGCATATTAAATATGAAAGTGGTTAAGAGAGTAATTCCTAAGAGTTCTAATTACAAGGAAAAAATTTTTCTTTTATTTTGCATCTGTATGAGATGATAGATGTTCACTAAACCTATTGTGGTAATCGTTTCATGATGTATGTAAGTCAAATCATTATGCTGTACAACTTAAGCTTCTACAGTGTATATGTCAATTATATCTCAATAAAACTGGAAGGAAAATTAATTAATTAAGGCCAGTTAACATCTATTTAAGAAGATGGTTCATTGTCAAATTTAGTCAAGACTTCATTAATCCATTTAACCATAGTATTAGAAGTATTTTTCTATAGTTCACATTAAATTATTTCACATTAAATTTATATCCAATATTTACATTAATTCCCTCAGAGTAATATAGAAAAGAAATGTTAAGCTGTAATACTGTGGAGCAAAATACTCCAAATCTAGAATTTGTGCAAAAATTTATATTATTATGAATAAAGTTGTGCAGAATTGGTTTGGTATTGCGTAGCATGACCTACAATCACAGCAAGGTCTTTTTTGATACACCTGCTAGAGTAATGGAAATAAAAGCAAAAATAAACAAATGGGACCTAATGAAACTTCAAAGCTTTTGCACAGCAAAGGAAACCATAAACAAGAACGAAAAGACAACTGTCAGAATGGGAGAAAATATTTGCAAATGAATCAACGGACAAAGGATTAATCTCCAAAATATATAAATAGCTCACGCAGCTCAATATTAAAGAAACAAACAACCCAATCCAAAAATGGGCAGAAGACCTAAATAGACATTTCTCCAAAGAAGACATACAGATTGCCAAAAAACACATGAAAGAATGCTCAACACCATTAATCATTAGAGAAATGCAAATCAAAACTACAATGAGGTATCACCTCACACCAGTTAGAGTGGGCATCATCAGAAAATCTACAAGCAACTAATGCTGGAGAGGGTGTGGAGAAAAGGGAACCCTCTTGCACTGTTGGTGGGAATGTAAATTGATACAGCCACTATGGAGAACAGTATAGAGGTTCCTTAAAAAATGAAAAATAGAATTACCATATGATCCAGCAATCCCACTACTGGGCATATACCCACAGAAAACCATAATTCAAATAGATGCATGCACCCCAATGTTCATTGCAGCACTACTTAAAATAGCCAGGTCATGGAAGCAACCTAAATGCCCATTGACAGACGAATGGATAAAGAAGATGTGGTACATATATACAATGGAATATTACTCAGCCATAAAAAGGAACAAAACTGGGTCATTTGTTGAGATGTGGATGGATCTAGAGACTGTCAAACAGAGTGAAGTAAGTCAGAAAGAGAAAAACAAATATCGTATATTAATGCATGTATGTGGAACGTAGAAAAATGGTACAGATGAACCGGTTTGCAGGGCAGAAGTTGAGACACAGATGTAGAGAACAAATGTATGGACACCAAGGGGGGAAAGCCGCGGCAGGGTGGGGATCATGGTGTGATGAATTGGGTGATTGGGATTGACATGTATACACGGATGTGTATAAAATTGATGACTAATAAGAACATGTTGTATAAAAAAATAAATAAAATTAAATCTAAAAATTAAAAAAAAGCTAGTTATAAATTATATATGCTCTGAGTGATAGCTTTTGTGAGATACATTTATGCACATTTATTATGTATGTGTACATGTATATATAGATTACATATTTTATACAATTTATCTACGTATGTCATAGACATGGGCAAAAGTTTAGAAAGATTGACTCCAAAGACATGATTCTTCTTGGATATTGGTATTTTAAGTCTTTTGTGTTTTCTTTCACTGAGCTTTTCTGTTTTCTTTGCCTTCAGAATCAAGTAGAACTAGTTAATTAAATATAAAAATATTTACTCTAAATATTAATAAAAATCTCTATCCAAACAAAACAAAACAAAACTATTCCTCAATTTACACTGAACCATTCATGCAACTGTCTCATGTACAAGTATATCTATATCTTCTACTACAGAATTAGAATGCACATAAAACAAATTTCTTATAAAGCTTATTTGTTTGAATCAGGGTTTTTCAACCTGCACACTATTGGCATTTTAAGCCAGACAATTACTTGTTATGGAGAGACTGGCCTGTGCATTGTAAATGTGCAGCTGCATCCCTGGCTTGTACCCAGTAGATGCCCTTTACAGGCTCCTCTCCCCTCCCCACACCCAGGTGTGACAATCAAAAATGTCTCCAGATATTTCCAAATGTCCCCTGGGTATAAAACTACTCCTAGTTGAGAACCACTAGTTGGAATTAAGTTCCAATATAGCCAATAGATAGTAATTGGTTGAAAAATCTCGTTTAATATATAGGTTCCTACTCACCCTCTCCATTCTCTTTTCTTGTAATTTACTTGTTAAGGAAACCAGTAGTTTATCTCAATAGCATTTTCCACAGTCTAATTTTTGGTGGTTGACCTGCCTATGGTGTAATAGAACACATTTCTTTGCCACTTCTATTTCCTATAAATGGGCAGTTAGACCTAGAGAACCCTGGTAAGATTCTGGGTCATTTTTCCAGTATGAGTACTTCAGAGTTGTTATTGCATGTTTCCATCAGAAGGCACATAATGTCAGGTTATTTCTACATTTATGATATTAGATCATTGCACAGAACCAGCATCTTACTCAAAGTTGCAAAATTGAGATATTTTAATGTTATGATTCCTTTTTAAAATATATGACCTTTATTTATAATACTGTAAGAATATATTTTCTCTCATCAACAACTTGGTCACCTTAAGGTACAACTCATATAGAAAGATGCAGAAGAAATTCTGGATTTTTACCCTTTATTTAATGATTTTCAAAATATTTAGTAACTTCATATAGCATTCTCCAAAATTGAACAATAATTTTTTCCTATTTTAAATTATCTTTTAACTCAAGGAGTTAAACATATTTGATACATTTTAATCCATCACAGATATTATTCTTATTGATGTTCATGTTTTCTATTTCTGACTAGGAAGAGATTTTCCAAGTGGGAGCCTAAGTCCACAAATATTACTGTAATAATATTTGTAATATTATTTGTAATATTTGTAACTTCCATACTTTGTAAACTGGCAAGATGTTTACACTACATAAAAATAGATCCTTGCATTATATGTATATTTATACAACATTATTGGAAGATAGACACTGTCTAATGAAAGATACATATTATAAACCCTAGGGCAACCAGTAAAAATGGTAAGAGAATGAGGTCATATTGTATATACCCTCTACCCTCTCCAAACCATACAGAGTCCATTCTACCTACTAATAACACAGTTGCTATTAAGCAGTCTTTTTTTTTTTTTTAACAGCTTTACTGGAGTGTAGTTGCTTACAATGGTGTGTTAGTATCTGCTTTATAACAAAGTGAGTCAGCTATACATATACATAGATCCCCATATCTCCTCCCTCTTGCTTCTCCCTCTCTCCCACCCTCCCTATACCACCTCTCTAGGTGGTCACAAAGCACTGAGCTGATCTCCCTGTGCTATGTGGTTGCTTCCCACTAGCTATTTTACATTTGGTAGTATATATAAGTCAATGCCACTCTCTCACCTCATCCCAGCTTATCTTCCCACTCCCCGTGTCCTCAAGTCCATTCTCTATGTCTGCATCTTTATTCCTGTGCTGCCCCTAGGTTCTTCAGAACCATTTTTTTTTTTTTTTAGATTCCATATATATGTGTTAGCATATGGTATTTGTTTTTCTCTTTCTGACTTACTTCACTCTGTATGACAGACTCTAGGTCCATCCACCTCACCACAAATAACTCAATTTTGTTTCTTTTTATGGCTGAGTAATATTCCATTGTATATATGTGCCACATCTTCTTTATCCATTCATCTCTCAATGGACACTTATGTTGCTTCCATGTCCTGGCTATTGTAAATAGCACTGCAATGAACATTGTGGTACATGACTTTTTTGAATTATGGTTTTCCCAGGGTATATGCCCAGTAGTGGGATTGCTGGGTCATATGGTAGTTCTATTTGGCATTTTTTAAGGAACCTAAATACTGTTCTCCATAGTGGCTGTATCAATTTACTTTCCCACCAACAGTGCAAGAGGGTTCCCTTTTCTCCATACCCACTCCAGCATTTATTGTTTGTAGATTTTTTGATGATGGCTATTCTGACCAGCGTGAGGTAATACTTCATTGTAGCTTTGATTTGCATTTCTGTAGTGATTAGTGATGTTGAGCATCCTTTCATGTGTTTGTTGGCAATCTGTATATCTTCTTTGGAGGAATATCTATTTAGGTCTTCTGCCCATTTTTAGATTGGGTTGTTTGTTTTTTTTGAAATTGAGCTGCATGTGTTGCTTGTAAATTTTGGAGATTAATCCTTTGTCAGTTGCTTCATTTGCAAATATTTCCTCCCATTCTGAGGGTTGTCTTTTCATCTTGTTTATGGTTTCCTTTGCTGTGCAAAACCTTTGAAGTTTCATTAGGTCCCATTTGTTTATTTTTGTTTCTGTTTCCATTTCTCTAGGAGGTGGGTCAAAAAGGATCTTCCTGTGATTTATGTCAGAGAGTGTTCTGCCTACGTTTTCCTCTATGAGTTTTATAGTGTCTGGCCTTACATTTAGGTCTTTAATCCATTTTGAGTTTATTTTTGTGTATGGTGTTAAGGAGTGTTCTAATTTCATTCTTTTACATGTAGCTGTCCAGTTTTCCCAGCACCACTTATTGAAGAGGCTGTCTTTTCTCCACTGTGTATTCTTGCCTCCTTCATCAAAAATAAGGTGACCATATGTTAAGCAGTCTTTTCGGTAGAGCTAACTTTAAGTTTTGGTAGCTGCTCTCTCTCCTTGCCCTTTACTCAATTTGGAAACAGTCTTCTAATTAAATTCTTCTTATTAACCACTCTGAATATCATATTGTAATCAGGATATCAAATAATTCAAGGATTATCCAAGTATTTATTTGGAGAGGAAGTATTACCAAACCCAACTTGGATCTGCTTACCCAACGCACAGCAAAGCCAATCTACTGACAGTGGGTTGTGGTGAAGGGAGTTACCGTGTTTATTGCAGGGCATCAAGCAAGGAGAATGGGCAGCTGATGCTCTAAAGAACTGAACTCCCTAATGGCTTTCAAGGGTAGGTTTTTCAAGATGGTGTGAGGGAGAGGGTCACAGGGTATGTGATCAGTTCCTGCACAATTCTCTGATGGTGAGATAACAGGGTGGTGTTTCAGGAATGTCAATCATCAACCTTCTGGTTTCAACTGGTCTGTGTTCTTGTTTTCAGCATGCAGTTAACTGCCTCCACCTGGTGGGGGTTTTAGTATTTGCAAACCAAACTCAAGGATATGGCTCAGGATATTCTTTATAGCCCTTGAGAAGGAATGAAACTAAAAGGTCCTCGACTTTGCTTTATGGCTAAATTATTATTATTTTTTCTTTCTTGACTGCTTTCCTTTGTTTCTGTATTTTCTCACTTCTCTGATTAAATTTGTTCTTTGGAACTCAGGGAAGGCCTAGGAGGCTAAAGATTTTCTACAAACAAGAAGCAAGGGATATGGAGTGTGTGTGTATGTGTGTGTTCCTGGGGAAGGTCCCACAGGGTCCCACTCGGTTTTAGAAGGTGGGTAGGTAAACTCAGTGATGGAGAAACCTAAATAGAAAAATTAAAAGCTAAAAAGTTCAGATTAAAACATAATTCTAAAAGAAACAGAAAAGATGAAAGAGAAAGAAGGAATAAATATTAACTAAAAAAGAAAATGAATAGATTGAAATAAGAGGAAGAAAAAACAAAAATTAAAGGGCAAAATAAAGATTAGTAAGGACTATTATAAAATAAAATAAGCATGAAAAATTATGCCAATAATTTTTAAAATATTTAATAACAAAATTGCTATTAGCTATCATACACAGTTAGATATTTTTCTATGATTGCATATAAACCTAGGAACAGAAGAAAACTAAGCTAATGATCCAGGGTGGTGTGTTACAGAAGGAAAAAATATATGGACCAGAAAAAAAAAAAAAGAAAAGAAAAAATCTAAAACAAAAGATAAAACTAAACAGGAGTTTCTCAGCAGTTAAGCCTAGGGAAAGACTATAAAGGTATAAATGAAAGCCACAAAATTACTAAGTAAAAAAAACTAATCTTTAAAGTCTACACATTATATGATTCTATTTATATGACATTGTTGAAAAGACAAAATTGTAAGGATAATAAATATATCCCTGCCTGCAAGGGTTTTAGGGATGAGGGAGGGTTGAACAGATGACCAACAAAGGATTTTTAAAGGCAGTGAACTATTCTGAATGAAAATATAGTTGTGGACACAAGGCACTCTGCATTTGTCAAGACCCAGATAACTTTATAGCATAAAGAGTGAACCTTAATGTATGAAATTTAAACAATCATTTAAGATGTCAGGGAATACCAAAATGAAGTGTAGACTATGAGAAACTAATCTAATTGTATTACAAATGTACTAAGCTCATTAAATGGAATTAAGGGAAAAATAGCTGACCTAAGTAATTTTAGAAATAAGTGGAGACTGTAAGACTAAAGGCAAAAGGAACTGAACATAAGCACTGTACTGTAGTTGGCAAAGTTCTTGACCACGGGAGCATGGGTTAACAGTTTGAACTCAATATTCCTGTGTACTGAAATTAAACAAGTTAATGGATGGCAGATGCTAGGAGACAAGTTTCTCATTGTTGGTGTGGTGATTACAGAGAAGCAAAAGGGGACGTCTTGCATGATCCATTTGGTACTAGATAAGAGTTGGGGACACCAGCATGAACTCATGTGTAATTTAATATAGGTCAAGATCTACATTATATACATGTCCAAATGTTTATAGCTATGTGTCTATACACACGTTATTATGTACACACTTATCTCATTGCTCTCTCAGGTGAGAGGTCCTAGAAGCAAGGACACTGCAGTAGCAACAAGCACACTCATCACCCAGATCTTGATTTCTAACACTATTCTTCAATAAAAGGAGCCAGGCCCCCTTGGAGAAAAAAGAAACGGCTGATATTAAGGCTTAAGGGTGGTACAGGGAATACACAAGATAAGTTTAGAGAATCTTGCAGTACCAGAAAGCAAGGAAGTGTTAAAAAACAAAACAAAATAAAAGCTGTCAACCAAAAGGACCATGAACTATAAAGAGGCAAAATGGCAGCTTATTTGAGGTCTTAGAATTACAATTCAGGGATAGAGCACAGATTCTGGAGGAACCCAGGGAAGTGTCCCACTGGAGGAAAATGGGCACAGGTTTTAATGAGAAAAGGGAGGCAGTTAATGCAGGCTACCGAGAATTTGGATTGGAGGGTAGAATTGTTCCATACATATGATTGGGTTATGGAAAGCATCTTCTCCGTTACTAGGAAAAGATTTGTTTTCCATTCCTTTTCCAGAAAAAGTCCAGTTTTCAGCATTATCCTTTCCTTTTGGCAACTGAGCAACGATTCAGCAGTTTTATTTCGGTGTGTTCAACAGAAATCCAGCACGGGCAACAAACCCGGTGGTCCTCAGATCATGTCTCAGTCATTGCTGACATAACTCGTTTCACAAAGGAAAACAAAACTATGGAGGCATGTCCAAGGGACACTCTCAGTAGCCAAGAGAGAATAGTTTGAGCAGTAAAATAAATAGTGTAGTTTGGGGTTATAATCAAAATGATAAAATAAATATCCATGAGTGCATACTGATATAAATAAATGACCACAACAAATAAATGGAGAGAACGGTCAAAACCCATGCTACAAATTAGTTTATTCTGTCTCCAACTATACGCCAGTACCACATGGATCAGTGAAGAATTCCAAATAAAATTTATATCTTGTCCTTTCATAAAGGTGGAATATAACTCTCCACCTCATAAGTGTGGATTGTGCATAGTGACTTCCTTCCAATGGGTATGGTATGGAAAGAATGAGGGTCGAAAGAGTAACTTTATGATAAAGAAACTCGACACACACTACCTCATTCTTATCAGTGATATGAAATAATTTGATATGAGAATGGCACTCTACCTCTGTGATCTTTTCCCCCCAAACCTTATCCCCAGTCTAATCATGAGACAATCATGACCCAGTGAGGGTCATTGTACAATATATCTCAGCAGTACCCTGTAAAAACAGTTGAGGTCATGAAAATCTGAGAAACTGTCAGTCTAGAGAAGCCTAAGGAGATAGGATGACTAAATGTAATAGGGTGTTCTGAATGGGATTCTGGAACAGAAAAGAGACATTAGGTAAAAACAAAGGAAATCTAAATAAAGGGTGGATTTTAGTTAATAATAATATGTCAATATTGCTTCATTTATTTTAAAAAATGTATTTCCTAATATAAGATGTTAATAATAGGAGAAACGAGATGTGAGTATATGGATACTCACTGTTCTATGAATCTACAAGTATTCTAAAATATAAAAGTTATTAAAACATACATAGTGTATGCTAAACACTGTATAAATTTTCTCTGCACTCTTACCTCCTGGATATTTTTTTTTCCCCAAATTTCTAGATGAGGAAACTGCAGTTCAAGTAAAAGTTCAGTGACATCCTCAACATCACACAGTCAGTATGTATCCCACCAGGATCCAAAATAAATTATCTACAAATCTAAAGTCTGGTCTCTTTTCACTAGTGTACTATAATTAATAAGCTTGTGCCTATGGAGACATCTTTATTTAAAAGGAGTTTTTGTTTGCCCTGAATTTGACACTGTGGGTGGAACACGTAATCAGATTGTGAGACCATGTAATAAGGAAAATGATAACACTAAAAAGTTATAAATTAATGAGTAAGATAAATATGTCAGAGTTACCTTTCTTGTTTTACAGGATTATTACAGCTCATAGGAAAAAATATGATAGGATTCCCAAATTTATCAGTTTTAAATGTTCCATGAGACATGAAGCAAGTAGTTGCTACTCATATTTTTAGAGTTGAAAATTCTGCAGTTTACTTAGGCTTTTAAACTAGATTATCTGATCTATTCACCTTTATAATGTGAATGAAATTATGTTTGATGTCTTTGAATTGTTATTTTAAAAATATTTTTAAGTGCTTACAAAATTTAGAAAACTTATACAATCAAATTATTCTCTACATCCTTATTTTTACATGAGAAAATGTAATTAAGGAAAGAACTGTGGATCATTATGACTTTTATGCACCTAACAGCATTGGTAAATTTAAATACATGCCTCTTACTTTGCCTTTTAAGGGAAAGCAATCCACTGATTAATGATGGTTGAAATTTCTTTTCTCCTTGTGTCACTCTAATTCCTGAAAGTTATAGCAGGTCAGAAAACATCTGAGTGGTTTGTTCAGGAGCCAATTACTTCTATGAATACATTAAGAAGGAAGAATGTTCGGTGTATCACCAGAATTTAGTGGAGCACTGAAGTGAGGTTTTCAAATGCTTCCTTCCTAAGTTGTCCTTATAAAAGCAAAATAAGCACTTAAATATTTATATTCCTGGTGATAATTTTCTTCTGAATTTTGAGATATAGTATATATTTGAAACTAGTATCTCATAAACAATTTAATTGATGCATGGGTGTGTACATTAAGGTACAAAAGATGCCAACATGTTTGAGTTAGATCCTTCACATAAGCTCAAAATTATAAAAAAAGATTTCATATAAATTTGTCATTCTTTGCTACTCCACTTGAACGTGATAGTAGTTAATTTACTTACTTTTATAGCCAATAAAATAGCTAATAATACAGAAACATATAAGGGTAAACAGTTCAAATTTAAGGATTTTTAAAATAGTATTTTCCAATTGACTTAGGCAAAGATTTTTAATTTTAAAATTTCTGATGAATTCACAGGAAGCATAGGAACATAACACACATTTACAAAGTCTTCCAGTAAAACAGCTAAGAAAGTCATGTCCCTTCCTGAGGCTAATTCATTAGCACTTCACCTATGACAGTCACCAGCATTAACTTTCAAATGAACTTTCCTAACTGCTAAAAATAGTAGGAACAATTTATTATTCCTGGAATGGTTTTGGATGTTGAATATTCATTTTAATATCCAAAGTAATGCATTAAAGATACACACAGATATAAACAAGTATATACCCTGATAGTTTTGTGTCCAGATATATTCAGAGATACTTGTTAAAGATTCTGAATAGAAAAATCAAATAATTAAAAACCAAGGTATGCTTATATGAATGATAATCTTCATAAACAGTGCTTCTAATTAATCACCATGTGAAGTTGCCATTAAATTTTGAAGAGGCAAAATCCATCATTTGTCCTGTCATTTAAGTCATTCATTAATTGTGACCTCCATCTCAACACAGTGATGTTCACAATGGCATGTGCAATTAGTTACATATGAGTTTTGTTCAATATTTCCCCTGAAAGTGTTGTAATTTCCAACTGTACTAATAGCTTTCAATCTAGTGAACTCTTCATAGGATTGAATATCTAGAAAAAACTTATAGATGGATAGATTCAATATTTTATGGGAGTAAAGCATTGTCATTATATTACCTTTCATTTGTACAATGTAATAAGGCTTGCCAAACTGTTTTTACATTGTGTAATACATTTAAAATTGAGCTATGCAGTGGGAGGTATTGCTATTTCTATTTTAACAAATTGAACAAAATCATAAGGAAAGTGGTTGAAGAAAGAAGCAAAAAAGTAAAAGAGTTGAATAAGCAGCATAATAGGCAACCTCTATTAATGAGGAAATATATGTGGAACCATAGTAAAATTGGGGGGAGCTGGATATTCTATAGAGACTAATAACTGATGTAGTCTTACTGAGATTAATCCAGTGGATATTGTTTTTCAAGACTTGATTTTTAGGTCCCAGCTTTTTGAAATTTCTCTTTCCCTTCCCTATCTTGTTTGTGAAGAAGCAAAGAAGCACCCTAGTGATCTCAAATGAGCAATATTTGCCATGTGCCCACAAGGAGTACAAAGGGGAGCATGTGAAAAATGGGGATACAGTAATCTTGGATTATCATCCCTCAAGTTATAAATACAAGTAGTTAGCATTTATTAAGTTCTCTTTCTGCATAAAGCACTGCAGAACTAATGTAACCCTTTGTTCCATGCTGCAGTAAGGAGTTTACAATTTAAGATTACCAAGCTTTCAATTTGTTATGTAGTGAGAGATATTCATCCTAGTCGCTAAAACCAACTAATGGAAAGGCAATGCAGTTGTCATTAATCAGCATTAACAAAAACTTTTCATAAAAAGTACAGAATCTTGAGCAGAAGCAAGAAGAACTACAATTCTGCAGCCTGTGGAATGAAAACCACATTCACAGAATGATAGACAAAATCAAAAGGCAGAGGGCTATGTACCAGATGAAGGAACAAGATAAAACCCCAGAAAAACAACTAAATGAAGTAGAGATAGGCAACCTTCCAGGAAAAGAATTCAGAATAATGATAGTGAAGATGATCCAGGACCTCAAAAAAAGAATGGAGGCAAAGATCGAGAAGATGCAAGAAATGTTTAACAAAGACCTACAAGAATTAAAAAAAAAAAAAGGGCTTCCCTGGTGGCGCAGTGGTCGAGAGTTTGCCTGCCGATGCAGGGGACACAGGTTCGTGCCCCGGTCCGGGAATATCCCACATGCCACGGAGTGGCTAGTCCCGTGAGCCATGGCTGCTGAGCCTGCAGTCCGGAGCCTGTGCTCCACAACGGGAGAGGCCACAGCAGTGAGAGGTCCACATACCGCAAAAAAAAAAAAAACCCCGAAAAACAAGACCCATATATATGCTGTCTACAAGAGACCCACTTCAGACCTAGGGACACATACAGACTGAAAGTGAGGGGATGGAAAAAGATATTCCATGCAAATGGTAATCAAAAGAAAGATGGAGTAGCAATACTCATATCAGATAAAATAGACTTTAAAATAAAGAATGTTGCAAGAGACAAGGAAGGACACTACATAATGATCAAGGGATCAATCCAAGAAGAACATATAACAATTATAAATATAGGACCATGAGAAGACCAAGGAGAGCTCCAAGTACCTCAAGTGCCTGACCCAGCAGCCATGGCCTGCAGTGCACCATGAACGAGATCTACCACACAGCTCTAGTGCCAACATCCTGCCCCTCAGGTTCACAGCCCCCAGCATGGCCAGTGTCTTGGAACAGCTGAACATTATCAACAGCATCCTCTTCATTCTTGTCAGTCAAAAAGATTTGGAGAATCTGAAAGCCAAGGTGGCACAGCGGCACCAGCTCCAGGAGGCCAGTAGGAACAGGGATAAAGCTGAGGAGCCCATGGCTACTGAACCAGAGCCAGAAGGGGCCTCAGAGGATGCGGCCTCCCAGCCCCCAACTGCCAAGGACCCTTCTTCCCCGAGCTTTCAGGGGTAGACAGGGAGACACAGATGGACAGTCAGTCAGCTGCCCCATTACCCAGTGATCCAGACTCCAGGAGAAGGGGGCATGCCCTGCACATCAGGAGAGGAAACAAGTCCCTCTTCCTCCACGTTTCCAACCCCAAATCCACCCCAGCATCCTCCTGGGACCCTGGCATGGCCTGCCTGACCCTCTGAAAGATGTTCTGGCACTGGTGGTTCAATGAATATAAAATGCAGAGGCCTAATTGAAGACACGTAAATGGAGTGCATGGGGATCAGTTCCCAGCTAGTGGACAGGTGTCCCCTAGGTTCCCCCATCATCAAGCAGGTGTGCACGAAGTGTGTCTGTGCCTGCAAGTGTCCTGATCTGCCCTTCCTAACTTGTACATAGCCCCAAGCCGGTTCTGAGTGGGTGAGGTACAGATGAGATTTCTCAGGTCATTTGTATGTTTGACATTATGGCTGCTGCTTTTGCCGCCACTACCCCCAGGCCCAACCTGGCTGAAAGTCCAGTTTGAAGCTGAAAAGAGGGGAGCTTTCCTGTGTCTTGGGATGGGGAACTAGAGCTCTGTAGCAGGGCTGGAGGGTTGGGGAGCACTTTAGCTTTGTGGCGGGTGAGGGCCGCAGCAGCTTTATTAACATGGTTGTGCTGGCCTGGCTGTGCTCAGCATGGGGAAAGGGTTGGGCAGGGGTGGTTCTCCAGACACCCCTGTGCCCAGCCCTGGCTTGTCATCCCTTGGGTCCCAGCAGGAGGTGCTGCCTTCCCACTCCCTGCACCACAGCTGGGGTTAACCTTGGGGTATAGTCTGAATGTATCTGTCTCCTGGTTGAACCTCAGCTGCCTATTGCACAGTGGGGTGGGGGGTGGCTAGGGGAACCCGGACTGAATCATGGATCCTGGGGGAGATGTTACAGATACAGGAGTGATTGTCACTTGTTTGTGGAGCCTAGCTCCCTACCTGGTCCTAGGACACACAAGCACCTTCTACAGAGAGGAGCTCTGGCAGTAGAAGGGAGGGGGCTGCAGAAGGTGGTGGCCCCCACATGCCCTGGCTGCCCCTCCACCACCTGCCTGTGCCACTTCTCTGTGCCTGCTGTCAGAGCCCTGGCAGGTGGGAGGAGATGGCCCCCCCTTGTGAGCTGGAGGGAGCTGTCCTGCGGCTGGGGCCTGTGCATGGTGGCTTTGTGGGGAGCTGCTTCCAAGTATGGTCTGTCCGAACACCTTGTTTCAAAGGGAGTGGGTGTGAGCTAGCAAGTGAGGCATTCCCACAGCTGACCAAGAACTTTCTCTTGTTTTTAAACCATCAGTCTTCATTGCACTTTGGAATAAACTGAGTTTTTAAAAAAATAATAAATAAATAAATATGTACCCAACATAGGAGCACCTCAATACATAAAGCAACTGCTAGTAGCTATAAGAGAGGAAATCAACAGTAACACAATAATAGTGGGGGACTTTAACACCTCACTTATACCAATGGAAAGATCATCCAGACAGAAAATTAATAAGGAAACACAGGTTTTAAATGACAAAACAGACCAGATAGATTTAATTGATATTTATAGGACATTCCATCCAAAAACAGTAGATTACACTTTCTTCTCAAGTGCACACAGAAAATTTCCCAGGATAGATTGCATCTTCGGTCACAAATCAAGCCTTGGTAAATTTAAGAAAATTGAGATCATATCAAGCATCTTTTCCAACTGTAATGCTATGAGATTAGAAATCAATTACAGGGAGAAAAACATAAAAAGCTCAAACACATGGAGGCTCAACAGTACGTTACTAAATAACCAAGAGATAACTGAAGAAATCAAAGAGGAAATCAAAAAGTACCTAGAGACAAAAGACAATGAAAACACAATGATATAAAAGCTATGGGATACAGCAGAAGCAGTTCTAAGAGGGACATTTATAGCAATACAATCCTACCTCAAGAAACAAGAAAAATATCAAATAAACAATCTGAACTTACACCTAAAGGAACTAAAGAAGGAAGAACAAACAAAACTCAAAGTTAGTAGAAAGAAAGAAATCATAAAGATCAGAGCAGAAATAAATGAAATAAAAACAAAGAAAACAATACCAAAGATCAATAAAACTAAAAGCTCATTCTTTGAAAAGATAAACAAAATTGATAAATGAAAATTGAAAAAATGAAAAAAATGAAATTGAAAATGACTATACTACCCAAAGCAATCTACAGATTCAATGCAATCCCTATCAAATTACCAGTGGCATTTCTTTACAGAACTAGAACCAAAAATCTTAAAATTTGTATGGAGACTAAAAGACCCTGAATAGCCAAAGCAAACTTGAGGGGAAAAAACAGAGCTGGAGGAATCAGACTCCCTGACTTCAGACTATACTACAAAGCTACAGTCATCAAGACAATATGATACTGGCACAAAAACAGAAATATAGATCAATGGAATAGGATAGAAAGCCCAGAGATAAACCCATGCACCTATGGTCAACTGATGTATGACAAAGGAGGCAAGGATAAACCATGGAGAAAAGACAGTCTCTTCAGTAAGTGGTGCTGGGAAAACTGGACAGCTACATGTAAAAGAATGAAATTAGAACACTCTCTAACACCATTCACAAAAATAAACTCAAAATGGATTAAAGACCTAAATGTAAGACCAGACACTATAAAACTCTTAGAGGAAAACATAGGAAGAACACAATTTGACATAAATCACAGCAAGATCTTTTTTGACCCACCTCCTAGAGTAATGGGAATAAAAACAAAAATAAACAAATGAGACCTAATGAAACTTAAGCTTTTGCACAGCAAAGGAAACTACAAACAAGACGAAAAGACAGAATGGGAGAAAATATTTGCAAACAAATCAACAGACAAAGGATTAATCTCCAAAATATATAAACAGCTCATGCACCTCAATATTATAAAAACCAACAACCCAATCCAAAAATGGGCAGAAGGGGTTTCCCTGGTAGTGCAGTGGTTAAGAATCTGCCTGCCAATGCAGGGGATGTGGGTTCGTGTCCCGGTCCAGGAAGATCCCACATGCCGCAGAGTGGCAGGGCCTGTGAGCCATGGCCACTGGGCCTGCGCGTCCGGAGCCTGTGCTCTGCAATGGGAGAGGCCACAACAGTGAGAGGCCTGCGTACCACAAAAAAAAAAAAAAAAAATGGGCAGAAGACCTAAATAGACATCTCTCCAAGGAATACATACAGATGGCCAAGAGGCATATGAAAAGCTCCTCAATATCACTAATTATTAGAGAAATGTAAATCAAAACTACAATGAGGTATCACCTCACACTGGTTAGAATGGGCATTATCAGAAAATCTACAAACAACAAATGCTGGAGAGGGTGTAAAGAAAAGGGAACACTCTTGCACTGTTGGTGGGAATGTAAACCGATACAGCCACTATAGAGAACAGTATGGAGGTTCCTTAAAAAACAAAAAATAGAATTACCATATGATCCAGCAATCCCACTGCTGGGCATATACCTTGAGAAAACCATAATTCAAAAATACACATGCACCCCAATGTTCATTGAAGCACTATTTACAATTGGCAGGTCATGGAAGCAACCTAAATGTCCATCGACAGATGCATAGATAAAGAAGGTGTGGTACATATATACCGTGGAATATTACTCAGCCATAAAAAGGAATGAAATTGGGTTATTTGTAGAGACGTGGTTGGATCTAGAGTCTGTCATACAGAATGAAGTAAGTCAGAAAGAGAAAAACAAATATCATATATTAAGACATATATGTGGAATCTAGAAAAATGGTACAGATGAACTGCTCTGCAAGGCAGAAATAGAGACATAGATGTAGAGAACATACTTATGGACACCAAGGGGGGAAAGTGGCGGTGGTGGGACGAATTGGGAGATTGGGATTGACATATATACACTAATATGTATAAAATAGATAACTAATAAGAACCTCCTATATAAATAAATAAATAAATAAAATTCAAAAAAAAGTACAGAATCTTGACTCTAGTACGTTTTTAACCTAATCCTGTCATTACTGGTTTTAAAGTTCTAATATCTTCCTTTTATTAATAATTTAACATTATGTACTTGATAAATGAAAATTGAAAAAATGAAAAAAATGAAAAAAATGAAATTGAAAATGACTATACTACCCAAAGCAATCTACAGATTCAATGCAATTGAATTAAGTAATTAAGTATTCAATGCAATTAAGTAATTAAGTATTCAATGCAATTGAATTAAGTAATTAAGAATTACTGATAATCTATAAAACCTATAATATCAATCATTTTTATGGATTATTCCTCTTTCTCAGTATTAAATATAATACCTACCAATGTAATTTGAATAACAGAATTATTCCATTTCTAATTTAAATAATGCACTCAACATGATATATAACAAACCCATTTATAAATATTACTGGTTTTTAGTACTAGTTATGTGACAGTGTTAAAATGTTATTTCTATATGTCTTATCTGAAAAATTGTCCAGTCCATTTTTCTGTTCCTTCAGCGGTCAAGGAGCTGTAGCTAGAAATTTTCCTCAAATTTTCCCTTTTGAAACATAATGGGTTGATTCTTTCAAAATGAATCATACCTTGATAGCTTAGGCCCTAGTATTGAAACTGGGAAATCACTGGAGTTAAACTGGAATCTTACTAAAGTGAAAATTCCTAGTGCCCTGCCTCATACTTCCAACTGATTTAATGGGACTGGAGTAAAGATAAGAAATCAAGCTAACAGAAATCCAAATGGTATTTGCTAGTCAAACAGATTTGGAAATCACAGACTTAAAAGACTACAGTAGTCCCCTCTATCTACGGGGGATATATTCCAAGACCTCCAGTGGATGCCTGAAACCTTGGGTAGTATTGAACCCTATATAAACTATTGTTTTTTTCCTATACATACAATGCATATGAATATAAATTAGGCACTGTAAGAGATTAATAACAATAACTAATGATAAAGCAATATATCAATACTATAATAAAAATTATGGAAATGTGGTGTCTCTCTCTCTCTCTCTCAAAATATCATATTGTGCAAGTTTAATGCCTTTTCCATCTTAACTAAGCACTTATCACATACTGTGGCCATAGCTTTTGCAGTTTGAGGCATCACAGAAAACTAGCACAAATTTCTTTTTCCTTGTTCACAATTTCATGGATATGAGATTCGTTCATAATGTAGACCTTAGCATCCTCAGCATATGATTTTTTTCTTTCCTTATTAAGTCAAGAACTTTCACCGTTTCATTTAAAGGAAGTATTTTACGGATTCTCTTTGGCATATCCGAATTGCCGGCATTATTACTCTTGTGCTTTGGAGCCATTTTTAAGTTAAATAAGGGTTACTTGAACACCGGCACAGCGGTACTGTGACAGTTGATCTGATAATCAAGAGGGCTACTAAGCAACTGAAGGGATACACTGGACAAAGGCACAATTCACATCTGGAGCACGACAGAGCTGAATGATGAGAGATTTCATCACGCTGTGCAGAATGGGTGTGCAATTTAGAACTTATGAATTGTTTATTTCTGGAATTTTCCAGTTACTATTTCCAGACTGCCATTGACCATGGGTAACTGAAACTGCACAAAGCAAAATCGCAGTTAGGGGGAATTATTGTATATATAATAACACACGTGTGCCAAGTGTCTCTCTGTATTTTAAAAAAAGAAAAAGAAGGACCAATAAATCCTTTTGCTGATGCCCTCCACCAAATCGAGGAAAAAGGAAGTAAGTAAAAAAAAGAACATTTGTCCAAAATAAAAGATTGTTTGATATATAATTAAAATAAAGTACTAAACATAGAATATACTTCACAATGCTAACCATTTTATAGTAAATAAATGACTAAGAAAGCAAAAATAAAATGTACAAAATAACTTGCTCTTGAGAAGTGATTTTGATTAAATGTTAAGTATCATAATTTGGTTTGATTACATACAAAATATTGCCAATAGTCAAAACATATTTCATGAGAAATACCCTGTTAATTATAATGACTTTCCTAATGATCAGTCCCAAATTCTGGAATGTCATCCTTTGACATGAGTTCTAAGTGTAAATTAAAAGTAACTGAAGGTGACAATCATGTAACAAGGTTACTTATCAATTTTCCTAATGATAATTAATCAATTAGGGACTTTAATCAAAGCATCTTGACATTTTTAGTGTGTATTTTTAGAAAGTAATCAAAATCATGTGATACTCTTTTTATATAATCAGAATATTCAGGAAACATTTACTAAAAAGATTACTAGGTACAAGGTGACTTTTTAAATGTGAATGGGAAAAAGAATTGTCCTAAGGCAACTTAAAATCTAGTCGTGGAGATTATGCAACAATATACAAGTTATTAGTAACAAACATAATGTAAAAAATGGTATACAAACTAAAAACATTTTAAAGATATTGATATGAGTGGATAAATACTTCCAGTCACAAAATCAGGGAAGATTCTGAGATAGTTTATATTTTTGATGATTAAAAGGCAAAGATTTGAACAAATTAGAAAAATGTAAAATCTAATTGAAAGAAATGAGGCAGGAAGAATTGAGTACTTTCTAGAAAATGTCTATATAGATGGATGTATAATGATAAAAGAAATGGCATGAAAGATACTTTGTGGTTAGACTGTGGTCTTGGGATTATCTATCTAATATTATTTAATAGAGACTGTGGGACTATAAACATGGGAGAAGAGAAATGATAGTTTTTATTTAATAAAAAATTATTTTTGTTTAATTATCCTCATATCATTAGCCTCTCTGTGACCTATACACAGAAACAAATTATTTCATGTTTACTTGCAGGGCAACTTCTGCCTACAATTTTTAAAGTCTGCTCTTTGCCAACAAATAGGCAGTGTTTCCAAGCATGATCATTTGCAGGGAATATTGAAACACATTGTTCAACAATTTACAAAACGCCATGGAGACTTTCTACTTTCTGCTTTCAAATTTTCATACTAAAAAACTGCAGGTTTGAAATGAGTTAAAGTAGTTTCATCCTTTGCTATAGATTTTTTAGCCCATAAAGAGATCCAGGGGCAATTCTGGATTACATTTTTATCACTACCTCTTTAAACTCGATTACTTTAACAAGTACTTTCAGATTTTACAATACTTTTCAAAACTACCTCTAGGTTCTTACATTTCTAATCAACTTTTATTCTGAAATATTTGTAATTTCTTTTGAACTTCTGAAGCTTTCCACATTGTGCCGGGAATGATATGTTAGAGAATATATTTCCTTTTTCCTTCTAGGTTTATTCAACTTAGGCTTATGAGAAGTAACCTGAATTTTGAGGTTTTATAAGGCTTCACAGAAAATGTAGTGACGGCTATAATTTTGAGACATATTGGTTGGAAATTATATTCCTGTAATTGCACAAATGTGTGATCAACAAGTAGAATGGCATATATGAATCCCTCTACACATTTTCTATTGATCTTTTACTGTAACAATCCTCTTACCTTCCATTCCACTTCTTTATATTTCAAACAACATAACAGTTTCAAGAGAGAATTTTATTTCTCAACAACACCCTATTTATATTTAATACTTCCTCTTGATAACTACTATAAGTATCTCTATTGTTATCTTTGTAGAACAAAAATTTAGCATGATTGCTTTACTCTGTAAAGCTATGGGTATAAGATTGAAGTTTAAAAGGGAACAAATGGGGGTATAAATTTGGCATGAAAAAAGCACAGGAAAGATATTCCATGTATTTGGGAACAACTAGTGTTACTGAAATGGATAGACCTGAAATTCAAGAATCAGCTGTTCTCTTTATTCTAGGCACTCAGCAATTACCGGAAACACAAACTCTTTATACCTAGAGGCTGTGCCATGCATGCCATTCAAATATGCACGGTCCACTTGCTGTGGACTGTTGGCTCTTCATGCCTTTTAAACCTCTAGGTCAATAATAAATTCTTCTATTTTTCCAAATTGTTATTTGATGTATGGAAAAGAAGAGTCCTTCTTAATATAACTTAAATGTTTACCAGATTCTCATGTAAGATTTCCACATGGTAGGTACTAACTATAAATGTTATAGATTCACAACTCTCTAAACCAGGTTATTAGTGGTTTAAAAGAAAAAGACAATAAAATTAGAAGTAAGTATGTGTATATGAAATGATAAGAAAATGCACACTTGTTTGTGGCAATGAGAGTTTAGTATTAAACCAAACAAAGTCCCAGCAATCCTCAAGGGGTTTAGATTCTAATGGAACACATTGAATTCAAGATAGATTAAGAAGAACGCTGTTCAGTCACATAGTGCTGATCTGCTTACTTCTTGAGCTAAAATGGTTATACAAGTCTATCCAGAAAATGTATTTTCTATTTTTATGGATTTTCCTAACACACAGCACTTCCAATGAATATTGTTCTGATAATTGCTTCCATTAAACCAATTTAGAAATCATATATTTTACATATGAATAAGAAAAGGAGCAAATTAGATTCAAATGCATACTGTGTTAAGTTCTGTGGCTACATATGGAAATTAAGGAGTATTGAGAAACGCTACTTTCTTTTGGATGCCATTGTCAATTGCGTGGCTCTGCTAACAAAACAACAGTGAGAAAGATCTGGCTTCATATCTTGAACAACAGCAGCACAGTGGTCTTCTACTGAACAACACTGTAGGAACAACATTGTACTGTAAATATTTTCTGAAACCACAATTCATTTTCTTTCCCTGAAAGATGTTTGCAGCTTTTCTTGCGAGTCAATTCATACTATTAAAGAGAAAATAAATTTCAAACTTTGTAATATGACTGAACTAGGACAGTAATATATATATATTACACTGGTTAAATTGCTTAAGTCCCTACTTAAGAACTTTGGATTTAAATTTGAAGTTCAGTAATTTTGTAGGTATTCCTTTTTCTATTATTCCTTTACTTTGGTCTTGATGGTCTTCCTTTCTGTTACTGTTTAAACAAAAAAGTGTGTTTTAGAAACCTAAACATTATCATGACCTCAATTTGAAGAAAAGGTATTGTTTCATATAAATCTGAGGTACTGTTTATAGATAATGTTCTCCCTTATTTCAAAAAAGCAAGTACAAAATAAGAGATAATCATGCTAATGTTTAGGGAAACTTAGAGAACAAAGGAGAGAGTATCTCAGTGGTGTTTGAGTCTCCTCATTCAGTTTACCTCTGCCTCTCCAGTAGTTTGATCATTGACTCCTTCCTTATTCCCATGAGACAATAAATTTCTTTTGTTTGCTCAAACTAATTTGCATTTGATTTTGTCATTTGTAACCAAAATTCTTAAGGAATAGACTAACACGTTTGTATCTTATGTTAAAGGCAGGTGAAACACTTGCTAATAAGGCATTTGATAGAGGATTAACACCATAATAAACTTTTAGCTTAAAAAGGAATCTAGGGCTTCCCTGGTGGTGCAGTGGTTGAGAGTCCACCTGCCGATGCAGGGGACACGGGTTGTGCCCCGGTCTGGGAAGATTCCACATGCCGCGGAGCGGCTGGGCCCGTGAGCCATGGCCGCTGAGCCTGCGCGTCCGGAGCCTGTGCTCCGCAGCGGGAGAGGCCACAGCAGTGAGAGGCCCGCATAATGCAAAAAAAAAAAAAATGTGATGCAATGATGTAGCTGAGACAAGCAAAGCAACAGAAGTAAGGCAATGACAGTCGGGATAGAGATGAGGAGGCAAAACCTGGAAATATTTAAGTGAGAGAGTCCACAGAAGTTGACAAGTTGACTGTGATGAGGCAGAGAATGGAAGTGACAGAGAATGGGATACCTGTGATTTTTCAGGCTTTGGCATGCAGAAGAATGACAATAGTGTACATTAAGTTTTGGGTTGGGGAAGACTATTTGGAAGATTAGATGATGATTTTTATTTTGTTTAGGATGTTATGAGATTTCCAACTACTACTACTACTTCCAACTTCTATTACTAGAAATATCTAATAGATGATTATTTGATTCAGGAAGACAAGGAAAAGAGATAACCTTGGGATTTAAATTTTGGATCAACTATCATATATAAAATAAGTGAATCATTTGAAGTATATGGAATCACCTGAATTGTTACAGAATATGAAAAGTGCAGGAGAACAAAAACAGAGCCTTGAATAATTTCAGGAACAAGTACAGAAAACTGAGTGGTCAGAGATGTAGAAAAATCAGCATTTAGTGGTATTTTTGAAATCAAAGAGTAGCTTCCTACAAAAATAAGTAATTTACTGTAAAGACCTACAGATGGAAACATAATACCCACATTATTGAGAAAACGGTAGAAGAAACGTACACAGTCATGGTAAGAAGACCCAAACTACCAATAGCACAGGCACTAGACTGGGAGGTAGAAAACCTTACTTTTTGTCCTTGTTTTGACTTTAACTAATGGCATGATATCTAACCTTTTATTCTTTCTGAGAACTGCTTGGTAATAAAAGGATGACCTAGGAGACTTTAAGATTTATTCCAACTTTAAATTCCCATGGTTTCTCTATTATTTCTCCAAAATGTACCACACTAGAGAATTGCAACAACATTTGAATGTTAAATCTTTAAACACATGCTAATGTTTAGCCCCCTACTAGTTTATTCAACAATAATTTTCTTTCCTATTATGAGTTAGCCCAGTGCCAAATACTGGGAATAGAACAAGGAACAAATAAATTTTCTGGGTTTATATTCCTTAAAATCTGGTCAGAGATAATGACTATAAGCTAATAATTACACAAATAACACTAAAGTAAAAATGGTATAAATAAAAGTTACTCAGAACGGTGTGACATGCAAAGTCATAACAGGAAAAATAACCTGTAATAAGCAATTTAATATAACAGCATTTGATCAGACAATGGGTAAGAATTAACCATGTGAAGAGGCTGGGAAGAGAGAAGGTATGGGGATAGTAAGATACATGTGGTAGTGGTGGTGTGAAGGAAGCAGAATGAACAAAAAGAATGTGGCTTGAAAAAGTTGGAGAGATATTCAGGGACAAGGACATGCAGAAATCTGTCAGTCATATTTAAGACTCTTAATATTATCCTTAGTTAATTATAAAGCCATTGGAGGATTTTTAAAACCAAGAATAATGTGATCAAATTTGTATTTTTAAAAATTACTCTGGTTACTTTAAGAAGGAAGGTCTGAGGAAGATAAGAGTAGATGTTGAAGGAGGTATTGTCAGGCTAGTGAAGTAGCAGAGATAAGAAGTGATGACAGCTTGGGCTAATGCGATAGCAGTAACAACGGGGAAAAGAAGACTACTTGACATACAATCAGAATTAAAGAAAATAGCACAGCTGGTGATAGGCTGGACATAGCCAGTGTGTGTGAGGGAGATGTAAATGATGACACCTAGATTTCTAGTCTGAACCACATGAGAAATGAAAATGTCATTTCCTATGATTGGGAGCATTAGGGGAGGATCACATTTAGAGGAGAAGATCATAAGTTCAGTTTTGAATACATTAAATTTGAGAAATTAATTGGATCTTGTCAATTCTGTTGCTTGTCTAGCTTTTGTAAATATATTGCCTTGCACCAACAGAGTTGCACTTCATTCTTTTTGTATCTTTTCATTAATTTAATATCCTAAACTTTGGGAAATTAACCTTATCCAACCAGTGATTTAATATGCATTTTCTTTAATTAAAGAAATTTTCTCTAAATTTCACAGATCAAAAAGATGATGTGTATCAAAATATAGTCTTGGGGGTCAGAGTCAAGATGGCAGTGTGGGAAGATGCTGAGTTAGCATCTCCTCACAACTAGGGCACCTGTCAGCCGCTGGTGGGGGACCGTGATGCCCAAGGAGATGGGAGGAACCCCCAAGTGAACCCATAGGATGTGGGGGGAGTGAGGGGGGAGGAGAAGTGGAGGCCAGACAGGATTGGCTCCCTTGTGGCTGGGGAGATCAGGAGAGGCAGTTGGGAGGGGTCCTCCAGGACAGGAGGAGCAGAAGAGGAGAGGAGGGCATTTGCCCCACACACTCAAGCCCAGGAAGCCTGCTGTGCTCCCAGGTGAGGTCCCCCGCTCCCTGAGATGGGGGCGGGGGGGGGCACGCCTGGGCCCTTTCTCTTTGATTGAGCCTAAGCCCAACCCCCCACAGCACCCAGGGCCTTTTCCAGCCCTGTGAGTCCTAAGCATAGGCCCCACCCACCACCCAAACCTCACACTTGCTTAGACCCCACCCTCCACAACCAAGTCCTATTCCATTTTATTTATTTATTTATTTTTATTTTTTTGCGGTACATGGGTCTCTCACTGTTGTGGCCTCTCCTGTTGCGGAGCACAGGCTCTGGATGCGCAGGCTCAGCGGCCATGGCTCACGGGCCCAGCCACTCCGTGGCATGTGGGATCTTCCTGGACCGGGGCACGAATCCATGTCCGCTGCATCGGCAGGTGGACTCTCAACCACTGCGCCACCAGGGAAGCCCCGCATTCTGTTTTTTTTTTTTCTTTTTTTTTCTTTTCCCTCCTACTCATTTTTAGTACTATGGTACTGTTGTACCTTCCAGTTGTTTATTCATCTATATTTTTATTTTTATATTCTTTCTAACATATCTGTTAGTTTCCTAGTCTAATTTTATTTTTTACTTTGTTATTGTTCTCTATTTATTTATTTTTGGCCCCCCTATGTGGCTTGTGGGATCTTGATTCACAAGCCAGGGATTGGGCTGAAGCTCCAGCAGTGGGAGCTCTGAGTCCGAACCACTGGACTAACAGAGAACCTCAGACCCCAGGGAATATTCATCGCAGTGAGGTCTCACAGAGGTCCTCATCACAGCAACAAGACCCAGCTCTACCCAACAGCCTACAATCTCCAGTGTTGGAAGCCTCAGATCAAACAACCAGTAAGACAGGAATGCAATATAACTCATAAAAGAAGAAAAAAAAATGAGATGGCAAAAACATATGTCACACATGCAGGAGCAAGGTAAAACCTAAAAGAACAAATAAATGAAGATAAATAGGCAATCTACATGAAAAAGAATTCAGTGTAAAGATAGTAAAGATGATCCAGAATCTCAGAAATAGAATGGAGGTATGGATTGAGAAAATAAAAGAAATGTTTAACAAAGATCTAAAAGAACTAAAGGCAAACAAACAGAGGTGAACAACACAATAACTGAAATGAAAAATACAGTAGAAGGAATCAATAACAGAATAACTGAGGCAGAAGAATGAATAAGTGAGCTGGAAGACAAAATGGTGGAAATAACTGCCAAGGAGCAGAATAAAGAAAAAAGAATGTAAAGAATCGAAGACAATTTCAGAGACCTCTGGGATAACACTAAATGCACCAACATTCGAAATATGGGGGTCCCAGAAAAAGAAGAGAAAAAGAAAGGATCTGAGGAAATATTTGAAGAGATTATAGTGGAAAACTTCCCTAACATGGGAAAGGAAAAAGTCACCCAAGTCCAGGAAGAGTCCCATACAGGATAAACTCTAGGAGAAACACACCAAGGCACATATTAACTAACAAAAATTAAGTTCAAAGAAAAAATATTAAAAGCAGCAGGGGAAAAGAAAAAAACAATATACAAAGGAATCCCCATAAGGTTATCAGCTGATTTTTCAGCAGAAACTCTGCAGTCTAGAAAGGAGTGTCAGGATATACTTAAAGTGATGAAAGAGAAAAACCTACCACCAAGATCACTCTACCCAGCAAGGATCTCATTCAGATTCAGTGGAGAAATCAAAAGCTTTTCAGACAAGCAAAAGCTAACAGAATTCAATACCACGAAACCAGCTTTACAACAAATGATAAAGAATTTCTCTAGGTGGGAAACACAAAAGAAAAAGACTCACAAAAACAAACCCAAACAATTAAGAAAATGGTAATAGGAACATACATACCAGTAAAAACCTTGAATGTAAATAGATTAAATGCCCCAACCAAAAAGCACAGACTGGCTGAATGGATACAAAAACAAGACCATTATATATTCTGTCTACAAGAGACCCACTTCAAACCTAGGGACACATACAGACTGAAAGTGAAGGAATGGAAAAAGATATTCCATGCAAATGGAAATCTAAAGAAAGCTGGAGTAGCAATGCTCTTATCAGATAAAATAGGTTTTAAAATACAGTTACAAGAGACAAGGAAGGACACTACATAATGATCAAAGGATCAATCCAAGAAGAAGATATAACAATTACAAATGTTTATACACCAGACATAGGAGCACCTCAATACATAAGGCAAATGCTAACAACCATGAAAGAAATCAACAGTAACACAATAATAGTAGGGGACTTTAACACCCCACTTACACCAATGGACAGATCATCGAAACAGAAAATAAATAAGGAAACACAAGCTTTAAATGATACAATAGACCAGATACATATATATTTTAACATCTTTATTGGAGTATAATTGCTTTACAATGGTGTGTTAATTTCAACTTTATTACAAAGTGAATCAGCTATACATATATCCCCATATCTCCTCCCTCTTGCATCTTCCTTCCACTCTCCCTATCCCACCCCTCTAGGTGGTCACAAAGCGCCAAGCTGATCTCCCAGTGCTATGTTAGATCAGATAGATTTATCTGATATTTATAGAACATTCCACCCCAAAGTAGCAGAAAACACTTTCTTCTCATGTGCACATGGAACATTATCCAGGATAGATCATATCTTGGGTCACAAATCAAGCCTTTGAATATTTAAGAAAATTGAAATAGTATCAAGCATCTTTTCTGACCTCAACGCTATGAGATTGGAAGCCACTTATAGGATAAAACACTGTAAAAAACACAAATACATGAAGGCTAAACAGTGTGCTCCTAAATAACCAAGATATCACTGAAGAAATCAAAGTAGAAATAAAATAATACATAGAAACAAATGACAATGAATACACGATGACCCAAAACCTATGGGATGCAGCAAAAGCACTTCTAAGAGGGAAGTTTATGGCAATTCAATCTCATCTAAAGAAACAAGAAAAATCTCAAATAAACAATCTAACCCTAACACTTAAAACAATTAGAGAAAGAAGAACAAAGAAAACCCAAAGGCAGTAGAAGGAAAGAAATCATAAAGATCAGAGCAGAAATAAATGAAATAGAAACAAAGAAAACAATAGCAAAGATTAATAAGCTAAAAGCTGGTTCTCTGAGAAGATAAACAAAATTGATAAACCTTTAGCCAGACGCATCAAGAAAAAAAGGGAGAGGACGCAACTCAATAAAATTAGAAATGAAAAGGGAGAAATTACAACTTACATTGAAGAAACACAAAGGATTATAAGAGACTACTACAAACAACTCTATGACAATAAAATGGACAACCACAAAGACATGGACAAATTCTTGGAAAGGTACAATTTTCCAAGACTGAACCATGAAGAATTAGAAAATAAAAACAGACCTATCACAAGTAATGAAATTGAAACCATAATTTAAAATCTTCTAACAAACAAAAGTCCAGGACCAGATGGCTTCACAGGTGAATTCTATCAAACATTTAGAGAAGAGCAAACACCCATCCTTCTCAAACTCTTCCAAAAAATTGCAGAGGAGAAGCACTCCCAAATTCATTCTATGAAGCCACCATCACCCTGATACCAAAACCAGAAAAATATCACACACAAAAAAGAAAATTATAGACCAATATCCCTGATGAACATAGATGCAAGAATCCTGAACAAAATTCTAGCAAACAGAATCCAACAACACATTAAAAGGATCATACACCATGGTCAAGTGGGGTTTACCCCAGGGATGCAAAGATTCTTCAATATATGGAAATCAATCAATGTGATACATCACATTAACATATTGAGGAATAAAAACCATATGATCATCTCAAAAGATGCAGAAAAAGCTTTTGACAAAATTCACCCCCTTTATGATAAACACTCATCAGAAAATGGGCATAGAGGGAACCTACCTCAACATAATAAATGCCATATATGACAAACCCAAAGCAAGCATCATACTCAATGGTGAAAAACTGAAAGCATTTCCACTAAGATCAGGAACAAGACAAGGATTCTTGTTATGACAATTGTCATATCTTCTTCTTGGATTGTTCCCTTGATCAGTATGTAGTGTCCTTCTTTGTCTCTTGTAATAGTCTTTATTTTAAAGTCTATTTTGTGTTATATGAGAATTGCTACTCCAGCTTTCTTTTGATTTCCATTTGCATGGAATATCTTTTTCCATCCCCTGACTTTCAGTCTGTATGTGTCCCTAGGTCTGAAGTGGGTAGCAGCATATGTACAGGTCTTGTTTTTTTTATCAATTCAGCCAGTCCATGTGTTTTGGTTGGAGCATTTAAGCCATTTACATTTAAGGTAATTATTGATATGTATATTCCTATTACCATTTTCCTAATTGTTTTGGGTTTGGTATTGTAGGTCTTTTCCTTCTCTTGCATTTCCTGCCTAGAGAAGTTCCTTTAGCATTTGTTGTAATGCTGGTTTGGTGGTGCTGTATTCTCTTAGCTTTTGCCTGTCTGTAAAGGTTTTCATTTCTGCATCGAATCTGAATGAGATACTTGCTGGGTAGAGTAATCTTGGTTGTAGGTTTTTTCCTTTCATCACTTTAAATATGTCCTGCCACTCCCTTCTGGCTTGCAGAGTTTCTGCTGTATGTTCAGCTGTTAACCTTATGGGGATACCCTTGTAAATTATTTGTTATTTTTCCCTTGCTGCTTTTAATATTCTTTCTTTGTATTTAATTTTTGATAGTTTGATTAATATGTGTCTTGGTGTATTTCTGCTTGGGTTTACCTTGTATGGGACTCTCTGCACTTCCTGGACTTGATTGACTATTTCCTTTCCCATGTTAGGGACGTTTTTGACTATAATCTCTTCAAATATTTTCTCAGACCTTTTCTTTTTCTTCTTCTGGGACCCCTATAATTCAAATGTTGGTGCATTTAATGTTGTCCCAGAGGTCTCTAAAACTGTCCTCAATTCTTTTCATTCTTTTTTCTTTATTCTGCTCCTTGGCAGTTATTTCCACCATTTTATCTTCCAGCTCACTTATCCATTTTTCTGCCTCAGTTATTCTGTTATTGATTCCTTCTAGAGTATTTTTTAATTTCAGTGATTGTGTTGTTCATCATTGTTTGTTTGCTCTTTAGTTCTTTTAGATCCTTGTTAAATGTTTCTTGTACTTCCTCCATTCCTTTTTCTGAGATTTTGGATCATCTTTACTATCATTACTCTGAATTCTTTTTCAGGTATATTGCCTATTTCATCTTCATTCATTTGGTCTTGTAGGTTTTTACCTTGCTCCTTCGTCTGTAAACAGATTTTTTTGTCATTTCATTTTTTTTTTTTTTTTTTTTTTTTAGATGTGTGGTGCTGTATTCCTGTCTTACTGGTTGTTTGGTCTGAGACATCCAGCACTGGAGTTTGAAGGCAGTTGGATAGAGCTCGGTCTTGGTGCTTAGATGAGGACCTCCAAGAGGCCTCACTCTGACTGATATTCCCTGGGGTCTGAGGTTCTCTGTTAGTCCAGCAGTTTGGACTCAGAGCTCCCACCACCAGAGCTTGGGCCTGACCTCTGTCCTGGGATCCACAATCCCACAAGCTGGTAGCTGGAGGTTCCTCCCATCCCCTTTGGTGTCTGTGATCCCGCAGCAGTGCCTTGTAGGTGCCCTAGTTTTGAGGAGCCACAAATTCTGCATCCTCCTAGTACACCATCTTGACTTCACCCCAGCTAAATTAGTTTTAAAAGGCATTCTTCCAGTTCATACACTTGTACACTAAGTCAAAATCCATACGTAAATTTGAATATATTTAGGATCTACCCTCACAAACAAAAGGAGCTTAGTTTCTCTACTGGCCTGTCAGTTTAGTTTCCATTTTAATTTTGTTGTTGTTGTCATTTTCCTTTGTATACTATCAAAATTTGTAATCCAAAGTTGGACAAAATTTGTTTCAAATTTTTGCTTTATTTTCTCCATTAGGCAAGAAGCTGTTTATTCACTATAATACTGAAAGTTGCTGCTTGGTTGAGTACATTAGATACTGGCATGTACAAGCCTTAGGGTTTGTTTTGATTTCAACATTTGGTCTCTTGGTTGAAAGTCAAATAAAAATAAAATTAGATCCTTTTTTTTTTTTATTGTTGTCAAGCTTCCTCAATCTACTTTATCCCAGGCCCTATCCTACCTTGTCTGTAATATGAATTTGTTATTAGTTGACTGCCAGAAGCTAAATTAAAAAAACGAAATAAAAATTTAATTGTTTTATTGTGTCTGTCTGTTTCAATTATCTTGAATCTCTACTTTGTGTTGTTAGTTGAAGGAAAGTACTATCATTTTTTTCTGTTCTTTTTCTTACTTCTGTACCTCACATGAGTATTGAGACTGAAATAAACACCAACCAAAAAGAAACTGAAACTCATGGTGTGCCCTGCCTTATTCAAGAAAATTGCTAATGCATGACATTGCTACACTGGGGCAGAAATAGTGAAAGTGCATAGGGAACAGAAAGCACTGGAATAAAAAGAAAAAAAAGAATAAAAATGAAAACTATCCAAGTAAATGAGTATAGTGCCTAATAGATTTTGTTGAAAGTAGCATGATGAAATAAATTAAGATGATGCCAGTTATAAATTGATAATATGTGGGAAGCCATATCATTTAGAAAATATGCCATTAAACTTCAAGATAAGTCACAAAGTCCTGATATTTTTCATTGCCAAACACAAGCCTTTGTGTTTTACTGATGACCTGATTTTGTGGACAAACAAACAAAATGTGCTACTTAAGTCAAAAAAAAAAAAAAAAACTTTAGACATCCATTTTTCTCAATAATTTAATTGGTAAGACTTCACTTTTATTTTTCCAGTAGATAAAGTGTCAGTAAATGTCTCCAGCTTATTTTCCTTCATAGAATGAGACAAAACGTGCTCCTTTAGAGTTTGAGAAAGATGGACTTTGAGATTTTTGTTAAATGGGAGAGATTGAGATATTTTAGAGCTAATATACTATACAAATATTTTTATTGTAAAAAATCTGTTTTCAATCTATCAACATTCAGTACTCACTTTTCTCCATGTTAGGAGAAATATCCTAGTACATGTGGATATGGCACAAACATCACAATTTGACTCCCATTGATTGATGATCTTGTATAATTTCCTCTTTTTGAGTTTTGGTTGTTCTTGTAACTTGCTTCTAACCAACCAAATATGACAAAAGTGTAGAGATATCACTGCCTTGATTATGTTAGGCTATATGGCAAAGGTGATAGTGTTAGCTTTATATATGTGTGTGTGTGTGTCTATATATGTCTATCTCCACTAGAGAATCTCTCCTACTGGCCTTGAAGAAACAAACTGTCATACAGTAAACTGCCTTAAGGAGAGAGCAATGTGTGTGGCAGGAAAATACTGCACGAGTCATCTAGAAGCTCAGGGTGGCCTCCAGCCAATAGCCAGGAGGAAGATGGGCCCTTGGTCATACAACCACAAGGAAATGCATTTTGCCAATGGAATGAACTGGAATGGATTCTTCCCCAGTACAGCCTCCAAATGAGAACACAGTCTGACCAACACCTGGATTCCAGCCTTGTGAAGCCAAGAGCAGAAGACTTATCTAAACCTTGATTGGAATTCTGACCACAGAAACTGTGAAATAATAAATGTGTTGTTTTAAACTGCTAAATGTGTGGTAAATTTGTTACATAACAATAAAAAATTAGTTCAGAGGATATTATAAAACTAGCATGGTTCTTATAAATAATCATATACTTTAAATATTATTTATATGCCAGAGTTTTTCGTGAATATTTTTTCACTTGGAAAGCTATATATGCTCATTTTAGTGTAAGCCAACATTGATTAATAAAATCTGTTGTTTGTATCTTCCACAAAGTTCTCATTAAGTAAATTAGTTTCCTATGATGTGCTTTGCACAAGCATTGATTTTTAGTTCTAAGCCATTCTTCTTTTTTTCTCTCTCTATAGAAATCATGTTGATATTGTTTGCTAGGATTGTCCTATGATGACATTTGGCCAATTGACCTAAGAATAATGGAATCCTGATATAGAATACATGTATCACTAGCTGCAAAGTTTCAGTGAAAACAAAGATCATGTTTTATTGTTAACTTTGGCTTTGGTTGCAGAACCCTACACAGAGAATCCTGATAACTGGGCTGGGACATTTTAAGGATGGAGATTCATTTAAAGAAAACTATGAATCATATTTCATAACTAATATTGACTTTAAAAATACATATTGTGATTGTGACTGATCAATTCTGAATTTTAAAATTATTTCTGCTAATTTAATGCAGGATTTCCAAGATAGGTGTGTGCATGCCTCTTCCATTTAGTCTTCTGTTATGTTTCGTGGATAACTTACCACCCCTAATGCATTGAAATATAATCTATTTGTTAATGAATAACCTTTATATACATGGTGCTATAGTACATTCTGTAAATGTTAGTTCCTACCACCAATATATATGTATATATACATATACATAAATATATATAAGCATATATTTATAGATAACTACATGTAAGTATGTATATATGCATATATACATAAAACAGATACACATACATATTTATTTAGATAACAAAATGATAAAAATATGTATGACTCTGGGTAGAAGTTTTCAATGAAACAAAAATGTTTTTCTTTTTTCTTAGATTTGGTATATATTTTCTAAATAAGTCTGGATATTATCAGGTCCTAATTCTATTCCATGGGGCAGTATTATGAGGAAAGGAAATCTATTCAAGTGGTTTCATCTCAATGGTTCCTTCTTATACAACACTCAGAGTCAAATATATACCAGCCACCTTGCTAGGACAGTACAATGAATAAATGAGTGAGAGAAAATGATTGCCCTCAATTAGTTCTAAAAACAAATGGTTGAACTATAAAGTGCTAAGATTATTAACTAAGGATATGTATATATATGGTCCCATGGAATTGCAGGTGGGCATTGAGGAGGCAGAAACTGATTTCTGGGAAGTATCTGCAGAGAAAATACACAGCTGAAAATGCACAACTCAAAAATCTAAAATTGAAACAAAAGCAAACAAAAACCAAAAATACCTCCTCCTAAGTAAAGGAAATCCCCCCCCAAAACATAAACATAGATCACGATATGCACACTGTCTTGAATGTTCTGAAGATTCATGTAACTTCAAGCTACAATACTAATGTCATCTTGGGTAACTGAGGCAAAGCCTTGGGAACGTGACAGGAAGATAGATGAGAGACACCGGCATAGATCCATGTGCCTCAAAGGACACACTCAGGGAATGAGCATTCTATGAAAGTCAACCCCACAAAAGTGGGCAGTAAGGAAATGCATTTTTTCGTATGTTGTCTCTGAGTAAAGGAGGAAAATGTCTCCACTGAGAAACTCAACCAGCCCTCAAGTGGACTGCTAGCCTGAATCTATACTAGCTGCATGGCACAAAATCCTTCAGGGATTTTTTAAGTCTATTTCTGCACTATTTTTGGTAATATATTTAACATGGAGAATCAGTAATATGTGAGATTACTGGAATAAATATGTCTAAGAACATATTAGACATAATTAGACATAATATGTCTAATATGTTTCCAGCATATTAGAAACAGTCATCCATGCCTAAGGGAAACAGTCATTCATGTCTAAGGGGCATACAATTTCCTAACAAGTTAGGTTATTTCCTCGAAGGGGGATGGGGGTTCTTAAGAGATATCCTTTGGCTTCTACTGTGCTTTACTCACTGAGTGGAGACTGCCCTTACCATTATTTTACAGGATGGGCTGTGGACCAAGTAAATGAGAACTACCCAGCATAATTATTTTTAAATTGCATACCTCTGTGTCCTATTCCAGGCCTGAGGATATAAATTCTTAATATCAAAGTTTGAGAAACTGGACCACAGAGTGGGGCTGCTCTTCAGAAAGCTTTGGAGAAGCCAATAAATATTATTTTTAGTATGAAAAAGAGGCATTTATAAGAAGTGCAGCGCCAAAACTAAAGAAGAAAATTTAAACTGTGGTTAGAAAGTGTCCCTAATTTTAAGGTGGGAGCAAAAACAATTATTTAGAAGTTGCCTCCTAACAGAATGTCACAAGAGAAAGAGCTGCTGGCTCCTCTCAAACTTAACCCCTGGAGGTGGCAGGGAAGTGAGAGGGAGTGTGATAGACTCCAGTGGCAAATAACAACTATAAAATACACACACCGGCAAGGACCATAATGAAACCTTGGCAAACCCTCAAGAAGAAAAAATGTATCAAGATCCTAGTGTGTGTGGGGTAAATGAGAGCCTAGTTAGACAAAGGACAAAGCACCATAAATGTAGGAGAGGTGGCATGCCAGATTTACAGTTCTGCTTCTCTCTCTCTCTCTCTCTCTCTCTCTCTCTCTCACACCCTAGGGGGTATAATGATACCTGGCACACTGCCACCAGTAAAGGAGCTGTATGAGACACAGACTCTGAAGGCATTGCAACATTAGAGGAGTTGGGATGTGGCTTAGGTTAAGAGGCATTTTAACAAGTGCAGTTCAGCTTGCCATTATTGATGCTGATATTTCCTTTGCTACCCCAGTAGGATAGATTAGCTCAATAGGAGGTAGTCCTTGGAAAAGAGCAGGACGTGGGTTAAGTAATGGGAGGCTTCCTAAGATCAGAAAAGATAAACCCAGACTGCAACATGAAAGTTTATCTAACTCTGAGGAATTCACCCTCCTTAATTCACCAGTGGGGTCCAAACCCCACTGGCACAGCGTGTCATAATTTTCAGGTGATATGAACTAACAAGAAAGCATGAGATCTTTGAGGAATGCAAGCACTAGAAAAAAATAAATGAATAAAACTAAACCTCATAATAAACTAAACAACTTAGAGGAATCAGAAGAAAAACTCCCAAAACAAGAACTCAAAATAAATATCCTTAGACGGGGAAAAAAACAAGCACAAAAACATTATTGGAAGCTTAAGCAAAGGGAAGCCATTATAAAGAACCAATTGAAAACAATGTTTGGCTTGAACAACAAATGAAACACAAAGAATGAGACAGAGAACTAAAAAATCGGTAAATGTTCTATTCCAAAAGCCACCTAAAATTGATAAAAATGTGGAAAACATAAAACAAAATGTAATATCTATGGAAGACAAAAGTAGTGTTCAATACTTACATGAGTTCCAGATGGAGAGGAAGTAAACAATATATGAGGAGAAACAGTTGAATAAATAATGGCTGGCTGTCACCTAGAATTAAAGAGATACAAATTATCAGATTGATGGGTTGCAGAGAGTCAAGAGACAAATAAATAAGGAAAACAAAACCTCACAATTAGGTATGGAAACAGAAAAATAAGCCATTAGCAGCAAACCCAAAAAATGTCAAATGTAGAATAAAAGAGCAGGTCAAACACAAAAGAACAAACATCAGATTGATGACAGATTTAATATAAATGCTATATTATAGAATAAAATGGACACATATTTTCAAAATGTTTAAAAATATTTTTAAATGCTTTAAACTTATGTAAAACATTATCTGGAATATGAAGCCTTTTAAAATTTACTGAAGAGTCTCTTTAACTGCTGTCTAGAATTCTGTCAAGAATTTTTTAAAGGTGAAGGTGGGAGATCCAAAAGGAATCAATGAAATATGGAAAGTAAAGTGAATGAATAATATAATAAAGTATATTCTCTAACATGGATGTTGGGTTGATTTAATAGAAATTCCCTTTTATTCTTTGCCTTTTCAATGTGACTTTGCAGCTTCACCCAACAAACTTTTCTTCATCTCTTGAGTTGGGCTAGCCTTGTGACTTGCTTTAGCCAAAAGAAGGGTGCAGAAATGGCAGCCTTCTTTCCTAGCCTAGGCTCAAAACACATCCCTACTTGCTCTCTTATCCTTTTAATGATGACACCAGCCTGCCAGAAAAAAAAAGACATGTGCCCTGGCCTTGAATGACCCATTGGTTGCCTGCTGACCTTATATTTTCTTTACATACTCCATCACCTTCACAAATGGATGGCTCCAATTCCTTGAAGAGTCCATGACAGGATCATCTGCCATAGTTTATTCTCAACCACTCTTTAGGCTCAAGTTTTATACAGAACATTGTAGACTCTTAGAATTGAAAGAAAACTTAAAGGTCATCCTCCTGTCTAAGCTTTCAGATGCTCCTCTTAATCTAGGGAATTTATCAGTTTGCTTGTGAAAGATCACAATGTTTCCCAGGTCAGATCTTGGTTCCTGTTCAGAACTCTTTTCTTTATTTCCACTCAATCTATTGTTTATTTAGAAACAATAGATAGAGGCTTTAAAAAAAAAATACTTTGGTTTACCTTTTTCCCCCCAATATGATATATATCAAATTCCTTGAGTACTTTTAAACAATATACCTACAGAAAAGACGAAATTATAGTGTTTCAATGTGCTTTAGGGAAAAGCAGGTAATTAACTTGAAACTGTCCATTCTTTTCATAATTTGATGTTAATATGAATGTTTATGCACAAGAACCGAAAAGTATCAATAGCACAAATTTTCTTAGGCAACAAAAATAAGAGATAGTTGTTGACTTACAAATCCAAACTCCAGGAAGAGTAAAGATAAAACCATCTGGTTGCTACTTTTTTTTTTTAACTAATTTTTATTGGAGTATAGTTGTTTTACAGCGTTGTGTTAGCTTCTACTGTATAGCAAAATGAATCAGCTGTACATACACATATATCCCCTTTTTTTGGATTTCCTTCCCATTTAGGTCACCATAGTACATTAAGTAGAGTTTTGGGGGTTTTCTTTGTTTTTTGTTGGCTATTTTTTTTCAGTTGCCACTTTTTAAATAAAAGACTCACTCTTTCCTTTTAGTCAAAAATTAATTTATTTACTCAGAAACACCAAACTAATAGGACTATGACTGTGCCAAAATTCCCATAAATCAGTCCTGAAGGTAGAATCTTGTAAGGAATTGGCATGGGTGGAAAACAAGCTCTATGCTTCCCCCAGGGTTCTATTTGTGGGTAACCACAGGGCATCAGGGTGTTGGTATCACTTTGCAGTAAGCTAATAGGGGTCTGTACTTTGGATATCATTTTCCAAAACACATTAAACAACCCTAATGCACTCTAGTGGGTCTTTTATTACCATCTGTAACTATCTTAAAGCAAACAGAATCAGATCCCTGAAAATCATTGTTATTTATATATTTACCAAAAATCTATGCTGCTATAAGTAAATGGAAGTTACTGGTAAAGCAAATATGACATGTTAAGGTATGACAGCTCTGAGAAATTCCACAGTAAAAGAGTGATTTTAAATTAATAAAGATTGAAAATCTTTATAGTGTTTGCACTTTTTAAAAGCCTGAGCACTTTTAAGTATTTCAATCTAAATTGATCTGTTAGTCTTGAGTGTTTCTTGCAGAAAATCTGGTGAAAGTTAACTATATTTTAAATATTAAATTTTACAGGAACAAATAGTACATTTGTTAACGTTACCAGCATAAAAAAAAGGAAAAAATATTAGGTAAAATGAAGCTTTTAAATTAGAACATCAGTAATATAAAAGCAGAGTGTTTATTTAACAGCAGAACCATATTGTGATATTAAAAATAAAAATCATATTTCTAGACCATTATGTAAACTTGACATATTAGTGAAGACTTTAATTTGTCTTTGATAATTATATTATCTATCAAATTAATTTATTTGGATATATTTTAAGTAATAAGCAGATAACTAGTATAATAAAAATGTAGGTGTTGTGGCTTTAGACATTTCAGTTTTGAACAAAGAGAATAAAAATGTTTAGACTTCTCTTGACACCACAGTAACTGAATTGTACCTTTCATGTGGCCTTCATAGGCATAAAACTCTTAGAAGTAGAATTTTAAAGTTTACCAAAAAAAGTGTACAGTCATGCTTTTAATTACACGACTAACTTTTCAAGGAAAAGTCTGAATTCAATGACTAATTTATTAGGGATAGAAGGGGAAATCGTAGCATGAAAATCTTATCTGATATGATAAAAAAAAGGATGCATGTGTTCATTTATATATATATATAAATATATATATATATTTGAATATATATTATTCTAGGAGAATATCCCTTAAGGAGGGAAGTAGCAAAATATGCATATGATGATGATATTGAAGTAAGCTACTCATCAACTAGTTTATCTTACTTTTTAAACACATGCATTACACACACACACACACACACACACACACACAGAGTTTTGTTACTTTTCATTTTTCTTCGTTTACTTTGCAGAAGCTAAATATATTTCATTAATACTGTATTAAAAATTATCATATATCCCAAATCTTGGAAGGAATAAAGTGCTTCGATTTAGGAAAAAATCTTTGCCAATATTGATTCTTGAGAATAGTCAAGACCAAATCAAAAAGTCCTAAATCGATGACTGATAATCTCTGACTTTCCTCTTTACTGTAAGCATCCATGAAGGCTTACAAAATTATACTGGGAATTGTATAGTCACAAACAGCTTGTGTTAGCATTTTTTAAAGATAAACAAAAAAGGAAGCATGTTTTTTCATAAGAGTAATAACTTTGAAAGCTAACCCATCACACTTCTAAACCAGTGATACTGCATTTAATTGAGCTCTATTATACCCTAGGAGTGTTTATTTTCAAACATATGTTTATAAATGTTAATAAATAAATATTTATTGTTCAAATGACTCACTACTAGCAGTGAAAATAAGGATGAATTAAAAAATAGCGCTGCATTTTATACCCTTGACAGTAAGATAAGACAATGACTCTTGTCATTAAACAAGCTCTACTAACTAGGGTGAAAGTAGAAGTTGACTTTTTTTTTTTTTTTTGTCTACTGACCATTGAAACCTGGCTGTTTCACACCTTTAGGGAGAAATAACTAAATTTCAGTTAATTTCCCTAATTTTTTATTATGTTCAGTCCACCACTGATTATAAAACAACCAAATAAATATCTAACTGAAATCAGGATCTCAAAGAAATATCTGTACTCCTATGTCCTTTGGTGCAGCATTATTCATAATAACTGAGATATGAAAACAACCTAAATGTCCTTTGAGTGTGAATGGATAAAGAAAACGAGGTGGATGTATACCTGTACCCCGGCCAGGATTATATGAGGATTGGGATCTGTGTGACAGGTGGTGTGAGCCAGACGCCTTACGGACTGGCAGCCTCCAACACCCTAGTGTTTCTCATCCCGGGACTCCCTTGCTGGTCCTGTAGATCCCTCGAGATTCTGCGAGATCAGACTTCCTTGGGAGAGTGGTTGCAGCTATAGCTCCTTGGGCCCGATACCGCCATTCTCTGAGCCACCCTGACATTCAGCGCATCCCAGCCCGTCCTCTCCCCATCTCCCTCCAAAAGGACCTGCACTTACTCCCTGCACGCTCCTGAAGCACGCAGCACACACTTCGGTTTCCAGTTGCGCCTTGTTGGCCTTTCCGGGAATCCCCACCCTCCATCCACCCGGAGCAGACCCCTGGCTCTGGCACGCAGGTGTCCCCCTTGGTGTTAAAACAAACAAACAAAAACAATGCGATATTATTCGGTGGGCATCTGAGTTCAAGGGCATTGGGTAAAGGGACATAGCATCTGAACATATCACCAAAACCAAAGATCAGAACAACACAACCCAAGTTAGTAATATAGAAGGGGGCACCAAGGAGACAAGTGAGGAAATGGAGGTGAAGAATTAGTGAGGAAAAGCCTGAAAATTTGTCTGAAGAAATTCTGTTTTCCTTGGTCACATTCGTTGTTCCTGTTGCTCCTGCTATATTATGGGGTAATTTGGAGTAGGGTTTTTTACTCGGATGTGATCAGCTAAGGTATTAGCTGTCTAATAAACCCAGTTTTAAAATGTATATTAAAGAAGCCATAATGGGATTTTAAAAAACATTACAAGGTTGGACCATATGATTTTCTGTGTATTTTTTATAGTGCTAAAGGTTTCCTATGAACTAAATTTAGCATTTATTTTGAGCACTACGGACTGTTTTGATTTTTTTTTTTAAAGCAGTTGTTTCAAATTACTACTATCAAACAATCTGGAGTTATAGTACTAAAACAAAAAAGATTATTAAGAGAAGACTTGGTAACTCCTTAACATATTATGGGTAAGCCACTGGCTGGCTTTCCTTCTACAAACCTGTAAAGTGAAGGTCCTTGGTTACTGATATAGATCATTCTTCACTTTACAATTTTGTAAAACATTAAAACTTCTAATGCTAATTATATTTTACCATTACTTAGATTTCTTACTCACAGAAATCTTCCACATCTTACGTTCAAAACAAAATTTAAATAGGATGTAAATTTTATGATATATCAGTTAAATTAACATTACTTTCAATTGGTTTGCATGGTAGCATTTTTTTTTTTCTTTTTTTGCGGTACGCGGGCCTCTCACCGTTGTGGCCCCTCCCGCTGAGGAGCACAGGCTCCGGATGCGCAGGCCCAGCAGCCACGGCTCACGGGCCCAGCCGCTCCGCGGCATGTGGGATCCTCCCGGACCAGGGCACGAACCCGCGTCCCCTGCACCGGCAGGTGGACTCTCAACCACTGCGCCATCAGGGAAGCCCTGCATGGTAGCATTTTGAAGGAGTGAAACATCATCTCAGTATCAAAAAGCACATGCATTTTACTGTTTTGATTTTCTGTTAGTAATTGTACAATCAGTTAAATTGATCACTCTGGCATTAATTCTGCCAAGGTATCCCAAAGAGTGCTCTGATAATTCTCATTCATGAAATTTTACAATGCTCTGATATAATGATAAAAATTTGTCGTAATTGCATTTTGCTGCTAAAAGACATATGTGCGTTTTGTGAGCTTTTAAAAAGCAATAGTCTGCCTCTTTATTGATACTGTAAATTGATGCACTAATTTTTCTCAGAACATTACAAGTATTTCCCCAAATAATTAGAGGATAGACTAGGTAATTATTGTCTAGCACGTTGAGATATGTATGTGTAGCTGCACCAGCAACGACAGACTTTTTCAGCAACATAGGACTAAATAAAAATGCCACCTTGGGCTTCCCTGGTGGCGCAGTGGTTGGGAGTCCGCCTGCCGATGCAGGGGACACGGGTTCGTGCCCCGGTCCAGGAGGATCCCACATGCCGCGGAGCGGCTGGGCCCGTGAGCCATGGCCGCTGAGCCTGCGTGTCCGGAGCCTGTGCTCCGCGACGGGAGAGGCCACAACAGTGAGAGGCCCACGTACCGCCAAAAAAAAAAAAAAAAAAAAAAATGCCACCTTACTAAGCATCCCTGATTTTATTTAATTAAATTTCATTTATAGAAACTGAAAGTTACCTCGATTTATGTATAGATTAAATTTGTTGAAGTAAGAAACAAATTCTGTATGTTTGGCAGAAAAGATTTATATTACAACTTCTTTTTACACAAGCTAAAATATTAGCAATGTCTTAAAAAATTTACTTTGTAAAACAGGAATATTTAATTCAACATGTTTTAAACGTTTTCTCTTCCTAATAAATTTGATACATTTTCTCAAAACACATTTTTGGGTCAGAGGTATCACAGCTCAAGTAAAATAATCAGGTATGCAATTCTTTAGTCAAGGACAATTCTCCCATAAACTCTCTGAATCTTATTTTGATCTTTTGTAGCATATGCACTTGTTCTTAAACACACCCATAAATTATTGTTGTCATTATAATTTTTTAAATATTCCTGGATTTTTATTAAAACAGTGATAAAATGCCTACCTAAATATTTCTAGGACAACAAACACATAGAATCATTGATTTCTTACAGAAACATTTAATCCTCACATATTTCATAAAGCTATTTTGAAACTAGAAAATAGAACAATGGATTTATCAGCTCAGGCTTAATTGGTGCTTCATTCAACATAGAGAAATTTGGGGGGGGCCAAAGGGTACCTGTGAAGCTTTAGCATATCACTAGGAAAATAAATAAAATGCACCTCTTTTTAATTTGGTTCCATCTTATAGCAAAATTGCAAGTTTTTCTGAATTTTGTTTATTCCACTTTCATATCACTCATGGTAACCCTGATAAGAAAAGGCGCACACACACACACACACATGAGCTGGAAGAGTCTGAATGTCTGATTAAATGGAAGCATTTATTGATGTTTAGGTAATATTTCCAGAGATTCTCTTTTACTAGGCTCACCAATGTTTATGTTGCCTAATGAATAAACTTGTCCAGAAGTGGCCCCATTTGCTCAGTCTGAATTCCCTGTGCTAAATGGGAACAGTGTCCTCTCTCCCAGCTGAAGGGGGCTGTGAGTGAACTCAGTCTCCCTTGGGTCAGGGTGGCTTCCTCACCCCTATAGGAGGGCACAGCAATTTACCAAAGACCCCAATTTCTTCAGGTACTTTAAGTACTAGGTCATTCAAATAGCATATATCTAAACTAAATGGCATGGTTCTCAAATAGTTCTTCAAGTAAAAAAGTATTTTCACACTTTAATGTAAAATGAAAGAAACAGCATGGTGCTCTCTTGTGTGGTGCACAGGCCCCCTGAATGTTTGATAGGGCCTGGTCACAGCAGGTACCTTGCAAGCTGATGGAAGGATTGCAGGATCTGGTCCTTTCTTTCTTACCTGTGCCTTGTAAGCACTCTCAATAAATACTATTTCTTAAACCATACCATTAACACTGTGGATTTTGCACCAAGTTCTATGTTATTTTATTGGACGCATGCTTGTTTTTTAAAAATACAAAAAAGTTATTTTCAAAAACCTATAAGTCTTTACAAAGATCAATAATACATGATTTTAAAACAAAGATATTTTTATCTGAGTCTTAGATACTCTTTGAATAGATCAGAATAATTCATAAAAATGAAAATAATTCTAAATATGTTTGACCTTTTATCACTGTACAGGAAATAAAATATCTATCAAATTTTCTTTGGTATAAAATTAATTAATCTTCAGAATTATGCCATCTATAAACCAAATTAACTATTTATCAGAGGTAAAATCTTTTCATTATTTTTCTATTTGTATGTGTGTGACATTCCAATTTATATATTATAGCCCTCTTTTGTACATGGAATTTTAAATAGTACATTAGTAGTTTTAACCTTTCCTTTTTTGTATCAAAACTTTGTTTCAAATAAAGTCTTAACACACCATCACAACACATTAAGCATTAATCCAGTTTGAAATTTATTTTATAGAAATCATTTCCAATTTATGACCATATATTTATTTTGTACTCAAGTTTCTAGCTACAGTTTCTATAATATTTTTGGAGATAAATTATAAAACTTTCCTAAATGTATTGAATACTTATTTATTCATTGTTGCAAAAAACATTTGAAGACTTCTCTTGTCAATATTGGGGCACTAAGGCAGAGCCAGTGTAAAAGGGAGTCAGCTCGAAAGCCATGTGTCCTGGGCTCCTATTTCAGTTCATTTACATGCTCACCTGCTGAATGAGGCAAGAGATTTAGCTTCTCCGAGCCTCTGATGTATAATCTGTAGTAATAATGTAATAATATAGGTTTCTTTATAAATTATACTTTTTATAGAAAAGCAATGTTACCAGTTTGAAAATAAACCACAAATATTCTTGAACTGTGATCATCTTTTTTTGTTGCTGTTTATATTAGCATTTAGACATGCTCATCAATAAAATGTCGTTTGGGGCAAAGAGAACAGTAAATTGTGAATTTGGTTAAGAGCATTAGCCCTGGAGCTGTACCACCTGGGTTTAGATAAGAGGTGAAATGTGTATTAACTGTATCATCTAGGCAGGATACTTAAGCTAACTCTGTCTCAGTATCCTTACTTGTAGAATGAAAATACCAATAGTACTTACCTTGCAGAGTTGTTGTGAGTGTAATACAGGTCTACTTATGTGACCATTAGAAGCATGCTTGTGCTTAATAAGTGTTCTCTGAGGGTGGCTATTATTAATGTAAGTATGCAATCAATGATCCAAGTCATGACACTTTTGAGATGAAAGGGTGCTCCATTAAAATTATCCCTGAACATTAACCAAGACTCTCCCAGGCAAACCAGGATATATGATCAACTTAGCTAACAGACCCTTGCTGATCTGAAGATGTCTAAAATATCTAATAAAATAGAAATATAACATTAATCAATTATAGAGTTATTAGGAAAAATAGTTAAAATATAGGAATCTGTGATGAATTCTGATGAAATTTTTGTTACAGAAACGTTAGGATTAAAAGTAAAGTAATTGAAAATAAAGGTCTGACAGAGTTGGACAAATAGCAATGAAGAATAGAAAATCTACAAAGAAAGTTATAAAATATACAAGCATGTATGTTTCAAGAAAACATACATTCTTGTTTGTCAAAATTGATAAAGCCCTTAAACATTTCTTACAGGAATTTTTTTGTAATTATACTGTGAAAGTAAAATGAGGTAATGAATGTCATGTTTTGTTGTATACTACTCTAAAGATTGTCCCAAATATTATTCAGTCTGGGAATTAGCATAGTGGCAATTACAACCAACCTTTCATTAAATGAAAGGCAAAATAAACATTTTCATTGGCAATTATTTTTATTTTCAAGATAAATTCCCAATAGATTTTTGACATTAAATATGAAACGTTGCTTTCAATTTAAGTGCTTTCCATTTTCCATTTTCCAATGCCAACTATCCTTGAAAAACCCTGGCCCTTCCTGAATAAGACCACTGGGAAGATTAAGTAATATGAGACAACAGCCATACTTATCAGAGTGCTTGGTGCAGGCAATAAGTCTTAATACAGTTTAAAATTTATTATTTATACTTGCTCCCATGCTAAACAGTGAGATTAGAAAAGTGAATGAAATACAGATGCTATTCTCTGAATGTCTACTTTGTATAGGTGGAAATTTTGATATCCCAAATACATATTACTAAACCATCTAATAAGTACTATGATGGAGATTAGCTCAAAATTCTAGGGGTGTGAGGGCAGAGAACTTACAGAGCAATTTAAAACCACTGAAAACCATCCAAGTGTGATTACCGAAGAGCTGGTGAGAACTGCAAATCTCTCAACTTCGTCCAGACCACTGCACTAAAGACGTGACCAAACTCTAGCAAGATTTCTTTCATATCCTTAGAATGACCCCAGGTCTCCTTAAAGTACCTGTCAGGAGGATTTACCATTCGTTCCAGCCAAAATCTGGTGATAGGCAGATAGCCTCTGAACCCCTTCTTAGAGCAGTTACTTTAGAAAGCTAGTAATTATAAATCCTTTCTCTGCCCTTTGAGATGTAAATCTACCACCACTAACTGTTTCCCCAAGGACTTGAGAATAGTTTTTTGAAATGTGAACATTCAGAGATAGCTCTCCCTCTCTCTCCCAGTCCCTGTGGAGGATAAAAGCCTGAATTAATGGGAGCCTTGCTCTAACTTAACAGGACTGCCTCCTGTCCTAAAGATAGGAAGTTTGTTCTCTTCTTTGGATGAGTGCCAATTAACAAACCCAGATGGTTTAGTCTATTACATGAACCAATCCCCTTAATACACCTCAGTGCCTTTCCCTTCACACATTTCAGCCTTTAAAAATTCTCTAGCCTTTTGTTTCAGCAAAATTGATTTTTGTACATGCTGGACCCTGTTCCCTGTTGTAAATTTATTGAATAAAATCTATCCTCACTACTTTTTTTTTTATTGTAGTTGATTTACAGTGTTATGTTAGTTTCTGGTGTATAGCAAAGCGATTCAATTATACATATATATACATATATTCTTTTCCATTATGGTTCATTACAGGGTACTAAATATACTTCCCTGTGCTATACCTAGTTTTTTATCTATTTTATATATAGTAGTTTGTATCTGCTAATCCCAAACTCCTAATTTATCCCTCCCCTTGCCCTTTTGGTAACCATAGATTTATTTTCTATGTATGTAAGTCTGTTTCTGTTTCATAAATAAGTTCATTTGTGTCATATCTTAGATTCCACATATAAGTGATATCATATGGTATTTGTCTTTCTCTGTCTGACTTACTTCATTTAGTATGATAATCTCTAGGTCCATCCATGTTGCTGCAAATGGCATTATTTCATTCTTTATGGCTTAGTAATATATCGTTGTATATATACACCAAATCTTCTTTACCCATTCATCTGTCAATGGACATTTAAGTTGCTTCCATGTCTTGGCTATTGTAAATAGCACTGCAATGAATATTGGGGTGCATGTATCTTTTTGACTTATAGTTTTCTCTGGATATGTGCCCAGGAGTGGAATTGCTGGATCATATGGTAACTCTATTTTGAGTTTTTTGAGGAACCTCCATACTGTTTTCCATAGTGGCTGCACCAATTTACGTTCCCACCATCAGTGTAGGATATCCTTGCTACTTTAACTAGTGCCCAGCTTTGTTTATCCTTTACACTGAGTTCCAAAGAGAATTTAAGAAAACTTCATATTCCTTAACTTCTCTGAATGGCTTTAAGAAAACCTATCATTTTATCTACTTATTATCTGTAGGCAACAGAACAGAAATATCTTGTGAGTATAACTAGGTCACCTGGACTTTCTTGTTGAAGTGATCTAATGATTCTGCTTAACGTTGTGTCATTAAGGAGAAAGAACATTAAGTACTCAGCTCATATACTATTATTTTTTAATTTCTTAGAAAAATATTGTCTTCAAGGTGGAAAGAACTGTACCTCTATGTCATTCTAAACATGAGCCTTTCTTTACAGAAGAGTTAGAGCAGAATTAGAGGCGTCTGCACAGAGGGAAAGTGTAAGTGCACTGGGACATTGTGCACATCCCGGACCTTCTTGTCCTCCTTAGTCTGCTCTACCTCTCAGGGTAGCTGGTCCCTTTCTCATACACTGTCTGTTTACTTTCAACAAAGGCATTTAGCAAGATGAGAGGGTGGAACCTAGGCACAGCCAGGGTTTTTCTCCCCACTCCTCTCTTGCCCAGGCAGTGTCTCTCCAGGGTCTGGCTGTGGAGAGGAGTGCACCCTGGTTCCTTCCTCCCCACAAGACCCAGGCCCTGGCCTCCAGAAGCACTGTGTCCTCCTTGCTCTTCATTTAGGGAGAGGGCTGGCTTAATGGCTTCCTGCTCTTGCTAATGTCAAATGTGTGCTCAGCTTTTCCAAGACTGTGTAATCAATTGCCTGTATTACATTTTCACTCTTTTAAAAATGTAAAATTGTGTCTGTTTTTCTGCCTAAACCCTGATGGATACAAAACCTGCCACAGGAAAAATGCAGTTAATAATGTGAGCAATCAGCAGGAGATAGTCAGAGGTATCTTAAACTGTAAAACAAGTCAATTCTTGTTCTAAAACAGCAATTTGTGTCTTACAGTTTCCTTATAATTATATGATAAATCTCCATTTCTGTGCCATTTTAATAAAATGAACATAGTTAATTTTAGAAGAGAAAAATATAGAGTGAATCCATGTTTCTAGGATCACAGTTCAGCTTATCATACATGTCATGTCATCTAAAATAGCAATGCCAATAATAACCATGATAAGATGCATTTAGTAGTTCTCCATCTGGGAGTTTCAGGAGTTCAAAAACAGCAACGACAACAACAACAACAATAAAACTACACATAGCTTAAACTTTCATTCCCCTACCCAGATCAGTTTCTAATTCAGCTTCTAATTAAAGCTAATTATTTTCAATTTTCCCCTCGATACAAACACATTTATACAACCATTATTCATTCATAAATATGTATTGTCACCCAGAGCACTGTGGAAGAACTACTTATCACTTAAAAAAACATTATAATTTGTATCTTATAAACTACCAAATATAGAATCTATTGTCTTATAGAGAATTATTTTATTTAGTTGTATTATTTAACAATTAGCCAACCTTATATAATGATTTCTAAAAACAAACCAAATAAACCTACGCCTTTTTTCTTTCTGAAGCATCATTACCTAAAATCTATAGATTTCTTAAAGTATAGCCTGCTATTGACCTCATGTAACAGAATCACTTGAAGTGCTTGATAAAGTTACAGATTCCTAGGCCTAATCCTACGACTAATAAAACAGGGTATCTGGAAGTGAACCTAAACAGATGCATGTTTAATAGGTTCCTCCAGACATTCTGATACACATTCAAGTTTGAGAACACCGATATAGAGAAATGAAATAAATGGTTTCAGTTGTAGCTCATTTCACAAAATAGGCTATAAAATATTTGGAAAAAGCCAATATGCATATATCAATGTAGAAATTTAACTTAATAATAGTGAATAGTGAAGGACTTGTGGATGTAACAAATGCTTTGCATAGAAAAATAAAAACCTTTGATATGCCTGTTTGTGAAATCAGATCAGAAATTTAAAAGATGGAAAATAAATAGCAAATGCAGGACACAAGACTGACACAGAAACTTCTATTCTCAAAAGGAAGCACAGTGTGTGAATGGACATATAATAAGCTAAACTGGGCAATAATCAGAGAGAATATTCTAACATAAGTGATTATATTAGAGAGAAAGTTGGAATATTTAGTGCTGATATTATGTAGTGCCACATAAGAACTACACAAAACAAGTTTCAACAGAAATAGCTTCTGCTTTATGTCAGCTTTCAGTTTTAGACTGTTCCTGGCAATTCACCTATCCAAATGGTGCTGAAAGTTTTAGTTTGGTCATTTGGCCATGGAGCCTCCCTAAGGGATCAATATAAGGCAAAGCAAGACTTTAAAAATTGTAAATTAGATACACCACAGTTTGCAACTCAAACAAAGGTTTAGTCTATTTGTTAATGGTTTTAAAAATGAAGGTTTACTTCATAACCCTCTGTGCATGCCTCATCTTTGTCTGTCACACTCACCATTCTGTTTCCATACTAAACTCCAGTAACATGGTAGTAATTGCAATTCCTGAAAAAAGTACAATTCTTTCAAGTAACCATTCATTTCCACAGGCACTGTTCTAAGTGAAGTTCATTTCTCCCTTCCAGTTGGATTCCTCATGAATGCTACCTCTTCTATGATCACTTTACTAAGACACAAGACCACAACTAGCATTATTATATTTTATCATTTTTCTTGGGGTACTCAAAGTATCTTCTAAAAAAAAGAAGAAAATAGTATTTTAAGCATAAGTTAGCACACATTATAACTTTTTATTTGCTCTGTACTTGTTGAAGGATATGTCTTTTCACTTTCCTTTCTGCTTCATGGTACTTACAAATAAAGCATGGTGAAGAATTCACGTTTGATAATGTCCCAAAATAATGCTTCATGATCCCCAATGATATCTTCTATGCTGTAATAATTAATTTGGTTTAACACTTAAAAAAATGAAAAATAAGATACACGCATTCGATGAAATTAAGAATAAGAAGGACATCATAGAATTTGCGTATCATGAAGTCTCAATTTTTTTGCAAGATTTCCTGGTAAAAGTGAAGTTACAATAGTGTTCTAATTTATGTAAATGGAGTACATTTGTGAAACATGACAGAGATTAATAGTTATATATTAGTTGGAGAAGTGATATATTAAATATCTGAGCTAAGTTGATTTTGTTAAACTGATACAGATACTAAAGTTAATTTTATGATGAAAGCAGAGCAAAAAGCATAATTCCATTGACTTTTTTGAAAGAGATACAAATATGTACATATTTTTTAATGAATAGGAATGATAATCAGATAGAGTTGAGTTCACCAGTGAAACATTATTTTTTTGTAGGCCTGAAGGGTGATTCCACTGCAATGATCCCAGTGCAACAAGTACGTAAAACTAGATAGAGAGTTTTACCATTTAGGTCAATAACTTAGTCCATGAGACTGTATAGCCTCTGAATTTTATTCAGAAATTTCTGGTCTATTTCCAGGCACGAAGTGGACCTGTGTAATTCATTTCCTTCTTAATTCCCTCAGGCAGTATTTAGATGGTGCTATTGAAATGAATCAATTTTTAAAAACAAGAATTGTCATTAAGTATAACATGCAAATTTGCAACAAAATGGTTTGCCAGCATTTGGGATATTTAATAATATATATGTGAATATATATATATATATATATATATATATATATATATATATATATATACCATTTAACTTAGAAATTATTTTAAATAAGAATGTACAAAACAGTTATGATCACTGACTTCTCAAAACACCTACCATGTATCAATTAACTGTATTTCACTTATTTTAAGTGCAGCAGTGAAATGTTTCCTTATAATATATACTTTCAGTTTACAAAGACAGGACATTCTTAGGGAGTAATGATTTCTCACCCCATTTGTACTGATTCCTAAGAGCCTGATGTCACTCAGAAGTAGTGAGCTAAAGAATGTCAAAATATGTTGGGATAATATAGATAGTTCTGTCCAAGTAGTACTTTAAATCAGTTACTTTTTCTACTTTCTTGCAGAAAATCTGTCAAATATATATTCCTTTAGGAATCAAGAAACTTAAAGTATATTAAAAAGTATCAAATTCAAGTTTTATCAATGTGACACTTAATACTTGAATTGTCCTTCAGGAAGTGTGAAATAAAGCAATTTTATATTCAGTTAGATATTTCATAATACTATATAACTCTTCTAAAAGTGAAGTATCTTTAATTTTTAGCTAATTTAAGCAATTTTATTAAAAAAGAGAATAGAAAATTGTAAATCTTTTAAAATAATGAAAAGAATCTTCAAATTCTTACACAAACCTAATGAAACTTGTATTTAATTTTTACATGTTACAGTACATGTAGATGGAAAGTTTTATTTTGTTGCATTTCCTTAATATACTGGGCTCTTTAAGAGCTTAACAAATATAAATATTTGTGTATTTCTACAATGTCTAAACTATTTTAACTACTTCATATAGAATTAGTGGATCATTTTGTTTTTTGTATTTCATGCATGGAAATCCCAACAAATAAGTGAGCAAAAGATATTACTAAACAATGTACATAAAGAAAAAATACTTTTTACTGGTTTATTTAATGGACTGTGCTTAACGGATCTCAAACAGAAAATGATTTCAATTTGTGTTCATAGTATATCCTTTCCCTTTTCTTGTCACATCTTTCTACCATGAACATGGTAGACTTTTGAAACAGAGCCCATATACTTTTAGGTATGAGCAGTCTAATTTTAATTCCCAAAACTGAATGTGAAAACTTCAAATCACAGTATTAATCTGTAATCCATTTCAATGACCACACTACCAGCAGCAGCAGCAGTTTAAGCCACCTGGAGAATTCTGAAGACCAGCAGTGAAGCAGTGAGTTGATGTCTGTTCTCTCATTCCTCTGGCTCCATACCCTCCCTTACTTACTAGGGGCTCTAGTACTCTCTCACTCCATCCTTCCTATCTTCTTCCCTTACTCAAATTTCTTCTTTTACAGAAATACTTAAGGAAGAAAGATGGGAGGAGAGGATGCAAGGCCTTTTACTTATATTATGCTGCGTGTTGATTCCTCTTAGCTTTTGAATGCCTGTTGTCATCCTATGAGATATTCTTACGGGTTCTTTAGTGGACTCCTATAGGTGTCCCCAACAAGTTTCATGCAGTATTGTTCCCACATAGGAAAGACAGCTATGCTTGCAAATGTTGAAATATGACCCTCATTAATCAAAAAACTGTCATCATCAACTACATGATTGTTGGCTTACCACTGGGGCGGACTTTCTTCTATGTCTTTAGATAAGTAAACACTGACTATCTGAACGATGTGTATAGCTTTTCTTTCAGTCAATTTTTATCTATGGGGGCCATTTTTTCCATACCGTGGATGTACTGGTTAATTGCAGAAGTGGAATTGAGACAAAGAACTTGTTCCCTTTATGGGTAAATCTCTCTAGCAAAGTGCTGGATATGAACAGAAGAGGTATTATTATGATGGCTCAGTGGTCTTCTTATCTCTGATTTGAGTGGTCTAAATCTGCACATGTGATTGGACATAAAACTTAGATATTGAGATTGGATGTCCCTGAAAATGCAAAAGAATATATCGAGCTTGGTAGATTGGTGGTAATGCTGGATCTGTGGGAAAAGGTCCATGTGCACTTGACACTCTTGGTAAATAAGGCAAAGAGGAGTCCCTCCAATGAGCCAAGTTATTCACAGTGTGTTTTTGACTCATCTGGCCTTACTTTCTGAATCCCTTTTTCAAGCATCCTTCAAATCCAATCCCAGCTGTATGATGCATTTGTATGGCCACCACAGCAAATGCAAATTCATTTGGAAGAGACAAAGAGTCTTACTTCACTCTAATAGAGTTTCAGTATGTACCACTGTCTATGATGCAAACTGCTATAACAGATAACCTAGCAAATGTCAGAGGCTTATCAGAATAAAAACAGATGTGATACCACAGAATAACACAATAGGAGAAAGATAAAGTTGATTCTAACCACGTGTAATGGTTCACTGCAAGGGTTTGGTGTTCGGCATTCCATGCTGTGATACTGGGTACCTGATTTCTCCCATTTTGCAGATCTGTAACATGAAAGGGCATTGGAGTTTTCTGCTTCTAGTCAGGCCACAGCAAAAGACAGTGGGAAAGGCATATCATCTTTACAACCATGGCTCTGAGGGGACAGAGGGTCTCTGCCCCTATGAGGAGGGGCTCTGCCTCCTTTCCATTAGTAATAATTAGTTACATGGCTCCTCTCACATGCTAAAAGTTCTGGAAAATGTATTTCTTGGATGGGCATCTGCTTTTTAGCAAAAAATCTATACTATGAAAGAGAAGGGAAACATGACTTCTTGTATACCCTTAACTTTCTATGGTCCCTAATAAATGTGCACTTAAAATAGCATGAAAACATAACAAATACAAATGTAGGTATAAAGAAAAAAACAAACTCTGTATTTGAATTCTTACTATATCACACAAAGAATTGATGCGAAATTAATGGTTGCACAAAAAATGGAATATATATTATACATAAATATATATGCAAATGTTTTGAAAAGCAAGTTTTCTTATCTAATATTCATGAAATAATCATGAAAAGCAAAAAAATTCAGGTTATTCTGATAGATAACATTCTTAGATAACAAATTAAAATCTAATAGTATTTATAACATTATTTTATGTGCTTTACATACGATATGCTATAAAAATCTTAGAACAAATACATGAGATTCTGATAAAATTTTCATTTTACCAAAATGAAAAGTGAAGCCAAAGTGGATGACTTCCTTTTAAGTGATAAAGCTAAATTTGAATTCAACCTGTCTGATACCACAATCTTCACTTTATCCACAATACTGTGTTATCTAATTTACATATGATGTTAAGTTAAAATCAAAAATTTTAGAACCACAGTTTGGAATTTAAACAAATGATATTTTGAGCAGACCAACTATTTTCAGATAGTGGTATATTAACGTTGCATACATATTTCGTTCTTTTCAACCCAAACTACACAATAAATGCCTGAGATCAAAGTAAGATACCACAAAGGACAGAGAACTCCTGATGACAATCAGAGCTCTTACCAAGACCGCTAATAAAATCAAGAGGCAAGGAGAAGTCCAGATCCTCAGATGGGTTTCCAGGTTCTATTCTTTCACATCAGATGCATTAGGACTAGGCTCATGTTTTTAAGAGAGATGTGTAGTCACCTCATTCACATGAATGAATCTAAATATAAATGTCATTTTATACTTAGACTTTTACATAATTTGTGTGACATTTTCCAGGCAGCCATTCATCATAAACCATAGATTCTGAATATTTTTACCATAAGTAATCCTATATGCTGTAAGTAGTCCATTGATGAGCATTTTTCTGCCAGATTTTTTTTTTTTTCTAGATGGTCAGCCATTAGCATGTCTTTAAGAAGACAAGACTGGTCTCCAGAATTCTTTCTTTCCCTGGAGCACTATTCTCACTCTTCCAGATAAAAAGAGTGAATGAATTGTATAGCTGCACTTTTAACAATTTTGTCCCACAAATTATACTGCTTACACATTCAAATTTTAGTTTTGAATACACAGTTAATTAACAAATATGTGTTGACTTATCATTAAAGTTAAAAATGTTGAGATGGCATGAAAATCATTTTAATAACATTTTGCTAATTTGGAAACACAGTTAAAAATTGTTACATTAAGCACATTTTTAGAAACCTACATTAATAACAAGACTTTTTCCCCATTATTCTGGCTTATTATATATCATAACCCAGTGTCATTACATCTGTACACTCTTCTGCAGTTGAATAGTTCAGTATAATCAGTATGTGATTTTTAAAAAAAAATTTATAGAGCATAATAAAAATATAGAGCATATGACTATTTCAACACAGAAGACCTAGCAATACTGATATTTAGTATTTAGTAGTACTTATAAAATATAGTTTGTATAAACTAACATGATAAATGGGCCAAACAAATAATCATATTTGTTCAATTTATTTTACACAATATTCTTAGTTGTTTTATTCCTTAGAGATTGTAATTCAAATTGTGTTTGCTACACAAGACACCCAAATTATTGTAATTGTAAATATAACACAATATACATAATATGTTAAGCATGTATTATATTAAAGTTATTTGTATAATTTCAGATGAATTTCTCTTTTTATTTCTCTTAAATGTTCTGTTTGATGCATTTTTAATATTTTTTCATTTACGAGAAACTAATAGTGATTAAAGCCTCAGTTAATTCAATGATACTTTTGCCAAATGACTTCTTTTTATTTAGTGTGTATATACTACACAGTGTACCATTTTTTTGTATATTGCCATCTTTTCTACTCTTTTCAGTGTCTGTTACTGGAATATAAATAAATGATTCAGAATAATCATTTTATATTTTCTTCTCATGATAATAATTAAAGGTCCCAAGTCATTCCCAAACAACTTCTTGTTTTCACAATACCTTTGCAAAGTGTATAAAGGATCTAAGGGTAAAGGATCAAACATAGCATCTAGCTATTTTACTTTTTTTGCATACAAAACAGAAAAAAGATACAGTGGATAGAAATCAAAAGCACATTTTCTGACCCTCATAGTTACTCTTTTATTATTGCTGGTTATGTAGGGGAGTAAAACTTGCCACCCCAAAGTATTTCTTTGGCATGAGGATTATTTTAAGCTGAAAACAATCACGACCCAAAAGAATGAGGAAGAAACTTTGACCTGACCCCAAACTGCTAAAAGAGGCCCTGTTCCCAGAATAAAGCTATCACCAGGGATATCAGCAAAGAATAAGGGGTAGGTGTGCTGGGGGAAACTCTAGGCATGGCCTAGGGATCAGAGTCCACTCTGTGTCCCAATGTCTCTGTAGACCCAGCAAGCCTTTATTTACCAAGATTTGCTTTTCCATCTCCATGGGAATTGCCTTTTTCCCTTTGAAGTCCCAAACCACTACCCACAACCCCCCTGCCCAACATCCTCTTTTGTTTTTAGCTGAAGATGGTATTTAAGGTGAGGGTTTCAGCCCTTTTGGCAAGTTACTTAGTTTTGCTGGGTCTTCCCCATGTATACATGTTATTAAATTTTAGTTTGATTTTCTACTGTTAATCTGTCTCATATAATTTAAGTTTTAGTCCAGCCAGAAAAACCTAGAAGGGTAAAGAAAAATTTCTTTCTCCCTAACAGACATTAGGGAACATAATACAGTTAAATTTTGAAAAATTAAACTTTCATTTTATTCTATAATGGCAGATAGGTGCAACATTACTTGAATTGTTTTTGAAGGCAAGCAGAACTTCCCAACAATTTAGTCTTTTATCTTTTAAATTGATAAGACCTGTTGTTTCATATTATACTGCAAAATTCAACTAAATTTTTTAAAAAGTGTTTTGGCATAACTTTAAAAAAATCTAACTAAAATGTAAAATCTTACGGCTTACAATGTCTTCAAATAAATTGTATATTTTTTCTTTGTACTGTGTGTATAAAATGATGCATGTGATGACTCCAGGCGAATGCTCTCACGAAAGGAAGACATGTGCTGGCTTTTTATACACTGGAGCGTATTATTAACCAGGCCTGCAGCTACAGAACTGTGCTGGGGTTTAGAGATACCAAACTGAAGGACAACATGACCTTGAACTGCTCTTTGACCCATATAAAAGATATATGAATAAGTATACATGCACATACATATACAAACATAGATGCATACACACAAACTCACAGATATATATATAAACACATGTACATACATAATATTTTAGTCAATAATTTTATTGACTTGTTCTTGTAACAAGAAACATCTTCACTCCAATTCTCTCCTATACAATTCAACCATTGTTTTGCTAGGTGTACAATCCTCTTTGAACAGAAATTAACTTCTGCTCTCCAACCATCTATCTGTTTCAATTTCAAATTTTACTACTGCGTCTAGTGAGCATAACTAGATCTAAGTCTCATGGAAACTTTGGGTTGGTTCTGCACCTGTGGGTTCATCTGTCAGAAAAGCAGAAGCTACCTCAACTCCAGAGACCTACCAGTTGCAGGCAATACTATCTGTTTCTGTACTAGAGGCTATAAATAGCAATTTCCTGTCCTCCATGCCCTGTGGTGCTGCCATATGTTGTTATACTCAGAGAAGGCCAAAACAACTATGACCCCTCTATTGTTTATCAACACCCAACTGGCAGAGATGAGACCATACCAGCAGTTACTGTGCAAAAATCCAATAGATTTGCAAGACACTAAACTGACCTAGGCAGCTTTTGCTACAGATGCCATTTATTGTTGTAAACTAGTTTCAGGGTTTGGATAGTATAGCAGCACTGTTAGCTGCCTATTCAACACTGACTTTCCTCTTCTTTCTTTTTAACTAAAGCACAGACTTTTACAGACTTTGAGTAACTCTATTTCCAGCTCAGAGGTTAAAGTCAATCCTGGCCATCGCATTCTCCTTGCTAATGACAGCTTTAGCAATTAGAAAGTGAAGCAATTGCAATCAATTAGATAAAAGAGGACACTTGCTGGGTGCTTTTGGAGAAGGTCCCTCATAAAAAGGGACACACACAGGAAAATAGCCTCATTTTTCTCAGTGAATGCTATTGTGTCAGCAAATGATGCCTGAAGCTGCAGCAGGAATTTTAGTACTTTAAGAGGGGGTAGCCTGGGGTCAAAGCTGATAGAGGCAGGACAGAAAGATCCTGGATCCATGATAAAAGAGTTCAGTCATCAAGTTAATCACCCTGCCTCTGGACTCCTTCTTAAAGAAGATTAATAATACGTTTTTTAAAAATGATAAAAGAGGTGGTAGGAAAATTTCTGTTGTTGTTTTTTGTTGTTGTTGTTTGATTTATTTATCTCCTTATCTCTTTCTTGTCTACTGTCTAATTGGGATATAAAACAATTGATCTTGCTACCCAGAGGCCCTGAAGGTTCATGAATGTTATAAGATAATACAAATTCATAAATTAAATATTTGATACTCTACCTATCGGGTCTAATACCACAATCCATTGACTATGGCAGCTATCAGTCTTGTTATATATGCCCAATATTTGTATGCAAAAGTTGAGTGGAAAGAAACATTAAAACCAGTTCTGAAAAAAATTCAGGAGGCTGCTTTTTGATAAAATGATCAAGGAACTTAATTTCCTTACACTTCTTGAACAATTAGAAATTAGACAGAAACCAGAGGCACGGCTCCATAAATATCTACCCATTCCCTAATGCTCTAGTAAGACTGGAATCTGTGCTACTGCCATTGATTGATGATCCCACTTTATTTAGAAACCTCAGATTGGGTGGAGGCCAAAACTCATTTTATATTGTTCTTGTAAATTAAATGTAATAGGGTGCATATAGAATCTCTTTCCATAATTCTCACCATTCACCTCTTTAATATCCTCTCTATTTGCTCATTTACTGTGGCAAAAAGTCTCAAATTTCTTTGTATAAAAAGTCTTTTTTTGGGTGGGTTGGGTTAGAGTACTCGGGGTGTAAACTGATGGAGTTCAGGTCAGGCCTCCACAGTATATGCCACTTTAGCTTATGGATTATTTTGAGCAGAAGACAATCAAGGCCCAATAGACCCAGGAAGAGCTTATTATTTTCCCCCTAAACTGGCTAGAAGAAATATAGATAGGGAGCCTATGCCAGGAAAAGAGCTATTACCAAAGATAACATTTTTTACATCAGAAAGACTTCTCCTCATGTCATGATAAACATCTGTTTACGAAATATTTGCTCGTCACCTCTTCCTGTGAAATGCCTTCCTCTCCTTTAAAGTCCCAGATCCCTACACCATTCTCCGTAACAGGATGGCATATAAACCTCAATTGCCTGACTGTCCAAAAGCCTCATATCTTTGGGGTTCCTGTATGTACAAAATTAAATATGTTTTTTTTCCTCCTTTTAATCTATGTCAATTTAATTATTAGGCTAGCCAAAGAACCTAGAAGGGAAGAAGAGAATAGTCTTCCCTCTTCACAAAGCTTTAGAATTTTTTTACATCTTTCTCTGAAACTTAGTTTTTTAAAAAATAACTTATCTCCTTTAATTAATTTCTATCTAGGACTCTATCTGAAGACTCATATATTCCTTCAAGATAGTTTCTTTCTATTGGTATTTAACATTTTAAATTATCACCTCTGTTCCATTCTATCATTTGTCTGCTTCTTATATATAGATAGAAACTCCTAGAAATGTTCTTCACTTATTCAAGTTTAACTTCCTGTGTTATTTTTTTTTTGAGTCCTAGCTAACATGTTCTACTTTTGTTCCTCAGTTTTCTGTACTAATCAGCCTACTGTTTACTGCTTCAATCAAGGACTGCATTTACCAATCAAGTTTTCCATTTACATATAATTACTCTTTATTTTAAATCGATTTTTCTCCATAACTGCTTTCTCTATTTTTATGGATAAAGCATCTTCTTATATCTTTTAGGGAATATAAAACAGAAATTTTCTATAACTGCCTCCTGTTTTCTTACATATGCTTGTTTGAGGGGAAAAAAGAGAGTGAAAAAGAGTAAAAGAATGAGAGATTAATTCTCTGAAATTTAAATGTTTACCTACGATCTGCAATATTATTAATATCTTTAGCTGTTCTTGTGCTCTTTTGCTATTTGCCTATTTGCAAAATAGTTCAGTTTCTTGTTCTTGGAGGAAGCTAAAATGTGCTGGATTTACTTAACAATCTATTCAACAAATACTAATGGAATACTTCCTGTGTGCCTGGAACTCTTTTAGACTCTACATATGACAGTGAAATAATTGGAAATATTTCATCTCTTCAAGCTAACATGAGATAGAGCAGCACTCTCCAATAGAACTTTCTGCAATGATAGAAATAGTCTGTTCAATATGGTACCCACTAGCCACATTTAGATATTGAGGTAGAAAAGTCTTAAATTTCTTCTTTTCTTTTATTTTTTTATTAGTTTTTATTGGAGTATAGTTGCTTTACAATGTTGTGTTAGTTTCTGCTGTACAGTAAAGTGGATCAGCTATATGTATACATATATCTCCTCTTTTTTGGATTTCCTTCCCATTTGGGTCACCACAGAGCAATGAGTAGAGTTCCCTGTGCTGTACAGTAAGTTCTCATTAGTTATCTGTTTTATACATAGTAGTGTATGTATGTCAGTCCTAATCTGCCAATTAATCCCACCCCCCTTTCCTTCTCCTGGTATCCATATGTCTGTTCTCTATGTCTGTGTCTTTATTTCTGCTTTGCAAGTAAGTTCATCTGTATCTTTTTCTTTAAATTTCTTCTTAATGTGGGTAATATGACAAGGAAATACACTTTAAATTTTATTTAATTTATATTTAAATTGAATAATCACAAGTAGCTACTGTCTATGTGTAAGACCATCCATATATACAGAATGAGAGATAGATAATAAATAAGGAAAAAGAAAAAAAAGGTATTTTTAGATAAGGAGGAATTTTGAGAGCAAGATTAAGCAGTGAAAGAAGGATAAGCATGACTTGGGTGAAACACACTGTCTTTAGATTGTGTAATAAGAAAAGCTAAGAAGTGAATTGACACCTGAATAATATGAGGGGCCACCTATGCAAAGATTTACTGTAAAGATTTTAAAGCAGAGCAAAGAGGAAGAGCAAGAGCAGAGATCCTGAGGTAAAAGCAAACAGGTATGCATATATACATGTATATATGTATGCATAAGGGTGTATATATATATATATACCCTTCTTACACATATATTCTTACACACACACACGCACACACACACACACACACACACACACACACATATATATATATATAAACTTTTTTCAAATTTTCTAATGCATTGTTGTGGGAAAACTATTCTAACAGCTAGCTTTCATTATAATCATGTCCAAGTGTGTTTATTGTAAATATACTCTGTTCCTCAACTATGGAGCCACATCTTAAACAAGTTTGCTACCTAATTATACAAGTATTTTATGAATTTCACCTCTTCATATAGGTAATCTTTCATAAGGGCAATACCCAAATATGGGTGTTATTTTTGTTAGGTACTAATGTTTATAGTTCTAGTAATAAATGACTCTTATTGTTTCCTACATGTATTATCATATTCATCCTTCTTCTCCTACATGTATTATCAATTCATACTTCTTTCCATTAAAATCTAGATACATGGGACCATAAGATTATATAATTTGGGGAACTTTTTTAAGAGAAATAATAAGAAATTATGGACAAAATTAACTGCATGAGTGAATATTTAAAATAAAAAATAAATTAAAACCAAATTACACACTTTTTTTTTTTTTTTTTTTTTTTTTTGCGGTATGCGGGCCTCTCACTGCTGTGGCCTCTCCCGTTGCGGAGCACAGGCTCCAGATGCGCAGGCTCAGCGGCCATGGCTCACGGGCCCAGCCGCTCCGTGACATGTGGGATCTTCCCAGACCGGAGCTCGAACCTGTGTCCCCTGCATCGGCAGGCGGACTCTCAACCACTGCGCCACCAGGGAAGCCCCCACACTTTTTAAAAGCTGGAAAAACACCTCAAACATCAACAAAACACAAAATATATTAAACATTATTATAATTTATTACACTTGATATAACCTTAGAATATTTTTATCCTAAAATTGTTGGTTGTATGTATATTGTTTGCTTCTTCCTATGTTAACTATTTTGTAATTTCATATTCTATTGAATAAATAGAAAATAATTCAAATGTTCTCCTCTAGCTTCGTTTATTTTTTTAGTTTTATTTATTTATTTACATTAAAGGCAGTATAGGAAAAACCAAGAGCATCATGATTTGTTTTTGGCAAAGCTACATTCTTAACTTACTCTTTCAGTTTTTACTCAGAATGTACTTCTTTTGGCCTGGCCCACAAATCTCCTTTTGAAGAAACTCTACCAGCTGGACTAGGTCCTCACCACTCACACTACCCTTGCTACTTTTTCTCTGCCATGAGCTAGGTGTGGAAGTGAGGGTGACAGGTTAACAGGAAGCAGAGAGGTGGCTGTTGAGAGCCAGGCAAGTATGAAAGTAATTTGAACAACCTACCAGCCTCTTTCTTTGTCCAAGGCAACCACAAACCTCTGACACTTGCGTGGAGCTTCTGCCCTCTCCTGGAATCTGATGGAAGAGAACAGAACTATCCTTGCGAGTAATGTATGTCAAGTGAAGTTCCTCACAGCTAAAGTTTCGTCAATTTCATGGTTTACTTTTTTCTAGTCATCAAAATCTGTTCCTTCTTGTCCTGAAAGATGATTTGGATACTTCCTTTATTTTGCATTTTCATCATTTTTTCACCATATTTTTTATTTCTCAAGAGATTAAAGGCAGGACTTCCCTGGTGACACAGTGGTTAAGAATCCGCCTGCCAATGCAGGGGACACAGGTTCGATCCCTGGTCTGGGAAGATCTCACATGCTGCGGAGCAGCTAAGCCCGTGCTCCACACTACTGAGTCTGTGTTCTAGAGCCCTCGAGCCACAACTACTGAAGCCCACGTGCCACAACTACTGAAGCCCACGTGCCACAACTACTGAAGCCTAGAGCCCGTGCTCCACAAGAGAAGCCCACACACCACAACAAAGACCCAACGCAGCCAAAAATAAATAATTTTAAAAAGAAGAGAGATTAAAGGTAATATTTTTCAAAGCTGATCAAAGCTATTTTATTCTTGTAAACATAAGAAGCATGGAGTTCAATGCTGAATTTGTGGGCAGTGGTGGCATTTGCGTTTTGTTCAAAGTTTGTATAATTTTTCTTGATTTCTGGTATCAAGAGGGGTAAAATGAATGACCAAAGTAATAATTTTGTGATCAGAGGAAAGATGGGTGGATCAGTGAAGGACTAAGAAGCAAGAACAATTTCCTTGATTGATTCTATTATGGTCTGGTGTTGACTCCCTCTGAGCATAGATAGTATCTAAAGCTAATGCTTTCTCCTGTGGGGTTGCTAGAGGAGGTTATCAAGAGGACATGGCCACCACTTGACCTGCTAGGTGGACCCAGGCAATCAGAGACTCCTTACCTTCTACACTGTCCTTGGAATGTACATTCTGCCCACTGTTACCATAGCTGGAGCTGTTTCAAGCACAAAGCCTTGAAGAAAGTAAAGTTTTGTTGAGACCATCTGGACTAAATACGTGACTGAACCATTTTTAGGCCTCTATATTAACTCAGGATTCCAGCAGGTGGGTACAGAGATCTATTCATCTTGTGGCCACCCAAGACAAGCCTAGTATATAAGTTACCTTGCTTATTACACCAGCCATCTGACAATATGGAGGGATTTGCCTTTTTTCTTTGGTCTCTCCTTGCCCTTTGTTTACTCAAGCTGGTTTTATATTTCACCTGGGAACTCTCGAGGTTGGAAACCAACAAGGGTGAGCTCACAATTTTCCTAAACATTTCCCCACTGGAAAGTCCCCAAGTACAGTGTACCTTGGGCTTTGTTTTTCATCTGGTTGCTTAATTCAGACCATTTCCACCTCTGATTCTATACACAGTAGTAACTTTCAGCTTCTTTCTGCTGATGTCACCTCTCACCCTTGGATGGGATTCTTTTAAAAAAAATTCAGTCTGATCCCTATTTGCAGGGTCCACTTCTAGTCCTCAGAAATGAAGCCACACACTCTTGTTCCAGGACTTTACCTCACTAATAAGGCCACTTCAGCCATGCTCTTTCCTGAATACTTTTTAGATATAAATTGGGTATATTAGGCTCCTTTGTAACCTAAATTACATGGGAACTATATCAAATTCTCTCTGGTGTTATTGTAAAGTCAAATGCCATAACATTCTCATAACTCTCATAACAGCACTCTCCCAACTTATCTAAGAAGTTAGCTGTCTGCATCTTCAGCCTTTTCTTTTTTCCCATCAAGGTGCAAGGTGTTGGTCTAAGAATCTCAAAAGTGATTTATTCATTAGTAAATTTGTTTGATAGTTATTCAGGTCTTCTATATCCCGATCGATTTTTAAATCTACTTGTTCTATCAATTATTAAGCTAGAAGTGTTCAATATTTGAATAAAATTATGAATTTGTCTGTTTCTTTTTGCAGTTTTAACAAGTTTTGCTCCAGGTATTTTAAACTCTATTATTAAGTGCAAGAACAATTAGGATTGTTATCAAATGGATCAAATGTCTCCTTTATAAAAGAGAAATGAGCTTATTATCCCTGATAATATTAATATACCCCAATAGCTTTCTTTTTAAAACTAAACTTTTTTTGGAATAATTTTAGATTTACAGAAAAGTTGCAAGGACAGTGCAGACTCTTCCTCTACACTCTTGCTTCAGCTTCCCCTAATGTTAAGATCTTATATCATTGTGGTACATTTGCCAAAACTTGAGATCAACACTAGTTCATTACTATTAACTAAACAACAAACATTTTTTGGGTTTCACCATTTTCACAAGTAATGTCATTTCTCTTTTCCAGGATCCAATCCAGTATATCATGTTGCATTTAGTCATAATTTAGTCTCCTCAGATCTGTGACAGTTTCTTGGTCTTCCCTTGTTTTCCATGATCTTGACTCTATTAAAGACAGTTCAGTCTTTTAGTTTGTAAAAAATATCTGATGATTTCTTTGCATTTCTCTGATGATCTTTTTAATGTTTAGACAGGGGTTATAGGTTTTGGGGAAGATGATCACAGAGGGAAAGTGCCCTCTTCATCATATAATATAAGAGGATACAAAAATATCAACATGGTATCACCAATGATGTTACCTTTTATCATGTAAGGTAAGGTAGTGTTAAGGTGTATCTCCTAGGTCTATTCACTTCAAAGTTACTATACTTTTCTTTTCCATACTCTACTCTTTGGAAGTGAATCACTTAGTCCCGCCAATGCTCAGGTGAGGTGGGGAGTGGGATGGGTGATTAAGCTTATCTCCTGGGAAAGAAAATTATCTAGATATAATATTTGGAAATCTACTCTAAGGAAAACTTTTCTCTCTTTTTATTCTTTATTCTCTATTTTTATTCTTTCTCTCTTTATTTTGTTCTAATATTTTTAGGCAATCATTTATTTATATCAGGATGGACTCATACATTTAAGTTGTACTTTGTGTTACAATCAATACTATGTTGTTTATTTTGTTGCTCAATTTGTTTTTCTTTAAGCTCCTTTGGTAATTGGTTTCGTGCCTTTCTTCCTAATATAGGCAGTTTATATAGTTATCTTTATCTTTTAAAGCAATGCTTTAGGTGTGCTTCACAGATTTTGATATGATGGTTTTTCATAATTTTTGTTCTAATTATATCTCTAACATCTCCTGAGTTTTTTTTTAATTAAAAGGACATCTTTTACTTTTGATTATTTGGGGGATTTTCCAGATAATTATTCATTATTGATTTGTAGTTTAATTCCATTGTAATCAGACATAATGCCCTCTATGATTTATCATGTCTACTCATTTCATCATCCTCACCATTTCTGGGTTATTTCTATTAATTGTTATTATTTTTATTCCTGATCATCAGTCATATTTTCCTGCTTCTTTGCACATTGACAGTTCTTTTATTGGATTCCAGATATTGGAATTTTACATTGTTGGCTGCAGGAGTTTTTTGTATCCCTTTAAAGAGTATTAAGTTTTATTCAAGTTCAATTCAGTTACTTGCAGATGTATTTGATCCTTTTGAGGCCTGCTTTTAAAGTTTTTGTTTTTGTTTTAATAGTGGTTTCAGAGTAGCCTTTATTCCAAGTCTAATTTAACCTTATTCTAAAGTTATATTCCTGAGGAGTCTACCCAGTGCACCTTACATTTCAAGATCTCTACACTTTAGGAACACAGGTTATTCCTAGCCTTTTTTGATCTCTTAGAATTGTTCATCCTGCTACTTCTCATGGTTCTTTGCCCAGCTTTGAGGGTTTCCTCTTGCACATGTTCTCATTAATACTCAGCCAACATCTTCAGCAAGCCCTCTGGGAGAATTCTAGCACTTTTTCACTGTGTAGCACTGTCTTTTGTTACTTTGCCATGCAAATTCTAAGCACCCCTCAATTCTGATCTCTTTCTCGTCAACCCATCTAACGCTCCAGGGCTGTGTTCCAGTTCTCCTTACCTGTGCTGTGGCCTGGAAACCACCTTCAGGCCATAGACGAGCAAGAGTAGTGTCCATTTTATTCACTTCTCTTTTCTCAAGTTGCATATTGCTGTAGTGTCTTTTGTCTGTTTTGGCAAATCTTTACTTCATATATTTTATCTAGTTTTCTATTTGTTTATGGGGGGCACTAATTCCTATAGTAGTTAATTATTCATAGTAGAAGCAGAAGTTATATCCAGTTCATTAATTTCTAACAAGCAGTTTATTTAGAAATAAAGAATAATTTTTTAAATTAAAAATTCATCTAACCAGCCAAATAGGCAAGACAACACAAAACTAAACTTCACAAAAATATTTGGATAAAATTAAATATTGTGTCATACTGTACCAAAGAGTATTTCATCACTTTTATTTATATTAAGTAAATATTTCTAGTTAATACCTTTTCACTGTAATTTGCTTAAAGCAAATTAACCATAATAAATGAATAACAGAGCCCATGTAGAGAGTTTTCTTAATACTTTAGTTAGCCTGCTTGTATTCTCTCAAAACTATTTTTGCACACAAGAACATAAGGAGAATTGCAAATATGTATATTTCTAGAAATTGCCCTCATCTTATAATATTTATCTTTATTTCTGGATGGCATACAACAAATTAATTTAGAAATGGAAGATTTTAAAAACTCAGTAGCATCCACTGATATTGAGATTTTTATTTGTGGCTTGTGTGTTAGTGACCTTCAGTATGTCCAAGGTTTTGATAAGGAGTTGTTATTTTTCCACATGCTCTCTGCATATTTAAAGACATTCACTTTCTAAATGATAATTTGCCCTTGTCTTAGTCTGTTCAGCTTGCTAAAATACCATAAAATCGGAGGCTTATAAACAACAAACATTTATTTCTCAGTCTGGAGGCTGGGAAATCAAGACCATGGTGCCTGCAGATTAAGTACATAGATTCTGTGTCTCCTGAGGGACCCCCACCTAGCAGGCTGTCTTTTCATTTCTTTAACCTCACAGCAATGGAGATTTTTCTGGTCTCTTTCATAAGGGCACAGATCTTGTTCATGAAGATTCTGCCCTCATGACCTAATCACCTCCCAAAGGCTCCACCTCCTACTACCATCACCTTGTGGGCTAGAATTTCAACATATGAATTTTGGGGGGGACACAAACATTCAGACCATAGCAGTCTTTAAGAATATAACTTGAAACTAGCTCCTTTTTTAAAAATTGTTGTTGTAAGTTTAAGGTGTACAACCATTGATTTGATAAACATATATTGCAAAATGATTCCCACCACAGCATTAGCTAACCCATCTTTTTTGTGATGAGAACATTTAAGATTTACTCTCCTAAGAACTTTCAAGTATATAACACACTATGATTAGCTACAATCACCCTCCTGTACATTAGATCCCCAGAACTTGTTAATCTTATAGCTAGAAGTTTGTACCATTCAACTAATATCTCATTTCCCCCAACCTGCACCCAGCTCCTGGTAACCACCACTATATTCTCTGTTTCTCTGATAGCTCTTTTTCTAAATTAAAATAACAACAATTATTATTGAAAAAATTCCCTATTTTTTGTTTAAATAATGAATTTTTTTTATTTAAAACTATCCAATGACATGGAGATGTATAATTGAATGTAATCTATTACATTCTAGTAGTTATGAAACTTTCTGTCTCTTCATTTACAAGGAAGAAATCCTGGGACACTATATTGTTAGCCATAGTACATTTCAAAGTTCAACATGATTTCTAAAAGTTTCTGGGAGACCAGGTTTCAAAAAGAGTTTCCTTAGAACTTATTTTTACCATTGTTATCTTTACCCCCAAGAAAGAGGGAAATAGGATCTTTCTGCTTCTCCAATACTAATGGAAGCCTCCCTGTGGCAGCCCACCTGGAAGATTAGAGACAACACTTAACAAGTGTGAAATTTACAACCTCTGCCAGGACAGTGTGCTCCTGGAAGGAATCCTCTCTCTGTTCCATCATCAGGGATGACTGTTTACAGTGTCACTTCTGTGACTAGTATTCTCACTCGCTCCTTCTAGTAATGAAGATACAATATATTATAGTGGCAGTTTCCAAATTATTTTCTTTGTCAGGATTAAGGAAAAAACAAATTGCCCCCATTAACCTCCTCCTCATGGCAGGCTAAAGAAACCTTTTCACAATGCCACAATGTGTGCTAATGGAATTCCACATTATTTCAAAAATGATTCCTAAGGTTTGGGGAAGGAATCATATATGCAAAATAACCCTCAGTCTGTGAAGAAAAAGGAATGAAGCCTATACAAAAACATCTCACTCACAATAATTATAAGATTAACTTTATGCAGTCTCTGCATCTTATGAATAGGTAGACATACATCTCAGCGTGGTTTTCTTTAGATATTTCAGCAGACAAAGTAAAATGCTCAAAATAGGCTTCTTCTTTGGTTATCAGAAGTAAAATAGAGTGCTGACTTTGCAATCATTGATGGAAATATACATGGATCAAAACTTGATGACTATTATGTAGAGTAATAATGTCAGATAATTTTATCCTTTATTTAACCAATAATTGCCTAGGAGAAAAGTGAGTTGAGATAGCTCTGGTCCCTTTACTCTGGGCCCCATCCCAAACAGGAAGCCAATAGTAATTGTGATATGAAAATTTTTTTCTATTGCTTACAAAGCGGGGACTTGAAAAAAAAAAACCAGAACGAAATGGTTACAACTCTGAAACAAGGAATATAGAATATGATATCATTAATTTTATTTGCTTTTCAGCTGTTGCTCATTACAAAATAGATGTTCCTACGGAAAAGAAATGCTCTCTGCAAAGTCAGTTGATGAAAATGAATTACTGCATTTCACAGATGTTTTCACTTTAAAATGGAATATTATGATGGCGCTAAAACTTTTTACCACCATTACTGTAATTTGCATACCATTACTAGGGATGTTTATATTTAAAGAAGTTGAAATGTTTTTGAGTTCATCATAACCTAGTACTAATGATTCTCTGTACATCTGTGGAAAACCAACATCTAGGCAGTTTTCTCTAGCTCAATCATCTTTGATGAATTTGTACTGTCTTCTAAAATATTCAACTAGGATTTTGTATGTGCTTAAAGATTCTGCTGTATGTATACACAATCTGCAACTTAAACGGAAGGTAACAAATCAAAATTATGTGGCAACATATGCATATACTTGGATTCTGGCATCTGCTTTAATAAAAGTATTTTAGTGGACTTATGCTATATTTTCAGAATAGCCAGATCATTTTAATTCTGGATTCATAAAGACTGATGCTTTGCTTGCAAACAATGAAGTGAATTAGCCTTAATTTAGAGTCTGAGGTTTAGAAAAAATCTCAATGCTGCAGGTGCCAATAAAAAAGGACTCAAAAGAAAATAATTTCAAATGTAAAATATTTCAGGAAAGAAATAATCAGTAAAATTGATGTAGAAATTCAACAGTGAAAACCAAAGGTAATAAACAATTAGCAGATGTATTTTTTTTTATAAATAACCATAAAGTGGAACGAGAGCTCTCAGTGCATAGTTTCATTATCCATTATCTTCAAAATAAGGATAATTTTCAAAGGCCTCTGAACCGTTCTGAGTGCAACTACATTTTCCAGTTTCATATTTTCCACATAATCATGAAAATATCTTACCATTAACCATGAAAATAATAGTAATGCTAAAATTATCCAAGGAGTAGCTTGCATTATGCAGCATTTCCTATATAAACAAAATTTCAATTGCATGAACCTTCTACTTCAGTTCCATATGAGGGTGTATTTGATTAGCTTCAAGCAAAATACAAACTCTAGCTTAAATAAGTTAAATGGGAATTACTTTTCATGTAAGAAAATTCAGAAGAAGGCTGTCCAGGGCTAGTATGGCAGCTGCCCAATGGCATGAAGGACCCAAGCTCACATCTGCTCTAGCCTCAGTATATTAATTTTTCTTAAGGTCACCTCATGGGTGAATAAGAAGCTGGTTGCAGTAGCAACCATGCTAGATTTTCAGAAAGAAAAAAAGGAAAGAGTACATACCCTCTTCTCTTTACCAGAATTTCCTGAAGTCCAACATAGCATTTTCCCTTACATTTTACAGGTCAGAATATAATATCATCATCACGTTCAGCTGTATATGTTGTTGGAGAGAGTGAAAGAATAAAAATTGGAGTTTGCATATTAAAGATAAAGGGAAAAATGAATATGAGGATTGCAACTAATAATCTCTGTCACATATCATATTTGATTCTATTATTCTGGGTCAAAATTCTGTGGCTGGAATATTGGTATCCTGACTGTGTAGTGTCAGATCTAGGATCAAAATCTAGAGTTTTATAACAACAAAATAATTTTGACTCTAGAATTTCTAAAGTGCCAAAAGTATTTTACTGCATGATGCTATTTCTTTTATGTATGGGAAAGCCCAAAACAGAGATACAGAAGAACTTAACCTTTTGACAGCCAGTATTCTCTGGTTTAAATATGGTTACTTTCTACCTAAATAAACTCATTTACTGTAAAACTACTACATGCACTTTCTGGTGTAGTCAAACCTGACTTCTCTAATCAGTCTTTCATGACACCATTTTTTGTTATACAACATGTTTTTTCCTTTCTTTAAGAGATTTTTCTCCTCTTGCATATTTTGAGGTTTAGTTCCTGTATTATTTCAAAGCCTTCTTGGAAAATATTCTTAAACTGCGGTTAAGAATAGGGTCCTGGAAATCAGGCATTCTTGGCTCAAGTTCTAAATCTGTCCCAACCTAGCTATGTTATCTTTCATAAAAACTTCAAGCTTCAATTCCTGCATCTGTAAAATGCAATAATAATAGTACTTACAATTTAATATCATTACAAAGTTTCATCAAAATAATGCATTTAATGTATTTGGCACATTGTTAGTTACATAATAAGTTCTAAATAAATTTATGCTATTATCCTTAATGCTCCATCTTTCATTGATTTACCTCTATGATCCCCTATAGACTTTATAACTAGAATTATATAATTTTAGTGTACCTTTATTGTCTACTATGTATTTAGTACTCCCTCACATATTAATTTTATCTCCCCAGTAGTCTATGAAGTCTCTGTGAATAAATTTAAGGCATTATATCTTTTCAGCATCTGTCACAGTATCTAGCAAATCATTCAGTAGAATGAGATTTATTCTGTGAGAACATATGCTTTAGAACTTTTGATATGTATGAAATGTTTTATTTTGAGATTATATGAATGGATAGTACATGGTTTCTGATATCAATGAGCTCATAATATATGAAAGCAATGAGACACACTTAAATATAAAGAAATGTGATAGTGAATAGGTCACCCTCATGACCTAATCATCTCTCAAAGCCCCACCTCCAAATTACAATCACATTAGGAATTGGGACTTAACATATGAATTTTGAAAGGATACAAATATTCAGTCTATAGTAACCATTTAGTAATTATAAATAACTTTGGTCTTACTCATCAGAATAATACCCTACACATTGAAACCTGTATTGTTTTATTATTTGCCATTGACCTGATTGCTGTGAAGCTTATCATACATTCTTTTAAAGTACCCCAATAATTTTGTAGGATGCTGCTGCATCTTCAGAGCTTATTGTTATTTTTTTACCTAAAAATGAAAAACAATCCCTTGACTCTTTGTTTTTCTAATCCTAAGATTTATGGAATTTAGGAAACCAGTTCATACATAGAATAGGAACTGTGAAATTGGCAGAGTGAGTATCATAAAATTTATTTTTGTACTTTCTATCCTTAACTCACCACTTGTCTCATAGGAGACTCATAAACTATGCTTTTGTATTGAAATAATAAAGACAATCTTATCTCTTGTAATGGTAGTACACAGTCTTGGATACATATTGCATGACAAGCAATAGAAATGGGCCACGTCTCAGGGCTAGAAGTTGAGGGAAGGATACCGAGGATATCCTTTTGGTGCTCAAAGTCGGACAGGTCCTACTTTGTACGTCCAACTAAGAAAGGGTGAAGATATTTCACCAAAACAACCTCAGAATTTTATATATTTATTTATTGGCCGTGCCACCCAGCTTCTGGGATCTTAGTTCCCAGACCAGGGATAGAACCCGGGCAGTTAAAGCGCCCAGTTCTACCCACTGTACTGCCAGGGAATTCCTGTCAGAATTTTAAATTAAAGCGATTTTTAAATGGGAAGACATTAAGTAAATGTTAGCAAATGCAGGCAGAAATAAAAATTCCTCAACATTTAGGGACTGTATTTTCATGAAATTTATAACTAGCCAATGTCACATGCATTTTGTCATCATTTCAACTTTCCATTAAAAATTAAAAATACCAACATAAGTACTTTCTATGTGATTATACAACAGCTGTTACATGAACATTAGCAAGAATTGACAGCTACTGTTATTTTTTTGATAACTGGACTCATCATAAAGCAACCTGTCTGGGCTGCTTATTACATGCATCCTGACAACTTTGGCTACATTATTTGTGTTTTTTTTGAAGTAAAACTGTCTTTATTTACACAACACACAAGAATCTGTATAGGAAATCCAAAGAAATCTATAAAGAAGCCACTAGAACTAATAAGTGAGTTCAGCTAGGCTGCAAGACACAAGATTAATATACAAAAATCAAACTTATTTGTTTTTAAGCTGTGAAGAAATTTCAAAAGTTGTACATAGCATGTACTGCAAGTGTCTGTGAATAATCCATTAACAACCACTGAAACTATGGTCATACCTGAATTTTATTTTCTTAAAGGGAAGTACACTTAACTGTAACATATTTTCCCCTGAACTATGTGTGCCTCATCTGTCAGACAGACATCTCACCACGGAATCTGATGAAATATATAAGGCTTTTAAAAAAAGTGTTTGGTTGACAGGAAAGTTTGTTATATGTAAATCTGACACTGCAGTTTAGTGTAACAAGGTTTTGACTGACAGGTTAACAACTAAGCTCTCTACCGTTAGTCTGTGTTGCTTTATACCATTTCCAGAATTTAAAAAATAAAAAAATTTCTAGGATTCTAATTCCTATAGGAAAAAGAAAAAGCAGGCTTTTTCTTTTCTTTTTGAGGAAAGCAGTAGAATAAATCAGAAGAAAAAGGAGATAAAATTATAAAGTTGAAAAGGAACTATTTTGATCACACTAGTTTGGAAAATTTATTTTATATTGTTTAACATTTTTAGAGTCAGAAAAATCACAAGAATTATTGTATTATAAAAGCTGAAAAAACAAAACAATAACAAAAGAACTGATAAATAAATAAAAAAGAAAAATAAACAGTCCTGATACTATTTAGATATTTATATAATTATTTATTTTTATGATTTATTAGTAATCACCTCATTTTAGCTACAGTTCAGATTTTGGTTATAAAAAATTATAAAAATTTGCTGCAAAAAGTAAGTAGCAACTGCACATAGACTATTTCCACTGTTATAAATTCAGTTTTGATGCAGGTGCTTACCTTTTTAATTTAGCTTTATTACAAATAGAATATGTTTTACTTTTATATTCAATTATGTGCCAAAAGAAGAGTAAATGTTATATATATCAAAATAAATTTCATAATAATCATGCATTCTTTGTGTAAAATCTTCAGAACATAATGATTTCATTTTAATCAACAATTGTGCTTTTGTTTGGCATAACTGAACTGATTGATACAAATCAGTTATAATAATAGATGTTAGGACAGAACTTGGAAGAATGAATGGCTTAGAAAGAAAAACAACAACAAAGAAATGAAGTTACTCTTCTGAATAAGAGGAAAAGGATAAAATTGCCTTGTAGAGTATTAAAATATAATATTTAAAGTTATGTTTTAAAGAAAAATGAAAAAACATTTAATTGATTCTTTTGTTAAAGAAAAGGGAAAATTAAATTCAGCTTTTTTCCCCCCATATGGCACTCATGTTTTCTATTGTTGCAAAAGTGGAGTTTATTGGAAAAGGATTGGGGCTTCTCAGATTCTGTGCATCACCTAACATGAAGTTCATCTGTGAGAAGTAGCAAGCCCTAAGTAACAGTGGCTTATAAAAAAAACAAAATCAAGGGTTGTCCTCTGCCCCTGAGAAACTTTTATCATTGGTTTACATAAAAACTATTTAAATACTTAAAAAAAAAAAAACAACCTAATAGTATTTACTCAAATTTTCTTAACCCTCGGCTCTAAACATGCTTACCTCCAACAATCATACTGCCATCATTCTCATTCTTTTGCTCTGATGGACACGTGTTCATAATTGCGCTTCCTAAATTTTGGTACTAAGAACTAGTAAATATAAACAAAAACAAGAATAAACTTCACTCAATTACATCCCTGTATAAGCAGGAAAAAAAGGACCAAAAATCTGAATATTCCCAGGAATACTGCAGTATTCCAAGGTATCCACCTCAATTCTTTGAATAGGAAGAATTATTTAGCATTAAATACTTGCTAAGTGAATGAATGAGAGTTTGTGTCTTTTTTTTTGGCTGTGACGCTTGGGAGATCTTAGTTCCCCGACCAGGGATTGAACCCAGGCCCTTGGCACGGAAAGCACCCAGTTCTAACCACTGGACCACCAGGGAATTCCAAAGAGTTTGTATCTTAAGGGGATAAAACCCACAAAAAAAATTGACCAGAATTCTTAAAGGTCTTTAACCCCAGCTTGACACAAATCCCAAAGACCTGAAAATCCATGCCTAAGCCTTGGGAGAGGTGTCTGTACACAAATCCAAAATGCAGAGTGAAGGGTGGTGGGGCATTGGCAACAAGATGATGACTAAAATGAAGTGTTGGTCAAGCGTTTGAGAGAATACCCAATTGTACTTTAGAGTTTATCTTTAAAAAGTGTTTTCAGGCTTCCCTGGTGGCACAGTGGTTAAGAATCTGCCTACCATTGCAGGGGACACGGGTTTGAGCCCAGGTCTGGGAAGATCCCACATGCTGCGGAGCAACTGAGCCCGTGCGCCACAACTACTGAGCCTGTGCTCTAGAGCCCATGCGCCACAACTACTGAAGCCCGCGAGCCTAGAGCCCACGCTCCGCAGCAAGAGAAGCCACCGCAATGAGAAGCCCATGCACCGCAATGAAGAGTAGCCCCTGCTAGCCACAACTAGAGAAGGGCCGCACAGCAACGAAGATCCAATGCAGCCAAAAATAAATAAATAAAATAAATAAACTTTTAAAAAAAGAGTTTTCTCTAGGAGTGCTAATATATTAAAAAAAACAAAACAACCCACACACACAAAACAAAAAGTTAACAACTACAACAAAAACTAGCATGTGACTGAAAAGCAGATGATGAGGGAGCAGGCACTACCAGCGAAATAAAACAATAAAGAGCATCTATCCTATTTATATACAAAGAATTTTCTCAGAAAACCCTGTCACACTACCCAGAAACAAGACAGATAAATTTTCTCTCTTGCTTTTTCCCTGATCCAAAGCTGTTCTTTCTTTTTTTCCTTAGCTTTCATTCCTTAAGAAATTCACCTAAATTTATATTTTTATCTGAATTTATGGATTAAAATATTTACACTTATCAGGAGATTAGGAAGAAGTAGAGTGAGAACACATTATGACATTGTACTCCAACAACCCCAGGGATGGTCAACGTGCACTTCCAGGAACTCTGAGCAAAGAGAGGTTGAAATAGCTATTCCTTCTGCTTATTCCTCCTCTATGTTTCCATTGACAGGAAGGCATTGTGTTCTGTGGGTACAGCTGCAGGATGGAGGCTTATTCCAGGCTCTGTGGTCTCTCTGTCTCCTATAACACTGTCCCTTCCGTTCAGCTGGTGGCACCAGCTTCCCTGTGCAACTAATCTCTGGATAGTTTGTCATCCCTTGCCTGTTCTCTTTCACTCTGCTCACACCTCTGTAAATAGACCCTTAATTAAACTCTCCTCAATTAAACCCCTGGAGGCTGTCATCTACATCTCCCTAAGGCCAGTCGGAACAATTTTTGACATGTACTTTCTTCAAAGCTTAATACTGATGCCATGATTTCTCACATGTGTCTCACTTCTTTCTCTAACAACTACAAAAATAGCACTTATTTTCCTGCATGCAATGAGATAATCAAATACGTATTTTTGAAAGAAAGCTGGAACTGACAAAAAGAATAAACAACTTCCCTTGGGATTGATAGAAAATAAATTCATGCACTATTTTTCTAAGAATAATGCCATAGTTGTCAAATGAATTATTCAGTAAAATATATTTACTATGTCGTAGTAAGTTTTACATGACTTAAACTCTCTCTAATTTCAGGGAAAAAAAGGCAAGAAGGTAGATATTTAGTGTTCCTGTGTATGGGGTATGAGTGAATATGTGTGAGTGGGTATAGAAAGATCTTAATACTAATAATTTAATGTAATATGTTAAGTAATTCCATTTTCATGAAAATCCCAAATCATCTGATTCTTAATGGAGGATAAAAGTTTGATATATTGCAGAACCATTAATGATGAATTGAGCAATTTAATTATTGAGATCTATTGGAACCTGTGATGAAGTGTATATTGAATTTTAAATTAATTTATGAGAAATAATAAAATAAAATTGTGTTTTTAGTGCCCCCTCCATTGCATTTGTTTCCCAAATTTTGGTTATATGAGGGTGTCTAAGTTTCCTCTAATATTTCATAGTGTTTTGAATTTCCATAGGTAAGAGATCTTCATTTTTGAAAAGAGACAAATTATGAAATAGAAAATTATAATTTTAGTATATATGCATATAAGTACTAATCACCAATCCTTTGAGGTTTATAGATTACATTTTCATTAATGTTATAACCTTTATAGTATTGTTCAATAAATTCTAAATCTTCTCTTTGGTACCATATATATGTACACAGATGAATTTTCCCTTAAAAGTAAACTATACCAACAGATGAAGAAATATATTTTGGGTTGATCTTGTTTATTGAGTTCCCAGTTTTTCCACATAGATATTCCTGATAAGTAGGTTTTACGTCAATGAGAAATGCATTTTTAGGAGGTTTGGGAGGGTTAAAGAGGAATTTCAAATGGCAAATTTATATTTGGCAGGAACTGTCAAACATTGATACTGCTTGTTAAATAATTGCAATAACTCCATTTTTAAAATTCCACTACTGTAAAATTTCAGTTTTAAGAAATACTGAAAATTCTGTAGTAAACAGGAATATATAATTATTAGATTAAATAAGTTAAATACTCACAAAGTGATATAGTAAGAGTTTTGAGAAGCAGAAATTAACAGATCATGTCTGCTAAGAGCATACACTTCAAGAATGCTGATGTTGGACAGCAGTTCGTGGTTTAGCGGCTTTACATGCTTTGCTTTGATAAATCCTTTGGAATGAGACAGAGCAGAGAGCTCTTCTAACTTAAAAGGGACAGAAATCAATGGCTGGATTTCAGAATTACTTCTGTGAAAAATCACTTCCAGCTATTCTACCCACAGTCCCTAATGCTGCACTGTGGAGCTTCTAGAATCCAGTGTTTTCTACATCTGACTGAGCATCAAAATCACCTAAAGTGCTGCATCTCAAATATAAGTGCACAGGAGTCACCTGTGGATTTTGTTAGGAAGCAGACTCAGTAAGGCTAGAGAATCTTTATTTAATCTACTTCTGACTCAGTAAGGCTAGAGAATCTTTATTTTAAAAACAAGCACACAGGTTTTTCTATTTCAGCCATCCTGCCTTCTATTTGAAAATTAAGGCCTCAGATCCCCTGAATACAAATTGGGGGTCTAGCTCCTTTTTTGTCATCTGAATTTCAATCTCCTACTCAAAGGTCTAGTCATAGAATTGCCTCAGTGAGACCAGAACCCTTAAAAGTGTCACAAAAAGCACAACTTGCACACTTTTCCACACACAATAACAGTTTCCAGGAATAAGACAGCATATATTTTAATACTGAAAAATCTCACACAGAGCTGTATGCAGTTTTAATACTCCTACATTTAGGTATATCTAAACATCAAGGTTTCCTTAGGGTTACATAAATGAAATAAATCCTGACTAGCTTTTTAGGGCTATAAATGACTATTTAAAATATTTCCATATACATACATATATATGGAAATACATACATACATACACACACACAGTTTATATATATATATATATATATATATATATATATATGGCTCATTCCTTAATTACTGACAAAAATAATTTCCATATCGGAAAATTGCATATCGTATAACCAATAATATGTTTTCCATCAGGTGTTATTCACATGCCCTTTTGTTCTAGAAGATGTTCTAGAAGATCATCTAGAAGATGGTTCTTTTTCCATCAAAGCTGATTTTTATTAAAATCAAAGCACCAGTTGACTCCCCCAAATTGAAAACAACAACAAAGACTACTGTCTCAGATATCCTTCACAATAAGCAAAATCTTCATGGGCAGAGAAATCTGTGATCTGATAGGCTAGCATTATTCCCACTCAAAAGCATGAGCCACCAACCTGTGAATTTTACTAAATTCACACCAAAGATGAAGGGGCAATATAAATAAAAAGACATGAACTCTTAACTTACATAAGGTGATACAATACTTAAAAAATATGTATGTGCATGGTTATTTAAAATGAGGGCCTCTATTTCAATAATTAGATGGTTGAATTCATGGTTATGTCCACAATTTTAATGGCCAATCAGATCACTCAATTTCTCTCATTCATAACAGATACAGATAAACAGAAAATAAACACATCTTCTATTTAGAACAAAAGGACACATAAAAAAAAGGATTCATGGGGAAAAAAGCACAAGAAAATCTTTTAAATATTTTTTAAAATAATTAGTAACAATTGTGGTTGATAGGTGTGTTTGAATGTACAGACATCATTCATTTACCCATTCATTCAGCACAGAGTATGCGTTAACTATTTTATGCCAAGCACTGTTTTAAGCAGTGGTGATTCATAGGCAAGTTAAGGCAAGCAAAATCTCTGCTACCATGAACATTATATTCTACTGGAAGAAGCCAACTATAAACCAAAAAATGTGATATTATATTTAATTTTATATATATAATGAGAAATATTATAAAAATAAAAGTAGTGGAAGCAATTGGCAAAAATGCAATAGTTGGTATATTTTTGAACTGGCAATAATAGAGAGAAGAATGAAGTGAGGGAGAGGGGTATGTGAGTATCCGGGGGAAGATCATTCTAGGTAGATAGAACAGCAAGCATGGAGGCTCCAGATCAGGAATATCCTTGAGGACTTGAAATTAGAAAAGAAAATCCAGTGCATCTGTGTGTGTGTGTGTGTGTGTGTGGTTGGGGGAGTGTGGAGGTGTGGGGGGATGAGGGGAGTGGATTATATAAAGTCTTCAGGTCATGAGGAACATTTGGTTTCCACTCTAAGTGAAACTATTGCAGGATTTTGAGCCATATTTTTAAAAGACCAATTGCCTTCTTGTGTGGAAAATAAATGAGGAAGAAGAATAAGTAAAAGCAAGAAAACAAGTTAAAAGGCTGATGTATAAAAAATAAAGCAGGAGAGAGATGGTAGTGGTTTATAATAGAGTAGCAGTTGGAGGGGGATTGAGAAATATTCAGAATTAAGATATTTTGAAAAAAAATGGCAGATTTGATTTTTACCAAGAGAAATGGGAGATGACTACTCATCAGTAGTTTTTTCATAAATCTTTACCAGAAAATAACTTTTTAATAGCTGTATGTTGCAAAAGCATGTAGTTTTTATAATTAAATATGACAGCATAGAATATGACAAGTTATACAGGCTTGCTATTTTAAAGTATCTTTGAGTAATTTAGGTATTTATTTTTCAGAAAATTGTTAAAAAAAATGGACTTTGTACATTGTTTTGATTGATAATGTTTCTAATATCTAATTTTAGCCACACAACTTCTGTAGGTAGGAAAATAATTCCCCCTCTTAAACTTCAAGGATAAATGGGCAGGGTTTTTACCTGGTTGTTTTAATGATAATAAGATGAGTCAAGTGAAAATTAGTGAGTTAAATATCCTGAGATTGATGAGTGTTTTCAAATACAATTTCCTCTGACAAATACAGTTTCAATTTTAACTGAACACAAATACTATATCAAAAACATCTTTTCAAATGTAATTTCATATGATAAACATTTTAAGAAATTGATTTATAAAAAGAGCACTGAATATTATAAAAAGAGGACAGTCTTTTTTATTAAACAGCCTTAGAACAAAATTTGACATTATGATGACCAAGTTCAGAGCAACTATAGCTCTAACTTAAATTTTCTGGAAACAGACATCTAACTATTCACCAAGCTTGATTCTTATTTTTTCTGTAAACAAAGACAAAGGGATCTCATGCTCTTGCAGTATAAAAGTCCTTCTCAACAGCTTTATTTAACTTTCTTTCTCAATATTTTCTCATTTACTACTAGTTGAAACTTATTGCCCCTGAATTCCACATCATTTTAATTAAGGCTGAAATACAGAATCTGACTCTTATAATAATTTACTTCCACATCATGAATTCATCTCTGAGCTCAAAACCATAAAAAAATAGAGAAGAGGAAGCAGATATTAATCAAATAGAGGAAAGCAATGGAAACCAGAACCATGTTCTTAGTAGTCATATTCGCCATTTTTTATAATTACTGAGAGATACTCAGGAATATGTTTCATATGAAGTCTCTCAAAAACACTTATGTTTAATATAGAAGGCATAAATCTTGACCCACAAAGAAAGAAATAAAAGAAATAGAATATCCTTTAATTTTCAACATTTCTTTTTTTACTTTTATTTCAAGCCCCCATTTCAGTGGGATGGCAGAAACTTAATTTAAGTCAATGCAAAGTGTAAAGTCTTTACATTTTCCTCAGTATGTCTTTAAACTTCTAGCACACCGATATCCTGCCAAAGAATTGGGTGAGAGCCTTTTTCATCCATCAACCATCTCTCCCTGTATGGGGGCATTGAGAAGACCCACATTCCAGTTTCTCTGGTTCCTTCAGAAAACTCTGTTACACACAAAATGAAATCTTAAATGATACATACAATTTTTGCATTTTCTTTCAATAATTCTTTAAATTTATGGCTCTCATTCTTTTGCTTAATCATGATTTCTTTATATTGACACCATGGAATCTTGTAACTGTGCCTAATTTTCTAATACAGTATAATGAAAAAAAAATCTCACAAAATACCTTTTCTTTCACATATCCATAACTATGGGATAAACCTATAATGTCAGTTGCTGTTATCTATTAAGGACACAACTTTAAGAAATTCCTTCTCAAATGATGACTGAAACTTTACCTGTTCATTAATTAATCAAGGACCACAAGGAGAGATTTTTCTCCATTTCTCCCACTGCTGTGTTTAGCTAGAACCTTTACTATCACAGCCATCAACTGATCTCTAAGACAGGACTTTGGCTACTCGATCACAATTTTCCTCCCCATTCTTATTCTCTAATTACTCCCTTGCCCCTGTTGATGGCCTTTACAACATCTCCAAATGAGTAGTTTTATAGCCCATTGCTCAATCTCAACACCCCTAATCAATGGGCACAATTGAATCTGGCCATTGTTCAGAGCTACTTTAACCTCCAAGATTTTAAAGTCATCCTTGCTTGTTAAGTTTTCTTCCAAGGGAACATGATCTACCTTAAAATACTTAATTGTAATCTCCATATGAATGATTCTAAAACACACCTTTCTGTTCTTATCCTTTCTCCTCAATCACGACATCTCTTTTCTGGACTTATAAGGGATGGCACAAGTAATCTAAAACACAAGTGATTACCTTTCTTATCAAAATTCCTTCTCTATTTCTTTCTTATATTTAAGTTTCCTTCCATCTTTTCAGTCATAGGGGTAAGAACTTTAAAAAATATGTTTAACTTTCAGTGTACCTTTCATATTTTTCTCTATTCTATGTTTCCTGTGAAATGAACCAGATTTTTTCCCTATATTTTTCTAGTTCAGACCTCGTCTTCCCTAATCCAGCAGTTAGATATTTTTCTAACTTTTCACCTTATTTTCAGTCTCTTTTCGCCATACGTGATCTCGCACAGTGCTATCATGGTTGCTTTTCCAAACATAGCTACATCCCATCACACCACTCTCAAATTTAAAAAGCCAATAAATTCTTCCTCTTGCCATTAGAATAAATTCCAGTTCCTTATGAGCTTCAAAGCTGTCTCTGATTTATACCCTTCACTAGTGGGCTATAGCCTCAAACCTTTCAGAACATTTTTCTTAACATTTTATATAATTTCTAACCTTCATAAACCTTTTAGTGATCCTCACTTAGACCGCCATTCCCTTTCCTCACAGCACTGTCTGTCACAGATCATCTTACTTAGTAATTTTATCACTTTGTATTAGACATACACATGAATATGCACACACACTCACACTTGCAATTTTGTATTTTCGAAAGGAGTGTGTGGAATGGCTTCTGCAGTAGTCTAAATTGCAGACTATCACGTCCATCTGTATATGTTAAAATAACTGAAAAATTTTAGTGCAAGCTAATTAAGAAAGAGAAGTGACCTAATGATTTAGATGTTATGAAGAAAATACATTGTGTTGCATTCTTAATGTCACCACTCTCCAGCCTCTGGTCATATGGTGTGATACTTTCCAGTCATGCATCTGAACTCTAAAGATGGTTTTGGCCCCCCTCTCCTTTCCAAAGATGCAGTGCTGTGGTCCCTCCCGGAATAAGACCCAGTTCTGCAGTTCCCTCAAAGTCTGCTCTTGAGGGTGAGGTCTTAGGGACAGGAAGGTAAAGTAAGATTAACCTCCAGGAAACATCCTAACAAAATGCAGGTTTTGAAAAGTTTAGTCGTCTTGGTCATGACTAAAATGCGAACCTTTCTTAGAGTCCCCTCCCTTTTTCTACTTCTTCTGCACCAGCACAAGACTATCCATAAAGCTAGTACTTCCCACTGGTTTAATCCTTCCAAAATACCTGTCAGAAAAGTGTAAGTCAATTTATTGTTTCAAATGTTATATCATACTTAGGGAGACATTTTATTAATCAAGATATTCTTTTCTGTAGGTTTAGATGATTTATACAAGGCAAAAATAAATAAACTCTAAACATGGGCAGTTTTCAGAATGTATATTTTTGGGAGAAAATCACATCAATAGACCTTAGGACAAAAAACAACAACAACACACATTTCACTTACAGTGGCTAAAATAATAAACAAAGGAACAAACAAAAAATTAAAACTAAGAAATCTTACAAATATCAATACATTCATTGCTATTTACTTAGTGAAGCATAGATTAAATCTCAATAGATTAAAATGTTTGAATCATTAGATTATGTTGCAGTGAATTTTGAGACAGAAAATCAAAATTTTTTAAAGTTCTACATCTTATGAAATGGAGGGTTCAAACTGAAACTAGATCAATACAGATTATATTTATCATTCAATGAGAAAGTAAATTGTTACTTATCTCTGACAGTAGGAAAAGCAAGGAGACAAAAAAATTGTATGTGAATTAAAATTTAGCTGACCTTCTTGACTTTCTTCTCTCATTGAAGTAGGACTATATATGTATACCACTAGGAGAAAAATGTTGTATGGTATATAGACAGATAGAGAACAATAGATATACAGAAAGAAAGAAAATGAGAGAGAGAGAGAGCCTCTGGGGAGGATAAGTGTTCTAATACATTTTTTAAATCTATAAGAATAAAAAAGTAAATTGTTTTATTTCTTAGTTATAGTAGTACTTTACTTGAAGCTGCATTTCCAGTATATCATGTGGAACTTACAATTTGTAAGTTTTCTTACAAATGCCACCAGCCACATGTTACTATTTAAATTTAAATTGAATCAATTAAGATTAATTAAATTAAAAATTCAGTTCCTTCATTACATATTTTGAATTCTCAATAGCCACATATGACTAGTGGCTACAATATTGCAAAGCTGTGGACAGCATTTGTAAAGACTATTAGATACTACTACAGAATTCCTGAAAGCACATTGAACTTTTTTGCATTTGAAACAAGTCCTTGTATTTTTTTTCTTAAAAAGACTTGTAATGAGAAATTTTCTAATTTAATTCTAGTAGGAAAAAAACAAACAATTAATTCAGTTAAAAAAAAAAAGCTTCATTGATTTTCAGGTCTTCTCATACACTTGGTAACTATACCTCAGAGAACAGGTTAAGGTTAAAGGGAAGAAATCCCTTGTTCAAAATTGAACATGTCATGAAAAAGCTCAAAGATAATAAAAAACAAGAAGACTGTGATGAGCACAAATATTCTTCACTAATTAAAACTTTTTAAAACGTGTTTATGATTTTAAAATACCTGAAAATCTTCCATAATTTACAAATGGAACTACTAAGCAGCTTTCGCATGTTTATAAGATGTTGGTAAAATTGGCTCCTTTTGGATTTTTCAAATGGCATAGGACTGGGCCTCTTTAAGAGGCTTTTTAAAGACTTTAAAGACTTAACTAATTGGATAAATTGCTAAATTATTATGATCTATAACCTTCATTAACATCACAAATCACTGTCACATTCTCATTAATTCTAGTAATTGCACTTTGAGAACTAACAACTATATATTTATTGCATACTTACTATGTAGATTATCTCATTTAGACCTCATTACAACACCGTGTTTATTATCTCTATTTTCTGATGCAGAAATCAAGATTCAGCATTTAGTTACCTTGATGAAGGTATTTCTTGAAAGTAGTGCAGCTAGGTTTCTAAATCTGAAAGTTTACCGCTATTACTCTACTTTAAACTTTCCATGATAATACTGATACTTTATTTATTCAACAAAGATTTTTCAGCATCTTTTGTGTACGTGTATGTATGTGTATACACACATACATACTAAGCACTGTTATTTTCTTCCCTGGGGATATAATGAAAACACACATGCACACTTTTGAAACTAAATTAAAACTTTACATTATATATTTTAGTTTATGAGGATAATCTAGATATGAATTGTAAAATTTAATATTTTTCTGATGGTACTTTTAAAATAAAATGTTTTAGAGCCTGGAGTATTTGAGTCCCAACAATTACACGGCTTGGTTATAGAGGAATTGCTTTGCTTGTATGTAATTTTGTTTTAAAAGGTAAATCAAAAATAAAATATTTCACTTTTCATAATAATAAAAATAATAAATGAAACTTTGAACAAAATTATTTTCAAAGGCAATTAATTACAAATATCTAATTTCACAAAATGCCAGCTTTGCTAAAATTCTGCACTTGAAAGTGACTCCAATCTGAAAGCCTAGTACCTAATATTTAGTATGCATGTGACATATTTGTGAACACTTAACTACCTGAATAATGTATTTAATCAAGAGACCTAAATGCAACATGTTTTCTATGTCTGCTGATTAGAAAAAACATTATCAGCCCCCTAAAAATTTAAAACTAAGTTCTAATAGTATGCATAATGGTCATTTAGAGTTTAGATTTTAAGTACTGAAATAAAAGTTAAATATAAAAACTCCAGTATGCTTTCTGGTCTAACCCATTATGCATTTCTCCAACTCCATAAACCCCAGTGAATAAGAGATATCTCTAAATTAATGAAAACAATATGTAAATTTTTATCATAGTTCTTAGGCAAATAAAATCCTTTTTTGAAAGACCTGTTTCTTCTTCTTTTCATCTGAACTGTTGAAAGAAGCCCTAATAAACATGAAAACTGCATATGGAACTGTTCTACAGTATAACATGATAAAAAGTTTCCCAGAACATTATATTTGCGAAGGAAAGAGGTCACAAATGTGAATTTTATGATATGCCCCTACCAGTTAGATTATTTGAACTCCATTTCATCCTTTTCTTATCCCTAGGACATTCTCCTCCTCCAAACAGTACAAAACATAAGGGACTGAAAATGCCGAATATCTTCAAAATAATTCAGAAAGTGCAATATTGCCCCTGTTCACTGATATAATTGCCTTGGCTGTTGTCAAGATGCCTAACATTTATTTCTCTCCAAGACTGGTCATTCTTTCTGAGCGCTTCTGAATGCATCCTTCAGGAGGGAGCACTTCCTTTACAGTGTGAACGCTAGGAAATCCTAGCACAAGCTACCCCACATAAATAACTCATTTGGTAGAGGTAGATATTTCCTAATCTTCACTCTAGAACTGCAAATTTCCAAGTTTAAGATTTGGGGCCTTATTTCTTTAGAGGAATCTAGAGTGAACCTCATACAAACAAAGAGGGAACCACACTCACTTCTCATCTGAATTTTCCAGGCAGCTTCTACTTCCCTCACCAGTATGAGTAGTTAATTAATTACTAATTAGTAAAATAATTAGTAAGCTAATAAATTAACTGACTTCAGTCAAGATTTACCATATGACTACCATATTCCAGGCACTGTGTTTGGAATGATAAATATAAAGGTGAACCAAATCTGCTTTGTCCCTACCCTACTGAAGCTTAGTCCAGTGGGACAGAAACAATAATCAAATAAAGGCACAACTGACAGGGGGACTTCTTTGCTTAGAGGTTTTGCATATTCTCCTCTTCCAGGAAATCTTTGCAGTACTTGCAAAGTTCTGAACAATCTTCCTGCTATTGGATGGAAAACAGACAACACAAAATTCCTAATGACATTTTTGACATTCATCTGAAATGTAACATACTTCCTCCTTGTCTCTTACTGCTCAAACTGTACTGCTGTCAACATATTTAAATAGTCTAGTTGAATCTTTGAGAATGTTAATCCCCTGTGAGTGGAAATGGATTGAATAAAGATTTTCGTGTGTTGGCCAACTAGAACGATCCACATAATAGCCAGTTCCCTCAATCCTTCCCATGTCTGGTGAATTCTGACTGGACATCCATATATGGAATCCTCTGCATATACAGTCATTGTGCAAAATCTTTTTCTCCCAGAGTACACAAGTAACTATTGGAACCTTATAAAATCATATATTATCATGTATGTGATATCAAGATTTCTGTTTTCTGAATTCAAAGGAAAAAATTCTTAATCACTACTCCCTAAAGAGGTAGTTCATCTAAGTGACTGCATATTCTTCGAAGTAAAAAGTACATGGATTTTATAATAATTTTCACAACAAACATATACAGTCAAGTCACCTGAACTCTCTATGCCTTCACTTTCTCATTTACAAAACAGGAATAACATTTTGTAAAATAACATAATTCATGTAAAACATTTGAAGCAGTATCTTGCACATAATACATATGCAATTATATTGTATTATTTATATTAAGTACATATTAATTGATATGTAACAAATACTGTGTACACTAATTCCAAGTGATAGTTCCCAAATATGTTAAATAAATTAAATTCATTTTTATTGACATACACCTTTTAAAATTCCCAGAAAGTCCCCTTAAACACAGAAGATATTTAACAAGTAAGCAGTTAATATATCCTTGAAAATATCAACTGTATTATTGCAATATGCATTGTCAGGATAGCATGTAAACCATTGCCTTTTATGCACACTCACAGCCATCATTTATGGGAAATAACTCTTCTATATTGTGAGCTCTACTTCATTTATCTTTCAGAATTTCTTAGAATAACTCCTTAAACATTTAAAAAAAGTAGCCCCATTTTGGCTTACCTTGGAGTTACTATGAAAAACATGAGTCAGCAAAGTTTTCAGCATCTATACACGTCCCTTCACACCAGTTTCATTTACATTTCTCTGTTGGCCACATTTTCCAGTCCTGTAATAAATATTAGAAATACAAATATGAATATATCCCCTCCCTGCCATAAGGACACATCATCCAACAGACAGATACCTATGAAAGAGCATCTAAAATAAAAAGAGGGAATTCTGGATTAGCATCACAAAATGTACACAGAATAAATTTAATTAAACCCTACTGACTGAGCCAACCATAATGAACTATTGATAACATTGAAGATGTGCTCCAAAGGAGATAAGTTGAAGGGAGAGTATTTAAGGAAGAGGGAATAGCTCAGTTAAGGTAAGAAGGTGTTAAAGTCTGTGCTGTGGTTGGGGGAGTAGTGAGTGCTTCCATCTGGCTCAGTGTTGAGCACCTTGGAGATGGGACAGGCAATAAAGCTGCAGTACAAATTGCAGTTGAGTGTGAATCCTATAAGAAAATGCTAATATTTATGAAAAGTATTTTATGTAAATTAATGTGGAAATAGACTATAGCATAGACAGCATGAGGTGAGAATTTAAATATGGAAATTGCAAATGAAACAGTTAAAATTAGACATCGATAAACCAATAGTGGGAACAGACATTGGATTAATGGGATTAAGGAGAGAGAAAGGAAGAAAGACGTTACCAGATTTAGAGACTGATTGGACCTTGGAAGAGAAAGAAAAGGGAGAGACAGAAACACGAGAGGATGAAAATTGTGACAGACTGAAATGATTTGGGATGGGATTTTTAGTTCTACATATCTTGTATAATATGTAATACCTAGTCACAGATCAGATAATATACACTAACACTATTTCTATAATAATCAATTTATATTATATGCTCCATTTTCATTCTGCTACAGAGATAAACTTTCATATATCTTAGTTAACTCTAAAATAATATATTCTTTAGTTCAATATTCAATTATATTCATGTAAAATTATCTCAGGCAATGCCAGAATACATTCAATCTTTCTTCTTTATTCAAACATTTTTTGTCTCCCTGGTATATTAGTTACATTTCTATTTTCACCAGGGTTTATATGTGTTTGTATTCCTATGATATCAAGAAGTATAGGAAGGGTGAATTGGCATATGGTCATGTAGATTTTAGGGAGGTTTAAACACATGGTGCATTTTTCAGCACACAGGAAGCTCAGAAATTGGGCTCACATGAAAATCATCTTCAGGGGAAATCTGAAGTGAACACTTTCACCCCTCATCCAGCCAGTGGGTGCAGGAGCTGCTCACACCAGCTTCTAAGGGCCAATTATATGCAACTCTTCCCATCTCCCTGTTCACTGGCTTCATATCAGTAGCTTGAAATCAGCAATGGTGAGACTTTCATGCTGAGGAAATTTTAGCAACTGCTACATGTAAGAATCCTCTTCCCTTACCACCAGAGCTGTTTGCTAAACATTTCCTAGCCTCCCCCAGCTATCCTACTTAGCCATTTCTCCATTCTTCTTCCAGGACTCAACAGCAACAAGCATGCTTGTGGGGTCTATCACTCAGAAAACCTCCAGTGATAGGTGGTTATCAGTTCTCTCAATTCATAAGCAATTCCTAAATTTCCCTGAAGTGTTTTCTTACATACTCACCCCTAATCTTTCTACTGGAAATCATTTATGGGAGGAAGGATAAACTTTTCTTCAACTCTGTCACAAAACTACTCTCTTCATGAAAACTTCATGGCAAAAGCCAGAGTGCCAGTTCTGAATCTGCCAAACTCTGTTTGACCTAATGAGTTAGAATTTAGTGATGTCCACCCCTCCCCTCACCCATGCTTAATTACATGTAGATGAGAAGAAATATATTCCATGTCCCCAGTTTCTGCCTTACATGAGATTTAAGTTTAACCTGATGATGAGAAATGCCACAGAAATATAGAATTCAGTTCAGTATACATAATGTATTTTATTTCTTAATCTGTCATAAATGTTATTTATTTATTTATGTGTTACAGCACTTTATTTTTTTCAATTTTTATTTTATATTGGAGTATATTTGATTAACAATGGTGTGTTAGTTTCAGGTGTACAGCAAAGTGATTCAGTTATACATATACATGTATCTATTCTAAATGTTTTTTAAATTTTTATAAAAGCTAGTAAGAAAATCACCCAAATGTTCAACACTTTGAACATGTAAAAAATATTTTTTAATTAAATATTTTAATTTATTTAATAATATAATTGCACTCAGTGAGTACATACTCTATGTCAACTATTTGTTACATGCTGTATATGATTAGTGACCTCAAATGCCTAACCATTTAGTAAAGAAGACAAAATTTAACTACCCAAAGTTTAAATAATAAAAGAAGTTAAGTAAAAAAAAAAATCATTGAGAAGTTTAATAGATTAAGATACATATTTGGAAAATATAGGGCTTCAACTGGATCATGAATTATGTTTTATACAAGTAGAATGAGGAAGGGACTTCATAAATTAAGTCATTAGGTATACATGAAGACAATGAGGACCTCTGATGGACAAAAGTAATGGGAGATTAGAGAGGAATTGGGAAATAACAGCTGTCAAAAGAATGAGTGAAAACTTTATGAAGTGTCTTTAAATGGAGAGAATTTAGGGCTTGATATGAAATGCCAAAATGGTATATTATAAATTATTAAGTGGCAGTAGCACTGTGAAAAGTGTTGTTAGGGGAATATTTCTTCTTCACTCTTGATATTATTTTCTGTGTGGAGGCAGCCTCTTCCTGCCCCTCGCTCCTTTGTTCCAGGGGTGCTGGATTTTATCTGATTGAGAAATTGAAAGAGAACATTTCACATAAGTTCACCTCTCCTCTGTTCTCTCTTGGCAGTAGGTCTAATTTATTCTCTTTTGTACTCTGGCTGAAGCTGCTACATTGGGGTCTGTGCCAATCTAGTGCTGCCTCTGTCTGGGTTGGTAAATCTGTCATGCTCTTGGGTTAAGTGTCAGGCACATTTGACTCTAATATTAACTAGATTCTCCAACATTGTCTGCATTATTATATTGATATTTTGCTCTCTAATTTGCGTTATGCTTTTGCCAAATTTTAAAATTTGTTGAGAATTTGAGAAGGGAAGAAGGATACTCTTTTTTGGACCAGATAGCAGACCCCAACATCAGGGTGTTAAGAAGAATAGTCTCATAAATTCGTAAACTGAGCCAAGTAGGAAATGAAAGGCAAAAATGCAGCTAAGCAGCTAATTAATAAAGTATTTCAGTGTTCAGTGATAAGGAAAATTGGACATGGTAGTGGCTTTAAGAATAAAGATGAAAAAGCATATTTGGAAAAAGAAGCAGAAAAAGAAATTTTGTATGAAAGAATATGTAGAATTTGAGTAATAAGAAGGTGATTTTCCCAAATCAGATTGTTTCCTTCTAGTGTTACCTTCTGTAATGGGTGCTTAAATAAATCAGAAAGGTTTTGTCATGTTAACAGGATAACTGAGACCATAAAAACATATAACGATAATAATGATATTTAATTATAACCTACTATGTGCCAGATTTTTTCCTAGGCAATATTACTAGTTTCATTATAGCTAGTTCAAATGCTTCCAACAACGTGTATAAATTAATTACACGTGTTTGTATGCACAGTAAGGGTAAGAAGCTCTTCTTCAACACTAGAATAATGCTAATAATAATTTTTTTTTTAATTTGCAGAAACCACTAACAACATAATGTCTGGGTGGAAACATGAATATAGTTATGAGAATACACTGGTGTTTAACTCTCTTCTTACCCTGGCACAGTTTTCTAATAGATTCAGAGGAGATAGAAGTTTTAGTTTCATTAAGAAATACTCAGCTTCTCAGTTTCTGACACTGGCAGAATTGTAGTGGTTAGCAAATGAGATGAGTAAATAAATGAACTCTGTGAAGATGAGGAAAGGCCAGGATGAAATGGGAGAGACCGAGTTACATATTTACAAACTGAAAGAGACTATTGGGAGGCAGAGTCAAGATGGTGGTGTGGAAAGACGTGGAGTTCACGTCTCCCCACAACTAGGGTACCTGCCGGACGCTGGTGGGGGACCTCGACACCCAAGGAGACAGGAGGAACCCCTGAGTGATAGGGTAGGATGTGGGGGGGGAGAAAGGAGGGAGGAGAAGTGGAGGCTGGACAGGACTGGCGCCCCTGAGGGGTGGCTGGGAGAGGGGAGGGGTTCCCATGACTGGAGGGACCCTCAGGGGCATGGAGAATCAGGGGGCAGCATGCCTAGTGTTTCCCCTGCCCAATCGGACCCCAAGAAGCTTGCTGGACTCCCGGCCTGGGTCCTCCACCCTCCGAGGACCATCTGGGCCTTGCTGACCCTAGTGGCATAGGAGGGAGGCAGGGGGAGAAGAGGAGAGGCTGTCAGGGAGGGGCCCTCTGGGATCGGAGGATCAGGGGAGGCATGGAGGGCATTCTAATTTATAGAATTATTGAAAGAAAATGCAAAAATTGTATGTGTTAAGATTTCATTTTGTGTGTAACAGAGTTTTCTGAAGGAACCAGAGAAACTGGAATGTGAGTCTTCTCAATGCCCCCATACAGGGAGAGATTGTTGATGGATGAAAAAGGCTCTCACCCGGGGCTTCCCTGGTGGTGCAGTGGTTGAGAGTCCGCCTGCGATGCAGAGGACACGGGTTCGTGCTCCGGTCTGGGAAGATCCCACATGCCGCGGAGCGGCTGGGCCTGTGAGCCATGGCCGCTGGGCCTGTGCGTCCGGAGCCTGTGCTCCGCAACGGGAGAGGCCACAACAGTGAGAGGCCCGCGTACAGCAAAAAAAAAAAAAAAAAGAAAAAGGCTGTCATCCAATTCTTTGGCAGGATATCAGTGTCCTAGTAGTTTAAAGACATACTTAGGAAAATGCAAAGACTTTACACTTTGCAATGGACAGAGGATTAATCTCCAGAATATATAAGTAGCTCATGCAGCTCAATATCAAAAAAGCAAACAACCCAATCCAAAAATGGGTGGGAAACCTAAATAGACATTTCACCAAAGAAGACATACAGATGGCCAAGAGGCACATGAAAAGATGCCCAATGTCACTATTAGAGAAATGCAAATCAAAACTACAGGGCTTTTCTGGTGGCGCAGTGGTTGAGAGTCCGCCTGCCGATGCAGGGGACACGGGTTCGTGTCCCGGTCCGGGAAGATCCCACATGCCGCAGAGCGGCTGGGCCCGTGAGCCATGTCCGCTGAGCCTGCACATCCAGAGCCTGTGCTCCGCAACGGGAGAGGCCACAACAGTGAGAGGCCCGCGTACCTCAAAAACAACAACAACAACAACAACAAAAAACTACAGTGAGGTATCACCTCACACCAGTCAGAATGGCCATCATCAAAAAATCTACAAACAATAAATGCTGGTAGGGTGTAGAGAAAAGGGAACCCTTTTGCACTGTTGTTGGGAATGTAAATTGATACAGCCACTATGGAGAATGGTATGGAGGTTCCTTAAGAAACTAAAAATACAGCTGCCATATGACCCAGCAATCCTGGGCATATACCCTAAGAAAACCATAATTCAATAGGACACATGTACCCCAATGTTCATTGCAGCACTATTTACAATAGTCAGGACATGGAAACAACCTAAATGTCCAATGACAGATGAATGGATAAAGAAGATGTGGTACATATATACAATGGAATATTGCTCAGACATAAAAAGGAAAAAAATTGGGTTATTTGTAGAGATGTGGATGGACCTAGAGTCTGTCATACAGAGTGAAGTAAGCCAGAAAGAGAAAAGCAAATATTGTATATTAACGCCTATATGTGGAATCTAGAAAAATGGTACAGATGAACCTATTTGCAGGGCAGGAATAGAGACGCAGACATAGAGAATGGACATGTGGACATGGGGGGTGAAGGGGAAGGTGGGACGATTTGGGAGATTAGGTTTGACAGAAATACCCTACCATATGTAAAATAGATAGCTAGTTGGAGCTATCTATATAGCACAGGGAGCTTAGCTCAGTGCTCTGTGATTACCTGAATGGGTGGGATGAGGGTTGTGGGAAGGAGGTCTCAGAGGGAGGGGATATAGTTGATTCACTTCATTGTACAGCAGAAACTAACATCATTGTAAAGCAATTATACTCCAATAAGAAAAAAAAAACTGAAAGAAAAAGCAAGTTGGAAAAGACTTTTAGTCTGTGACTACAGATACCATTAGCACCTCCTGGACACAGTGTATTTACCCCTTTCACATCCTAGTGTTATCAAGAGAAAAACAGTTTGGCTGCAACATAAATCATCGTTTGATGGTATGTAAGCCAATTAAATATTCTGCCTTGTACCAGATTATATATCTCAGTCAAAATTGAAATCCATGTCCTGGAAATTTTTTGTTTATATTTTGTGAAATCATAAATATTAAAATATAAGTTATCTTAACCCAAAAGTCCCATAGACAAGAAAAAAAATGAATAAGATCTCGGTAAAATTAGGTTGTGAATAAAAACTGTTGCTGTATAATATTGATTAGGGGTACAGACTCTGGAGCTAGACTACCTGAGATTAAATCACAGCTCTGAACTACTCGGCTGTATACCCTTAGGCAATTTGCCTCTCTGTTCCTTCATCTCCTCATCTAAAAAAGAAGGGTACCTGCATAGTTTTCTGTTTTGGGTGATTATCAGGAGTTGATTGGCAGCGAAATTCATGCCTCAACCTGAGGCCTGCAATACAGAACTTAAATCGAACCAAAAATCTTGTTACAATATTAAATTGATACACATGAAAGTTGAAATGCTGTTGGAATCAGCTCAAAATGATGATTATTTTTTCTGATCACTCTGCTTTCCTGATTTTAGATTTGTTACTTGAGATTTCAATAGGGATTTATAGCACAAATGTTTTTTTCCTTCTTATATTTTCACTATTTAAAGGCAATGATAAAATGAAAAAACATAGAAACTAAAATCAGTGATTATTAGTAGTACTTGGATCAATTATGGACACTAGGAAAGGAAATAAATTATAAAGGAAGCATTTGAATATGCATGCATACTGTATATATATGTACACATATGTACTTTAGTAAGCATTCTTATTCCTTTCATTGTAGGGAGTTGGGTCATTTCACTCACTGATGAGTGTACATGTCAGTACACTCATCAATGCAGAGTAGTCAGATTTAGTGTATAGATTATGCAACTCTTAAAGAATATTAGTATAATTGAAAAAGTCAAATAAAAAAATCCAAATTCTCAATTCTCCTCATGATTCAAAAAGCAGAGAGGATTTATAAATAAATTACATAAAAATTAGGAAATGTTTCTGTGCTGCATAAGCACTTTAAGAAATTTTTTTTAAAAATTTACTTCGTTGCTCATTGACATGTTTGGTAAATACAAAACTGGTATTTTCTCAACCATCTTGGTCAAGACCTACGTAGGCACATATACAACTGACCAAAAATGTTAATTTTCAGATAAAAGGTATTTATACAAGCAATAGCAAAGCATTTGTCCTTAAGTTTTTCCTGTTGAAGTGTATATTTATAAATATACATTCTAAAGTTAAAATATACATCAGCAAGCTTTATATTAATAGTTATGGGGAAAAAAGTGACTCTTCATGTTCTGCAGAGAGAACAGATTGATATCATAAACTTCTGATTATAATACTGGCAAAAACACTCTGAAATATCATAGTAAGTGAAAAAGTCATTTGATTATTATTTAGTGAACATATTCTATCTCATGTAACAGCGTAAATGGATATCACATTTGCTAGAATTTAAGAATTAATTGGAGGAAAGTGACTGCTCTTTTCTATTATTCTTTAACTGTATCTTTAGTAGTAGTTTGTGCTATAATTTGGGCAATTTGCGTATGTTTTATTTTCCCTCCATCTCCTGCTTCCAGAGCACTATTTCCCTTTGATTGAGGAGTTGCCGTGGCAGAAGATAATGAAGCTCATGGCATTCAGCGGGTAGCCTGTCACTGCTGACTCTGGCTGCTGACTTTTTCTTTCTTTGCACTCCTCTGATTTTTCCAGGCACAATGAGAAACAATTATTAAAGCCATGCACCACTCTAAAATATTATACTACCAAACGGTTATTTTTTAAGAGCCTTTCAATCTTGTAAGTCTCTTTGTTTATCCTTAGAAGTGGTAAATTTTATCATTATTTTCTATTCAATCTTCAGCATAGGGATGAGAGATTGTTTTGTGCCTTGGAGGAGGCAATTTTTTTTTATTTTTTTTTTTTTTGTGGTACGTGGGCCTCTCACCGTTGTGGCCTCTCCCGTTGCGGAGCACAGGCTCCGGACGCGCAGGCTCAGCGGCCATGGCTCACGGGCCCAGCCGCTCCGCCGCATGTGGGATCTTCCCAGACCGGGGCACGAACCCGCGTCCCCTGCATCGGCAGGCAGGCTCTCAAGCACTGCGCCACCAGGGAAGCCCGGAGGAGGCAACCTTATACTGTGCACAATTTATATAACTTCTTATGTTGGTCCTCATCACATCAATCAAAAACCTTTTGCACCTTGTACCTTCTACCTGAAGTCTTCCTCTATTGACCTGGTATGTTGTGAATTCCTGTGTCAGGAACCACTAACCTTTTTGAGAGGATGATCTCGTAGACGTGATTAGTGTCTACCGGAATCCAGTTCTCATTCTCTTTCTGTCACAGGAAAGACTATACTTTTCAGGCCACTTGCATATGAGAATGGTTCAGAAAATTACCCTGACGAATGAAATATGAGGGAATATGATATCTATCATTTCTAGACTATGAAAATGTCACAGATGATTCCCCACGTTTTCTCTCCTCCATGGCAACCAAGGAGGACAGGTGTACTGATGATGCAGCTATACATTTTATACTTCCATCAGTCTGTGTGAAGCTGAGATACATTGCCCCTCCCAGACACACACACCATTATTTACACGTGTAGGACATATAGTGTAAGTAAGCAATTATCTTTTGTTTGTTAAAGCCACTGAAATTTCAGCATAAGTGTATCTAACACAGAGTAGCTATTTTCCCTTTATCTAAAGAATTAAGGTCACTAGGCACTATAAATCTTACGGACAACCTAGAAATACTTAGCAAGACATATAGGTATGGCAGGACTAAAACGTCCCACTATTTGTTGCCCTTCCCCTCTCTACAAAGCAAATTCCTAGAGATAACCAAAGAACGAGGGAATAAAGTGTGTGTCAAAGAGGTATAAATAAGAACTTGACCTATCAATAGATTAAGAGGCAGTGGGAGAATTTGGAAAGAGGACAGGGTTTGGATTCTAACCCTACTAACTGAAGCCTGTGTTCCATTCAACAAGTTTGACAAAAGTAACTGATCCATAGATTGTTGTAAACAATTAAGCATAATGAATGAAATGTAGTCTGCAAAAGTGCCTATAAGATAGGGGTTAGACATTCAAAACATGATAGCAATTATTATTACTATTATTGTTAGGCTAATAGTCCCATTTGTATATTAAGATATACAGGCTAATTAGTATAAAATAACAATATATAAAAACTCTCATCCCTTCCCAATGGTAAGAAGTGTTCTTTTCCACTAGTTTAAGATTTTTTTTTAATGTAAACGTTTAGAGTACTCCCAGGTTTGCTGTTTATTTTGATGCTTCCTTAAGGGTCAGCCAGCACATAGTTGAAAAAATGGTGAGTTCTCATTAACTTATTTGAACTCTCCAACAAAATTTCAGCCTTGAGAAGAAATCCAGGGAGCCAAGGGACTGCTTGGAAATCAAACTGCTTGGCTTGCTTCTGGTCCTAACTTACCCTCTAATTTGTGCTGAGTGTATACTAAAATGAGAAGAGGGGAAAAAAAATTTGCCCGATAGCAACTACAAATTCAGGAGACATAAAATTAGATTATGTATTCTTTGAGGATGGAGACCATATGTCATTAATCTTTGTCCCTTAACATATAACATTGCTCACACATTGCGATAAATAATAAAAATATTGTAAATAACGTTGCAAGTGCAGTACATCATTTATGATATATCTTTTAAGGTTTTACAGGTTCTTTTTCAAAGTTCCTCATTTTTTCCCTTTATATACTTTTTAAATTCCATAAAGTTAAGATGAATTTTATTAATTTCTTTTAAATGCTCTTGAGTTTAGTTTTGCAATACCTACATCACATAACCATCACACATAGGTAAACATATACAAAATTAAAGCATAATCTTTACGTCTTGTTTTCCAAAAATGCAGGATTTTCATTGTGTCATTCATTGTCTCTAGACTCACACTTCATTGACCAATTTCCATCCTGAGGCCTTTGCAAGAAAAATATAACTAACTCCTATATACAGCACAAATAGACATAAGAGAAACAAAAATTAAATATAATATTTCACCATATGTTTTCTATAAGCAGTAATGCTTTAGGTAAGCTTCTTGTCAAGAAACAACAAAATTTTTTTGAAATTAAAAACAACAAAAATTTTATAAATCTCTCTGTATTCTTTGATTTTAACTTAGTAGCAAATAACAACGCTGAGAATCAATCATGCAAGAAAATACTGTATAATCAGTGATTCAAAATTATGACCATTTAGTATCTGTTTGTCTTCTCTGGGAAATGTCAGCAAACATAATTTTACATTAAAGTGCCAAATTCACAACAACCTCACATAAAAAGTCACATTTACTGGTCCTATTTTGACAGTTTTAGCAAAAATTGATTGACTATATTGAAGTACATTTTTTTCCTCTCAACATAACTTTATTTGTATTTGAGATACTGCAGTAAAGCAGTTCTTAAACCTGACAACTGCCTTGCAATAAGAGCTTGCTCCTGAGACTCTGAAAGGAACTCTTTGCAATCGTCTCAAATAGGACATGAAAGTAATGTGCTTAGTCATCTGACACAACATCCATAACTTACGAAGATGCAACTGAGACACGATAAATTCAGCTACTTCAAAATTTTTCTTACACAATTTATTTTTTGAAAGTTCACTTTGGAAGCCTAGAATTGATAATGACATTAATTTGATTGAAAAAGACTTTTTTGCCAAGAGGACCTTTGTTTCTTACTTGGAGATAGATAGATGATAAATAGATAGATAGATAGACAGATAGATAGATAGAAAGAAAGAAAGATATAGGGATAATATATCTCAATTTTTATCACTTGGTTTTTCTTAAGAGTGTGGACCATAAAGTCATCACATCCAAAGGGTGAAGATTCAAGAGTATTATAAGTATCCTAAGCCATTTTCTGGTCCTAGTTAATCTTATTTTCATAAAAATTGATAAGCATGCTTTTTTGAGTTCTATATTTTCCAATCATAGCTTTTCTATTAAAATTCATGTGTGTGGGCTTCCCAGGTGGTGCAGTGGTTGAGAGCCCACCTGCCGATGCAGGAGACACGGGTTCGTGCCCCGGTCTGGGAAGATCCCACATGCCACAGAGCGGCTGGGCCCGTGAGCCATGGCCGCTGAGCCTGTGCGTCCAGAGCCTGTGCTCCGCAACAGGAGAGGCCACAACAGTGAGAGGCCCGCGTACCGCCAAAAAAAAAAAAATTCATTTGTGTTATTTATGTGTGTGTGTGTGTGTGAGTACATAGTGTGTTGAATTTAATGGTAACTGCAACACTTGATTACTGATTTTCTGCAACTTGCTTGAACTCTATATGGCTCAGTATCTTCACCTATAAAATAGGGTTTGTGAAAGTCACTGATCCAAGGATTTTTCATGAAAATTAAATGAGATTATGAGCCAAAATACTTAATTCATTTCCTAGCAATTGGGAACAATGACTCTTTGCTATCACTATTACCACTATTTCATTTTCTCTAAGTTTCACAATGTATGTACTGTTTTACAATGTATGACAGATGGTTGCTTTTTTTTCAAATGCTTCCTTTACCTAGTGATTTAATTTTCTATTCTAAAATCTCCTCTGATCTTTCAGAGAGTTTCAACTTTTGTAATTTTAAAATTCTGAACAATTTTCTGGATCCAACAAAAGTATTTATATATTTTTATAGCTACATTGTTTGTCTTTATTAGTTCTTGTTAGCTTAAATTTTACAATATTATTACAACCATTTAAAACATATCTGAGGAAATCTATTGATATAAAAATAGTTTTCTTATACTGAAATATGTTATTTACTCAATCTATTTAGGTAAGTTTTATGCAATTTAAGCTGTTAAACTTATCAACCAGTTTAGGTCTAAATTTCCAGAAAGTGCACAAGGAAAAAAAAGAACTAATGACTAAGAATCTTATATTCACAAAAACTCTCTTCCAAAACTGAAGGCAAAAATAAAAATTACCAGATAAACAAATAGAGAATTCACTGCTAGCAATTTACCTTACAAGAACCCCTACACGATGTTCTTCAGGATAAAGAACTATATCAGACAATCATCCAAATCTACAAAAATAAAGAGAGACACTAAAAGTATATATTTAGGTAATTATTAAAGCGGCAGATATAAACACAACCCCTACCAATAATAACATTAAATGTGAATATATCTCTGGCTTTTGATTTAATTGCTTAATATATTTAATGTTATTATTTTTATGGGTTTATTTTTGTCTCCCATTTATTAGTTTTAGATTGTTTTGATGGTTGCACAATTTTGTTAATATACTAAAAACTAATTAAAATTGGCACTAAATAGGTGAATTATTATGGGAATTCTATCTTTATAAAGCTGTTAAGAATAAATATATGGAGAGAGAGGGGGAAGATGGCAGAAGAGTAAGACGCGGAGATCACCTTCCTCCCCACAGATACACCAGAAATACATCTACACATGGAACAACTCCTACAGAATGCCCACTGAACGCTGGCAAAAGACCTCAGACCTCCCAAAAGGCAAGAAACTCCCCACGTACCTGGGTAGGGCAAAATAAAAAAGAATAAACAGAGACAAAAGAATAGGGACGGGACCTGCACCAGTGGGAAGGAGCTGTGAAGGAGGAAAGTTTTCCACACACTAGAAGCCCCTTCACGGGGGGAGACTGCGGGTGGCGGAGTGGGGGTAGCTTCGGAGTCGCAGAGGAGAGCGCAGCAACAGGGTTGCAGAGGTCAAAGTGGAGAGATTCCCACACAGAGGATCGGTGCCGACCGACACTCACCAGCACGAGAGGCTTGTCTGCTCACACACTGGGGCGGGCGGGGCTGTGAGGTGAGGCTCGGGCTTCGGTCGGAGCACAGGGAGAGGACTGGCGGCGTGAACACAGCCTGAAGGGGTTAGTGCACCACGGCTAGACGGGAGGGAGTCCGGGGAAAAGGGTGGACCTGCCAAAGACGGAAGAGACTTTTTCTTCCCTCTTTATTTTCTGGTGCGCGAGGAGAGGGGATTAAGAACGATGCTTAAAGGAGCTCCAGGGACAGGCGCGAGCCGCGGCTAACAGCGCGGACCCCAGAGACGGGCATGAGACGCTAAGGCTGCTGCTGCCGCCACCAAGAAGCCTGTGTGCGAGCACAGGTCACTCTCCACACCTCCCTTCCAGGGAGGCTGTGCAACCCACCACTGCCAGGGTCCCGGGATCCAGCGACAACTTCCCCGGAAGAACGCACGGCGCGCTGCAGGCTGGTGCAACGTCATGCTGGCGCAACGTCATGCAGGCCTCTGCCGCCGCAGGCTCGCCCCGCCCTCCATGCCCCTCCCCCCCCCCCCCCCCCCCCGGCCTGAGTGAGCCAGAGCCCGCGAATCAGCGGCTTCGTTAACCCCGTCCTGTCTGAACGTAGAACAGACGCCCTCCGGTGACGTACACGCAGAGGCGGGGCCAAATCCAAAGTGGAAACCCAGGAGCTGTGCAAACAAAGAAGAGAAAGGGAAATCTCTCCCAGCAGCCTCAGGAGCAGGAGATTAAATTTCCACAATCAACTTGATGTACCCTGCATCTGTGGAATACCTGAATACACAACAAATCATCCCAAATTGAGGAGGTGGAATTTGGGAGCAAGATTTATTATTTTTTCCACTTTTCCTCTTTTTGTGAGTGTGTATGTGTATGCGTCTGTGTGAGATTCTGTCTGTATACTTTGCTTTCACCATTTGTCCTAGGGTTCTATCCGTCCGTTTTTGTTTTTTTTTAAATTTTTTTTCTTAATAATTATTTTTTTAATAACTTTATTTTATTTTACCTTACTTTATTTTATTTTCTTTTATCCTCTTTCTTCCTTTCTTTCTTTCTTTCTCTCTTTCTCTCCTCTCTTTCTTTCTTTCTTTCCTTCTTTCTTTCTACTTTTTCTCCCTTTTATTCTGAGCCATGTGAATGAAAGGCTCTCGGTGCTGCAGCCAGGAGTCAGTGCTGTGCCTCTGAGGTGGGAGAGCCAACTTCAGGATATTGGTCCACAAGAGACCTCCCAGCTCCACGTACTATCAATTGGCAAAAATCTCCCAGAGATCTCCATCTCAACACCAACACCCAGCTTCACTCAACGACCAGCAAGCTACAGTGCTGGACATCCTATGGCAAACAACTAGCAAGACAGGAACACAGCCCCACCCATTAGCAGAAAGGCTGCCTAAAATCATAATAAGTCCACAGACACCCCAAAACACACCACCAGATGTGGGCCTGCCCACCAGAAAGACAAGATCCAGCATCATCCACCAGAACACAGGCACTAGTACCCTCAACCAGGAAGCCTACACAACCCACTGAACCAAATTTAGCAACTGGGGACAGGCACCAAAAACAACGGGAACTACGAAGCTGTGGCCTGCCAAAACGAGACCCCAAACACAGTAAGGTAAGTAAAATGAGAAGACAGAAAAACACACAGCAGATGAAGGAGCAAGATAAAAACCCACCAGACCTAACAAATGAAGAGGAAATAGGCAGTCTACCTGAAAAATAATTCAGAATAATGATAGTAAAGATGATCCAAAATATTGGAAATAGAATAGAGAAAATGCAAGAAACATTTAACAAGGACCTAGAAGAACTAAAGATGAAGCAAGCAATGATGAACAACACAATAAATGAAATTAAAAATACTCTAGAAGGGATCAACAGCAGAATAACTGAGGCAGAAGAACGGATAAGTGACCTGGAAGATAAAATAGTGGAAGTAACTACTACAGAGCAGAATAAAGAAAAAAGAACGAAAAGAACTACAAACAGTCTCAGAGCCCTCTGGGACAACATTAAATGCACCAACATTCGAATTATAGGGGTTCCAGAAGAAGAAGAGAAAAAGAAAGGGACTGAGAAAATATTTGAAGAGATTATAGTTGAAAACTTCCCTAATATGGGAAAGGAAATAGTTAATCAAGTCCAGGAAGCACAGAGAGTCCCATACAGGATAAATCCAAGGAGAAATACGCCAAGACACATATTAATCAAACTGTCAAAAATTAAATACAAAAAAAAATATTAAAAGCAACAAGGGAAAAACAACAAATAACACACAGGGAATCCCTGTAAGGTTAACAGCTGATCTTTCAGCAGAACCTCTGAAAGCCAGAAGTGACTGGCACGACATATTTAAAGTGATGAAGGACAAAAACCTACAAAAAAGATTACTCTACCCATCAAGGATCTCATTCAGATTTGATGGAGAAATTAAAACCTTTACAGACAAGCAAACGCTGAGAGAGTTCAGCACCACCAAACCAGCTTTACAACAAATGCTAAAGGAACTTCTCTAGGCAAGAAACACAAGAGAAGGAAAAGACCTACAATAACACACCCAAAACAATTAAGAAAATGGGAATAGGAACATACATATCAATAATTACCTTAAATGTAAATGGATTAAATGCTCGCACCAAAAGACACAGACTGGCTAAATGGATACAAAAACAAGACCCATATATATGCTGTCTACAAGAGACCCACTTCAGACCTAGAGACACATACAGACTGAAAGTGAGGGGATGGAACAAGATATTCCATGCAAATGGAAACCAAAAGAAAGCTGGAGTAGCAATTCTCATATCAGACAAAACAGACTTTAAAATAAAGACTATTAGAAGAGACAAAGAAGGACACTACATAATGATCAAGGGATCGATCCAAGAAGAAGATATCACAATTGTAAATATTTATGCCCCCAACATAGGAGCACCTCAATACATAAGGCAAATACTAACAGCCATAAAAGGGGAAATCCACAGTAACACATTCATAGTAGGGGACTTTAACACCCCACTTTCACCAATGGACGGATCATCCAAAATGAAAATAAATAAGGAAACACAAGCTTTAAATGATACATTAAACAAGATGGACTTAATGGATATTTATAGGACATTCCATCCAAAAACAACAGAATACACTTTCTTCTCAAGTGCTCATGGCACATTCTCCAGGGTATATCATATCTTGATTCACAAATGAATCCTTGGTAAATTTAAGAAAATTGAAATCATATCAAGTATCTTTTCCTACAATGCTATGAGACTAGACATCAATTACAGGAAAAAAAATCTGTAAAAAATACAAACACCTGGAGGCTAAAGAATACACTACTAAATAACCAAGAGATCACTGAAGAAATCAAAGAGGAAATCAAAAAATACCTAGAAACAAATGACAATGGAGACACGATGACCCAAAACCTATGGGATGCAGCAAAAGCAGTTCTAAGAGGGAAGTTTATAACAATACAATCCTACCTTAAGAAACAGGAAACATCTCGAATAAACAACCTAACCTTGCACCTAAAGCAATTCGAGAAAGAAGAACAAAAGAACCCCAAAGTTAGTAGAAGGAAAGAAATTATAAAGATCAGATCAGAAATAAATGAATAAGAAATGAAGAAACGATAGCAAAGATCAATAAAACTAAAAGCTGGTTCTTTGAGAAGATAAACAAAATTGATAAACCATTAGCCAGACTCATCAAGAAAAAAAGGCAGAAGAGGGCTTCCCTGGTGGCGCACTGGTCATGAGTCCGCCTGCTGATGCAGGGGACACGGGTTCATGCCCCGGTCCAGGAAGATCCCACATACCATGGAGCGGCTGGGCCCGTGAGCCATGGCCGCTGAGCCTGTGCGTCTGGAGCCTGTGCTCGTCATCGGGAGAGGCCAAAACAGTGAGAGGCCTGCGTACCACAAAAAAAGAAAAAAAAAAAAAATGCAGAAGACTCAAATCAACAGAATTAGAAATGAAAAAGGAGAAGTAACAACTGACACTGCAGAAATACAAAAGATCATGAGAGATTACCACCATGCTGCTCATGGCAGGGCAACAGAATTTTAAATATACAAGCATTGTTCTTATTTTGTGTATTTCAATTCTTTTCATGGGTTTTTGTCTAAAAATACTTTCATGAGTTCAACTCATCCTCTGGGAATCTGATATTTTCCTGTTTCTCAAGCCTTTTGGGAAATAGCTTATCCATAATTTAGTGGGGAAATTTGTATATGAAGCTCAGCATACTACTTTCCACTAGAAGGGCTTTACTTTCTGAAATGTAAATCCTTGTCCAGATTTAGTTCAATTCAAACTTCAAATTTAGATTAGCTGCACTGGCTGATTTGAGATTTGCCATACAAGAATGAATAAATGATTGAATGATTGAATGAATGAATGAATGATTCCAAGGAGGGTCAAATTATTTATTGTGCATTTATGTAGAAATGAGTATGAATCACATAAAGTCACTTGGGTTAAATTTAACATATATCCATACAGTATAGCCTTAAATTTATAGTGAAGGTACTATGTTCAAGTTGTTGCTGCATTAAAGTATGACAGACCGTTCTTGTATAATTTGGTCTGCATAAATATTTTAATTTGAGTTAAGTCTTTGAAGGCAGAATTCAGCCTTTTTAAATTTGGAGAGAATAAAAAAGACTATTCTGCCATATTGTACGCATGAGTATAGATTTTGATTTTCTTGATTTTCTAACTTATCACTCTCTAAACACTTAGCTGCCTTTGTCTGAGGGTCAGTTACTTTGGCTAATGTTGAAATTAATTTACTTTAATTCCTTCCAGTAGGTGCACTGAGTATCTGAAATTGTGACTTTTAAAAACATTTGTTATTAAAGTGCTTATGCATCTTTAAAGTAACTACTTTAATCAGCCCCTTTGGAATACAATATGAAGCTGCACATGATAATAGATATTTTCAAATCACATTTCATACTTCTGAAATTATATAAGCATATGTTCACCATAATGACAACCATCAAGTTAATATAGATATATAATTCGTTTTGGAAGTTAGTTACAGTCCTGCCTGCTCTGAACACAGAAACCCAGCTTTATGAATACATTATTCTATGTGGAGTCACAATCAGAATGGGCAGCCATTTTCACTAAATCTTAAAAAGCAAAAATAAAGACTAAAACAAGCAAGCAAAAAACAGTGTTGCAGCCTTACATGTATCTCTAATTGAAATCAGATTCTTTTGTTTACTGTTATGTTTTATTTAGGCTTATTTATTAACTTATTCTTAATATCAGCTTTAGGACATAAATAAAAGAGATATCCAGTTAGGTTTCTTAAAATAATCCTGAGGCAAACCATTTTTGAATCTTCTAAATGAGGTCTAAAGTGACCTCACAGTCACATTCCAGAAATTTTTTGAGAAAAAAACTGACATGATCAATTTTTAAAAGACTCTTTTTTGTAATTGTATATCACTGTGCAAAACATTTAATAACTGTATTTTGGATGTTAGAAAATATGAATATCTGGTGGGAAAGCGCTTAAAACAAATATAAGATGCAATATTCCTTCAAAAGAAGTCTGATTATCTTGGCAATTCTCTTATGGTTTGGTTTGATTTATTTCTATTCTTTATTTTCATTAAATTGCTATGGTTTTTGGACAAGTTTACAGCATTTGGCAGAAGAAAATCAGTGACAATGACTTAGTGGAACCTTAATCTCATGAAAGAAGTAAATGCTTGTCAATCAAGAAGTATTAACCTTTACCATTTCTTGACCTTTACATTTTCAAGGTAAGCCTATTATTTGGTAGGGAGTAACACAAAACTCCACAGGATGGTCTATGATCAATACAATCAACAGACCTTCACACTGTATGTTTAAAGGTATTAAGAAGATAAACAAACACATCAGAATTTTACCATTTGGAACAGTCCTGTATTGGATGCTTTCCTCATTTGGGGATTTACAATTGATCACTTCTATATCCCAGACTCCACTGTGTTATAATTCTCAATGACTCCACAAAAGGAAAGGTGAGCTGTTGGCTAATTGTTGGCAAATATTTTGGAGTTTAAAGTTTAAAGTTGAAGGTATATTTATCAATTATATCAACTGAAACATGAGGAATACAAAATTATCATTTCTTTCAAAATCACATTTTATAATCATAATATGTTTTTCCTTTTATTCATCTTTTAAATATATTTTGAGTACCTACTATGTACAAGTGACTGTTCTATTCTCCGGCAACACCCCTTTAGAGCTTACATCCTAGTGTGAGATCAATTTTGAACACTTAAGAAAACATTAAAATGTGTAATCAAAACTGCAATAATAACCTGAAAGGAGAGGGATGTGACAAGTGCATCTGACAAGATACCCTCATCTAGCATGGGTGAATATGAGAAAACTAATTTAAGGAAGAATCATTTGAGCTGTTTTAAAAAATGAAAAGAAACTAACCAGCATGGGAATGTGTGACTTAGGTGATCAGGTGGATTTAGAAGTGGAAGCAGAGAAGAGGAGAGATCCCAGAAAATGTATGACAAAATTCAATATCCCTGAGATGGGAAAGAATATGTCACATTTCAGAAACTAGGAGGGAAATTAAAAGAACACAGAGTGCAGGCAATGAGGGGTGTAATATTGCCAAATTTTACTCTGGAATGGCATTTGCCCTGGAAAGGCTCAGCCCACCAGGTACTTCTGTGTGAAAACTTTCTCTGCATTCTCAAAGAAGAACAAATTATAATAGCACATATTTCAATTTTATTTCCTACTTATTCCTGTTGATTTTTTCCTATTTATTTTATTTTTCCATTCTTTTTAATTAATAATTTAAATAATATTTTAAAAATGGAAAGTACTTTGAATATCAATATATATCATCATATACAGTGCCATGAATATCAGTATCCCACTGTCTAGATTCAACAAACGTTAAAGTTTTTCTCTTTGTGGTTATTATAAATTGTGATATCTCATCATTAATTTCTTCATGGTGCATTTCTTATCAAAAATATTAGTTTCTTACATAACCATAATGCCATTATCACATCTGAGAAAATTAGTATTAGTTACTAATATTAACCAATATTCTGCCCATATTTATATATTCTAAATTGTTCTCAAAATATATGTTACATACTTTTGTATTTTATTGTTTGCTTGAACCAGAATCCAGTAAAAGTCACATAATGCATTTATGCTTTAGTTTTTGAAAGATATTTATGACGAACATAAAATTTGGGGCTATTTTTTTCCCTTTCTGTCCTTTAAAGATGTTCAACTCTCTTGTGTTTTGTTTTTTACATGTATGGTAGTTTTTGATTCGATGCTGGACATCCACCTGGATGCTAGATTCCATTATGGAGTGTTTGGATATCATTTGCTGCCTTTGATAATTTCAGGTTTATTTTATGCTTTATTAGCATAGATCTAGTGTACCCTAGTGCTAGTTTATACTTAATACTAAGGTGTAACTTTTTAGGTTTCTAAGGATCACTCAGGGGGTGTCTTCAAGGTTTCTAAGGATCACTCAGTGTTTTATCAAGGTCTCTAAGGATCAGTTGATAGTTCATCAAGGTCTCTCGGTCTGGGTGGAATTTAAACATCTCTGAGCCCTGTGTATGTTCCAAGAATTGTTCAATCTATAGCTCCCTGGCATTTGATCTTTACTCATGTTATATCACCTAACTCACGTGGAAATCAATATTCAGACAAGACTGAGGGGAACGCAGCAGGCTTTTGAAGTTCCCTTTTTTGTTGTTGTTTTATTTGTTTGTTTCTGTGCAACTCCATTCTCTCTAGTACTCCACCTCAAATATTTCAGCCACCTTGCTGTCTGTCTTCTTAATTCAAAGAGACCTCCATTCTCTGCTTGAGTTCCTATCTCTTTTCCATGATCCAAAATTTTTCTATGAACCCTGTTTTTTCCTTGGTTTAATATTATTTAAGCTTCCTGTCTTTAACAATGTCGCTAATAAACAACATATAACTGTAAATAACAATACTTAAAAATTATGTTATGGTCAAAACGATCAAAGATGTTAGTGAGTTTCAGTTGACTAATATACCAACTATATAAATAAATTAATTAGTAACTACCAATATACTCTTCTTAATTTTTTATAGTTATATAATTTTAAGTATTATTTTTCTTTAGAAATAGAAACTGAAACATATGTCATAACCACATTGATCTACTTAGTCTTCTCTAATATCCACAGTCTGAGAAATCTGGACTTGCAAGGAATTTAGAGCTCTAATATTATATATATAATTATATATGTTATATAATGTATAAATTATAGCATATACAATAAATTATATGATATATAACATTTATAATAAATTATATAATAATATATATTTTACATATGTGTAATTTTTAAAAGCATGGTGCTTCTGCTAAAAACTGTGCCTTAGATCTTATATATACCAGTAAATTAGGTAAAATGATTCTCTGGGTAGAACAATGATGTTTCAATACTAGTATTCAGCTTTATTTTCAACAAGTTTCCATTGCATAAACTCATCTAAACTAGAAATTTCATAGCTTCTCTCACAAAAACATTAGAGTAGTGAAATGTAAAGTAAAAATATTGAGAAGAGAAACTAAGGAATAGAAAATAGAAGAAAATATTGCACAGGTTCCCTTTTGAAAACTAACTTCTCATACAGAGTGACTATCTCTGTGGCTGAAATTGTGACTGCCTATATTCACACTGCTTATAAATGTGTCATAAAGATTTACCCAAAACTTAACACTGAGATTGAGATATGCAACCACATTAAAAGCTTTTTCTGAAGACACTTTTAACATGAAATGAATTTTAATTATGGGTGCCAAAGCAAAGTTCTAAGCGGAAATGGAAAGTCTGCTCAAACTCTTATAATTTTCCAAAGCTTAATTTCAAAATATACCAACATACTAAAATACTAAAATGACAAAATAAGAAGGTACAAAAGGAACTACTTTAACCCTCTCTTGTGTCATTTTCTGTCTCCTCTTTTCAAATAATTCTTTTCCAATAATCTCAGCTATGTAGGTAAGACCTCAACAAATACATACACTATTTTAACACCTGTAGTGTGGTAGGACTCTGTTCTCTGCTAGAAACGTACCAGTGAATAATGCTAAAGTATTGCCAATCTGGTTAAGAATATATTGTCAGTGTGTTCTTATTGTTATCTGGCTTTTTAGTGTCTAATCTTCCAAATGGCATTATGTGCTTCATGGTATTTCTCCTTACTGTTGTTTTAATTAAAATGCCCATTCTCCCAGCCAGCAATTGATAGAGCATTGATTTTATTCAGTTACATAGCAATAAGGAATAAAAGACTCGGTCTGGATATAAAATATTAATACTTTAAAGAATGTTTGACTTTTTTTAAATACAAAAGAATGAAGAGGAGAAGCATTTCGTTCAAAGTGTAAAGTGAACTGGAGAATTGTGGACAGACATTATTGCACTCAGATGATTCCAAACAGGAGGAAGGAGACTTTTGAGACAGGTAATATGTCAGTTTATTCCTAAAAGAGGCTCGTCAAAATGATACTCAATGATCTACGCTAATTTTGCTGTTTGAAATTTGGGACTTATAGTCATACATATGTGTAGCCTCGGTGATTAGAGACAATTGGGATTATAATTATCCTTTGCCACAATTTCCCAAACAGAAGGCTGCAATAAAAGCAAGGATCAGTAATAATTAGGTTAAATGTTCAATCATGTAATTACAAAATGGCACTGAAAAGAATCAAACAACAGGTGTTAGTAACTTTCTTCTCTGAAATTGATTTTGAAAGCATATATCATATGTTTAAGTACACGAAAGTAGCTTCCAATGAAGACAATACAGCACAAACATTTCATTAATCAACTCAACTGTTTTCTCTTTTAACATGTGTTATTGTTTTTGTTACTACATTTGTAAAAATAATCTAAACTCATTTTTATTTCTGTAACTATAATGCTTATTTCCTGGTCTTTTCTGTCACAGCTTTTCATTTCTCAATTTTTTTTCACACTCATTTCACTATTATATGTCTTTATGTATTGCTTTCAAGAAAATGACTTGAATGATTTCTGAGTCCAAAAGACAAACCTGTATTTCTCTGACTTTCCAAAACAAATGACAATGTGGCTGAGTATACATTCTTGGTCCCTCTATAATCCTTTCAAAAGTTGTGTAAATAGTATTGAATTGTCTTCTGGCATTTAGTGTTATTGAGAAAATATATAAGAAATTTAATTTTTGTTCTGTAGCTGGCAAACATTTTCAGCCTTTATATTTCTATTTGCTGGGAAACTTTATAATGTCATCTACATAACTGTCATTGGCCTATTTTCTTTCTTCTTTGATAAACAGGGATCCGGTCTCATCCATATTTTCACAATAGACAGGTTTGTGGTAGTTTTTGGCTTTGTCTATTAACCCATTTCTTAAAACTATAGGTGAAAAAAGCCATTTGTAACCCAATTTATTGTGTCTAACAGGCATTCATCTCATGTGGTCTTCCTCAGCTGAAGTAGAATCTTCTTTTTTTCCACCACCGCCACTATTTTAACTGATAAAGTGCAGCACATTTCTATTCTTCAGCATGTAAAGCTATTATGGACCTTAATGTCTATGTACCTTGCCTAGAATGTTTCATAAATGAAGTCAGTACATCACTTCCCCACCCCATCCACCCATTAACATTCTCCCAATTCGTATCTTCTTTGTTTTGTGATGAAGAATGGAAAAGAAAGTTTTGTACTGCATGGGACAGTGACACGAGAAATACCGCAGCATATCAGCTATCTAATGCTATGAAAAAGTTACTTCAAAACATAGTGGTTTAAACAATAATAAATGTTTATTGTCTCACAATTTCTCTGAGTCAGGAATTTGACAGAGGCTTAGTTGTTTGGTTCTGGTCCACGTTCTCTCATGAGTTTGCAGTTAAGATGTTAACTGGGGATGCTGTCACCTAAAGGCTTAGTGAATCTGGAGGATCCAATTCCAGATTCATATATAACTGACTGGTAAATCCATGGTCCCTGTTGGCAGGAGGCCTCAGTCCCTTGACTTATGGATACATAGAGCTATTCTAGTGTTCAAATAATGGTTTTTGATGTCCTCAGTAGAGAGAGCAAGATGGATGTAGCCATGTCTTTTATGATGTAAACCTGGAAGAAATACAGTATAATTTCTACTACATCCTATTGATTACATAGGTGAGTCCTATATTCAGTATGGGAGGGGACTATATGTGGATATGATTACTAGGCAAAAGGGATCATTAGGGGCCATCGGAAGGCCAGCATCACACAGAGCTTCCTCACAAACAGACAGCACAGTAGAAATTTTAGAACTCTAATTTTGTGTTTGGAGCAGGTCTTATGTTGCTAAGCCTCAGCGCAAAGAGTGCTAAAGATTAAATCACCTTGACTGATTTTTTTTTCAGATATGTAACTGTATCCTTTTTTTTCTGTGGGAATGCTTGTTGTATCACTACTCTTGAATTTACTGAATATTTGGACCTGATTTCCTAAATGGCTTGTGTTTATTGACTATTTGGTCCTAATTTTGATAATGCAAATTCTAAATGTCAATCTTGTGAGTTTTCAACTTTTTGTCTTTATATGTGCTTAATTTTGGAGAAATTGATCAGTGACTGATAGCCATATGCACTTCTTTATTTTGCAAATAAAAATCTACCCTTGGTAACTTGTTTATTAACTTACATCTCGAAAAATTAATGTAAGAACCTTAATGTTTTTAAGACTGACCAAATTGTTAACAAACCTAATGTACACAAGGAAAATCATCAGTAAACCTATTTATTGTCAGTATCTTTTGCTTTTAATCATACTATACATTTTCACATCAGTTATATGAAAGAAGCACAAGCCAAGAACATCATCACAAAAATATAAACGTCTTTTCCTTTCAATTATATGAGAGAAGTAGAAACCGAGATAATCATCATAAAAGAATGTAAACTCCAGCTGAAAGGACAAAATATGTATAGTAAAAGAAAGTTACAAGATAGGATGTGCTAATTTTTCAAAGAATGGAAAGTTGAGGGTAGATTCATTAAGACTATAAAACTTTTAGATAATACATTAAGAAAAAAACAGTACTCAGAAATGTTTTTGTAATTTGTTATTAAATTGCCTTACTTTAAAATATTATATTGTATTAAGAAAGAGGAGATTTAAAAGGGGGGCTGCAAGTCATATTCATAAGTATTTCAAGTAAAGTACAAGGGCTAACCTTACATCTTTACTTACTGATTTTGATGATATAATGTTTGATAACAGAAATTTTTAGTACTGATCTAGCTCAGCTCTGTGGGCCAATGTGCCTCATTCTGTACTGCTCACATTCACGTCTGGAGAATCCTGAGAAATCTGAAGCATCTCTGTCAAAACACTAGACTCACAGCTTGCCAGTCTGTTTTCTTTGGCTCAACCTTTAATTATGTCTCATTGCCTGTTATTCCATAATTGCCAACAGCCCTCAATGTCCTGAGTTATCTGACAGCTGGGGAATACATGATGACTGAAGTATGTGGGCAGTGAAAGATCACTCAAGTAGTTTACAGAAGATAGACCAAACTGAACAAAAATAAAATGAAATGCAAAGAAACTTAATTAGACAAAAAATATGCAATTACTGATTACAGAATAGATAAAAGAAACATAAATTGTAATTTCCACAATTTAAAATTCAACAGAGAAACTGAAAAGAGGACACTGTTGAAAATTACATTCATGATTTCGAACAGTTAACAAAGAAAGTATGACATAATAAAGAACAAAAACAAAAATTACTTGTAAGTATAAAAACAATGTCATGGAGACAAGAGCTAAGGGCATCATACACAAATAATAGGAGACACCAAGGAGAGAATGGCACAGATTGTAAAAATATATAGTCAGACAAATAATAGAAGTAATAACCTTATTTTTAAAATAATTAAATTACTAATTTTTAAAGAATGTCAGGCTCACTAAATAACTTCCCAGTTGGAACTATGGTTTTTCATGGAAGACAACATGCCAACACTAATCAGCTCTTGCAGGGTTAATTAATTAGAAGAGGGGGAATTGCTAGAGATAGAGCAAGAAAGAGAGAAAGAGGAGTAAGGAAGAAAAATAAGAAGTGAAAAATAAAGAAGGAAGGTAATATGAATATAACTAAAAAAATTGCTAAAGTTGAAGACAAAAAAAAGTTACTAGCATTTCAATTGGAATGTTGCTTCAAAATGAATGAGAACCAGAGTGACACCTTTTTATTATTTGTATAATCATATGTCTTACTGAATGAAAAACTGAATGCCAGAAAGCAGTGGAAACACCTTGGAGAGCTTTGAAAAAGGAGGCTGAGAGAGAAGAATTCTGTTTCTTGTCAAGATGTTATTTCAGATAAAGGTAAATAAAAAGAATTTTTTAATGCAAGGTCTCAGAAAATATGTACAATTTCTGAGAATATAGCTCAAGGAGGTACTTCAACCTAACAAAAATTAAATTAAAGCAATGATTTCCAGAAAGTGAAGGAAGAAACTTATGAGAAAGATTTTTCAAATAATTTATATTTTAAGTGAAAATTAAGATTTGCTTTTTTAAAGAGGCAAAAGTTAAATCAACATAAAACTGGTTAAATTATTCATCAGCTAGAATATGGAAGTTGAGAAATTTCATCAATATCAAAATTGATTTTTTAGAATTAGATTGATGATGACTTTATAAATTGCTCAAATTTTCAGCTTATGTTAATTAATTGCAAGCCACACACCATTAATGTGTTAGGCTCTGTCCAAGTTAGTATTTCATATGTTCAAACCCTGGAGTAAAATATAAATCGGAATGTTCAGTTGCTCTATTTTTTTGTGGGAGTATCAGCTCAAAATTATTTCATACTATCAGTATGCCCTTGCCATGCCCATGTTGTAAAATTTCCTAAGTATTCTTGAAATCATTTCTGTTTCTGGAACTATTTCTTTAAAACTTTCATTAAGTATTGTTTTCTTTCTTTTTCTTTTAAGTGTCCTATTTTTAATTAAGGGGAACTGAGAGCTTTCATACTCGATTCCTAGTATAGAGCCTGTTTTGTTGTTGTTGTTGTTTCTTTGTTTCTTTATTTAGTTTTAGTTAGTTGACTGATTTATTGATTTTCATTCATGATGCTACTCTAATGTATTTCCTTTTATAAAAGCACCCTAAAGAGTTACATATTTATTAGATTGATATTCCTAACACAGCTTTGTGATTTTGAGCTGAGGGAAAAAAACTGAAGGCAGATTTAAGAACTACTTATGATTTACTGGCGCTCAGTGCTTTGAAATATTTCAGGCTCACTAAATAAACAATAGGAACTGTGGTTTTAATACAGGATATAATGCTCCAATACTAATTTCATCTTGATGAAACAAAAGGAAATTTTCACAGGATAAATCAACATGATCTGAGGGGTACAAATATGACTACAACAGTAGTCTTAAGACTTTTCTTTAACATAAAAATAATCACTATTATTTGATTATCTTCATTATCTTGTTACCTTAAAACAATAAATTTTATAATTTAAACTACATATTCTACAATAATATCACTAATAAATTAATAAAAATACTTTTCTAAATATTTTTCTATTACTTTCAAACACTATATGCATCTTAAGCTTATTGAACAATGAAACAGTATAGAAATCTTTTGTTTTATTCTGCAGATAGCACCAGGCCACAAAAAAAATGTGCATTGTTTTTTTCTAGCTCTGATGATACTAACTGCTCTCAACTGTTTGTCAATATTCTATTTATAAAGTTGGCTTCTTTTAGTCTAAGCATGTTGAGACAGTGTAACTAAGCAAAATTCGTTTGCAACACCTGGCCTAGGATATTTATCTCATGAGAAATCTTGTCCCCAAATTATAATAATTCAGAGTTTCATCTCATGGCCATGGTGTAAAAACAAAGCCACCTGAGAGTGTCTTCATGGCAGTAGGTATACTAACTAAGATAAAGTTTAGTGATTACAAAAATAAATGTAATTCTCCAGTGAGTGGTGTCATTTCTGTTTGCAAGTCCAATTCAGCAAAAGATTATTTGAAAAGTAAATTGTTGCCAAAAGCACTTGTGTTCCAGATCTGCTTTACATAGGCTAGTTTTTAAAGTACTAGCTAAAATAACATCACTAATCTGTAGAAATCAGCTGGCTAAATTACCTAAAAAAGGTTAAGAATTTAATCCATGTAATATTGGCGCTGTCTCCTACTTTCAAATATAAAATTAAATATTTTGTTTCTCAGAAATCAAGTCCTAAGTTGTTTTTTATAAAATTTCAATGTTTCCCTAATGGTGGTGCATGTAGTTATTTGTCAAAAGAGAAGATAATTTGAAGTTTTTGTTCCATATTTTTAACAGCTTTGAACTTCTTTTAACATTTCTGTTAGTGCAGATATGCTAGAGACAAATTCTCTTAGTTTTTATTGTCAGAAAATGATTTTATTTGACTATATTCTTGAGGGATATTTTTGCTGAATATAGAACACTGGTGGGATAGTTGTTTTTATTTTCTTTCAATGTTTTCAATATGTTTTTCATTGTTTTCTAGCAACCATTGTTTCCAAAGAGTATTCAGTAGTCATTTTTTTTTTTACGGTACGCGGGCCTCTCACCGCTGCGGCCTCTCCCGTCGAGGAGCACAGGCTCCGGATGCGCAGGCCCAGTAGCCATGGCCCACGGGCCCAGCCGCTCCGCGGCATGTGGGATTCTCCCGGACCGGGGCACGAACCCGTGTCCCCTGCATCGGCAGGCGGACTCTCAAACACTGCGCCACCAGGGAAGCCCAGTAGTCATTTTAATCATTGTTCTGAATGAGATGTGCCTTTTATTTTTCCCTGACTGCTTTAAATTTTTCTATTTATATTTGGATTTTAGCCAAATGTGTCCAGGTGTCATTGTCTTTGTAATAATCCTGCTTGGTGTTTTCTGAACAAACACACCTCAAATAACAATTGAGTTCTGTTTCTGTTAGCCATTTGAAGACTACCCCATAAACGCCCCACATGCATGGTTCAGGGGTTAGTTTATATACAGAATTTAGGGCTTCCTTTCTCTGGCTCTCTCCTTTCATAGATACTGTCCCTTATTTTCTATCATTTGTGAGTGCCATAAAAAATGTCCTATAGATCTTCAGAACATCAGAATGATGGGTTTTCTATCAGAGATTTAACTGTCCAGCATGTTAAATTGCTCCGTTTAAAAAACTGGGGCCTGTTCTCAGACTAGACACCATGAAAATGAGAAACTCACTCAGTATCTGTTCTTCTAAATGTCATCTGCTGCTCACTTTTTCACTTTGTTCACTCTCCAATGCTTTCTGGTAGTCCCTCACACCCTCCAGATTTTATAGTTATTTTCCCTGGGAGGTTTAGTTCGATGGGACCAAAGTGGGGCTATCATGACTCCTATTTAAATAGGGAAACAAAAATAAATATTTGGTGAGATGATTATTCATGCTTCTTACAGTAGAATAGCAAATAAATATTAAAATATTTTCACCCCGCTGATTAATATTCGGGAAGTTTATCTTGTGGTGAGTGTGTGTATGCTGGGAAGATTTGAAGGTGAGGAGAGGAAGAAAAGAGAAGTAGAGTAGAAAAATGAGAGATTTGAGGGGAAGAAAGATATGATCGTATGTTATATCATTAAGATCTCTATCTATGCGTGTGTTACATATTAAAATATGTATATATAATATATATAAAATATTACATCATTAAGAAAATCTAAGGTATCTAGCTTTAAATAAAACTATCATAAAAGTGATTTGGCTGAATAAAGGGATGAAATTGTAGTTATTAATATGAAATACTCATAATTTATGCATGATTACCAAGTAGCACTCTAAAGATTACATATATAATGTTTCAGAGTAATTTGTTATAAACCCTTATTTAAAAACACTACACAATACAGACTACATAAGAAATTAGAGTTGTTCAGACAAATGCCAACAATTCAGAAAGTAAAAAAGAAAAAAATAGAAGAATTTAATTTCCTTAACAGAAAAGTATAATCTATTCAAAATCTATATGACCCATTAGACTACATGAGTACCTGGACCTTGGTCCTAGACAATAAGTTGCAATTTACTTTATGACTGTCTTTCCTGTCTCATTATTTGTGTTCTGTGTACTTATGATTCAGTGATGCAAGCAACTAGCTGGAAAGCCAAATGCCTATTCTACTCTATCACCAGTCCTTAAAAGCTGGGTGCAAGACTTTTGATTACACAGATTCTAGAGAAAGTGTCAATTCAAGGAAGACATCAGATGCAAACACATTTAGTAAAATTATGCTAGCATCTGTCATAAACTAAATTTGCCCATCATTTTCATATAAAGTAATCTAATGCCTAGAGCAAGACCCTGTGTATGTTTAAATAATAAAAAAAGTAAAACAAATAAAATTCTAGTAGATAGAATTGCTCATTTTAAGCATCACACTTAAAATACATGTGTTTTCAGATAATAAGCTCAAATTAGTGCCCCTTCATCTAAATGTGTGAAATAAAAAGCCATGTTGTAACTGCTTATTTTAATTGTCTTTGTGCCACCAGCTGTGGTATTTTCTAATGGCTGTATCTGCCCCACTGAGTTCGTGATAGGTGTGTGTCTGTCAGAATGAAAGCGAGAGCAAGAGCCAGAGAGGTAGTGAGAGAAAGAGGATGTAGTCATGTGCAGAGATAGCTAGGGGTGGTGCTTGCCCTTCTGTGAGCAGTGAACCTCTACCAACATCTGTATTAAGTTTTTCAGGTTTTGACCATACCCTGAAATACAAGATTTCATAGCCCTGAGTTCCTGAAAGAGTTCAAATGTTGATTTCTGAGTGAAAATAAAAGTAAAACAAAGAAGGAATTACCCCAATACTGCCAATACTTTTACTTCTAGTGATTCAATTATTGCACCAAATATTCTGGTAATTAGCTATAATATTTATTATGATCCATTTAGAATAAAAGACAATGTCAAGAAAGGAACCAAGATTAGGACTTGTGGACAGAGATGAAAACCTTGGTAAGAAAGTTGCCCTGTGATAGTTTTTTCTAATTCTCAAGCAGTTATTTTTACTCAGAACTTAGAAAATGACTGAAAACATCAAGTTGTACATAGCAACCTACTAATAAAATCACATTGGCACTATAATGATATTTATTTGACATATCTTGGACATTGATAATAAAATAAAAGGAATGTAGTTTAACGCAACCTTACTATATTTTAAATGTTTACAGTTGAGATCATTCTGATCCATTCTGTATCTTTTAGCTTTTGCCCAATCAAGACAAGCAAAAATTAGTAAAACCACTTTGTTCTATAATATTCCAATATTACATTGAATTACAATGTTTCATTTTGCTTCAAGTACTTATGCCACAAATTTTAAAATGACAATGCATAAATAGCTGATGTTTTATGTGATCAAATTTTGCTTTCCTATCCAAAACTTACCTTGCTATAATTTAAATCTTATGAATGGTCAGTATATGGGGTGTTAGAGCATTTTAGTACCATGTATATATCAACGACATTAAAATGTATAATTCTAGCACTTTTTTCCCTCTCACATATAATTGCCTACTCAACATAGCTAGTTGAATTGTAATAACAGTCCCAACTTAATATGTCCAAAATCAAACCCTTATTTCACCTATAAAACATACTCCTCCCATAGTCATCCCTACTTCATTAAGTATCAAAATTCACACACAATATCTTAGCAAATCATTCAGATTATTTCTCTAAAATGTGTCTAATGTGTGTTGATTTTTCACCATCTTCATTGTTACTATTCTGATCCAAGCAACCATCATATTTTACCTGGACTTTTTCCATTCTAACTGATCTCCATACTTCCTTTTACCCCTCTGCAGCAGCCAGAATGATTCTTTTAACCATAAATTGGATTATGTCATTCCTCTACTCTGTACCCCAATAGGCTTTTGACTTTATTGGATTTAACTTCAAACTTCTAACGATGTCCTACAGGACTTCTGTGATCGATGCCCTGTTACTACCATGACCTCAACTCCTAGCATTCTTCTTCCTCGCTCTCAACCTGAGTAATTGATCTATCTCCTTGCTGTTCCTTGAACACACTAAACAATTGTTCACCCTCCATCCTCGAGTCATTGTACATGCTGTTTTCTCTAAGCAGTACCTTCATTGGCTAGCATATATATAAAATATATATATATATATATATATAAAATACTTCTTCATACCTTCCATCATTCCCTATATCTCTGACCTTCCTTTATTTTACTGTGTATAATTTACCATCACTTGATGAATTATAGATCTGCATATCGTATGCCTCTTCCCATTAGAACATAAGGTCCCAGAGAGGAGAGACCTTTTTTTTTAAGTGTTTTATTCTAAGTGCATGGAAAAGTGAGAAATACCACAAACTATGTGCTCAATAAATGATAACCTGAAAATGAATCTTTCTTATCAGCATAAGAACATATTATGTATCTTCCAACTTTAAAAGTATTTATTTAACCTGATAATTCCTCTAATTACTACCTCATTTATCTTTACAAGCTGAAAATAAAAATTTTTAAATATTGGTTATATTCACTGTTTCTATTTTCTAATATCCCATACTCTTCAGTCAGTGATAAGACTTTATCATACTGACCTATAACCATTGTTTGACATCCTTGATTATGCACTCTTTTTTTTTTCCACTTTTTCTCTAGGACAGAACTACCTCGGAATTTGCTGCCTACTATACTGGCCAGTTCTCAGTCTCTTTTGCTGGTTGTTTCTTCTCTCTTGATATGTAAATACTGAAGTAAACTAGTGGGTTTTTTTTTCATCCTTTCCATTCCCTCTCTCTCTCTCTCCTCTCTCTCTCTCTCTCTATATATATATGTATATATATATGGATGTATATGTATATATACCCCTTCTTAAGTCATATCATCCTATCTCTCTTTAGAAATTATTTTACTAAAACTCTAAAACTTAAATCCTAACTTCTCTTTTGAATTGCAGACTTACACACTTAACTGCCTACACTTCATCTCAACTTGTATGTCTAAGCATTAAATGGTTATTACATTTAAGTTTTAATTTTTTTCCCAAACTTGATATATAACAAGCAATTCCAATCTCAATAATGAGTATCATTGCCCTTTCAGCTACTCAGGTCATAACTTTAGTGCTATTATTATCATGTTAAATATATCCCAAACCTAATCACTTCTTTTTTTTTTTTTGATAAATTTATTTATTTTTGGATGTGTTTGGTCTTTGTTGCTGCATGTGGGCTTTCTCTAGTTGCGATGAGTGGGGGCTACTCTTTGTTGTGGTGTGCGGGCTTCTCATTGCAGTGGCTTCTCTTGTTGTGGAGCATGGGCTTTAGGTGTGCAGGCTTCAGTAGTTGCAGCACGCGGGCTCAGTAATTGTGGCTCACGGGCTCTAGAGCACAGGCTCAGTAGTTGTGGCTCACGGGCTTAGTTGCTCTGTGGCATGTGGGATTTTCCAGGACCAGGGCTCGAACCCATGTCCCCTGCATTGGCAAGCGGATTCTTAACCACTGCACCACCTGGTAAGTCTCTAACCACTTCTTAACTCCATCACTAATACCAAACTAGCCAAGCCACCGTCATCTCTAATTTGTACTAGATCATTAGCACACTACCTGACTTTTCTGTTTCTTCTTTTGCCCTCTCCTAGGTAAATCTCCAGATAGTCACAGAAGAATTCTTTTAAAGCAGAAGTAAGATCATGTGACCCCCGAGCTCTCAAACATTTCAATGACTCTGACTTAACATCCTATCAGTTTCCAAGGCGTTCAATGTATTTCTGCCCCACTGAGCTTCTTTTCCTTCCTTGGGCATGGAAAGCATGTTTCCTATTTAGGATACAAGTTTTGCTTTTCCTGTTCACCCATTCTGTACTAATCCATATTTCCGTAGACTTCCCATGGCATACTCTTTCACTTCCTTTGTGCATGGAAAGCATGTTTCCTATTTAGGATACAAGTTTTGCTTTTCCTGTTCACCCATTCTGTACTAATCCATATTTCCGTAGACTTCCCATGGCATACTCTTTCACTTCCTTTGTGCATCTGCTCATCTTTTACAGAAGTCCACCCTCTTCGAATGATTTAATATGTGTTTCTTTCCCTCTCTAACCCTTACTCTTGCTGCACAGATAATTATATACTTAGTAATTTCTTTTTCATTTCTATACTGGAGTATCAGCTTCAGGACCACATAAGCTTGTGTAGCACACAGTAAACTCTCAATAAATATTTGTTAAATGAGTAAAAGAATGAAAAGATGGATGATTCAAAAGCTACAACCTTGGCCAAAAACAAAGAACAAATGGCTAAATTACTTTCAAAACATCACATATCTCCCAGAAAATATCACACCCACTTTTAATATGATATATGTATTCTTTCCCAATAGTACGTATTTCTGTGTCTCTACATATACATGACCTCATGACTTCAGAAGCCATGCCAGAATAGTTGTGGTGGTGGGAAGTGAGAGAAAGAAATAGTACTGGACTATAACCAAATATGTTTTCCCCTTATTCTAACAAGAACTTTTCTTTTTAAAATATCTTATTCTCAAGTTTCTAATTAAAGACTATTTTTCTTACAGATCACTACTATTCTTATTTAAATATGAATTATACCAGCTAGGTGAACAAACCATATTTTAATTAAGAAGATGTGACAAAGAGTGATAAGGTATAATACAGATCTAGAAAAAAATTAATCTGTATATTAGAAAATTTCTTCTTTACAGATCATATAAAGGGAGTGTTTGAAAGATGACACAATTCATTATGGTTTATTGAGTATAGTTTGCAGAGAATGTAAGGAGCAAAGTAGTACATTAAGCTGTAAGTCAGAAAATAGTGACTAGTTCAAACTGAGTCACTAATTAGTTTTGTGACCTGTGGCAAGTCACTTAACCTCTCTGGATCTTAGTTTTCTTATCTATAATATAAAAGTGTTAGATTCAGTTATCTCTAAAATCCATTCTATGTCTGAGATTATATAAGAATTTGAAAAAATGTCTCTGGGGACTCGAAGTGATACATGCTATCCCTGTCTATTAATGGGAAAAATATGAATTTATCAAATTGGTTCAGTTAACTTTAGACCTTAGTCAAGCTAAAAGTTTGAATAAATTGATTTGAAAAGTCTGAACAAATTGAATAGACATACTGACTAAAAACCAATTAGTCTATGTGAGTTTCAGTCCAATTTTTTATATGAAGCAGTGATAATATAATAATAAAAGAAAATCCAAATTTTATCCCTACTAAACAACTTCTTTATGAAATAGTTAAGAAGTTAAGTTCTGGGCTAAATTGTCCTTGAATATAAAATATATGGATGATATTCCCATAACATTCTTTCCTCTATCTGGTATTAATATTAAATAATCTTGAAAATGTGAATTGAGAATTACTTTTCTGTATTGTCCTCCAGTAACAGCCTCAACCCCACTCTTTCAAAATCTCCTACTTTCTCTCATCATATCCCCTTCCTAACAGAATAAACGTCTCATTCATTTTACTTTTAATGTCATTCTGAGGATATTTTTGTTGTATCAAGCTACTAAAATCTTAATGATAAAGAAAAGTTTTCTTTATCTTAATGATAAAGAAAAGTAAATGATAAAGCAGAATTTTAAGAAAGGAAAAATATTAGCACTGATAAAATTATTACTAAAAAAAAGTAAATAAGAGTTTTCGGTTCTGCAGACTATCTGCTAGAACTAGATGGTCTTTTATGGTAGTAGCTACAGGTGACTACTGAGCTCCAGAAATGTGACTAGTCCAAACTGTGTGATGTAAGTATACAATGTTCACTGGATATCAAGACTTAGCCACCCCCCAAATTATAAATATATCACTAATATTTAATATTGAATAAATATTAAAATGATAATATTTTAGATATTGGGTTAAAATAAAATATATTATTAAATTTCATTTACTTTTCTAATGCAGTTAGTAGAAAATCTAAATTAAAATGTGATTCATATTGTATTTCTATTGGAAAGCTCTGACATAGAATGTTAAATCCTAGTATGTTCTTATTACAGTCATTTGAAGACTTAGAGATAGTACTAAAGGTCATCAAAACAGTAAATTTTGTTTTCAACCAAAATATTTATCAGTAACCTGTTATGGCACTTATGCAAAGGTTAACATAAAAAGATTTAAAGAACACACTGTCATATACTTCGTGCTATACATGTGTCACAAGTCTAGTATTTTCACTATATAGAATGGATTAACCCAACTGAGAACGATTGTCTTTAAAATATTCCTATATATTGGGTTTTTAATTTTTAAAGTTTCAGAAAATGCTTTAATGCACCCTTCCATGTAGGTTTCTGCCACATAGAGTTTTAGTAAGTTATGGTACTCTAAAATAGGACACTATAATATTTAGAATATTATATTACTTGCATAAAATAATCCAAAACAATAAAAAGAAGCAATTGCTAAAAATGAAATACATCTTATTCCTCCAAATTATGAACACTGATGAAAATAAAATGTTTAATTTTGTAATTCCATTCAGTACCTTTCATTACTCACAGACTTACCAGATATCCTTTAATAGTTTAAAGTTATCATAAAGTGTGACTTTTTATTAGGTATATTTGAGACTTCATTATTTTATGAAAAAACATACTTTCATCATATATATGTATCCATTCTATTTCTTCATGAAAACTAACAAGATGTTTGAAAAATATATCTTCAAATATCAAAATATTTTTGAAGAGATCTGTGACAACAAAAATGACTTTTTTCCAACAATGAGTAGAGATGCTGAATGTTTCTCTGAAGAAAATAGATATTTGATCACAATCAAATGGATGTTTTAAAAGTAGAGCAATTTGGGTTTTGGATATTTACATAGATTCTTTTTTATTTGACAAGCACGATGCTTGGTCAGGTTTGCTTCAAAGTTGACATAAGTTTGCACAGTACCGCTAAGAGAAATCATTGTTGAAATAAAAAAGAAAAGAAAAGAAAAGAAAACTAGAATGAAAGCACAGTCACTATGGAAGATTCCTGAGTTTTGCTTTACAATTAATTGAATTCTTGAGAGCTATCACCCACCTATGAATTTATAAAAATTGTTACTCTGAAGTTTAATTCTTTATTCCATTACACTGATGGTTTCACCATCTGCAGATGGGTATTAATAACCTTACCTAGTGTTTCATTGAATTTCTGTGCGTGTTAAATGAGATAATGTCTATAAAGTACTTAGCATAATCTCCAGCACACATTTTAGCTTTCACAGTTTCAGCTTGCAACCTAACTCTTACAGTACAAAATACAAGTGTCTCTCATTTTATGAAGGCATTGATAGGATAATTTTATTTTTAGAAAATATCGCATATCTACTTTTATGCAGTTTGGTTTCATTGGAGTAACTATAGAGAAGTCATCCTAAAATCATTTATATATTCATGACTTGATTTTTATAGTAAGGCATATGAACAGTTGGTATAGCATCTCATTCCAATATATCTTGAAAACAAACAATCTTTAGAATATAAAATAGAAGATTATGGATAGATTAATAAATCTGAGTATTTGGTGAGGGGGATGAATTTGACTCTCTTTTCTTGACATACTGTCTGCCACTGCTTGCTGAATGGGAGATGGCTCTCTAATTTACTGGGGAGCTCTAATTTAAAATTTTTCAAAAAAATTGTATGTCCCTGGAGAAACTAGCTTTCTGAGCACCATAAAGATGAGGTAATCTCACCCCTCAGAAAACCAAACCCTGCATTTTCATTTCAAGCTGTTCACTGGTACAGCAGAGATTAAAAGCTTTTGACTCACAGGAAATGCTTCATCTTACTCAACTAATTATTTGTTATCCACTGTGGGTGTTATACAGTGTACATTAGAATATATATTTTGGCTGCGCAGACTTACTTTTCTTTCAATTATAATTTTACCTGTATTCTAGTGAGCTGAGTTTTCAATTAGCTAATGTACTGTTATTGATTTATGTGCACATTTTTCTTGGTATTTGCTTATTTGCTAATTTTTTTTCTTTTTAATAGATAGGGAAAGATAGCATTTATCACTTTGGGACATCAAAGAATTTTTTTTTAAATCATAGTATTTCAGACATGAAATGGACTTAATATATAATTGAATCCAACATTTTTATAGTATAGATGAGAAAACTAAGATCTGGAGAGGTTAACTGAATTGCCACAGGTCACAAAGTAATTAGTGGCTAAGTTTGAGCCAGTTACTATTTTCTGACCTACAACATAAGTACAAAGTCCTACTAGTTTTGCTTCAATATATTTTTCAAACAGTTCTCCTCTTCATTGTCAATACTACTGCCACATATGAGACCATAATGTCCTCATATAAAGGTTTAATCAATTTCATCTCAAGAGGTTTTCCCACCTTCATTTGTGCTATTTCACAGCTGTTGAATATATTGAGAATATATTCCTTTCTCCTTCTTATTCCCCAAATTATAATCTTAGATTAGGCAAAAGCTTTTATTAAACAGGACCAAAGCCAGAAACAATATATGAAAGTTAATATGACTAGTTATATATTATTTTTAAATCCACTAAGGAAATCTTTGCCATAACAAAAGCAAAAGATGAATGACATAATGGGAAAAAATGAATGCAGCACAGGTAGTATGTGACTAATATCCTTCATTTACAAATAATTCAGTGAAAGAAATAGGTGGTAGGAAAAAATGAGAAAAATATATTAAATAGATATCAAAGTGATGGGGATGTGAATGAAAGTCAATCCTTGTATTCTCTCCTTATCATGTAAAGTTTATCTGGTTGGGTTCAGTTAATGTTTATAAAACCCAGTTTACATTTCAGTAAAATGAGTCACAGAGAGGTTGAGTTGTTCAAAGTCAGCATGTTCCAGTTAGTTCATGCATGATCATCCAGGCCAGGCCAGGGTTCTGAGACATCTTTAGGTTAGAAGTGGTCAGTGAGCCTTAGATATTGGTGATATATATATATATATATATATATATATTTATTTATTTATTTATTTTATGATACTAATCCTTGAAATTCATGGTCCCAAAGTGCATTATTGGAGAGGGAGGTGAAATTGGGTGGAGGAAGCACATCAATTTCTGGAAACCTCTAGGACTGCTTTTCCCTGGACTCCCGTTTCAAAGCATATGACAAAAAATTTTGCCCCTCTTTATAACCAGAAGCCACAGAAAGACTGATGATAGGTAGATATAGATAGATTTTTTAATATGAAACAATTTATACGTTTGGTGGGGAAATTCTCCTGGCTGGGATATATTGAATTGTTTTACTATATCTTATGATTCTTTTTGATATCAAAATATCTCTTCAAATTTTAAGAAACTAGTTCCTATGCTTTGGAAATTTCTAGCAGTCAGGAATTTAATGATTTATTGAAGTCTGCCATTAGGGAATCATTATATACTGTGTGTTTTCTCACAACGATTTAAGTTAATGTTTCCAGATGACAACCATCAAAAAAAAAATGCATAAATAAGCAAGTACATAAAAATTTGTCAAGAAGATTATTTGTTTTGGTATTGTACTCAGTCTTAATGCTGTCATAAGTGTTAACAGGTGACACTAACTTAATTTATATTATTTTAAAAAATTCTTTTGGAATTGGTTTCCATAGAGGTTATTAATCCATACAACCAAATGATTTCACTTCGCTTGCTACTAAATTTCATTCCCTTTCACATGGACACAAAAACATTTGTAACATCTATTTTAGCTCAGAATCTGATAACAAATATCAGGTCTACTCTCTAATTACAGGGGCTTCATTCAGTGTTCATCACCCATATTCTGAATGCACTCATAAAATTAGTTTGGTGTATATGAAAAGAAAACAACTTCATTAAGAAAAATACGAATTTAACTCTGAAGACAAATAGAAACATTTTTTGATTTTTACAATAATAATTATTTTGAGTAAACAAAATAACCAATACAAATTATCTGACTTTTTGATGGATGGAGAGCTATAATTCTCTCAATGACATTCTTCAGTAATTTACTTTAGCATTTTATTCTTTGATTCTTCAAATAACCATTTCTCATTTTAAAAAAAGAATTTCTAAAAGGATGTAAATGATCCTTTGATATATACTTGATTTTTTTTTTTACAAAGAGAATTGAAAATTTTTGGACTATATTTCCTCTAATATTATACATATTACCTTAAAAAATTATTTCTAATCAATCCTAATTTCATTATATATAATAAAGCTAAAAACTTTAGAAACTTTTTCTAAAATTAAGTATCTTTAAGTAAGGCTTACAACTATTTGAGTCTTTAAAAAAAAAGTTCTTAGTTACTAAGCTATTATATCATATCTACTAGAGACCTGTAATTTATTCTAAAATTCCAACTAATAATCCAAAATGAAGAGAAAAATCAAAGTGTGATTTATTTTCTCTACATCAGATATTTTAAAATTTAAACACATAATGAAGTGGCAATTTCATTTTATCAAATAAAATGCACTTTCAGTTTCATTACTAGATAGACCAGCTGCTAACTTAGTATTACCACTGGCTCAGGCACGCAGAGGAAGTTTAATTTTCTCTTTGTATTCTGGTTGACTTCTTCCCCTCCTCCTTGCACACCTGGAGTATTATAAATGCAAGATTGCATTACATTTCCTCTTCTGTAACTTCTTCTCAATCAAAGCAAGTACAACAGAAAGAGAGTAACCATTTCCTACGGTAACATGCCTCCAACAGTTTATCAGCTCACTGTGGTATCATACCTTCCAATAATCTCAATGCAAGATATCTTTACAAATGGGTCCTGTATATTCTTTACACCATGAAAGTCATTAGCAAGGATAATTAACTGAGACTGTGGTGATGAATAGAGCTGCATTACTGATCAATGTAATAAAGAACAGAAGCCACTAATTACAGATATAGAGACTTGGAGCTACCGAGAAATGTAATTTAACATTGCTGCCCAGATTCCACACAGATTAATATAAGTGCACAATTAGAACAATAAGGTCTTCCCACAGATAATGCTTTTGGGATCATTCCAGGTGTAAGAAAATGTGCCCATCTGCATGAAGTGGCTTGTGATCTAGTAAGTACAATGCCTTAAGAAAAACTTCTAAAAAATTAAATATACCTAAATATTTTGCTAGGTACTCGCATCATAACCTTGGTCTTCTATCACGTAGTTTAGTAATTTCTTTGGATTTTCAAAAGGTTAAAAATAGTTTCACCTTTATATGAGTATACAAACAGCATAAATATAAAAATCTTTGTATCCATAGAGTTAGTTAGAATTGTCTGTTCCTTAGATACAAAGAAGGCATTTTTCAACTACACAGAAAGTAGTAAGTTGTAGAGCAGTGTTTCCCAAAATTACTTGATGATAAGAATTATATGAGGCCCTTGTTAAAATTCAGACTACTGGAAAGTACCCTGGGCAACGAGAATAGGATCTCGAAGGGGAAGGCTTAGGATAGTGATTTCAATGAGCGCTCTGGATGATTTTTAAAATTGGGCAACTTTGGTGCAGTAGAAAGAAATTAGTTTGGGGACTTTAATACTGGTTCTTTGAATCCTGAACTACCTTTTCATAGATGTGTACCCTAGTGAGAGCCATTTCTTCTCTCTTAGTCTCAGATTCTTTATTTTTAAAATATGGAAATATATTATCAGTACATATATTAGAAATGTGTATAACTTGCCTATTAATGTGTTTGTACATTGTACACATGCAGCAAATATCAGTTCCCTCACACTTTCTTCTTACCTTTAAGGGTTCTTTTTATTCAGTAAATATATATATAGTCTCACTAAGAGTAAGGAAACTATATATGTATGTTTCAAATCTATTATAAAGAAGAGGAAGTAAACTCAGGAAAACAGCCTTCTATTGGTCTTCCTGGCTTTTGTGTATGACAGCACCAAATGAACATATCTGCCTGGACAGTGCCCTTCTGTCATGCTTAGAATTTGGTAGCTGGTACATCCTCTAGTTTTAAGTCAAGAGAATTTTAACATAAAGCAGGGGTTTACATCCATTTATAGAAAATCATTTCTGATAACATTCTACTGCTAGCAAAAAATTTTAATAACGTCAGGTAACATATATAAATTTTAAAAAATCATCATTAAAAAGTTATCATACATAATATCAGCAACTATCCAAGTATTTAGAAACAGTTTCTCATTATTATTACTTTCATGGAATGCAAGAAAAATGTTTTGGAGTCTAGTACCATAATTTGGAGGCAGACTTAAAGAGATAATAATTTAAAAATGCTTATCACTGAGTTATTTTGCTATGATTATCTTTTTGCTTCTAATAAGATTATAACTGATATGGCAGCCTCTCAAAATTGTGTCAATAAGAAGCCTTGCTGGAAGAGTTTCCTCTTAGAAAGGGAAAATGCGGTCTTTTTCTCCAAAAGTATAATCCTCATCCTTGACTGGTAATTATACACCTATTTACTTGACAAATATTTCTTGATGACACACATATAGGCCAATTGGAAATAGAAAAATTATTTCGACACAGAAGAGGTCATAAGGATCTTCAGTTCTACAAGTTTTGCACATACATTTTTACAAAATGGCTCAATGATTGACAAAGAAAGGCACAACTGTGAATTCAGAGGAGGGCTAGATTACATATAGCCTGGATGACAAGCTAGGCACTATAACACTTCATAATTTATTTAATGGTGTAAGTCAGTTCATAGCTAACTGAGCTAATAATTAATAACAATTGGGCTAAATAAGAGCCAATAATACCAAAAAAGGTGTTTCCTAGCTTTTGTTTTATATTTATGTAATTTCCTGATATATATACCCACTGGTCAAATTAAGCCATCTCCAAAATAAAGTTAAATAAAAAATTAAAAACAATATTTTGAGTTACTCGTTAGCTCTTTTTTCTTTACTATTTTGCAACTTCAACACCAACCCATTTAAATTTATTTGTATTTTGACAATAATAATTCCACACATACATGGAGTTGCTTTTCACTATTCATCATACTGTCCACCTTTTATCAAACTGGCTAGTTTAAACTCTCATGCAAAAAATATCTTCTTACCATAGACTTTACTATCCACATTGTTTTTAATCTCACTCCTCGTAAAGATGCACTAACTCAATGACAATGTCAGGCTAAGCTTTTGCAATAAATTAATGAACAAAACAGCCCATGGAGTTTACTTCTTAATGGAGAGACATAAACAACAACAACAACAACAAAATATTACCTTAGAAAGTAATACGAGTGATAGAAATGATAGAGCCACATAAAGCAGATGATGGCTGAGGGAGAGTAGAGTGTTAATTAAAATAATCATGATAGGCCTCCACAGGATTGTCGTACTTGAGTAAAATGTGGAAGAGGTGAGGGACAGAATAATCCAAGCAGAGACAAGGACTAGCGCAAGGACCCTAAGGTAAGAGCATGTACAATGTATATTCAAAGGTGATATTTAATATCAAATAAGTTACTAATAGAGATAAAACCTCTAAGTCATGATGCATGCAAGGTATGGCTACTGGGGTTCTGCATTGAATTTATTACTTCAGAGCTTTAGGCTTCTAGTCAAACCATAGAGGTTCATATCTCTTTTCAATTAACTCTATTAATCCTCTTCTACTCTGGAAAGGAATCCAAAATTTTCAGCCACAGAAAAGTTATTCTGTCATGAACTCTTTTTGAAGTTGGAAGACAAACAGAGAAAAATGACAGGATAGTCAAGGCGTATCCTGAATGTTTGAAGCAACAAAAGTAACAGAGTTAGAAAACACCAGTTCCAATTTAACAGTGATGATATCCTTTACCCAGAGACATTGATATTCCCCATATCATTCTTTTTATGTAAATCCTAAAAATATAAATAAACAGCAAACAAAATGCAAATTATATAATTATTTTGCCTCCCTCTCAGACTCAATGATTAGCATGGGTTCAATTTTTAAAGAGATGAAAAGAACAGAAAGAATAATAAAAGATTGGGAGTTGTAAACAATAGCAAAACTAGGTACCTGAGGCAAAATCATTGAATTAGACATAAAGGAAACCTTTGAGTTTTCAAGAAGTCTGTAAATGGAAGTTTTAGGCTCTATCATTCTCACAATAGAATAATAAGAGCATTCTCTGCTATTAGCTTCAGCTTTTTTCTAAAAGTACCACTTTATAGATCTTATTATTCTCCCACAGATAATTTCTATGTCTAGTAAAACAGAGAACATTACAGAGGTATGACAATAATTTTATTGCTCTTCAAAGGCTAAGAAAAGTATTTTTAAAAGTTCAATATTATAAATCAGTGACTGGCATAGAGTAAATATTCAATAAATGTCAGCACCTTCTCAACGCCTTTTCTTCACTTGTTCTCATTTTATATGTGCAACTAATTATACAGTTATTTAGAGATTTCTAATGAGGCTCTCCCTTGTGCATTAAAAAATGGGTTGAAATAACATTTGATAGAAATATATTCCGTAAGTGGTTCTGTGTTACTGTCAATAGTGTACTGCTTCTGCCCCTAGACACAGAGATGCAACACCTCTCAGAGGCTCACTTATTACCATATCTAATTAGTTTATTTACCTTAATTAAAATTTTGGCAGGTTTTATTCAAAACCTCACATTTTAACTACACAATAAGAAATTTATAGGTACTTATAGGAACACTGAAAAGCGTAGCTTGAGAAGAATATGAAACCACTAAGATAAAGACACCCCTTAAGGAGTAAGGAGATTAAGAAGTCTTAAAGCTAAAGGGTCTAGTCAAGGCTTCAATAGCTCACCATCAGCACCCCACCCTCCTCCACCAAGTAGTCCTTCACCCTGTCTGTGATAGGAAAAAAATGTTTAGATCAGTTATTTCAAGCAGTCATGAATTGTAGAGAAAGCACTGGAGTTTCAGTTATATGCCAAAAGATAAAACATCTTTTTAAATGCCCTTTCTTACTCACTAATTGCTTTATGTGTTTACTATTTAAAATGGCTACAATATAAAAAAAGTTTAGTAAAGAAGAAAGCAAATCATGAGAAAGGAAATAATATACTCAGGGTTAAGATTAGCAGCCAGAAATACCCACTGTAAAGTCCTGAGTAGATGTAGAGATGTACTAAAATGTTGACTCTAAAATTCCTGGTGGTCAAAGCAATCAGCATAAAATTCAGAGATATAGCCTCTATAAGATTAGAGAGGCAGGGACAGAGGGGAGCCGGTATTTGAAAGAGATATACCTTCTACTGATAACAGAGGCCTAATAGAAATGTCTCCTTTGGGATACTGTAAAGAAGAAGCTGTTCCATATATTGACTGATGTCCTCAATAACATTCACACAAAAGGAAAGCTAACAAGTTTCTTTTGATTGTTTCTTTTAACATCCAGAACAAAAGCTGGTGGTAAATGCTTATGTGCAATTCAGAGAGCAATTCTATCAGGGGCTAAGACATTGCTATCCAAGTATATAGTTCCTTGGTTGTCTCAAACCCAGATTTAGTCCATTGGGATCTAAGAGAAAATAACCTTTTTAGGTGTAGAAAGTGCATTCATCATGATGGGAAGAATGTCTTTATTTCATTCTTTCAAAAGTTACAGGATTAAAAAAAAATTTAAGGTAATTCCCCAAATTAAGCTCCAATAGAAGTAATATCATACTTCTGTAAAGTATGTCAAACGGTATGATGGTTTAATGATCAGTGTTCCAAAAGGGAATCACCATGAGAAATTGCTGTTTTGAATTTTTTCTTCCTGAGGCCAAAGCGGTAGTAGCATTTTTATCTGGCCATATTCTCTATCAAGGTTCACTTTGAAAACTTCAAAGGCCATATTTGGAAAAAGAAAATATCTCTCATTTTCATTCCTCTTCCCTTTGAGCCAGCATGTAAAAATGGCAATCCTTTTAATCCCAGGGAAAAATACTTTTAGACAAACTATGTAGGTGTTCTTTTTTTTCCTGGGAATATATTAAAAGTAATGTAGAAGAACTATTATAAGTAATGAATTGGCACAGTAAGGCATTAAAAACAGAACAGGTAGAAATCATCATAGTTCTCTACCAATTTAGACTTCTTACATTTAAGACATGACACATTAATGGAAGCCTTTAGGGCAACAATAAAGTTAAATAATATACTCAAAGATAAAATGATCTAATTTTTCCTTTTAATAACAATTACTCTACATATTACTAGAGACTATAAAATAGTAATAGATCGATTTAGGATGCTAGCATCTTATATGAAATATATTCCCATTGTATATGAGTGCATTTTAGTTCCAATCTTTTTTTTTTTTTCTTTTTCCAGCATCAAGGGACTGCTGCTTTGGGAATAAATGGGACACCTACATGAGGACCATAAAACACCGAGTTTTGGCAACCAAAATTTTCCATTCATCTTATGATTTCAGTGGTTTCATTCAACATTCTACCACCTCACTGAAAAGCAGGGCAATGGTGAGGAAACTACCAAGTGTTATCTTTGAACTAAGGAGTAACCTACTTTAAAGTGTCCTGCCATTAGTTACAGATAACCTAATATATGTTCCTGTATATTTTTATTATATTTTTCCTGTTACAAAATCTTCAGAGAAAGAATTTCTTAGAGTAAGTTTTTAATTTAAAATTCTCAAATTTGCTTTTTATTGCTACCAGTACCACCTTTCAGATAATTTTTAGTAGATTACTATGTGAAGTTTTACAAGTTTATATATTCTTATATAAGACAGAAATTTCCCAGGATGGTATTAGTATTATTGATATATCATGGCAAAACTGATTAGACAACATAAATCTGAATAACCCTTTTATACATGAAGTAAATAGCCATGGATATAAAAATAATATTATTGGGCTTCCATAGATATTATCTTAAATATTCTTTATACTTATTAACAGATTTTTCTGAATACTTGACTCTATGTGCATTTTATATTAATATATAAACCAGATTAATCTAATTTCTCTAAATCCTAAGAAAATCTCCTAATAATATTCAAATTTTAGATTTTACAACTAGCCTGAATTTCAGATTCTGCAATTCCCAAATCACTGAAAATCAAAATGTTTTCTAACTTATGGCAAAATCTGATATGAACAGACTCTGATGCTGTATATGCAGTCTTTATTAATCACACTTAGTTTGAATATTCATATATTTTGCTGCCAAAATATGTGCTCAACCAGATTCCTCAATGGATATAACATGTGCAATTTATTACCTTTCTTAAATGCAAAATATTCAGGCTTCTGTTCCCAGGGGATACTGGGCCTGGATAGATATATCACTGTGGGTAGACAGATACATTAAATGGACAAGTTGAATGTAAAATAAATGGAGTAATCATTTAACCCACTGAATAAAATAATAATTTATGAAACCATACTGATATAAACAAATGCGTAAAGAGAGAGCTCTCCTTACAATAGGAAGCTAGTTCATATATGTATATATATTATAATATAGTATCATATATTGTATTGTATATATAATGTGTAGTTATAATTATATATATAAATAATATACATAATAATATGTAATGAATGTATTATAAAAATATATACATATATAATTATAAAATCATCAATGGTTGATAATACTGGTGACTGAAGATTTGATGAGCATCAAGATTTTTAAATAGTTTCAAAATATCTTCTTACTATTCCTAAATTGATCACATAGGAAAATATAGTAAATTTATAGTGAAGAAACCTAGTAGACATCACCTTAACCATGTGACCAAATTTAATATCACCAATACTGAGACAAAAAAGAATCATTTTCCTCTTGATTTCATTTATTGAGAATAAAAGACAAAAAAAATCACTCAGAGTATTCTGTCACAAATGTATACAGTGAATTTGATTATGAAAAAAAAATCATATCAGAGAAACTCATATTGAGGAATATTCTGCAAAATAACTGATCTTTATTTCTAAAAAAAAAAAAGAAAAATTCAAGTCAGGAAAGACAAAGGCTGAAGAAATGTGCCAGGTTATAGAAGAGACATGACAAGAAAATGCCATTCCAGCTCCTATAACTTTGATAGAGATGATTGGCAATGGAGTTTATTCCAATCAAAAAGAAAGAAATAGTCCTGAATATTATCAAGTATATGAAAATGGTGCTAATTTTGAAGCAAATGAAATTAACTTTTAAGGGAAATAATTTAATAAGACAAGTTAAAAAGTGCCCTTCTATGGCCACTAATGGCTGGAAACGGTAGAAGAAAAAGAAGCAAATATGTGAACATAATGGAAGAAAATGAGAGACAATAAAAGAAAATGAAATACAGGCAATTATAGTGAGGAAAATAAAAGTCATCTAGAAATATTGAGTCCTAGATATCCAGGAAACAATTAAGTGAGTTACTGTAGTATGGTATAAACATAATTGGTTTTAGCCAATAGAAAAAACAGTTTGAAATAGTTAACATTTAAGAAAATTTAAATGACTCATTAGGAAGCAGAATATATAAAGTTTCGAAAAGTAAAGCAACTTTAAGTAAAAAGTGCATGTTTTGTGAGAAACAGATCAGATCCTTGAATAATTTAATGACTCAGAGTCCACATTTGGGTCTCAAGCACATTTTCCTGATAAGATATTTCAGTTGTGAAGGATTTTGCAATGTGCCCGTCATGTTAGTTTTATATATTTAAATAAATATAAATAAATAAATAAAGCATGAAAGAATGAAGGAGAAATTTTCTTCTGCAATGAAATATACATATATGCAATTAGCTATTACTTCTATATTTTTTGTCATTAATGATAATGACCATCCACCAAGCCAGAACTGGAGACTAACTCTTTTGTCTCCCAGAATCTCCTCATTAAATGAACCACTTGGACATGATTTTTCTTCTTTTCATTTATTGTTAAAATAATACTTCAAAATTTTATAGTTTATCTAGTAGATTAATTCCTTATTTTCTAAATTTCTTTTCTGATTCCTACTTGATTCTTATTAATTCATCATTTCATCTTTCACATTCCAGAAAGTCTTGTTTTTTCTTTAAAAAAAAAACTGTACTGATGCCCTCCCATTGCAAAAATTTCTTTAAAAAAAAACTGTACTGATGCCCTCCCATTGCAAAAATTTCTTTAGTGGCTTCTCATTGCACGTGGAATGAGGTTCAATTCATTATCATTGCCTATAGTTTTGAATAAAAAAAAGTCAACACAGTTTTTAAAAAATTAAAATTCAGATGCTTGAAATTTTAGTTATCTTATAAGCCTTATATTTATACATGATCAGTGAACAGAATTACATACTACTACAAATAATAATAATAATTATTATTATTATAGTTATTCATCTTGGCTTCAGTAGAGGGTGCCATTTCTGTAAAAAAAATGTAATTGGATTATAGATATTAAAATCACCAGATGGGGAACTGTGGTACTAGTAATGTTCTATCTATCTTTTCTTTTTTTTAATGGCTTTATTGGAGTATAATTGCTTTATAATTGTGTGTTAGTTTCTGCTTTATAACAAAGTGAATCAGCTATACATATACATATATCCCCATATCTCCTCCCTCTTGTGTCTCCCTCCCATCCTCCCTATCCCACCCCTCTAGGTGGTCACAGAGCACCGAGCTGATCTCCCTGTGCTATGCAGCTGCTTCCCACTAGCTATCTATTTTACATTTGGTAGTATATATATGTCCATGCCACTCTCTCACTTCATCCCAGCTTACCCTTCCCTCTCCCCGTGTCCTCAAGTCCATTCTCTATGTCTGCATCTTTATTCCTGTCCTGTCCCTAGGTTCTTCATGTTCTATCTTTTGATCTGAGTGCTGGCTATATAGGTCAGTTCAGTTAGGGAAAAGCCATCAAGTGTAAAATTATGGTTTTTGCAATTTTTGGTATTATATAATTATAGTAAAAATGTTAACAACTGTTTGGAGATTTAGGGTAAAAGGTACAATAAAGAGGAGGGAAAAGGGATGAAAGAAAATATATATTAATATATTCTCATTTTAATTAAAAATCCCATGAAAGATCTAAATTTTCCATGTATGATTGTTAATTTAAGGTTAATTTATCTTAATGATTATCATGAGGTTCTTATAGTAGCACTTAAATTACACATAAAATATATAATCCTAATATAGCTATTTATTTTCTAATCAAGAGCATAAACCTTCCAAAAATTCCCTTCTACATCTTTATAGCTGAATTTATTTCTCTGATTTTTTTGTTTTTTTTCAAATCGTGTCCTTCAATACAGAAACCGATACTGCATTTATCCGTATTTATTTAGGTCTTTCCTCAGCCCTACTGCCAACCCATGTGTCTTATTCTTAGCTCAGTGAGCTGGCACTAGTTTTGTACCTCAAGATGTTTACTCTGGCTAATTTAGCTAGTGATCTTCTAATGTCTGGTGTTTGGCAATAAAGTCCCAGTTGGAGTTTTCAACCAACAGCAGTTTGTATTTAGTTTCTGAATCTCTGTTTTATAGTCTTAGTACCTTCCCTTCTACTACATGAAGACAATTGCTCCTAGGGACACCTGAACCTGAAATGAACTGAAAATATTTTACAGCTTTCAACTTGCCAGCAGTAGAAGAAATATTCATACCAATCCCAGCACTCTGAACAGCTGTTGCTATAAGGTGATGTTGCTAAAGAATCCCAAAATAGAACAAGGCAAATACCATCACTACAAGGTTTCCACTGTTTTGGAGATATCCAGCTGGAAACTTAATTGTAATTTAAACAGAGAATGCAGAAACAGCTTTCTTGCATCTATTCACCATAGTTTTATTGAATTGGATAATTTAATCAATAAGTCACAATACTCTCTAGTGCTGTGCTATGTAAAATTCTGGAAGCAGAGAAATTTGATCTTTGCTGCCTATTTCTTCCATCTTCCTGTATTGCATTCCTCTAGGATTTAGGTAATATATCTCCCATTTTAATTAAGTCTTTATACACATGCAATCTATTTTCCGTTCTTTGTGTTAGCACCCTACCTCCAAAAACCGCCAGGAACACCGCTGTGTTTATTCTTGTTTGCAGCATTAGGGCATACATACAGTGAAATGTGAGGTGTCTTGGTAAGAAGGTGTATTAGAGTTCTCCAGAGAAAAGAGAACCAAAAGACTATATATATATACACAGGTATTCCTCGCTTTTTGAATGTTTGCTTTATGCCACTTTGTTTTTATGAAAGACCTGTATTAGTACCTGTTTTCACTAACCAACAGAAATCTAAAGAGGTTTTTCACTTTTAGGAAAAAATTGCTTCTTTGCTTTAGGCCATTTCAACTTACAAACGTTTTCATAGGAACACTCTACTTTCAGAGAAAGAGAATGAGAGAGAGGGAGAGAGAAAGGGAGATATTTATTATAGGAACTGGCTCATGCAAGTTTTGAGGCCAAGACGTCCTACAACCTACCATCTGCAAGCTGGAGAACCAGCAGAGCCAGTGGTGTAATGCAGTCCAAGTCCAAAGATCTGAGAACCAGGAGGTTTGATGACTGAGGACAGGAGATGTCCCAGCTCAAGCAGAAAGAGAGCAAATTCATTCTTCCTCTGCCTTTGTGTTCTGTTCAGGGCCCTCAAAAGATTGGATAATGCCTTCCTACATTGGGGAGGGCCATCTGCTTTATTCAGTTCACCAATTCAAATGCTAATCTCTTCCAGAAACACCCTCACAGACACACCCAGAAGAATGTTTTACCAGCTAACTGGGCGTCCCTTAGCCTAGTCAAATTGACATGTAAAATTAATACCATCACAGTGGGTATTAAAAAGAAGCCTATTATACAAGTTAGGCTTTGGTTGAGTTGTTTGGAGGAGTGTTTAAGGAAGCAGTAGCTTGCACTGGATTGTATCCTATCAGGAGCAGGAAGCAATTCTATGATAGGGTATCTCAAAACATCTTATCCATGACAATGATACACCAGAGTGAGGCTAATCCTGTAATTATTGAAGAAACAGCCATTGCTCATATTAACCAGGGAAGGGTTATACTTGTGAAGCTGTGGGTTGGGTAGTGCTTTGTCTATGCTCAGCCATGATTAAGGAATGGTCTTGTTTTTGTCTTTATCCATAAAGATCAAAGAATGGTCTTATCTGAATTTGAGGTTCTGTGAAAAAGTTTATTTTCAGCAGGAGACGCGGAAACCTAGCTGTGAGTGCCAGGACAGCTTGAAGCAACACTAAGGCCTGGCTGAGAGTTACGAGGCCACAGCCTGCATGTCAGGGGCTTGCTCTTTCTCACTTGTTTCTATTAAAGAATGTTAATAGAATATTCCATTGTAAAGTATAAAATGTAAAAAGAAAATCATAAGAAAATTTAAGAATTCCTCATAAAGGTATTTATTCATGGATTCATTCATCTATTTATTTTTGGAAATTAAGGCAACACATTCAATTTCCTTGCAATCATATGATCTAAAGCATATGTGGTGGTCATTGGCCAGAATACGATTTTTTTAAGGCCTTCTATAATTAAACTTCAGTTCAGAAATACATCATATTTAGTGCAAATTTGAGAAAACTTATTTCTGGCCTGAGCTCTTAACTCATGATAAATACATCTTTACCTCATCAACCCTTGATCACACTCAATCACTGTTTCAGTGGCAGGGCATAGCCAGTTTTAGCAGCTTCTCTAAAGGTCCCCTGTTCTAATGTGGCCTGGCCAAGTAAAGTAACTGTGGGCCATGGTGGGCTCCTTTCTCTTCTCAGGCTGGGCTATGCATGATGAGTGTCATAACTTGGCCAACTCCAATGCACGCTTATGCCCCTGCACATTTTCCACCTCCACATCTTAATTCATGAACCATGTGTGCAATAATGCTTGATCCAGATCCTCCCAATGGCTGATCCCAAGTAATGGCTCTTCCATTTAAATTGGTTATACCTGGGTCGAGATCCAAGCTCTTCTCAACTGCCAAGTACTGGGGAGGAAAAGCTCCATTTACCTCTACCAAATCCACGTCCTTAGGACTCAGTCTTCTTTTCTTTAGTGCCCCATTGGAGGTAGGGACAAAACCAATATCTATGACAGAGATCACATCTAGATACAAAATAGCTCACAATTCTTGTCAGTGTAATGTTATGCTTTTTAGCAGCATCTTTACAAGCTATGAAAGCATCAGATACTTCTGGTACATTCCTTACACTGATGGTCCCTTCGTCCTTGAAAATTGGAGGAAGTTTATTTAACTGCTCCAGGCTCGTTGGGACCAAACTGGCTCATGACTTGCATTGTTTTCCTGTCCTTGTCTTTACCTCAACTGGTACCATCTCATTATTAAAGTAGCCAGCATCTTTAGCAGCTTTCCATCTCTGCTCTGACTACAGGGTGTATTTGTTACATTTTTCTCTGCTAATTTTATGTTTTGCAGCAAGATTCTTTGCAGTAATTCCCATGGGGAGTTGGAGACGCTGCTCTGTTAATGCTGCTTGCAAAGAATCTTCCAGCTTGAGATCTGATCAAAACTTGGCTCTAAAATGCACGTTTCTGACACAGTAAGGAGCCATATTTTTGGCTGTTCCACACAAGACAACTTCAGCATCTTTAACACACATTTCCTGACATCCATTCACAATGGACTGGAAACCAGAGCCACAGAGTCTATTAACAGTGAGAGCTGAGGTCTCTTTCGGAACTCCCACATCAAACTGATGTGCCTTGCCAAGTATGCAGCATCTGAAGAGCTATTTGCCAGTTTATTATAAAGGATACAACTAAAGAACAGACAAATAGAAGAGATGCATAGCGCAAGATATGGGGAGGTGGGGTGTGGACCTTCCACACCCTCTGGGCACCCACCTGCCCCAGCACTTTCATTTGTTCACCAACTTGAAGCTCTGATGGGTTTATTCTTCATTCATAACAGAAGGATTTGCAAAAACAATGGAATTCATTTTTAATAGTAGAATTTTTGTTAATCAAATTCTGGAGAGGACAGTATCATTTGATGCAATGGGAGTTATAGGTAGAAGTTTTAATCTGCCTCTAAAAATTTGGCAAATATAAGGTTAATCTCCCCTGCCCTCCTAGTATTTGCACTTGAGATTTTCTTTATATTTAGTTTCTAAGTTAAAGGAATCCTGAATGAGAGGAATTGAAGACACATGTTTAAAATATAAAATTATAATTTTCAGTGCCATCACTATATTATATTTTAAAAGTTCTATGTCTTATGCTGCATTCATAATACTTCTATAGTATATAGTTTAAGAGCCATCTTATCTTACTCGATTGGAACAATTATTTGGTAAGTTAATTGAAAAGTAGGTTAAAGTAGGAACCATATACAAACAAAAAATGTATGCATACCTTAAAAATTTTATTTCAAGTTAAAACATACGCATGCACCTTATGATGTAGGGACAAAGCCTTTCTTTGAAAGTTAGTTTACTGATTTATTTTCCACATTTTGCATAAAAGACATCCTAAGGCCTCACACAACAACTAGCAATGGTTTCATTAGGTAAAGTAAGAAGGGCAGAAGGTGTGGAGCAAAAGAGAGGCACTTATTAGCCACAGTTATTCAGTTGGTATATTTTCAAAAGGGAATTGAAACCTTCAATTAATCTCAAAGATTATATGAAGACATATTAAGAGAGTTTCTGTATGTTCTATAAATAAAGTGGATACAGTCCACTTAATGAATAAGGCTTTTATATATTATCTGCAAGGGCTTATAATTATTTTTAAGTATTTTATAGCCTTATGTCATAAATCTTAGTGTCTATCCATTAGGTGGGTTTCTGTTGTTGTTGTTTGTTTATATATATATGTGTATATATGTCCCCTTTCCTTACTTAAGGTACCACTGCAAAGTATTTTGGGAAATTTAGAATAGAAAGCAGAATTCTCAACAGCAGGTCCATTTAGTTGGTTAAAATATGTTTATAACTAATCTTTTAAAATATATACTTGTAGAAATATAATTTTCAGACAATGTTCATCTATTATATATATATATATATATATATATATTTCCCCCATAAACACCAATTATATGTTGACATCGATCCTACTTGTTAGCTATGCTGTCAGTCAAAACAGATCTGACTGCTCTGTAATGGCATTTGGCAGAAGTAAATGGAGATTAGGGGATAGAGAGATCAGTTCAGGCCTCCAGGACAATCTGTAGCTTTCAATTCCAGCCAATCAGTGACACCTGCATGTGGTAATCATTCTCCTTGGTTACAAGTGCTGGCAGAAACTAGAGACGTGTTTTTCAAGCTTAAGCAAAACGAGCTAAATATAAATGTGAAAATCCTCTTCATTGTAGAATTTTCATCTTCTTTTGAGGAAAAAAAAAAAGGACAAAAAACAGGGTTGTTTTATTCATATTTTCAATTATTTTGTAGTAAGGTCAATTAAGCTTAAACACACCAATGAAGGATAAGCATGTTGGGGATAATATTTATCTTCTTGGGCCCATGACAAGAATTCAAACTGCAGTCCAGTATCCAACATGGGACTTTAAACGGCTGTGCTGGTGCCCACTACACCAGTCTCCTTTTTAGTTACTTGTTAGAGCTGTGTGAACCTTTCATCTTGTGAAACTTGCCAACCTCAGGAATATTTTATGAGTTACCAGCTTTGCAACTTTTGTAGAATACATTCAAACATCACTTTTACGGGCAGCAGAACTGTAAAATGTCTCTCCAAAGATTAAAGAAAAGTATATAAAAAGGAAACTATGGAAAGAAAACTAGTAGCATTCTCCCATCATTTCCCAGCAAACTCTTGTTTTCTCTAACTTTAAATGAAGTCAGGCCTCGACTTAGGGGTCAGCAGACCATCCTTCTGAGGTTATCATTCTCAGTTGAATCTGTCTCCAGAAAAGCAAAAACACTACAGGTAATAAGCTTCTTCCATTTTTTTCATTCAGGTATTTAACTGCCATTCTTGGGTAAAATAAGACATTACTTTATAATACAGTATTTTTCTTTTTCTTTTCTCCTCTTTTCCAACTAGTTATCCCTAATCTTTTAACAAATTCTCATATAAAAATGTAATATTTATTTAATAGATGATGAAATATGCCAAAGTTTTTTTTTAATAAAGATCAAAGAGCTTGTAAGAAAGCCACACTGTTTTTCCAAATGTGAACAGTAGTGCATTGTTATAATGCCTGTGGAAACCCAGAAGGGCAGCTAGATGCTAGATCTGGTGAACAGGATAAGCCTGGATTCAGATCTTCAATTAAACCCTTTTGAAAATTTGACCTCAGAAAGATTAAAACTGATTTTGTAAGCAGATTTTGGGGAGCATACCTACACAGTTGGCCTTACTTATGGCAAAAAGAGGAAAACTAATAATTATAGAACACCTAGTACATTCCAGGGTCTCAGAGTCACAGATAGTTTTATTTGCTATCTTATATCCATTCTCCTTCTAGATATTATTTGAGGTCAGTTTTAGAGTCTCCATGGGAATTTGTCCTTGGGTTCTTTCAGAAGAGGAGCATGCATGAGACAAATCAAGCAAATATTGAATGGTGAAAATTCAGAATCTGTCTATTGAATGAATGTCAGAAAATTTGGAGAATTTATAAGTGGTAGTTCTTTTTTCTCCTGAACTAGAAATTTAGGAGCTACTGCCATCTTGCTACCAGAAAGAGAGTCTGAGGGTAGTTGTTCCTACTCACTGAAAACAAAGTCAAGATAAGATCAGAGAAAAACCAAGACCTAGAATATTGTTTAAGCCACTGCATCAAGCTTGATCAGAAGTCACTTCTATCCACGGACTTTTCAAAGGATCAAGCACTGGATATGAAAGCCACAGCACAGCCAACTGCACATATTTGTAAACTACGTGGCCAGCAGAAGCAACAGCACCCAACACTTCCTACTCCCCACATAGCAGAGAAAGTTAGCTCTCCCAACTTGCCTCTGTTAGAGTACACAAGATTTTATCAGCATGTTGTTCTTGAAAGGGAAGTGTCAGTTGTTTTCTTTAGAAGAAGATGGAAAGAGAGAAATGAGTAATTGCTGCTCATCTTTCAGATATAATAACCGGTTAACATAAGGACACGATTCACTGCAATATGTCTCACACGCTATGAGTGGCTCAAACTGGATAAAACTATGGCTTAAAGCAGAAAGACAAACTGAAGGCCCACCCAATCTATCCAATTTACTTTAAAGTAATTATTAATAATCCCTTTAAAAATGATAAATCTGGAAAAAGCCTAAGCCAGACAGGATGCCAGGATAATAGGTATAAACCAGCACTGTCCTGCAAAGGAAATTATCAACAAAACAAAAAAGACAACCTACTGAATGGGAGAAAATGTTTGCTAATGATATGACCAATGAAGGGTTGATATCCAAAATATATGAACAACTCATACAAGTCAACATCAAGAAAACCCAATCAACTCGATTAAAAAATGGGCAAAAGTCCTGAATTGACATTTTTTCAAAGAAAACATACAGATGGCCAACAGGCACATGAAAAGATGCTCCACATTGTTACTAATCAGAGAAATGAAAATTAAAACCACAATGAGATATCACCTCACACCTGTCAGAATGGCAATCATCAAAAAGACCACAAATAACAAATGTTGGAAAGGATGTGGAGAAAACACTTGTACATTGTTGGCGGGAATGTAAATTGGCATAGCCACTGTGAAAAACAGTATGGCAGTTTCTCAAAAAACTCAGAATAGAACTACCACATGACCCAGCAATTCCACTTCTGGGTATATATTTGAAAAATACAAAAACAGTAATCTGAAAACGTACATTCATCCCAGTGTTCATAGCAGCATTGTTTACAATCACCAAGGTATGGAAGCAACCTAAGTGTCAACAGATAAATGGATAAATAAGATGTGGTATATATGTATACAATGAATACTACTTAGACATAAAAAAAGAATGAAATTTTGCCATTTGCAACAACATGAATGGACTTGGAGGATATTAGGCTAAGTGAAATAAGTCAGACAGAGAAAGCCAAATACTGTATGATATCACTTGTATGCAGATTCTAAAAAAGTAGAACTAGTGAATATAACAAAAAGGAAACATACAGATATAGAGAACAAACTAGTGATTACCAGTGGGGAGAGGGAAGGGGGTGAGGGAAAAGACAGGGGTAGGGGATTAAGGAGGTACAAACTATTATGTATAAAATAAGCCTCAAGGATGTATTGTACAACACAGGGAACATAGCCAATATTTTATAATAATACAAATGGAGTATAACCTTTAAAAATTGTGAATCACTATGTTGTACACCTGTAACTTATGTAATATTATACATCAACTATGTCTTAATTAAAAACAAAAAGCACAGGACTGTCCTGGGAAACCCAAGATGTACAAATCATCTAGCTACAGGGAATAACAAAACTCATGGGTGAGGTATGTACAATGACCTGTGACCTTTGGCTAATATGTAACGAAAACATGACTTTATTAATTCACTTAGTAAACATCGTTGTGTAGACTATCATGCAGCACTATGATACATCATAAGAATAAAAAGATAACCAGAATAAAATTTCTTACCCTAAAATAACACGTGTTTATCAATGGAGAAAGACATATTTGCAGATAGTTATGACACAAACATAAGGTATTGGCAGGGATAAAATAAGCACTCAGATTGAGTACTGAACTCTGTTTGGGGAGGTGGGAGAAAAAGTAACCAGAAAAGCTTAAAAAAAGAAGTGAAATTTGAGCTGTATAACAGTGGAATAATATATATTTGGCAAGTAACTAAGAAAAAAAAGAGTTTAGTCTTGAGTAAGGGAATGAAAGACATGGAATCATGGGGTCTAAAATGGCTTAATAACTTTAGGTTAATTTTGTCATGAAAATATTAAATCTTTCTAAGACTTATTTTCACCAAGGTGAAATGACTAAGAATAATACTGAGAGGCATTTTAGTTAATAAATATATCGCATCTTTTCAGAATCCATTCCTTGGTAGATTTTCAGCAAATTCATTGGCACTCTAGGATTTCTAAGATTGAAATAAATTTACAAAGGTCAGTTTTTATAAGTGAATTTAAGAAAATATTTCTTATTTTCTACATAAAAAACTTTGATTTAAATCCTGGAAGCCAAAAGTGTTATATTTTATTGAAACTGGAAAAAAAATAAAAGAATAGGAAAGCAATTCCCTTAGGAATTAAAGAACATTTTTATTCCCCTTTTATACAGTATGGCAGTTTCTACTTTTAGTGTTCCTCTTTAAAATATAGAAGTAACCTCACCATGAAAATTTTATGTGTAGAACCAAAGAATAAACAGCTTTCACTGATTCCCACCTGTATGCACACAGAGCCAAAAGAGTCCTTTCACTTAATTAAACCAAATTAAATTTTAGAATAACTTTAGAAACACTTACCTTCAAAATAACTGAGGTGTGCACTTCTCTCTAAACCCTTTGCTTGCCAAGTTTTTCCCATTAGACAAGCTTTTACATTATGTCATTAAAATCCTTCTTCTTTACTTAGTATAAATTGTTCAACCCAGAGGTTGTTATTTTTACCTAAGTCCAACATGTTCTGATTTCTCATAATGACCTACTGTTCTAATCTCTTATTTAGTTTATGATGTACTTTGCTTTTATTCTAATACATGGTATTAATGTTTGGTATTTTAAATGTCTGGACCATTAAGTACATAATGAATTACACAACTTTTTTTTTTAACTTTCACAAATGAGTTAAATAGGAAGAGAAAAATTTAACACTATTTATGATCTATATAGAAATATAGCATAATGTAGAAATTTAATAACACCTTACTTTTGTGATTCTATTAATTTGCCGGGCTGCCGTAACAAAGCATCAAAAACTGTGTGGCTTAAACAACAGAAAGATATTGTTTCACAGTTCTGGAGAGTAGAAGTCCAAGATCAAGGTGTCTGCAGGTTTAGTTCCTACTGAGGCCTGTGAGGGAGAATCTGTTTCTGGTGATTTGCATGCACTCTTTGGTGTTTCCTGGCTTGTATGTGCATCAACCTGGCCTCTGCCTTCATCTTCATATGGAGGTGTGTGTGTGTGTGTGTGTGTCTGTGTGTGTCTGTGTGTGTGTATGTCTGTCTCCATGTCCAAATCCCCTCCTTATTTTCAGGATGCAATCATATAGGATTAGAACTCCCCCTGTTGAACTCGTCTTAACTTGATCATCTTCAAGGACCCTATTTATAAATAAGGCCACATTCACAAGCACTGGGATTTAGGACTCCAACATCTTTTTGTTATTAAACCCATAGGAGTGACTGGGTTTTGAAATGTTTTTCTTAAAGCAGACTGAGAAAATGCTTAACTGTGGGTCATCATGCCTGGGTTTAAATCCATCCCCTATCATTCATGAAGAAATCATATAATTTCTTCATGTTCTAAGCTTTTGCAAATATACCTGGGTATTTAGGCTCTGCTTTATCTTACCTGTATCAGGAATGAAGATAATATGTCAAGGAAGAAAAAATTGGAATGGAAACTTTTAAAGGGTCTTAAAGAAAAGCAGGAATATTAAGAAGAGAATAGAAATAAAGTAAAGAAGTAAAAGGTGCCCAAGGAAAAGTGGTTGATATGGAAGAGTGACAAAGAAAATCCAATTTATAATTGGATTTGCTGAAGTTCATGAGATCTTACTTCTCGTTCTGTTGTCTGAGAGGTGCTAGAAGACAAGGCAATCAAGTAACAATCACAAACCCAGAGCCAGATCCTGGTTTCTAAATACTCTCTCTCCACTAATAGGAACTAGAATTATTTGGAGAAATGTCTGATTCCAGGCTGGAGCAGGAACAGGACAAGATGAACTTGTTTTCTGGAAGTAAGTACTCAAAATTGAGACACACAAAAAGGACACAGAAGCCAACTTGAGGAACTCCCATGGCTAAATATGATGCAATTCAGCATCGAATTAAATAATGATAGTAAAGCATTATAGCTTCTTAAATGAATTAACTTACTATTATGCCATATTTAATAGTTTATATATCTATATTTATATGGAAAGCCCTTTCTTATAGTAGAGACTCAAGTAATAAATAAGAAAGGAATGAAGAGATCCAAAAAATCACCATTTAACAACTATCAACATTAATTGAGGCAAGACCCATCAATGGATACTAAAAGAAGTGAGTGATATTTTGAGGTGTCACAAAATATTTATACGATCTCAATATAACTCCTTACAAGATAGTGAAAAAAATTGACAGGAACAACTTCATAAAGTGATCAAGTTAACATAATGAATCATGAAACATTTCAATAACATATGCTAACTGACATAAGACATTGAGAATAGCATGATATTGCTTCTGTGGTGTTCCTGACAAATAAAAACATCTATAACCTGGACATACCAGAAATTCCAAAGATAGATGCATTTTATGCAAAATTACTATTCTCTAAAAAATAAAATTAAAAAGAAAAAGTTAATCTCCCAAAATAAAAGAGACTCAAGAGACGTGACAACTGAATGCAAGGCATGATCCAGGATTTTCGGCATTTTCTGTCATATAAATTGCATTATTGGGAAAATTGTTAAAATCTGAATAATGTCTTCAAATTAGAGAATAATGCTGTATCAGTGTTAATTTCCTAGTGTTGTTAAGTGTGCTATATTCAATGAAATATTTACAGAGAAAGGGACATAATATCAGTAACTTATTCTCATGAGAAAGAGAGAGAGAGGGAGAGATGAGGGAAGAATCTGGGTGAAGACTATACGAGAATTTTTGTATTTATTCTTGCAATTTTCTGTATATCTGAAATGATGTTAGAATTAAAAAATAAAAAGTTAAAAGGTACTCATATAACCTCTTACATGGTAGAGAGTAAGACTTGAAGAAAGAGCAAAAGTGTTACTCTTGAATTAAGAGAAGAAAGAAATAGGTTGTAGCGTGTAAGAGTGAAAAACTATGACACAAGGGGGATAAAGGAGAATTTCAGCACCACTTGGACTTACAAGATTTGCAGAAATGGGTACACCAGGAAAGGGCAGCAGCAGATGCAATTGGGAAGTATTGCCTTTATGAAATTTTTCCAGGAGCAGAGAGCAAGAAACGTGAAGAGGTGTTTGCAAAGAAGAAAGTGAGCATGTTAGAAAATACATGTAACCTGAAAATGTGGGCTGAGAAAAAGAGGGTTTTTCCAGTGGGCTCAAGTCTTGAATTATGCATACAAGGGCGTGAGCTAGTGACATTTTTCTTAATATTTTTAATATAAGCATGATAGAATGATAGAATTGGCAAAGGCTAGAGAAAATGGGGTTACAGAAAGTATACATGTGCCCAGAGGGTCAACAAGTCCTGGACTGACAGTAGGCTCACACTGGTATTTCTAATGGTTGTTGTGTTGTCTTAATGACAGAAGATCTTGAATTTCTGTTCCCTCATTGCTGTCACCTACTTGAGCCTTTTATTTCTTCTGACACCAAGCTTACCAGATATTCAGCTTGTTTCTAATTTTGGAAAACCGAAGTCATCTATTATCTTTCTGATGATCTAGAGTACAGAACGATTTTGCAGGACTCAATTACCAGATTATAGGTCTTCACTTTGACTCTTGGAGCTTGAGTATCTACCTAAATTACTGCCTCTGTTAATTGGATGGACTCTATATGTGACCACATTTGAAAAAATATTTACTCCAACTTAATTTCACGGCCTTCATTTCTGTTACATCTTAAAGAACTTCAGCGACTCTCTTATAGTATTTAGAGCTTCAGTTAAAATTATAGATACAGGGCTTCCCTGGTGGTGCAGTGGTTGAGAGTCCGCCTGCCTAATGCAGGGGACACGGGTTCGTGCTCCGGTCCGGGAAGATCCCACATGCCGCGGAGCGGCTAGGCCCGTGAGCCATGGCCACTGAGCCTGCGCGTCCGGAGCCTGTGCTCCGCAACGGGAGAGGCCACAACAGTGGGAGGCCCACGTACCGCAAAAAAAAAAAAAAAAAAAAAAAAAAAAAATTATAGATATCTGCCTATTGTCACGATTACTTTTTTGGATATCCCTTTTTTGTTCACCCCGAACTTATCAGGCCTAACTTCTTACGTTTACTGAGTTCGATGTATAAACATTATTTTATTATCCAAGGGAGAAAACTCCTTTCACCTTATTTTTCTAAAGAATATGTCAAAATATGATCTTTTGGTTCTTATAACAGAAAATAATGGAAGTATTTCTATTTCAATATATTTTCTGTGGTTCACTTAAGCTTAAATAGGCCAGTTATAATTTACATATTGTGTGAATATTTGTAAAATGTAGAATCTATGCATTTTATTATATAGACTGTTTTAGAGCTAAGTCAATTTACATATCTAAATCAAAATTTACTAATGTTTTATTTAAATTCAATCATGCTTTAAAATGCTCAGAACCATGACAAGGGTTAGATGATCTTATACAAATTTCCCTTTGCACTATTTTGCAATCTATTAATGATATCCTAATATTCTAATTGAATATTGGAAATATACATAGATTGAATCTTAAAATGGTTATTTTGAAGAAACACATTTAAATATGATCAAAAGATGACATCTGTTATAAGGAATCAACGAAAAGTTATTGAACAGGTACCAACTTGTCTAGATAATTGGTTTTCATCAAGTTTCAATACAGAATGACACAAGTGCAGACAATGACAGAATATTTGGAGCATTGGTCATCCAAAAGAACTTGAAAATAATTTTCAAAATCCATCAGGAGTTAAATCCACAGGGATGGTAACTGTGAATGATTATGTAAACATTCATCAGGGTAACTATCTTTCAGGGTTTCACATCCCTTGAACCACTGAGAACACAATTCCTATTTCTAGTTGCATGACTATTTGCAGGGTTTTTCAATTAATATGCTTCAAAAATATGAATTTCTGATTGTGCCATAATTATGCATAACCCAAAAGCACCACATAAGGATAAAAGATTTCAACTGATTTTTTAAATAAGAATTTATTTATGTCACACATGCACCCCAATGTTCATTGCAGCACTATTCACAATAGCCAGGTCATGGAAGCAACCTAAATGCCCATCGACAGACGAATGGATAAAGAAGATGTGGTACATATATACAATGGAATATTACTCAGCCATAAGAAGGAATGAAATTGGGTCATTTGTAGAGACATGGATGGACCTAGAGACTGTCATACAGAGTGAAGTAAGTCAGAAAGAGAAAAACAAATATCATATATTAACGCATACATGTGGAATCTAGAAAAATGGTACAGATGAACTGGTTTGCAAGGCAGAAATAGAGACACAGATGTAGAGAACAAACGTATGGACACCAAGGGGGGAAAGTGAGGGGGGTGGTGGTGGTGGGATGAATTGGGAGATTGGGATTGACATATATACACTAATATGTATAAAATAGATAACTAATAAGAACCTGCTGTATAAAAATAAATAAAATAAAATTCAAATAAAAAAAGAATTTATTTATGTCATAGTTCTTTCTCAAAAATTGCATTATTGAATTTTACCTATTTATACATGGCATGCAGTTTAAATACCCAAAAATTCCAAAATGAAATATAGAATGTTTTGAATATTCAGATTAAAAATGTAGGTGAATAGGTAGGTTGATGAATGGATAGATGAATGAATGGATATTAGATTAATTGAAATATACATAGATAGCTAGATTGCTAGCTCCAGAGAAAAGTCATAGTGAAATGGTAATCTCAAGCGTCCTGGAGTCCAAGCATTTGCATTCAAGTACTACGTAAGTCGTTTACTACCAGCATGCACTGGGGGGATTTACTTAACATTTCTGTCTTGTTTTACTTATCTATGTAATAGATAATTTTATCTGTGATTAATTTTAGTACATCCATTAATATGAATGCACTGAAGATTAAATCAATTAATCAAGATAAATGTACCTGTAGGTATTATTGCATTAGTTTGCTAGGGCTGCCATACAAAATACCACAGACTAGGAGGTTTAAACAACAGAAATTAATTTTCTCACAGTTCTGGAGGCTGAAAGTTTAAGATCAAGATGTCAGCAGATTTGGTTTCTCCTAAGGCCTCTCTCCTTAGCTTGAAGATGCCATGTTCTCACTGAGTACTCACACAGCCTTTTCTCTATGTGTGAGCATCCCTAGTGTTTCTCCCTCTTCTTCTAAGGACATCCTATGACTTCATTTAACTGTATTGAAATTTTTAAAGGTCCTATTTACAAATACAATCACATTGAGGGTTAGGGCTCCTGCATACACATTTTGGAGGGACATAATTCAGTGCATAACAGGTATTAAATATTATTAATGATTGGTATATGATTGATTATTTGGACCACGATTAAGCAATAGTGGCCAAAATGGCAAAACTGAATTTATGTTTCAATGAATAAAAGTTCTATTTATTGTACAGCTAAAGGTCTGAGAATAAATACATAATGAATAATATGCAGTTCCTTTGCCTAGAACCTAACTCCAGCATGGAGATGGCTCCTTCAAACTATAATCAAAACTTTGAAAGGTGGCCCCCAGTATCATTCAAACTAGTGCTGGGCTCAAGAATTCATATTGTTTCAATTGTGAGAAATCAAGTAAATATTGCCTCACCCACTTTGGTCTGGCTTCAAAATATAACATTATGTTTAAAGTTACCTGTGATGGCAAAAGAAATGATTGAACACTTTTTGCTCAATCTATACTATTCAGTCAATAATACTGTTATCTAATTGCAATTGATATCCTGATGGAAATAAATGCATTAAAATATTTTAATGGGACATTTTTTATATTTATATAGTAATTTCTTAATAGAAAGATGATTTTGATAGAGATAGAATAAGATAGTTACACAGCTAGAAACTCCACGAGGGGGAGATAGATAGAGAGGGACTTCAGGAGATGACCATAAGCTAGACACCAACCAGAAAATGCCCAGAACATCTGGCAGCTAAGCAACAATCAGAATACTCTGAAACTAAACACACTTACTTAGCCTACTACTGCAGAAAAATAGATACAAGAACTGCATTTGGCCTTGGCGGGTCTATAAGATAACAGACCCTAAAAAAAATTGCATTCTTGCATGTAGCCAAAACAGGATAATAGGTAAAAGGGGAAAGAAACTAGGTGAAAGGGTCCATTATGCTGAAACTTCAGATGAATTACCATATTTTAGTATATGCTACCACCTTTTACTAATACACATATGATTTAAATAGTGCCATAACAGTCCCTATTCGACTATATAGAGTTAAAGGAGGAACTAATGATGTAAGCCCTGACGTCTACCTAAGAGGGAGGAAGAAGGTGGTCTTCTCCCCTCCCCACTTTTTCTTTAATTATACAAATGTAGCTCTCTTTGTTCTCAGGGCTTTGCTCCCTTGTCTGCCTGCTTGTATCTCTTACAAGCTTCCTATGCTAATAAATTCACTCTTTGCTTATCACTTTATCTCACACTGAATTCTGTTTGTGCTGAGACAAAAGAACTTGAGCTTCAGTAAGTCCTGACACCAGGTGAGCAGTTTTAATTAAAAGACAGTGGGTTCCAGTCCCTTCCTAAGTCAGGGATTGTGGGTTCAAGTCCAATCTGAGGTGTGGCTGGGTTCCAGTTCCAGCTGAGGAGGAGTGAGGTTTCCATTTTAAAAGGAATTACATTACCAAATATTTTGATATCACTGTCGATTTAAAAAATTCAATAGTTTATTAAATTGCCAGGATATATAAAGAATTCTGCTCTTTCAAGTAAAATCAACGGTTAATAAAATTTGGGCAAAGATGAATGTGTGTACACACATATACTATATATCTACACACACATACATATAATATGTATGTATATGTGTGTGTATGTGGGTGTGGGTGTATAGTCTTATGACAAAAAGAAAAGTTAATCACAGAATTCTTTATTTTTCTCAATTGAATAAAAAGTCGGTGATTATGTTCCCTGTATATCAGGTTTGTCATGTTTTAACCTTCTCAACTTTATCTTTAAATAATTCACAAGCAACCTTTTTATGCCTCACATATTAAAAGAGCGCATTTACTTTTTTTGTTCTCTATGATTTTTATTGTGTTTCCCATTTAGCCTTATCAGTTTTGAATACTTGGTTCATTTCCATCTCTATCTTTTTCCATTTCAATTATTTTCAACAAAACTGCCAGGCGTTTTTTGTCTGCTTAGTTTGACCCTTAACATAGTTAAATATCATCTTTGAAAACTGATGGTAACACAGTAAAAACATAAGGCATTGGGTTATTTTGGTGGGTTGAGTGTTTCAAAGAATGGCCACTGCCCCACTGTGGAATACAGACCAGACAATGATGAGAGGGCAAATGCCAATGACTGATAGTATGTAAAAGGCAACCCTCCAGGATTTCATAGGAATCTTTGGAACCTATGTTTTGTCTTTAGTTCAGTTTTTCATAGAATGATCATGCTAAGATGCTTCTGTCTTCACAATGGTTTTCCTCATGTTTCCCTTTTAGTTTTTTAAATATTCACCTTGGGTTTCAAGGGAGGTTACAAATTGATGCTCTACTATTTTCCAATACATTTGGTTAAAAGGGAAATTTGATTTGCTATATTTTTCTGTGTGTCTGGGGGAATCTTGCTGATATTATGCATATTACACTCCAAATTAATCTCGTCAAAATGTCACAGACACTTTACTGATTAATATACTAAAATGATTACTTTCCAAAGCATGCTCTGTTTATAGAAAGACTGTTACAAAAACTCCCAGTAGATAATTTGTTTGAAAGACATTTTACTGACTCAACACGTGTACCTTTTTTTGAATATTTTATGGAAAAATAAAACATCTGTGATTGACATCTGTATTTTTAGATGGTGTTTCTAGCAGTTTATTTGAATTAGATATATTCAGAAATTTTTGAGGAATATTTTATTGTATAAACACAAATTGAGTATGGCAACCTGATTTGGGTTATTTAGCTAACTCCTAATACTAATTATCATATTTTAAAATATTTTGATAATGGAAAAGTGCTCCAATTTTGAGTGATATTTTAATGGTAGACATTTTGAAAAATCCATTCAAATAGAAAGTACATCACACTTATTGTTGATGTTTTCCTTCATGCTGATGAAGCTAATTAGTGTAACACTTCCAACCTCTTTCTGCCCCTTTTCTTAATTCTGTTTTAGAAAAGGTGTTATGGCTTGTCTGGCTTGCAAATTTGGCAATAGAAGAACAAGCTTGCTCACTCAGCTCTATTCTTATGCCTCGTGGAGACTATCTACTCACAGAAAACCCACATTTTGCTCTCTTCCCTCCAGGAGCAGATTTGTTTTTTGGTAGAGGGACATCTTCCCTAGCCTGACACTGCTGTTCTGTGGAGCTCTGTAAACAGTCCAATTTGGCTTTCTCACCAAGATCTACTCTTACCTTAGCGCTTCAACAGTAATAAAAGCAGTGTATTATATGTACTAGCTTCATGTGGCGTGTCACTTATTTCTCAACTGTTTCATAATATTGCAAACATGAAGATTCTAATAATTTAGAATGAGCTTAATAGAATTTGCTAAAATTAACTATAATTATATGTCTAAATTTTAATATTCTTCTTCCAAATTCGGCAGAAAAGACAACAATAAAGAAAATATAGATAAGTTAAATAATATAAACATCAAATTTTATAGATATTATGTATAACATAACAGATAATTTCTAACAGGTAACCTTATTTCTCTTTTGCCCATGAAATAGTTTTAAAAATTAATGCACATGCGATAAAAATAGAAACAGAGAGGAATGTTGAAACCTCTGACTAAAGTTGTGAATGAGTCTATTTCTTCTTGTAGTTCTATCAGTTTTTGTTTCATGTATTGTGGATTTCTTTAATTTGGTGTAAAAACATTTAGGATTGTTACGTCACCATAAAGAATTGACATTTTATCAGCATAAAATTTCCATTTTTATCCCAGCTAATGTGTTTTGGCTTTTTGTCTAATATTAATATATTCATTTTAGCATTTTGTTTAGTGTTAGAATGCTGTATCATATTTATCCTTATGTATGTATCTTATTTGTATATTTATGTTTAAAGTGGATTATGTATAGGTAGTATATCATGGAGTCTCGCTTTTTTATGTATACTCTGAAAATCTTTGCCATTTAATTGGGGTGTTTAGATAATTTACATTTCATAGAATTATGTAATTTTATATATCTCATATATAATATATAATTGAGCTTAAATTTATCATTTATTATTTGTTTTCTCTTATTCCATCTGTTCTTTTTCTCTTTTCCATATATTTCTGTCATCTTCCTTTGTTGGTTTTTAATTATTGAAAACAATAGTTGTTTTAGAGTTGACATTTATATGACTTTAACTTATCACACTCTGTTTTCAACTAATATATTACATATGCTGTAAGAACCTTATGTTCTGTTCTTATAGGACATTTATTTTGCCCTAGTAGCTTTTTTGCTATTGTTGTCAGATGTTTTACTTCTACATATGTTATAAACCTCCCAATATATTGTTAATATTTGTTTTTTAATTGTTGACTTTGAAGATTGTTGTCTTTTTTATTTATTTTTGTTTTGGCTGCACCATGCAGCATTTGGGACCTTAGTTCCCCAACCACGGATTGAACCCACGCTCACTGCAGTGGAAGCATGGAGTCTTAACCACTAGACTGTCAGGGAAGTCCCTGAAGATAATGTTCAAAATGACAAGTCATTTATACTTGTCCACATATTTACCTTTTCTCAGTGAGTTTTACTCCTTTATGTAGATTCAGGCTTCCATCTGAGTGAGTTTTTCTTTCTACTGAGGACTTTCTTTAACATCTCTTGTAGTTCAGGTCTTCTGGTGATTAATTGTTTCACTTTATATATGTCTGAAAAAGTCTATTTTTCCATCACTTTTTAAAGGTATTTTTGCTAGCTATAGAATTTAACAGTGATAAGGCTGTCCCTCTCTGTTTGTTTTTCCTTTTGGTAATTTAAATTTGTAACTGTCTTTTGCAGTTTTTGATGAAAAGTCTTCTGTAATTGTTCTTTGCTTTTCTCTGTGAAATATTTAATTTACTTTAGCTGTTTTTTAAGATTTTCTCTAAATAATTTAAGAAATTAAATTATGATGTATTTTGTTGCAATATTCTTTTTATCACATGCTTAAAATATACACATAAAAATAATCAAAAAATAAATAAAGAACAAAAACAAGAAAAAACCACAAAAACAACAAAAAAATAAAAGTAGAAAAATAAAAATATATATATATTTGGAATAGTGGAAAATATTTCCACTATTTTTGATGAGATTCTGCTTATTTTTTTCTTTTTACCTAGAGTGCATTTGTGTCTATTTGTGATATCTAACAAAACTCTGTTATTGAAGAACCAGTATGATATATTCAAAAAAATTATTCTAGATATGATATAGGTTTGACTTTTTATTTTTAGGTCTATGATCAATTCTTTTAATTATTTTGTCAAGGTGTAATTTACATGAAATAAAATTCACCAGTTTTGTGTGTATAATTTGTTCAGTTGTAGCTAATGTAAACAGTTGTACAACAACCAACAAAGTGACACAGAACATGTTCATCTCCCTACAAAATTCTCTTGTATCCCTATGAAGCCAATCCTCTCCCTCTCCTCTAGCTATTGGCAAACAGTGATCTGCTTTCCATATTACACATTAAAATTTCAAACCTGTGCTCCCTTTTAGGCAATGTATAAAATTAGTACTTTTTGTATATTTTGTCCATTTTTTAGTTGTTTATGGTGGAAGGGCTAATCCAGTGTTAGTTTCTCTACCAGTATGGAAGCAGAAATGTTTATATGATTCTTACTTCAAGATCAAACACTGAAACATATAATAACTCCTTTACTTGACAATTAACTAGATTAATTAACTCACAGCAAATGAAATGGTCTCAAAGCCTGAATTCAGCTTGACATTTATTTCAGTAGTTTTCACTGAGATAGAGGTATTCTCCTACTCTGAAGTTTTATGATCAGAAGGTCAAATGTGGTTATCAAAATATAATTTAAAATTTTTCCAAAATGTTTTGTAATTAATTTTTTAGATTAAAATGTTCCCTTATATTGTACCACCTATTTGCCATAACAGCAATTTTTATTGCAGATCCAAGCTCTTACATATATAGACACACAAATTAACGTTGCCATTTTAAACTTTTCATTTAAAGCTAACAACTGATTCCCACATTGTGGAGAATATAGAAAAACAACAAAAGTGCCCAAGGAAAGAGTATGTATAAGAAAGACATCTTATGGTAAGCATGCATGGATATCAGCAACGTACTTTTTTAACAACAGAGAAGAATCACCAGAGAAAGGTATGCATTTCTTTTCATAAGAATGGATGTTACTTTCCACAGTCCTATATATTCTCCTTGATTTATTTGTTCTTTTGTGCACTTTCACTGCACTTCTGATTCTACCTCCAAGAACAATTCATACAATTCTTCATGGAAATAATAACAACAATCTACAATATTTTATCCATTTTTGCAAGCTAGTATATAGTTACCCACTCATAAGTAAAAGCACATACTGTAGGAAAAAAATCCATTAAGGAAATTTTGAATCAGTATTTCTATTGAAATTCACAGCATGATAAAAAGCAAAGCTAAAAAAAATTGTTACCACCATTATAGGATTGGACTTACTGGGAATCTAGGGTATTGCCCTGTCAATGTCAACAACAGAAATTGATTCACTTTGCATTCTTGTCCAGAAGAAAAATCAGTCTAATGTGACATTAAATTACACTTTATTTTGTGTTTTAAGAACTTAGAGAATTTTATTTTTAGGGTAGCATAAGTCGTGGACTACAAGGGCAGATGCATACACCTAACAAACTATACATGAAAGACGAAAGCACAAACAGCTCTCTGAATTCCAAAAGAAAGCATAGATAGATACAGTAAACCAGTGGCAACAATGCAATAAATTATATTAATCACAAAGTTCTAGGAAAATTGTCTAATTCTACATAAATATGTCTGTATGTTGAGAGAGCCACTGAAGGTTATTTAATTTAGAAATTTAGGATTTCTAAATTTTTGTTGTTATCATTATTGCTATATATTACTGGTCTTCAAACCTTAAATTAGGGCTACTTTCCCTCAAAGTCTCTTAGATGTTCATATATATTTATAATTTATAAATTAACCCAGAATTAAATGGTTTAATAATGATTACAGAACTACTATTCATTGTGTACATATAATATGCCATTCAGTTGTGTGCCATGAAAACTGCTTCTAGGCAGAGGGAGGTGATATGTCTTGGTGGTTTTCATGGTGTGAATACTACCACCAAGTCTGCTTTCAAGCTGTCAATGTGATGTCACTGAACAGGAGTTGAAAAAAGATGCATATGTGTGGCTTTTGCATGCCAGTGTGAGCTGGTTCCAGTACAAAATATGTTTGTTGGGAGGATATTCTGCAATGCTTTGAAGTAACGATCATCATCCTTTTTTAAAGATGTGGAAATTGTGGTTTTCAGTATTGTTGAATTTACCAAATGCATGCAGCTAGAATGGGACAGAAAGGATTCAAACTCCAGGTCTCTCTCCCTGCAAAACTTAATATCTGTATACATGCATGTTCAAACTCACACAGACACACACACACACATCTTAAGATTGGAATTTTACATAGATAGAGGAAGGCTCTAGTAATATTACTACAGTTATTATATATTTGTATTAGTTATTTGCCTTTCCACTCATTTAATCATGTGGACTCACTGAAAGCAAACAAGAAGTAAATAATGAAATTTCATTGATTCTTACTTATGTTTACATCAGGCTTTGAATCTTTACTATATAAGGGTAAACAGGAGTTTTTAAATGATTAAGATGTATGATGCAGTGGTATGTGGCTAGAATTAAGTTGCTTTGGTGTTTCTCAAGCATAACAGTGCTGTGCAGTGCCTTGGCATATGAAACTCTCTCCTAGTTCTGTTTCTGTCAAATACCCAATTTATGTGACAATTACTAAGCCACCATTTTGGGTATATATTTATATATCTGTTTTTTTCTATAAAATCAATGGAACATGTATAATTTACTTTTGAATCTATGTAAGTCTAGATTTATATATAAGGACATATGTTACTGACATTCATTTGATAAATAAATTAAGTCACAGAAAGTCATTTAATATTTGCATACAAAATAAGGCAACTTTGAAGAGTGCATCTTCTATATAACAATTCACTGCATTAACACATAATTCTGCAAATGAATACTTACTAATGCATTTTAGAGTCAGAATTAAGACTCTGAAATCTGTAGAGCAGTGGGCAAAAAGAGTGGTCTGACCAAATTGGAATTTCCATTTTCTTTTGATAATGTATTTGATATTCTTTCTAAAATCATGACTCTTGTTTTATCTCAAAGGAAGTTTTACAGACTTCATAATGCTACCTTTTATTTTGGTTTTAAAATTCTGTTGGAAGCAAAGCAATCTAATGATGTGTTTCAGATCTACTCTATCCTCTATAATCAAGTTGCTGAATGCAGTTGCTTTGATAACTTTGATTCGTTGGAGAGACTCAGACCTTATATTATTCTAGATAAATTCCATCTTTGGAAACATTATACCACAGTCATGAAAATGAATACCCTTTTAAAAAGTTGGCTTTTAGGTATGAGAGTGATTAATTTCTTCAAATTCTGAGTCTATGTTTCCTCATTAAAGAGGAAACGTTTTACCGGGGAATGCATCTATGCTAAGCCCACTTAGGAAGGTTTTTTCCTATTCAAACCTGGTGCTAACAGTATTGTTCTCCTCAACAAGCCTTTTATATTTCTTATCCCTTGAAAAGGGGTTACAATATGTCTGCAATTTCTTATTGACTTGGAATTTGCCTAATTGTTTCCCTAAGTGTACTTCATGGAACTGATCTGAAGCATTAAAAGGATTTACATAAAGAAAAATGATGGTCAAATAAATTGCAGAAATGTAGAGCTGAAGAGAAGTTAAATGTTTTCTTAATCACATTTATTTACTCGCATAAAGAATTTTCAAAAACAATACAAAATAAAGCTAACCAAAAAAAGTACGTTCTCTGAAAATGATTTTAGGAAACTCTGCCATATGTGAACATGTAAAGGAAGTGAATGCAAATTTTAACTCCCAGGAACAAAGCCCAAACACACTTTGGGTCTTCTTTTTCCTAAGAGGAAATGGATCACAATCAAGCTAGATAATATTTGAAAGTAAACATAGAATCAAATTCTTATTATACATGCTTTTGTTCATAACTGCTCCAATCCTGGTAAGCAAAGCATGGCTGATATCTTTAAAATATTTCTGTACCCAGCTTATTGCTCATAATTGAATCTAAACCCTAGACTAATTTTCCAAGCTAAACTCTCACCTCTCTCTGACCTGCTCATCCTGCTCTGGCCTATTTGCTTCTCTCTGCCTCCTGAAAATACCAGCCTAGTTTCTGCATCAGTGTTTGGTATTTCTAATACATGATTAATATGTATACTAAGGTTGAACCAATTAGTAAATATATTGCAAATAATGAAAACCAGTATTTTCATGATTGGGAAAAGAAGTTACAAATAAGGAAAGATGGAATGAAACTTGGAATGTTGGATTGGAATTGTAGAACACGTAATTTAAAAAAAAATCAGATGATAAAAATCCATTCTCCCCCCCCCAAAAAAAGCAACCACAAAGCAAAAATAACCTTCCAAAATGAAAATAAGACTTAGTATTTATCTTAAATACTAAAATACAAATTTAGTATTTATTAGTATAGTATCCTATGCAAAAATTTCCAAATATGATACAAACGACTGAGTACCTTTTTTAATGTAACATTTTCTCTAGGATTATTTTTTCTTCTCTTTTTAAAATTTTTTGTTCTTTTGGTTCTCTCTCTCTCTCTCTACACACACACATGTACATGTACACACACCCCTATATACAGACAGACATTTATGTATATTTTGGCATCTGTGAGAAATAAAATAAAATAAAACAGTGGAACAGAAAAGCATGTACACTATACTCTAAGAAGACATACTAAAACTAAAAGTATACCTGAATCTGTATATTGAAAGGGCTTGTGTATCAGTGAACATTGACCTAGAAACTTCAAGACGGGTCCTATCAAAATTGTCAGGCAATAAAGATAAAAGAAGAAATGTTTAGGGCCTTCAGGCAAAAAGACCAAGTTTACTAATAAAGGACAAATAATCAGATTGGTGTCAGACTTCTTGATTCAAACAAATTCAACAATTCAACAAAGAATTCAGAAAAGAAAAATGATCCAAAGATTTTTCATCTAACCAAGTTGCCGTTCAAGAATCAAGTCTATAGGAAGCTACTGAACATGCAAAAACACAAGGAGCACTTAGAATCCTCCTGAGAAATCTACTAGAAAATGAGCTTCTTCCAACCAAGAAATGATAATAAACATTTTAATAAAATGTATGCATTGAAAATATTTAATTATAGATCAAAGAGTAGAAGTTTGGAACAAAGTCTATAACCAATATAAAACTGAGAAACATATTGACAAGATATAAATAATACAACTAAAAATGTGGAAGGAGAAGAGAGGGACAGCAAAAGTTAGAATTAAGCTCATAGATTTTTATATAGTCATATGAGAATCTGTTTCTGTCAGCTTGGGCTGCCATAACAAAATACTATAGACAGGGTGGCTTAAGTAACAGAAATTCATTTTCTCACGGTTCCAGAGTCTGGAAATATGAGATCAAAGTGCCATCATAGTCAGATTCTAGTGAGAGTTCTCTTCCTAGCTTGCAGATACTTGCTTCTTGCACGTCCTCACAGGGGAGAGAGAGAGAGAGCTCTCTGATGTCTCTTCTTATAAGAGTACTAATCCTATCGTGAAGACCCCACCGTCATGACCTCATCCAAACCTAATTATTTCCCAAAAGCTTCATCTCCAAATACCATTACACGGCGGTTTAGGGTTTTAGTATATGAGTTTGGGGAGGATGAAATTTAGTCCATAGCAGAGTCCAAAGATTTTTTGGTAGCTACAACACCCATATTAAAAGTTTAAGCAGGGGAAAAAAGGATAAGAGTACTACATATGTTATTAGTATAATCATAGCCATTAGAATAAAAACATGAGCTTCATAAATGCCAGAGCAATAATACTGGACAAAGAAAGAAAAAACGCATAGAGGAATGGAATACAGTATATATAACATAAACAAAAAATATCATGATAGAATCAAAGCCAAGCATATTTGTTATATCAAATAAATGTGAATGCAATTGACACTGATTATACAAAAAAATTTAATTGGCTCATAAAGTGAAACTAATTTTAATACTGTATTCAAGAGGCATACCCAAAGCAAAGTGACTCTAAAGACTAAAATTTAAAGGATGAGAAAACTATACCATCCAAGAGAAAGTAAACAAAGAAATCAAGTATTGCTATTCTGATACTAGAGAAGGCAGAATTCAGACACCAAATATTAGATATAATCAATAAAGAACAACTTTAAATTCTAAGAGCCACACTCATAGTAAATGTATAACAGTTATGACCATGTACGCAAGAAATGAGCGCAATCAACTTTATAAATAAAATATTATATGAGAGCCAAAAAATAGAAAGAAATTTATTCACAGAAGAAGAACTTAACACACCATTATCAGCTCAAGAAGTGTTAAGTGGCAAAAGAGTAGGCAAAAATATAAAATACCTAAACAGTATTATAAAAAGATCATAGATCTTATAAAAATATATCAGCACTTAAAACCCCATATTAGAGAATATAATTTCATCTCAGGTAAACATAGGACTCACATAAATTGATCACACATTAGAACATAAAGAAAGCATCAATAAATTCAGCAAAGAAATAATGCAAACAATATTTTTATCACAAGGCAATGAAACTTAAAAAATAAAAAAAGAAATTAATAACAAAAACAACAAATTTAATTATTTAAATAAAATGGGTGAATTTCATAAAAAATGCAACTGATCAAAACTGACAGAAGAAAAAATAGAAGACAGCATATACCGAATAAAGAAATTTAATTTGTCATCAATCCCACCAAAAGAAAACCCCAGGTCCAAATGGTTTGGTGAATTCTGTCAAACCTGAAAGAACAAACAGACCCAATTTGCATAAACTATTTCAGTGTATAGAGGAAGAGAGAGCATTGCCTAACTTGTATTATGAAGCTATTATAATTAAGAAAAATCTAGTAAAGACATTACAAAAAAAATTCTAGACCAATTTCCCTTATGAATATAGATACCATAATCCTAATTATAATATTAACACATTAAATCCAATAATATTTAAAAGTGTAAGCCAAGGCCAAGGGGGATTTATCCAGTACTGCAAGATTGGATTAACATTTAAAAACAACCAATAGAATTCACTATATTAACAGGATAGAGAAGGGATTGTATTATCATTTCAGTAGGTGCAGAGAAAGGACTTGAAAACTTTTAAAAACATTTAACACCTATTAAAGATAAAAAATTGTCAGTATAATAATAATAGTAGGAAACCTCCTCAATCTGGTAAAGGGCATCTGTGAAAATCCCAGGGCTAATAATACACTATATAGTGAAGGACTGAATTATTTCCCCCTGAGTTTAGGGACAAGTGATGACACCTGGTTTCACTACTACCATTCAGTATTGTACTGAATAAATAATACATCTACCTTTTATCATTGCTTCAATTTTCTCAGTGAAGTAGAAACCCAGGTTATTATTTGAAACAGTGAAGACTGAGGATGTTTTATTTGGGGTTTGAAGAGAAAGGAGAAGAGTGAGAAAAAGTGAACTCTGCATGTGGATAAATGAATTTGCAATGGAAGTACAATATCATGTCTGGTTTCAGCAGGGCCTATTTTTGTTGTAGTCCTGGCATGATGTTCCCCATTGAGATAGGTGAGGGTTTTTCTCCAGATGCCCAGTGATGAGAAACGGTTTCCACTTCAAAGTTGTGCTTCCTTTAACACATTTTCCAAATATGCTAATCATGCTATTTTAGAAAGGACAATTATTTCTTTAAATGGTCATTAAATTTTGTAGTAAACTGCTTTAGAATCTCTCAAGTCAAAATGAATGAGAATGTAAATATTTTACAACTGATAGTTTTTTAAAAGGTAGACACCCAAATTTAGTAACACACATGGAATTAAGTATAAAGTTTAACTTTAACTGAAAGGAGACCATTAAACAGAATTGATTTTCTGTGAATTACATGGATAAATATTTTTTCATGTATTTCTCTTTAAATTATTTAACTTCAATATATTTAAACAAAAAATTGTCATCAAAGAAATTACATCTTTTTTATAGAAATAGTAGATTAACACATGACTAGTTAATATTTGGCATTTTAGACCTCAGGAATGAGTCATATTTTGGTGAGTCTAAAGATATTCTTAGGAATCCTTATTATTTGAACACAAATGGAGATGCTTTCATTATTATGACAACATTGTCAGCATATTGCTTTAAAACAGATTAATGTTATAGAGAAGAAATGCATTAAAAGACCTTTTTAATTCAGGCCTGTTTCCAAGAAGTAGCAGTAATGTTATTTATGGTTTAATAATTGTAAATAAATTTATATTTAATTTTTGCATGTGAAATCATAGTTTACCAAAAAGTTAGGCAATTACAGCATGAATCACCCTCAACAAAATACACAGATTGAGATTCTATGACACAGAATATCAAGCAAGAGTAACAGTATTAGAAGACAATGTACTTTAATAAAAAAGCATCTGATAGAATATGCTTTGCTTCCTATAAACTGCTGTCTCCAATTTCTTGGCAATGTAAATTAGTTCAGAAAATGTGTTCCACAGTGTGTGGTGTGACGTAGATCATAAAATAAAGGAACAAAGAGGGAGAGTGTGCTTAAGTGGACTCATTATAATAGTTCAATAAAGTGTGCATGCTTTTCAAATAAGTGCTGTTCAGAAAATCAGTTGTAATTTGTTAAAAATTCAAGCCTTTTCTACATAAATAGTCTAGACTGATGCATTTCCTTCTTACTCTTTTTTTTTTTTTGATAGGAAAAAAAAATCTTGTAGCAGCAGAACTCAAAATGAAAGCCAGTATGGCTAAACATAGGATACTAGGATACAATCATGGTTCTTTATGTTGCATTTAATAGAGCTTTGTGTTGAGTGGATTTTCCTCTCTGATACATTTTATTGTAACAAGTCCAAAGTTTCAGTGAGACCAAGTCAGAACACATTTGAATAATAAAGCATGTGAGACAAGTGACAAAGATCTCTCAAAACATGGAGGCTCAGGCTTGTCAAATGTCCCGTACCTTGCCAAACAAAAGAAGAAATAAATAGTTGTATATAAGATAAAATTAGGTGAAATAGAGATAAGGAAATGGAAAGGAGGGCGTTTCCCTAGTGGCGCAGTGGTTGAGAGTCCGCCTGCCTATGCAGGGGACACGGGTTCATGCCCCGGTTTGGGAAGATCCCACATGCCACGGAGCGGCTGGGCCCGTGAGCCATGGACGCTGAGCCTGTGCGTCCAGAGCCTGTGCTCCGCAACGGGAGAGGCCACAGCAGTGAGAGGCCCGCGTACCGCAAAAAAAAAAAAAAAAAAGAAAAAAAGAAAAGAAAAGGAAATGGAAAGGAGGAAGCCAAGACATAAGGAAGTAAAAATAAGCTGAATCCCTGGATCCTTCATAAGCAGATAAAAACAGTTTTTAAACTTTCTTATTTCATGTTATCCTTAGTGTCTGGGTAAGATTTTTTTCCTTATGTTCCTAAAACAAAATAAATACACAGTATCCATGTTGCATTATTAAATAGTTAAGTACAAACAACTTCATCAGGATTTATGTTCTAACAACTTAGTAGTCATTTGAGAAAAACTGAACACAGAATATAAAACAAAATTATGTCATTAAATAATCACAATTATTTACTAATAAAATGCGTGTTTTAGCAGCTGCTCAAACCTTTCCCATTTATCTGCACATAGACCCCTGAATGCCATGCTGACTCTAATTCTTCCTTCTCCTGCTCTATTCACTCATTATTCCTTTCCAAAAGTCCCATCCTGAGATGGGGAGCTGTCAGCTCACATAACCTTGAGGACAGTGTAGTATAATGTCAGTTCTGATTATAGGTTTTGCCTGAGTCTGATTAACAGCCTTACTAGAATTCTCATGCAAAACTCTGTAAATCCTTACACAGGCATGTCAACAGTAGACTGCAATAAAAAAGTGATAAATTTTAAGGGGGAAACCACTGGAACCTACATGAATGCATAACAGAAGCACACACGCAGATTTTTGTCATGAATCGAGTAGAAATTCCCAGAGATGATATCACATAATTTGATACCTGAAAAATGAATGAGAGTATAGCAGATAAAAGAGGGCGGTGAGGAAATATAGTGTGACTCTTGTATAAAGAGTGAGGTTTGATACGTAATCTGTGTCGTATCATGAAGCGTTTATAAATCGTATTATCGTAACACGCATGATGAGATCGGTATTAAAAGAGGGTGGCTCTGGCTGCAGTATGGATTATGGTGTTCTAGCTAGGTTTTCTTGTTTGCAAGGAATAGAAAGTCCCTTAGACTAACTCAAGCAAGGGAAGGGAGTTATCTTGGTACCTGCAAAGCTAAATATCCAGCTGTAAAGGGAGAAAGTCTCATGAGTAACCCTAAATGAGAACAGTAATGAAGGAAGGTCTTATGGAGGCTGCAGAAGATGGGTAACTCTAAAAAGCTCAGTAGAAAGAGAATACAGATCTTCCCCAGTACACTAATTTTCTTTACCCTCGTTTCCTTTTTAATTTGCTGGATGATTGTTTTAATACCCTATGTCTTTTCTATACTATCATTTCTTTTTGCACGTAGCTTCTGATTTTATGCCATTGCTTTAATCGGGATCTTTTTGTGTCTCCTAGTGTATCTTATAGCTTCCTTCTATTTATGCATATTTCAGTTTCAGGTCCCAGGATTAACTGATCTAAGTATTTCCCAGATTAGAGTCCACAGAGAGAGAGAGAGAAGGATAAACAGACGTTGAGAAAGAGAGATTGCTAAATCTAACTTGCCTTTTAATGACAACAAAAATTATAGCTTAATTGCTTTCAAATCAATGGTTATTCCTATTAGATAAACTATAACTATCTAGAGGGTAAACATTTATGGACACATATTTGCAACATGAATAAAGCCAAAGAGCGGGACAATTTCCCTTAGAAGCAGCTGTGAATAAGACAGAAGCCAGGGAGGAAATGTAATGGTCTCTAATATAGAAAAGGGATGGCAGTGATCTAGAGTTAGGGCCAACGGAAAGAAGATCATTAGGTGGATTACAGAAAGGTTTGTTGGCCAATTAAACAATCTTGCTAACTGGCTAGGTATGAGGTTGAAGAGAGATAAAGGAGTTAAGCATCAGTGAGGAGATAGTGGTAACTTTTGGTGACATACTGCATACAATAGTAATAGCATGTAGAAGCACCAGTGTTAAGCTTCTATACACACTTATCAAAAATTACTTTCTATGTTACGTGATGATGATTGATGATGATAATATGTTAATTGTATTATGAACCATTGGAACTAATATTGATCTATCATTGATTTAGGACATGCACTCATAACATGAAAAAAAGCTATTTCTATAATAATTTATTGATGCTAAACTTGTATTACAGTTTTTCTAAAAGGCCCTTGCAGCGTACAGAGAATGTGATTACTCTGGGCAATTAATAGAATCCTTTCAATAGTGGGGTTAACTAGCCAAGACATCAGAATATAAATCTTTATAATCAAAAAAGAAGAAGAAGAGTACAATTCCACTTTGAACATTTAATAAATTAATTTTTTACACTAAGATAACATAAAGAAAACAGAAAAGGACTCTGAAAACATAATTTTGCCACAGCTTAGTTTTTGCCATCGTAAGAGAATGCTATTCTGGGATATCCATTTTATTATAGGCTGGAGAGAATTTGTTGATTTAGATCTATTGCCTCCCTTTTTGTTACTGCCTAAAGGAAGCCTAGTTCTTTACTGTAGTATATGTCGCTGTGAGAATTTATAAAAATCTTGAAAAAATATAGCCTTCTTCATGGTACAGTGCAGTACTAATGAGTCTTACCAAATCAAAACATTGTTTTTCTCTCCATAAAGCTTCATAACTAAGTATCAGAGATCATCTCTAACCCCATACCTTTTAAAACTTGCTCTTGAATGTAGATTCTGGTTAGCCTAGGACAGCCCAAATTTATACCTGTTGCTCCAGCTCAATTATTACCAGTGCCTCCTTTCACTCAAATATTTCCTGATTTGGAGAATATAGTGCAGTCGGCCCTCAGTATATGCAGAGCATTCACGGATAAGGAAGGCTGACTCTCCTGTACCATTTCATATGAGGGACCCGAGCATCCCTAGATTTTGATACTCATGGGAGCTCCTGGAACCAATCTCTCATGGATACTAAGGGACACTATATGATTTTCCTGTTGATGACCATTACCTAGTGCTACATCAGTGCAGTTTTTAAATCTCTGGACTACAAATATATTCTTCAAAACACAAAAGGTTAATAGGACATCACAGAAATGTCAATTTAGATTTTTCTGGAAAGCTGAGGAAAAGTCAAAGAAGCTAAGATCTAAATATCTAGTACTTTTTATTTTATAAACATATATTTTCAGTAATAAAATCATTTTACTTAATTAAAAACTTCTTAAAATATATATTGCACTTAAATATGCTCAACATTTGTGTAATAAGAAAAAATCATCAAAAATAAAGTGTATATAAAATGTAGTTAAAATAAGTTTGCTTTGAAAATGAGAATTCAGACATATATTTGTTTCTATGCCTTCTTTAAACTTCCAACACCTCTTCCCCCATCTTTACTGATGGTCTTATGTGTATATTGCATTGATAAAAATGGAAGTAATCAGAAGTAAACTTATACAACTAGCTTCCTCTCCCCTGTCCACACACACATCTTAACTACTTGCATCTGTGGCATGTCCTCTGCTTTGTACTTGTTCCTGTGCACAAGGTGTCCGCGGTTCTGGAGAAAGCCAGTCCCTCTATTCTGTAGTAGATCTTTTCCTCCTCTTACCTATTTAAGGATATCACTCCAGATTTCCTGCCTTTTAATGTTTGTAATTTCCCTCTTAACTGATTGGCCACTCCCTCCTATCATTCTTTAGCATTTCTTTCTGATCTCAAAGTAACCATTATTATAAGAAATAATTTGAATTATTTCTTAAAATCTTTTGAAAATAGATCACACACAATAATATGCTCTAGAAATAAAATACCTCTTTAATCTTATAATAAATTATTTTGATGTGCTCTTTTAAAAATAGATTCAACTTATATAAGTCAAAGTGAAAGAAATATCAAGTCAGGAATAAATTTGTAATGTAATGGGATTTTACATTATTGAATTCCAAAATCCTTAATGGTTGTTACATGAGGGGTCTTTCTCGAATTACTATTTTGGTATCTTTTCCTAACTTTGCTTCTCTCACTTTTCATTATCAATATTGACCAGCAAAATAAGACCTCCAATATACTTCCTCTTAGAAAGGAGAAAGCTTTATATCTATTCTCTTTTGTACATGCAATATTCTTCTTAATAGATGAATGAATATCTCAATGAATCATTGTTATTCAAATTATCTTTTAAGCCAAGCCACTTAAACAAAATTATATAGCTGATATAAAATAAGTGTTTACTCTATATTGCAAAACATCTTACTAAGTTAGCTCATATAATCCTTATAGCTACACATTTAATTTAACATTATCATTCTTATTTTATAGATAGTGAAAGCAGAGGCTAAAGAGGAAGGTAACCACTTGAGGTCACACTGCTAAGAAGGATGGAGAAAGAATTACTCAAGTCTGTACCTTTAACCACTGTGTCAATTACTTATACTTCTCTTTTTGTTCTTTGCCATCATACTACTCTAGACCACTGTTTTCCCTCTTTTGGACCAGATCTCTAACTAGTTTTTCCATTTCTGTCTTTTCTTCTGTATAATTTACTCTCCCTACAATAACCAAATGAGAATTTATGGCTGCCCTGCTTAAAACCCCATAGTAACTTTCCATTGCCTGAGGATGAATTTCAAATCCTTAGTAACACTGACAAGTCACTGCATCATCTGCATCATGCTGAAATCTACACCAGTGGCCTTCAGCTTTGTTTGTATAGAACAGACGCTTTTAAAAACTATTGATGTCAGGGCCACCCCCCAGGTCACTTAAATAGGATCTCTGAGCAGGGGGGCTCTCCAGGCAATCATTGTGTTCAGTCAGAGATGAGTACTCTGCCCTTATTGCCTCCTTTGGAGCCACTCTTCACTCTGTAAGTTCTATGCGCTCTTTTGTTGTGTTAATTGATAATATGTTTATTAATTAATCTCTTATGTTAATTGATAATATGTTTATTAATTAATCTCTTATGTTAATTGATAATATGTTTATTAATTAATCTCTTTTGTGCATTTACAACTCAATCTACACTAATATCTAATCAATATAGCCTTTGCTAATATCCTATTTGATTGTCATTCTTAGAAGTCATGATACATAATTGGTTTTATTGTAAGAAAGCCCAGTAGTTAGTCGAGTGCAGATAATTTACCATGAAGTTTCTATGCATATGATAACAAATCACCAATTACAACTGTGAATGAAAAGTAAACAAAAATATTTTATCATATTATTTTTTAAATATAGATAGACCATCTTTTTATTGAAATTAAATATTTTGCATTATTCATATTTATCTAAATATAATATATATCCAATAAAATTTCATGATTATGAGAATTCATAATTGAATTCATATTATTTACTGACCATATATTAGGGCACTGAACCAAGAGTTTGGGGAATGTGTAGAGTTCAATCCCATATGAATCTTGCATGATGATTATAATTTATTAAGAATATAAACTATATATGAACCTAAATGATTGTATCCTAATACAGGAAATCATGCGATATGAATGGTAGAGATAAAATGGTTGTAGGATGAGGACACATAGTAGCACAGCTCTAAAGCATAAAATATAGATTGTCTTAAGTCCCCAAAATATTCCAAAACAGTTGTAACAGTATTTCTCCTCTGAGCCCAAAAAAAAAAAAAAAAAAAAAAGCTTCATATGCTTCTATATTACACGTAAATAGAAAACCTTTTACTATTTCCTAGGACAATATTTGAGTTATAATTTATTTTACAATTCTTTTGATATGTTTGGAAATAACTAGGAAAAATAATTGGCAAAATATATTTCTTTCTATAACAGTGGCATAAAATACATATGTTAATCACCAACAGATTTAAGAAACTACTCCAGAAAAGAATTTGAAACAGAGATCTCTCATACAGCTGGCAGTTATAGTGTATCTCCCTAATGCAGTACCATCATAGGTAAATGAAGAAAACGTCTTTTTATATTTTAGATTAGCCACAAGAGGGAACTCACAGAGAACTGTTAATGTAAGTGAAACATATTAACAATGATGAAAAGTGTTAGTCTGCAGAGTTCAAACACAGTTCATTCTCTCTTATTATGTTTTAGTCCTGTGATGCTTGAAAGGAAGTTTTGAAGATACCAATTACTTTTCTTACAATTCCTGAACTCATTTCACAAATTTTAAGGGTTTTTTGTGTGTCTTATTATAAGATTTGACTATTTGATTAATTTTTTTTTTTAAGGCAAGTATTGGAGATCTTTAATAAACATAGTTTTGAACTGACTGAGCTACTTTCAGTGCAGTGTCACTCTGGGATCTTGGAAGTCATCTAATCCCTTTGCACATGATCTTTTCACTGATACTAGGGGAATAACAACATAAATACATTAATATTCGCACCTCTTTTCAAAACGTGTTTCAATGTCTGTAATATAAATCCAGAAGTAAATAGTGTAGTAATTGTATTATAGTATTGGCATTTTAAGTTTCACACCATATTTGGCCCTGGGAAGATACTAAAAGAAATCTTATCCCCTCCAAATTTGGCTACAATAATTATGAAGACTGAATTTGAAGGTGTCTCGCTTCTTGACATTTCTTTCTTCTAGGACAAGCATCAGTTCAAATATTAATCGAGGAAGGGAGGTGGATAGTGCAAGCCTTTAGCACCCACAGTGAAATACAAGATATGCTGATCAGAGAATCTGTAGGTAAAGTGAGTTTGCTGGCTTTCTTACTTATTCGGTGACATTTTTGTCTCTGTAACTCCTGGTAAATATCTAAATATGTAATCACCTGATTAGGTTAATGCTACCAAAAAACTTGTGCTAGTTTTGTAGTTTAACTTATTGCTACTCAGGATTTCTTTTTTCCTTTTGATGAAAATGTATTTGGGGTAGAAAGAACATTTTTTACATCTGTATATAATATATTTGGTCATAGGTTTTAATAACAGAAAATAGCAATTGGTGATACTGTGACAAGTTTTAAGCAAGTACATGGACACTGAATCAAAAATAAGCAAGTGAACAAACAAACTTTCCCTTATTACTCATTTAATGCAAGAAAGCTTTAAAGTAATGAATTTCAATGTATTGTCCTGAAATTGAATGCCCTTAGATCTAAGATATTGACACCATAATTAAGTTGAGGTATTGTTATGGCTGAGAAAAGGGGATATTTAAAGCATAGTTTAAATATCTTTACCAAAATGCCAAAAAACTTAATAAGGACAATGAAGCAGTGTCTAGTTTATAAAAGTTAGACTTAAAACTATCTCAGCATCTTTGTGGACATGTTGGAAGATCTAAATAAACACCATGGCAATCATTTTTGAAAAAAAAGTCCATGCTGTTAAATTTTGAACTTCGGTTGCTTAAAGATAGGAAAATATAATAATAAAAATTTAGCACACTTAAGTTAACAAAACACTTCCAATATAGTTGTCTCATCATATTTCCAAAGATTCTCCACATCCCAGAAAGTAAAATTTATGTTAGAGAAATCAAGGTCCTATACAGACCTCTGATGGCAGAAAACAACCTGAAACCTAGGTATCATGAGTAATGCTCAGATTATCTTTGCACATTTTTTCTTGCAACTGTTACAAGTTCTATGGAAGGATACATCACAATATATCTCAGAACAATTGAGACCTTGTTAAATTTTTTATTGCAAACTTGGCTGAAATATATATTTTTAATACCAGTTTACTTGCCATGCCCTAAAGTTACAGAATGGGAATCTCTGTGTTGGCATTTGAAAAAATTTCTACATGTGATACCATTTTGCAGAAATGCCATGAGATATTTAGTAAGTGGATTTGCTACTTTCTGTAGTCAATATACCTTCAACTATAATGTCTACCTTAAACTTAATGTAGTAGGGAGAATAATAGCCTTTCACAGATGTCCATTCCTGAAACCTGTGCATATGTTAGATTATACAGCAAAGGGGAATTAAGGTTGCAGATGAAGTTATGGTTGCTAATCAAGTGACCTTAAAATGAGGACGTTATCCTGGATTATCTAGGTGGATCCAATGTAATCACAAAAGTCCTTAAAAGTATATGTGGAAGGTAGAAGAAGAGAATCAGAGGGAGATGTGATTGTGCAAGAATGGTCAGAGAAATACAATATTGCACACTTTGAAGATGGAGGAAGGGGGTCATGATCCAATAAATGCAGGTGGATTGTAGAAGCTTGACAAGATGAGGAAATGGATTCCCTTCCCTCACCTAACCAGAGCCTTCAAAAGGCAATGAAGTCCTGTCAACACCTTGAATTTAATCCAGTGAGAACCAAATCAGACTTCTGACCTACAGAAATGTAAGATGATAAATTCGTGTTGGTTTAAGCCACTAAATTTTGGTAAATTGTTACAAGGCTATAGAAAAATATTATAGATCAAAGAATTTCAAGGGTTTTGATAGAAAACATCTAGATTTCCTTGAATAAACTGTTAGTAGTAATATGGATGTTAACAGCTGTGCTAGGGAGGGCTCAAAACAAAGTCAGGGGCTTCCCTGGTGGTGCAGTGGTTAAGAATCCCCCCACCAATGCAGGGGACAAGGGTTCGAGCCCTGGTCCGGGAAGATCCCACATGCTGCGGAGCAACTAAGCCCATGAGCCACAACTATTGAGCCTGCACGCCTAGAGCCCGTGCTCTGCAACAAGAGAAGCCACCACGGTGAGAAGCCCTGCGCACCACAACAAAGAGTAGCCCCCACTCGCTGCAACTAGAGAAAGCCTGTGCACAGCAATGAAGACCCAACACAGCTAAAAATAAAAATTAAATTAAATTTAAAAATTAAAAAAACAAAAACAAAGTCAGGAGCATGGTAGAAAAAACATGTATTGCCTTAGAGAATACCTACTGTTCTGAATAGACTATAGAAATATGAACACTAAAGGCACTGCTGGTAAAAGTTCAGAAGGAAATGGAGAAGTGCTATTGGAAGTCTGGGAAAGAGGCTCCTTGCTGTACAGTGAAAGAAAGCTTAGTGGAATGAGGTCCCACTATTATATGGAAAGCAGAACTTGTAAATGGAGAAAATGGACATTTATCTGAAAGGATTTCAAGCATAGTGTTAAAGGTATGACCTGGTTTCTTCTTACTGCTCACAGTAAAATGAGAGAGGAAAGAGATGGATTAATGGAAGAACTATTAAACAAAAATGAAAGCGGAACTTGATGATTCAGAAATTTTTCAGCCTTCCTAGGTAGCAAAGGACTCTACAGTTAAGAGATTCACTCTTCCTAGAGAAAATGCTAAGGACTCAGGAGTTGAGGTAGTCAATTAGAACAACAAGCTAAACGGAAAGTAGCAAATAAGCCTTCACTTACTTACAGCAACAGTGAGCTCAAGGGGCAAAAAGAAGCACTCGCTCACTTATGTTCCATTTTTCCCCATGAAAGAGCACCAGGAAAGTCAAGTGGATACAGGGCAGACAAAGAGAATCACGTCACTGTCAAAGAGCCCTGATAAATATAGGCTTCTGTCTATTTATGAAACCTTGAGCTAGGAAGTAGGGAGATAGCCAAAGCCTCCAATAATGAGGTTTTAGTGTAGGAGCCTGGGAATTTTCTCAACTGAGGCCTCTGATTAAAAGGTGTCAGAATAGAGGCCCCTGGGTTAGGAATGCAGCTATGCATATGAACATGGCTGACCTATGGAAGCGAGCGGTGCTGAGCCTTTGAATGAAAGTCTAGAAAACTGCAAGGCCTTGGATGTGTACCAAATCTGGTGTGTGGGGAACAGATTATTCTCATGAAGCCTGCCCTGTAATTGTCTATAGTTGAACCCAAAAGATCCCAATAGGTTTTCAGCTTGTAGCCAAATTCCTCACAATCTTTTTCAAATTTAGCACTTCAGAAAGAACAAAAGGTCAGAGTATTTAGTTGCAGAAAAAGCAATCAGAAGATATTAAGTATGTTATGAATAGATCCCCTGAGCCATCTCAGCAGAAGACAAAAATAGATATGAGGTTATTTAAGAAAAATCTGTGGAGGGATCTCTTCCCCAATGGAGTGAATTTCTCTGACATACACAGGAGACCCACAAAATTCTTGAGAATTTTAAACTAGAAGAAACACTGCATTTTGGACATGAAAGGACAGAGAGAGTATGTGAAATAAAAAAAAAAAGGCTGTTGAGGACTTCCCTGGTGGCACAGTGGTTAAGAATCCACCTGCCAATGCAGGGGACACGGGTTCAATCCCTGGTCCGGGAAGATCACACATGCTGCGAGGCAACTAAGCCCGTGTGCCACAACTACTGAGCCTGTGCTCTAGAGCCTGCAAGTCACAACTACTGAGCCTGCGTGATGCAACTACTGAAGCCCATGCGCCTAGAGCCTGTGCTCTGCAACAAGAGAAGCCACCGCAATGAGAAGCCCGCGCACCACAACAAAGAGTAGCCCCCACTCACCACAACTAGATAAAGCCTATGCACAGCAATGAAGACCCAACTCAGCCAACAATAAATAAATAAATACATTTATTAAAAAAAGAAAAAAAGGCTGTTGTACTTTCAGATGTCTAAAGGCAAGTCTGATAAAACTACTCAGCTGCAAACATGTGATCTTTAATGAAAATAAAAGGATGACTCAGTGAGTGGAGTCATGGGCCTGGAGTGCAGAGTGGCACCAGCTATTCACAGGCCTTAAAACCTAATGGAGTTTACCCAACTTGATTTTGATAATGCTTGGCACTAATGTTTCCTTTTTTCCTTCCATTTTCACCTTTTTAAATTATTATTATTATTTTTTTTTGCGGTACGCAGGCCTCTCACTGTTGCGGTCTCTCCCCTTGCGGAGCACAGCCCCCGGATGCACGGGCTCAGCAGCCATGGCTCACGGGCCCAGCCGCTCCACGGCATGTGGGATCCCCCTGGACCGGGGCACGAACCCACGTCCCCTGCATCGGCAGGTGGACTCTCAACCACTGAGCCACCAGGGAAACCCCATTTTCACCTTTTTTTGAACAGAAATATCTACCATTACTCCTATTTCTTTCTTACTATTGTATTCTAGGAATAGATAGCTTATTTTCTTGTTTCCCAGGTCCACAGATGGAAAAGAATTTTGCTCCAGAATGAATTACACACAAAGCCTCATCCAAATCTATCTAATTCAGATGATTCAGCTGATAAAATTTGGGACTTTTTTAACTGCTGTGATTAAATTGAGATTTTGCACTTTGAGTTGATGCTCTAATGGGTTGAGACTTTTTGGAGATCTTGATGAGAGGTGAATGTATTTTTCATGTAGGATAGACATGCATTTTTGCAGCCTAGAGGGCACACTGTGATAGGTACAATAGTAACTACCTTTACAAAAAATGTTCACATACTAATCCATGGAATATATGAATATGCTAAATTACACAGTAAAGAGGAATTAAGATTGAAGATGGACATAAGGTTGCTAATCAGCTGGCTTTAAATTAGAGACATTTTCTTGGATTATCTAGGAAGGTTCAATGTAATCACAGGATACTTAAAACTATAAGAGGGAAGCAGAAAAAGAGAGTCAGAGGCACATGTGACTATAGAAGAACAATAAGAGAGATGTAAAGTTGCTGGCTTTGAAGATGGAGTTGGGGGCACGATTTAACTAATTGGAGCAATCTCTAGAAGCTGGAAAAAGCAAGGAAATTGATTCTTTCCTAGAGCTCCCAGGAACGAACGCAACTCCGCCAATATTTTGATTTTAGCCCAGTGAGATCTGTGTGTAACATCTAACCTTCAGAACTGTAAGATAATAAATTTCTGTTATTTTCAACCCTTGTTTGTAGTGACTTGTTATTTCAGCCATAGGGAGAAAAAACAAAAACAAAAACTAACACACCTGGGATGGTGAAATGCTTGATTTACTGTTCTTAATCAAATAGCTTGCAATTTAGTCAAAAAAAATTTTAGTCAAAAATGCTACAACCTAACATTAACCCAACTTTTGACTTTTTTATGCATTAATTTATCCATTTTAAAAATCCCCCCAAGGAATATATATTCTTAATATAAAAATCAGCTGATGCCTATTTTTTGAATAAAAGCCTAAAATAAATTGAAATTGCCATTTGCATTTTTACAATACAAAATAATTTTAGGGATTGTATGTAGTATCATTTTGCTCTACTTAGTGTCTACAAAACTGCACAGGAGAAAAAAGTAATATAGTCTCTGAATCTCAAGACTGAATAAGTCTTTAAAGGCCAAGGTCTCTAACAATACCTTTAATGCTTTTATCCCTTTCTCAGCATCCCTTTCAATTTGTTTCTAGACTTTCCTTTGTAATGCTCTCTACTTTCTGCAGCATCTTACGCCATCCCTGGATTTATCAAATCAATGCAATTTTTGTTATTGTGGTTATTCATAATTGCCATAATGTTGAAGGTGTGATTAACTGGTAATCCTAAATGCCACAAGACTTAACTGAAGTAGCAATGTTTTATTTTTAATAGCAGAATAGATGAATTTTAGAACATTTTCATTCTCTTGGCCTTCTAAGCAAGCCTTTTGTACATGATTCTGACACACTGAAAGTTGGCATTTACTGCTTTTGTCCATCTGTCGAAATGGAATTTTGCCCGTTTTAAAATGTGATGAGACAACTATACTTGAACATAAGTGCCAGCAAAACACAGACAAAATTTTTAACTCTGCATAGCATTTCTAGCATTATCCTTTGGGCATTACGATGTCTGTGGCAAATTTGATTTTCAATGGGAAAAAAAAGATCTGTTTTAAACTCCATATCCTGCTGGATTACATGTTTTGTTCACGTCAAATTTTATTTTTATCTTATGCCATGTTCAGCCCTGGGAAGAAACTGAATCACTATTGTCTTTGTTAAAGAGCCATATGCCATTTAAAGATAATCACATCAAATCAGATGATAACATGTGAAAGTGTAAAGCACTGCACAGGTATGAGAGGTTATTTTATAACTAAAAGTATTATTGAGCTTCAGTTAACAATATCCTAAAATAATTTCCCTGCATAATCATTGTGAATAATTGTTTTTGAGTTATTTGGCATAGGAAGAAATAGTTTGCAGGCTAGAACACATTATTTAACATACGAAGACTAACCTGAGTATCTGGCACTTTTACCTTTCAAAAGCAATCTGATTACTACACGGATAAGCCATTTAACAGGAATAGAGCACTGGGTGTCTGCTGCTGAATAAACATGAACATGTTTAATATTTGTTTTTCTTAATTTTCTAAACTGTTAGAAAAACATTGAATGCTGAATGAATATTTGTGCTAAAGATTAGACAAAAATAGGTTAAACACAAGACTCATTAAACATAAAGAACAAAGCAGGTAGTTACTATTTTATATAATAAGCACATTTTATATAGTAAAAATACTTTTGCCTAGTATTTTTATGCTTTTCAGGTAGTCTAACATATATTAAAAGTGAAAAATAGGCAATTTTCAGTTGACTATGGTTTCTACTAACAATCAGTCTTAATACTTTAATCCGAAACCCAAATAAAAGGGACTAAATAGAGGAGATGAAAAAATATTTTTATAATCTAAATGATTTAACTTTATTCAATGCTTACATATTTAAAACATAATGTCTTAACTGCTAAGACATTTTACCTATGTGTCAAATTTCTTTTACTTGTGGTCTCTCTAAAGAATCAGGAAGGATAGAGAAGGGGACATTTTATTTGGCTTTCAACATCATTTATTCGTCTTTGTATTGGCTATACATTCCCATGGTTCATTACCAAAAGAGTATACAAAGGTATACAAAAAATTCTTTTTCTCATTCTTGGAAAATTCATTCAGTTCTTCTCCCCAGAGGCATCCAGCAACATCAATTTCTCATGTATTATTCCAAAGCTAATTTTGTCATTTATTTAAACTGCCTTTTACAAAAAAAAAAAATTGTGGTATTTTTAATATATTACCTCATATGATTTTAAATATCATTGTGGACTAATTATTCTCACTTTACACATAAGTATTTCAAGACTCATAAGTATTTTCCAAGCTCAGTCTCACATGGATAGGTCAGAAATTAAAACCCATTTCTGTCCAATTTCTATCCCGTTCAACTACCATTTCAACATAACATTGTGCCTTGCCTTTGTGAATTTTCATCAATATTTCCATAGTCATTTTATACTTTCTACAATTTTACAGTAAAACTAGAGCTTGAGCCATACAGTAAAACTAAACTGGTTGAGCTATTGCAAAATTTAAAGTAAGTAGTTTTTCCTCTATTGTACACTAAACTTTATGTAGCTATGCTGGGAAGGATATGGAGAAACTAATACTCTCAAACATTGCTGTCAAGAGTGTGTGAACTATTTCAGTTGAATAAACTTAAAAACAAAAAAACCTTCACATAGTTCTTCTAACTTATGAAATACATTTGATGTTGAACTTCTCATATTACCCTCTATTATCTAAAGCTGCTTTCTCTCTTTGTCTTTACAACAACAAGGTATACTAAAATATACAATCAATTCTTTTTTAACAATATTCACTTCCCTTAAATTTTTGATGTAATAAGACAATCTCAATTAATCCAAATAAATCGTGACTAAGCAATAAATGACTGATCTTAAAATCTTCCAGAATATATATTAATAGAGAAATTGTTAAAATCATATCAAACTGAAAGATAAAGTACTTCATCACTAGAACATGAAAACTACTGTAAATACAGGAATTTTAAGAGTCCATTTATTTCTTATGATTAGCATTAAGTGGTAGTTGTCTCCTTAGTTATCTGCTGAGCTCAAAACTTTCTCATCCCTGGGAATAGCAACAGTATATGAAACTGTATTATCAGTGACAGTGCTCATATTGTGTGACTGTGCCATGCTGGCTAGAGTGGTCTCATCCAGGTATAGTTACCTGATCTAAGGTTGAGCCAATCAGTTTCTCTCTAATAGGAATTTGAAATCTCAAGTAGGGAGAAAGAAGCCATCTTGTGGCCTCAGAAAGAGGAGGGCTGGAGAAAGGGGTCTGTGCATTTGCTGTCTAGTTTTTATTTCCTAAATCTGGATTATTTAACTTTTCTCTATGTATATTTCCAAATAATTATCTTCTCCCCACATTTTTGGTATTATTATTTAATCTAAACATTGCTTTATCGATTTGTTCATTTATTCAACAAATATTTAATATGAATTTTGCACTTTGATATGCTCCATCCTATTCAAGGCACTGAAGAGCCTTCAGAAAAAGTCACATAGTTCTACTCTTCTTTAACTTGTGTTCTAGCAAGAAAGACTGATAGTAATAAGAAAACAAGCATATGCTATAAGTTAACGTAGTTATAAGTCCTATGGAGAAAAAGATCAAAATAATAATACAGAAAGTGAGGAAGTTGAGCTGACATGCTAGTCCAGATAGGATGTTCAGAAAAGAGATGACATTTTCTCAGATTTAAATGAAATAAGAAATGAGAATAAGAAATTGTAAATATATATGCATCCAACATAGGAGCACCTCAATATATAAGGCAAATGTTAACAGACATAAAAGGAGAAACTGACAGTAACAAAATAATAGTGGGGGACCTTAACACCCTACTTACACTAATGTTCAGATCATCCAGACAGAAAATTAATAAAGAAATAGAGGTCTTAAATGACACATTAGAGCAGATGGACTTAACTGAAATTTTAGAGAATTCCATTTGAAAGCAGCAGAATACACATTCTTTTCTATTCTCCAGGATAGATCACATGCTGGGCCACAAAGCAAGCCTCAGTAACTTTAAGAAAATTGAAATCATATCAAGTATGTTTTCCAACCACAACACTATGAGATTAGAATTCAACTACAAGAAAAAAACTGCAAAAACACAACACCTGGAGGCTAAACAATATGCTACTAAACAACCAATGGATCACTGAAGAAATCAAACGGGAAATAAAAAAATACCTAGAGACAAATGAAAACAAAAACATGACGATCCAAAACTTATGGGAAGCAGTAAAGAGCAGTTCTAAGAGTGAAGCTTATAGTGACAGAAGCTTACATCAGGAAACAAGAAAAATCTCAGATAAACAAACTAACTTTACACCTAAAGCAACTAGAGAAAGAAGAACAAACAAAACTCAAAGTTAGTAAAAGGAAAGAAATCATAAAGATCAGTGCAGAAATAAATGAAATACAGACTAAAAAAAAAAGAAATCAATGAAAGTAAAAGTTGGTACAAAATTGATGTAAATTTTGTACATCAAAAATTTACATCAATTTTGTACCAACTTTTACTTTCATTGATTTTTTTTTCTATTCTCCAGGATAGATCACATGCTGGGCCACAAAGCAAGCCTCAGTAACCAGACTCACCAAGAAAAAAATGAGAGGGCCCAAATCAATAACAGCAGAAATGAAAAAGGAGAAGTTACAACTGACACCACAGAAATACAAAGGATTATGAGAGATTGCTACGAACAACTATATGCCAGTAAAATGGACAACTTAGAAGAAATGGACAAATTCTTAGAAAAGTACAATCTCCCAAGACTGAACCAGGAAGAAATAGAGAATATGAACATACCAGTTACCAGTACTGAAATTGAATCAGTAATTTAAAAACTCCCAACAAACGAAAGTCCAGGACCAGACTGCTCCACAGGTGAATTCTACGAAACATTTAGAGAAGAGTTAACACCTATCCTTCTGAAACTATTCCAAAAAATTTCAGATGAAGGAATGCTCCCAAATTCATTCTATGAGGTCACCATCAACCTGATACCAAAACTAAACAAAAATCACAAAAAAAGAAAACAACAGGCCAACATCACTGATGAACATAGATGCAAAAATCCTCAAAAAATACTATCAAACCCAATCCAACAATACATTAAAACAATCATACACCATGATCAAGAGGGATTTATCCCAGGGATGTGAGGACTTTCCAATATCCATAAATCAATCAATGTGATACACCACATTAACAAACAGAAGAATAAAAACCACATGGTCATTTCAACAGATGCAAAAAAAGCTTTTGATAAAATTCAACATCCATTTATGATAAAAACTCTCCAGAAAGTGGGCATAGAGGGAATACACCTCAACATAATAAAGGCCATAAATGACAAACCCACAGCTAGCATCATACTCAACAGTGAAAAGCTGAAAGGATTTCCTCTAAGATCAGATACAAGACAAGGATGCCAACTCTCGCCACTTTTATTCAACATAGTTTTGGAAGTCCCTAGCCACAGCAATCAGAGAAGAAAAAAAAAATAAAAGGAATCCAATTTGAAAAAGAAGTAGTAAAACTGTCACTTTTTGCAGATGACATGATACTATACATAGAAAATCCTAAAGATGCCACCAAAAAATGACTAGACCTCATCAATGAACTCAGTAAAGTTGCAGTATAAAAAATTAATATACAGAGATCTGTTGCATTTCTATACACTAACAATGAAATAGCAGAAAGAGAAATTAGAGAAACAATCCCATTTACCATAGCATCAAAAAGAATAAAATATTTCAGAATAAACCTACCTAAGGAGGCAAAAGACCTGTACTCTGAAAACTATAAGATGCTGATGAAAGAAATTGAAGATGACACAAACAGTTGGAAAATATACAATATTCTTGGACTGGAAGAATCAATATTCTCAAAATGACTTATACTATCCAAGACAATCTACAGATTCAATGCAATCCCCTTCAAATTACCAATTTTTCACAGAACTAGAACAAAAAATTTTTTTAATTTGTATGGAGACACAAATGACTCTGAAGAGCCAAAGCAATCTTGAAAAAGAAAAATTGAGCTGGAGGAATCAGAGTCCCTGACTTCAGACTATACTACAAAACTACAATAATGAAAACAATATGGTACTGGCACAAAAACAGAAATATAGATCAATGTAACAGGATAGAAAGCCCAGAAATAAACCCACACACTGATGGTCAATTAATCTATGACAAAGGAGGCAAGAATATAAAACGGAGAAAAGACAGTCTCTTCAACAAGTGGTACTGGTAAAACTGGACAGCTACATGTAAAAGAATGAAATTACAACATTCTCAACAATATACACAAAAATAAACTCAAAATGGATTAAAAACTTAAATGTAAGACGCGATACTATAAAACTCCTAGAAGAAAACTTAGGCAGAACACATTTTGACATAAATTGCAGCAATATCTTTTAGGATCCATCCCCTAGAGTAACAGAAATAAAAGCAAAACTAAACAAATGGGATCTAATTAAACTTAAAAGCTTTTGCACAGCAAAGGAAGCCATAAACAAAATGTAAAGAAAACCTACAGACTGGGAGAAAATATTTGCAAAGGATGCAACTGACAGCGGATTAATTTCCAAAATATACAAACAGCTCATACAGTTCAATGTTAAAAACACAAACAACCCAATACGAAAATGGGAAGAAGATCTAAATAGACACTTCTCCAAAGAAGACATACAGATAGCCAAGAAGTACATGAAAAGGTGCTCAACATGGCTAATTATTAGAGAAATGCAAATCAAAACTACAGTGAGGTATTACCTCACACTGGTCAGAATGGCCATCATCAAAAAGTCTACAAATAATAAATGCTTGAGAGAATGTGAAGAAAAGGGAACCCTCCTACACTGTTGGTGGGAATGTAAATTGGTGCAGCCATTATGGAGAATAGTACAGAGGTTCCTTAAAAAACTAAAATTAGAGTTACCATATGATCCAGGGATCCCACTCCTGGGCATATATCTGGAGAAAACTCTAATTCAAAAAGATACATGTAGGGCTTCCCTGGTGGCACAGTGGTTGAGAGTTCACCTGCCAATGCAGGGGACACGGGTTCGTGCCCCGGTCCGGGAAGATCCCACATGCCACAGAGCGGCTGGGCCCGTGAGCCATGGCCACTGAGCCTGCGCATCCGGAGCCTGTGCTCCACAACAAGAGAGACCACAACAGTGAGAGGCCTGCATACCGCAAAAAAAGAAAAAAAAAAAAAGATACATGTACCCCAATGTTCATAGCAGCACTATTATGCCAAGGCATGGAAGCAACCTAAGTGTCCATCAACAGATGAATGGATAAAGAAGATGTGGTATATGTACACAATGGAATATTACTCAGCCATAAAAAAGAATGAAATAATGCCATTTGCAGCAACATGGATAGACCTGGAGATTATTGCACTAAGTGAAGTAAGTCAGACAGAGAAAAATAAATCTCATATGGTATGGCTTATATGTGGAATCTAGAAAAAAATGATACAAATGAACTTATTTACAAAACAGAAATTGACTCACAGACATAGAAAACAAACTTATGGTAACCAAATGGGAAAGGTGGGGAGGGAAAAATTAGGAATTTTGGATTAAAATATATACACTACTGTATATAAAATAGATAAAAAACAAGGACCTACTATATAGCACAGAGAACTATACTCAACATCCTGTAATAACCTATAATGGAACAGAATCTAAAAAAGAATAGATATATATGTATATGTATAACTGAATCATTCTGCTGTAAACTTGAAACCAATACAACATTGTATATCAACTATATTTTAATAAAATTTTTTAAAAAAGAAATGAGAGCATCAACCTTAGGACGATCTGGAGAAAGACTGTTCTAATCTGAAGGAACAGTATGTTCAAAAACCCTCCTGAACCACTACATTTTGGAACTTAGTGGTGGACAAACAACAGTACCTGAAATAGTAATAGTAAATTTGTGCAAATTACTTTATTTTTTGGTGGTTCAGTTTTTTTATTTAAAAATAAAAACTCTTAATTAGTGAGTTTGCTGGCATGTTTATATGAAATGACATATTAAAACACATAGCATAGTGTTCCATGTAAAACATTTTGTTTTCTTCGCTTTGTTCATTATGTTCTCATTTAAACTTTAAAGTTGGGGAAAACTACTAGACTATGATTATTATGGATTTTAGAAGAGCTCTGATGAGGCTATTCAAAACAATAGAAAGACAAAAATAATGTATAATTACATTGAAATTGTTTGAAATAGTTCTTGCTCTTCCTTGCGCATAATGTGGAAATTTAAATGAATAAATAGATGAATGAATGAAACTAACAGGCATCAACTACCTCAAATATTTCTGGCATTAGGAAGGCAAAAAGCAAAATATACTTTTTAAAAGCATGATTTAGAAAGATGTAAAATGGCAAAATTAAAGTGTAGTGCACCGAATTCTAATACGCTATATATAGTATTGCGTTCAAACATTTGGATACGTTTGTCTTGCAAAGGGGAATTATTTATAAATCTTACTGTTTTACCATCTGGTGACATCATGTAAGGCTTATTTATATGATGGCATATTAGAGGAAAGTAATTCCTCTTTATGTTTAGGTTTCATTACTGCATTTGGGAGATGTTATGAGTAAATGTGGGTTATTTATTTGAAAATGGGTTTATCTTATATTTTATTCCTCACTGATACACAAAAAAACAATAGAAGAATATGTGTTTATCTCCTTTTACTTTCCTGTCTTGTATAGCTTGATTAGAAAATGAATAATTTTATGCCTGGCTGAAGATCAATGCTGTGCCTTCTCTCCATGGTTTCACTGTAATTGTGGAATATTAAGGTAATCAGAAGTAGAACATGTTCATTTACATGAGGATGAAGGAAGGCTATTTTCAGTGATGGCTTATGCATCTCTCTGAACACAACTGGATGCTGTACCTCAGCTCAGGACTCCCTTTTCTCAGAAGATGTATTTTCTGAGTTGCAACTTGACATCTGGCAAATACACAGTGGATGTATTTCCTGGTCACTACAAATCCTGTCAAGAATAATTGGGTTTGTAGTTCTCTTAGCCTTGTGTCAATACAATACATGGAAGTAGTGGGAATCTTTAAACAAATGAAAAAAAATACTAAAACAGGAGAGCAGTAATATGATGTACAGTATTCCTCCAAGCACATTGACAAGTAATATCCAGTTCTTTATTCTTTGGAATATGAGTTTAACAAAAACAGAAAGCAGTGCTAGGTCTACATGTCTCCACGTATTCCCTGTATGAGTGTGTGCACGCATGTGTGTGTGTATGTGTGAGTTAGAAAATGCTAGTTAGAAATGGTAATAAGCACTATTTTAATCCTGTTTTTCAGTTGCTGAAATATGAATGATTTTCTCAGTTTTGCTCCACTGCTTCAGTTAAATGCTGCTTCCCTTTGCTGTGAGAAATCATTCTAAATCTTTGTAAGTGCTTTGCAATTATAGAATTTTTCATACTTTAGAGGCCAGAGCCAACTACAATTGACAGATAGCTTTGTAAAGAAGACACTTTTTTAAAAAAGGATAAATAATACACCATGTCAATTCAGAATAGGTATCAGATCTTATAATTCTATGAGACTATCATGATAATAGATTGAATATTTGAAGTTCCCTAGAGGTTGTTCACTTTTATGCTTACTAAGTGTTTAAAGAATTTTCTTTTAAATGATTGAAATAGTGTAATGGTTGACAGAATTGGAATTGCTTGAGAAAGAATTTTATGTTATTTCTCAACCTCCCAAAATTTGTTCAATGCTTTTCTTGAGAAAAGCAATTTGGATTAATGTAAAGAGGGAAAGAGTAAAGGAGAGAATGAAAGAGGAAGGAAGAAAGGAAGTAAAGAAGACCACATCTTATAATTCTCAATTTTGGAATGGGCAGAGTCATGATCATGTCTTTGCAAATCTCAGTGGAGACTTTTCAATCCAGAATACAGATAGACCATAAAGTAGTAAGTGGAAAATTGATGGGATATGTCTTACCTGCCCTTCATGCATCAGCCTAGACCAATTTGAAGTCTCTCTCTAATTATCAACCTCAGTCTCTATATTTGATTTCCAAAGCCAGATAATAAAATAATATACAGATGTTTTACATAAGTTGACCTATTCTTTGATATATATAATTCATTGGTGACAATGCATCCATACTTGGAAAATGTCAGAAGAACAATATTTTAACAGTTGTGAAATTTAAGTGAAATAATTCACATAAACTATCATATAAAATACTTAGTAGTCATTCAATAAATGGTTTCTATCCATTTTATTTATCTGACATTCTTTGAGTTAAGTCACCAGTTTCATAATGAAGTAAAGACAGTTTTTACACCATATATATATATATATATATATATATATATATATATGGAGAGAGAGTAAGAGAGAGAGATATAATCTTTACAAAGTCCCTATGAAGTGTGTTCAGTATTCTTTCATGAAATGATCAGCTAAGTGTGGCCACAAGAAGGGCCACATGAGAAGCATAGGGAAACAATGTTTATTATGCTCACAGATTCTAGGGAGACAGAGTCACCCATGACCCCCTGGGAACACCAAAGAGTGGGCTTCAGAACCTGTGGGCAAGTTCCTTAATAGAGGTCAGGTTGGAGAACACAAGCAAAAGATGTGAGGAGATTTCATTGGTGCATTTGAATGACACTAGGTCACAGTCAGATGAGGGCAAGAAGGGTAACTTGTGACAGGGGCCAGCCTTATCATTCTGGTGTACCTGTCACCTGGGCGGGGTGCTCACAACTTGTTTGGGGGGATGTTGAGGTAGCAGGAAAATATGAAATTTTAAGATTTATAATATAAGGTTATATACTACTATTATCAGTATTTCACAGAGGGCAGGGGCAAGCCACCATATAGGTATTCTTTTATTACACAGCAAGCAAGTGGTGAAACTGGGATTTGAACCTAAGCTATCTGATTTCAGATCCCTCAGATTTGATCACTTCCTGGCATTTCCTTGAAGCTAAATATTATATTTGGTCAGAAGAAATTCCTTATAAGCTTACATAAAGAAAAAAATAAATTTGGAGGGGACTAGAATGTGAGAGAACTACATTGTTTAATGTAATGGGAGAAGTGCCGTGGCTCTTCTGGGAAAAGAAGATGAGAGAGAGGAGAGAAAGAAGCTGGGCAGGGAAGTGAGCAAGTCCTCGTTATTTCTTGATCCTTCTAGGACCCCCAAATCTTCTATCAAAATATATGACTGTCATAAGTGATGAAAGAGGATTCTTGGGGAAATCACTAAAGATTAAAGATCCCTTAACACCAAGATTTCTGTTAATTAGACATTTGTCTGCCCCCTCCCCACTGTCTTCTCAAGACTAAGAGCTAGGTCATGGTCAGTACACACTAGGAGTTTTGAACAAGGAATTAGAAGCTCTGGGATCTCCCCCAGCTCTGTCACTCATGTGAATGAGTTAAATCAACGGTCCCCAACCTTTCTGGCACCAGGGACTGGTTTCCTGGAAGATAATTTCTCCACGGACAGGGGTGGTGGGGGATGGTTCAGGTGGTAATGCCAGCGACGGGGGCATGGGGAGCGGCAGATGAAAGTTTGCTCGCTGCTGCTCACCTCCTGCTGTGCGGCGGTGCGGGGTGATGAGGACATGATTAAGTAAATTGTTCACGGACTAAACCACAAATATAAAAATAATATTCTCTTCATGTAAATATAAAGTCATATTATCAATGAAAATAAATATTTTGGAATCATTTTTTCTTGTTTCTCAACTATTTTTAGCATCATTACTGTAGTCTGTACTACTGTTTAGTTTAAGAATCCTGCAATTAGGACACTTGTTTAAATGAGCATCTCTCACTACATAGTGCATAAAAATAGCCTAAATCTTATTAACTCTAGTGATTGCTCTCATAACCGTTTCAATGGAAAAGGCATGTTGCTGCCAAATATTATCCAATATATTAAGTCTCTTTGGCTTCATAAAAAGATAAAGTAACCCTGGAATATAACATATTCCAAAAATCTGGTGGTTCATGAAGTGAGAAATTATGGGCTTGGATTTTTATAAAATTTGAAAGGTCAAGAGGGTAAGCAGATGGCTAGCTGTAGAATATATTACACATTAAGCAATTGTTTTGATGTGCTAGGCAAAGTCCTGGAAGCTTATGAGATTGTAAAATCCAATGACCCTGAATTAGACTGAGGGTTCAGATCATGATACACATGCAATTTTAGAGAGCACATTTATTATTGGTTTATTAGCTGTCAGAAACACAAAATTCAACACGATTAATACCCTGAACTGCAGTTTTTACTACTGTTCTTTTTTTAACCTCTTTCCCCCCCCCCCATCTTGCTATTTTATGCTTCTTTTACAATATTACTAAGTTCAGGATAATCAAGTGACAGCTCAGCAATGGTGAATGGTTTTCCAGTAACTTTTCAGTTACTCATAAGTAAAAAAATTTTATAAGGGATATAAAGAATTTAGATACTCAATCAAACATACTGTCCTCAATGTACATGAGTAGTTTCATTGTCATCAGCTGGAGTTTTGAATGCAGAGAACAGCAGTATTTTTTTCACAACTATGTAAAATGCTCAAAACAAATTACCCTCCTAAAAAAAAGTTAATCCTAAGAAGGTGATCTGCAATATTATGGTTGCTGAACCTTTCTCATATCAAAACAAACAAAAAAGTCAAAGGCAAATAACTATCTTAGAGACTTAAGGAAATGCTTTTCTGGGGGTTGTTTTTAGTGTGATGCTAATAAAATTTATCAGTATGCTATGAAACAGCATGCCATGGTGCTCCATTTCAGGGATTTCTAATAGATGATGTCTAATGACTTAATATTTACCCAAAGCCAGCTTCAAAAAATTTACGCTCCCTCCCGAGTTTCAGGAACTACAGTACTTCTAAATTTTAAGAATGTTATATGAGCAACCTCAATTTCATTAAATGTACTATTAAAAATTCAAATGCTCAGAATTCTAAAGTACTGACCAGACTAAACCATAGTTTAACACTATGTTCATTTTATTAAAAGTTACTAATTTTAAATACATTTAATTTTGTTTAATGGCAGCTCAAACTTTTGGGCAAGCTTCACTAAGAAGTATTTACTAAAATATAGATGACTTTTAAAACAATCAAGTGATAACATTTCTGCTCCACGTTTTTTACAGAAAACAACAACAACATAAATGCCAAGATACCACACCTGAAAGAATGCTAAGATAAACCTTCATTCACTGTCCTCATTGCAGAGTTTATTTAGTGTAGAGGACTCTGTTATCAGAGGTTTTTAACTCCCCTTCAGTTCCCTGGGATATTCATTAAGGATAGCTGATATTTAATCTAGTAAGTATACCTATCTCTACTCCAAATTAAAATAATTTTAGGAGTTATTTGTTTCAGATTGTGGGAGAAGCTACTATTGTTCAATTACAGGCTTTCTTGCTTAGTGAGTTCTTGTTTAAGAAAAGGTTTAAATACTTGCTGAACTATGTATCAAGGCAGGGACTCCCATTATGTGAATCTTTTTTAAATTTAATACTAAGAAAAACCCCAAAAAACTTACTGAGGGGGTGAAAGGGCCAATGTGATAGAAAGCAAAAAGTGTTACATGATTCCCAGAACACTGGGGTGTGCTCCTGATAGAAAATGAATCTGCACAAGACAGTTTACTTCTGTGGGACTAAGTTCAATTCTCTATTAAAAAAAAAAAGAGTTGGGACTATAGATCATCTCTAAAGTGGTGCTGCAAAAGTTTGGCTCCAGTAGGGGAGCACTTTTCCTTGGAGACAAACTTAACTCAAGTTGTTTGTTTGTTTTTTTCATGTGAATCATCCATATCATCATAACCTCCATGAAGCACTGCTATGAAAATTAAATGAGATAAATTTATTAAGAATCTAGTTTAGTGCATGCCATACAGGAGATGTTATTTAAAAATATCTATTCCTTCAACTTTCCGCTTTTCTCCTCTAGCCCTTTCTTCTCATTCTAAGTTTCCATGATTTATCTCAAGATATTTTATACAAAAGTTCTTGCAGTTAGAGAATTACTGTAGTACAAAAATTCAATTGAGGAGCACATATTTGGCATCAAATCAGTGCAACGCAGAAAAATATCCCAAAGTCTAAGTTATTGTTACAAACTTAAGAGAATGCATTTGACCTCAAAGTAAACTGTTGAAAATATTGCCTAGAGATAGGCACTGCTCAAATACAAAATACAAGGACAATGTTTTCACAACAAACAATATTCTGAGATTCAATGGAAATTTAAAATTTTCTCATAATCTGTAGAAATAATGCCTCGTGTTAGTAGCATTATCTTTATAAATTGAACCACTGTTTGACAAAGCTATGTAAGATAGCCAAAACTCAAACTGATTACTTTTTAAATATCTGTAATAGTTGTATCTAATGAACAGGAAAGAATGCAAGAGTATATAAAGTTCAAAGTCTTTATCATTGGACAGAAAATATTCTTACATTTATTAAGATACCATCCAGTTCAAATGCTTTTTGAATATGAAGGCAAAAAAGAATGTATATATCTTAGCCAGAGAATTTCAAATTCCAGTTTAATAATCAAATTTGGTAGGAGTAGCTGATTCTACAGGTAAAAAAGGATCAAGTAATGTGTATATTCTGAATATCAGGAGTTAAACTACGTGAATCTCTCTTCTGTGCTATGGATTAATTAACAAGGAACTCTATAAATAAGATTTTATTTATAAAATAAAATGATGTCACCTAACAATTCTGGTAAGCATCCCAGTCAACATCCCTGGTCTGTATTAACTTCAAGCATACTGAAAAAGTCACTCCCATAATTACTCAGGCAGGTATAACAGCTTTCTTGATTGACAGTAAGAGAAGTTGCTCTGGATGTCTGCAGGTTCAAGTTTCATGCAAGGCCCAAAATATCTAGTCTTCAGGAACCTTAGATAATAAAGATGGTAAACTAAACATTTTTTCACTGAGGAAAATTCATAATTCAGTGTAGAGTTTAGTTTTAAAAAATCAATAACATAACATTAATATTTTGCTTAAGAAGCAATTAGTGGTTTTTTATGTGTGTGCAATGAATTTTGACTATTGGAGTGACAACCTTATAGCTTCAGTTTAAAGAGTGTAATCAAGTAATTCATGCTTTTAATTTCAAATTGAAATACTACAAAGTTTGTACAGTATTAGAGCATTTGAGAATTTTAATTCTCTCATATTTACATATTTAAGTTATCAAACATTAAAGACTATTTAATATTCAGAAAACTTTTGTTTGATAAGTGAGACAATTGAAGTACTTATGAAGGGAATCAAATATATTCCATTTTAAAATGCAGTTAAAATATTTGGGGCTTCCCTGGTGGTGCAGTGGTTGAGAATCTGCCTGCTAATGAAGGGGACACGGGTTCGAGCCCTGGTCTGGGAGGATCCCACATGCCACGGAGCAACTAGTCCCGTGAGCCACAACTACTGAGCCTGCGCATCTGGAGCCTGTGCTCCACAACAAGAAAGGCTGCAATAGTGAGAGGCCCACGCACCGCGATGAAGAGTGGCCCCCGCTTGCCACAACTAGAGAAAGCCCTCACACAGAAACGAAGACCCAACACAGCAAAAATAAATAAATTATTAATAAACTCCTACCCCCAACATCTTCTTTAAAAAAAAAAAATGAAGATATTTAATTAAGTTTGTAAATGGGATCAGACATTGCTCAAAGCTTACAAAAAGTAATTATTAATACTTTCTAAACGTATAAACAAAATAAAATCTGTATGCTTAACTTCAAGGCTTAAAATGTTTTTGCTATAATTTTAATAATTTACAACTTAATACTAAAAAAAAGTGAATCTCTAAATAGTCTTTTTTTGTGTGATAAGAACATGAGATGTACTCTCTTAAATTTTTAAGTGTGCAGTTCATTATTGTTGACTATAGTACAATGTTGTATAAAAATTGCTAGAATTTATTCATCTTGCTTAACTGAAACTTTATACCCAGGGATTACTAGCTCCCCTCTCCTACTCCCCGTAGCCCCTGGCAACCACCGTTCTACTTTTTGATTCTATGAATCTGACTGCTTGGGATACCTTATACAAGGAAAATGCTGCAGTATTTGTCTTTGTGACTGGCTTTTTTCACTTGGCATAATGTCCTCCAGGTTCATCCACGTTGTCACATATTGCAGAATTTCTTTCTCTTTTAGGCTGAGTAGTATTCCATGATATGTATATAGTACATTTTCTTTATCCATTCATCTAATGATGAATATTTCAGTTGTTTCCACATTTTAGTTTTAGTGAATACTGTTTCAATGAACATAGCAGTGCTAATATCTCTTTGTGATCATGATTCCAATTCTTTTTGATAAATACCCAGAAATGAGATTATTGGATTATATTGTAGTTCTATTTTTAATTTTGGGGGGGAACCTCTATACTGTTTTCCATAGTGGCTACACCATTTCAAATTCCCACAAACAGTGTGAAAAGGTTTCAATTTCTCTACATCCTCACCAACACCTGTCAGCTGTTTTTTTGCTATTAGCCATCCTGACAGGTGTGAGGTATACACCTGTATATACCTCATCATGGTTCTGATGAATAGTTTTTCAAACATACAAAAATCACTGTTGAGGGAATTCCCTGGCGATCCAGTGGTTAAGGCTCAGCACCTTCACCGCCGTGGCCCGGGTTCAATCTCTGGTCGCGGAACTAAGATCCCATAAGCTGTGCAGAGTGGCCAAAATAATAAAAATAAAATAAAAAGATCACTGTTGAGAAATCCACAGTGCTTACAGAAGTGCAGAGCCCAGTTTTACCACTTTGAATCTTAAAATCTCTAGGATATTAAGAATATAATTTAATTTCACTCAGCCTTAGACATTTGACCTGTAAAATAGGGATAAAAGCTACTATTTAATACAATTGTTTTGAGGATTGACACAAACAACATATATGGAGTGCTGATAAAATGCTCAGCACATTAGTGCACAATAAGTATTGTTACTATTAAACTCCTTAGGGAACTTCTAAGAATAATTATTTTGCTCATAGTATTTAAAAATGCTATTTTTGAAATATAAATCTGGCCATCTCAATGCCAATATGTGGAACAGCATTTAATGCATTCTCTATTACTGAATACCTGCACTGTAACAGACCTGTGTAAATGTGTGGAACATTTACTAAATTAAGCATTCAGAGAATCTCCAAATATACACATTAGAAGCATAGTTTGTCATATTTATGTCATGAGTGTGCTTTGCTAAAGAAGTCTTAAAACACATATATTTGTGCCTATACATTTTTAATTCTAGTAATAAACCCTAAATAAATATATGCTAGGGTTTGCCAAAGATTTTCTCCTTAGTTTTTTAATTCACTGGATGTTTTCTCTAAGAGTAAAATGTTGTCTTTGGTTTAAACAAAACAAAACATACAAGAACTTCACCAACAATAAAAATAATAGTAAAACCTATGCTATATAAAAAATAAAAAGAATGCCATATCTCTACATATGCAGGATAAATCTATACCTCCTAAATGTAGCCATCTTTCCTACATAAAGAAATGTAAAACATTTAACTACTTCAGAAATGTGAAATTGAGGATCAATGGTTAGAGAATGTTAATGTTAGGTACATACATTTTTAAGCTTAGGGATTTCCTACCAAATATCAAAGGTCAGCAAATTGACAGTACACATTATGAACTAAATGTCATTTAAAATTGGGCATGAATAAAATTTTTTAAGTTTCTTCTGCAATTAAAGGAAAACAATAATCTCAATATAACATTTGTTAGAATAATGCCAACTACTGAAAGAGAAATGAAAATTCATTAAATCATTGTGATGTTTCTGAATATCTAGGTAATGAGCCTATCTTAACATATAAGACATTATATTATCCACATATTTCTTTGCAATTAAGTAATTCTGGGGTAAGAAGGAGACCATGCAATTAATCTTGGGTTTAGTCCATTATGGTGAAATGCCTTCTTTGTATGTAAATAAAACTCCATGGTTGCCTTCACTATCAGATCACTTTAAGGGTAATTATATGAAGTCTTGCTTACTTAGCAAATATTTATTGAGCAATTACTAAAACTAGGCAGATGCTTTTAACATATCAACAATAAATTTTAAAAGGTCCTAATCTATAGAATTTATATTACAGTAACAAAATTATAAGATTTTCTTTCTCTTATTTTGCTGTTTTCTATAACACTGTTATTTTGTTTTTAACATTAATCTTAAAAATGTTAATTAGATAACTGGCAGCATTAGCTTTTTGAGGGACAAAGACCCAGTCTGAAACTAAGCCAAAGCACTGAAATCATTCTTGTTCTTTTCTTTCCTGACAATGTTAGGATACAGGCAGATTTCAGTAAACTGAAAAATAAAGGTGAAGAATGAAAAAAGTATCATGCCCTTCCTTTGTCAATTCCAATATGATCAAATAGTTGAGAAGAAAAGCTCTTTACAAAATAAGTCCAGTCAATAAGTACAAAAGGAATGATAAAGTCATCACTCTATAAGCCCTTATGAAATAATGTATCTATGCAATACTCATTAATAAATACTAAAACTGTATGTTAATTTAATAAAAGAAAACAATGATTGACGTCTAATGAATGAACTGATCAATTTCAGCATTGCTGAAAACGGGATAACCATGAACCATGCCTCATGTCTTAGCACAATAGGGCATACACAGTACCATGTATGCATTATTCCCACATACTGAAATTGATTCTTTATGTAAACATCTGAATCTAAATATTAGTTTACAGGAAACACTTGGAGTAGAAGAACAAGTCTACAGCATAACAAGAAAGCAATCAGTCAAGCCCAGAATGAGCAATATTTTACAGGAAATTGGCCTGTTCTCTTTAAAAAAAAAAAAGTCAGTTGTATATAAAATGGAAGGAGGATCATTATAGAATAAAACTAACATCATAAATAACTATCAAATGCTATGTGTGTACTTTGTTAAATCTGGATTGAAAGAAACCAACTGTAAAGTGATTTTTTGAGACAAATGGGATAATTTAAATATAGAATGATTATAAGACAATTTTGTTAATCTGGTTAGATGTGAATGACCTGCTGGTAATTATTACTTACTGAAGGCATTATCAGATTCATAGACGCATTTTGAAATATATGCAAAAAACGTAAGGTTATATGATGACTGGGATTTGCTTTAAATATACCCTTTCCCTCTCTAACCAACACACACACACACCCTCACACACACACACACACACACACACAAGCACACACACACACAGTTTTCAAAAGTGTATTTTGACTCTCCATGAATATTTCGGATTTTTTCCATACTGGAATGCCTTCAGCTATATTTTAACTGTAAAACATACTTGAGATCCTAAATAGATACATAGATTTTTATTACATTTTACTTTTCATTATGAAATGTTGCATTGTGCAGTATACTGAATAAAAGTGTCCACTTTTAAAAATTTGATGGTTTTAACCCTTCTGTCTTACGATACATAATGTATCATGTTTTGCACGTGGTTTCAATAATGTTACATTAAACTAAATAATTACTAACTGAAAAATGTAAACTTCATTTTAATAAACAATTCTATAATAGTATTCATATATAATTAGTATTCATGTGTATTAGTATTCATGTGTAATTAGTGCCTAGAAGTTATTAATATGTTCACTTTCCATATATGAACCTAATACTGCTGAAAGTTTTAAGACATTACCTAGCAACTGAACAATAAAAATTACTGAATCTAATTCATAATGGTATGTCTTAAAAGACTAAGTGTCTCTGATTTAAACTGTCATCAGTATTGTAGGCTGTGATTGACAAATCTGACTACTAAATTATGAAATGTGATTAGTAAATTCATACTCTTTACTGATTAGTCTTCAAAAACAGGAGCATTGAGAGTTGGGAATAAGAAACTACTAAAGATAAGTCAGATGCTGATAAACAATGAATTTTGCATTAGATAAAGTATTCCCTCTGTTGTAGGAAAGAACTGAGCTGATGAAAGTCAAAAGTTTTCATCATTGCTTCTAGTTTGTCTCACTGACATAAGAGAAAATTGATACACTATTCATTTCATGACACCAACTGAAGTATTATTTTTGACATTTTGGTTACAAAATGATATATCAAATGAGTTTATATAAGCACTAGTCTGGTGCCTCTGTGTGTTTTAATTTGGTCAAATTAATATTTATTTTCTCAATGTTCTGAGAAATTAGTCATATAGTAGGTATTCGTCTAATACTTATTGAATATAATTAAAGATAAAATTATAATTTAAAGAATATAATGAGAGTGTTGAATACAGTGATATTATATATATATGAAAATTATTTAAATATGTATCTTCCCAAAGGGAAACATAGATAAATTAAATGTAAACACACATTTCAGACTTGGATTGGTACTAAACATATGCTTAAGAATACATGTGGGAAGAAAAATATGGGTAAAGATATATTGCTTGGTTTGCTTTATTTTCCTTGGTCATTTTTTCATATCCTGAAGGTATAATTTTCTTTCAGATCATATTTTACATTATTAAAAATTCATCCACATGCCTTTATTTTATTAATTATTATTATTTAAAAGTACTGCAGCTCAGTACTTGTCTAGTCCACACGGATATGAATTGGATTTTTTAGACCACATTCTTTGAAAACCTGCTAAAAAATAATGACCTCTTGTTTTCTCTCTATATTTCCTTTCAGAGTGTGTTTACCATTAAGCTTTACCCAATTAACGCTTCATACTGATTCCTCAGGTGTTCATAAGCAGAGAATTATAAGGGCTAATTCCCTTGAAAGTCAGAGAAAAACAGTGTCACTGGTGATTGCAAGAACTTTTATTTGATTTTCCTCTAAATGTTAAACAGATTTTAAAGAAAGCATTGATAAGCTAATAGGTATAAAAAGTAAACCCTTTAATATGGATGATGGAGAACAAAGACTGGCAACTAAAACTTGCTGCAAATAGAACCGCCTTGAGCAACTGTATAATTTATCATCTAAACTGATCATTTTGAAAGTGCACTATTAAACATTACATCGGAGAATATGTGTGACCTGTGTCAGTGCCAGGCAAACAGGGTGTGTGATCACCCTACTACTGGCTCTTCAGGAGTTTTCAATGTATATCATTACAAAGGTAACAGGGTAATTGTTATAACTATTTCTCAAAAGGAAGTAGCAGCAAGGGTATCAGGCTGTGTCTCTACAATCAAAATGCTTTTAAAAATATGAATTCAAATTTTAAATAATAATTACAAAATAGATGCTTTGAAAATCACTGGACAATTTTATGGTTAACAACTTGTTACTTTTCAAATGGCCACATTCTTGTGTATACATATATTTTATTTGAAACTGAAAGGAAAAAAGTTTGAGAAACAAGTTATTATAATTTTCTTCAGAGTAAGAAATATTCTAAATATGGTCTATTTACCAAAAGGAAATAGGGCTTCCCGGGTGGCACAGTGGTTAAGGATCCGCCTGCCAGTGCAGGGGACACGGGTTTGAGCCCTGGCCCGGGAAGATCCCATATGCCGCAGAGCAACTAAGCCCGTGTGCCACAACTACTGAGCCTGCACTCTAGAGCCCGCAAGCCACGACTACTGAAGCCTGTGCGCCTAGAGCCTGTGCTCCGCAACAAGAGAAGCCACCGCAGTGAGAAGCCCGCGCACCACAACAAAGAGTAGCCCCTGCTCGCCACAACTAGAGAAAGCCCACATGCAGCAATGAAGACCCAATGTAGCCAAAAATAAAAATAAATAAAATTTTTTTAAAAAGAGGAAATAGAATAAAATTCACTAAAATATTATCTATATTGTAAAAGTTATTTCATGGTTCTTAATGCTATTAAGATAGTTTTAAAGAATAAAACATAGGAGACAAATCTTAATCATAGTTTCAGTATGTGACATAAAATAATAATAGAGTGTGTAATTTTTATCCTTGGAATTCTGCTAGAAATATCACTCTTTTTTAAGAAAAAATGTTTTAAGATTTAAATATATTCTAGCTTTAAATGGTTGTTATATGTAACCTACTTTTTCATATTATTGCTTTTTAAAGAAGCAAAACATCATATTATTTACCTTTGAATTCAGTTATATTGAAAATCAATTGGGATTTTATCATGAAGTCCATGCCACACTCAAAGTAACTGATAATTTAATGAAGGGACTATTTTCAAAGGTGTGGCCAAGGGTCAACAAGAGCTGGAAAACTTACTACCCCTATAGCTGAGCAGACAAGGGGAGGAAGTAATTACAGACACTCAGAGGTAATAGGATTCTTTTTTTTTTTCTTTTTTTTTGCGGTACACGGGCCTCTCCCTGTTGTGGCCTCTCCCGTTGCGGAGCACAGGCTCTGGACGCGCAAGCCCAGCGGCCATGGCTCACGGGCTCAGCCGCCCCGCGGCACATGGGATCTTCCCGGACCGGGGCACGAACCTGTGTCCCCTGCATCAGCAGGCGGACTCTCAACCACTGCGCCACCAGGGAAGCCCTACCTTGGATTCTTGACATCACTTATATGTGGCATCTAATAAAACCAAGCTCATAGAAACAAAGAGTAGAATGGTGATTGCCAGGGGCTGGGGTGGGGTGGGGGAGAATGGGGAGATGTTGGTCAAAATGTACAAACCTCCAGTTATAAGACAAATAAGTTCTGGGTATCTAATGTACAGTGTGGTGATTATAATTAACAACATCAATTATGTTCTTGAAAGTTGCTAAGAAAATAGATCTTAAATGTTCTCAACATACACATACAGAAAAAGATAATTATGTGAGGTGATGGAGGTGTTACCTACGGTGGTAATCATTTTGCAATATATATCAATTTGTCATGTTGTATATCTTAAACTAACACATTGTTATATGTCAATTATATCTCAATAAAGCTAGGGGGAAAACGCCGTGTAGTTACTGTGCGGCAACAACTGGGATTCACTACCTTGGCCAGTAGAGTAAACCTCTTTCCTCAGGAAAGGTCAGTGGCGTGAGGAGCATAAGATGATAAGGCAGGGTTCCACACCTAATGTTCTGCTTTTGCTTTCTTTAAATCTTAATAATTTTAACTTTGAACTTGTATATGTGAAGTCTGATGAGACATTGGAGTATGCCTGTGAGTAGAGGAAATATGTTCGAAATGCATGTTCACCACTGTTTCTTGTCTCTTTATTTGCATACAGTATTTGCAATACCCCATAAGCACAGAGTTCTTGTGGCTCTATTATGTGTGAGAGTTCAGTGAAACTCAAAGCAAATTCAAGGTCATCTTGCTGTGTCTACAACTGAGCAAGTGGGAACACTGACAACTTGCCATGATCGTCATTGAACCAGAACTTGCTTCAAAAGCAGAAAGAAAGCAGTGGAGCTATAAGAAACATGAAAGACCAAGAAACTCTGTCATATTCTTTCTAATTTGTGTTATATCCATGTATTAGCCATCCATTTATGCTGGAAATGATCACATAGAGGGAGAAAGGAAAGGCAACTATAGTTCTGTTTTTTTTTTTTTTCAGTCCTTCCTTACTAGTTAGTAAGCTAAAAGTAGAGAGTTTTGATAGAATGTGCACGTATCAAGAAGTGAAATAAAACCAGTTAAATTTGTTTTGCACAGTATTTCCACACTTCTGGTTAGAACAAAATACATATGTGCAAGCTATGAAAAACAAATTGTGTACTTTTTGTAATTCTGAGTTCAATGCTCTCATGCTTTCATTTAAAACTGTCATTGCACAATATAAAGATAAAGATTAAAATCCATTTGCTAATAATTTATTTTTTAAATCTAGAGTGACATTAAATAGCAATGACAAGCTGAGACAGATTGTGACAGAAAAGAGAATGTTGTATATTTTAGTACTGTTAAAGGCATTCTCTTGCCTTTTGAACATTTTCATTTTGTTCCTGGGCCCACAAATAGGAAGTCCATTTTTCCAATTGAAACAGGGATAACAATTAAATTACAATATCTTCCTTGACCATCTTCAGCCTACTAAAGAGCTTTGCAAGGATTCTGATGCTCTCTCTTCTCATAATACATTTTAAACGAACTTCGTGAAAGACATGGTAAGGAAGTATCTGACTAAATGGCACATAAAAATAAGTTCCAACATTTCCCAACTCTCTAGTCTTTCTTTTATAATCTGTACTTCTTTTCTAAAACTGTTTTCACTAAATATTCAATACAAACTAAAATCCTAATCAAATATTGAGTTCTATAAATTCATAAGTATAGATATTGGTATTTGTAACAATATTTAAATAGTTTAAATACTTTATATTATCATGTTTAACATAAAATTTTTGCTTAATACAAAATACTTTTGAGTTTTTAGTTTATCTATTTTCCACTCTACAAAGCATATCTAAAAATGTTATTTACAACCATTAGCAGAAAAACACAGAGAAAACCTCAATCAAGCCCTACAAATAATTCAGTTTATATCACTCTAATTTTAATTCTTCTAAGAATGCTGTATGATAAATGCAATCTGAGGTATAATAATACTAACATTTGCAAAGATGGTTATTACTATATCTTTCTAAAAGAGGTTTAAATACAGCTGTCTACACAATGATTAAAATCATATTTTATAGCAAAAAGTAAGTGGGTAGAAATGGTGTAATTAAAAACAGTTATGAATTAAGTAATTTTAAAAGAGAAAATGATATATAAACCTTTTGAAAATTAAGTGATTTAAGTTAATTTGAAAAGACATTGTTGATAGCTTAAGGATGTTAAAGATTTGATATAGGAAGGCTCCTTAATCAGAAGAGCAAGAAACAGAAATTTTAGAGAAAAGCATTTTTTTTAAGCAATAAATAAATGATTATATTCAGTTTTACACATTTTCCAACTCTTAACTGGTTATTTATTTATTTTCATTTAAGAAACCTCTTGAAGAGTTAACCTACTGATTAAGACAGAAAGTATCATAAAAGTGAATTCTTCATTGTGTTATCATTTTAAGACTAATGGTAATTACATTTTATTATTTACATATTTATTTTTCTTTTTAGCCTTTGACTCCCTTCACTCATTTCTCCCACCCCCACAAACCCTGCCTCTGGCAACCACCAATCTACTCTCAGTATCGATGAGCTTTTTTTCTTTTTCTTTTTCTATTTTAAGATTCCATCTATAAGGGAGATAAAGAGATCATACACTATTTGTCTTTCTCTGTCTAACTTATTTCATTTAGCATAATGTCCTCAAGGTCCATCTATGTTGTTACAAATGACAAGATTTCATTTTTTATGGATGAATAATATTCCTTTATGTACACACACACACACACACACACACACACACACACACACACACACACCAGAGCTTTTTCATCCATACATTCATCAGTCAACACTTAAGTTGTTTCCATATCTTGGCTATTGTAAATAATGCTGCAATGAACATAGGAGTGTATATATCTTTTCTAGTTACTGTTTTTGTGTTTTTGTTTTCTATAGGTAAATACCCAGAATTGGAATTTCTGGATTATATGGTAGTTTTATTTTTAATTTTTTCAGGAATTTCCATACTGTTTTTAATAGTGGATGCATCAATTTAAATTCCCACCAATAGTGTACTAGGGTTCCTTTTTCTTCACATTCTCACCAACACTTATTTCTTGTCCCTTTGATAATAGATATTCTAACAGTTGTGAGATGATATTTCATTGTGGTTTTGATTTACATTTCCTTGATGATTAGTGATGACCAGCATCTTTTAGTGTACTTTTGCCCATCTGTATATCTTCTTTGGAAAGACATCTATTCAGATCTGCTGCCCATTTTTAACTGGATTATTTTAGTTTTGGTTTTTGTGTTCTATTTCATAGTTGTATGAGTTTTTTACATATTTGGATAGTCCCTTATCAGATTTATGATTTGCATATATTTCTCCCATTCAGGAGGTTGTATTTTCACTTGCTGATGGTTTCCTTTGCTGTGCAGGAGCTTTTAGTATGATGTAGTCCTTCTTCTTTCTTTTTGCTTTTGTTGTTTTTGCTTTTGTTGTTGGATTAAAAAAAATCATTGCCAAGACCTATGCCAAGGAGCTTACTGTTTATGTTTTCTTCTAGGAGTTTTACAGTTTCAGATGTTACACTCAAGTCTTAATTCATTTTGAGTTAATTCTTCTGTATGGTGTAAGATGGTGGTAGAGTTACTTTTTTTTTTTCCATGTGGATATCCAGTTATCCCAACACCATTTACTGAAGAGTGTTCTTCCTATGTTTTCCTCTAAGAGTTTTATAGAGTCCTTTCTCCACTGTATATTCTTGGCTCCTCTGTCATAAATTAATTGACCATATAACTGTAGGTTTATTTCTGGGCTATTTATTCTGTTCCATTGATCTATGTGCCTGTCTTTATGCCTATACCATATGGTTTTAATTATGATATCTTTGTAATATAGTTTGAAATCAGGGCATGTGATGCCTCCAGGTTTCTTCTTCTTTCTCAAGACTGCTTTTGCTATTCAGGTTTGGTCCGGGTTCTATACCAATTTTAAAATTATCTGTTCTGTTTCTTTTAAAAATGCCATTGTTATTTTATAAGTATTGCATTATATCTGTAGATTGCCTGAGGTAGTATGCACATTTTAACAATATTGGTTCTTACAGTTCATGGGCATAGAATATCTTTCCATTATTTGAGTTTTTTTCCATTAATGTGTTGAAGTTTTTAATATACAGGTCTTTCACCTCCTTGGTTAAATTTATTTCTAGTTATTTTATTCTTTTTGATGTAACTGTAATTGAGATTATTTCTCTTACTGATAATTTGATATTGGCATAGAGAAAGGCAACAGAATTTTGTGTATTAATTTTGTATCCTGTAACTTCACTGAATTTAATTATTAGGTCTAACAGTTTTTTAATGGAGTCCTTAGGGTTTTTAAAAAATGTATAATATGATAGCACTTGCAAATAGTGACAGTTTACTTCTTCTTCTTCAATTTGGATGCCTTTTATTTCATTTTCTTTCCTAATTGCTCTGGCTAAGATTTCCAATGCCATAATTGAATAGAAGTGGTGAGAGTGGGCAACCTTGTCTTCTTCCTGATCTTAGATAAAATGCTTTCAGCTTTTCACCTTTGAGTATGATGTTAGCTGTGGGTTTGTCATATATGGCCTTTATTATGTTGAAGTATAACGACTTCCCTCTATAACAACTTTTTGAGAGTTTTATCATAAATGGATGCTGAATATTGTCAAAAGCTTTTTTTTTCATCTTTTAAGATAATCATATGATTTTACCCTTCATTTTATTAACAAGGTATACCACATTGAGTAATTTGCCAAGGTTGAACCATTCTAGCATACCTGAAATAAATCCCACTTGATCATGGTGTTTAATTCTTTTAACGTATTGTTGAATTTAGTTTGCTAACATTTTGTTGAGGATTTTGCATCTATGTTCATCAAGGATATTGACCTGTAATTTTTTTTCTTGTTGTGTCTTTGTTTGGTTTTTGTATCAGAGTAATTCTTGCCTTATACAATGAATTTCGGAGACTTGCCTTCTTTTTTATGTTTTTCGAAGAGTTTGAGAAGGATTGGTATTCTTTTTTGAATGTTTGGTAGAATTCACCAAAGAAATCATCTGGTTCTGGGCTTTTGTTTGTTGGAAGGTTTTCAATTGCCATTTCAATTTTCTTACTAGTAATCAGTCTGTTCAGATTTTCTATTTCATCATATTTTAGTCTTGGGAGGTTGTATGTTTCTAGAATTTTATCCATCTCTTCTAGGTTGTCCAATTTGTTGTTGTATAATTGTTCATACTAGACTCTTATGATCCTTTGTATTTCTGTGGTATCAGTTGTAAGAGCTCTTCTTTCATTTATGATTTTATTTATTTGAATTCTCATTCTGTTTTTCTTAGTGAGTCTAGCCAAAAGCTTACTGATTTGGTTTATATTTTTAAAGAATGAACTCTTAGTTTCATTGATCTTCTGTACTGTCTTTTTAGTCTCTATTTTATTCACGTCTGTTCTATTCTTTGCTATGTCCTTCTTCCTACTAACTTTGGGCTTAATTTATTGAGAAAAGGTTTTTTTTCCTTAAAATACATTAGAATATATGTATTTTCCAAAGGAACTCACAGAAAACAGATAGATATTTCTTAAACATTAAATAATTTGTTTGGAATTTTTATCAATGACATTTGATTATAAATATGTTCATCAGGAAATAGAACTGTTTTCTAATGAAAATGTAAGCCACATGTAGAAAGCTACAAAGTTTGGTGAACATAAGATACAGAAATAGAACTTTATGAATTATGGTTTTCTCTGGGTATATACCCAGTAGTGGGATTTCTGGGTCATATGGTAATTCTATTTCTAGTTTTTTAAGGAACCTCCATACTGTTCTCCATAGTGGCTGTACCAATTTACATTCCCACCAACAGTGTAAGAGGGTTCCCTTTTCTTCACACTCTCTCTAGCATTTGTTGCTTGTAGATTTCTGATGATGCCCATTCTAACCGGTGTGAGGTAATAACTCATTGTAGTTTTGATTTGTATTTCTTTAATAATTAGCAATGTTGAGCAGCTTTTCATGTGCCTCTTGGCCACCTGTATGTCTTCTTTGGAGAAATGTCTATTTAGGTCTTCCACCCATTTTTTGATTGGGTTGATTCTTTTTTTAATATTGAGCCGCATGAGCTGTTTATATATTTTGGAGATTAATCCTTTGTCCATTGATTCATTTGCAAATATTTGCAAAAAAAGAAGTCCCATTTGTTTATTTTTGTTTTTATTTCCATTACTCTAGGTGGTGGGTCAAAAAAGATCTTGCTGTGATTTATGTCAAAGAGTGTTCTTCCTATGCTTTCCTCTAAGAGTTTTATATTGTCCGGTCTTACATTTAGGTCTTTAATCCATTTTGAGTTTATTTTTGTGTATGGTGTTAGGGAGTGTTCTAATTTCATTCTTTTACATGCAATTGTCCAGTTTTCCCAGCACCACTTATTGAAAAGACTGTCTTTCCTCCATTGTGTATCCTTGCCTCCTTTGTCATAGATTAGCTGACCATATGTGCATGGGTTTATCTCTGGGCTTTCTAGCCTGTTCCATTGATCTATATTTCTGCTTTTGTGCCAATACCATATTGGCTTGATTACTATAGCTTTGTAGTATAGTCTGAAGTCAGGGAGTCTGATTCCTCCAACTCTGTTTTTTTTCCCTCAGGATTGCTTTAGCTATTCAGGGTCTTTTTTGTCTCCATACAAATTTTAAGATTTTTTGTTCTAGTTCTGTAAAAAATGCCATTGGTAATTTGATAGGGATTGCATTGCACCCCAATGTTCATTGCAGCACTATTTGCAATAGCCAGGACATGGAAACAGCCTAAATGCCTGTTGACAGATGAATGGATAAAGAAGATGTGGTACATATATACAATGGAATATTACTCAGCCATAAAAAGGAATGAAATTGGGTCATTTGTAGAGATGTGGATGGACATAGAGACTGTCATACAGAGTGAAGTCAGTCAGAAAGAGAAAAACAAATATCATATTTTAATGCATATATGTGGAATACAGAAAAATGGTATAGATGAACTGGTTTGCAAGGCAGAAATAGAGACACAGATGTAGATAGAGAACAAACATATGGACAGCAAGTGAGGAAAGCGGGGGTGGGGGTGGTGGTGGTGGGATAAATTGGGAGATTAGGATTGACATATAAACTAATATGTATAAAATAGATAACGAATAGGAACCTGTTATATAAAAAAATAATAAAATTTAAAAAAAGTATCCACCTGAAAATAAAAGAAATAAATGTTTAGTTTCTTTCTTAAATTGCCTTATATATGAGATCTTATTTCTCATTACCATTTAATGTAATGCCAGAAAAATGTAGTCTAAGTAAGAAATTAATATTATGTAATAATTAAATTTCACTGAAGGTAGTCCCTATACTGATCCTTTTTTTTTTTTTTTTTTTTTTTGCAGTATGCGGGCCTCTCACTGATGTGGCCTCTCCCGTTGTGGAGCACAGGCTCCGGATGCGCAGGCCTAGCGTCCATGGCTCACGGGCCTATCCGCTCCACGGCATGTGGGATCCTCCCGGACCGGGGCACGAACCCATGTCCCCTGCATTGGCAGGCGGACTCTCAACCACTGCGCCACCAGGGAAGCCCCTGATTCTTATATTTATCTTAGGATTAGATTGCTCAAGTTATTTTACTTTGTCTTCTCTGTGCATTTGATAACTTTCTTTCACTGAGGTAAGATGTATTTACTCCACTGTGCGTTAAAACTGGAACAGAATTATATTAAAAATTTACAATAGTAGAAAACAGTAAAAGGCAAACATTAGCTCAGAGACTAATATGTTAGGTTAAACATTTCCACTTTTCCATGTCACTAAATACCCTGCAGTTTGAATTTTTAGCCTGGGTTTTAGCATAGGTGTTGTGGGGATCATGTTGAATGTGTCCTCTAATGAACACTTCCCTCACACTTTCCAATCCATGGCTTCCATAATTTGTTATTTGATTGTTGAAAATCCTAGGATAGTTAAGCCTCTTCAAATGAAAAGACTGTCAATTCCATCTCTATCATCTTCCTCTCCTCCTAACTTCTCAATGTACCTGTACTAAGCGCACATGTTTGTCACAATGATTGTTTTAGTCATTGTGCTAAAATATTTGGCTTAAATCACCCCATTAAATCCTTACAACATTCATATGAATTATATATGAGTTACATGCCCATTTTACAGAGAAGGAACATGAGAACTTGAAAGAACTTAATAAATCTACCCAAAGTAACAGGAAATAGGAAAAGCTGTCAGATACCAACGTTCAAGATAAGATGGGTAGAGTTCATTTTCTCAGTAAGCTTTTTCTCCTTCTTTTATGAGAAAAAAATTATGATTTCACAACTTTCTGTACATCTATGGGCTTATCTGTTCAAAATTGTATTCCATTTTTTCAATGGTGTTGGTGAGAAGAAACAGGGGATGAGATCCCTGTAAGTAGAACCAGTGGGATTTTTATTTAAAGCCTGTTCTGACATTCAAAAAAGGCAAAGGTTACCAACTGTCTTTCCTAACACAATTCACACTGAGTACACTTATTATAGTCTCACCCAAGACTGAACTCCAGGGAATTTACAATGATGTAGGAAAATCTTTTCTCCTAATGATTCACATTTCAAATTGAGTAGAAAAAAAATGAAATGAGGGAATTAATGTAAACCACGTTGTCCAGTTTTAGAAAGAAGACTTAAAAAGCACTAACACATAAAATCTGGCTTTCTCAGTAATCCGGCTGTTATAGCTTTTGTGTTAAAGTTGCTTAATAAAAAATTAACATACTAAAGCTAATAAATTCTATGAGGATTATTTATGATGGACTCCGAAAGAGTCAGCAGTTTTTGCTTATAAAGATATTTTAAAAAGAATTTAGAATTAATATAAAGCCAATAAATCATTGTGGATAATCAGTATTTTTAGTGTAAAAAAGAAAAGAAAAAATCATGCACAAACTTCATTATAGTAATTTTGAATTTGAGATATGAAATATAAAGTATCTATTATATATATATATATACACATATATATACCTATACATATATATGTCTAAAGTAGAAAAGTGATTAGTTTTACTATCACTCTACCAGATATTACATACCAACTGACATCTTCCAATATGAAGTCCATAGCACCACTGCTGTAATGTGTTTGTAAAAAATATTTAACCTGAATCTATTCTATCTCTTAGATCCAACTTCCTGGTTACAGTAATTCAGATGATTAATGAATAATTAATGTAAAAACATTCAAACAAATTCAGAAGGTAGGACATTCTAGGAGCTCTTCTACAAGTCAGTACCATTGAGGAAATAAAGGGCATGTGTGTCCATGAGTGATTGTTTTTCTGGGTGTTGTCTTTCAGATTGAAGTGAATTAAAAGATAAACCAATCAATGGGAATTCCCTAGCGGTCCAGTGATTAGGGTTCAGCACTTTCACTGCCGTGGCCCTGGGTTCAGTCCTGGTCAGGGAGCTAAGATCCCGTAAGCTGCAAGGTATGGCCAAAAAGAAAAAACAGATATACAAACCAATGGAATGCATAGCTCTTGATGAATACTGATTAAATGAAAGCAGCATAAAAGATATTTGGTGAACTAGGTAAATAAATGTGACTAGAACCAGGTTTTAGATCATTAGGGGATTATTCATTTTGTTAGATCTGAAGACACACTAGTAATGTTAGGAAAATTATTTTATTTTGTACAGATGCCAACTGAATTATTTATGTCTGATATGATATGTTTTATAATTATAACTTAGTTAAAATACTTCAGTGAAATCATAACTAGATGGATCAAATGTAGCAAAATATAAACAGTTGCTAAATCTTATTGAAAGGGATGTAGGTGCTCTTTGCTTTACTGTATATTTAAAATACGCATTACAAAAAAGAAAAAAATTACCAAAAAAAATTTGCACAAAATTTGTAGTCAACTTGGTAGTTACTTATGCCTTAATTTAAAATAGAACTTGAAATCTGATTGCTCATTTTATATATGTGTATATATATATACACACACATATATACATGTGTATGTATATACATATATACACGTGTGTGTGTGTATATATATATATATACATATATGATAGTTTGACAACAAGATTACCCTAAATTGTAGTGATAAAGCCAAATTTGTGGAAATGGGTACCTAAGGACAAACCCAGAAACTTTGCTGATTGCTAAGGTACCCTACCCACAGCTTAATACTAGGAAAAATCAAAGATTCTTGTAAACATTCTAATTACCTGTTTCTTAGTACAAGGGTGGAATGATTACATTTTTCTGGCTTTCTAAGTTAGAATAGATTGTCCTATAAAATTTAATATTTTGTCACTTTGAAAGGTTGATATGCTAATTTTGAAGAAGTAAGTTTGTGAAATCAAAAACAATATTATGGGATACATGGAGTATAGACTTCAAGCAAAAAAGTTAGAATACCTGTTCCGTTATCAGTGCCTCTCTAAGGATAGTTTTGTATCCATAAAGAGGAAAGGGTTAATAGGATGCAACAGTAAGAATGTCATATTTTGAAATTAAAACACATGCTTTGGGTATGTGCCATGGAAGGGAGGAGAGAGAGTGCCAAATGGAAAAATAGTGTAAAAATGCATGGTATAAAGAAGATGAGTGAAAAAAAGAAACAAAACAAAACAAAAGTCCTTCCTATGATACAGTGCTGCTACAACCAGCTCTTTATGTCATAACAATATACAGTTTAAAGTATTCCAGAACATGTTTCCTATAATATTTTATTTTTGAAAGATAACAAAATCTGAAATTCTAGAATTTCTATTGACCTTTAGTTGGCTTACTTTAGTTATGTCTTATAGTTACCTGTGTCTGAATATATGTTGCATTTTGAAAAACTTTGTTATACATTCAGGGGTAAAAAATGAATTCTGACATGATACCAAAACCGGTGGTTCAAGACTCACAAATATTCAGCGTAATGTATTATTTTTTGTCAAGAACATTTGAAGGCTTAGAAACCACCTTCAATTTGTTTTTTTAATTCTCTAACACCATCTTCACCCTGTCTATAACCTGCAATACTGGAACTGTTCCTCAGGGAATCTGACAATCTTAACAGGTAAACATGTAATTATAACCAGTATAAAAAGCAGATTTTCTAACTTCTTAAAAACTGATTTTTTTTAATGTCAGAGCTGAGGCACTAGCAGTTCTGTAGAATTTACAGATTTAAGTGTTAAGAGTGTTGACATTTTCAAGAGCATGCCACTATTTTTATTTCATCCTGGGTAATTATAGGTTCTTATAAAAATTCATATACATTCCTTGCTTGGAGAAAAGATAAATTATCTTCTCTTATTTTGTGTATTATTGGCAATAATAATAGCTTTTTCTGATAATGTTGATTTTATAAAAGATATATTCATATATTAGAATTCATTTGTATTTGTGAAATTAATTAGTATTATTTCATAACTTAGAAATCATACTGGTTTTTAAACTAGTAAAAAAAAAAACTCCATATAGACAGAAAGCTACTACTTTATAGCAGCTTTTTAACCATGCATCTACTGTCTTCAGAACTGAGAGAGTCACTGTAACTGAGGCAAAGTGGTACCCTGTGAAGGATTTGGGAGCTAAGACTAACTCTGAGGGACTCTGAAGCAGAGATTTCCCCATGTTTCCCAGGTTTCAGTTCATTTCTCAGAAGGCTTGGGAGATAACATAATAGGAGTCAAGAACTTCTGCCTTCAAAATCCTGGCAATGTTAGCTAATAAGAGATATAGTCTTGTACTTCATCAAAGAGGAAGGTTCCCCAGACTCTTTTGTAAAGATTAGGCAGGTCTGTAACACTGGGTAATTATGAGTATGTGATTCTAATATAACTTCTGATCTTCAAACAATATGAATACTCCTGGTCATTGAGATAAAAAACAGTTTAGTCAGTAGAAACTTAAAACCTGAAGGTCAATAAAGCCATATACAAGGTGTAAAAATATACAAGATGTAAAACTAAGAAAATAAATGTAAACCCAGGATAATGAACAGGTATTTCAACAAATTAATCTGAGAGTCTAAGTGCTACATGCATATAATGATTCAAAACAGACCCTATAATTTAAGATTTTATTGCTCAGGGGAAACATACATTTGAAAATGTAATTTCAACAGAATGTATAAAATGCAAGAGTACAGCTAACCATGGGACTATAGTAATAAAAAGAGGTGTATCTAAATATTTGGGGGAGGAAGAAGGTGGGGAATGAGTTGATTCTTAGAAGGGAAGTAAAGGTGATTCATGTTAACAAAGGAAAGAAAATTCTAGAATCATTGTCACCAAAGTTAGAGGCCTCAAATAATATGATATATCTTCTGGATACTATCTATTATCTGGTACTGAAGAACAATAAATTATAAAGGGGAAAATAATAATAAGAACGCTTAGGATAGGCTAAATTTCTGACATTGAAAGGCATGTCCTTTTAACCAACTTAAACTATCCTCTATGCAATAAAGGGATATTAAAGGACTGTAGACACTCGGTCACTCTGCCAGAAGTTGAGGAATATAAACTTCAGGAGAACAAAACTAGATTCATGAAGAATAATGAAAGATAACTGTATGGAAAACAAGAGCTAGTAGTGCTTAAACGAGGGCACTGAGGGCAGAAGGAGTTTCTAAAGGCTTTGTGTGTGTGTGTGTGTGTGTGTGTGTGTGTGTGTGTGTGTGTGTTTGGAAAAGATGTACAGATTATCTTCATAGTTACATATATATAATTACATATGTATATGTAATTCCTTATTTTTGCCTCTGGTAATCTATAATCTGCTTTCTGTTTCTATGGATTTACCTTTTCTAGATATACCATATAAAATAAATCATATAATATGTGAGCTTTTTTGTCCTTTCTTTCACTTCGCATAATACTTTCAAGGTTCATCCAAGCTGTAGTATGTATCAGTATTGTGTTTTTTATTGCTGAATAACAGTCTATTGTATGTATATATCAAAATTTGTTTATCCATTTATCCATTGATGGACATACAAGTTGTTTTGACGTTTTATTATTATAGATAATGCTGCTATAAACATTTGTCTACAAATTTTTAGGTGGACATATGCTTGCATTTCTCTTGGATATATATCTAGAAGTGGAATTGTTGGGTCATATGGTAATTCCATGTTTAACTCTTTCAAGAACCACTAAACTATCTTTCATGGTGTCTGTATGTTTCATATTCCCACAAGCAATACTAATTAAATGTACAGGGGTTCTGAGGTCTCCACATCCTCACCAATACTTATTTTCTATTTTTTAAATTAAAGCCATCATAGTGAGTGTGAAGTGATATCTCATTGTTTTTGTTTTGCATTTCTTTAATGACCAATGATGCTGAATATCTTTCATATACAGATTGACCATTTTTTGAGTATATATGCAAATATATAATATTTATATGACAAAATATATATTGTATTTTTTGGAGGAAATGTCTATTTAAGACCTTTTCCATTGTTAATTGGGTTCTTTGTCTTTTTGTTGTTGGGTTGTAAGTGTTCTTTATGAATTGAGGATATTAAATTGTTATCAGATATGACTTTCATATATTTTATGAATTATTTAGGTAATCTCTTCAAATTCTTGATAATGTTCATTGATGCATGAATGTTTCCAATTTGAATGAAGTCCAATTTATCTAGTTTTTCTTTTGTAGCTCATGCCTGTAGCTCATCAAATCTAAGAATCCATTGCCAAATCTGAAGTCATGAAGAGTTACCGCTATGTTTTCTTCTGAAAGTTTTATAGTTATAGCTCTTATATTTAGGTCATTGATCTATTTTGTATTAATGTTTGTATACGAAGTAAGATTGGGTTAATTTCTGAATTTTCAATTCTATTATATTAGTCTATATGATTCTCTTTATGCCAGTAGTTCACTGTTGTATCAATAACTACTATAGCTTTGTAGTAAGTTTTAAAATTGGTAAATGTGAGTTCTACTGTTTTTATATTTTAATATTGTTTTGGATAATTTGAAGCTCCTTGCAATTCCATTTATTTTGAGAATGTTTTTCCATTTCTGCAAGAGGTGTCATTGAAATTTTCATAAGATTGCATTGAATCTATAGAGCTCTTTGGGGTGTACTGTCAACATAATATTAAATCTTCCACTCTATGAATATAGGATATCTTTCCAAAAGGAAAATATTAGGTCTTCTTAATTTCTTTCAGAAATACCTTGTAGTTTTCAGTGAACAAATCTTTCAACCACTTGGTTAAATTTATTCCTAGGAATTTAATTACTTTGGATATCATGGTAAGTGAAATTGTTTCCTTTTCTTCTTAATCTTATTTAAATATATTTATATTTATATAGGTAGAAATAACTTTTTTTAAACAACTTTATTGGAGTATAATTGCTTTACATTGTTGTGTTAGTTTCTGCTGTATAACAAAGTGAAACAGCTATCCGTATACTTATATACCCATATCCACTCCGTCTTGCGCCTCCCTCCCAATCTCCCTATCCCACCCCTCTAGGTGGTCACAAAGCACCAAGCTGATATCCCTGTGCTATGCGGTTGTTTCCCATTAGCTATTTATTTTACATTTGGTAGTATATATATGTCAATGCCACTCTCTCACTTCGTCCCAGCTTACCCTTCCCCCTCCCTGTGTCCTTAATCCATTCTTTATATCTACGTCTTTATTCCTGTCTTGCCCCTAGGTTCTTCAGAATCATTTTTCTTTTTTTTTTTAGATTCCATATATATGTGTTAGCATATGGCATTTGTTTTTCTCTTTCTGACTTACTTCACTCTGTATGACAGATTCTAGGTCCTTCCACCTCACTACAAATAACTCAATTTCATTTCTTTTAATGGCTGAGTAATATTCCATTATATATATGTGCCACATCTTTATCCATTCATCTGTCAATGAACACTTGGGTTGCTTCCATGTCCTGGCTATTGTAAACAGTGCTGCAATGAACACTGTGGTACATGATTCTTTCTGAATTATGATTTTCTCAGGGTGTATGCCTAGGAGTGGGATTGCTGGGTCATATGGTAGTTCTATTTTTAGTTTTTTAAGGAACCTCCATACTGTTCTCCATAGTGGCAGTATCAATTTACTTTCCTACCAACAGTGTAGGAGGGTTACCTTTTCTCCACAGCCTCTCCAGCATTTACTGTTTGTAGATTTTTTGATGATGGCCATTCTGAGTGGTGTGAAATGATACCTCATTGTAGTTTTGATTTTCATTTCTCTAATGACTAGTGATGTTGAGCATCCTTTCATGTGTTTGTTGGCAATCTGTATATCTTCTTTGGGGAAATGTCTAGTTAGGTCTTCTGCCCATTTTTGGATTGGGTTGTTTGTGTTTTTGATATTGAGTTGAATGAGCTGCTTGTATATATTAGAGATTAATCGTTTGTCAGTTGCTTTGTTTGCAAATATTTTCTCCCATTCTGAGGGTTGTCTTTTGGTCTTGTTTATAGTTTCCTTTGCTGTGCAAAAGCTTTTAAGTTTCATTAGGTCCCATTTGTTTACTTTTCTTTTTATTTCCATTTCTCTAGGAGGTGGGTCAAAAAGGATCTTGCTGTAATTTATGCCATAAAGTGTTCTGCCTATGTTTTCCTCTAAGAGTTTTAGAGTGTCTGGCCTTACATTTAGGTCTTTAATCCATTTTGAGTTTATTATTGTGTATGGTGTTACAGAATGTTCTAATTTCATTCTTTTACATGTAGCTGTCCAGTTTTCCCAGCACCACTTATTGAAGAGGCTGTCTTTTCTCCATTGTATATTCTTGCCTCCCTTATCAAAGATAAGGTTACCATATGTGCATGGGTTTATCTCTGGGCTTTCTATCCTGTTCCATTAATCTATATTTCTGTTTTTGTGCCAGAACCATACTGTCTTGATTATTGTAGCTTTGTAGTATAGCCTGAAGTCAGGGAGCCTGATTCCTCCAGCTCCATTTTTTTTTTTTATTGAGGTACGTGGGCCTCTCACTTCTGTGGCCTCTCCCATTGTGGATCACAGGCTCTGGACGTGCAGGCTCAGCAGCCATGGCTCACGGGCCCAGCCGCTCTGCAGCATGTGGGATCCTCTCGGACTGGGGCATGAACCTGTGTCCCCTGCATCGGCAGGCAGACTCTCAACCACTGCGCCACCAGGGAAGCCCCTCCAGCTCCACTTTTCTTTCTCAAGATTGCTTTGGCTATTTGGGGTCTTTTGTTTTTCCGTACAACTTGTGAAATTTTTTGTTCTAGTTCTGTGAAAAATGCCAGTGGTAGTTTGATAGGGATTGCATTGAATCTGTAGATTGCTTTGGTCTGTATAGTCATTTTCATAATGTTGATTCTTCGAATCCAAGAACATGGTATATCTATCCATCTGTTTGTATCATCTTTAATTTCTTTCATCAGTGTCTTATAGTTTTCTGCATACAGGTCTTTTGTCTCCTTAGGTAGGTTTATTCCTAGGTATTTTATTCTTTTTGTTGCAATGGTAAATGGGAGTGTTTCCTTAATTTCACTTTTGGATTTTTCATCGTTAGTGTATAGGAATGCAAAAGATTTCTGTGCATTAATTTTATATCCTGCTACTTTACCAAATTCATTGATTAGCTCTAGTAGTTTTCTGGTAGCATCTTTAGGATTCTTTATGAATACTATCATGTTATTTGAAAACAGTGAGAGTTTTACTTCTCTTCTGATTTGGATTCCTTTTATTTCTTTTTCATCTCTGATTGCTGTGGCTAAAACTTCCAGAACTATGTTGACTAACAGTGGTGAGAGTGGGCAACCTTGTCTTATTCCTGATCTTAGTGGAAATGCTTTCGGTTTTCACCACTGAGAATGATGTTGGCTGTGGTTTTGTCATATATGGACTTTATTATGTTGAAGTAAGTTCCCTCTATGCCTACTGGAGGGTTTTTATCATAAATGGGTGTTGAATTTTGCATCTATTGAGAATATCATATGGTTTTCATCCTTCAATTTGTTAATATGGTGTATCACACTGATTGATTTGCATATACTGAAGAGTCCTTGCATTCATGGGATAAACCCCACTTGATCATGGTGTATGATCCTTTTAATGTGCTGTGGGATTCTGTTTCCTAGTATTTTGTTGAAGATTTTTGCATCTATCTTCATCAGTGATATTTGCCTGTAGTTTTCTTTCTTTGTGACATCTTTGACTGGTTTTCGTATCAGGGTGCTAGTGGCCTTGTAGAATGAGTTTGGGAGTGTTCCTCCCTCTGCTATATTTTGGAAGAGTTTGAGAAGGATAGGTGTTAGCTCTTCTCCAAATTTTTTTTAGAATCGCCTATGAAGCCATCTGGTCTTCAGCTCTTGTTTGTTGGAAGATTTTTAGTCACAGTTTCAATTTCAGTGCTTGTGATTGGTCTGTTCATATTTTCTATTTCTTCCTGGTTCAGTCTGGGCATGTTGTGCTTTTCTAAGAATTTGTCCATTTCTTCCAGGTTGTCCATTTCATTGGCATATAGTTGCTTGTAGTAATCTCTCATGATCGTTTGTATTTCTGCAGTGTCAATTGTTACTTCTCCGTTTTCATTTCTAATTCTGTTGATTTGAGTCTTCTCCCTTTTTTTTTCTTGATGAGCTGGCTAATGGTTTATCAATTCTGTTTATCTTCTCAAAGAAGCAGTTTTTAGTTTTATTGATCTTTGGTATTGTTTCCTTCATTTATTTTTCATTTATTTCTGTTCTGTTCCTTATGATTTCTTTCCTTCTGCTAACTTTGGGGTTTTTTTGTTCTTTCTCTAATTGCTTTAGGTGTAAGGATAGTTTTTTTATTTGAGACGTTTCTTGAGGTAGGATTGTATTGCTATAAACATCCCTCTTAGAACTGCTTTTGCTGCATCCCATAGGCTTTGGGTCGTCGTGTTTTCATTGTCATTTGTTTCTAGGTATTTTTTGATTTCTTCTTTGATTTCTTCGGTGATCTCTTGGTTATATAGTAGCATACTGTTTAGCCTCCATGTGTTTGCATTTTTACAGTTTTTTTCCTGTAATTGATATCTAGTCTCATAGCATTGTCGTTGGAAAAGGTACTTGATACGATTTCTATTTTCTTAAATTTACCAAGGTTTGATTTGTGACCCAATATATGATCTATCCTGGAGAACGTTTCATGAGCACTTGAGAAGAAAGTGTATTCTGTTGTTTTGGGATGGCATGTCCTATAAATTATCAATTAAGTCCATATTGTTTAATGTGTCATTTAAAGCTTGTGCTTCCTTATTAATTTTCTTATTTTTTTTTTTCATTTTCGTTGATCCGTACATTGGTGAGAGTGTGGTTTTAAAGTCCTCTACTATGATTCTGTTTACTGTTGTTTTCACCTTTTATGGCTGTTAGCATTTGCCTTATGTATTGAGGTGCTCCTATGTTAGGTGCATAAATATTTACAATTGTTATATCTTCTTGGATTGATCCCTTGATCCTCATGTAGTGTCCTTCTTTGTCTCTTGTAGTAGTCTTTATTTTAATGTCTATTTTGTCTGATATGAGAATTGCTCTTCCAGATTTCTTTTGATTTCCATTTGCATGGAATATCATTCTCCAGCCTCTCACTTTCAGTCCGAATTTGTTGCTAGGTTTGAAGTGGGTCTCTTGTAGACAGCATATATATGGGTCTTGTTTTTGTATCCATTCAGTCAGTCTATGTCTCTTGGTTGGATCATTTAATCCATTTACATTTAAGGTAATTACTGATATGTATGTTCCTGTTTCATTTTCTTAATTGTTTTGGGTTTGCTATTTTAGGTCTTTTCCTTCTCTTGTGTTTGTTGCCTAAAGAAGTTCCTTTAGCATTTGTGGTGCTGAATTCTCTTAGCTTTTGTTTGTGTGTAAAGGTTTTAATTTCTCCATTGGATCTGAATGAGATCCTTGCTGGGTAGTGTAATCTTGCTTGTAGGTTTTCTCCTTGCCACTCCCTTCTGGCTTGCAGAGTTTCTCCTGAAAGAGCAGCTGTTAACCTTATGGAGATTCCCTTGTATGTTATTTGTTGTTTTTCCCTTGCTGCTTTCAAAATTTTTTCTTTGTATTTAATTTTTGATAGCTTGATTAATATGTGTGTTGGCATGTTTCTCCTTGGATTCATCCTGTATGGGACTCTGAGCTTCCTGGACTTGATTGACTATTTCCTTTCACATATTAGGCAAGTTTTCAACTATAATCTCTTCAAATATTTTCTCAGTTCCTTTCTTTTTCTCTTCTTCTGGGACCCCTATAATTCGAATGTTGGTGTGTTTAATGTCATCCCAGAGGTCTCTGAGACTGTCCTTAATTCTTTTCATTCTTTTTTCTTTATTCTGCTCTGCAGTAGTTATTTCCACTATTTTATCTTCCAGGTCAGGAATCTGTTCTTCTGCCTCAGTTATTCTGCTATTGATTCCTTCTAGAGAATTTTTAATTTCATTTATTGTGTTGTTCACCATTGTTTGTTTGCTCTTTCGTTCTTCTAGTTCCTTGTTAAACGTTTCTTGTACTTTCTCAATTCTATTTCCAAGATTTTGGATCCTCTTTACTATCATTATTCTGAATTCTTTTTCAGGTAGACTGCCTATTTCCTCTTCATTGTTTGGTCTGGTGAGTTTTTACCTTTCTCCTTCATCTTCTATGTGTTTCTCTGTCTTCTCATTTTGCTTAACTTACTGTGTTTGGTGTCTCCTTTTCACAGGCTGCAGGTTAGTAGTTCCCATTGATTTTGGTGTCTGTCCCCAGTTGCTATGGTTGTTTCAGTCGGTTGTGTAGGCTTCCTGTTGAAGGGGACTGTTGCCTGTGTTCTGGTGGATGAGGCTGGATCTTGTCTTTCTGATGGGCAGGACTGTGTCTGGTGATGTGTTCTGTGAACTTATTATGATTTTAGGTAGCCTCTCTGCTAATGGGTAGGGTTGTGTTCCTGTCTTGCTAGTTGTTTGGCATTGGGTGTCCAGCACTGAAGCTTGCTGGTCATTGAGTGGAGCTGGGTCTTAGTGTTGAGATGGAGATATCTGGGACAGCTCTTTCTGATTGATATTACATGGGTCCAGGAGGTCTCTGCTGGACCAATGTCCTGAACTCAGCTCTGCCATCTCAGAGCCTCAGGCCTGACACCCGGCCAGAATACCAAGCCCCTGTCAGCCACACGGCCAAGAACATGGGGAGTTTTTTGCCTTTTGGGAAGTCTGAGGTCTTCTGCCAGTGTTCAGTAGGTGTTTTGTAGGAGTTGTTCCATATGTAGATGTATTTCTGATGTATTTGTGGGGAGGAAGGTGATCTCCACATCTTACTCCTCCACCATCTTGAAGGTCCTCCTGAAATTGTTTCCTTAAGTTCTTTTTTGGATTGCTTTTGCTGGTTCATAGAAACACAACTGATCTTTATGTAAGGAGAGCTTTTTAAGATGTATATTTTAAGTACCTATTAGTTGGTAATATGGGGCTGGGTTTTAATGAACAATTTCTAGTCTTACCAGAGGGCACAAAGCTGATGGGGTTCCTCTGTATAAGCATTTGGGCCAGAGCGGCTGCCCCACCCCTGGCCAGGCTTCTGGGGCTTTGGGTATTGTGTGATAGGTGGTGTGAGCCAAACTCCTTAGGGACCAGCCTGGGAAGAGAGGCCTTTGGAACCAGAACACCAGGTGTGTCTCATCCTAGGACTCCCCTGCTGGGAAGAGTAGAACTCCTGAGGTCCCTCAAGATGGGACTTCCTCTGAGAAGTATAATCCCAGGTGCAGTGCCTAGGGCCTGATTTTACCATTCTCTGAGCTGCCTTTGACTCAGAGCACATCCTAGCCTATCCTCTCCCTGCCTCTCCAACAGGACTCACGCTTTACTCCCCCCACATACCCGAAGTCACACTGCGCACATAGGGGCTTCAACTGTGTCCTGGTTTGTTTTTTTTATTTTTTGAAGGAAAAAATAAGAGTTACTGAATAATTTATATAAATATAATTCTCACAGCAACACTGGAGGCATTACCCGAATTCTCAGATAAAGAACATCAAGGGTCAAGGTCACAGAGCTAGTAAAAGACAGGGCTTAGACACAAATTCAGATCTGCCAAATTCAAACTCTCTATTGTACCATGTGGCCTATTTGATTCTGTCATAATTAAATTGGTTTTATTCTATAAATATATGCCATTGATCTCATGTGGCTATGTGTAGATGACTCAACACAACCTAGAAGCTGGGGGCTGGAGGTTGATGTATGTGATGATGAGGAAGATAGATAGTGAGAATTAAACTGAAAGCTATATTAGGGAGGGTATATTTTATACTGTATGCAATGAAAAGGCATTGGGAAAATTTATACAGAGGAACTACATAATAGATATGAAATTTTTTAAAAAATCCAGTAGCAAGTAGAAGAAACAGTATTAGATGAGTGCAACACTGGTAGAAACAGACTAGTTAGGAAGCTCATGTTTTCAAGGGGAAGAAGGATGTTGGCATGAAGTAGATATCAGTGGTGTCAATGCATGTTTCTATGCGGCTGAACTTAAAGCTATGATGAAGAATAAAGGGGAGAAGAATATGGAGGATGACATCCAAGGATTTTAGTTGGTTCATTCAGGGGAGAATATTGTTCACTCGACTGAAATATAGCAGATAGAGAATTATGTTGATGTTTTGTCTAAGACCTGGGGAAAAACATAGTTTCTTTTTTTGGATTTAGATAGAGGCATTGGTTGTCAATCCTGACTTGAGAAATCTACAGAACAAGCAAAGGCCTGCCTGCTTTTCTGGCAGACAGAAAAGCACTGCAGCATCTGCTCCATTTCTTAGAGGCTGTGAGGTTAAGGGATAGTGAGTGTTGCCAGGAGGAGTTGTGGGCCACTGGGAGAAAGAGTTATAGTGGAGGAGACTTGGGACACCCAATAGCAAAGCCTGCAGTGTGAGGACAGAGAAGATGGAGGGCATTGAGGAATTTCCAGGATGAAGGACAAAAACTGCAGCCAAAAACCTTTCTGGTAAAGAGTGGCAATGCTGGTGAGCAGATTGAGATGAAGAGCAGGATTCTCCAATCCTACTCTCTTTCCGGTTGGAAAGCAGCCTGCAGCAGTTATAGGCTTTGAATCAGAAGCAGCCTGAGCTTAGGAAAAGGAAACCATTTAACATTAGCCTAAATCTTGTGTTTTGAAAAAAATCTTGTATGTTGTCTAGTTATTAAACTGACATATTGATTGTGACATAACAAAATCAGAGGACTATCTCTTACCTAAGAATTAACAGAGTATGGATATTGGAGTTTTCAGCAAGGAAATGAGGTCACTCTAATCAAGGAAACTCTAAAGGAAAAGAGGGAGAATGACTCAATTTGAGCTCAGATATAACCTTACTCAGCACTTGTTTAACTTGCCTGATACAACCATGTAGCCCTTAGCTCTCCATTCTCACCTTTCAATATGCTTCAGACATATAGGAGGCCTTCTCTGGGTTCCTAAGATATACTAAACTCTTTCTTACAATAGAATATTTACACATATTGTTTCCATGACCAGGAATGTTCTTTCCCTGGTTTCTTGCACGTTGGCCCCTTTTGAAAACTCAGTATCAGCTAAAGCTTGAATCTTTCGAATATCTTTCCCTAGCTGCTGTCACATAGTCTGATGGACAGATGAAGAAAAAGATGAACAGAGAGAAAGAGAGTCTACTTGGAACTCCATTCATTTTTATATAGCATGTGTCACATCTTATAATTACGTAATTATGTTTCTTTGCTTATTGCTCCAGTAGACTGTAAGTCTCATGAAGGCAGATGCTTTGTTCTTTTCATACACATTGTATTGGCTTGGCCAAAAAGTTCGTTCGTGTTTTTCTGGAAACTAAAGTTCTTTAAAAAAGATAAACCTAAATTTTTCTTATTAAGATAAGGATACTGTTAGTTTCAAGATATTTTTTCCTTCTTATAGTGATTGATCTTCTAAGTCTGATAGTATTAACACTTACTCAGCTGTCTTGTCTTACTTTATCATTTCAATACCAATTTAAAAAGTCTTTAAATATTTTTAGGAAATACTGTTCAAAGTTATCTTTAATTTATTATTATTTTTAATTTCAGAAGAGTTTAGATGTAAAAGACTATTAGGAAGTTTATCATAGGAAGCATAGTGTGAATCCAAACCATTAAGAATTAGCAAATGGGGACTTCCCTGGTGGCACAGTGGTTAAGAATCCACCTGCCAATTCAGGGGACACGGGTTTGAGCCCTGGTATGGGAAGATCCCACATGCTGTAGAGCAATTAAGCCCGTGTGCCACAACTACTGAGCCTGCACTCTAGAGTCCGCGAGCCACAACTACTGAGCCTACGTGCCACAACTACTGAAGCCTGTATGCCTAGAGCCCATGCTCTGCGACAAGAGAAGCCACTGCAATGAGAAGCCTGCACACCGCAACAAAAAGTAGCCCCCGCTCACCGCAAAACTAGAGAAAATCCCGCGCGCAGCAACGAAGACTCAATGCAGTCAAAAATAAACAAATAAATAAAAGACTTCATTAAAAAAAAAAAGAATTAGCAAATACATGCTTTTTCACATACTTGAAATATTCACTTTAAATGTCCAAGTTTGTCATTTAAATTTATATAAATGTACCTAATATAGAATTGTAGATGGATATTAATACTAGTAAGCAGGTTTGCTTGGTGCAGTGTTTTTATGTTAGCAATAGTGAGACTATTTTCTATGTATTTTAGAGGTGAGCAAACGAATAAATATATTGAGGACAGCAGGAGCCATATTTCATATGCTTGGAAAGAGTTGCAAACAGAAAGAGGGAAGATTAGAACGTATCCTCTGGTGTTGGGTTGGAGTTGAAGGTATTAATATGACATCTGTCTATCTACCTCTGTCTCCATCTGTATCTCTATCTCTATCTCCACAATTGACCTTTGAACAATGCAGAGGTTAATTTGAGTGTTATTTGTAGTGGGTCTTCTGTATCTGAGGTTCCTCTGCATCTGTGGATTCAACCAACCACAGATAGTGTAGTATTGTAGTATATACTATAGAAAAATATCCATGTATAAGTGGACCAGTGCATTGTTCAAGGGTCAATTGTATTTAAATATATATGTATATTTATACATCTGTATCTATGTATTACCTATCTATATACATATATGGAAATTTGGAGAGAGAGAAATTTAGAGAGAAATATAAATATGAGTGTATGTATATGTGTGTGTGTATCACTCCAAATACATTATGTATGTTTTATATGATGTATATTATCAGTATAATTTTATTGTTTATATTAATATATTTTTAACTTTTATATTATATATTTATGCATTAAACATTAATATGCATATATTTTGTATATTTCATATATTTTATACTTTATAATATGGATCAATCAATTTTCATTATTCATGGATTCCATATTTGTCAATTCACCCACTTACAAAATATATTTTCAACACCAAAATCAATAGTCACGGTGCTTTTATAGTCATTTGCAGACATGTGCAGGGTGGAGAAACACTCAAGTTGCCTAGGGCACTTGTTCTCAGCTGAGGATGAACAAGGGAACTCTGCCTTCTTGTTTCAGTTCTCATGCTGTATACAAGTGTTCCTTGCATGGAGTATTTAGCGCCATATTTTTTTTTCACATTTGTATGTTCTTCATTGGTGATTTTTCTGTTTAGAATTGCTCCCATGTGTAGTGCTGTAGTGCTGTCTAGTGCACCGAAGCACAAGAAGGCTGTGATGAGCCTTATGGAGAAAATAAATGTTAAATAAGTTTCATTCAGACACAGCTTATAGAGCCATTTGCTGTGGGTTCAATGTTAATGAACCAACAACAGGTACACTCAAAAAAAAGGAAAGGAAATTTGCCCATCTGCACGTGAAGGAGCTCTGGAAAGTGCTAAAATAAAATAGGTAGTATGTCATGAACTTATGTAAAAGATAGAACAGTTAAATTTGTGGATTCATGAGATGACTGATAAAAGCACAGTGCAAGGCATTACTATGAGGCCAAAAGCCAAAGAAACCATTACCCAGGGTTAGGAAAATGTTAACCTCTTCATGACTGGTGTTTTATTATAAACAAATACCATATAAACTTAGTTATTTGTAAGGAATATATATATATATATTAACATGCACATTAGTGCATGTTATCTAAAAAGAACAACAACAACAACAAAAAACCCCTGTGCCTTTCCTTTTTAGAATCTAGTCAAAATTAGTAAAATTAAAAAAAAAAATAAAATCTAGCACTTGCTGTTGTGGATGACATTTAATTTAGAATACTTTATAAATGTTTTAAAAGGATCTAGTTCATTGCCAATGGGAATCATTGTTAGCAATGGACTATCATAAGAAAATAATCTGAAATGTCCATTTAAAATTCATTTATTCCAACTCATGTTAATATTTAATATTGCTTAATCTTTAAGCTTTGGGTATTTGTCACAGTAAAAAGTACTACATGCATTTCTCTGATTTTAGCCATGTAATATTCAAAATATAAAATATATATTTGAGGAGACAGTTGGTTATTTTAAATGTGGTAAAAAAAACTAGTTAATTATTTTAAAATGATATAGTGACAAGAAAATTATAGATGTGTACTAATTACTGTTTCTTTAAATACAGCCTGTTATGTTATGGTTATGTGTTAAGAACATTGTCGCTGAAGTCAGATTGCTAGGGAAAACTCTGGCATAGATGTTTACAAGTTGTGTGCTTTTGGCAAACTTAGTTAACTTGTCAAGACCTTAGTTTCCTCATCTGTAAGATGTGAATAATAGTGGTGTCTGCTTCATGGGATGGCTGTGATGAATACACACACTAAAATTTGAGCTATTCGGTATGAAGCATATAAACAATGTCTATTCTATAAGTTATCATTAAGTGCTAACAATTGTTATTCTCAGAATTAAAGAAAATAATTTAACAATTTAGTAGGATAAAAACAATAGCATGTAACACTGAAAATATTTCCCTGTATTCATACTAATTGCGAACAATTGAAAAGCAAAGGAGCTCCTCAAGTTAATGCAAAAATTAATGAATAATTTTCATCCATTCTTATTTTTAGTGCACAGTTTTCATTATATTTCACAAAATTGCCACTTATTCTTATTTCTAATTCACACTTTCATTATAGCTCATGTTTTTATTTCTCTTGTCTTTACTAAGTTCTTTGTCTAGCTTGTTAAATATTTTCTACTTTCATGTCCTTTGTTTACAATTCTTGGTCATTCTTGTATTTTCTTTCATGGAGTATATTTTCCATTCACTTTCCTAAAATATTTTCCCTGTCTTAGCTATCACTAGTCTAACTTCTACTGGAGTCTGGTTTCTTCTGTGTTGTGCAGATTGTCCCTCAGAGATGAGAGATCTTTGGAGGCAGATGCTGCAGTGCTAATTTCTGAGGACTTCATTTCTTAGATTTTGCTCGGTACTCAATAATTATTACTCCCCAGCAGGAGTGGAGGCAAAGGCTAGAGGGTTAAGGGCCTGAGTCCTCACATGGCCTGTTGCAGACAAGCTTTGTGGAAGTTGGATGGAAAGAATCTCTGTGCCAAACTGTCCTTCCAAGCTGCCAGTTAAGAGCTACTGTGCAAGCAACTCATCCTCCATCCATGTAGCCTGCTGCTTCTTACCAAGGTAATGATTTCTTGTGAGTGCCACATCCCTTCATAACACATCTCTTAGAAAACATATATTTGAGGAAATACATGCTTATTTACAGCTTATGTGAATAGAGATAATATTGACAGTTATGCTGAAAATCATAAAAACATTTTTCTCTTCAGAATGACTGGCTGAAAATTTTACTCAAAAACTCAGGAAAATAGTATATATCAACACATTGCTCCAGGCATGATTTTTAAAAGGAAAATGTTAAAAGGAAAAAATCAGTTTTGTAAACTTCTTTGTATGTATAATCATACCAACTCACATATCAACTAGCAATAAATTATATGCTAATTATTTTCAGTATTAGTCAAAAGTAATCCACAGACTCATGTGAACTATCTTCATTAGATATGTAAATATATATTTTTAAATTAGTATAAGATGAATTGCATGAGTTTTTCAATATTAGTAGATATGACTTTAAATATCTTGAATATTCCCTTAAGAAATAAGCTACTTAGAGGATAGATTTCTAAATGATATATTCACCTATCATCAATTCCATTATTATTTTTTTAATAAAGTTTGGAATGATTTGATTATAATTAACAAGGCATAAGTTATAAGGTTTATGTTATAAGTATATAAAGTTATAGAGTTTTGTTATGAGATAGTTACCTAACATATTCTCTTGAAAACATCTGTGATACTTCTGTGGATTTGATTCCATGGTAATCAATTATTGCTAAAGTCATCTTATAGTTTTTTCATTTTTAAATCATGATTTGGTTTTTAGCTTGTGAAGTTTTAGCAAACAGGGATCTTACATGTTAGAAATGCCAAAATTTACTAAAGCAATAGTAGGAAAAATTGATATCCCATCCTCCAAAGCCTTTCATTTGCTATTTGTATTGATTTTCATCTATGAAGCATGAAACATGATTCTTACAAAATGGATCCGGCTAAAAAATATACTTTCCCATATTATTTCATAAGAATTTGGACTGAAGAAAAAAATTTTTTTTCCTCCTTTCCCAGATCCACCTTTTTGTTTGTCTTTTTGGTTCAGAAAACAAAATGGAAATAGGAAGACAGGTTTTGGTTATGACAGGCATTTAAAACTTTGGATTTCAAATAAAACAAAATAAATAATAATGAAGGACATTGAAATTGCAAGAAGGAAATGCACAAATGTTGTTTATCAAGGAAATTCTATGGTCAAGCAGTTGAAAACCCTGTCTATAATTTGAAGTTAATTCTTGCCTCAGTTACCCTTTCATGTTGCTATAATTTCTTTCCTTTCAGTTAGATTTTTCAGTTGTCTCTGTAGTACTGAAAATCTTCTCATTTTTTTTTACTTATTTTCTTCTTAAATTTAATTCCTCCACAGAAGCATTTGTGGTGCCAGTAGTGAAAGAAGATACTTACATTAATTAAATTACTTCTATATTGCAGAATATTAATCTTCATTGGTCAGTCTATATCAATCTGATCAGATATTCCCTTTCAGGTATTTTAACTTCGGTTTGAATAGACTTATTTGCACCACTGTAACATACTCCTGTGTTGTCAGACATAGAAGAGTCTTTTTTAGAACTCACAATAATTGGTCGTTAAGTTTTAGTGTGCGGGAGACTGCTATGAAGAATTGTGAACGTGAATGTGAATTGTGAATTGTGAATGGAATGTCTGGAATGTCTATTCCAGAGCCCTGTATTAATTGATAATGAAATATATTGCAATTTAATTATTCAAGAAGAAAAATTATTTTTAAACTCTAGTCATACACAAACTAGCTATGCCATACTGAATTTGTTACAAATTGACTTACAAGAAAAGTAAATTTGAAAACACAAAAAAGCTAATCAGGTAGAGAAGGGTCAATCCTGCATTTCCCTATTTGAGCATGAGCTGAACAAGTACAAGAGGATAAGGTGACATCTTTCTTGCTAGCTGGATACATAGAACTATTTCTTTACCTAAACTTGTTTAAGAAGCTGTTAAGAAAAAAACTGAGTAGAAAAATAATTGAAGCTTGAGACAGTAAAGTACTGAAGAGGAAAGTAATGTGTGTTTCTTAGTTATTTATTTATTTAATACAGCAGGTTCTTATTAATTATCTATTTTATACATATTAGTGTATACATGTGTGTAATGTGTGTTTCTTTGACAAAAGAGATAAATGTCTGTCATCCCTAATCAAGGGGTGTTCTGAAAGAAAGAAAAATAACTGAATTATAATTGAAGTCATTCACCCTCAGAAGTTGTGAAAAGGTAATTCCTGTCTGTACCTATAGCAGCAGGGAGCAACACTCCAGACACCGAGGTTTCACAGTACAGGGAATATAAATCAATTATTAGTATATTTCTGTTGTTATTGTTATCAACATTATTTGAATTTCAGGGGACTGTGGGTGTTGGCAGAGATAACATTTGGATTTCCTTAGTTCTCTCTGACTGAATCAAATTTAACTTCATCAGAAGGTACCCACTAGTGCTAAGGTGCTTTGGCACCTTATCTTTTCCCAGTTTATTCCATTCTTAGACAAATTAATACTTGTATGAAAGCAAAATATTCCTGAGTATCTCCCAGCATGTGGATTAAAGAGACGTTGATTTATTGGTTACAACTGAAGTGCAAGTCTGAGGCTGACATGGCTTCTTAAAAATTTTTACCTCGTTTAATATTTCTGTGGGAGTCCCATCCCCAAGAGCTATCCCTAAATACTTGAAGGTCAGATGTGCATGCCTCTATACCAGCTCCACCCTTGGAGCTTCTCTGTTTCTGTCCTTGTGTTTGTTCTGCTTTAATCCATGCTTAACCCATCAATGTCAGCCCCAGCCACTTGCACTGTCATCATGTAGACATTTTGCTGTTAAAAGAAAATAGGTTAAAACAGAGTTTCATAAAGGACTATGAATGTTTTTACTTTTCAATTATGCTTGTATTTTCTAAATTTTATGTAATAAGTGTATATTATTTTATAATCAGAAAAAATGTTTAAGTATATGCTAATTGAGAAGTTGATTTGTGTCCTGTGTAAAAAGGAGTTTTAAATTGGGGGTATTTATTTTAAAATTATAAATGCCAGAGCTTCTCTCGTGGCGCAGTGGTTGAGAGTCCGCCTGCCGATGCAGGGGACACGGGTTCATGACCCGGTCCGGGAAGATCCCACATGCCGTGGAGCGGCTTCGCCCGTGAGCCATGGCCGCTGAGCCTGTGCGTCCGGAGCCTGTGCTCCGCAACGGGAGAGGCCATAACAGGGAGAGGCCCGCGTACCGCAAAAAAAAAAAAAAATTATAAATGCCAGAATAACAATTACTTTAAACTTTTACTGTGATGTTAAAAAATCAAAAACAGAAACTTTGTAAATATTTTAGAGTTTACCAATTCTATAGAAAACTCTGCTATTACTTTAAACTTTTGATTTAGTTAAATATTTAAAGAATGTTTACCAAGAAACATCCATCCTTGGAGACTAATCCAGAACAAAAATAGAAATTAATGGGAATACAGAAGAAATATAGCTCAAAGTAAAATTTATAACCTTAAATGGAACCTGGAAAAAATATTTTGAGGGATGGCCTCTCCCGTTGTGGAGCACAGGCTCCGGACGCGCAGGCTCAGCGGCCATGGCTCACGGGCCCAGCCGCTCCGCGGCATGTGGGATTTTCCCGGACCGGGGCATGAACCCGTGTCCCCTGCATGGGCAGGCAGACTCTCAACCACTGCGCCACCAGGGAAGCCCCGGGAATTTGTATTTGGGAAATTTAGAGATTTAGAACTCAAATTACAAAGATACATGTGTAAAGATAATTTCAGAACTCTCCACAGACTTTTAAAATGGAACTCTTTTAGAAAGTTTTAAATGTATCGTTTAGTTATAAGGCTTTGCATAATTTTTAAGTAGAAGCATGCTTAACTAGAAGAGAATTCTGAGCTCTAGCTACTGGTCCCTGGGCCCATTTAAGAGAACTGAAATTGGATTTGTAAATGAAACAGGTTTGATGCTGCTGAAGAGGCAGTCTCTGCTGAGATTAGAGTAGCAATAACCATGCATATCCCTGAGATAACTTTCATTCTCCGTGCTCTGCCAATGCCTGGGCAGCCACTTGAGAAGATTGTTAATAGATATTAGGTACAAAGAAATTAAATATGAAGTATGGTAACAATTTCTACCACCTAAATATTTCTCCAGCTCAACTTCTCTTCCATTTCCCAAATCCTATATTTTATTTCTGTCCTTTATCCTTTCTATTCTCAATTATGAGATTTCCAAGTATTCTCCTAATTTCTTCTCTTTCTGATCCTCCATCATTCATCTTTATATTAGTTCCAAATTATTTTTCTAAAAAATAAAATGTGATAAATCTCCTGTTTAAGATATTTTGATAAATCAGCAAAATATAGTTAAATAAGCAGCAGAAAAAAAAATCCACCTTTATATGTTTCTACTACCATATACCAACAATAAAATATCTAGAGAGGAAACTTGCCAATCAAGTAGATAGTTTTTATTTCCCATTGATTTTGAGACTGAAAAATGAAAACACTTTCCTTGACTATATTTTTTAACAAAGTAGACACTATATTCTATAGCAAACTATCCTATTTTATTTTCTTTGTTACAGTCAAAAGTATTTGGATATATATGTATATCTACATATAATTTAGATCTTTTATCTATCATCTATCTTTTGATATCTATCTATGTATCTACCTATCTCCTCTCTATATCTACCTACATTATCCATAGTATGTTTAAATAGATTAAATAGATAGATAGATAAAAAAGAAAGAGAGAACGAGAGAGAGAAAGAAAGGTAGAAAGAAAGAAAGAAAGAAAGAAAGAAAATCTATCAGTTATTATGTGCCCTGTTTATTATCCGTTTCCCTCCACTGTATTCACACCCCTTAAGAGCAGAAAATACACTCTTTACCTCTGTCCAAAACATTATTTAGCAAACAAATAATTCTGATTGAATAAGTTGATGATTACTGAATGCTGTCTGCTTGTGGTGTAGGGAAATGGCTAGACCCACTGATACACCACTAAAGGGAATGACAGTACTTTTCTCCTAAAAATCATTTTGCCCATACGTCTACAGTTGATTAGAAATATCCAGTAACTACTATTTTGAGAGTCTATGCAAATAACTACTCCTACTATTTCACAGAGAAAATGAAGTCACATTTGTTTTTAAACTGATGAACTTATCACATTGACACCCATATTTTCTTTTCTCTTTCTTTTTATGACAACAAAGATACCTCCGCTCATTTCTCAGGTTAATTATTTAACTTGTATAAAATTGCCTTCTTCAATACACTCAATGAAGTTGTTCTATTATTCCATTGATTTATTGATTTTCCACAGTCTCTCTAAACTCTCCTTCATTTAAACTCATCTGTCTTTAAAGAAATGAAACACCAAAAAGCAAACAACAAAATAACAACAGAAACCCTTTCAAGATGCACAACAACCAATGACAATCTTTTCTACGATCTTTCTAAGTCATTTTGTATAAAAGGTTCTATAAAATAATTGCTTTCACTTCCCTCACTAGCTACTCTCACTCAATCTATTGTCTAGAAAAATCGATGACGCCCCCAATGTATTACTTAGAAATCTTCATTGTCCTGCATGTTACCAAAACACTAATAACAACAAAAACAGTAATAGTAGTAATAACTAGTGCTTGTACTCGTACTGTTTAGGCAATGTGATATGTATTGTATGTGCACATTCTCATTTAATCTTTATAGCAGTCCTAGGAAATAGGTAATTACTGGTGACCCCCTACCTTGCACAGTTGATAAAACTATGTATTAAAGAAGCTAAATGGTTAGTTTAGATTTGCACAGCAAGCTATTGGCCAAGCTGGGACTTCAACTAGATCACATCTGACACCATTGCTCATGGTCCTCACAATTCTGTTACACTATTTCCACAATTCTTTAGAATATTTAACAGTTATCTATATTTTTAGGGATTTTTGTGTGCTATAATCTAAATTTTATGTTTTACTGGTGAGAAAGGGCCTATTAGCCACAAGAAATGTTAAATTCAATATCAGCTTTTCTATTGTTTAGTTTTTGTCAGCCGAGTATTCAAGGAAATGCTAAACAAAGGCACTATTTACTTAGGACAGAGGTCTTAGTATACACTCAACTTCCAAATTGATAATGCATATAGTGGTATAACTTCTAAGGTAATTTTGGTGGTTTATATTTAACTTTTAAATTTTACCCATCTGGATAGTCAAAAAAAATTACCTTTTATTATAATACTCTACAAGTGGATGAGGGAAGGGACTGTATACTGAATGTAAAGATAAGTATAAAAGGGTTAAAATGATAGTAATTACCCATTACTCCATTCCCCTCTTTCCAACCATTTGATAGAAGATTCTTGAGGTTCTGAGACTCCTTTCCCTTTTAATATATGACTGGCTAACTTGCTAGATATTTTTATGACTTTTGATCTTGGCTCTGTTACTTAGCTTTATTTCTCCAATTTCAGAGAAAGAAAAAGAAACAGAGAGAGAAGTTATCATTTTATTGAATGTAAATTAGGCCAGTCACAACACACATGGTTTATGGGACATTTAAAGCACAATTCTCTGGACACCCTGCCTATGGTACTGCCCTTCAGAGGGGTAAGAGAGAAAAAGCTCTGTCTCTCATTACCTAGCAATGTGGACAGCCGAACGATGAATGGTTCAGCTGCTGTATCGGCTGTCAAATTTAATAAGTCTGTGCATTCCTCTAGCTGGTAGATGGATGTTTGTTCTCCCCACCTTGTTTTGCTTGCAGATTCAAGCCCCTTCTCATTTTGTGGGAAACCACAATTGTCAGGTGAGCAGTTTCAAAGGTAAGACACTGCTTTCAAACTTGAAGCCAAAGGTTTACACATTAGAATTGCATGAAGTTGTTAATTTAGATGAGCAAAAATTTGTAAGGTATGTGTGGCAATAGATTCTGAAAGAGCTTAATCTAGAAGAGGAACATAGTTTTTAATCAGTGTTGCTTTCATATACATGCACTTGCCAGAAATGCTGGATTCAGTATTTGAGCAATTCTAATAATTTCTCCTACTAGTTGACTAAAAGTATTCAAAGAAATTCCACGATAGAAGGAATTGAAGTGCCAGACACATCACTCAGGATTTTGGTAGAGATTGGATGGGTATTGAGGAGGTTTTAATAGAGTTATTATTTACTAAGCTGAAGGCTAGATGCAGGCAAACCACAAGGGATGATCCGATACTATCCCCTTTCATGAAGCTTAAATTATGAAGAAGAGAGACAGATACTATAAGAATATGCTAATGAGTCCTATGAAGAAAAATAACATGTGAAAACAGGATGGGATTTTATAGAATAAGAAGTGATAGTTTATATAAGATGGTGAAGGAGTACCTCTCTGAAAAAGGAGTAAACGGCATATATATTTGAAGGAAATGCCTTATTGCCAGAGGTATTTACAAGTGCAAAGGTTCTGAGGTGCCAGTATTCTTGGTATGTTTCAGAAATCGCCAGAAGACAAGTGTGGCTTGTCTTCAAGAATAAATGAAAGAGAGAATAATACTATCCTGAATATCTAAAATGTTTACATAAGCCAACAGCTTTTCTCTGAATCTCAACCCCAAATCCTTCTTGTCACGAAAATCTAATTTGTCCAACCTTAGTTATTTGACCACTGCAGTACAATCCATTCTGCTGTTATTTGTGAAAAGTCTGCCAAGATTGTCTCCTATAGATGTAAGAAGACTGAGTCTCTAGGGTGAAATCCTTAGAATATTGGATAGGGGCTTGGACCAAGATTATGTGACACCATGTAGAAGAGGCTGAGTATAAAGAAAATCTCATAGATTTACATAATACTCAGGTTGGAAAGGAATTAAACATTTTTATGTCCAGTCACTGTATTACAAATGAAGCCAGAAAGTTTCAGAGAGGTTTAATGACTTTTTTCCCCCCAAGTTTGAAATCACACAGCTAATTAGTGACAGTCCAGGGATCAGAACATATATCTTCTGATTCCTTATAATTGATGACCTAGAAAATAATGTGACTTAGTTCTAAGGAAGCACACTTTTCTAGAGAGTCCCTGAGAATACTTCCAAGCACAATTAATTAAAATGGAACTGGTGGCAATGTTAAAAGAAATCAGAAAACAGCACTAAAAACAGAATAAATTTAATGTACATCAAAGTGTGTCATCATGGGAATGGCTCTTGAACCAAACCCTGAAGGAGAATAATGTGGCCTCAGATCATTTCAGAGCCTAAAGCATAAATCTTCCATGAAAAATGCTGTTTGTCTGAAATCTTATAGTAAAAATATGGGCATTCATTAAAGCAAAATCTCAAAAGGAGAAAGAGAAACCCACCAAAAATTTCTCAAAAGGAGAAAGAGAAACCCACGCAAAATTTCCTCACTGTGGTAATGCAGCTGTGAAAAATAGCAAGAAGTGTGAGTTTAAGCTTTCAAGTGTGAGTTATCTTTATTTGAATCTTTTCCTGGTCACATATTAAATATACAAAAGAGGGCAAGTTATTCAATCTCTCTGAATTGCAGTTTCCTTATTCATTTAAAAAAATAATAAAACAAAGCAAAATGAAAAACTTGGATTCCACTTAATATCACCAGCAATATTTTGAGACTTACTTATATACGGCATGCAAAATATCTTACGCATTTGTTGACATATTTTATATGTGTGTAAACTGATTTTCAGAATAGCTAGATACAGATTCAACACAGAGGATTTCCAAAGAGATAACTCTGTGTTATTGATGTAGAGTATTTTTCTTCTATCTTGTTCGTTATTCCGCTTCCTAACTAATATAGTATTTCAGATGTAGTTACTGGGAGTGAAATTTAGTGAAAACAGTTGTTGTTTCTAGTAATGAGCAATACTAGACTTCTTGAGGCACCCAAAGACTGACACCCTAATAAAGGCCATAGTAAGTAACTGACAAAGAAAAGTTAAATTGGAGAAGCAGAAATTTTGTGCTCTAGGGAGATGGTTCAAAAATTCAATGACCTAATTAAGAAATCAAAGGAAAAGATAAACAACTGATCGGTCTTGATGTTTTAAATAAAATAATAAGAGACACAGTTGTCATGGAGGTAACAGAAAGGCCTAAATGGTTTTCTAAGAAAGAATGAATTAGGGCACACAATGACAATGGCCTCAAGAAATGGAATGTACTGGAAAGACATTTGAATTACTGCGAATGATAAGAACTTTAGATCTTCCATTTTATTCCATGTAATCATAAATTATCTATTTCAGTTCCTTTGTTCTCAAATAAAGCTAGTAAAGCTTAAAACTGGTAATGGAATATTCCCAAATTCATTCAATAAGAGTCAAATAAATATTTGTCAAAGAAAAAGTTTTACACTGCAGTTCAAATGAAGAAAATTGGTGGAGTCTTGAGTCATCACAAAGTGTGCCCTAGTGAAGAATTCGTGCTTAACTCTAATGACCTGGGCAGTGACTGTCTTAGTGATGATGGACAGTTCCATCCGGTCATAGTCCTGGTTACAGCTGTCAGGCAAGTTCCTATTTATTTATTTATTTATTTAGTACTTCTTATTTTTACCTTTCTGTTGAGATATTATCAAGGAACACATGCATGTGTAACTTTTCAACATAAACATCAAAGCTTCTTTTTACTGCTGCCTCTTGTGTCTTAGGTGAGAGAAGCCGTAAACCAAAGGGAACAGACCATAGCCTCACTCACTGGAGGAATGTAGAGGACATTAATGGAGGGAAAGGACACCAAGAATTCACCTTGGAAGGCTATCAGTGCCCTGGGTGCTAGAGTAGTATTTCTAATTTCTTATGTTGTGACATATGAAGGATTGAACTATTACAATCAATATTTTTCTGTCAATGCAAAAGGAGTCATAAAAAGAGTTCAGTGAACTTAAAAGAATTTCTCTTGGCATTTCCTTAAACTATGTAACCAAATTTGTGTTAGAGCAGCAGTTCAAAAAACCTATAAAGATATTTATATGTCTTCAGTTATTACATATTAATATTTACTTGTCTTTACCTTTTGAAAACCTTACTTCTACCCCATCTGCTAATTTATTGACACCTTATATAATAATCGTGCACCATTCTGCATTTAGTCTCCTGTATGTATCATACCTTGCCTCATACTATTCCCTCAACTTGAAACATCTTGCCCAACCTCTTTCTAATTGATGAAATATTCTTACTCATCCTTAAACACAGTATAGTATTGTCCCTTCCAATAATTCTTACCTACAGACTCAGACTGAGTGATATTCCTTCTCTCTGGTCCCATCATGATCCTGTCTTGCCAGCACTCACCACGTTAGCATACTTTTTTATAAACTGTCTACTCCACTCCCAGATTTTTTGTAATTAGAGTGCAGCAACGGCATCATATTTACTGCTATACTTGCAGGGTCCACACAGTCTTGTTATTAGAAGATGCTTAATAAGTGCTCATTAAACAAAAGGAAAATATCAATAAATACAGTGTATAGCTTCCAGAGATGCCCACATATAAGCATATTCTGGGAATACTTATTTGAGGCATCACAATCTTTTTTGACATATACTTCAATCAGATTTTTAAGAAAATAGACAAAATTATAATTCCTCATCAGAGAACAGCTCATGGGAGAAGTGGGAAGAATCAATCATCAATCTTTCTCTCTCTCTCTCTCCTACAAACTAAAGCATTATTGTTAATGATATTTTGTGTATGTGAAAGGTACCTTGGGAAGAAACAGTTCTTACTGATGTTGAATATAAATTAATTGTAAAACCTGATCTGATTCTTTTCTTTCCAAGTGGATACAATATATTCATGATTTGAAGCTGTAAAAGCCTATTCTGAAACTATCTGCAGACAAGGTTGCTATGGAAACCACTTTTTTTTAATTGTACAATAAATAGTCATCTAAAAGAACACTGATCACAGTGCACCTTGCTCTAGTAATTATAGGTGGTCTAGAATCGAAGTATCTATGACATGTTTTGCTTTCAGGTGTGCCACCAGAGTATATTTATTACAACAGTAGAATATTTTTGTAAAGAAGCAGGATGCAAAATGTTTACTTTCAGCAATAACTTGAGATATGGAATAAAAAGGACAAAGATTTTTGCTTCATAGTCCCCAGGGTTCCCTCCACTCCCACCTTACCCACACATACACTCCACCTGTAAACCAATGAGAACAGACTCGAGACAACAAGTTGCAAGATTAACTAGAGATCTAGCAATGTAGAAAACACAAGTATTTAAAGAGATGTGCAAGCCACGGGTAGTTCTACATCCTCTTTCCTTATACCATCCAACTTCCTGTTGAGAGACTAGATAGCAAAATGGACAAGAGGAATGAGAGAGTAGAATTTGAAAACGTGTTAAAGAAAGAATAAAAATGCATCTTCTTCCTAGGGGATTAGCGTGTGAAAGGCTGCCAAGAAGTTAGGGGATGGCTTCTGAACACAGAGACTAGTCTTGACTCTCAGGAGAAATTTTCTACCTGCAACATCTACCGAAGTACTTAGTGCTTCCAGAGTTGAGAGAGGACAGCCTTGAGTACTGGCACAGCTCAAAGTGAGCTTGCCTGTTGACGGGATTTAGTTTATCTAGGTAAGTCCTAGGCTGACCATGGGCTCAAGTAGCCACCCAGGGGCATAAACAGTGTAGAATATTTGCTAGCGTTAAGGATTAGGGGAAGAGGCCTTGCTTCTATACCTCACCAATGCACAGAAGCAGACGAGGTACATGATCATACCACACAGCAGATTCAACATTTGTCACTGTCCCTGGTGAGAGAGAAGAGGAGAGATTTCAAAAAATAAGCTTTGAGCTAGACAGGGGCTAAATCTAAATGATTCTGGATTTGGCCAATATATTTCCTAGAGGCAGCAAGATTATGCTTTTTATTTTTGAGCTGATGGGAAGTTCTAAGGAAATTTAGTGTTTTTTTTTTTTTTTTTTTTTTTTTGGTATGCGGGCCTCTCACTGTTGTGGCCTCTCCCGTTGCGGAGCACAGGCTCCGGACGCGCAGGCTCAGCGGCCATGGCTCACGGGCCCAGCCGCTCCGCGGCATGTGGGATCTTCCCAGACCGGGGCACGAACTCGTGTCCCCTGCATCGGCAGGCGGACTCTCAACCACTGCGCCACCAGGGAAGCCCGGAAATTTAGTTTTGAGGTCAAAAAGAGTTTTTATTTTTATATGTATTATGTATACATATTATTACATTTCTGTCTATATACATATCAAGTTCTATATAGATAAGGTATGAATAGTGAATAGTTTGGTCCAGGATCCCAGAGAGATTGTACAAGGAAAAAATAAAATGGAGTATTAAATCCCAAGTAGTCTGAATTAAGAGCTTTTTCTGTTTTCACTCTTCTACTCATTGTTCTCATTGTAGTGAGCTCTCTTAATCCCTTCCTGATGGTAGGCGAGGGAGAGTAAAGAATGAGGATAGGAACATCAGTATTCTATGAGAAATAGATTTTGTCTTCCTCATTTTAACACGAAAAAATTAAAGTGCGCTGTGGAAAGTAATCTTCCTATAAATGTCTCACAGTGTCAATGCAAGAAAATACAACTTTTTTAATGTGCTATGAAAACTGATTATGATAGTTACTTAGTATAAAAAAGAAATTACTTGAAAAGAATTGCACTCTATTATAAAGGGAGCGAGAAATGGAGGGGAGAGAGAGAGAGAGACTAGTCATGCTCATCAAGTCTTTTTCAAACGGATCTATATTTGTACTTCATTACTTTACTAAGAAACTCTTGTTACCCTTATTTACCATATCAGTTAGAAGGTTGCCTTTAGGGGTTACCTGAAAGTCCTTATATACGTAGTCAGAAAAGATGCAAAACTAGGCATGTTATTTAATTTTCATAATGAAATAACAAGGCTAGCTAACATAACACACCACAATAATCCAACATAAAATACAGAAGCTAACAAAGAGAAGCAGAACCATTTTAACTAAGATTCTTTCCTCAAAATGTATGAAATAAATAAATACATCCAAATTTCATTCAGCTGTGTTAGGTGTTTAACTTGAAACATCAGAAATTTCCTTTTCTTTGCAAAACTTTAATCTGTTGCAAATTCTATTCAATTTTCAAACATACCACAAGCGTACCACAATTGTCAGTTGCCATCAACAGATATGAGCCTGTATACAGTTAAAATAAAGAAAAAAATTCTCTAGCAGCAGTCTAATCATTTTAATAAATTTTTTCTATACAGCCACTATGGAGAACAGTATGGAGATTCCTTAAAAAACTAAAAATAGAACTACCATATAACCCAGCAATCTCACTCCTGGGCATATACCTGGAGCAAACCAGAATTCAAAAAGATACATGCTCCCCACTATTTACAATAACCAGGACATGGAAGCAACCTAAATGTCCAACAACAGAGGAATGGATAAAGAAGCTGTGATACATGTATACAATGGAATATTACTCAGCCATAAAAAGGAACAAAATTGTTCCATTTGCAGACACGTGGATGGACCTAGAGACTGTCATATAGAGTGAAGTAAGTCAGAAAGAGAAAAAAATATATCATATAACATTGCTTGTATGTGGAATCTAGAAAAATGATACAGATAAACTTATTTGCAAAGCAGAAATAGAGACACAGATGTAGAGAACAAACGTATGGACACCAAGGGGGGATGGGGAGGGATGGGATGAATTGGGATATTGGGATTGACATATATACACTACTATGTATAAAATAGAGAACTTACTGTATATCACAGGGAACTCTACTCAGTGCTCTCTGGTGACCTAAATGGGAAAGAAATTCAAAAAGAGGGGATATGTGTATAGCTGATTCATTTTGTTGTACAGCAGAAACTAACACAACATTATAAAGCAACTATATGCCAATAAAAATTAATTATAAAAGGAATTTTTCTAGCTTTTAATCATTTTCTTTTAAAAATATATGTTAAATAAGATAAATGATGTGAGGTGTGTGTGTGTGTGTGTGTGTGCACGTGTGTGTGTGTGTGCATGTGTATAAACACAGAGACAGAGAGAGAAAAAAAGAGAAGGAGCTCTAAAAAGTGGATCATCACTACCTTAGAAAACAGAAAATTTTCTGTTTGAAAAGTGCCCTTGTTATTTTTGTTGTGGTTGTTGTTGTTTTACTCTTACAACAATTAAAATAAAATCATTTCTTTTTCTTTTTTAAACATCTTTATTGGAGTATTATTGCTTTACAATGGACTGTTAGTTTCTGCTTTATAACAAAGTGAATCAGTTATACATATCCATATGTCCCCCTATCTCTTCCCTCTTGTGTCTCCCTCCCTCCCACCCTCCCTATCCCACCCCTCTAGGTGGTCACAAAGCACCTAGATGACCTCCCTGTGCTATGTGGCGGCTTCCCACTAGATATCTATTTTACGTTTGGTAGTGTATATATGTCCATGCCACTCTCTCACTTTGTCCCAGCTTACCCTTCCCCCGCCCCGTATCCTCAAGTCCATTCTCTAGTAGGTCTGTATCTTTATTCCCATCTTGCTCCTAGGTTATTCATGACGATTATTTTTTTTTGATTCCATGTATATGTGTTAGCATACGGTATTTGTTTTTCTTTTTCTGACTTACTTCACTCTGTATGACAGACTCTAGGTCCATCCACCTCACTATAAATAACTGAATTTCATTTTTTATGGCTGAGTAATATTCCACTTTAAATATGTGCCACATCTTCTTTATCCATTCATTTGCAGATGGACACAATTTGCTTCCATGTCCTGTCTATTGTAAATAGAGCTGCAATGAACATTTTGGTACATGACTCTTCTTGAATTATGGTTTTCTCAGGGTATATGCCCACTAGTGGGATTGCTGGGTCATATGGTAGTTCTATTTTTATTTTTTTAAGGAACCTTCATACTATTCTCCATAGTGGCTGTATCAATTTACATTCCCACCAACATTGCAAGAGGCTTCCCTTTTCTCCACACCCTCTCCAGCATTTATTGATTGTAGATTTTTTGATGATGGCCATTCTGACTGGCGTGAGATGACATCTCATTGTACTTTTGATTTTCATTTCTCTAATGATTAGTGATGTTGAGCATCCTTTCATGTGTTTGTTGGCAATCTGTATATCTTCTTGGAAGAAATGTATTGAGGTCTTCTGCCCATTTTTGGATTGGGTTGTTTGTGTTTTTGATATTGAGCTGCATGAGCTGCTTGTATATTTTGAAGATTAATCCTTTGTCAGTTGCTTCATTTGCAAATATTTTCTCCCATTCTGAGGGTTGTCTTTTGGTCTTGTTTATGGTTTCCTTTGCTGTGCAAAAGCTTTTAAGTTTCATCAGGTCCCATTTTTGTTTTTATTTCCATTTCTCGAGGAGGTGGGTCAAAAAGGATCTTGCTGTGATGTATGTCATAGAGTGTTATGCCTATGTTTTCCTCTAAGAGTTTTATAGTGTCTGGTCTTACATTTAGGTCTTTAATCCATTTTGAGTCTATTTTTTTGTGTGGTGTTAGGAACTGTTCTAATTTCATTCTTTTATATGTAGCTATCCAGTTTTCCCAGCTCCACTTATGGAAGAGGCTCTCTTTTCTCCATTGTGTATACTTGCCTCCTTTATCAAAGATAAGGTGACCATATGTGCGTGGGTTTATCCCTGAGCTTTCTCTCCTGTTCCATTGATCTATATTTCTGTTTCTGTGGCTGTACCATACTGTCTTGACTACTGTAGTTTTGTATTATAGTCTGAAGTCAGGGACCCTGATGCCTCCAGCTCCGTATTTTGTTCTCAAGATTGCTTTGGCTATTTGGAGTCTTTTGTGTTTCCATACAAATTGTGAAATTTTTTGTTCTAGTTCTGTGAAAAATGCCAGTGGTAGTTTGATAGGGATTGCACTGAATCTGTAGATTGCTTTGGGTAGTAGAGTCATTTTCACAATGTTGATTCTTCCAATCCAAGAACATGGTATATCTCTCCATCTATTTGTATCACCTTTAATTTCTTTCATCAGTATCTTATAGTTTTCTGCATACAGGTCTTTTGTCTCCTTAGATAGGTTTATTCCTAGATATTTTATTCTTTTTGTTGCAATGGTAAATGGGAGTGTTTCCTTGATTTCTCTTTCAGATTTTTCATTGTTAGTGTATAGGAATGCAAGAGATTTCTGTGCATTAATTTTGTATCCTGCTACTTTACCAAATTCATTGATTAGCTCTAGTAGTTTTCTGGTAGCATCTTTAGGATTCTCTATGTATAGTATCATGTCATCTGCAAACAGTGACAGCTTTACTTCTTCCTTTCCAATTTGGATCCTTTTTATTCTTCTCTGATTGCTGTGGCTAAAACTTCCAAAACTATGTTGACTAATAGTGGTGAGAGTGGCAACCTTGTCTTGTTCCTGATCTTAGTGGAAATGGTTTCAGTTTTTCACCATAGAGGATGATGTTGGTTATGGGTTTGTCATATATGGCCTTTATTATGTTCAGGAAAGTTCCCACTATGCCTACTTTCTGGAGGGTTTTTATCATAAATGGGTGTTGAATTTTGTTGAAAGCTTTCTCTGCATCTATTGAGATGATCATATGGTTTTCCTCCTTCAATTTGTTAATATGGTGTATCACATTGACTGATTTGCATATACTGAAGAATCCTTGCATTCCTGGGATAAAGCCCACTTGATCATGGTGTATGATCCTTTTAATGTGCTGTTGGATTCTGTTTGCTAGTATTTTGTTGAGGATTTTTGCATATATGTTCATCAGTGATATTGGCCTGTAGTTTTCTTTCTTTGTGACATCTTTGTCTGGTTTTGGTATCAGGGTGTTGGTGGCCTCGTAGAATGAGTTTGGGAGTGTTCCTCCCTCTGTTATATTTTGGAAGAGTTTGAGAAGGATAGGTGTTAGCTCTTCTCTAAAGGTTTGATAGGATTCGCCTGTGAAGTCATCTGGTCCTGGGCTTTTGTTTGTTGGAAGATTTTTAATCACAGTTTCAATTTCAGTGCTTGTGATTGGTCTGTTCATTTTTTCTTCCTGGTTCAGTGTTGTAAGGTTGTGCTTTTCTAAGAATTTGTCCATTTCTTCCAGGTTGCCCATTTTATTGGCATAGAGTTGCTTGTAGTAATCTCTCATGATCCTTTGTATTTCTGCAGTGTCATTTGTTACTTCTCCTTTTTCATTTCTAATTCTATTGATTTAAGTCTTCTCCCTTTTTTTCTTGATGAGCCTGGCTAATAGTTTATCAATTTTCTTTACCTTCTCATAGAACCAGCTTTTAGTGTTATTCATTTTTGCTATTGTTTCCTTCATTTCTTTTCCATTTATTTCTGATCTGATCTTTATGATTTCTTTCCTTCTGGTAACTTTGGGGTTTTTTTTGTTCTTATTTTTCTAATTGTTTTAGGTGTAAGGTTGGGTTGTTTACTTGAGATGTTTCTTGTTTCTTGAGGTAGGATTGTATTGCTATAAACTTCCCTCTTAGAACTGCTTTTGCTGCATCTCACAGGTTTTGGGTCATCGTGTTTTCATTGTCATTTCTTTCTAGGTATTTTTCGATTTCCTCAGTGATCTCTTGGGTATTAAGTAGTGTATTATTTTGCCTCCATGTGTTTGTATTTTTTCCAGATTTTTTCCTGTAACTGATATCTAGTCTCATAGCATTGTGGTCAGAAAAGATACTTGATACAATTTCAATTTTCTTAAATTGACCAAGGCTTGATTTGTGACCCAAGATATGATCTATCCTGGAGAATGTTCCAGGAGCACTTGAGAAGAAAGTGTATTCTGTTGTTTTTGGATGGAATGTCCTATAAATATCAATTAAGTCCATCTTGTTTAATGTATCATTTAAAGCTTGTGTTTCCATATTTATTTTCATTTTGGATGATCTGTCCATTGGTGAAAGTGGGGTGTTTAAGTCCCCTACTATGATTGTGTTACTGTCCATTTCCCCTTTTATGGCTGTTAGTATTTGCCTTATGTATTGAGGTGCTCCTATGTTGGGTGCATAAATATGTACAATTGTTATATCTTCATCTTGGATTGATCCCTTGATCATTATGTAGTGTCCTTCTTTGTCTCTTGTAATAGTCTTTATTTTAAAGTCTATTTTGTCTGATACGAGAATTGCTACTCCAGCTTTCTTTTGATTTCCATTTGCTTAGAATATCTTTTCCATCCCCTCACTTTCAGTGTGTATGTGTCCCGAGGTCTGAAATGGGTCTATTGTAGACAGCATATATACGGGTCTTGTTTTTGTATCCATTCAGCCAGTCTATGTCTTTTGGTTGGAGCATTTAATCCATTTACATTTAAGGTAATTATCGATACGTATGTTCCTATTACCATATTCTTAATTGTTTTGGGTTTGTTATTGTAGGTCTTTTCCTTCTCTTGTGTTTCCTGCCTAGAGAACTTCCTTTAGCATTTGCTGTAAAGCTGGTTTGGTGGTGGTGAATTCTCTTAGCCTTTGCTTTTCTGTAAAGCTTTTAATTTCTCCATCAAATCTGAATGAGATCCTTGCTGGATAGAGTGATCTTGGTTGTAGGTTTTTCTTCTTCATCACTTTAAATATGTCTTGCCACTCCCTTCTGGCTTGCAGAGTTTCTGCTGAAAGATCAGCTGTTAACCTTATGCGGATTCCCTTGAGTGTTATTTGTTGTTTTTCCCTTGCTACTTTTAATATTTTTTCTTTGTATTTAATTTTTGATATTTGATTAATATGTGTCTTGGCATGTTTCTCCTTGGATTTATCCTGTATGGGACTCTGTGTGCTTCTTGGACCTGATTAACTATTTCCTTTCCCATATTAGGAAAGTTTTCAACTATAATCTCTTCAAATATTTTCTCAGTCCCTTTCTTTTTCTCTTCTTTTTCTGAGACCCCCATCATTCGAATGTTGGTGCGTTTAATGTTGTCCCAGAGGTCTCTGAGACTGTCTTCAATTCTTTTCATTCTTTTTTCTTTATTCTGCTCTGCAGTAGTTATTTCCACTCTTTTATCTTCCAGGTCACTTATCCGTTCTTCTGCCTCTGTTATTCTGCTATTGATCCCTTCTAGAGAATTTTAAATTTCATTTATTGTGTTGTTCATCACTGTTTGTTTGTTCTTTAGTCCTTCTAGATCCTTGTTAAATATTTCTTTTATTTTCTCAATTCTATTTCCAAGATTTTGGATCATCTTTACTGTCATTATTCTGAATTCTTTTTCTGGTAGACTGCCTATTTTCTCTTCATTTGTTAGATCTGGTGTGTTTTTATCTTGCTCCTTCAACTGCTGTGTGTTTCTCTGTCTTCTCATTTTGCTTAACTTACTGTGTTTGGGGTCTCCTTTTTGCAGGCTGCAGGTTCGTAGTTCCCGTTGTTTTTGGTGTCTGTCCCCAGTGGCTAAGGTTGGTTCAGTGGGTTATGTAGGCTTCCTGGTGGAGGGGACTAGTGCCTGTGTTCTGCTGGATCTTGTCTTTCTTGTGGGCAGGTCCACGTCTGGTGGTATGTTTTGGGGTGTCTGTGGCCTTATTATGATTTTTGGCAGCCTCTCTGCTAATGGATGGGGTTGTGTTCCTGTCTTGCTAGTTGTTTGGCATTGGGTGTCCAGCACTGTCGCTTGCTGGTCGTTGAATAAAAGCAAACCTATACAGACAAAATCACACACAGAAGCATAGAGATACACACTCACAAAAAGAGAAAAAGGGAAAAAAAAATACATATCATTGCTCCCAAAGTCCACCTCCTCAATTTGGGATGATTCATTGTCTATTCAGGTATTCTACAGATGCCGCGTACATCAAGTTGATTGTGGAGATTTAATCCACTGCTCCTGAGGCTGATGGGAGAGATTTCCCTTTCTCTTCTTTGTTTGTACAGCTCCTGGGGTTCAGCTTTGGATTTGGCCCCACCTCTGCCTGTAGGTCGCCTGAGGGCGTGTGTTCTTTGCTCAGACAGACGGGGTTAAAGGAGCAGCTGATTCGGGGGCTCTGGCTCACTCAGGCTGGGGGGAGGGAGGGGTACACCGTGCGAGGTGAGTCTGCGATGGCAGAGACCAGCGTGACGTTGCAGCAGCCTGAGGCGTGCCATGCGTTCTCCTGGGGGAGCTGTCCCTAGATCCCGGGACCCTGGCAGTGGCGGGCTGCATAGGCTCCCGGGAGGGGAGGTGTGGAGAGTGACCTGTGCTCGCACACAGGCTTCTTGGTGGCTGCAGCAGCAGCCTTAGCGTCCCATGCCTGTCTCTGGTGTCTGCGCTGATCGCCGCCAATGCCTTTGTTATTAAAAAATGTCTCTGGGCAGTCCATGGACTCCAATTATACATTTAAAATTCTCAAAGCTACATTTGATACAAATAATGTTCTTCCTATTTCTGGGTGTTACTGTCTCCTGAAATTCATGCTCTATTTTAGGGAAAAGAGCACTTCATCAGGGACGTCCCTTGGCTGTTATCAGGAGGACCCAGGGCAACCAACAAATGAACTGTGTGAACCTCCTATAGACATAGTGTGGGTCAGACTAATTGATCAGCATAGAAGTTGACACTCTTTGAGCAGAAACCCATTCACCATAAGTTTCCACATCCAGTAAGTGCCTAGGTTTTGGCAACATGTGAGAGACAGCAAAATACACAGACAACTTCCTGGTTAGATATTCCTAACCTGTCCCTCAAATGATTTGAAATGGATAGGAAACCAAAACAGAACTTCTTGGCACAGTTAAATTCATGATTTATCTCCTGAAGAGAATAGTTTAACAAATGCTTTATTCCTGAAAAATTTGTTGGCCATTATTTCAATGAATTTAAGTTCAACACAAAAATAAATCACCTTACTACTGCTATCATTTTAATATAATTTTGATTATTGATTTGTGCTTATTGTCTGCTGCAAAAACAAAAAAAAAAATTGTTTGATGCCCTAGTTATCTGTTGTTTCGTAATAAATAACCCTAACTTAGGGCCTTAAAGCAACAATACATTATTATCTCTGATGACACTGTGGATTGACTGGGTTCAACTGGGCAGGTCTTGCTTTAGGTCAGCTTGGCAGTGAGATGTTGGCTGAGACTTCAGTCAGTGGAAGTCTCGACTGGACTGACTGTTGATCATGATTCTCAAATTCATCTCCAGTGTTGGTTTCGATCACAAATGTACACAGATTTTTGATTATAGTTAAAACTGAATACTCATTGCAATTTGAACATTTCCTAGGCAAACTTATATTTTATCTTTATTATGACATCTCTGGAACATTGTTTTCATACCTCTGCCACTTAGAATAGTGATTTACACATAGCAAGGTCTCAATAACTATGTGTTACATTAGATTGAGTAAGTTACTTAGATTATTAACATACTTATGCATTTGATTATCACTTTTACACAGAAGCATTTGCATAGTGTATGAGTTACATGAGATTAAACAATCCTGAAGTTAAGGATTCACAACTTATCTTGAGATTTCTGCCTAGCAGGATTTCTTATGCTTTTATACTGTTTATTTTAGAAGATAGGAAGTGGTTTTTGAGGTTTTAGAAACAATTAATAATAATAATAAATAGTATGGAGTTTCCCCAAAAAATTTAAAAAAGAACTACCATATGATTCAGCAATGCCACCTCTGGATATATATCCAAAGGGACTGAGAAACAGGATATCAAAGATAGATCTGCACTTCCATGTTCATTGCAGTATTATTCCCAATAGTCAAGAAATGGAAACAACGTGTCTGTCTACAGATGAATGGATAAAGAAGATGTGGTATGTATATATATATATATATATATACAATGGAATATTATTTAGCCTTGAGAAAGAAGGAAATCTTGCCATTTGTAACAACATGGATGGAACTTGAGGGCATTATGTAAAGTGAAATGTCAGACAGAAAAAGACAAACACTGCATGGTATAATTCTTATGTGGAAACTTCAAAAAGATTAAGTCAAACCCATAAAAACAGACAGTAGAAAAGTGGTTGCCAGAGGCTGGGAGGTGGGGGAAATGGGGAGAGTTTGGAAAAATGGTACAAACTTTCACCTATAAGTTGAATAAAGTCTGAGGATCTAATGTATAACACAGTGATTATAGTCCATAACACTGTATTGTATAATTGTAACTTGCTGAGAGTAGAAAAGTATTCTCACAGAAAGATAAATATAAAAATAGTTATATATTAAGTCTTAACATTACCTAATACAATTTAAGTAATTACATGAATTATCTCACTTGATACTCATAATTATCCCATGAGGTTCATATTGTTACTGTCCTAATTTAAGGTCACACATATTAAATTGTGCAGCAAGGACTTGACAGTTCTTACTCCAGATTCAATGTTCTTAAGTACAGTGTTATATGCTTGAAAGTGTAAAGCAGTCCTCAAAGAAACTGGCTAGAAGCAACTAATTATACATTTATGCATTAAGAAGCACAATGCAATACACTGGAGTACTCAACAATGCCATCCTTCTAAATACAATGTCAGTTTGGAATTATCAAACTAAATTATATGAAATTGCCATTTTGTAGGTCATAAAATTTGAATATTGACAATTTCATTTGAATCAAACTAATATTAAGAGCACAAATTAAGCATTATATATAACATTGGCAGAATTCCAATTACCATTTCCCTATCTTTTAATACCACTGCACAAGAAAAGCAAATAAACTAGTTTTAGGTCAAAAAGTTGCCAATATTACAATAAATATTACAGTGTCAGAAATAATTAGTGCAATATTCAGAAGGAGTGTCCTGTGAGTAATATCAAAACATCATAAAGTAGGAAACTTAGGCCAGTTTGATTATGTTTTTATAACAAGTGATAATAAATGATCTAGAAGAAGTTGAACATATTCCTTTATTGATGTAAACTAAATCTATTTTCACAAAATTGTCATAAAATTTTTTCTGAAATTTAATTTCTGCAATAAAGAATAAATCTTTAAAGTAAGTGTTTTTTTAATGTATTTCTATGTCTGTGTGTGCACAGGAGAATGTATGTCTATTCTGTATAATCACATTGATAAAAATGAGCTAGGAAAAAGTGACTGGTAAACATGTGAAAGAAAGTCAGTCAGCTAGGGAAGGTCAGCTTGCTAACTGGCTGTCAAGAGTTCTTTCCAATTGGCATTTGTCTTCGTAAATTTGTCTCATTGCAATATCTGGCACTTAATTTTGCAGGCTCAGAGACTTGAATTTATGAGCTTCTCAAAGTTGACAGGGCATGGTAATATCAATGCAAAACAACAAGCATTATAAGAAACAGTTTTATAAAAAGTATATCTATTAATTTATAAATTGACATATATACTTAGTAAACCAGACCAGCATATCACTTTTCAATATATTTTCTTCCAGTAGATAAGCTACATGGGGACACACATTACAATCAGAAATTTGGAGGGAAAGCATGGAGTATAAATGAGAAGAATCAGTTTTAAGATTCACAAGCTTGATGGATGAGATTAAAGAAGACTGAGTCAGACTTCCAATATATATGAATTGTTCTTGCCTTCCAATCAGACAGACATGATTTTATTTTATTTTTTTTTGGCTAGTGAACACTCTTCCCTGGACAAGGCTTTAATGGAAACTGAAGTGGAAAGGTTGATCTTTGTCTACCAGGTCCTTGTTAAGTCTTAAGGATATGTGTCTTGACCACATCTCCTGTTGCAAAGTGGTTATGTCTCTGGATTCACCACTGGCCTCAGCTATTTTGGACCAAGAGTAAGTATTTGATCCCAAACCACTGATCTCCATGCTGGCCAACCATCTCTGACCATGGTGTGTCTTGGTTCAAAATGATGAATTAGTCAGTTTTCTTTCTCAGGATTTTAAATGGGAGTGGGAATAAAGTCATTACTTTGGAATTATAATTATAAGGAATTATAAGGAAATTATAAAGAAACTGAAACAGTATACCTGCCAATGTTAGCCGAAAGGATAAAGAGTAGAGGGTGTGCTGCTTAGTACAGTAAGCACAAAGAAGTCATTCTACAAGGAGAAGCAAGGTAAGAGAGTTTGTACTCATCACTAAGTACTTTAAACAAAATTATTTCCTCCATGCTATTTAAGTGACTTTGTTTCTTATAACTTATATCCAAGTCAAAGAAGCACTGTCAAAATGTCCTCTATGAATTTTGTTTTTTCTGTTGTTTATGCTTATGAAGGCACATTTTTGATCAACATATTATTTGTATATGTTAATATCAGTTTTTTTTCCATGTCAGCTACTCTTTCTTTTCCAAGAAGACAGGATGATTTTATCACAGATTATTTTACGAGTTAACTCAAAAGGCAACCCAATTTTTCTTATTTTCAACTTCTTCAGTGACTGCATCTCACTCATAATGATTATGCTATTTATAAAGTAACAAATGCAATTTCAATACAGCAATATTTAGACTTTGTAACTTGACATTTACTTTAAGTCTAGCTTGTTATAATAATTAACGTTAGTAATGCATTTCCTTAAAAATAAAACTCATCAGGCACGAGAAATGTACCACCTGGATGTTTGAGGAACCAAAATGTAGTAGAGTTTAATAATATTAATATATTGTTTTAAATAATTTTATCTATATCATACCTTTCACAAATTACAAAGAAGTAATTTACTCTTTTGTTTTTTTTAGAAGTAATTTACTCTTAAATAATTTTTAAGTATTTTATATTTATATGAACTTTGAAACTTTAACAAACATTCCAATATTCAATATGTTATGAAAACTGAAGTTTAAAAAAATCAGTGTATCCATGGCAGCTTATCAAATGTAAATATAGGTACTTGAAAGTGTCGTTAATGCTTCCTCTATTATAATCTATTTTGTTTTTGCCAGAAAATTTTTTATTTTATCAAATTTAAGACTCGTGAAAGCATAACAACATAGATTTGACACAAAGTGGTTTTAGTTATTTTTACAGTGAATGGTATGAATTCAATAATGGATTTCACTAGTCTTAAAAAATAAGTCTACTTTTTTCCATTAACTTGAGTCATACGTCATCTTTATCAGTCTTTTTTCCCTTTGAATTGGTGCTTTTATGTTCCCTAAGAACATACTGATGTATTTTCATTGCTTGAATTTGTTTCAAGGATGCTGGATGTGTAAAGATAAGCTACCATCTCAAATTCTCAAGCCAACATTGAAATTTCAATAACTTTTATTATTGTTGGTTGTTGTGCTCAATCTGAATTATATACCAAATCTGAAGTGGCAATCCAACCTACCAAAAGATATAGATAGTAGCTTAGTACATGGTCTTAGTGAAGTGAAGATTAACAGGGAAATCTCAGATCTTATTTTCTAGATGTCAAACTATTTAGTTAAAGACTTTATTTTGATGTAATTAATAACTAAGGTTTAATTTCCAGAATACCACTAAGACTCCTAACAAAGTAATGTGTATATAATTTTGAAACTGTCATTAATTTATGCATTTCTTCTCCACTTCTGAAGGTGAGAAGAGATATTATTTATAAATGTGCACAAGTAGTTATCTATTTAAAATCTACTTAGGCTAATGATACATTTACCTTTCTGTCTACCACACCTACTGTTCAACACAATAATTTGATCCAAAATAATGACTGAGTCTCATTGTCACCATATATTTAATTATAAGCTATCATGCTTTATTTCTTAAAATGATAATAAAAAGAAACGTTTATACACAATATACATTTGTTTCTCATCATCTTTTTCCCTAGACAGGTTTTCTTAATTCTCTGCTAGTTTCAATTGATCACTTAGACTCAGTTAACTTTTTTCTTCTTGGTCTCTAAAATAATACTTTTGTGTAGACTAGTCATGATTCATAACATTGGTCAGTGAAAATTTCAATACCAAAAGACATTCCTTCTTGCCTACTCAATTTTATTGATGGTTTTCACTTTAATAGTTGCTCATGAAATAATTGTAATTTTGAAATTCTGTTTAACTGGGCTTCCCTAAATTAAAATAATATATTAATATTATTTAAACTCTACTACATTTTGGTTCCTCAAACATCCAGGTGGTACATTTCTCGTGCCTGATCAATTTTTTTTAAGGAAATGCATTACTAATGTTAATTATTATAACAAGCTAGACTTAAAGTAAATGTCAAGTTTGGTCCTTCTAATTATTTCAATATAACTTTATCTCTCAGCAGGTAAATTATGAGGTGATGTTAGGTTAGAGCAAGTATTATTTGATGTCCATCCCCATGCTTCTAAGTAATCACTTCCTGCAACTAGCAACAACAAGAGCAAGCATCAAAAATACCTTTGAGGGGCTTCCCTTGTGGTGCAGTGGTTGGGAGTCCGCCTGCCGATGCGGGGGACGCGAGTTTCTGCCCCAGTCCGGGGGGATCCCACATGCCGCGGGGTGGCTGGGCCTGTGGGCCATGGCCGCTGGGCCTGCGCATCTGGTGCCTGTGCTCCGCAGCGGGAGAGGGCACAGCAGTGGGAGGCCCGCGTACTGCAAAAAAAAAATAAATATATATATATATATATACCTTTGAGGGGTGCAAGTTAGAGTTCACAAATAAGGTTCAAAGGGCATCTGGTTCTAATAAATGATAATAAGTACTCTATGAAAAAAGATACCTTGGTTAGAAAGCTGAAGTTTCTGGATTATTTTCCCAGAAAAATAAGTATTGAAATTCCCCCCAAAATACACTTAATTTAGGAGGCTTATAGATGTTAAAAACTGTGCTCAAGACATCAAGTGTTAGTAAGAGAATTAGGGGCTAGTCTCTTAAAACATCAGGAATTGGAAATTGTTTCTGCATTGTTAGAAGCTGCTGCCTGAGTATATATACAACACTATATCATAATATATGTTTGTATATAATACATAATAGAGATACAACATGTATTGTGTATGTTATACATAATATATAAAATTAAAGGCTATGAAAAAAAGATATCCATTTCATTTTGTTTATCCTAGCTTTCTCAAACTTTGTTTACCTTGGAATATTATTTTTGCATGAGACATTTTAGATTTTGTTGTAAGAAGTCCAAGAACACAGTTGAAAGATTAGTATATATACTAACTTATCACCCTGATAAACCCAAAATATTCCATACCTGGAAAACATATTTTTCAAAAATTAAGATACATTTCAAGCATAATCCATACAGGCATTTTGAACAACTTTGTATTTATTATAAATATATAACATTTTGAGCAAAAAGTAAATACTAACTTTGATATGACCTTATGAGCCAGACTGAATAGGACATGGTTTTATGACTCAGGCATCCTTAAAAGCATGTCCTGACTCTTCTATTGCTAAAATGAAAGTAAATACTATGGGTAATAAAGCATCCCATTAGGATCTACCAAACAAACTTCTATAACTCTAAACTCTAAAGTGAAATGTGCACTTTTAAAACAACTTGCAGAATTTTCAAAGACTAAACAAAACATTTTCTTAAGTAAATGCATTTATCTCTTACACCATTTCAGCGACCCTCTTAAACATTTCAGTAAGACTATTCACATTCTGTGGTTTATTGTCCATAAGAACACTATTTAAGTCATGGGAAATAAACAGTTTCCAACGAACAGACTGATTCTTCAGAAAATTCAATTTAAGTTAGCTATTTCATACTTGGAATTGTAGTTTCCTTTGGAAGCAATGCTGGCACTAGCTAGGGGATACAATACATCAAATAGTTAACCAGGCCACCTCATCACCTTTTATAAAATGGTTTCCTATTGTAAAAGTCAAGAAACAATAACAATAAAGGTAGCTTTCTTACTTTCTATTATGAATTGTTGTGTAATCAAGTTAAAATGTTTTAAGCAGGCATTCTACTTGTTGTGGTAAAAAGTCCTATCTCCTGAGTTAATGTGAAATAAATTCCTGTTGATTGAACCCTAAGCTATGTGCAGTAAACTAGACAATAAAAAATATGCTGGCTTGAGTATGAAAATTATACCAATAGACCTTAAATTAGTTTTTCATGTAGTTATGAACATCATCTTAGTGTTTCTTAATTTTTTCTGGTCCATTTACCCTTTGAAAATCTGTTGAATTCTGTAGATCATTTTCCCAGAAAAATAAAAATTGAAATTCCAAAAAAAATTACATTTAGGCAGTTCATATGTGTTGAAAACTATGCTCAAGTTCTCTAGTGTTAGTGTGATTTTCACCAAAATTAGGAGCTACTCTCTTAAAACATAGGAATTGGAAATTGTTTCTGCACAGTTAGAAGTTCAGGCCCGAATACCATTTTCTAATAGATGCTTATAACTACAACTATGTTTCCATGTAAAAAATCAAATAACATATAAATATAATTGTGTAAATAATTTGAAAATCTATTAATCCTTAACACAGAGGGATGAAATACTTGCTGAGATATCTAATAAAATCTGGTAGAGTTTATAGGTTAGTTGCTATAAGACACAAAGGATATCAAGGAAGTTACAGGAAGGAACTTGCCTGGAAAAATGATATATGTTTAAATGCAGAGATCTGTCAAGATTTGGCCTGTCATTTCCTATTATTCCTTCCCCAGAAGTTCCATCCACAGCACATAATATGGGTAGTCTGAATTCAGATGAGACTGAAAGCAGGTGAAGATTGAATTGTAGGGTATAGAGGAATGTAATTTCTTATGGCCTATATGAGTCTTCATTGGAAATAGACACCCTTGTGTAAGGATTGAAGAGTTACTTTGCTGGTTTTCCATCTGATATTTTGACCTAATAGGAAAAATAGAGGCTCTCAGTTTATTGATCTTTGTCTTCTTTTCAAATAAAAATGCAAAGTCCTTAAATACTGTGCTAAAAAGAGTGCCAAGACCCTGACAACAATGAAGTTAAATTTTCTTATTAAGAAAGCATGTTAGCTTTTGAGCAATGTTCATTATCTCACACAGAGATCCCATTAGTGAATTGGGCACCATCATCAACATCTTCTACCCAAATGAGCTGGTAATATATTATGCTGTCAATTTATGTGGGAACAGAGAGCACAGGAATGATGATTCACACTTCTTTGCACATAAATGCTATTCCCACAAAATTCCATCCCTTTGAACCTCCATTTAATTTTATGTAATGTTTAATTTTATGTATAAAAGGAAACAAAAACCAAGACATTTAGCTTTTCTAATCTTTTTCACAGATGCAAGCAATAATCTCTTAACTTATGGAGACAAATTTTTAAGTATTGATTTCTGTTCAGTTAACCAAGTTTAACTATTAGATTCAGGTATTTTAAAAATAATTTGATTATGTAATCTTCATGATAAAAATGTTCAGCATTCTTTTTTGAATTAATATGCAATCCATATCATACATATAGATAAATTTATTTATAGAGCACCTGACATGACTAAATTGTTCTCCTTTGCAGGTCTTTGCCTATTTATTTATAATATATGTAAAAATAAATGCAACTTTAGCACATAAATATTCATAGTTCCTATGTATCTGAATATTTATATAGCACCTGCCAACTACTTTGACAGGCATGATAGGTTAGAATGCATATTACAAGGAGGGGAAAGGATGTTTATTTGGCATTAAGTTTCAGATCACTTCTAAAACAAATGTGGTGTAAGTTTATACAGCACAAGCAAGCAAAAGACAACATTGCTGAGAAATGGACAAACCATGGTAGGTTTAATTGCTATAATGCTTATAAATATTGGTTAAAATAATCTCTATATGGTGAAATTTGGGGGTCCATTTTAATCTTTGTAGTTTTGCAGATGAAAAGTCTTTTCCTGAAAAAAATTCTGATTTGGGCCTTAAATATCCTGGCATCCCACCTACATGTAGAGATGAGATGCCCCTTTCAATAAGTATGTAGGGTAAGAGACTTAGTTTTCATAACAAAATTTCAATGTAACTACCCTGTTGTTTAGTTTCTAAAACTCTTAGAACTGCCTTAATGAGCAGGCTTACAATCCTACTGATTCCTGCTATATAATGCAATCTTACTGTTTTATTCACAACTCCCATGAAAAACTTGGCAAAGAGAAAAATGTAGAGAAGTTAACCCAAGAAAGATGCTATTTATACAATACTTAAACCTAAGAATTTAATCATGAGATCCTTGTTAAATTAGATTATCGGAAGACTATGTATTTTGAGCACATAATACTTGCCCTTTGCATTTGCAAGAATTGATTTTAGTGCTATGTTTTCAACATATATCAAAAGTCACTACATGTCCTTTCTATATCCGATCATTTCCATTTCCATTAGTGTTCTGCAGACTTCTGGTCAGGGTCCCTCTCTAGAATTTGAAGTAGGACTATATTCTCCAGTGCCAGATTGGCTTAAATTGACTTTCAGGTCTGACATTTTGTAAGCAATGTGAACTTGCAAAACTTACTAAATTTCTTTGTAAAGTAACGTAATGGTAAGTACCCATCTCATAGGATTGTTGTGAGTATCCAAGAATTAAAGTGAAACGTTTAGACCTATGCCTCCAACAGTAAACTACCCCCAGATTTTGGATTCACTGTGTAAACTCCACTCCTCACTGGAAACATTTCCCTGAGCAATCACATCCATTCATTTGGCTGAAATTGGTATCTGTTGGTCAACGATCAGACAACCGTTAACCATTTAGTTCTATTGACCTAATTAGGGATTGTTACCGAATTGCTCTTTGAGAAAGAAATTTTTGTCCAGCTTTAAGAGAATTAGAATCCTGATTCCCTCCAGTGTAGTCAATGCATTCTACTCTCTGATATTTTGTTTCATTTTATGTGTTAGGTGGAGACACTAATTCTGATCTAGCAACAACCAAACACTTCATCTTTTTCTATCATTATCTCTAAGAACATAGCCCAGGCTGCATATCCATTTCCTTTTTACCCTCATCTACCATGCCCTCAAGATCGTTTTTTTCTTTCATAGCTCTCTACTTTGTTTAAGATCTAAATCTCTCTGAAAAGGAAATTCTCACTTTCTCTAATGACTATTTCTGATATTTAACACTGAAGTATTTTTTTTCCCAAGAAGCTTTAGTTCCTCTTTGATTTTCTGAATAAATATAATCCCCAGAGACAGACTATTCAAGACATAGGATTATATAATGTCCTTCTCTGCCTGTAATTTAGGAATTTAATTATTTTGTTCCTCTAACAAAATTCATGAAAATGGAATACACTTTAAAGAATAATATAAGCCTTTATTTCTTTTTAAAAATTAACCACCTTTCTGTATATGAAGCTCTGACATGAAAACTCATAATCATGGCTTCTAAAGTTAACAAATCCAGAGCCAACTTTTCACCATATGGTTAAGGCTATCCTAATCAACCTGCAAGAAATCTGAAACATTAATAGGAATGGAATTTTACTGCTAATCTAGTACAACTTACTTATATATTGAACTAACATTTTAATGCCAGAATATCATTGTTCTTCCATAGATCATGTGTAACTCAGCTGTTTTTGAACTTTAGAGATGTAGCTTGCAAAGCTGGCTGAGCATCACAGTGAAAACAGGAAATAGTGTTATTAAAATACCTTCCATTTCAATAGTGTAGTTTCACTGGATCCAAAAGTTTCTCTTAAGGTTATCCCACCCCTGTTTCTCTCTCATCTGAAATTTTAGGAAAAAGCACATGGTTTGAAGTCTTCTGTTGCAGCCTACACAGTGAGGCTCCTGAGACTGTGTTTACCAAGGTTTCCATGGCATGTATTTACCTGTTCCCCCAAGCCTGTTATTTGCTAATTTCTCTGTAGCCAGTGATTGCTAAAGCTAATATAAGGCATAATGACCTGCCAAAGTAAAAAATCCATAATGGCTGTATTTACTCAAGTTTAAGGCCTAAAATCACTGATGGCCTTTAAATGGGTAGCATCAGTTTAAAGACAAACACAGAGGTGTGAGACCGCTAACATTCTTGGCACATCCTCTGTCTCATATTAAGTTATTTTTAGTTCCTAGGGCACAGCAAGAACCTGACTCTATAGCTGTGCTTGGCCAATATTTTCTCATCCTCAGGGCTCACCACTTCCTCCTGGATATTTTTCTTGACCCTCCTCTCTAAATTAGTTGCCTGTGTTTATGTGTATTATATTTATCCTAGCAGGCCACTTAACATATTTTTATGGTTTGTTGGTTTGTCTTTGTCTCTTTCATCTTATTAAAATTATATAAGTTTTTGAAAGCGAGACAAAGGAGATCCATGTGGACAATCAGATGTAGTGAATGAGTCCTGACCGACAATGGGGATTAGGTAAGCAAAATGCTCTGCCAGATGAGAACATTGTTCTGCTCATCTCTGTATTCCTGTTACATGGCAGAATTCCTGACTTATAGTAGAAATGCACTGAATAATTTTAAATGACTAGAGTACAGAACAATGCCCTATAAGCATCCTCTTCCATTTCACTTTGAAACTGTTAAGTATGCTGCCTAAGAGTTTTCTGCTTTATCTCCAACACCTAAAAAATGCCTTGTACAAAACGAAAATGCAGTATTTGTAATTAATCAATTAATTAATCTTGCCAATTTTACTCATTCTTATATATGGAATATTTGCTTCTTTCATCTAACTAAAATCCTCCCCCCACTCTCTTGCTTCTCACTTGACTAATTCTGTTGCAGCTGTCAGATTTGTTGTTACCCAGCATATTCATTATATTAAACAGAGTAAAATAAATGGATGCATGGAGTCACTGCAAGAATGCATGAAACCCTATTCTAATACACAAAATTGATAACTATTCCTAGTGAGATTCAGCCATAACACTTAATTAGAAAAACAGAACCCCTGACTTTTTCTCAACTTTTTCTTTAAGAAGCTAATAAACATAAGAGCCTTACACAGTATAGGCAGTTGATTGTTTTCAGTAAATCTCTTCCTGTTATTAATGATTTCATCATCTCCAAAAAATGGAGGAATAGATTGGTGTTTCTAGTAAGGCAAGAATGGTTACTTCTACCCTATATCCCATTCCCTACAATTAAGCAAGCACACAGATTTAGGAAAGGCATATGTGGTTTGTTGATGGACATAAAACTAGCCGTATGGTGAAACTAACTCTAAAAATCAATTGATGGTATGTTTTAAGTAGATTACTTTCACATTGTACTACACATGCTACTTAAGATGAAAGAATTTTAAATTAACATCTAAAATAAATTGGATGTATAACAACCTAAAAAAATCACTCAATATGAAAAACATTATTAAATGAGAAAGTCTTAATCCCCACAAAACACACTTATAGAGTTGAAAAGATAAAAGATGTCATCAAAATTTTGGTTGTGTTACTTTTATTATTTTATATAGATTTTATTCTAATATTAAAAGGACATTTCAAAATGAAAATATTCTTAAATCTTTTTCTCAAAAGTTAAACATGAAAATTCTGTTTAACAATGTTAGAAGAGTTGTAAAAAACTGAGAATATCTCAGATTTCATGATAGTAAAGCAAAGTGTAATTTTTCAAGTCACAGTAATTATGCTGGCTATCACCCCATTACTGATATAATGTGAAGCTAATAAGCCAAGTAATTAGTATGCTCTAGGTTAGAATTTTCACCTCAGTGACTGGAGGATAAATGAAGACAAAGCGATGTAATATTAAATATACAAGCAACAGAGCAGTAACATAGTGAAAATCTGAAAGCTAAGTTAAGAAATAGTATATTTTTGTTTGTTCACTGAAGAAAATATAAGCAACTGATTTAGTTTTTATGCTTAGTGAAAGTTAAGAAATCAATTGTGTTGCTAATGGATGTTATTAAATACATAAATGCTTAAATGGAATACATGTATATATGTATACATCATGCACTAGATAAATATGTTCATCTTACTTAGCTACTGTAGGGTCTTAACTGTAATTAAAGTAAATTTTTTTGCTGTCTTGAAGAAGAAAAACAGGTAAAACTTAAACTTGCATCTTAGAGCTGGTGCCCTCATAAGAAGAGAAGAAAGTCAAATGTAACCAGATGTTGGGAGGAGTTTTCCTATTGTCTAGTAATTGGGTCTAACTGCAATCTGAGGCCAAAAAACACATTACTCCCCAATTCTATGTTCAGTGTAATACTAGAGATGAGAAACAACCTCCACTCTGTAAAACTTCTTAAGAGATATATAACTGGTACTGAATTCACTAGTCCCTACTCCTCCCCCCATCCCAGAGAGAAGCTTATTTCTTTTAGGGGAGAACTGTGCTCCAAAAAGAAGATATTCCCTTCCCTCAAGAGTGGAGGGGTCCTTGCCATCTTCCTCAGGTCAAGTTTTGAAGGTAGAAGGACACTTATTAGGGAGCACCCTTGAGACCAACACCTGTGGAAGTGAGGGCAAAGAATTAAGAATGGGAAGAGGAAGGAATGAGTTGAGTTGTGGTATAATAATGCAGTTACCAGTTACGATACTCAGTCAACTCTATAGAGAGCTCTGGAGTTGATGGCTCTTCACAGTTTACCTGAATTAAGTTGAAGGGCTAGGCTTTCATACCCTCATATTGTGAGGTTACTGAATGTAGGCTGCACCTAAAGGAGGCATTTAACCTGAAAATTCCTGAGAAGACTGAGAACTGGGGGTCATTTTCTATTAATACTCTCAGCAGCTGCAGGAATAGCCCTTCATTCTTGAGGGTAATCTGGGGAGTATAACAGCATTCATTCTGCTAAACTTCTAAATTTTGGCAAGAGATACAATTGAGAACTTCCACATAGAAGAGGGGGAGAATTACCACTACTGATCCCAGTACTGCTCAAGGTCCAAGTGATAAAAATGATGGGTCCTAGAGTTCAAGAACTTACTGAAGAGAGGAGATGAGATCAGGACTTCCATGTTGTTCAAACAACATTAGTATGGTTGTGTGGAGTTGTACAAAGCTGTTGTGAGGGTTGTCAGCTGAAAGTGGTTGCCAGATATCACCAATTTCTAGGGGGTTTGCACAAGAATGAGCCATTTTGTGTCCACATTTAGCCGTAGACATGGGTCAACCACGGAGGAGATTGTAACCTTACTTAATTAAATGGGTAGACATGACTTTCTCTTATTCTTTTCCCTGTCCCATGACCAGAAAGGAAGGCTAAAAAAGAAGGAGAGAGGGAAGAGTGAAGAAAACATCATACTTAACTCACTACTCCGAACTACTAGAGCCACAGACAAATCTAGATTAACCTAAAAGAGAGGATGTATGCACAATCCAGAAGTATTGAAGGTATAAGGTCCTTGAGGTCACAGTTGACTTTTGAGGGACTGAAGCTAATGGATAAAAGCCTCTATATTTTGCCCTTCAGAGAATAACATTCTGAGATGTACTATAAAACTCCTCATAATCACCTAAAGGAAATCAGCACCAGTTGCCTTTAGTGTAACCAACTTAATAAAACTTTCTTGTATTTTCCTTCTTTTTTTCTTGTTTCATTCTCCTCCTCTCCTTTAATTCTGTGTCCAGCTATCATATTTATAAGCCTTGTCTCAGGCTGTGCTTTCTAAGGGGAACCCAAGCGAATATACACAAAAGTGCACTTCTCTTTATTACCGTGTTTAATAGAAATCATTTTATTCCTAGCTTTACAGAAACCAAACACTCTACTAACAATACAAATTATAGAAGTAACATATGACAGTCAAAAGATAGTTTTGTCTTCAGTGCTTTTAGCACTTTTATTGAGGAAATCGGGATATTTCCTTTCAGGGGTCTTTGTATTGGAAGTATAATTTCGTTCCTCCCTGAATTTGATCAAGGAGACCTGATTGTATATGTTTTCTCCCCATATCATAGATTTTTGTAAGCTTTATACTATGGTTTTAGAAATTTGATAGTCTTAGAAATATTTCTACTTATATTCTCAAGCATCAGAAAACTATAAAGATAATGTATTGTAACCTTGGGTTGGACTTGTATTTAAATAACCACAGAGACTATTCTAGGCTCTCTTTTTTGAGAAACTACAGTTGTAGGACTATCAAAGTCACTCTGAAATATTCATGTTATAACATATATAATATCAGACCTTCCAATAACACACACTTTTCCTTGCACTTTATGGTTTCTGTAATTTTTTTTTCTCTCAGTAAAATGAATACACCTTGGACATTTATATAAATCATCAGTAGAGAAATGTTTGTACCTGTCAAGCTGAACAAATGTTCTACACCCCTTTCATTGCCATGAATCTACCAACTGACTGCTTATTCATTCATTGTGTTTACATGTTTGATTTATAAAGGAACAAAACTACATGAATGGATACATTAACTATTACATCATTGTTTATAGTGAATAAATGAGTAGCATTGGTAGGTTTGAGGGAATTTTCAATTAGAATAAATGCTGAGGATTTTAACTTTAAATTAAAAGAAATTTGACCTAAAATAAATATATATTGAAACATGATTTGTAAAAAGTCAAGATAAACATTTGAAGCATATCTTCTGGAAACTGAAAGTGAGGGAGACGCCTTATATAAAACAGCTGCCAAACATGACACAGGAGAGGGGCGGAAGTCATGTATAACCACTACGCTTACTCAAAACTCTTTCGAAAATACGGATGCTATGGTGTGATTTATATGTTAACATAATATGTTATGATTCATTTGGAATCCATTATTTGTTATAGTCAAAAAATCCTTTTGCTTTTTTATAAGAAATTTCCTTTATCAGAAATAACGGTTGCATTTGGTTAGTGGTTACTATATAATACTGCCTTTTTCAAAGAATATACCTTAATAACAAGAGTAAAAGTTTGGCTATTCTCTTCTTCCTCTCCACATTACCCTAGTACTGACTAATCTTCTCTTTTTCCTTCATCTTGATCTTAGTTGTATATGAGAGCTAAAAAAGCAATGCTATTGTAAACTCTAGTTTCTTGATAATTCTTTTGATAGAATTTAATGGGAGAAGTAGATGAAAGGCTTGAGACCTAAGATGTTTGATAGTACTTATCAAAAGCAGACCCATTTCAGAGTTTTCCATTTAAATTTCTCAACCAGCTCTACAAGGAAAAAGTTAAGGCTACTCCTTAATATTCAGCTCAACTGTTTTGGCCATGAGTGAAGAAAAGATCATTTTACCAAATGGCATTTCAAAATGGAGAACCTCCTACCCACATTTCAGAAATTGGTTCCAGCTGCTGAGATTGTCAGGAACAGAAACAACGTCAAAGGAGACACCAGTACAAAATCCAAGCAATTAACAATTTGGTCTAAAAAAATGTGAGCCAAAAATGAAGCCACTTCCTAAAGAAAAGGCCTCTTCATTATGAAGCACAAAGAAACAAGTAGTTGAAATATAGACTGGTAGGTAGTATTTCGGGAACAGCCTTTTGACTGTTCTGTAAGCGTTTACGTGAGAAGAGGTATGTGATAAGCCATTCATGTCAGGCCAGTAGGTAGGAAAATAACAAATAATCAGAAATAAATCTTTAAAGGTCTCTAACTTCAGAGGTAGTTGCCTGCTTCCCTCTCTATTGCTCATTTATTGTTCCAACAACCTTTTATTGAATGCCTGCTCCATGCCAGACACTATTTTACTTATGAAATTCTTAGAACAAATCTATGAACTAAAACACATTATTTAACTTTTATGAAGGAAGGAACTGAGGTTTGAAAATATTATGAATATTGTACAAAATCTACAGTTGGTAAATATCAAAGTCAGGATTCTATCCTTGGTCTTTTTGTTGCAGGAGTCCAGTGTGCTACTGCAACATACCTAAGGCACTCCAGGCCAATCAACAACAAGCCTTTAAATCTATATCTGTGAAATGTTTCCATCCAGAACCACTAACAGTTCAGTTCACATCATCTGCCACTAGATTATTTTAACATATCTCCTTCCTTCCAATTTCTCCCCACTCCAATTCAATATCTAAATTGCTGCCAAAATTATCTTTATAAAATGCAAATCTGTCCCTGTCTCTCCCTCATATAACACCTCCAAATTATGACTTAGATCATGACTCCTAATTTTCACAGTTAGGCTACAGAGTAATATGGAGCATCCTTTATAATCACTTGTGCACATTTACCTTCCCTCCAGACTTAGAGAATAAATTGAAGAACTTTGAATCCAATATTGACTTTCAGGCTGATGTGCCATTATTTAGTCTAGGACAAACAACTCAGTGTATACTTATGTGCAGGCTGTGTTCTAATGATAATTTGTGCCTGCAGTCCTGTACTGATGAGAAAAGTGAGGAAACGTCTACCAGAGGGAACTAAGGGGAGAACGGTGGTGCCGTGAAATCAGTGGACTTGCCATCCTATAACTTCTCTATTTGCCTGCAAAGTCTTTGCCCACACACTAAATCAAGCATTGCCTCCTCTTTGAAATCGATTCTTCTTTAAAGCACAGTTAAGCAGTTTTCTGTGGTTTTACATGACAATCCTTATAGCTCTCTACCTAGCTCTGATTACATTGGATTAGGCAAACGTTTATGTGTCTGTCTCTTCAATTTCAGAAGTCCTTAAGGGTAGGGACCATGCTTTTCTCAATTTTGTATTCTCAGTGCATAATACAGTGTCTGACTTTTTATAGGTAGTCACCACATATGTAATTAATTAGATTCTAATGATCAACCAAATGCTCTTATGATATTCCTAAAGTTTTCAATCTTGCATGATTTTTTTCTTGAGATAACTTAAGTAAATATTTCATATGAGAAAAGGACCACTTCCAAACAAAACAAATATTTATAACTTGAATTTAACATGTCTTAAAATACTAGGGGTTTTTCTACAGTAGTGATGTGTAGAAATTTTAAAAAACCTTGGTGCAACATAATATAAAAACAAAATAAACCAACCAAAAATTGCTTAGTATATTAAGTTCACAATATAACTGTATAAAATTATTATTTATTTGTATCATTGATGAAGAAGAAAAGCATTTTTCTTGAATTGTTACACATTAGCAGTAACATAATATTGCAAATTATATTCTAAAGTTATATTTTCAACTATGATTTTGGATAAAAATATTATTCATTATTTACTTAAAAATTTAGGCAGTCTATAAATTTCATCTTTTAGATCTCTTTCTTGAATCTCATGACTTCCTATAACTTTCCATAGCAGTTTCATGAAAAATAATATATAAGAAATAACACCTTTAGACTGTGTATGTGAGAAAATATTTGCATTTGGCCCTACCATTTAACTGATACCTTAGTTCAGGATTGAATTAAAGATTGGAAATTATTTTCCCCAAGGACTTTCCAGTCATGGCACCAGTATCTTCTAGACTTTCAGGAAGCTCTCATAACTGATGCTGTTCCTGTTCTTGATACTTTGATGGAAACCTTTTTGTTTGAGTTTGGTTTAGGTTTTACCCTCTACAAACTTATCATTTATTACTGTTCCCATTGCTGTGACATTGCAAAGTGATGTGTGTTTTGGTTTGTGCTCTCCCAGAATCAGAAAATAAGACAAGAATTTAAGTGCAAACACCTTGGATGGTTAACACAGGAAACACAAGACAGCGTTTTGGGCGAGGCAAGAGAAAGGAGGAAGTCAGTAAAGGGTTTATCATCAATCCAGTTACCACTGAGGGTAACTGGAGCTAATTTACTGGTGAGTTCTGGAGAAAATTATAGGAAATATCTCAGAGTTATCCTAACCAAGAAGTAAAAAGGCTGTGTATTTATCCATTAACTGCACATTAGTCATGGTTAAGGGCTGCTTCTGAAAGGTACTGACGCTTCCACCTTGCCCTGTGCACAGACAGATGTCAGGCTTCCATTGCCAGTGATAAAATCCCTCAGTGAGACAGCCACATGTGTTTGCAGTAAGCATTCTTTCATCTGACTCCCTAAAATTTATATCCTTTAGTAATTTTGGAATTTCCCCGATTTTTAAAATAAGGTAATTTTCCCATTTTCTGTTTTGTAACTTTATCATTCGAAGAGCAAGTTTTTTAGATGGTGGAAGTTCATTCTTTCATAGTTTATGCATTTTGCTGAATTAAAAAGTCTTTGTCCAACTTAATGTCACAAAATTTTTCCTAATGTTTATTCTAAAAATTTTGTAGTTGTATTTTTTCAATTTAAGTCTATAATCTATTTTTAGCTCATTTTAATGTTATATACAAAATTAATTATATATAAATTATATGTACAACATACATAATTTTTGTATTTGGTTATAATTGGTAGGGGCTGAGGGGGTTTTTTTTCTGTACATATACTCAGTTGTTCTATCATCCAGTTGAAAAGACTATATTTTATTTATTTAGTTCACTTGGTGTCTTTAAAGAAAATCAGTTGACCATATATTGCAGATCTATTCCACTCTCTATTCCATTCTGTTTATCTATGTATCTATCCATATGCCAAAACCATACTAATTTGATTGTTGTAGCTTTTTTCCAGTTTTATTGAGATATAATTGACCTAGAACATTGTATAATTTAAAGGTGTACAATACACTGATTTGATATATGAATATATTGCAAAATGATTACCACAATAAGTTTCGATAACATTCATCAACTCACATAGTTACAGTTTTTTCTTATAATGAGAACTTTTAAGCTCTACTCTTAGCAACTTTCAAATACACGATACAGTATTGTAAATTATAGTTGCCATGCACTACATCACATTCTCAGAAATTTTTAATCTTATAACTAGAAGTTTCTGCATTTTGATCACCTTCATCCAATTCTTCCACCTCCCACCCCTCACGTCTCTCAACCACCAATCTGTTCTCTGTTTTTATGAGTTTGGTTGTTTTAGAGTCCACATATAAGAGAGATCATACAGTATTTGTCTTTCTTTGTTAAACTTACCTCACTTAACATAATGACCTCATGGTCTATCCATGTTGTCACAAATGGTAGGATTTCTTCCTTATGATTGAATAATATTCCATTCTACATATATACAACATTTTCTTTAACCATCCATCATTGAACACTTAGATTTAAGATTTAGGATGGGACACTTCTATTCTTGAAGCATATTTTCACTAGATGTAGAACTGTGGTTTGATAGATTTTTTTCATCACTTTAAAGATGTTGAATAGTGCAGTTTGCTATTACTAAAGGAAAATCAGTGAGTCAGAGTGCATCCTAGAATATTTGTTTTAGTTCTAGTTTGGCCTTCTCTGCAGATTAACAAGGGGTCTCTTTAGAGTTCAAATCCTATATTGAGCTACTATAATTTTTTTTCATTGATATGGTGATATCCTTTTATCCTTTATTGGGGGATATGTCCATAAAAATGATTTATACTTATTCATAGATTCTCAAAGCATTCCACAATTAATGGGAAAAAATAAAATTATTCAGGGTCCATTTCTTTTCTATACTCATAGCCTCAGAATTTTCTGCGTGATGAAGAAATCTCTGTAAATTTCTTTCAGGTGAGCAGGAAATTTAATCCAGACAGACCTAAGGATAGATATATAGACATGACTGCTTGAAAAACGTCAGACCCCTTTTTCCTATGTTCTAGTCATCCTAATGGATTTCTTTTTGAAACATTTCTGCTGACTAGTGTGTCAGTAACAGCTTTTTGGTAAACTAGTTTGTCTATGACATACCATGTCATACCACGTCATGTATATCTATGGTATATATGGTATCTCCATGATATGTATGGTATATACATGGCATGTATGACATGTTATGTCACAGAAAAACTAATTTATCAAAAAACTGAGGGAAAAATGTCCTAAATAAAATTGTTAAAGCACAGAAATTGCTTACTAAAATTATATTGCCTTTAAAGCAATTGAGTGTGTGATTTATATTTGTGAAATATAGCAAAATCATGTTTTACTTCATGATGATATACAATTTAAAATTACTGTTACTTCTGACTTCCTAATCCTTGGTTAAATAGTTATAGCAAAATCATGTTTTACTTCATGATGATATACAATTTAAAATTACTGTTACTTCTGACTTCCTAATCCTTGGTTAAATAGTTATTTATGTCTCTGTGTTTTGAAAGTGTAAAGCTAAGTCAAAGCACAGACCTAAAAGTATGGTAAACAAAAAGGTAATGGAGAAGTAATGTAGAGATTTCTCTTAATAGCTGTTATATTTATTACATTTTTAAAAAATGAAAACAGGGAAGTAATTAGGCAGGAACATCAAGTGTGCATTTTTTTCCATAGCTTTTTCTGGAAAAAAAATTCACTTTAAAAGATAAATTTTATAAATAGTTTGCAGAAAAAAATAGGAAGACCATGAAACATTTAAATACTCAACTATTATTAATTAATGAATTTCAAAATAGAAGCAATAACTAAGTTATATTTTTTATTGGCCATATAGTCAAAAATTTAAAAGCTTGGTAATGCTTAGTGCTTGTGAGAATTTGGAGACAGGCATCCTCATATTGCTGTAGAACTTGATGAAACATTTTATAGGATAACTTGGCAATTCCACTGCTATTAATTTAATCAATGTATATAATGCAATTCATATTTATAAACATAATCACAATGTATTTTATTTCTGTTTTCAATAGTAACAAAAATGTCAAAATAATGGGTAGAGGAAAGAATTTGTTATGGTGCTACCTACAATGGAAAACAATGCAGCTTAAAAAAATAAAGCCATATCTATATATGCTGATGTGGAAAAATCTTCAATATTAATTTTTAGTAAAAAACAAACATGAGAGAAAAGTAAACAGTATAATAAGCATCTGTGTGTGTGTGTGAGAGAGAGAGAGAGACAGAGAGAGAGAGATGGAGAGAGAGAATGTTAGCACATTAAGTTGCAAAAGGGCTCTTTTTCAACTCTGAAAAATGCACACTTAAAAAAATTTTCAACAATTTTCATGGTAAGAAGAATGAAATCCGATAAGAGAATAACACTATAGGGAATATATCTCATTTAAGTCATTGAAAATGTTAACATCAGAGAATAGAAGAAATTTAACAAATAGCAAGATAAATTTTAAGAGCAACAAGCAAATGGGAAATCAAAAGAAATATACAATCTTGAAATTATTTACTAAAATACTGTAAACAATGTAAAAATTTTTAAATAATTTAAAACAGATTTTCAACTGTAGAAACTATTATAAAAATTTACTCACCTCCCCCAAAAAAGCTCAATGAAAGGAAAAAACAGAGTTAAGAGCCAAAAACACCCAAATCTGGCATCTGAAAAACATAGTTTAATAAATACGATAGTCTTCTTGTAAGGCCAATGTGCGCGTGTGTGTGTGTGTGTGTGTGTGTGTATGTGTGTAAGAGAGAGGAGACAGGGAGGGAGAGAGGGAGGGATGGAAGAAGAGATAATATTAGGAATACATACCAAAATGTCACATAAAGAAATTAATAGTCAAAAGAATATCAAAAATAATTGAATATCACTTGATGGCAATACCAGATTTATGCCCAAACTCGGCCTTTTGAAATTGCACCAACAGTGCCAGTCTCATATATTTCCTTTTGTTACAGATAGTTCCATAGCCCACAAGATTTTAGCCCATCAAGTATGGCTTAAAGTGATGCAGTCATCTTGTTACTTGACAAAATGTCTGAATAACAGCTTACTCATTAGTAAGTTTTCATTAAGTATTAGGTGATGAATTAATGAATATATTAATGGCATTATATTGAATTTAAAGAAACAAAAGCCAAATGTATCTAACTTGTAGGCATAAGAATATTAGGACAAACTTTGATGCAAATATTTGGTCCAGAAATATAGATTTTGAATTCATCAATACAGTGTGAAAGAGTCTTGTGGATAAAACCTGAGCTAACTGCAATTTCTACTTTTGAACAGTATTAAATGCTATTTATATTATATGCATAAGATCAAAATAATTTGAGATGACCATTTAGAGGTTATTTGCTTCTTAAAATCATATTTTTCAAAATTGGTTATGATCAAATACCCACAATATTGATAAAATGTATAGTGCTTCTCACCCAGCATGAAACTATCAAGGAAATGATTATATGAAACAGTACATTTCTTTGAATAGCTTTATTCACATCTGATTATGAGAAGATTTTCTACAGATCCTTTGAGAAATGTCTGAAAGCATTTCACTTGCTTTACCACTCTTCCCTACAGCCTTAGTCCAACCTTAAAATAAAACTGGAGAACATATATCCTGTAATAACATCATGAAAAATCATTCTCTAAAGCTCTTACATATGTTTTTTAAAATTTTTATTGGGGTATAGTTGATATACAATGTTGTGTTAGTTTCAGGTGTACAGCAAACTGAATCTGTTATACAAATACATATATCCACTCTTTTTTATATACTCTTCCCATATAGGCTATTAGAGTATTGAGTAGAGTCCCCTGTGCTATACAGTAGGTCCTTATTACTTATCTATTTTATATATAGTAGTGGGTATGTGTCAATCCCAATCTTCCAATTTATCTCTGCTCTCCCCTTTACCCCCGGTAACCATCGGTTATTTTCTACATCTGTCACTCTATTTCATATTGTAGATAAGTTCATTTGTAACCTTTTTTTTAGATTCCACATATAAGTGATATCATATGATATTTGTCTTTCTCTGTCTGACTTACTTTAAAACTCTTATACTTGTTAAATGAATGTGCAGCTCTTGAGCCTGCCTGTAAGAAAAACACTGTAAAAATGCATCTGTGGACAAGATGGAAGGGTAAGATAAAGAAAGAACACTTCTCTGTCTACCAATAGATTGTAGTGGAAAACAAGTGAGAAGAGGAAAAAGTGATTTTATCTGGAAAAGTGATACAGGTACTATTTTGAACAATGTGAATCACATATTAGTCAAGTACCAAAGAATAAGTTTATTTTTACTATGTTATGATAAAGCAGGATAGAGCTTGATAATATACAATACAGACATATAATAATATATGATAATAATGTATAATAGTATGTATTACCACAATTATATTTCCCTTAATCTACACTTTTAGTGTAGTACATTTTAGTACATTTTTATATTATAGAAAGGTATAAAATGTAGGATCTCTGAATATGAATACTTTCTAGTGATTATATTTAAGTCATCCAAATATAGTCATTTTCTTTGGCAAAAACTACTTTTTACATGAAGGGAAAATTGGATGTGCCTGTGTTCCCGTTAAGAATTAGCCACTCATTTGAAAAAACACTATGGTTCATCCCTGTTTTATATTTTTGTTTGTGTAAGGTTGTCTATTTTCTCAAGTGTAGGGATATATATTTGCTTAAATGCAGGAATTTTTTATGGCACTAAAAGCAATGAATGAAAGCACTTTCATTCATTTTTCCTATGATTACAAAAATGCTGTGACATAAAAGAAACACAAACACTCAGTATGTATCCTTTTAAATTGAAATATATACCAAAGAAATAAGAATATTACACAAAATTTATTTCACCACAAAGGTTAACATCCTTATTTGTTTAAAAAAATGAAAAGAGATGGAAGGAGGGACGAGGAGACAGAGAGAGAGAGACAGAGACAGACAGAGACACAGAGGATGAGAAAGAAAGAGAGAAAGAAAGTGTTTGGCATTAAATTGAAAACATAGACCAGAAAGAAAGATAAGACTCCAATAATACTAAAAAGACACAGAGAATTGAATCTGCTATAAATGATTTATGCTCCAGGATCATGAGGTTAAAAGGCAAAAGCTTTAATGCTCACCCATGCGAGAATGTCGTCACTGGCCTAGATAAAGAATTTGACAGTAATAAGATTTTAAAAGTGGATATTTTCTGGTAGCACTGTCTGCCATAATAAATAGAGGTCATAAAGCTTTGGTCTAAACATATTCAGGGGGGATTAATACTGCAAGCAGATCATTCATCTGAGCTTTGAAAATGTACTTATAAGCCAATTTAATAAATGGATAATGACATAAAGACTATTTGTGAGTCTTAGGGAAACGTATGTCTCTTCTGAGATTTTTTTTATTTCACTATAATTCTTGTAGTGGATAATTTTTTTTATTGCAAATTTGAACAAAGCTATGCCTCTTTTAGACTCAAAAATATATAAATCACTTATATTAACCACAAAAACAGAAATGTCACCACCACCACCATTAATTCATACACATCCAAAAAAGTGCTGAGAAAAGTGAACCAAATAATAGAATTGGATTTATTTTTAAAAAGATAATTTGAATTTTAATGAATTGCTCATTTAAAAAATTGATTCATCTAGGGGCTTCCCTGGTGGCGCAGTGGTTGAGAGTCCGCCTGCCGATGCAGGGGACACGGGTTCGTGCCCCGGTCCGGGAAAATCCCACATGCCGCGGAGCGGCTGGGCCTGTGAGCCATGCCGCTGAGCCTGCGCGTCCGGAGCCTGTGCTCCACAACGGGAGAGGCCACGGCAGTGAGAGGCCCGCGTACCGGAAAAAAAAAAAAAAAAAAAAAAAGATTCATCTTCTATGAGTTCACCTTTACAGAGATTGTTTATCTATGATATTTGACAAATAATCCCACTCATTTAAGCAACATATCAACTTTAAAGACAAGTCAATTTGTTTCAAGGGATGTGAGTTAATGATTAAGAAAAATGAATTGAGTTTATCTGGACCACAATGCAAATATCTGACATTCATTTAGTATAGAAACAAAATTAAAGTTTCCCTCTGAGTTCTTTTTTTTTTAATTTGAATTTTATTTAAATTTTTTATACAGCAGGTTCTTAATTAGTTATCTATTTTATACATATTAGTATATATATGTCAATCCCAATCTCCCAATTCATCCCACCACCACCCCACCTCCGCCACTTTCCCCACTTGGTGTCCATATGTTTTTTCTCTACATCTGTGTCTCTATTTCTGCCTTGCAAACTGGTCCATTTGTACCATTTTTCTAGATCCCACATATATGCGTTAATATACGATATTTGTTCTAGTATTAATGTTCAACTAACAAACTAGCTGTATGTTTATAACTATGCTTTGTTCTCAATTAATTCACAGCATTTAGATGATTTTAATAATTTCCTTGCCTATAAAGATACAGTTGTCCAATACATTAACATATAACATTCTTTTAAAAGATTGTACAGGAAAATTTAAATGCTTTAGAAGCATGTCCTTGCCACTGATTCACAGATGAGCCTATTATTTTATTTCCTTTAGACATTGGTAGGTAGGAGAGATATAGTTCTTAGAACTGATATGTATGTGTGTCTGTGTGTGCTTGCTCATGAAATTATAAGGAATTTGGAATTTGTATGATACAAGAAGAAAATAGTATCACCACTAACAAGATACAAAAATAAATTATATTACAGTTTTAACACATATGCCATATTCCAAAGAATTCCATATACACAATTTCCCTTTTTAAAATAAAATCATAAATCATCAATATTTTACCTTTTTGGTGGCTGCAAAATGTTATCATTTCACTGTACCCGTATTTAATTAAATACTCTAGTATTCTTTCTCCATTGGATGGTTTTGGGAATTCAACTTGAATAGAGAACATATCTTTGTAACAGGAAGATTTGACATAGTTTTTTAATCTCCCAAATATAGGTGATATATATATATATATATATATATATATATATTTTTTTTTTTTTTGCAGTACGCGGGCCTCTCACTGTTGTGGCCTCTCCCAATGCGGAGCACAGGCTCCGGACGCACAGGCCCAGTGGCCATGGCTCACGGGCCCAGCCGCTCTGCGGCATGTGAGATCTTCCCAGACTGGGGCATGAACCCGTGTCCCCTGCATCGGCAGGCGGACTCTCAACCACTGTGCCACCAGGGAAGCCCTAGGTGATATTTTTTGAGAGTCAGATGAAAAACTGATATCCTCCTCTGTAAGACAGATCTGTCTATGAGACTTTATATACTAAAATAAACTAAATCTTTACCACAAGTAATCATTAGGAACCACAACAGTTATTCTATTCACTTCATGTTTACACATTCGTTAAGTACTCACAAGAATCATATGGAGTGACTGCAATTATTTACCCAGTTTTATAGACAAGAAAACCGAGGCAACGTTGTTGGTAACTACCAAAGCTAAGCTTAGTAAGCAGTTGAGACAGGATTTTAACCCATCCCACCTAACTTTGGACCCAAACTCCTAATTGCTACCTAATTATAGTGTAATTTCATTTAAAAGCCATGGTATGAAGACATTTTAGTCTTAGAGTGTTCTTGGATATTATTAAAACTGATATTGGTGAGCATACTGCTCCTTAAGAGAGCTTTGAAAATGTTGCTTCCTTTCTGCAGTCCGTAGTGTCCAACAATCATTTGAATTTTGTTTCTCTTTGCAGATTATATCCTTCCCTCTCTCTTTAAAATGTTTTAATATTTGTCTTTATTACTGATATTTTGAAATTTTATTAATATAACTGTAGATGTGAGCCCTTTACTCATTTCTGCTCACCATTTGGCAGGTCATTTCCTTAGTTTGGGGGAATTTTCTGTTAGTGATTATTCCACTATCATCTCTCTTGGCTCTCATCCTCTCTGCTCTCCCCTAATGGAACTCCTATCCAAGTTGGAATTTCCCAATCCCCCTCCTTAATACTTAATTTTTTCACAGTATCAGACTTTTACATTCACTTTTCCTTGTGCTAAGTTCCTAGAGAAATCTTTATAATGATTTATTTGAGAAGTCCTTGTAACAACTTTAAGCCTATACACATCTGTTTGTCATTTGCGTAGTTCTTTGTATGTTCATTCAGTTGTTTCAAATAATGATCTTCTGAATTCCCAAGGTCTTAAATTAGTTGATATCCATAAAGAAATATGTCAACTATGTTTTGCCATAAGTATGTGATATCCTCTTTTAGAATTCTGAAGTTAAGCATTATATTTATTTTAAAGAATTAGGAAGATTACTCTATTATTTCTAATTAATCAAGTGTCAATGTTTTTAATGATTGTTTGATGACCTTTTTCCATTATGTTGTTTCCCTAATATATTCAATATTTTTTTTCCTGTTTGAACTTTAGGGTTTTGCTTTTTAAAAATATTGTTTATTTATTTATTTATCTATTTATTTAATGGAAGTATAGTTTGTTTACAATGCTGTGCCAATCTCTGCTGTGCAGCAAAGTGACTCAGTTCTACACATATAGACATTCTTTTTTAATATTCTTTTCCATTATGGTTTATCATATATTCAATATTTTTGATTGTGCAGTCAGTCACTTTTCAGTTGCAATTTCTTGTTAGACATTGTTGTTTCTTTTTTTAGGGAAGCCTGCTTCTGAGAAGAGGTGCAGAAATATTTGTATCGTAATTTTATGCTTCACTATTTATAAAGGTGGGAATGGAGCAGAACCTGCCTTTTTGTGTGTTATTATACTGGCTGGTTTTCTGAGGGTAGTGCTCTGTTTATCTTCTGGTTTTTTTCTTTTTCTTTAATTTCACTGACATTTGTGTGTTACTAGTAGAGGTAATTTTTATTGTCGGGAGATTATTCTCCAGAAATCTCTAACTTTCTACAATCTAGGCATCAACAGCCCATTTGCTTTATGACTATCTTTTTAAGAATGTTTGTATAAACAGACATCTCTGGGAAAATGGAGAAGTGACTCCTTCTGGAGGAGGTTTATTTACAGTCTCAAGTATTGGAGATGGAGACATCCTCCTTACCTGTCATATACTAGGGTAACAAAGAAGAAAACTTCTCTCCCTTCCTTAGAGAGATTTGCTTACAACTCAGGGCCTTTCTTTCTCCAGAAAGACAGATGCCCAAATTTGCCAGTAACACTTGTATAAGATAAGGGTCTTATGACTCCTGGGCCCCTCTTCTGTAACATATTTCCACTATATGAGCAGGCAACACTGGTCTCTCTGGGAAATGGGGCTTAGGAAACTAGCACCAATATGTTACTACTTCTGTGAGAAATGAACTATCTAAATTCATTTGAAGTCAGTTTCTTACCAGCTGAATCTTTGGAAGTGTGGCAAGCCAAAGTAATAGCTGCCACCATGTTAATGCCTGAGAGCTGCTTAACCCCTTTATTTTGTAAAATCTCCATTCCCCACTTGGGTATTTTTGATGTTTCCTCATGACTGGATTCAGGTTATACATTTTTGGTAGGAATGTGATATAAGTAATATTGTGTCATTCTCAGCACCAAAACAAGAAGCATGTGAAGTTAGTTGGTACTATCATTGGTGATGTTAATTTTGATCACTTAAGATGGTATTTGACAGGTTTACCACTCTGAGGTTATTGTTTTTTTAAATTGTAATTAATATGTGGGGAGAAGTTTTGATTGTATGTAAATATTCTGTTCCTTACTAGTTTTAGTATCCATCAATGATTCTTTACTGAATTAATTATTACTATGATGACAGGAAAATGGTGATTTTCTATTCTTGTAATTCTTTTTATAAGAATGAGTGGGCATCCTACTGTAAGGAAGAGCTTTTACTTTTTATATATGTATGTATTATCAATAGGGCCTTATGGATCCTCATTTTATTCAGTGATGTATAGACTGTTGCTGTCATTATTTTAATATCCTAAATTTGGCCAGTGGTGGTCTCTCGGGCTCTTTTTGCTTGTTCTTTTACTATTTTGTTTTTGTTTTGTTTTAGCACTTAATTTATGGAAAATGAATTTTTAAGCTTTGTCTCAGCCCTACAATTACTTCCCCAAGGTGTTCTAGATCCTTTAAATGGAAAATAATACTTAGAAATCAATATGTGGGTGCTGGGTTTGCTCATTGCTACTAACATATTATTGCCTATAGGCATTTCAGGTGGCAGAGACACTGCATAAGTTCGAGATAAATTACAGGATATTCTGAGATTTGTTTCAAAACAATGCAACTGAAAAGAGGGAGAACAAAATGAGTCATAATCATTGAAGGTAGTTGATGAATAACTGGGGTTCATTACACTATTTTATTTTTGTAAATGAAAAATTCCTTAATAGCACAAATCAACAAAAACCCAAACTCAAAAAACAAAAACAAAATTTCTAGTACTAATGGTCTTTCCATTTGAAAAGCTATTCAAATGGATATGTAATTATTTGGCATTCAGTCACAATACCTAAAGTAAAAATAATTAATAAAAAATAGCAAATTCCATGGTAATTGTAAACAATTTCATTTCATGTAATTAATTTACTTTCTTATTTCCAAATTTTATTTCTACCTCCTGAAATTTCTCTAAGTGAGTCACCACTAATTACATTAAATTGTACATATTTAATGCTTTGGATTTTTCTTTTGTGTACAGTTTAAATAGGTGTTTAAATTCTGGATCTTATATAAAACTTTGTAAACTAATCACATAGTTATATTCTTCTCCATCTGCATTTGGGACCTGTCTCCCACCACCAAGTAACTACTTTTCTTCATCATTACATGCTTTTTTACTTCTGTGATATCTAGGATACAAACATGGCCCCTATTCTCAAGTGTCTCAGGTGCCCTCAAGGCATTATTCTCTGTTTCGTCTCAATGTCTCCCTGTCTTATGGATTATATAATGGCTCACATCTAACAAACATTTCCTACAGGGAAAAAAAGACCCTATTCTCTTAACTCTTTCTATATTTTTAATACCAGGAGAGCACTTCAATTAGCTCAGTCTTTGTCAACTGTCCAAATTTGTTGTTGGATGTCAGGAAACTATGCTTGGCCATCCCCTCTAGAACCAAATGATTCTAAGTGAGTTATTTGGAGCTAAGAAAAAAAAAATTGTATGTCCTAGGAAAAGATGATAGAAAAAATTACTGGGGATATAAGAAAAAAATTGATGCCTGCTGTCTTATTCTTTTCAATCAGCAATATGTTGTGGATCAATTTATATGCTTAACTTATCTCTATAAAACCTCTGTTTTATAAAAAGAATTATGAATTCATTATATTTTATTTAATTCTATTCCCCTTTAATGGACATTTTGTTCCTAAATTCTACAATCACTTTCAGTAAAAATATCACTGGGAATTTAAAATTAAGAATGATAAATTCTAGAATTTTTCAGTTAATTTAAGATAGAGTTTTCAGTCATTTTCATCATCATATTAAATGACGATTACTGGAAAATGATTACAATTATATAATAGATTAGTTAATAAACACATATTAATGTAGTTTTTCTTAATGCAGTCATATAAAAGGAAAATAAACATTTATTGAACTAAGAGTCCCTTTGTTGAATACCTTTTCCTTATAAATAATATACTAATAAATCTATAAAAGAAAAGATTATTGGGTTATGACTGAGATACATTTGCAAAGTAATAGCAGAAGCCTACTTGCAGTTAGCTGGAGTGTGCTCCAATACATAGCTTCTTCCTGAAACACAGTACACAAACATTACCTTTGTTGTCTAATGGAGAAAAATGTAAAAATCACTGAGAAAAAGAACACCATATGAACTGATGAGGATGGAAAATTAGTAATGCTACAACTACAGAAAATGTTGGTTTTAGGGTCTTTTAGGCTTTAGAGAATATGGTAATTTCTATCATAATTCTGATATCTGTCCTGTTAAATATATTTATACTGTCCTTTTAAATATATTTTTTCCATTGGTTTGTTGGAGGGCAAGACTCCCCTGCATCTGATTTCTTATTTTTCCCCCAAACTAAATTAAACACAAATATTATGTAGTATTTTAACTAACATCAAAATGCAGTTAGTACCTGTGTACATATATCATAAGCTCAGTTCTGATTTAAAGAAGATTTTTTTTCCTTTTTTCCATTTTTTTCTTTTTTAAATAATGTTTCTGTGTATGTATTGTTTTAAGTACTGAAAATGTAAAACATGTTAGAAGATATCTTCTCATTTTATCAAAAATGTTTCTTCTTTGGCTATCTTTTTTTGTGTATTACCACATGGCTGTCCATTACTTTATGCCTCAGTTCCTAAAGAATCATTCTGCCTTTGAAACCACATCTTGATAAGAAAGAATCATCTAGCCATGGCATATTCCTAAGCATCTGGTTTGGGAAAATAGAACACATAGTCTAAGCATCTCTACACATCTGTATGAAACACAGTGGAGCTAGTTTCATTTGTTTGTTTCCTTTATACAGTTTAGAAAATGAAAGCTGATGCATTTGAGGCTTACAATAATGATAGCAAATATTCCAAAGGCTTTCATATGCAAAATATTTTAATTGCCAAAGACTTGGAATAAATCTTGGCTCACTTGCATTGAAATTTCTCTTCTTGGGACTTTTGCTTCATTTTTCACAATTTGTATTATTAGTACTTTGTCAAATTTTGCATAAGATTTCTTTCTCTTGATCCCCTGAACAGTAGACAAAAGAAACTCTGGCTCACACTGAAACTGAATTTCATAATTAAGGTTCAGGCTATAGTAATGTTTTTAGAAATTTTACATACTAACTGATAAATCAGCAAATCAACTCTATTCCATTTTGAAGCATTAGGCTTCTGAAACTCTTAAGAAATTGTGATGGTGATATAAAACCTCAAGAGATGTAAGATTTAATTGAAACATTTCTCTCAGAAAAAATATTATTATGATAGCATCAATTGCTATGAACTCAAATGCTGGTGATTTCTAGTATTTGTGTTCTCCTTCTACTTAAGAGAGTTGAAATAGATCAGCTTTTTCAGTCTCATTTACAATTCAGTGAGGTCATGAGACCTATTTCTGGCCAGTATAAGGTAATCAGAAATAATGTCTATAATAAAAAGGCCCAGCTCATTAAAAAAATCATATCTGATTCTGTCTCTATCTTTTCCCATCTCCCAGCAGTTGAGGTAGATGCACCAGCAGGGGATTCTCAGGCTCCATGGGATGACAATGCCACAAGAGGAAAGGCACCATAGTCCCTGAGATTCCTTGCATATTACTAAGTAAAAAATAAATATATATGTTAAATTTCACTTTGATTTTGGGGTTTGATAGCAATTATCCTATTCTGACTGCCTCTTCAGGACTACCTTGACTATTTTTGGTCCTTTAAATCTCCATAAAATTTTTTTGGAATCAGCTAGTGAATTGTCACATACACATGCACACGTTTATACACACACACAAAACACCTTCTAGGATTGGAATTGCAATTGTCTTGAATCTATTTATAGGTTAATTTTAGGACAATTTACAGCCCCACAATATTAGTACTTCTCACTCAAGGCCATCACATATCCCTTTATTAAGTTCTAGTTATTTTTTCAATATTGCAGTATAGTTTTCTGTGTAGATGTACTTTTTTTGTTTGATATATTCCTAGGTATTTGATCATTTTGGTATTTCTAAATTCTGTTTTTTTTGAAATTTCTCTGTTTTATTGTTCATTGCTAGTGTATAGAAAAAACAATATTATTTTTAATGTTTTGAGGCATAACATACAGAAAAGTTCACTCATCTTAAATGTACAGCTTGTTGAAATGTTGCATATGTATACAGTAATGTAACCAACATAGAGATCAAGATAAACAACTTTTCCAGAAGCCAGTAAGCTCTTTTATGTACCTTCCCAGTAAGGAACCATGAGATAACCCCTATTCTAACTTCTACCACCTTAGATTATGTACGTATATTTTAAATTTCAATAAAGGGAATCATATACTATGTACTCTTTCTGTTTCTGGCTTCTTGTGCTCAATATAAAGTTTGTGGTTTATCCATATTGTCACATATAACAATAGTTTATCCAATTTCGTTGCTGTATATGATTACGTGAATATACTTCAATTTACTTATATATTCTCATGTTAATGAACATTTGGATCACTTCCAATTTTTGTCAATTAGGGGAAAAAACACTATTAACATATCTGTATGAATTCTGGTTCAAGATGGCGACATAGGGTGAACCCGAACTAACCTCTTCCCACGGACACACCAAATCTACAGTTACATATGGAAAAGTTCCTCTGAAAAAAATCCAAAAACTGGTGAAGTAACCTCTTTACATCTGGCAAATGAGAGAGAAACCACACAGAAGCCATAGAAATAACTGAGACACGATCTCATTGTAAACTCCACCCCCAGTGCAGCAACCCATAATCGGGAGGAAACTCACAAACCCAGAACTTTCTCCTAAGGAGTTAAGGGTTTATACCCCACACTGGGGACCCCAACTTTTAAGAGCAGCACCTGAGAGATGAGCCCCCAGAGCATCTGGCTTTGAAGATCAATGAGATTCACATCCATGAGAATTGCAGGGCTGTGGTGAACTGAGAAATGACTCTTAAAAGGCTCATGCTCTTGGACTCCACAGCCCAAAGGCCCACTGCAGAAACAGCCCTTTGAAAAGCATCCAGACTTTATGTGAAAAAAAATTCACTTGCTAATTTTAACGTGTTGGTCTGAGGGGAAAAGGCCTGCTGGGATACTCTCCAGGGACAAAGGCTCAGAAGCCATCTTCCTGATCTCTCTCCCCCGTTGTTAAAGCTGGCAGATGCCATCTTTTTTTCTCCTTCTTTCCTAGTAGGTGCCATGTTTATGCTCTAGCCACAGGCACCATCTTTTACACTTGCCCTCTGTCTTGCTAAAGCCTGCAGATGCCATCTTTTTAAAAATTGTTTTCCTTTTCTCTTTTCCCTATTTTCTTTACTTTTTCTTTTCTTTTTTCAGGCAGTGCCATCTTTGCACTCCCCCTTCGCTATGCTTGAGAGTGAGAGTTTTTCCCAGAGGGGAGCTTGTACACATATCTCGTACCACAGTGTTTACATCTGGTGACCCAGTTTTTGAGGCTTCCACCCAGGGGATGCTTCTTGATTGCTCATTTATAATGTCCCTCAGCATCTCTTCATAGGTCTCTGATACCTAAAAACCTACATGCCTCTCATTGGGCCCTGCCTCCCAAGTCTGACACTTGAACCTAAATATAGAGGAGGTATTGCTATGGTCAATGAAACATAGAGCGCTACGTTCTTCTCAGTTGGGTCAACACTCTGTGAAAAACCTCTTATTTGGACACATCTTAAATTAAGCACTATAAAAATAGCTACAATTTATTGAGAGTTTGCTGTATACCTGACATTTAGCTAAGCCTTGTAATACGTTATCTTATTTAATACTCACAATAATTGTATTAGGTACAATTATGTGATATGCTATATATGATGAAATTATGGCCCCAAAATAGTTCTATAACATGCTCAAAGTCATGCAAAACAGAAATGGGGGAGACAAGTCTAAATTCCCTTTTGATTCAGAACCTGCACTCTCAGTCATGACGTTGCTTCTCTCACAGAACTGACTGTATATCAACATTTGAGCTATTCTTCCCTAACATGCTGCTCAGTTTCTCATCCTAGTAGTCTTGTTAGGATACCCAACCATTCTCTTAGACATCCTAAGATATATAAGAATCCCAGTAGTTAGCAGAATGTAAGCTCAAAAAATGTAAATTATAATTTTCACAAAATTTAGAGATGCCCCTAAAGAATTGGAAATATTCCATGTTGTCAGCAAATTGGGGCTCATGGTTGAAGGATATTTCAAAAGAGCCAATTACATTCAGTGAATTTTGGTGATAAATGATTTAACACATCAGGTTTGGCAGGTTAAAAATATTATTTTTTCTAGAATTTTAGATACTCCAAAAACTCCATGTGAGCAGAACACATTTAATTAAAACAAAACATTTCACACTCAATAGCTAGACATAATGAAGAATTACAAAACATGTTATTTCTTTCCTCTTGAATCAATTTTTTAAATGGTAATATTACATGACTAAAACCTAATTTTATGTATCTACATATTTTCCAAAATAAAGAAAAACAAAAATATGGAGAAATGCCATATATAACACAATGTAGAAATGCCAAGTAATATATGTACAGTCACATTTATATTATTTAGGTAATGGGATTGAATCCAACCACAATATTTTGTACCATGCTCTTTAAAAGCATTTTTATTGTGAAATATGACAGAGAAAATTGCATAAAATATAAATCATTGTGAGGTGAGTTCCCTGTAATTCTCAAATAATTTAAAAAAATAATGTATTTCAGAAGCCTTCATATGACTTCCTGATCATAACTTCCTCTAACCTTTGTAGTCACTAACCTTTGAGGAATTTACTTCCTTATTTTTCCTGTTTTATTAGTATCCAAACAAAGTTTGGATTTTGTTTAAATGTAATCACATTTAAATGTAATCAGTGCATATACTCTGTTGTGTCTTTCAACAGTATATCCTTTAGATTCTTATTAGCTTTTTGCTTACTTATACAATTCTTTCATTTTCATGACTGTACAGTTTTCCACAACATCAATATATCATGATTTGTTCATATACTCTATAATTATTTGTGTTGTTTCCAGCTTTGATGTGTTACAAACAATGTTATCATAATCCTTGTGCGTGTTTATGAATAAGCTTCCGTTCTTATGGAATATATACCCAAGCATGGGATTGTTGAGTTACAGGTTATGTTTGTTTTTTACTTTACTAGATACTGCCCATCCTTTTCCCAATGTATTCAATAGTTCCTACAATTACATATTGGCATTACACAGGAATTCCAGTTGCTCCATATTCTCCCAACATTTGTTCAGATTTTATAATTTCTTCAAATGTGCTGAATGTGTGACGCTATCTAACTGTGGTTTTAATTAGCATTTGCCTGATTCCTAACAAGATTGAACATATGTTCATCTTTATCAGGCATTTGGGGGTTTTTTTGTTGTTGTGAAGTCACGTTTTATATTATTTATCAATATCTCTATTTATCTTTTATTATTTACTGGTGAGTATTTTTTGTATATTCTAGATACAAAGTATTTGCCTAGTATGTTCATTTTAAAATCTTTTCCCACTCTGTGACTTGTCTTTATACTTTGTGTAGTCTCAGGAGGAAAGGAAACTAGGAGTTGCATTACAAATAAGTCACTTTTGTGAAGTAATGATTATTTCTTTAAAAAAAAACTAAAATATAAAGAAAAGTATTAAAAGAATCAACTACATAAAAGTAAGAACTTCTGTCCATATAAAATTTGAAAGATGAAAGAAGGAAGTAAGTGAAAAGAAAGAAAGAAATAAAGGAGGGAAAGAAGGAGGAAGGGGTAGAGGAGAGGAGGGGAAGGAAAGGGAAGGGGAGGAAGGAAAGAAAGAAAAAAGAACAAAGCCGTAAGTAGGGAGAAGGTATTATAAAGCATATACCTGATAAAATAAATACAGATAGATGATAGACAGTGTTAAAAGTCAATAATAGAAAATAAAAACAAAGATAGACAAAACACATGACTAAGAATATTTAGAGAAGAAGAGACACAAATGATTTATAAATGTGAATTGAACTTTTAGCCTTCATATATATGTTATAAGAAATACTGAAAAGAGCACAATGTCACTGGCTTCTTTTCCTTGCCTGTTACCCTTTTGTCCCAATACCCAGCCATATGAAGATAAGAGGAGCCAAACATTAATTAATCAATTAATATAAAAACAGAAAGAAAAGGAAGTGAAAAGTCTCCAAAATACTAGAAGATAGGTTTTATCACTTTGTGTTTTCTCTGTCAAAATACTGCAAAGGGGAGGTGAAACTTTCCTATATCATAACAGAAGTCCAAAAAGCCAGAATTCATCCAGAGGAAGTCAACAGATTCTTGGTGAGTTAGTAGTACCATAGTTATCCATAGAGTGAGATAGTAGGTTCCCAGTTGGTATGATTTAGTGACTCCTGAAAGTAAGATTACAAAACGCTGGTAATTGCAGCAATACTCTGCAGATCTCAACAGACTAGTATTAGAAACCAGGGGGCTGCAGACTCAATTGTGACAACATGTAAGATAAGCCATGAGCTTTCAAGAATTACTTGGAGGGTACTCTGTAGGGTGTTTTGAGTTTCAGCATCACTAAATGGGTACCAAAACCAGAATAATTAGGAGCCTCATCTTTATTGCCAAGCTGATGAAGCCTAGTGGACCAGCACTTTGGTATCCCATCAAGGATTGTTGAGAGGAGGGTGCATCTGCACTATAGACCAATCACAACTGGGAAATAACCAGGAATGCATCCTCATTCAGATAATTAGATTAGCTGAATTGTGCTGTATCATACAGATGGACACTCACACAGGTTGTGCCAATCTTCATAATATAAACCAAAGAAAAAGGAAAGATGGTAACACTACTGTATTTTCTTACTGGTATTGGGGTTTCTAAGGGTAGGATATAGACAAGGGAAAATAATTCTAAATGATGTATGATAGATAGATGATAGATAAATAGATACATAGATAGATAATCCCTTCTCCAGAATGTAGAGTATAATTCTTTCCCTTTGACTATGGGGTTGACTTAGTGACTCATTTCCAAAAAATACTGTATGGAAAATGAAAATTAGTAATTTTAGAGTTAAGAAACTTAGCAGACAACAACTTAACCGAGTTAGTTAATCAGGTTAATATCATCAGTGATAGGTGATGTTGATATCATATGCTCCATGATATAATGCCAGGAGAAAGGCACTTCATCTCTGTAATATTCTTTCCAAAAACGCATGACCTTAGTCAAATCATGATAAAACATCAGAGAAACCTAAATTTAAGGACATTCTTTAAAATACCTGACCAGTATATGTCAAAGCTGTCAAGGTCATCAAAAACAAGGAAACCCTGAGAAACTATCTCAGATTAGAGTATGAAGATATGCTGAGCAAATGCAATGTGGTAACCTGGACTGGATGTTGGAACAGAAAAAGAACATTAGTAGAAAAACTGGTGGAATCTGAATAGAATCTGTAGTTTGATTAGTAGTATTGTACCAATGCTAATTTCTTAATTTTGGAAAATATACTATGGTTATGAAAGATATTAACATTGGGGAAGTTGAGTGAAGGTATACAGCAACTCTCTGTACTATCTTTGCAAGTGTTCTATAAATCTAAAATTATCTCACAGGTAGCATTTTATTTAAATTTTCTTTTTAAAACTAACTACTATAATGAAACAGGTGATGAAGTAAGTTCTATAGACCATAACTGAAGTCACCACAGACAAAAATCTGTTGGAGTTTTCAGAACACATTATATTAGCACTTGGGAGAGAAAGTTTTTGAGTTTTGGTTAATATATGGCTCAGAGGAGATAGAAAATGATATTAAATTCTCTAAGGCCCTATATTAAGATCATCTATGATTACAATGTAGTTTATCCTCAGTGCCTGTGTCTGATAACATAACATCACTTAAATAGGTTCTGTTCAACCTGATAGCTTTTGAATACATGTCATAGTTAAGAAAGAAAAAAATCTTCCATGTTAGTGAAGTTATTGTATAAGATTGAGCAGAAAAGGATAAATAACTAAATCTTCTGCAATGGATTCAACTGTAGCAAGGGACAGCAAGGGCTACATAGATTGCAATGGTACCAAAGAAGTTCAGGGTTCATGTGTTACCATGGAGATATCCCCAATTCTCATCTTAGCAAGGTTAACTATAGAGGAAAAGTAGATGGATGGTCAGCCAAGAGTTGGAACCCAGTTAGAAGTCTTTTAATTGTTTGCTTTGACCCTGGTTCAGGAATTCAAGGACAGAATTATACCACTTGAAGTCTTCTGAAATAGGGATTGTCCTGGGGCCTCCCCAGGATGAAGATCTCATAGGAAAGAATAAAAACATAGACATGTTTTAGGAATCAGCATGTACAATTTTGCTTCCAGCATAAGTGAAGTAAGCATAAGCCAGTCAGATATAACCACCTGGTATTTTGAGGAAAATCATGGCATCAGTCAAGAAACACTGGCAAGATGACCAGAGTAACACTGCAGCCATGACATCAAAGAGTAATAAACACAAAGTAATCACTGACCTGCCAAACCCAGATGTGCTCCTGAAGCAAAGCTCAACACATCATGAAGCCGGAACACTCACAATAGTTACTAGTTGCAAAAGATAACAGCAAGAAAAAACAGCCTCTAGTGATTTGATGCTAAGAATTGCCTCAGAGGACACCAGAAAGTAACAGAGTTGTGAGCTGCATGGTGGTTTTTTTGTTTGTTTTTTTGCAGTAAGCAGGCCTCTCACTGTTGTGGCCTCTCCCATTGTGGAGCACAGGCTCCAGACGCGCAGGCTCAGCAGCCATGGCTCACGGGCCCAGCTGCTCAGCGGCACGTGGGATCTTCCCGGACCGGGGCACGAACCCGTGTCCCCTGCATCGGCAGGCGGACTCTCAACCACTGTGCCACCAGGGAAGCCCCTGATTAGACTTTTTAATACTCTTTTGATACAGAGATTCTTACCCTTGCCAGCTGCATCTGCTTGTGGGAATAGAACTTACTCTCCATACTGAAACTCGATAAAATAATGTTCTGTTCAACATCATATGGAACATTAGGCAATATCAATTTCCATTGCCTGACTCAGTATCACCAATTTCCACAGAAGCTTGCTGCCTTTCTCACCCCTAAATTAGAACCATGCCAAATTAAAATAACCTTGTTTCTTCACACTTGTGATTGGTATTGCTGACCCCTTGTTCAGAAGTTCAGTTCTGCAGTGCTAAAACCTAACTCTAGTCATTCTAGATTTCTCCTCATGTGCCTCACTAGCAAACCCATTTAGGTTGAACAGGAAATCACTGCACGGTTTATACTTTCTGATACGGATATCATCAAAAAACTTCAAATGTTTTCTTTATTTGATTGCTTATTTTTTTTTCTTCTTCATGTTTTTCTTTGTTGGATCTATTGTATATGTGCCACCTAAAATACTTTTCAGAAGTAGGTGATGTATAAATAATGAGATAAATAAGATAGAGATAAAATTTGTTAAAGAGAGTAAATTTATAATAGCAGAATCTGGACTAGAATACATTTTGTTCTTGTCAGTCTCAGTTTAGTTCTCTTTTCATTGTACTACATTGGTTCTTAAACCTTTAAGAAGAATTTTTATCATTAAAATAGTATCTTGTGATAGTCATTCTATGGAAAAAATACCATTTTAATTATTTTTAAACATATCCAGAGGCGCAGAATTCTAAGATGGTCCCTAGGATTCTGCACCTGGTGTGCACTTCCTGTAGCATTCCCTCTCCTTGAGTGCAAGTATGACCTGTGAATATGACAGATGGTTTCTCCTGTGATTAAGTTATCCTATATGACAAAGATGAGGGATTTTAAAGATGTAATTAACATCCCAAATCATTTGATTTTGTGTTAATCAAAAGGAAGATTACTCTGTGTGGGCCTGACTTAATCTGGTGAAAGTCCTTAAAATAGGACTTTCCAAAGTCCTATTCCAAAGACAGAGATTCTCCTGCTGGCTTTGATATAAGTGTGATGTTGTGAGAGTGACAGTAAAAGGCCTGGTGCTAAGAAATTGTGGGGTCCTCTAGGATCAGAAAGCATCCTGCAGTCATCCAGAAAGCGAGACTTTATTGCCACAGTGACGAAAAACTGATTTCTGCCAACAACCTGAATGAACTTGGAAGACTTCTTCCAGCTTAAACCCTAATTGATATCCTAAGCAAGAAACTGAGATAATATGCACCTGGACTCACTCATGACCCACAGTAACTGTGAGATAATAAATATATAATGTTTTAAGCTACCAGGTCTGCAATAGTTTGTTATATAATATTATGAAACTAATACAGTACCTCTTTGAAAATATCCTACACATATTTCACTTATATCATAGAACCCATTGAAGATTCTTTGAAGAGCTAGAAGTATATCATCCTTAAACACTTTTTTAACATTTTAAAAGCTTCTGTAATTGTCACTGATTTTATAATATTTACATTTCTCCCTATCTCAAGTTGATTTTATTATGTCGTATCTCTTATAGTTTGTTGGTAATTCAGATTTGAATAATACTTCCTACCAGTCTATTCATTATTGGTCTTGTGCTAGTCTCAAAAACAGTGAAGGATGTGGAATTTTAGCTTACTTGTAACCTAAGTTGCTAGCCTGCCATGATTTCATAGATTCTAGCAGAGAGCAGAGACTCTGGGGCAAGAGACAATGGATTTTATTATTTATAGCACAGCAGCAAGCATGAGTTTCATGTTTGCATCACTTACCCTCAACTCTCAAGTGTCCTATGTATGTTGCTCACAGAATGAGTCTGTGTCATAGCTGAGGAACTCTGATCTTTAGCTGGGCTGCTAGAAACCTGCCAGTCTTTCCCCAGTGAAAGACATTACATTTGTTATTTTTGAAAACATATCTGTTTTTTGCTTCTGAAGTAGACATTTTCTCTGTCTTCCAAAGCTTTTTGTTCTACAAACATTCTTGGAAGGACATTCCTGAACAAAACCTGAAATACCTCTTCTCAGAAGACATACAGAAATGTGAGAGATATGGAGAATTTTCTCTCATCAGCTACTAAGTTCTGTACTTGCCTTCTTAAAAAATTTTACTTTACAATGAAAATTTAGATTTTTAGTTACTTTAGTGAAGCATTTATAATTTTTGCCTATATTCTGCTGCTTTTTGAAGTGCAACTCAATAATTTTAATACACTAAATTGACATTAAGATGCATCCATTTATATTTTCAGGTAATATTCTCTTTACATTCCAACCCTGGCTCACAGAGAATAGCATGTTCCCTCACTATTCCTTCTCTTCTTTTCATCTGTTTAACCTGAAGATCAGCTGAGTAAGTGGATAAAAAAATCTGCTCTACAGGGCTGGCCAAACCCAGAAGCTAAATCTGAGTAACAAGTTCTAGATTCAAGCTATGGAGAGAATGTACCTCAATGTAATAAAGGCCATATATGACAAGCCCACAGCTAACATCATACTCAATGGTAAAAAGCTAAAAGCATTTTCTCTAAGATCAGAAACAAGACAAAGATGCCCACTCTCACCACTTTTACTTAACATAGTATTGGAAGTCCTAGCCACAGCAATCAGACAAGCAAAAATCCAAATTGGAAAGGAAGAAGTAAAACTGCCACTGTTTGCAAATGACATGATACTATACATAGAAAATCCTAAAGACACCACTGAAAAACTACTAGAACTCATCAATGAATTCAGTAAAGTTTCAGGATACAAAATTAATATACAGAAAGCTGTTGCATTTCTATACACTAACAACAAATCAGAAAGAGAAATTAAGAAAGCAATCCAATTTACAGTTGCATCAAAAAGAATAAAATACATAGGAATAAATCTAACCAAGGAAGTAAAACACCTGTACTTGAAAAATTATAAGACACTGATGAAAGAAATTGAAGAAGACACCAACAAATGGAAAGATATACCATGTTCATGGATTGGAAAAATTAATATTGTTGAAATAAACATATTTAACAAGGCAATCTACAGATTCAATGCAACAGCTATAAAAAAACCAATGACATTTTTGAACTAGAACAAATAATTCTAAATTTTGTATATAAACACACACACACACACACACACAAACCCAAAATCCAAAGCAATCTTCAGAAAGAAGAGCAAAACCATAGGTATCATGTGCCCTGATTTCAAACTATGCTACAGAGCTACAGTAATCAAAACAGTATGGTACTGGCACAAAAACAGACATACAGATCAATGGAACATAATAGACAGCCCAGAAATGAACCTATGCTTATATGGTCAATTAGTCTACAACAAAGAAGGCAAGAATATACAATGGGGAAAAGACAGCTCTTCAATAAATTGTGTTGGGAAAGCTGGACAAATACATGCAAAAGAATCAAACTGGACTACTTTTTAACATCATATACAAAAATAAACTCAAAGGGGATTATAAACTTAAATGTAAGACCTGAAACCATAAAACTCCTATAAGAAAACATAGCAGTATGTTCTTTGATATTGGTCTCAGCAATATTTTTTTTGGACATGTCTTCTAAGGCAAGGGAAACAAAAACAAAAATAAACAAATGGAACTATATCAAACTAAAAAGATTTGCACAGCAAAGGAAACTATCAAAAAAAAAAGAAAAGGCCTCATACTGAATTCAGAGAAGATATTTGCAAAGCATATATTGGATAAGGTGTTAATATCTAAAATATACAAAGAACTCAGCCTATCCACCAGAGGGTAGAGAGCAGAAGCAAGAAGAACTACAATCCTGCAGCCTGTGGAATGAAAACCACATTCACAGAAAGATAGACAAGATGAAAAAGGCAGAGGACTATGTATCAGATGAAGAAACAACATAAAACCAGAGAAAAACAACTAAATGAAGTAGAGATAGGCAATCTTCGAGAAAAAGAATTCAGAATAATGATAGTGAAGATGATCCAGGACCTCGGAAAAAGAATGGAGGCAAAGATCGAGAAGATGCAAGAAATGTTTAACAAAGAACTAAAAGAATCAAAAGACAAACAAACAGAGATGAATGATACAATAACTGAAATGAAAAATACACTAGAACAGGGGCTTCTCTGGTGGCGCAGTGGTTGAGAATCTGCCTGCTAATGCAGGGGACACGGGTTCGAGCCCTGGTCTGGGAAGATCCCATATGCCGGGGAGCAACTAGGCCCATAAGCCACAACTACTGAGCCTGCGTGTCTGGAGCCTATGCTCCGCAACAAGAGGGGCCGTGATAGTGAGAGGCCTGTGCGCCGCAATGAAGAGTGGCCCCCACTTACCACAACTAGAGAAAGCCCTCACACAGAAACAAAGACCCAACACAGCAAAAATAAATAAATTAATTAATAGACTCCAACCCCCAACATCTTAAAAACAAACAAAAAAAAACACTAGAAGGAATCAATAGCAGAATAACTGAGGCAGAAGAATGGATAAGTGACCTGGAAGACAGAATGGTAGACTTCACTGACATGAAACAGAATAAACAAAAAAGAATAAAAAGAAATCAAAACAGGGGCTTCCTTGGTGACTAAGTGGTTAAGAATCCGCCTGCCAATGCAGGGGACACAGGTTCGAACCCTGGTCTGGGAAGATCCCACACGTGCAGAGCAACTAGGCCCATGTGCCACAACTACTGAGCCTATGTGCCACAAATACTGAAACCCGTGTGCCTAGAGCCTGTGCTCCACAACAAGAGGAGCCATCACAAAGAGAAGCCTGCACACCGCAACAAAGAGCAGCCTCCGCTCGCCACAACTAGAGAAAGCCCACGTGCAGTGATGAAGATCCAATGCAGCCAAAAATAAATAAATTTATACTTTAAAAAAAGAAATGAAGACAGCCTACGAGAACTCTGGGACAAATTAAATTCACCAACATTTGCATTATAGGGGTCCCAGAAGAAGAGAGAGAGAAAGGACCCGAGAAGATATTTGAAGAGACTATAGTTGAAAACTTCCCTCACGTGGGATAGGAAATAGGTACCCAAATCCAGGAAGTGCAGAGAGTCCCAGGCAGGATAAACCCAAGAAGAAACACACCAAGACACACAGTAATCAAACTGACAAGAATTAAAGACAAAGAAAAATTATTAAAAGAAATAAGGGAAAATAACATACAAGGGAACTCCCATAAGGTTAACAGCTGATTTCTCAACAGAAACTCTACAAGCCAGAAGGGAGTGGCACGATATATTTAAAGTGATAAAAGGGAAGAACCTACAACTTAGATTACTCTACCCAGCAAGGAGCTCATTCAGATTCAATGGAGAAATCAAAAACTTTACAGAGAAGCAAAAGCTAACAGAATTCAACACTACCAAGCCAGCTCTACAACAAATGCTAAAGGAACTTCTCTAAGCAGGAAACACAAGAGATGAAAAGGACCTACAAAAACATCACCAAAACAATTCAGAAAACGGTAATACGAACATACATATTGATAATTACCTTAAATGTGAATGGATTAAATGCTCCAACCAGAAGACAAAGGCTCACTGAATAGGTACAAAAACAAGACCCATATATATGCTGTCTACAAGAGACCCACTTCAGACCTAGGGACACATACAGACTGAAAGTGAGGGGATGGAAAAAGATATTCCACGCAAATGGAAATCACAAGAAAGATGGAGTAATCAAGAATAGGGCTTCCCTGCTGGCGCAGTGGTTGAGAGTCCGCTTGCCAGTGCAGGGGATGCAGGTTCGTGCCCTGGTCCGGGAAGATCCCACGTGCCGCGGAGTGGCTGGGCCCGTGGGCCATGGCCGCTGGGCCTGCACGTCCAGAGCCTCTGCGCCATAGCGGGAGAGGTCACAGCAGTGAGAGGCCGTGTACAGCAAAAAAAATATCAAGAATGTTACAAGAGACAAGGAAGGACACCAAATAATGACCAAGGGATGAATCCAAGAAGAAGATATAACAATTATAAATATTTATGCACCCAACATAGGAGCATCTCAATACATAAGGCAACTGCTAACAGCTCTAAAAGAGGAAATCGACAGTAACACAATGATAATGGGGGACATTAACACCTCACTTACAACAACGGACAGATCATCCAGACAGAAAATTAATAAGGAAACACAAGTTTTAAATGACACAATAGACCAGATAGATTTAATTGATATTTATAGGACATTCCATCTGAAAACCGCAGATTACACTTTCTTCTCAAGTACACATGGAACATTCTCCAGGATAGATCACATCTTGGGTCACAAATCAAGTCTTGGTAATTTTAAGAAAACTGAAATCATATCAAGCATCTTTTCTGACCACAACACTATGAGATTAGAAATCAGTTACAGGGGATAAAAAGTAAAAAATACAAACACATGCAGGCTAAACCATACGTTACTAAATAAGCAAGAGATCACTGAAGAAATCAAAGAGGAAATCGAAAAATACCTACAGACAAATGACAATGCAAACACAAGATCCAAAACCTATGGGATGCAGTAAAAGCAGTTCTAAGAGGGACATTTATAGCAATACAATCTTACCTCAAGAAACAAGAAAAATCTCAAGTAAACAATCTAACCTTACACCTAAAGGAACTAGAGAAAGAAGAAACAAAACCCAATGTTAGTAGAAGGAAAGAAATCATAAAGATCAGATCAGAAATAAATGATATAGAAACAAAGAAAACAATAGCAAAGATCAATAAAACTAAAAGCTGGTTCTTTGAGAAGATAAACAAAATTGATAAACCTTTAGCCAGACTCTCCATGTAAAGGAGGGAGAGGACTCAAATCAATAAAATTAGAAATGAAAAGGGAGAAGTTACAATGGACACTGCAGAAAAACAAAGCATCCTAAGAGACTACAAGAAACTCTATGCCAATAAAGTGGACAACCTAGAAGAAATGAATAAATTCTTAGAAAGGTATAACCTTGCAAGACTGAACCAGGCAGCAAGCAATAGAAAATATGACCAGACCAATCACAAGTAATGAAATTGAAACTGGATTAAAAATCTTCCAACAAACAAAAGTCCAGGACCACATGGCTGCACAGGTGAATTCTATCAAATATTTAGAGACGAGCTAACACCCATTCTTCTCAAACTCTTCCCAAAAACTGCAGAGGGAGGAACACTCCCAAACTCATTCTATGAGGCCACCATCACCCTGATACCAAAACCAGACAAAGATAGTAATAAAAACAAAATTACAGGCCAATATCATTGATGAATATAGATGTAAAAATCCTCAACAAAATACTAGCATCAGAATCCAACAACACATTAAAAGGATCATACAACATGATCTAGTGGGATTTATCCCAGGGATGCAAGGCTTCTTCAATAAAAAATAATAATAAAAATAAAATAAAATAAAATATACAAAGAACTCATACAACATCACAAAAATAAATATCTCGATTGAAAAAGGGGCAGAATACCTGAATAGACATTTTTCCAAAGAAAACATACAGATGGCCAAAGGGCACAGGAAAAGATGGTCAACATCACTAATCATGAGGAAAATGCAAACCCAAACCACAAGGAAATATCACCTCACACCCTTCAGAATAGGGGTGAACTAGAATAACAAATGTTATTTTGTTATTTAAAAGAACTAGAATTTCTTTAAATTCTAATAAATAAATATTATTTATTTGTTATTTAAAATAACTAGAATAACAAATGTTGGTGAGTATTTGGAGAAAAGGGAAACACTGTGCACAGTTGGTAGAAATGTAAACTGATGCAGCCACTATGAAAAATAATATGAAGATTCCTCAAAAAAATTAAAAATAGAACTACCATATCATCCAGCAATTTCACTTCTGGGTATTTTCCCAGTATTTTTCCAAATAAAACAAAAAGTCTAATTAGGAAAGATATATGCACATATTTTCAATCTTTAAAAAGTTTTCATGTAAAACTTTTGTTTCAGAAGCAATCTGTATTTGTCATTCTGTAAATATTGTTATTTAAAAACAAAACTGCATTTTTTACAACAGCCAAGACATGGAAAAAACCTAAGTATCTATCAATAGATAAATGGATAAAGAAAATGTGATATATATATATATATATACACACACACACACACACACACACACACACACACACACACACACAATGGAGTATTAACCAGTGATAAAAAAGGAGAGCCTTCTGTTTGCAACAACGTGGATATAACTTGAAAGCATTATGCTAAGTGAAATAAGTCAGTGAGAGGACAAATACTGTATGATCTCACTTACATGTGGAGTCTAAAAAAACAAAACAAAACAACAACAAAGCTAAACTCATAGGTAGAATAGATTGGTAGTTGCCAGAGGCAGGGGATTGGGGGTGGGTGAAATGGGTGAAGGGGGTCAAACCTCCAGTTATAAAATAAATTAAGTCCTGGAGATATAATATACAGCATGGTTACTTATAATAATTATGTATGCTATAGTTGAAAGTTGCTAAGAGAGTAGACCTTAAAAGTTCTCATAACAAGGAAAAAAGTTATAACTACTTGTGATGATACGTTGCCTAGACTTATTGTGGTGATTATTTTGTTTTATATATATATATATATATATATATATAATCATTATATTGTACACCTGAAACTAATATTATAATACTATGTATCAGTTATATCTTAATAAACTGAATAAACAAATACTATTATATCACTATATGGTCTCTAGAAAAAAATATATAAGCCTTATCTTCAACAATACTAATTTTACTTTATTCACAGTACTTGACATCTTCCAATATAGTTAACATATTTTGATTAGTCTTATTGTTTTTCTTTTTTTTCTGTTACTTTTAGTAGAATGTAAGCTGTATGAGAGTGTGCCTCTTTGTCTATTCACTGCCATATCGTCACCACTGAGAAAAGTGCCCATAAATATGTGTGAAGTAAATAAAAAGCCCAATTTTTTTTTACTAAATTAGGTTATAGTTTTTAAAAATTCACGGTATCATAGTTAACTTATTGTTCTTTTCTTTTTTCCAAAAGTCCTTATAATTTGTACCTTCTTCTCAAGGTAATCATTTCTCCAATGAGAAAATAATAACTAAGAGTGGATTTTCTGTGTGTGTTTTTAATTGAGTTCTCCTAGAGATATAAAGCTTACTCCAAGTGAAATGTTTTAATTCAATTAAATTAATAAAAGAATTTGGGAAGGTGAGATTTTCTGATGTTCTATAAGTCATGGATGGGAGATGGTTAATTAATTAAGCCATTCATAAGGTCAGGCACTGAGCACCTCTAACATTTTAATTACCTTGTCAATATTTTCCACATTTTTAAAAGGAATCCCCTTTTTTAATATATCTTCAATTTTTTTCCTCTTAATTCTTGGGCAAATTTAATGCCATCATATTAGAAAGTTCTCTTTAAAATAAACACAATTCAAATGTCAAAAGAAAGATTTCTGCTGTTTTTAAATTGTTAAATTTTTGTGTAATGAGAAGGCTGTACAAAGAACAGCTTCTTATATAATAATTTGTATATTCAGCATCTCTGTAGAAGCAAGAAAACCAAACAAAAACCAGACAACTAAAAGGAAAAAAGGGACTTCCCTGGTGGTCCAGTGGCTAAGACTCTACACTCCCAATGCAGGGGGCCCAGGTTCGATCCCTGGTCAGGGAACTAGATCCCACATGCCACATCTAAGAGTTTACATGCTGCAACTAAGAGTTCACATGTCACAACTAAAGAGTTCGCATGCCACAACTAAAAGATCCTGCATGCCGCAACAAAGATCCCACTTGCTACAACTAAGACCGAGGCAGCCAAATAAATAAATAAATAAATAAATTTTTCTTTTTTTTAAAGGAAAAGAAACAATATGAGCCAATAACAAATGATAATTTGACTTTCATTAAAATTTAGTTTCAAGAAACCATCCACTTTCATTTCTGCTTTATATAATGAGTGTTATGCCAAATTCAATTAAATCATGACATTAATTTGTGGAGTTGGACAAATTCAACTAGAAAATTTTACAATTCCTCAAACACATAATAAATAAACCTCTCAACATTGTAGAGAAAGTTGTCATATATTTACTATATCTGTTACTGTCTGAAATAAATTAACTTTTTATATCTTACAAAGTAATTATCTAGACAGAAAAATATACAATAGTGATTTTTCTTTCTAAAATTTTCAATAACTTGAGAAGAACCAGAATTCATGACACAAAAATACTTAATGAATCATACATTAATATTAATGCAGTCCTCTGGGAAGGGATGGAGTTAATAAAAGGCTCGCAAAACTTTTCTCCTAGCTTAATTTCAAATAAAAAAGTATTTAGAAGATTGTTTCTGTAATGCATACAAAATAGAAATGAAAAGACGAATTTTGATTTTGTCTTTTTTCTCACAAGTCAGGTGTTCATTTTTGCTGAAAAAAACAATCACTTGGGGGAAATTAATTTTATCATTTTAATTCAGTGAATTGTGAATTCTACACTTCCTTGATTTCATCCAATAAGAAATTAGAAAGATGACCTGCACCACAAATTTTATTGAACTTAAGAAAAAGATAAGATTTGAACTAATTCAGAGATCATATTTACCCATATCCCACTGGATTAAGAAGGAAATGAAATGTGGATTCATGGTCTTTTAAATCACTAATATGAAACATTAGCAGAACTACCTTTAAATCCATAACCAGGATTGTGTTAAATGGGTGATATATTTCCATCCCAAAACATTCATCCAATAGCATATTAACCAAATCAAATTTGTTTAAAATGCATATTTTATATCTAGGATTTAGAATACTTATGCAGAACCAGCTAGATGAAAGGTGGTAACCAGAAAAAGAAAAGGAGATTAAGTGAAGTCAAGACAATCATCTAATCCAGCAAATTATTTTTATAGAGGAGCAAAGCAAGACCTGGAGATTAAATGGTTCATACTTATCTTCATTAGACCCAATCTAGGACTCTGAATTCTCAATAAAGTCTTGAATTTAAAAAAAAAAATTCTAATACACGAAATAAGAATTTAACACAAACATCTGAGATATAAGTGCTTAAAACTATATTATCTCTTCCCAGTGGTGTGCGGAAGCCCCCTTGTCCTGCCTTACAGGAGTTGATTTTTAAATTTTCAGAAATCTTGCAAGAGTTTTTAAATACAGCCATTGTTTAAAATTAAATTATCTAAATTTACAATTAAGTGGTATTAAAATAAAAATAATAATTACTTAAAACTCATCACTCCCTAATTATTTTATTACATTTTTGCTATCATCTATGGTCTTGACATTATCATATCTTTTAAATCTTGTGGTGGAACGATTGTATAATGGTGTGCTATGGCGCATCTCTTTCAACTCTGTATTCATTGGCATTACGTTGGTAGCTGAAAATTGGCCATGATGAGAGGATTTTTTCATGGAAATAAAAAGACACTCTAAATCAGGGCTTGATTTATTATCTTATTGATTGTCTAGACTTAAAAAAATGATTGAGAAAATGTTAATATTATAGGTTAAACTTAAAAGTGTGCCATCTCTATGGTTGTTGCATTATGAATTATACAAAAAATTGAGGAAATATACTTCCATATTTCAAGAATTCTTGACAGATTCAGCAAATAAATGGCTCGGTTCATTAACAAACAAGGAAAGTTCTGACATGCATCTTCATCATCTCACTTTCATCTATCTATCACCCTCCTTAAAATGAGAATCAAGCAACGAATCTTTATACAAAACAAACTTCAAAGACCCTAAAATCATTTTAATTTTATAAGACATATTATTTTTGTTTGTTTTGTTTTGTTTTGTTTTGTTTTTGTTTCATTTCCTTCAGTAAAGACACACACAAAAAAGAGCCTGTATCTCTGTTACTCTGTGTCCTCTAGGTTACAGCCCTTCACTGATCTTCTGGGTGTTTGCCTTATTTCCCCTATCATCTTCCTTTCACTTCTCTTTCCACTGCTTCAGATTTTTTCCTCATTATCACCATAATTTACTGTCAAAACCATGGATATAATTGTGTAAATCCTCCCATCTCCCCTTGAGAGATGTCCCTTATTAAGATGTCCTTATTGACTTAATAAAGATGTCCCTTATTAAGTCAAAAAAAGGAAATAAAACTAACAAAAAGCAACTCTAACAATTTAACATGACATACTACACTGGGGTTGGCAAACTTTTCCTGTAAGAACATTGTCGGTTCTACAAGCCATACACTTTAATGTCACAACGACTCTACTCTGCTGATGTAATATGAAAGCAGTCATAGACAATACATAGAAGTATGAGTGTGGCTGTGTTAAAATCCAATTTTATTTATGAAAACAAGCCGTGGGCCAGATTTGCCCTAGAGTCATAATCCGTTGTCCCCAGTACTAGACCTTTGTAACCTGGTCCCAACATATTAACCAGATTTATCTCCTATCAATTCTATCTGAGCATCCTAAGTACAAGAAATAATCAAATGCCAGTTAGCTCCTAAATCTATCACATACTTTTCCATTTTATTGCTCTATGCTATTTCCTTTGTTTTATTCATCTCTGCACCTGCACCCATTCTTCTCAAGGATAAGAGAAGGAAAACTGCATGAAAGTGCTGTATATGTTTCTGTCTTGAAATTTTACTTAACAGCTGAATCATTTTTTAGGGAAAGTAATTAAGGAAGAGAAATAAGTAGGAGTCGAGGGAAAATAATAACATATGTTTGGAATATGTTAATTCTTTTAGAAATCTTTTAATCAGGTTTAGATGTCCAGAAGAAGTTAGATGACTCAGAAATCAAAGGAACTATCTTCAGTATTATCATAATGTAAATGCTAAAAAGCCATAGGATACTCCAACATGTAAAGAACTTAGAAGTTATCAGTTCTATTTTTACTACAAGAAAAGCCGGACAAACTGAAAATTAACTACTATTCTTGGACACATCAGGTTTCTGAGGTCACAAGGCTAACAACCACCCCAATATCTGGAGACACAGGTTTTCAATGGGCTGAATTGTGTTCCCCACCCCCACAAAATATGTGTTGAAGTGTGCCATCTCTATGGTTGTTGCATTATGAATTATACAAAAATTCATAATGTGGCCTCATAATGTGGCCTTATTTGAAAATAGCACCTTTACAGAGTTAATCAAGTTAAAATAAAATCATTAGAGTGGACCCTAATCCAAGAAAGTAATGTAGAGTGATAAAGTGAGACATTGAAAGCTAGAATAATATTTAAAAGAATCTGAAAAATGAATTATTGGTTAAAATCATAACACACCATCTAAATAAAATTGATTCCTATTCTAAGAAAGCAAGTCAATCCTAAAGATCTAGAGAAACCTCTGAACAATCTAAAGTGTTTCACCTAGTTTTTGAGTTGCAGTTTAAAGTAATTTTAAAAAGATTTATAGAAACTATTTGGTTATTACTGAGTAAGAAGTCAGAATTTGAAGTCCTTGTGTATTATACCAATTGCTTCAGATTTCTCACTGAAACTAATCTTTGTGTTATGTTCTAAAGTCATACTGCCATCTTGGTCCTGGAGGATAATGTATTTGTGAGAGTGACAGCTTACAGAAGTGGTACACTAAAGAAAGGTTTAATTTTTGGAAATTTGAGTTGTAGATGATTTTATGTATATTATTGCTTAGTTGGAGAGTTGCAGTTTACTCATATCCCAGAATATTGACAACTGTATAGAGGCATTATCAAATGTTATCCAACTGAAGAACATCATATGTAGACTCATTTATTTGTCTTTGGAAAATAAAGAATTGTCATATGATCTATAATGGTTAGAAAAATATAAATATTTTAACAATCAATTTGACTTTAATCCAGCTAATAACAGGGATTTTAAGGAAAACAACTAAATAAAAATTAGATGTTCCCTTGAGAAATGAATCAAAGGAGGGAAAAGAGGTAACAGAATTTATCACACAGTAGGGACTCAGTAAATTTTTCTGACTGGTGTGAAAATATGATAAAAGGACTTACTTGATATATACTATTGATAGAACTGAAATGAAGTAATAAATAATTTAAACCAGGTATTTTTATGTAGTGTGGATTATGAGCCAAATGGACTGGGATCAGTTCAAGAAAACCTAACATTTTTGTGCCAGGTGAAATGCACTGGGCCTTGAAGCATTCTGGCAAATATCAGATTGAAAATGAATCATCCATTTTCAGGTGCAGTGGGTCTAGATTTGGTCAACCTATCATAATAAAGGACCTTCAGCCAGAGGAACTCTCAAAGAGTGGTTCAAGATCTTCAAGGTTTATGAATGGTTCCACAGATGCATCATAAGTTTGTGACGTGATACATTATGTGTATCATACTAGGAAAAAAAAAAAAAGAAGATACATCTTGAACATTGGGTTACCAGAGGGAAGGATGGGGGGTGGGAGGGATAGACTGGCAGTTTGGGATTGACATGTACACTCTGCTATATTTAAATAGATAACTAACAAGGACATACTGTACAGCACAGGGAACTCTGCTCAATACTCTGTAATAGCCTAAATCAGAAAAGAATTTGAAAAAGAATAGATTCATGTATATGTATAACTGAATCACTTTGCTGCATACCTGAAACTAACACAACATTGTAAATCAACTACATCTCAATATAAAATAAAACAACAACAACAAAAAACTTAGTATAGGGCTTCCCTGGTGGCACAGTAGTTGAGAATCTGCCTGCCAATGCAGGTGACACGGGTTCGAGCCCTGGTCTGGGAAGATCCCACATGCCGCGGAGCAACTGGGCCCGTAAGCCACAACTACTGAGCCTGAGCATCTAGAGCCTGTGCTCCGCAACAAGAGAGGCCACGATAGTGAGAGGCCCATGCACCGCGATAAAGAGTGGCCCCCACTTGCCGCAACTAGAGAAAGCCCTCGCACAGAAACAAAGACCCAACACAGCCAAAAAAATAAAATAAATAAATAATAATAAAAAAAACAAAAACAGTATAAAAAAATAAGGTACATCTCATTAAAAGTAACTAGACACTTGGAACCTTCTTAAATACTTTGAGAGTTTTAAGTAAAAGAGACCACCACTGCTCTAGGACATTTCTGGACTTTTGGGCATCGTTGTCTGAACATCTTTTTCTAGCAGAAAACAAAAGGAGTAAACATTATGTTGTTTTTTTTAATCACATGAGTGAAATCCAAGCAAAAAAGAAAATCTATCTGTAAGGAGCTATGAATATGTAAGTGGCAATGAATTATACTGAATTCTTACACTTCAGGGCTATAAACCCATAAGAGGTAGCTTAGATCTCAAGATTACAGTGGGTGCTATGTTCATATGGTAAGATGTTAGAATAAGTTGATTTAATCACATCTGTTTAATGTAATTTGAAAAGCTTTTTGAAACAATTTCAAAAATAAGTAATAATGTCAGGGTTTGAAGTTGAATTGGGACGACCTTGCACAGCTATACTGATAAGATTAGTGCTAACACCAGCCTGCTCAAAATTTATACACATACCCAGGTTTTTATGAAAATTAATTTCTGAAGTTGCTGTGTTTATCAACTTTCTGGCCCAAGGTCAACTGAGGACCCAACTTAGTTCTTAAAGCATGAAGTGCTAATTATGCTTTTTCCCCAACTTTAATAAAGGTGAAAAATATTGGCAGTTACAGTTTTACAAAATTTGATCTGTCTTTAGGAAGATTTACATATTTTGGAGTATTCGGCTAAAACTTTACACTGTTAAATTTTTATACTCCTATTGTGAGTTTGAAGGCATGATACTTAGGGAAAACTTTTGAATAAAATTATGTATTACTATAAATGATGCTAGGGTAAATAAGCTGCATGATTTTAACAACTGTTTTATAATTATCTCCTACTTTAATGAATGCAATTCTAATAGTGTCATTAATTATAAAGTAAGTAAAAATATTGATGCTACCATAAAAATGCAGTTTCAGATTTTTATGTTTTAACTACTTGCAGACCAATAGTTGGAGGTGACACAGAGAAAGCATTTCTACTCTGCTCTCTATATTAGTTTCCTAGGGCTGCCATAACAAAGTACCACAAACTGGGTGGCTGAAACAACAGAACTGTATCTCCCGGTTCTGGAGGCTAGCAGTCTGAAATCAAGATGTCAGCAGGACCATGTTCTCTCTGAAAGCTGTAGGACAATCCTGCCTTGCTTCTTTCTAGCTTCTGGTGGTTTACCAGCAGTCTTTAGAATTTCTTGGATTACTGAAGTATCACTCCAGTTCACTCTTTTCTCATGGTTTGTTCCCTGTTTCTGTTTTCACATGGTACTCTGTTGAGAATAGCAATAGTCATGTCAAATTAAGGTCCCACCCCACTTCATCCCACCTATAACTTCATCTTAACTACACCTGCAACAATCCTATTTCCAAATAAGGTTACATTCTGAGGTGCTGGGGGCTAGTGCTTCAATATAAATTTTGGGGGGGTACACAATTCAACCCGTAACATCCTCCCCTTGTAACAAGAGGAAAGAAATAAAAAGAGATACAGACAGACAGAAAGAATGAGAAAGGGAAGGAGAAAGGGAGGGAGAAGAAAGGAAAAGAGACCTTCACAATTCAAACCACAAGTGACAAATTTTAGTCATCATATAGAGTGATATCTGGTCTGAGTCCAGGGAGGATAGATGGATGGATGGATAGGTAAGTAGATAGATAGATAGATAGATAGGCAGATAGAGAGACCTACATTAGGAAAACCAGAATTCCCTTATTTTGAAAGATATTCCTTGGGTAAATGAGAAGGACACAATCTGAGTATCACTAAGCCCATCTTTATACTAAAGATGAGCTGATCAACTGAATAAAAATCATTGTAAATATGCTGTCTGGCAGCAGCCCGTCAGGAGAAATGCAAGGCAAGGTAAAAGAAATGAAAAGAATAATCACCAAACAACCATGGAAATATTTCACCACACACTGGATTTTACTGCTAGTTGGGCCGACCTCCTGCTCATATTTAAGAGGAGAAAACAGATCAGTGAAAGAAGACATGACTCCAGCCCAAAAGGCACTGTGTATATAATAATAATGTTTTCTGAAACACTGTATGAAAAAAGCAATAAAGGTTCCTCCCCTGAGCCACACTCTGACCCCACAGAAATTTTTATAACTGGACTGATTTAAGACAACTTCTGTAAAAAAAATCAGTACTTATAAAAAGATGATTTTGTGTGATAGTACAAAATTAGTTGAAGAAAACTTAATATCATCAATCATTGCTTCATGACAATAAAAAGAACCATGTGCTTCTTTATGGGTCCAATGAAATTAAAGAAACCTGATCTTTTTAAATAAAATATTGAAGATGAGGTAGGGTAGATATTGAGATAACAAAAGCACAGTATGATAGATACTCTACGTGCCAAGCAATAATCTAAATTTATTGTTCAACCCTATGATGTAGTTAAATCCGAATCCACAGATGAGAAAACCAATAAACAGAGAATGTAAATAACTTGTCCAGGTCAAACATCCAGCAAGTAAGAGATCTAGGATTTAAACTTGGGCAGTCTAAATAAGGTGGATGTGAAATGTTAATGTAATTTGCATTTCCTGATTCCTCATGAGGTTGAGAATCTTCATTAAGTTTATTGGCATGACAGGTTTCCTTTTCTGTAAAATGCCTGTTCATGTACTTTGTCTATTGTTTTGATTGGGTTGCTTGCTTTTTATCAATTAATTTTTCTAACTATGTTCTAAGTACTCAGTGTTTTGTTAGTTAAATATGTTGCACACATCTCCCAGTCTGTAGCTTGCCTTTTCATTTTGGTTGAAGAGAGGATTTGTTTGTTTTTGTGTTAATGTAGTAAAATGTATTTGTCTTTTCCAAAACAAAAAACAAACAAAAAAAAACTTGGGCAATCTAGCTCCACAGTCCATCGTCTGTACCATTGTGTCATACTGTCTTTATTGATACCAAAATCAACTTCACTTCATTCAAGAAAGAAATGGAATGCAAAAACAAAGTTAATAAAGAACTAAACATTACTTTAAAAGCAGAATTATTTTCTTCATTTAATTAACCAAAATTGGCCTCTCCATACCTTCCTGAACCAATCACTGGTGAGAAGGATAAATTAATCATCTTGGGTGGAAAGAATATTTTAAGAGCGTAGGCCACAATATTTCCTAGTAATTCATTTTTTAATATATACTCCATTTCAAATTGGAGCAGTAAATAGTTAACATTAAAGGAGCTTAAATTTGTAGAGCAACATATACAGCAGCCTAAGAGGGAACACGAAGGCAGAATACAGAGGATCACCAAGAGAGCTATAACATTAGATAAAGGTCAAGGAGAGCCACAGCTCCACAGCAGGATTCTTCTATGTATATATTCCTAATTCGACAGTGACCAAATATCACTCCATTAATTATTTTTATCATCTTTTAAAAATCCAAATTTGAAGGAGCAAATTGAGATACAAATAGATAATAGAGTGGGTGGAATGTAAACTGACTTCCACAAGTAATAATTTATCAGTGGTCAGAGTGGGGAGAAAATAAATTTGGGGCACTCTGGACAGCATGTTGTCTTAACTGAGTTCTATGTCTGTGTTACAGATGTTAAAATAATACTAAAATATAGAGAATAAAATGTAGCATTCGTGGAGAAATATTTCTAAAACAATGTAGAATCATTACTCCTTATTTTGGAAAATACAAACATTTCAATGTTTCCTTCTACTGTTCCCTTTACTTACTCTTTTTTTTAATTAAAGTATAATTGATTTACAATATTACATTAGTTTCAGGTTACAGCACAGTGATTCGATATTTCTATACAATACGAAATGATGATCACAATAAATTTATTTACCATCTGTCACCACACAAAGTTATTACTATATTATTGGCTATATTCCCCATGCTGTACGTTACATCCTGTGACATTTATTTTATAACTGGAAGTTTGTACCTCTTAATCCCGTTCACCTATTTCACCGATTTCACCCACCCCCTCCCCTAGGAACCACCAGTTTCTTCTCTATATCTACGAGTCTAATTCTGTTATGTTTGTTTGTTTTGTTTTTTTAGATTCCACATATAAGTGAAATCATATGGTATTTGTCTATCTCTGATTTATTTCACATAGCATAATGGCCTCAAGGTCCACCCATGTTGTTGCAAAGGGAAAGATTTCATTCTTTTTTGGCTGAGTTATACTCAATTGTGTGTGTGTGTGTGTGTGTGTGTGTGTGTGTGTGTGTGTATACCATATCTTCTTTATCCATTCATCTATCAATCTACACTTAGGTTGCTTCTGTATCTTGGCTATTGTAAATAATGAGGAAATGAACATAAGAGTACAAATATCTTTTTGAATTACTGTTTTCATTTGCTTTGAATAAATAACCAGAAGTGGAATTGCTGGATCTCATGGTAGTTCTATTTTTAATTTTTTGAGAAACCTTTTTACTGCCTTCCATAGTGGCTGCACCAATTTACATTCCTACCAACAGTGCATGAGGGTTCCCTTTTCTCCACATCCCTGCCAACACTTGTTATTTCTTGTCCTTTTGATGATAGCCATTCTGACAGATGTGAGGTGATATCTCAGTGTGGTTTTGATTTGCATTTTCCTGATGATTAGTGTTGCTGAGCATGTTTTAATGTGCCTGTTGGCCATCTATATCTTCCTTGGAAAAATATCTGTGCAGGTCTTTGGCATACTTTTATTCAGATTGTTTGTGTTTTTTGATACTGAACTGTGTGGGTTCTTTATATAATTCAGATATTAACCCTTTATTGGATATATCATTTGCAAATAACTTCTCCCATTCAGTAGACTGCCTTTTTGTTTTGTTGAGAGTTTATTTCACTGTGCAAAAGCTTTTAAGTTTGATGTTGTCCTATTTGTTTATTTTTGCTTTTGTAGCCCTTTCCTTAGGAGACACATCCAAAAAAAAATATCGCTAAGATGGATGTCAAAGAGCATATTGCCTACGTCTTCTTCTAGTAATTTTATGGTTTCAGGTCTTACAAATGTAAGACCTTACAAATGTAAGTCTTTCATCCATTTTGAGTTTATTTTTGTATATAATATGAGAAAGTGGTCCAGTTTCCCTCTTACGTATTCTTATCTAAGCTTCTGAATATGAACCAAACTGCACTGATACAGATTTTCTTGTTATAAAATTATTTGATAAAGCATAACTAGAATGAACTAATTTACATTAGTATTTATCATATGTCAATTATCAACCTATTTTTAACATATTATCTACATATGAATATGCTGCTAAGACCTTTATAAAAGAGTTACATTATTTTGTACCCAATTACTTCTCTCAGACACTGGGCTCTGTGTGTGTTCCCAGACTCTTTACAGACAGTGAATCTGTCCAAATGCACACAGGAAGATGTCTATAGCATGTAAAACATAAAAGTATATTGACTATAATTCTATAAAAATTACAAGTAATACATTCAAAGGTACACAATTTTTCACAGAGGACAGTCCGTAAATATTATATACATTTATTGAATGGGCAATTACTCGAAAGAAGTAAGGAAATCCTGTTATCAGTCAGTTCAGGAGACAGAATTAACATTAGTAACAGAAGAGAAAATCTCACATACAGAATAGTTAACTAGGTAAAAAGTTGTTAACAAGGCAGCATAAAAAGCAAGAAGGACACATTAAAATACCACAGAGGTAGAGATTTATGAACACAGTTACCAGGAATGTAGCTACCAAATCTAGGAATATGTATTTGCTTTCCATCACTGTATAACAAACTACCACTAATTTAGTAGCTTAAAAACACACACACACTTTCATTATTTCATGATTTCTGTCAGTCAGGAGTTAAGACATGACTTGTAAGTCCTCTGCTCAGGTCTCACAAAATTGCAATCAAGGTGTTGGGAGGATGGCCTTCCCAACTGGAACTCTTCAAGTACATTCAGATGGTTGACAGAGTTAGTTTCTCGCAGCTGTATGACTGAGGGCCTTGGGTCATAGAGGCCACCCCTCTCTATAGGAATTTTGCTACATGGTTGTTTGCTTCTTCTAGACCAGGCAGGACAGCAACTTTTAAGCACGTTCACCTGAATAAGAGCTACCCAGGAGATTTTCCTTTTGATTAACTGAAAATAAACTGATTTTGGACCTTAGAAACTTAGAAGCTTGGAGGAGTGGCTCCATGGAGATGAAACTCAGACCCTAAAGTGGGAATGCCAGCTGCCTGGTTCTGGTATCTCAGAAAGAAACATGATGAGGCTTTTCTGCAAGTTTCGGAAAATCTGTAAACAAAATTCAGCTGCTGCTTGGGGAAGCAGCTAACTCTGGTGCGGGTGAAGAAAAATTTTGAGGTAACACATAAAGGAGAAATAGGTAGCCCGAAGGAAGCAAAGAGAAAGGAATACATGCCTTCTTCTTCCTCCAGCCTTGCCAGAGCCTGTGGAGCCAGCTGGTATAGTACAGAATGCCTCACATGACAAAGTCTAGAAGGATGGGATTGGAGCTGAGAGATGACAGCTTATTAACTGACAGTCTACTCTTTTTGGTTTCTCTGCACCCATAGATCTCCTTCTACACATATTTGAACCTCCATAAAACACCAAAAACAACTCTTGTTTCTACTTAGCAAGATGCATCTGATCTTCATGCAAATAAGGACATTCATATTCTCTCCTTAAAATAAGGGTTTCTGGTAACTATATTCAAATCTTGCAATAAACCATAATGGAAAAGAATATGAAAAAGAATATATATATATATACACACACACACACACACATATATATATATAAATGAATCACTTTGCTGTACACCAGAAACTAACACAACAATGTAAATCAACTATAGTTCAATTTAAAAAAATGAGGGATGCAAACTTCCAACACTTACTGGATCCATCTCTGGAAGACAGTCATATTGTTCACTTCTAGTTTATATTAACTACTCCTCACATTCAGTTGCAGTCCAAAGAGAATATCCTGTTACCTGAAGACTAAATTGTATTGTTAACCTTCAACAAAATATATTTAAGGGGAAAATGGAAAAAGAAGAAAGAAAACTAATATACACAATATACATATACGCATACATACACACACACATACATACACACGAAGCAAGAAATAAATTATATATAGCTATAGCAGTCCTCAATTCTGTAGCTGGTTGTGCAGCCATAGTTAATAACTTCCTTTTCCATTGTCCATTCCATATTTTCTTTGTCTTCAGGCAGGACTTCAGCTCTTCAAAATTCTTTATTTGATGAACTGGGAATAATTAATGTATTACCTCTCAGATAATCCATTCATCCATCTTTGCCCTGATTTGTTATACTGGAGCTGGACCCTGTAAACATTTCTTCCTTGTCAGTTGGCACAGTGTTAAGCTCATAAGCTTAATCTGTAGTGGGTGCAAGAGGAACACTGCAGGGTGAAGGGCTTTCTCTTCCTAGTCCCAGACACTCTCTCTTGCTTGCTCCTGTGACTCATGGCATCCAGGGTCTTTTGAAACATCCTATGATTCTCTCCTCCCAGCAAGCGTCTGTGGAGACTCTGAAAGTGGTTCCTCAGTGAGTCCTGCTGGTATTCTCAATGGCTTCCTGTTGAGTTGTACAGGCACAATAATGGGATACTTTTCTCTGGAGTTTTGGCAGGACCTCTGAGGCAGCTTCCCAACAAAGTCTCAGGAAAATTCTAGTGGCTAGCTTCTAGTAAATTCTCTCTCCACCCCAACAGGAAGTTTCCCCTTTGCCAAGCTCAGCGTACATGACCTCAATGAATTTATCCATCGTCCACTAGATCACAGCCACACTTTTTCTAATGAGGTGTGAATCTTAGACTTAGCAGGGCTCTCTTGCAAGCTTGTTTCTTCCTTTGGTACTCTGCCTGTCTTTGAGGTAGTGGCTGCTCACTATATCTGCGATTTCTGCGTTCTTTGGCGTTCTCTTAGCCCCTTAGCAGTTAATCCCTATTGGGGATTACTAGTGAATATATTCTTTATGTTAGTTTTTTCCTATTCAAATTCCTGTGTTATTCCTGTTTACTGACTATGACTAATACTGAACTGGCATAGAACTGGCATCAGGAATCGTCTAAGAAAACGTGCACAGAGGTGAGATTCTGAGATTGGTTTGGTTGTGTCATTAGTCTTGAGTGCAATGCTGAGCTCTTTGTAAATGGAAAATGAGATGAGAATAATCCTTGGCATGCCATGGCATCACAATTAATCAATCTATTACCTGTGTTTGATTTTGATGAATTGCCTACTGAAGCAACTACCTTGGGATCCAAAGCAACAGCTGCACTTGACTGCTATGGCAGGAAGGTGACAACAGCTCTGGGGTGTGAATGGAATCTCCTGAGTGAACTGGGCTCTTAGGAAAAAAAAAAAAATGACAAGCTCAGGTAATTTAATGCTCAGCTCTAGATGTGATCTGAGAACCAGGGAGTTTCTGTGACTACCTTAAAAGAATCTCTTATTTATTTATTTTTGTAGTCACAGAACTGATGTTAAAATGAAATGCAAAATTAAATTGAGTGGGTTGAAGTCAGAGATTCATCATGTTTCTTGTGTGAAAGATAGGGCAATAAGTGGAAAAAAAAGAGATTCAAAAACTTTAAAGGGGGACATCTGTTTGGACCCGTATGAAACTAAAAATCTTGAACCCCAAGTCACTCTGAGCTTTCATTGTTAATGAAAATGTGTTGTCCTCCTAAGTCTACAAATATTAACCTACCTTTCTTGAAACCCTTGTGGTATCGTAATTTAGGGTAGATGCCTTGCAAGAGTAAGCCATTCTCCTCTAGAACCAAAACAACTAACCCTTGTTGCCACTAGACCCTTAACTAAAGTCTCAGGCTGTTCCTGAGGGTCAGGCATATACCATGACCTGGAAGGAAATAGCTTACACATTAAAAAGAATTATAAAATATGTATACATGCATGTGTGTATATGTATGTATTTATATACACATATATGTGTATATTTATATTCATTACCCAATGAAAGAATATAAGATGTACATATCAACAGAAACATTGGGAATGTATAGGAGAGTGGATTCTGAGAGTGTCAGTGCAAAGAGATAGGGTATATAATACTAGATGAACCCAAATGTATTAATTAGGGTGCATTTACTAAAGACTGCTGGTTTAATGTGTTAGTTTGGACATTTGGAATTGCCTTTAACAAGTCACTTGGTTTGATGACTGAAACTTGAACTCAATAGAGACCAATGTTTAATGAAGTTATGTCAGAACTTCCCCAGCATGATATGGAGGAAGGAATCCAAATGCATCAAAAGTACGGACAGTTGGAATGGATTCATCACATGCAATCTACACATCTATTCACAAACTACATCCTCCTAGAAGATCTACAGACATTCCCTGCATTAAGGTGTTGAGAAATCCATTGTTGAGGGAATTCCTGCATCCTTGAAACAGTCTATGGTTTCTCTCCTTTATAGGCTAGACATAACTGTAGGGGATGCTATTCTTGAGATGGGTTCTTTGATGTCAGTGAGGATGATGGAATCCTGCTATGAACATTCGGGTACATGTATCTTTTTGAATTAAAGTTTTCTCTGAATACATGCCCAGGAGTGGGACTGTAGGATCATATGGTAATTCTACTTTTAGTTTTTTAAGGAACCTCCATACTGTTCTCCATAGTGGTGAACCAATTTACATGGACCAACAGTGTAGCAGGGTTCCTTTTTCTCCACACCCTCTCCAGCATTTATTATTTGTAGACTTTCTAATGATGGTCATTCTGACTGGTGTGAGTTGATACTTCATTGTAGTTTTGATTTGCATTTCTCTAATAATTAGCGATATTGAGCACCTTTTCACGTGCCTGTTGTCCATATGTGTTCCTGATTTTTGTTGATATAAATTAGAAAAATCTTACAATTCTTTTGATGTATAAGTGATTTTTTACCAAATCAGACTCTGTAATTATCGTCCCTAGAGCATGGGGAATTCTCACCATAGTTTCTGGTCTATTGCAAACAAAAGGTGACTGGATGTGTCTGGAAGATAATGGACATCTCCTTTCAAGTCAGCTTTCTCAGGTGAGGTAATTACAAGCACAGAAGGGTTAGTCTTCTCAAAAACAGGATGACAGACTGCTTGGATTTCATGATTAATAGTGTGTCTGAGTCCAACCAGATATCCCCAAGCCTTGTTTCAGGCTTCCTTCCACTCCTTCTACTCAATGCTTTAACCTTCTCACATGAGAGACTCGGTGAGCCTATGAAAACTTAATTATAATTATGTAACCTGTAAAATTTAATTCTGTATTTGATTTTCAGCGGTATAGACCTTACAGCTACAAGAAATAAACAATTTTTAATGGCTGCCTTAGACATTTTCTTATTATTTGACTACCACAGAGATAAGAATTTAAAGACGTGAGCTTGTCATCTTCTTCCTATAAGCACTACACTGTACTCAGAAGAATCCATTCAACATAAGAATGTATTTGTATCTGTAACTGTAATTAGCATCATAATAGTAAACTGTAGCAGCGACTTGGCTCCCAAAACATTTACTTCAGTAGACATTTTTTCAGAATCAACCACAGGTAATAATATGATTAATTATGATGCCAATAAATAACATGGATTGCTAGCACCCCATTTTCCACTGTTGAAGACATCAGTACATTCAGGTTCAAGGACATGGGAAAATTAATAATATCAAAATCCCATCTTTGAGAGTCTATTTCCTAGAACTCCTTCTAATATCAATTTCAGTGTCATTCAAGGACCGATCAGGAGACATAAGACACTCCTCTTGAACAGAGCAGATTTTATACGAGAAATTGTTAACTACGTATAAAATTGTTAACTAAATAACTGTAAAGTCCATAAGTGAACATTAAGGTTCAGAGATGTAGTAATCATTTCTATCAAGCAGCTATCATTTCTAGGACTAGAACAAATATGAGAGAATGGAATCACTGAAAATTAGAAACATGCAAGGAAGGGAGGCTCTTCAGACCTGAAATTTAACCTTTGAGGAGGCTGTTCTGGTTGACTGTTACTGATGTGTCTTGGATCACAGAGCAAGGGCATTATCGTGCTGGACCCAGGCCATTCTCTGTGATGGGGATGGGGAGTGATGGCCAGCTTGTTCTGGAATCTCAGGAGGGGACAGGTGGTGCAGAGAGATGATCTGAAAGTGATGGAATAACTGAAAGTTGAATTCCACTGCTTTTCCAGGAAGAAACTGCCTCTGCTGGGCTGAAGAAGTACTAGTGAGGTGACACCCACAGGAACATCAAGTACATAGGCAGACCACAAGAAGCAAATGGAAAGTCCCTTCTTCTTCCCTCAGTGTAGCAGTCTCTCCCTAATGCCCTGTTGGCAAAAACTGATAGGGAGACCCCTGGCAAAGCAGAAATGTGCTTTCTGGATTCCCAGACAAAGCATTACAAAGCAGAGTATGGTTTGGTGAATTTGGAGCTGAAAGGCAATCGTGGAATACCCAAACAGAAGCCTTACACAGAATCTGTTGCAGCTCTGTTTCAGATCCGGCATCTCATTCTTGTGGATCTCATAGGAAGTAAGATTTCTGTGCTTGCGGTCTGGGCGTTAGAGTTGTGTCCATGTGTGTGCTCTTAATTAGAATGCATAAGAAAGAGTATATTTATGTTTTAATTACAGATCTTGGCTTGCAGGCAAACAAAAATGATTCTGGACAACTCAAGAAAAAGAATGATTAGATAGATGTGGAATAGCACATATAACTTGAGAAACTTAACAATAAAGAATTGAGGGGCAGGGCTTCCCTGGTGGCGCAGTGGTTGAGAGTCCGCCTGCCAATGCAGGGGACACAGGTTCGTGCCCCGGTCCGGGAAGATCCCACATGCCGTGGAGTGGCTGGGCCCGTGAGCCATGGCCACTAAGCCTGTGCGTCTGGAGCCTGTGCTCCACAACAGGAGAGGCCACAACAGTGAGAGACCAGCATACCGCAAAAAAAAAAAAAAAAAAAAAAAGAATTGAGAGGCAGAAACCCAAAACTTTTTGCCAAAATCAGAGAAGAAATGTAACAGATAAAAATGGTGAACCGTGATCATTGTTTTGTAAGTCTCACAATTATTTTTTAAAGGCTAGCAAAATTAACAATCAGAAGTTCACACTTCTGTACTGCAAAAACATTTAGGTAAAATTGTCATTTTCTCGGTACACATAATTTGGAAGAATTCATACTAGTTTTGCAGAAATATGTGTATTATATATTTCACTTACTATAGGATTTAGTGTTGGTAAGTTTACATTGTTGTTGACTAATATAGGTAGAGTTAGTACAGAGTAATTTTTACCACACTTAAGGACTATTGTTAGTTTGCTAATGTCTTGGCTCTCATTATTACCCAATATAATATAATTTAAAGTAGTACCTAGTATTAATCTCTTAGTATCAATTACATGTTTTTCAAGCAGAGTTTAAAGGAAATAATAAAAAATAATCTAGCATATTTTGGATGCTTGACCACAAATACTATTAACTTAATTTTGTTCTAAAAGACATACAATGAATTTGATGTAAAAACATGTAGGTAATTGAAAATGATATACACAATTTTAATTTCAAAAGAATCAGACACACATTAAATTATATTTTTGGCCAGTGAGAAATAAACTTAAATGAGGTACTTTGGCACAGCACGCCAAAGTTGTTAAGGGATTTAAAAGCGTGTTTACTGATCTCCAAATAAAATATAAGGGAATGATACAGCACAAGACAGATAAACAATATAATATTGTCCTCATAAAAATATTAACTATTTAACTCAAAGGCCTAATTATTAATGAGAAAATTTAAATTCACTCTTTTTCAAAAGGAAGTAAGGATGTATAAGGCAGTATTAAAATCAGATCAATACGAACAACTACTACAGTTTTGCCTTACTTTCATTTCGTGCCTTCAATTGTGTTTTACATTATCAATTTAGTTGCAAAAAGATAGAAAAGCACACTGAAACGTTAAGGTACATTTTGAAGCCATGGAGGATGTTTCCAAAGTAGAATATCCCTTTTCATCAAAACTGTAAAGAATATATTGGCAATAAAATCATTGCTGCAAAGTTCAAAATTTTCCGTGACAGTTTCAGAAGATGGTGACACTAGTTTTTGGTATTTAATTCACAATACTGATAAGAAGCTTGCTTTAATATATTTTCTAAGTTTAGGAAGGGATGTAATGGTTTTAATCTTATGAAATTCACTTTATGAAGCTAGGTATTTTTATCACATTATTGAAATCATTAATTATGCATCTCTAGAGGAAGAAGATAGGGAGGTATATAACATGGACAATCACCTCAGTAGCAAATTTCTAAGTTGAGCCACCAGCCTAGATTTAATTTCCCTTACTGTAACTTTTATTTCCCAACAATAAATGTGCAGATGAGAGTCGGGTTAAAGAAGAATTGAGAAAGCAAATAAGATATTTTAAATTTGAATAAAGATATTTTTCCATTTTGAAATTTATAATTAATTGTGTAGTTATTTCTTGATTTTTTAAAAAATATTTTATTGAATATAAAGAGGAGGATATTTATATCAAGTCGCATGTCTTATCATGTGTTTTCAGAGTAGATTTATCAAAAACAAGGTTGGAAGGAATTTTCTAGTAGCTAAATTGTGTTTTATCTTTAAGGACTATATTGTAGACTTTAGGTATGTAAGGATAGCTTCTGGTCCAAATTACTCTATCATTTTTAATAAATTATGGCTTAGAGGGGTAATGGCATAACTAAAGACACATGACTAGTTATTAAAACAATAAACAATAAAAACTGCTACATTTCCATTCCAACATACTTAAGAATTATTCTGTGTCAAATACTGTGTGAGTAAGAGATACAAAAACAAAAAAAAGAGTATCAATTACTTCAGATCTTACTTTCTTATGGATAGTAAAATAAATACATATATTCATAGTAAAAGAAAAATAAGATAAAGTAAAATAAATTAAAATAAAAAGCAACCAACCTGATAAGTGCTATAAGAAGTGGTATTAAGTTAGCACATAGAATGGGTACCTGTCTGAAACTATAGAATTGGGAAAGAGGGGAGGATACAAGGAAAGGTTTCCTGAAGCAGATTACAACCAGTACTGGAGTATGAATGAGTAGCTGCATTATCTTAGAAAATAAAGAAAAATAATTTCAAGTAGAAAACACTTTCTTCAAAGTTCTAAAGGTAAAAAGATACTGTATTTGGATATTAGCCATATAATATAACAGCAGGAGTCTTTTGTCTGTTTTATTCATTGATGTATCTAAAGGACTCGAAATAGTCTCTGGAATATAATGGGCACACTAATATTAGTTGACTGAATAAATAATTTATGAAGGAGGAAACGTAAGTAGAAGCCAAACAACGAAGGGGTGTCTATGCAATAATAACACTTTTGTAATTTATTGTAAAAACAATAGAAAGTCAATGAAGGAATTGAAAAAGAGAAATGGTAATCTTAGGATGGGTATTTTAAGAAAATTAACAACTAGGTGAAATATGGAATCAACAGTTAAACAAAATGAAATGAAATGAAAAAAAAATAATAAATAATAATAAAAAATAATAAAAAATAATAAATAATAAAAAATAAATAATAAAAAATATAAAGAAGAGAAATATCAATTAGGATTCTGTTGAAGTACTGGAGCATGGGATTGATAGTGGCAGTAGAATTGGAGATTAGTGAAAAAAATCACCATATACCTATGAAATAGAAACTAAAGTTTTTGTAATTGTTTGGATGTGGTGATCTGGGGGAGAGGTAGAAGGTTGGCTTGTGGCTTGAGAAAGTAGTTGACTAGCGCTGTCATTTGATGAAATGGTTATAATAGGAGGAATAACAGTTTTGGTAGAAAGATGGTATATTATATCTTGGACACACTAAGTATGAGAGCCTCTTTGGACACCTACATGAGAATGTCCTTATGGATAACTGCATATAGTGATCTTTATCTCAGGAGAAATACAGGATTGGGCATTTAGATTTTGATGATGTTAGTATATCAATGCTTGCTGAAATGGATGATATAGGGATGCTGCAACTTTCATCCCACTCTCCCAATATTTCTGTTTCTTCCCATTCATAGGGGACACTCCTGCCAACAATTCCAACTGTCAGCTCTGCTCCTCCCTAGCTTCTCAATTTTCAGAACCCCAGACTTCCATTGGTTTACGTTCAGCGTTAGGTGAGGTTACAGTGCTTACAGATTAGAATACAGAGATGTTCTGTTTTGTTCTTCACATTTCTGCTGCTGGCCAAGACACTCAGGTAGGCCTAAGCCACACAGTTCAGTATAAAAACTCCTACTTGAATAGCTATCAGGAGCTTCCCAAGATGTTAATAAAGCAGCATTCCATTTATCATGACACCATCTAATGTCTATACCTCCCATAGGTAGAGTCACCTTTAAAAATCATGAAGGGGAAGTAAGAACAACAACAACAAAAACTTACCCTAAGTCCCTAACAGATGAAAGTCACCAATGAGAAAATATAGAAGTATTGCATAGTGGATCCAAATTCTGAGTTTTAAGTCAAAGAGACAGAAACAGAGGGGGCCATGGATTTTGGAATGCTCAGGGCAAAGGCTGATCAACACTTTATCACCAGGACACACACAACCTCACTAACACTATTTGCCTTGAGGCCATCAAACTTAAACTCATTATGATGTTTATCCTTCTTTTAATGACAGGCCCTATCTTTGTTTATGCCCATAGGCAGATTTTCTAGACCATTTTTCATCTCCTAAAATCTAAAATGGCTCATATCCATGATCTTTTTTGATTTTAACTCACACCCTTATCTGTTGCTCCTAAAGTATGTCCACTGTCTGTCATCAGCAAAATCATCTATATTTTCAATCTCTTATCAGAATACATTGCTCTTGTTCTGTCTTAAATCTGGCTTTCCCTTGGAGCTTAGACAAATTAAGTAACTTACTTATGTGCACATGGCTAATAAAGCCTGAATCTGGCTTTCAGACTTAAGCTTGCTGCTTCCAGAGTGAGCCTGGAGCCAGGCCTTACTGCCTCTTTCCTCAGAGATCACTACTCAACTTCCCAACACCATTTAGACTATACCATAACTCAATGCCCTTTAGAAAAAATATAATACAATATAAATTCTTCTTTCTTAAATTTCATTTCAAAATACCACTCCACCTTTGTCCTTATTCTCCCACTATAAACACCACAAGAATCTCAAACACATTATGTTTAAAATGTGGTATTTCATATTCTCCACCATCTTGGTCTCAGTAATTCATGCCATGGGGCTTCCCTGGTGGCGCAGTGGTTGGGAGTCCGCCTGCTGATGCAAGGGACACGGGTTCGCGCCCCAGTCCGGGAGGATCCCACATGCCGCGGAGCGGCTGGGCCCGTGAGCCGTGGCCACTGGGCCTGTGCATCAGGAGCCTGTGCTCCACAGCGGGAGAGGCCACAGCAGTGAGAGGCCCGCGTACCGCAAAAAAAAAAAAAAAAAGTAATTCATGCCATGTAGTCGTTCAAGCAAAGGAATTAGTCAATTTGCTTTCCCTTCTCACTCATCTCTCCACATTAATTAAGTGGAGTCGACCTACAAAATATATATGCCCAAAGTCACTTCCTAAATTTTGGCTCTCTGTCTTTCACACCAGTTTCTTGCAACACTCTTCCCATTCACCCTTCCACATTACCAAAGTTGAACCCAATATATACACTTCCTTAGATTCACTTGGCCAAAGAGTTCTAATTTTTGCTACCGATATCCCCTGATATAAACCACATTCTTATAGGTGATAGACAGAAGATTCTATTTCTTTGAAGAAACAGTTTGAGTTTCAACATCACTTTCATGAAAGGTCACATTGCTGTAGCGCTCATCTTGCTTGCAGAACCCAGTATGACAGCTGCTCCCATAATCATGGAATAACTCAATGGTGCTTGACCTCATGCTTTATATCACTCACCTCTTAACTGAATTCCACAGACTTTCTGGTCACTTGTGAAGAAAAGAATGAAATTCCATGAGATATTCTTGGTGCCCACATGCATGCACTGCTAGACTGAGCAGGTTACACAATTGTGAGTTATACCTTCTCACTGACTGCTCTGTGCTCATGACTTGTGTTGTAGAGGCCACTACGGTTGTCAAATGGGATCTAGCTTCCCTAGAAGCTACCAGAAAGGGCTGAATGATGACAGCAAAGAATTGGCTGATGAAATTCATTTCTTTTTCCTCTCTGAGAACCTGTTTTAAGACTCAGTATTTTAATAAAGATTTTTTTTTTTGCAGTACGCGGGCCTCTCATTGTTGTGGCTTCTCCCGTTGCGGAGCACAGGCTCCAGACGCACAGGCTCAGCGGCCATGGCTCACAGGCCCAGCCGCTCCGCGGCATGTGGGATCTTCCTGGACTGGGGCACGAATCCGTGTCCCCTGCATCGGCAGGCGGACTCTCAACCACTGCGCCACCAGGGAAGCCCTTAATATAGATTTTGACATGAGATTTAATTTACGATTCTCTTTTTTTCTTAGATGGAAATGTGATCATAAGTTGACCAAGTCATGCTCAGGGGCAGCCTCTAGGAGAGCGTCCCTCAGGAGTTCTTGCCAGAACCAAAGGCAAATTCTGACAACTCATGCTCAGGAAGAGTAAATAAGTTACATATTACAGTTTCCTCTAGTTATACTCCAAGCAATGAATATAATCACAAAAACAAATGCCTGGACACAGTAGTCATAAGGGAGCATCACACAATGGTATATATATCTCTCCATCCATAACATCACTCCAGAAAAGTGTCTCAAAAGACATCATTTCATAGACAAGACACAAATCTATTTCACAGAGTTGCAGTGTACTGCATCTTCAGATTCCCTATGTTTATACCATGGAGAAAGCCCTGAGCGTCATGGGTTTTTTTTTTTTTTTTTAAACCGGAAAACAATTATTTACAGGATGGTATACATCAAGTTCTATTTCAAAATACAGATGCCTGAATAAATCAGTTAAGGAGAAAATCATTACAGATGACCGAGGTTATATGCTTTGTTTGAGACATCAAAAGTTATCCTTGAGATGTTTCTATGAAAATATGTTTCACTTGATTTTATCTTTTCTCTGTTCTTAAATGATATCACGCTAACTTGTAATTTTGCTGTTGGTGGGGTACATAGCCAGAATAATTACATTTCATAGATAACTGAGTATAAAATAGTAACCTTTTCACATTAAATGAATTTATTAAAATTGAATACTGTATGATGAAATGTGCGCCAACTCTACATTAGAGAAAAATTTGAACTCACAAAGAAATAAAAGATGGGATGAGAAAACTTAACCCAAGATCTGCTTTTAGTGGAAGGGTGCCAGATGCATGGCAGTTCTTTATAACTCAAAGGATAGAAATGGCAGTTATCCAGTGATTTGGGGGGAAAATATACAATGATTTATGTAACTATGTTCCGGTAGAAGTCAGAGATGAAATTACCTGCTTTGAAGAAAATTTTCTTTTCAAAAAAGGCATTAAAGCTTCATGAGATGTAAGGAGGACAAAGTGCCAGCCAAAAGGAAAAAAACTAGCTATATTAGTAGGCGAGGGAGGATATCAGATGACTGGAAGTTAAGTTTTATTAAGTTCTAATATCTTCCTCTAACTGTAGATTCTCCAGCAGCATGAAAACACAGCATATTATTATACTTCTATTATTCCTCTGTGTACTCTTTTATCAGATAGCTCATCAAATAGCATAGCCTTAACTTATAGAGAAAATTCACAAATAAGCTGGACTGTATCTTCAATTGAAGGGCCATCTGTTGTGACCTAGAGATCCATTGTCACTCTAAACTCAATATAAGTGAAAACAAATGCAATTTTATTTTCTCACAACTTCTCTTCCAGACTTTACTACTTTTCTTCTATTTACCTATTTTGGAAAATTTTTAAATATTCATGGACATATCATCTAATGCTCCCTCCAATCCAATTAATAACGGATGTTGATTAGTCCATTTTTATGCCACTTGCATTCATTCTTTTCTTCTTTTCCATGCTTGCTGCTGCAGTCCTATTATAAGCACAGCTTCATATCCAGGCTATTGAATCACATCCGGAAAGATAGTATGACATTGTGGTTATGTAAGTTCTGCAATTAAATAGACCTAGTACAAAAACAGTTGCAGAATTTAATAATTTTGTAGTCTTGAGAACGTTCCTTAGCACTTCAAATCACAGTATGCTCATCTGTAAAATAAATTTAAGATAAAACAACGAACTCTCCAATTTATTGAGTTTAAATACCACCTTCAAGAAAAGTTACATTACTTTGGTGCTCTGCCTGCTTGTCCAGCAGCATAATAAGTTTGGATGTTTTTAAATTATCCTCTGAAAATTTTTTTTCCTTTCCATTATGTTTTATTATAGGATATTAAATGTAGTTCCCTGTGCTATACAGTAGGACCTTGTTGTTTATCCATTCTAAGTATACCAGTTTGTATCTGCTAATCCCAAACTCCCAATCCACCCATCTCCCAGCCCCCTCCCCATTGGCAACCACAAGTCTATTCTCTATGTCACTGATTCTGTTTCTGTATCATAGATGGGTTCATTTGTGTCATATTTTAGATTCCACATATAAGTGATATAATATGGTATTTCTCTTGTTCTTACTGACTTACTTCACTTAGTATGATAATCTCTAGTTGAATCCATATTGCTGCAAATGACATTATTTCATTTGTTCTTTTTTATGGCTGAGTAGTATTCCATTTCATGAGACGAGGTGAGCTCAAGTCCCTCTACTTCACTGTCTTTTCCAGAATTGAGGGGTTGCTTTTAGTTTGGATGTTTGCTTTCTCTTTCCTCAGTGTGTGCTGGCTGTTATCCCCTTGATATGAGTTGTGCAGGTACAGTGGCCATTGTGTGCTCCCAGGATGGTGGGGACAGGGGCTACTGCCTCCTCTCGGGTCTCCTAATGGCAGCCTGTGCCTGACTCTGAAGCCCCCATTGCGGGCAGCAACTTGCGCCTGCCCCCAGAGCTCATGCAAGCAGTGTCCTGTTGCCTGGGAGCATTCACAGAGAAAGAAGCTCTTATGGTGGTCCTGCCCCTCTCCTCGTGCGCCCCCCAATAATGGTGCATGCCACTCAGGTAGACCCAGGCTTCTTCCGAGCACACCCTCAGCTGCCGCAGCCCAGCCTCCTTAGGTTGTTTCTGCGCAGCCAACCCCACTCCTCTCCCTGGGTCTGACCTCTGAAGTCTGAGTTTCAGCGCCAGCCGCCACCCACACCAACAGATGAGTGTTTCAGGCTGAGGAGTGCAGGGCAACAGTGCCCACCTACTGTGCAGGTTACCGTCCATTTTTCCTTCCACAAACCGGTTGCTACACTCTCCTCCTAGGCTACATACCTCCTCCTCCAACCAGGTTGATCTCCCCGCCAGTAAGGAGTCTTTCCAGGATGCAGGAACTTTTCCTCCTTCACATCTTGCTCCTTGGGACACAGACCCTATTCTGATTCCTTCTTTTTCCTTTTCCTTTTATCCTACCCGGTTACGTGGAGGTTTCCTTGACCTGTCGGATGTCTGAGGTCTCCTGTTGGGGTTCAGTAGATGGTCTGTGTGAATCGTTCGACGGGTAGATGTATTTTTAATGTTTTTGTGGGAGAAGGGGAGCTCCATGTCCTAGTCCTCTGCCATCTTGCCCCCTCGCCATTATTATTCCTTTTTAAAAGAATTTTTAAATTTAATTTTATTTATTTTTTATGCAGCAGGTTCTTATTAGTCATCAATTTTATACACATCGGTGTATACATGTCAATACCAATTGCCCAATTCATCACACCACCACCCCCAGCCCCCCGCGGATTTCCCCCCTTGGTGTCCATACATTTGTTCTCTACATCTGTGTCTCAATTTCTGCCCTGCAAACCAGTTCATCTGTACCACTTTTCTAGGTTCCACATATACGCGTTAATATATGATGTTTGTTTTTCTCTTTCTGACTTATTTCACTCTGTATAACAGTCTCTAGATCCATCCACGTCTCAACAAATGACCCAAGTTCGTTGCTTTTTATGGCTGAGTAATATTCCATTGTGTATACGTACCATGTCTTCTTTATCCATTCATCTCTCGATGAGCATTTAGGTTGCTTCCATGACCTGGCTATTGTAAATAGTGCTGCAATGAACATTTTGGTACATGACTCTTCTTGAATTATGGTTTTCTCAGGGTATATGCCCACTAGTGGGATTGCTGGATCATATGGTAATTGTATTTTTAGATTTTTCAGTAACCTCCATGCTGTTCTCCATAGTGGCTGCATCAATTTACATTTCCACCAACAGTGCAAGAGGGTTCCGTTTTCTCCACACCCTCTCCAGCATTAGTTGCTTGTAGATTTTCTGATGATGCCCATTCTAACTGGTGTGAGGTGATACCTCACTGTAGTTTTGATTTGCATTTCTCTAATAATTAGTGATGTTGAGCAGCTTTTCACATGCTCCTTGGCCATCTGTGTCTTCTTTGTAGAAATGTCTATTTAGGTCTTCTGCCCATTTTTGGATTGGGTTGTTTGTTTTTTTAATATTGAGCTGCATGAGCTGTTTATATATTTTGGAGATTAATCCTTTGTCCGTTGATTCCTTGGCAAATATTTTCTCCTATTCTGAGGGTTGTCTTTTGGTCTTGTTTATGGTTTCCTTTGCTGTGCAAAAGCTTTGAAGTTTCATTACGCCCCATTTGTTTATTTTTGTTTTTATTTCCATTACTCTAGGAGGTGGATCAAAAACGATCTTGCTGTGATTTATGTCAAAGACTGTTCTTCCTCTGTTCTCCTCTAAGAGTTTTATAGTGTCCAGTCTTACATTTATGTCATTAATCCATTTTGAGCTTGTTTTTGTGTCTGGTGTTATGGAATGTTCTAATTTCCTTCTTTTACATGTAGCTGTCCAGTTTTCCCAGCACCACTTATTGAAGAGACTGTCTTTTCTCCATTGTATATCCTTGCCTCCTATGTCATAGATTAGTTGATCATAGGTGTGTGGCTTTATCTCTGGGCTTTCTATCCAGTTCTATTGATCTATACTTCTGTTTTTGTGCCAGTACCATATTGTTTTGATTACTGTAGTTCTGAAGAATAGTCTGAAGTCAGGGAGTCTGACTCCTCCGGCTCCGTTTTTTTTCCCTCAAGATTGCTTTGGCTATTCGGAGTCTTTTGTGTTTCCATACAAATTTAAAGATTTTTTGTTCTATTTCTGTAAAAAACTCCATTGGTAATTTGACAGGGATTGCACTGATTCTGTAGATTGCTTTGGGTAGTATAGTCATTTTCAAAATATTGACTCTTCCAATCCAAGAACATGGTATCTCTCTCCATCTGTTTGTGTCATCTTTGATTTCTTTCATCAGTGTCCTATAGTTTTCTGAGTACATCTTTTACCTCTTTAGGTAGGTTTATCCCTAGGTATTTTTTTCTTTTTGTTGCAATGGTGAATGTTATAGTTTCCTTAATTTCTCTTTCTGATCTTTCATTGTTAGTGTATAGGAATGCAAGGAATTTCTGTACATTAATTTTGTATCCTGCAACCTTACCAAATTCATTGATTAGCTCTAGTAGCTTTATGGTGGCATCTATGTATAGTATTATGGAGTACCTATGTATATTACCATGTCATCTGCAAACAGTGACAGTTTTACTTCTTCTTTTCCAATTTGTGTTCCTTTTCTTTCTCTTCACTGATTGCTGTGGCTAGGACTGCCAAAACTAACCTTAAATAACAGTGGCGAGAATGGACATCATTGTTTTGTTCCGAATGTTAAAGGAAATGCTTTCAGTTCATCACCATTGAGAATGATGTTTGCCGTAGATGTGTTGTATATGGCCTTTATTATGTTGAGGTGGGTTCCCTTTATGCCCACTTTCTGGAGAGTGTTTACCATAAAAGGGTATTGAATTTTTTCAAAGGCTTTTTCTGCATCTTTTGAGAGGGTCATATGGATTTTATTACTTAATTTGTTAATATGGTGTATGACATTGATTGATTTGCGTATACCGAAGAATCCTTGCATCCCTAGGATAAATCTCACTTGATCATGGTGTATGATCCTTTTAATATGTTGTTGGATTGTTTGCTAGTATCTTGTTGAGGATTTTTGCCTCTATATTCATCAGTGATATTGGTCTATAATTTTTTTTTTTTGGTAGTATCTTTCTCTAGTTTTGGTATCAGGGTGATGGCAGCATTGTGGAATGAGTTTGGGAGTGTTCTATCCTCTGCAATTTTTTGGAAGAGTTTGAGAAGGATGGGTGTTAGTGCTTCTCTAAATGTTTTATAGAATTCACCTGTGAAGCCATCTGGTCCTGGATTTGTTTGTTGGAAGATTTTTAATCCAGTTTCAATTTTATTACTTGTGATTGGTCTTTTCATATATTCACTTTCTTCCTGGTTCATTCTTGGAAGTTTACACCTTTCAAAGAATTTGCCCATTTCTTCCAGGTTGTCCATTTTATTGGCACAGAGTTGCCTGTAGTAGTCTCTTATGATGCTTGTTTTTTCTGTGGTGTCCATTGTAACTTCTCCTTTTTCATTTCTAATTTTATTAATTTGAGTCCTCTCCCTCTTTTTCTTAATGAGTCTGGCTAAAGGTCTGTCAATTTTGTTTATCTTCTCAAAGAACCAGCTTTTAGTTTTCTTGATCTTTCCTATTGTTTACTTCATTTCTTTTTCATTTATTTGTGATCTGATCTTTATGATTTCCTTCCTTCTGCTAACTTTGGGTTTTGTTTCTTCTTCTTTCTCTAGTTTCTTTAGGTGTAAGGTTGGATAGTTTATTTGTGATTTTTCTTGTGTCTTGAGGTAGGATTGTATTGCTATAAATGTCTCTCTTAGATCTGCTTTTACTGCATCTGATAGGTTTTGGATCGTCATTTTTTCATTGTCATTTGTCTCTAGGTATTTTTTAATTTCCTCTTTGATTTCTTCAATGATCTCTTGCTTATTTAGTAATGCATTGTTTAGACTCCATGTGTTTGGTTTTTTTACTTTTTTTCCCTGTAACTGATTTCTAATCTCATAGCATTTTGGTCAGAAAAGATGGTTGATATGATTCCAATTTTCTTAAATTTATCAAGGCTTGATTTGCGACCCAAGATGTGATCTCTCCTGGAGAATGTTCTGGGTGCACTTGAGAAGAAACTGTAACCTGCTGTTTTCAAATGCAATGTCTTATAAATATGAATTAAATCTATCTGGTCTATTATGTCATTTAAAGCTTGTGTTTCCTTACTAATTTTCTGTCTGGATGATCTGTCCATTGGTGTAAGTGAGGTGTTAAAGTCCCCCACTATTAGTGTGTTAATGTTGATTTCCTCTTTTATAGCAGTTAACAGTTGCCTTATGTATTGAGGTGTTCCTATGTTGGGTGCATATGTATTTATAATTGTTATATCATCTTCTTGGAGTGATCCGTGATCATTATATAGTGTCCTTCCTTGTCTCTTGTAACATTCTTTATTTTAAAGTCTATTTTATCTGATATGAGTATTGCTACTCCAGCTTTCTTTTGATTTCCATGTACATGGAATATCTTTTTCCATCCCCTCACTTTCAGTCTATATGTGTCCCTAGGTCTGAAGTGGGTCTCTTGTAGATAGCATATATATGGGTCTTGTTTTTGTATCCATTCAGCGAGCCTGTGTCTTTTGGTTGGAGCATTTAATCCATTCACATTTAAGGTAATTATCGATAGTATGTTCCTACTACCATTTTCTTAATTGTTTTGGGTATGTTTTTGTAGGTCTTTTTCTTCTCTTGTGTTTCCCACTTAGAAAAGTTCCTTCAGCATTTGTTGTAGAGCTGATTTGGTGGTGCTGAATTCTCATAGCTTTTGTTAACCTGTAAAGCGTTTGATTTCTCCGTCGAATCTGAATGAGATCCTTGCTGGGTAGAGTAATCTTGGTTGTAGGTTCTTCCCTTTCATCACTTTAAATATATCATGGCACTCCCTTCTGGCTTGTAGAGTTTCTGCTGAGAAATCAGCTGTTAACCTTATGGGAATTCCCTTGTATGTTATTTGTCATTTTTCCCTTGCTGCTTTTAATAATTTTTCTTTGTCTTAATCTTTGTCAATTTGATTACTATGTGTCTCAGCATGTTTCTCCTTGGGTTTATCCTGCCTGGGACTCTCCTTGCTTCCTTGAATTGGGTGGCCATTTCCTTTCCCATGTGAGGGAAATTTTCAACTATAATCTCTTCAAATATTTTCTTGGGTCCATTCTCTCTCTCTTCTCCTTCTGGGAGCCCTATAATGCGAAAGCTGGTGTGTTTAATGTTGTCCCAGAGGTTTCTTAGGCTGTCCTCATTTCTTTTCATTCTTTTTTCTTTATTCTGTTCTGCGACAATAAAATCCACCATCTGTCTTCCAGGTCTCTTATTTGTTCTTCTGCCTCATTTATTCTGCTATTGATTCCTTATAATGTATTTTTCATTTCAGTTATTGTATTGCTCATCTCTGTTTGTTTGTTCTTTAATTCTTCTAGGTGCTCGTTCTTTAATTCTTATAGGTCTTTGTTAAACATTTCTTGCATCTTCTCGACCTTTGCCTCCATTCTTTTTCTGAGGTCCTGGATCATCTTCACTATCGTTATTCTGAATTCTTTTTCTGGAAGGTTGCCTATCTCCACTTTGCTTAGTTGTTTTTCTGGGGTTTTATATTGTTCCTTCATCTGGTCCTTTGCCTCTTCATTTTGCATATCTTTCTGTGAATGTGGTTTCGTTCCACAGGCTGCAGTATTGTAGTTCTTCTTGCTTCTGCTCTCTGCCCTCTACCAGCAAAAATGCTAAGCAAAACATATTTTTCTTATTTATTCTTAAAATATTTTAAAATTATATATATACATACATATGTATATATATCATATATAAACATATATACATAAATTGAAATTTCAGAAGAATGAAACACAATGTAAATATAAGTAAAATCTAATATTTTAGTCTCACATTATTAGTGCCTCCTGGGGTGCCCTTCCCACCTTTAACTGTGGAAGGCACTGAGCTATGGTAAAAATTGTGCAAGCAAACTGTTGGCCAAGGAAAAGTTTCTAATAGAATAACATGTGAAGGAAAGGTTCCCCAGAGATAAGCTTTCTTATCTTCTCTAAGCATGTAGGGTTAATTACGGGTAGAATACACATCACATAGACTGACTGGCTTCATGATTTAGGCAACTATTATGGTAGGGAACCAATAAGGGTAGGAAGGTGGATGGGTGGGCCAAACTGGGATTCAGAGGTCATGTGATCTATATGCTTCTCACCTGTGGGCAGTTTGACCTCTACATTAAATGTCATCTATTCTCCTTACTAATTATATATATCATTGGTAAAATGCACAGAAACATAGAGTAAAATGGCAGGGGGGAATTCCTGATTTAAAGAAAAAAAAGAAATACCTTGTTTGAAAAATTATTTTGTAGTTTTAGAGATACAAATATTTATTATACACTCATCAAAATTATCAATTGATGAAAAATGTGGGAGGGTCTTTTTAATGAGCTTTGCACAAATATCAGAATTAAATATCATATAATAAAATTATTCACTATATAAAAATGGAAAACAAAATTATAGAGGGTAGATGATACTAGTAATTTAAGAAAGACAGCACATATACTAATTTTAGCTTTTTGTGATTATAAACTACATATCTATATATCTGTAAACTATATGTTTATATACCTACATCTATATATGAATACAGATTTATATTGACAGGTATACACTTTCCATATTTTCTTTAAATCTCAATCTGTTACATGACTTTTTATCATAAATCCCCATGGTTTGCACACTGCATGAAAATGATTTAAAGATTAATATCTGTAATGCTTCCCTAGTATTAAAATAAGGTTTTTAAAAAGTTGCTACTTCAGAGGGCAGACAGCAGAAGCAAGAAGAACTACAATCCTGCAGCCTGTGGAACAAAAACCTCTTTCACAGAAAGATAGACAAGATGAAAAGGCAGAGGGCTATGTACCAGATGAAGGAACAAGATAAAACCCCAGAAAATAACTAAATGAAGTGGACAAAGGCAACCTTCCAGACAAAGAATTCAGAATAATGATAGTGAAGATGATCCAGGACCTCGGAAAAACAATGGAGGCAAAGATCGAGAAGATGCAAGAAATGTTTAACAAAGACCTAGAAGAATTAAAGAACAAACAAACAGAGATGAACAGTATAATAACTGAAATGAAAAATACACTAGAAGTAATCAATAGCAGAATAACTGAGGAAGAAGAACGGATAAGTGACCTGGAAGACAGAATGGTGGAATTCACTGCTGCAGAACAGAATAAAGAAAAAAGAATGAAAAGAAATGAAGACAGCCTAAGAGACTTCTGGGACAACTTTAAACACAACAACATTTGCATTATAGGGGTCCCAGAGGAGAAGAGAGAGAGAAAGGACCAGAGAAAATATTTGTAGAGATTATAGTGGAAAGCTTCGTTAATATGGAAAAGGAAATAGCCACCCAAGTCCAGGAAGCACAGTGAGTCCCATGGAGGATAAACCCAAGGAAAAACACACTGAGACACATAGTAATTAAATTGGCAAAAATTAAAGACAAAGAAAAATTATTGAAAGCAACAAAGGAAAAATGACAAATAACATATAAGGGAACTCCCATAAGCTTAACAGCTGATTTCTCAGCAGAAACTCTACAAGCCAGAAGGGAGTGGCATGATATACTTAAAGTGATGAGAGGGAAGAACCTACAACCAAGATTACTCTAGCTGGCAAGGATCTCATTCAGATTCGATGGAGAAATCAAAAGCATTACAGATAAGAAAAAGCTGAGAGAATTCAGCACCACCAAACCAGCTCTACAACAAATGCTAAAGGAAATTCTCTAAGTGGCAAACGTAAGAGAAGAAAAGGACCTAGAAAAACCAAACCAAAACAATTAAGAGAATGGTCATAGGAGCATACATATCAATAATTACGTTAAACGTGAATGGATTAAATGCTCCAACCAAAAGACACAGGCTTGCTGAATGGATACAAAAACAAGACCCATATATATGCTGTCTACAAGAGACCCACTTCAGACCTAGGGACACATTCAGACTTAAAGTGAGGGGATGGAAAAAGATATTGCATGCAAATGGAAATCAAAAGAAAGCTGGAGTAGCAATACTCATATCATATAAAATAGACTTTAAAATAAAGAATGTTACAAGAGACAAGGAAGTACATAATGATCATGGATCAATCTAAGAAGACAATATAACAATTATAAATATATATGCACCCAACATAGGAGAACCTCAATACATAAGTCAACTGCTAACAGCTGTAAAAGAGGAAATTGACAGTAACACAGTAATAGTGGAGGACTTTAACACCTCATTTACACCAATGGACACATCATCCAAAATGAAAATAAATAAGGAAACAGAAGCTTTAAATGACACAACAGACCAGATAGATTTAATTGATATTTATAGGACATTCCATCCCAAAACAGCAGATTACACTTTCTTCTCAAGTGCACACAGACATTTTCCAGGATAGATGATATCTTGGGTCACAAATCAAGCCTCAGTAAATTTAAGAAAATTGAAATCATATCAAGCATTTTTCTGACCATAACGCTATGAGATTAGAAATGAATTACAGGGGAAAAAACGTAAAAAACACAAACATATGGAAACTAAACACTACGGTACTAAATAACCAAGATCACTGAAGAAATCAAAGAAGAAATCAAAAAATACATAGAGACAGAGGACAACGAAAACACGACAATCCAAAACCTATGGGATGCAGCAAAAACAGTTCTAAGAGGGAAGGTTATAGCTATACAAGCCTACCTCAAGAAAGAAGAAAAATCTCAAATAAATAATCTAACCTCACACCTAAAGGAACTAGAGAAAGAAGAAAAAACAACACCCAAAGTTAGTAGAAGGAAAGAGATCATAAAGATCACAGCAGAAATAAATGAAATAGAAACAAAGCAAACAATAGCAAAGATCCATAAAACTAAAAGCTGGTTCTTTAAGAAGATAAACAAAACTGATAAACCATTAGCCAGACTCATCAAGAAAAAGAGGGAGAGGACTCAAATCAATAAAATTAGAAATTGAAAAGGAGAAGTTACAACAGACACCGCCGAAATACAAAGCATCATAAGAGACTACTACAAGCAACTCTATGCCAATAAAATGGACAACCTGGAAGAAATGGAGAAATTTTTAGAAAGGTATAAGCTTCCAAGACTGAATCAGGAAGAAATAGAAAATATGAACAGACCAATCACAACTAATGAAATTGAAACTGTGATTAAAAATCTTCCAACAAACAAAAGTCAAGGACCAGATGGCTTCACAGGTGAATTCTATCAAACATTTAGAGAAGAGCTAACACCCATCCTTCTCAAACTCTTTCAAAATATTGCAGAGGAAGGAACACTCCAAAACTCATTCTATGGGGCCCCCATCACCCTGATACCAAAACCAGACAAAGGTACTACAAGAAAAGAAAATTACAGACCAATATCACTGATGAATATAGATGCAAAAATCCTCAACAAAATACTAGCAAACAGAATCCAGCAACACATTAAAAGGATCATACACCATGATCAAGTGGGATTTATCCCAGGGATGCAAGGATTCTTCAATATATGCTAATCAATCAATGTGATACACCATATTAACAAACTGAAGAATAAAAACCATATGATCATCTCAGTAGATGCAGAAAAAGCTTTTGACAAAGTTCAACACCCATTTATGATAAAAACTCTCCAGAAAGTTGGCATAGAGGGAACCTACCTCAACATAATAAAGACCCTATACAACAAACCCACAGGAAACATCATTCTCAATGGTGAAAAACTGAAAGCATTTCCTCTATGATTAGTAACAAGACAAGGATGTCCACTCTCACCGCTATTATTCAACATAGTTTTGGAAGTCCTAGAGTCGGCAATCAGAGAAGAAAAAGAAATAAAAGGCATACAAATTGGAAAAGAAGAAGTAAAACTGTCAGGTTGCAGATGACATGATGCTATACATAGAGACTCCTAACATTGCCACCAGAAAACTACTAGAGCTAATCAACGAATTTGGTAAAGTTGTAGGATACAAAACTACCGCACAGAAATCTCTTGCATTCCTATACACTAATGATGAAAAATCCGAAAGAGAAATTAAGGAAACACTCCTCTTTACCACTGCAACACAAAGAATCAAATACCTTGGAGTAAACCTACCTAGGGAGAGAAAAGACCTGTATCCAGAAAACTATAAGAGACTGATGAAAGAAATTAATGATGATACCAACAGATGGAGAGATATTCCATGTTCTTGGATTGGAAGAATCAATATTTTGAAAATGACTATACTACCCAAAGCAATCTACAGATTCAATGCAGTCCCTATCAAATTACCAATGGCATTTTTAATGGAACTAGAACAAAAAATCTTTAAATTTGTATGGAGATACAAAAGACCCCGAATAGCCAAAGCAGTCTTGAGGGAAAAAAATGGAGTAGGAGGAATCAGACTCCCTGACTTCAGACTATACTACAAAGCTACAGTAATCAAGACAATATGGTACTGGCACAAAAACAGAAACATAGATCAATGGAACAAGGTAGAAAGCCCAGAGGTAAACCCACGTACCTACGGTCAACTAATCTATGACAAAGAAGGCAAGGATATACAATGGAGAAAAGAAAGTCTCTTCAATAAGTGGTGCTGGGAAAACTGGACAGCTACATGTAAAATAAGGAAATTAGAACACTCCCTAACATCATACACAAAAATAAACTCAAAATGGATTTGAGATCTAAATGTAAGACTGGAAACTATAAAACTCTTAGAGGAAAACATAGGAAGAACACTCTTTGACATAAATCACAGCAAGATCTTTTTTGATCCACCTCCTAGAGTAATGGAAATAAAAACAAAACTAAACAAATGGGACCTAATGAAATTTCAAAGCTTTTGCATAGCAAAGGAAACCATAAACAAGACGAAAAGACAACCCTCAGAATGGGAGAAATGTCTGTCAACGAATCAATGGACCAAGGATTAGTCTCCAAAATATATAAACAGCTCATGCAGCTCAATATTAAAAAAACATCAACCCAATCTAAAAATGGGCAGAAGACCTAAATAGACATTTCTCCAAAGAAAACATACAGATGACCAAGAAGCACATGAAAAGCTGCTCAACATCACTAATTATTAGAGAAATGCAAATCAAAACTACAAAGAGGTATCACATCACACCAGTTAGAATGGGCATCATTAGAAAATCTACAAGCAACTAATGCTGGAGAGGCTGTGGAGAAAAGGGAACCCTCTTGCACTGTTGGTGGGAATGTAAACCTATACAGCCACTATGGAGTTTCCTTAAAAAACTGAAAATACAATTACCATATGATCCAGCAATCCCACTACTGGGCATATACCCAGAGAAAACCACAATTCAAAGAGACACATGCACCCCAATGTTCATTGCAACACTATTTACTGTAGCCAGGTCACGGAAGCAACCTAAATGTCCATCAACAGACGAATGGATAAACATGTGGTACATATACACAATGGAATATTACTCAGCCATAAAAAGGAATGAAACTGGTTGATTTGTTGAGACGTGAATGGATCTATAGACTGTCACACAGAGTGAAGTAAGTCAGAAAGAGAAAAACAAATATCGTACATTAACGCATATATGTGGAACCTAGAAAAATGGTACAGATGAACAGGTTTGCAGGGCAGAAACTGAGACACAGATGTAGAGAACAAACGTATGGACACCAAGGGGGGAAAGCTGTGGGGGCATGAGGGTGGTGGTGTGATGAATTGGGCGACTGGTGCTGACATGCATACACATCAGTGTATGAAATTGATGTCTACCTGATGAATGAAAAAAAAAAAAAGTTGCTACTCCAATGTTGTGAAAAACTGTCCTTAATGATTTTAAACAGTTGGTATTTTTGCATATATTATACTTTCCATATGCCTATTTCAGATTAATAGGGTCAATGGCAGTTACCTTTGGATAATGTATTTTATCCACATACATTTAAGTCACTGATTAAAAAAAAAGTAGGTCCAATCATAATCTTCAATTCATCTCTGTCTTGACAGTGTTTTACTCATTGACTTCATTTCTACAACTAAGATTTGAGTGACATTTATGAAACGCTCCAGAAAATAACTTATTGTCTCCAACAGCTTCTCACGAATATGATTTTATTCACAACCCCTAACTCAAAATGTAGAGAAAGTAAAGACTTGGACAAAAGTGATATTTTTCCATGCTATCAAAGTTTCTGTAAACAAAAGCAAGAACGTTGGCAACCTTTTTCCCTGAATTCTATGTATCTGCTCTAGAGCCAAAGTTGGAATCCACATTGAGCCTGATATTGCCATAGTTTGAGTGAAAATTATGATACCACAATTATAATATGCAGTTTTCAATCTCCTGAGAAATTTTCCATTTAAAAGAGATCAGTCTCCAAAGGGGCATTTGTATTAGATCAGGACTGTATAGGCGGAATCTTCTCATAGGAAAATTTAATAGTGTGCATGACATGTTAAATATGGTAGTTTGGGGAGTTTTCATTATCAGTGTTAATGAGTATTTTTGTTGAACACATAAATATTTGATTTTCCAAAACACAGTAAGAAAAATATATTAGTTTGTGAAAACTAGTATAGCTTCATACAACATTTTTTTCTCTCTCTTAAAAAATTTGTCAGAATAGTGCAAAAGGTTTAAAAGATCCTATAAAGTCTGTCCTGATTTTAAAAATGAGATTTCTGCTGGAAATATGATATCTTATATTAGTTTTCTATTGCTGCTGTAACAAATGACCACAAACTTAGTGACTTAAAACAACACAACTATATGTTACAGTTCTAGATGTCATTAGTCTGACAAAGGTCTCACTGGGCTAAAATTAAGGGGTTAATAGGCTCTGGGGAAGAATCCATTTCCTTGCCTTTTTCAGTTTCTAGAGGCTGCCAGCATTCCTTGGTTCGTACCTCCCTTCCTCCATCTTTAAGGCCAGTAAAGTTGAATCTCTGACTTTTCTTTCTACGGTCATATCTCTTTCTGACTACATCCAAGAAATGTTCCCTGCTTTAAAGGACTCACATGATTAGAGTGGTCCCACTGGAAAATCCAAGATAATCTTTCCATCTCAGTTCCTTAACATTGGTCGCATATGCAAAGTATCTTTTACCATGTAAAGTAACATATTCAATTTCTAGTTCCAGGGATTAGAATACTCACATCTTGGGAGGGGTGGGTGTGAATCATTCTTTTCATTTATGTTTAAAGCACTGTAGTTTATATGCATGCTTGGAAAATATTACTTATCAATGGCAGTATATAGCAGAAAAATAAAGTCTTGGTAGATCTACAGGTTTTAACTGGCGTGTGTGTGTGCGTGCGCACTCACCATGGAGGGTGACATAGAATTTAACAAAGACACATGACTAATATGAATTAAATGAAAAAAAACTAATTTCCTATGATATTTTTAAGCTCATTCTCTCACTGCTTCCAACTTTAGATTATAATTGTAGGGTAACTATATCATCTAACTTAATTTTTTACCTCAAATTATTTTCATTTTTACTGCAACCCATTCATTTAGTACAATTTCTTTTCAATAACATTGATGACTGTAAACATGAAAGCCTTATTTGGTTTTATAAATGAAGCAAAACAAATATAAATAACCTATCTTACTTGAAAGGATTTTCTCTTCCTAATTGAAAACAAATGGAACCTAAGCAAATTAATGTTTAATCTTTCATTCCAATACAAAGGTTATTAGTTAGTGCAAGTGTGTACATGGTTATAAAGAGAAGAAACAAGCAGTTGATTAACTTTGGAAAAGTCTAAGCTTGACAATTTGAAATATCAATAAGAAGAAATAAAGAATTGCATTTTAAGCAGTTCAGAATGTTTTTAAATGAATTTCTCAGTATCTGCTTATGGATGTGTGGGTTTAGTAAAGAACGAGTATATCTACTTGTGAAGGGCTCTTTATCTGATGTTTTTCTAAGGGTTTTTCTAAGAACATAAAGTGACTTCCTATTTAAATGAAATAAAGTAATGAAAAGGATTTAGCAAACCCTTGTCAAGGACAATATGTTCATGCTGTAATTCTTTTAAGAACTACCTTATTATTTGCTGTGACAAATTTCAGAAGCTATTAAACTGTTTTTCACAGTTCTAACTTTATTTTTCTCTAACTGGATACATTTATATCTTGAACCCCAATATTGCCAGATGGTTAAAACTTAACCCAAATCAAGCTATTCACTTATATTAAAATTTAAAATGTATTAGTGAAGACTGCATATGAATCTTCCTGCACCGTATGAGTGTATATACATTTCAGGGTCTTATGAGCATCAGGGAAAGGTGAATGATCTTTGCTGCCTGATGCATACTAAGATCTGAGGCATCTTTCACAGTCACAATTTGGACTCAACCAGACAGCTCAAAGGATATGCTTTGAATTTGTCTCAGGTCCATCTCCTTAGGAACTCTGTGCAGCTGACTATTGCTACACTACTTTCTACAATGTGCTGGGAGTTTTCCACCTCCCAGAGCTCCAGGTGTGAAGGAAAGCCTATGTTTCCTCTCTTCTCAAATCCCCTACCCATCTGTGTATTTTTCACCCCGGGGATTTGTGTTCTCTTTTTAGCCTGTTTGTTTTTGAATTTATTTTTTATTGAGGTACATTGGTTTACAACATTATATTTTTACTTCTGTATATGCTACAACATGCTCACCACCAAAAAGTCAGTTTCCATGTTTCACCATACAGTCGATCTGCTTTACCCATTGCTCCCTACCTGCCCGCCCCTTCCCCTCTGGTAATACTACTTTGTACTCCGTATCTACATGCTTGCCTTTGCTTGGTTTGTTCACTTATTTTGTTTATTTGTTTGTTTGTTTGTTTTCTCTTTTGTGGTATGTGGACATCTCACTATTGTGGCCTCTCCTGCTGAGGAGCACAGGCTCTGGACGCGCAGGCTCAGTGGCCATGGCTCACGGGCCCAGCCACTCTGCGGCATGTGGGATCTTCCAGGACTGGGGCACGAACCCGTGTCCCCTGCATCGGCAGGTGGACTCTCAACCACTGCGCCACCAGGGAAGCCCTGTATGTTTGTTTTTTATATTCCACATATGAGTGACATCATATGGTAATCGTCTTTCCCCATCTGGCTTATTTCACTTAGCACAATGCCCTCGAGGTCCATCCAAGTTGTCCCAAATGGCAAGATTTCATTCTTTTTATGGCTGAGTAATATTCCATTGTATGCATGTATGTTTATACACACACACACACACACACACACACACACCCCGCATCTTCATTCATTCATCTATCGATAGACACTAGGATTGCTTCCGTATCTCGGCTATTGTAAATAATGCTGCTAAGAACTCTTGGGTGTATATATCTTTTAAGGTGTATTGTCAAAAAGAATCAGTAAAATAATATGATTAATAAACTGTGATCAAAGCCAATACCTCAAAATGTTACAAACAACAGTCTGGGTTTATGACACAGACAAGTTGCAGAGTTGCTCTGAGAAAAGCTTTCTCTTAAGTGTGATTTTATTTTGTTAGTCTCATTTGCTGAATAATCTATCCAATTCCAGTGAAGAAGTGAGATTTTTTTCCAGTCTTAGAAGCACTTTGCCTTGATCTGACTCCAGCTGGAGTACTTGGGTTCAGACTTGTTCCATACAGCGCCACAAGACAAGTTGTAAATTTCAGGAAGGCAGTTGCTAGCTAAAATAAGGTGGAGTTTTTCTACTATTGGAGCTGATTTAAGTGGAGGGAACTACGTTACAAAACATTAAATGCTCTAAGAAAATGCCCCAAATCATCTATTAAAACATTAAAGAGGGAATATTTGCACTGATTAAAAACTGGAGTAGATGAGCTCAGGCCACTCTGAATTCTAAGATTCTATTTAGTCATTCTATAAAACTTCTCATAAGAATATTTAAATGGTCTTGTGTTGATATTGATTTATCTCATCAAAGTTGGCCCAGGTACTCTTCACTTGATGGAAGGAGAGAATGGAGAATGAAAAAGAAATTTTATTTCCTGTACATCTCTAGACACCCTCACTACACAAATTCTTTATACAGTGTAATAAAATCTTCAAATGTGTGGTTTAAAGAAAACAAGTATACACAAGTCAGGGATTTAGGAAGCTTATGCTTATAATTTGAATTCGATTCTTCTGCAAATTTGTAGAATAAGCAATTAATTTTTGAGAAAGAAGAACAAAGTTAGAAAATTTGCACTACCTAATTACAAGTATTACTATAAAGTTACAACAATCAACACAGTTTTCAATTAAAACAAGAGTAGATATATAGGTCAATAGAATAAATCTAGAAATTAGCACACATACATATATATATCAAATTTATTTTTGATGAAATTGCCAAAGTAATTCAGTGAAGAAGATAGTCTAAATGGTGCCTGAACAATTGGGCATTTACACAGAAAAAAAAAAAAACACTTTATCATTTACTTCACATAATAAACAGAAATTAACTTGAAATGGAACATAAACCTAAATTTATGAGCTACAACTATAAAGCTGCTAGAAGAAAGTATGGGATAAAATTTTGTGGCCTATAGTTAAGCAAAGATTTCCTAGATAGGATACAAAAAGCACAAACTATAAAAGAAAAAATTGATAAATTGAATTTCATTAAAACTAAAATCTGCTCTTTATAAAACACTACTAAGAAAATGAAAAGACAAACCATAGACTGGAAGAAATATTTGCATAACACTTATGTAATAAAAAATTTGCATTTAGAATAAAGCACTTTTACAACTCAACAATAAAAGACAAACAACCCAATTGAATAATGGATGAAAGATCTAAACAGACTTTTTATAACAGAAACTGCACTATTAGCAAATAAGCCCATGAAAAGGTGCTCAAAATCGTTAATATTTAGGAAAAATGAAAACTGAAATCACAATAGGTCAGCACTCCATACCTACTGAATGGCAACAAACACACACAGACACACACACAGACATACACACGTGCATACATAATCCCTGACTCAATTAAGTTCTAGAAAGGATTCAAAGAAAGCAGAGCTCTCGTACATTGATATGGGGGTGCAAAATGATAAAGCCCCTTGAAAAATGTTTTGAAGTATCTTATCTAGTTAAACATACAGTTATCATACAATCCACTTTCAGTATTTACCCAAGAAATATAAAAACATATCTACACACAGACTCTTAGGTGAATAATGTTTATAGTAAGTTTATTCATATTTGTCATTGTTTAAAACAATTCAAATGTCCATTACCCAGGGGATGGATAAACATACGGTGGTTTATCCATGCAATTGGAATACTACTAATAAAAAAATAAATGATACTGAGCTCCATGAACTGTTTGTATATTTTGGAGATTAACCCTTTGTCTGTTGCTTCATTCGCAAATATTTTCTCCCATTCTAAGGTTGTTTTTTCATCTTGTTTATGGTCTCCTTTGCTGTGCAAAAGATTTTAAGTTTCAATAGGTCCCATTTGTTTATTTCTGTTTTTATTTCCATTTCTCTAGGAGATGGGTCAAAAAAGATCTTGCTGTGGTTTATGTCAAAGAGTATTTTTCCTATGTTTTCCTCCAAGAGTTTTATAGTGTCCAGTCTTACATTTAGGTCTTGAATCCATTTTGAGTTTATTTTTGTGTATGGTGTTAGGGAGTGTTCTAATTTCATTCTTTTACATGTAGCTGTCCAGTTTTCCCAGCACCACCAATTGAAGAGGCTGTCTTTCTCACTGTATGTTCGTGCCTCCTTTGTCATAAATTAGGTGACCATATGTGTGTGGGTTTATCTCTGAGCTTTCTATCCTGTACCATTGACCTGTATTTCTGTTTTTGTGCCAGTACCATACTGTCTTGATTACTGTAACTCTGTAGTATAGTTTGAAGTTGAGGAGACTGATTCTTCCAGCTCCGTTTTTCTTTCTCAAGTTTTCTTTGGCTATTTGGAGTCCTTTGTGTTTCCAACAAGTTGTAAAATTTTTTGTTCTAATTCTGTGAAGAATGCCATTGGTGGTTTGATAGGGATTGCACTGAATCTGTAGATTGCTTTGGGTAGTATAGTCATTTTCACAATATTGATTCTTCCAATTCAAGAACATGGTATATTTCTCCATCTGTTTATGTCATCTTTGATTTCTTTCATCAGTGTTTTATAGGTTTCTGAGTAGAGGACTTTTTTTTTTTTTTTTTTTTTTTTGCGGTACGCGGGCCTCTCACTGTTGTGGCCTCTCCCGTTGCGGAGCACAGGCTCCAGACACGCAGGCTCCGAGGCCATGGCTCACGGGCCCAGACACTCCACGGCATGTGGGATCTTCCCGGACCGGGGCACGAACCTGTGTCCCCTGCACTGGCAGGCAGACTCTCAACCACTGCGCCACCAGGGAAGCCCTGAGTAGAGGACTTTTGCCTCCTTAGGTAGGTTTATTCCTAGGTATTTTATTCTTTTTGTTGTAGTGGTAAATCGGGGGTGTTTCCTGAATTTCTCTTTCTGATCTTTTGTTGTTAGTGTATAGGAACGCAAGAGATTTATGGGCATTAATTTTGTATCCTGCATCTTACCAAATTCATTGCTTAGTTCTAGTAGCTTTCTGGTGGCATCTTTAGGATTTTCTATGTATTGTATCATGTCATCTGCCAACAGTGACAGTTTTATTTATTCTTTTCCAATTGTATTCCTTTTATTTCTTTTTCTTCTCTGATTGCCATGGCTAGGACTTCCAAAAGTATGTGGAATAAGAGTGGTGAGAGTGGACATCTTTGTCTTATTGCTGATCTTACTGGAAATGGTTTCAGGTTTTCACCATTGAGAATGATGTTTGCTGTGGATTTGTCATATATGGCCTTTATTATGTTGAGGTAGGTTCCCTCTATGCCCATTTTCTGGAGAGTTTTTTTTATCATAAATGGGTGTTGTATTTTGTCAAAAGGTTTAAGGGTGGAAGACCTAAATAGACATCTCTCCAAGGAGGACATACAGATGGCCAAGGGGCACATGAAAGGATTCTCAACATCACTAATTATTAGAGAAATGCAAATCAAAACTACAATTAGGTATCACCTCACACCAGTCAGAATGGCCAAAAACAAAAAATCTACAAACAATAAATGCTGGAGAGGGTGTGGAGAAAAGGGAACCCTCTTGCACTGTTAGGGGAATGTAAACTGATACAGCCACTGTGGAGAACAGTATGGAGGTTCCTTAAAAAACTAAAACTAGAATTACAACATGACCCACCAATCCCACTACTGGACATATACCCTGAGAAAACAATAATTCAAAAGGACACATGTACCCCAATGTTCATTGTAGCACTATTTACAATAGCCAGGACATGGAAACAACATAAATGTCCAACGACAGATGAATAGGTAAAGAAGATGTGGAACATATATACAATGGAATATTACTCAGCCATTAAAACGTACAAAATTGGATCATTTGTAGCCATGTGGGTGGACCTAGAGTCTGTCATACAGAGTGAAGTAAGCCAAAAAGAGAAAAACTAATATTGTATATTAACGCATATATGTGGAATCTAGAAAAATGGTACAGATGAACCTATTTGCAGGGCAGGAATAGAGATGCAGAAGTAGAGAACAGACATGTGGACACAGGTGGGGAAGGAAAGGGTGGGACAAATTGGGAGATTAGGATTGGCATACATACACTACCATGTGTAAAATAGATAGCTAGTGGGAACATGCTATAAAGCACAGGAAGCTCAGCTCGGTGCTCTGTGATGACCTAGGTGGGTGGGATGGGGGGGTGGGAGGGAGCTCCAAGAGGAAGGGGATATACGTATACATATAGCTGACTTACTTCATTATACAGCAGAAACTAACACAACATTGTAAAGCAACTATACACCAATAAATAAATAAATGAACTACTGATACTTGCAACAGCATGAACAAATTTCAGAAATTTCTGCTAAGTGAAAGAAGCCACACAAATAAGCTGTATAGTGATGATTTCGTTTATATGACATACTAGAAAAGGCAAAATAGAGGAACAAAAATATCAAATAATGCTTGGGGTAGGGGAAGGAAAGGGAAGAAGGAAATTGACCACACTGGACATGAAAAAACTTTTTGGATTAATAGACATATTCTCCATTTTGATTGTGTTGGTGTTTCCATAATTTTATATGGTTCAAAGCTCATCAACCTAAGCTCCAAAAAATAAAAATTAGAAAAAAAATAATTTTACTGTATGAAAATTATACCTCAATAAACTTGTCTTCAAAAAAGCAAGCACATAGAAGATTTATGCTATCTATACAAAAACAATAATTGATAGAAATCTTATTTTGAGTAATGATAGGCTAGAAGCAATAGACTAATATCTTTAAGTACGGAGGGGAAATACGTATCAACCTATAATTTTAATAACCGCCTAAGCTATCATTTAAGAATGGGGTAAAATATGAACATTATTAGATAAATAAAAATGATTACAAATAAAACCCCAAGAGCTAATAAAGAACACGTCTTAATAAGAAGAAAATTAAATGGAAGAGAAAGGTGTCTATTGCAAGATATACATAAACAGAACACAGAAGGTGATAACAGAATGCAGGAAATGATATTAATATTATAAAGAGCAGAATTTTGAAATAAAAATTTAAATAAAGAAATATATCAATATTATAAATTGACGTGACATAATTTCTGATGAAAAACTGTCAAAATTGCTATACGTGCCAAACACATGCAGCAGAAAAAAATGAGAGTGTATTATCTCTTGCTGCATAACGATACTACCACAAATTTAGCACCTTGAAACGACACTTTTTATCTCACAGCTTCTGTGGGTCAGGAGGCTGGGCACAGATTAACTGAGTCATTTGTTTCCCAGTCTCAAAAAGCCATAATCAAGATGCTGACCAGGGATGGGTTCTCATCTGTAAGCTCAACTGAGATGAGATCACTTTCCAAGTTCATGTGGTTGTTGACAGCACTCAGTTTCCTATAGGTTGTCAGAATGAGGGCCTCACATTCTTGCCAGCTGTTGCTCTGAAGCCACCTCAGTCTCTGGCCATAGGAGCCTTTCCAACATGGTTACTTACTTCTTCAAAGCCAGCAATGAAGTGTACCGCATTGAAAGATGGGCATTACAGTTTTATATAACATAACCAATTACAAATAATCATACACATCCTATCATCTTTGACATATTCCATAGGTTAGAAGCAAGCCATAGATCCCACCCACACTTAAGAGGAGGGGATAACACAAAAACTTGGACAACTGAAGAGAAGGATCACGTGGACCACCTTAGTGTCTGTTTGCCACAAAGAGTGAGTAGACATACTATAAACAAGTTGATGCATCTAAATAAACATTGACTAATTTGGGCGGGTTAAGTACAAAAGATAACACAACATTAAAATGGTAGATCTATGATATATGCAAATGATTAGATTATGAATGATAAAAAGGAGATGGCAGAGGGTTGAACATGTTAAGATTCCCATTTTTTTAGGAGTCAAAGGATATGCTGATTTATACGAGGATAACAACAAAATAGAGCAGAAAATAATATACAACTTCAAAATCATTAGAGAAAAAAATTAATTTATTTCTGACCCATGAGCAGAATTAAAATTAAAATCAGATGCTATTTTATTGTAGTAGATTAATAGTAAAGTGAGTAAAAGTGGGATTTTGAGAAAAATATTAAAAATGCTTCTAGTGGGCTTCCCTGGTGGCGCAGTGGTTGAGAGTCCGCCTGCCGATGCAGGGGACACGGGTTCGTGCCTCGGTCTGGGAGGATCCCACATGCCGCAGAGCGGCTGGGCCTGTGGGCCATGGCCGCTGAGCCTGCGCGTCCGGAGCCTGTGCTCTGCGGCGGGAGAGGCCACAGCAGTGAGAGGCCCGCGTACCGCAAAAAGAAAAAAAAAAAAATGCTTCTAGTGACTTTTAAAAATTATAGAATTTTAAACCTGGAAAAATTTACTACCCATAAAATTGGTCTCCTTTATCTTGCACAAAAAGAATGTCAGAGACTACAGAAGTATGATTTGCCTGAGGTCAATATAACTTTTGTAATAATTCCATTTTTTCAAATAATTTATACCATATGTTTGCTTAAAAAGAACAGTGTTTTATAACATCATATATTTCTTACTTAAAAATGTTTTTCATTTTCCACAAATTATTTTTCATTGCCAATTTGGTTTACCATTTAAATTATAAATTAAAATTTTAATTTAGCTAAAAATAGTCCTATTTTGTTTACCTGTGATTGTTGTCACAAACTATATTATCATTAAAACTGTGGAAATATACTTGATAGGCAAATGATATGTTCTCAATGCTTTCAACGTGGATAGCATTTGAAGTAGACCTCATTCTCAAAGAGGATAAAGTAGAATTTTTAAAAATCTGATTTGTGAGGTGTACAGTGTATAGACTACTGAAAGCAATGATTTGGAAAATACCCATATCAATATTCTGAGTGAAAATTTAAGAGTTATTAGAAAACCATCATATATTACCCAGTATTACCATGCTTCCAAAGATAATGAAAGGTTGCCTGAAAATTTTGACATTAGCTAGTAAAACACACAACAACAACAACAACAAAACTTCCAGGAACAATTAGTCCAATAAAATCCCTTTTTGTGCTTCAACTATTCAGTAATGAGATGTTCAAGTTTTAATCTTTTAAGCACAATGTTTGCTGATTCCACCTCACCCCCTTGTGAATAGGTACTGCTATTTATTCCCCATTACCAAAATAGAAAAGAAAAGCTGCCTGTAAAATTTATGTTCTCCTCAAAGACCTAAGTGTCGTGTAAGAAGGAAAACTTCAAAAATCTGGATTTGATAAGCATCTATCTGAAATAAGGAATTAAATATAAAGTACATGTATTTAAGAAAAGGCTATTTCTGATATGAGTAGTACATAGGGAGGAATCAGAAGCAATTCAATTTTTATGACAAATCTGCATGATGCTTACATATTATGGGCAATATTTAATGTCATTCCAGTTTCAAGAAAATGACATCAAAACTATCGTTGAAATGGTTGGACCTTAGAGGAGTTTCTTTAACTTTTGTGTCAATACACAACTTAATTTTTTTTATTATCTTGTTTCTGTATGGATGGGTTTTATAATATCTAAATACATTAATATTTTAATAAACCATTAGAAATACATTTATAGCAAAATTGGTAAACATCTATTATCATTAATATTATATTTATATATATATATATATAAAATTGGCTAATGCTTTAATGGGCTTTCGCTCCAGAAAACTTCTGATAGCACTGCTTTACTCATTAGTCGGTAAATAGCAGGAGGCAAATTATTCGTAACACATGGACCCTATTTCCAGGGCCATATCATACTTAGAAAGATACTATAACATTAATAAAAGCAATATCTTACATTTTATGGAAATTTACTGTGAAAAAAAATACTTACACACATACTTTATTTCTAATCGTCTATGTTTTTAAGAACACAATACATGTTTGCTATTTTGTCAGAGGGATTTTTGGAAGACTCTAGTGGCAATGGATTCCTTGGGGATGATTACTTATTTCACTTTCTTTTCTGATTTTCCTCATCTAATTAGAAATGAAGTTACCTATATTAAAATATGTATGTGCAAACAAATTACCCTCCTTACTTTATACGTTATTTGTGTAAATCAGACTGCTTGTGGACACAGCGTGACTACAAGCTGACTAGGAATGGGGAGGAAACAGCATCCTGAGGGTGAGGAATGCCTGGTGCCATAGTCAGTTAGACAAAGCTTTGGAGTCATGCTCTTCTCTCTCCTTCAGCATGTCCAGACTGGATCATTGCCTCTTCAATTGCATCTGCAGGACAATATGACAGCAAAGCCATCCCAGCATGTATAGTGATTGGCGTCTTAACATCAGGAATTCACCAGAGCCAGTACTGGGATAAATTTTGGATTACAACAGGTCCAGAGTCATCATCCCACCCCCATCTTCCTTCATACCTTGAATGCAAGGCAAATATAAAAGGAGGGAGGAAAGAACTCAAAGAGAATGTATAGAAGAATACATTAGAATAGAAGGCAATAGAAGGCAGAGAAACAGAATTGTTGCTGACAAGGCAATAAAGAATGGTGGTCAAGCACAATTATAGCGCTCGACGCTCTTTCACCTGCAGTGACAGCATCTGCTAGGCCCTAGGCTTTGTTCCCAGCATGCAATACACACTACCAGCCAACTGAATTGATTCCATTAGAGGAATACATCCTCGAAGGCGAAACTAACATAGATCTGAGGTGTTCTCTAGTGATTAAGGAAAGATAACAAGGAGAGAGGAAGGAAAGGAGGAGAATTGAGACTGAGGAAAGAAGGGTTGGGAAAAGATAAAACAAAAGAGAAGAAAGGGAGAGAAATGCATAGATGGTGGGAAGATGAATGAACGTGGGGACAGACTGAGAGAAGGGTAGATTAATGGAGGCATAAAAAGGGAGAGACATTGAGGAGGAACAGAGAAAGTAAAGATGGAGAAAGGTCGTGAATCCATCTAAGGTGAGAATATTACTACAATTAATGTTCTCTAATAATATCTTTCTGTTCACTAAGACATTGGGCATAAGCATATACTGTCCTCAGTTATCAGTACATGTTAAAGTATTAATTTGCTCTTCAGTAATTTTAAAAAGATAATTTCTACTCAGAGAATTATATTATATACTCATATTTAAAATGTACCATTTAATTTTAGGTAAAACTTCACTTTCTGTTGAAATTCTAAAAAGTTTACATTGATGTATGATTGACTAAGTATATGTTTTTAAAAATAAATGATTTTAAATGTGAAATTAACTTTTTAAACTTCACTATTTCTGTCATTTACAAACATAGACTAAAAGTGCTTTTGACATTTGAAAGTTGTCAGATTGTCTTATCCTGTTTTTTAGATAAATGCTACTTAGTTCATAACTATTGGAGTCTACATTTAAAGTAAGTATTTATAGCATTGCACTAAACACTTTTTCTTTCTCAAACAAAAACAAGTTTTAAGTTCTAATAGGTTTCAAAGTCTAATAATATTCAATAAGAATATTGTGGCAGATTGCTTTAGAATTCCTCACATTTTTCTGTATCCAAGCCTTCTGCTTTGTCATTACTGTACAAAGTTCCTCCAACTACAAGCAGAATATGTCTCCTGTCCTTGTTAATGTTGAGTTTGACCATGTCACTTACTCTAGCCAATGGGATATGAGCAGAAGTGCCCATTTCAAGCCTATGTCTTGGAGCTATCATATGTCTCTGCCGATCACTCCTGCACATCTGTCATGGCTAGTGCACTGGTTCAAGGAAGATGAGAATCATGTGAAGTGAATCTGAAATAACCTGAAGCTTAGAATCAAATCTACCTAAACACAAACCCAACCCCAGCTGACTAGGAATTCAAAGAATTTTGTTAACTGTGATGAAGATGATCCATAAAATTTCTCCTTAATCATAAGTTGTTAAACCCATTTCCTTTAAGGTAAATAGCAAGGGGAAGGTGGTCACTATCGTAACTTCTGTTCAAAAGGTATTTAATGCACTAGTTATAACTAGAAATAGTAGTTTATATACAATATTTTCTTAGAATTAAAAAAAAATCTCTATATTCATGATCACTGATTTTTTTCTTATTTCTAATTTTTTAATCTGTTTCTCTCTTTCTCTTTCTCAGCTTTGCACCTTCATTGTATTTCCCATAATTTTGTCTATTTTATTGGAATTTTCTAAGAAATAAATTTCAAGTTATTTATTAATTTATTTTACAACTTTCCTGTATTATATTTCTTAATATTTGCTTATTTTTTACTTCTGTGTTTATAAAACTTATATGCTTAACATATAAAACAATTTTGTCAGGATAGTCCATGATCATTAATTTTGTCTGCTTACTTCTAAGTATCAAGTTTTACATTTACATAATAAATAGCATGCAGTGGTGTTGTTTTATTTCTTGTTCTGAGGACTTATCAACATAGAATAGCATATAATGACATGTTTTCATGTAATAATTAATTGTTCAACACAATGCAGTATGTTCAGTTGTAAAAATATAGTACATATGGAACTAACACACCATTGTAAAGCAATTATACTCCAATAAAGATGTTAAAAATATATATAGGACACAATACTAAATATATATATATGATAGAAACATTTAAACAAACTGTGGCAATTATATCCAATTATCTTTCATTATTAATTCTGGTGAACTTAATATTTTAATTGGCTCATATTACATAAATAAATATAATCACATAGAAAAACTATATTTCTTAAAGAGAATCTGAATCAAATGTGACCTCTGCAAAGCACTAAAAAAGTTACATCTAGCTATAATTCTCATTTATTAGTCTAAAGTCTTAAGGGGCTGAAGATATGTTATATGATGGTGTTATAACTCGTTTCCCACTTGTGAAACACAGTGTTTGAACTGGAATAATATCTAAGATCCCTTATAACTCTAATTCTAGGTACTTATTGGAGGTAGTTAAAAATATGTCTCTAAAAAAATGTGAAAGAATTTGGTTGCTCTCAAGTGGATTTTCTTAGTGTGAGCCTTTCAATCACAAAGATAGTGGATAGGGTAAGAGAGAGGAAGCAGTCTGAAGAATGAAGGTGTAAGCCGTTTAGTGAGAGTTCAGCAATTCACACCAGTTTATTTTAAGAGTATGAGATGTAAGACTCAATCTTTTGTCTTCACCAAGATAAAATGACTTCATTAAAATGCCTAGTATAATTCACATAAGACAAAATCTACAGTTTTGCATTGTTTTACTTAACTATGAGGATGCAGAAAAAGCCAGAAATTCTGTTTGATTTGTCCCAGTTCTGCACCAACCTATAATTTATTGATGGAATAGTAGGCATACAGAAAGTTCATGTCCAAGGTTGATGTCTTCAATGGCTCATATATTACAAGAGAATACAGTGATGATTTCAAGCTATAACAGACGAAAGGGATATGACTAAAATAAAGAGCTTCTCTAAAGAAGTTTTTCAACTAAAATCTTTCATGTAAGATAGAATACTTCCAGAATCCAATGCCTTTGCGAGTACTATCATTTTCACTGTACAGGAATACAAATAAATTATATATTTTTTCAAGCTCTTACTACCTGTTTTGCTCAAGCAGAAAGTTTTCCAGCCTCTGAACATGACAACTATTGCCCACTGAAGCCAAACCCATTGGTTGGTGACTCTCAATTCTTATGTTTTCAGTGTCTTTTCTCTGAAAGTTAGAGATGGAAGCCAAGGGCAAGAGGGGAGAAAAGAATGTGGAATTGGGCTTTATAGAGATCAACATTCCTAGGGCAGGTGGCCACCTGTGGGTATGTAGGTAGGATTCTAAAAACCTTTCAATGAAATTGATAGAAAATAGAGATGCACATGATTTCATAAACTCTTTGATGCTGAGTCTATCAGAAGAAATAAAATGAAAATCTTCCACTGTGATATTTTATGCTTTCAGTGGCCTAACTTTATGACAAAATTAAAGTCATAGGAAAATATATCAAGTTAAATATAAATGGAACACCTGGATGGAAAAATGTTTATAAATGGCTTACTGCCTTAACTCTAATAACATGAGCAGAACTAGTATAATCATGTTCAGTGGTAATATGGAACCATATGTGGTCAAGTAAAATACAGGACAAATATACAAATACATCTGCTGCTACAGATTTTTGGCCTTTTAACAATCGTAGATGGCTATTCAAATAATTCTGGAATTATCATATGCTCTCAGAATGATATGTTATCTAACTAATAGAATTCATACTGAAAATACACATATTTAAACTTTTTTCCACTTGTTATACTTAAAACAAGCTGTTTTTTCTTATTTCAAATCCTCTGATCAAATTATCCTTTTGCATAATGCATTTCTTTTCTACCTTCAGTTTAACATCAATTTTAATGCTTAATAACAAATAAGGCAAACAATACTCTCTAGCTCTACTAGAATCTTCATGGTATTTTGTGATAATTTGTGTGCTGCTGCAAAATCAAACAAAACATTCAGCAAAAATTAACGTTTAAACAAACTGTATAAAAATAATGGAAAACAAAGCAATTTTGGAATAAAACTTATTTCAGGATATTAGTCTAAACAATTTACTTAAAATTTGAAGAATAATAATAACAAATCTCTTCAAATAAAAGACTCTAGAATTCAGAATTATACTGCTGTTTTAATTCACAGGCAACATCAAAATAAATTAATTATTCAAACAATTTATTTCAATAAAAACAAAAATGTAAATGTTTGTGGCTTTTAGGTGGTTTTTGTTAACTGTGTTTGATGTTCTAACTTTGATTAAAGTTGCCAAGTATTTGAAGTAGTCACTAAAATCCCAAGACTTATAAAACATATTTTTGAAGAAAACTGTTGGGTTGGTAGAAAACAAAAAACTACTTTAATTACTTTAGTCATGCATGGCAATGTTCTCTGATATACACACATAAAACATAATACAAAAATTAAAAGTGGATTGACTAGTAAAAGCTGTAGGTTTTAACATGATCTTGGACACTAAACAAAAATGAATTCAACTTAATTTGCATCACTTATTTTATGGTGACCATTATATTTCCTCATTCTATCCCAGATGGCAGCAGCAGCTTGGGAGATTACAAACCTACAACTTCTCATCTTAAATACCTGTGTTTGGGACTTCCCTGGTGGTGCAGTGGTTGGGAATCTGCCTACCAATGCAGGGGACACAGGTTCGAGCCCTGGTCCGGGAAGATCCCACATGCCACGGAACAACTAAGCCTGTGCATCACAACTACTGAGCCTGCGTGCCACAACTACTAAAGTCCGCATGCCTAGAGCCCGTGCTCCGCAACAAGAGAAGCCACCTTGGTGAGAAGCCTGCGCATCACTATGAAGAGTAGCCCCCGCTCACCACAACTGGAGAAGGCCCATGCGCAGCAATGAAGACCCGATATGATGCAGCCAAAAAAAAAAAAAAAAAACACCTGTGTTTCTCTGGCCATAGAAGCTAGCTCAAGTGGAGCTCAGAACAAGCCAAAATAGTGAGTTTATGTTCTCAGGAATAACTCTCAGAAAGTAAAGACACAGGAGTTAATGGATCAATACCTCAGCCCCTTTGTCCCTTGGTAGAATAATTCTGAGGTGTGTCCTACACACAGACTCAGAGGTTTCTCATAAAGGTTTATCCCAGTTGCATATCCTGATCAGGAATGCAAACTTCCATTGTCTTCCCTCCCCCCCGGCCTTGACTCACCTCCCCACTTCCTATTCACCTCCTTGACATAATCTCTAGAATACATTCCTTGCACCCATCAGTATCTCTCATCCTAACACTCTCATCAGTGGTGCTTTGGGATGAGATACAAGGGAAAGGAGAAGCACTGGCATGTACCAGCTCAACCACCTGGAAGACAGAGTAATTAAAATGTTTGTATATTCCATTTTCCTTTTCAACTGCTTTTGTAAAACAAAACAACGTTCAACGTTCAGCTTCAGCAAACAGTTAACTCAAGACACACTATGAAGCCAGGAAACCTCCATGGTAGCATTTAAACATATTTATTTCTTGCAGCTAGAGCACAGATTGTACTGGCAATAAAGCTGAAAGTTTAGTTGTAAGAGTGATGAAATTACATAGGAGACATTCACAACCTAACGACTGTTTATGCTAAATTCAGGGCCTTAAAAGTGAAGTGAACGACTTATGTCCTGAGGACTAGGATAGGGATTGAATGGATTCACTTGAGCAGCTTAAACCCCTCAGATTTCCCTAATACCTCCAGGCTGGCAATAGCATCCCCTTCCCTTGCCAATGGAGACTACCTACCACCACCACCATTGCCTGGAGATAGAGGAAATGCCTCATCTGATATGAAGGCCTCGAAAGATAATGCTTGCATCAAGAGTGTCCCTTCTTCCTCTCATTATTTCCAGACCAATAACTACTGTCAGCGTTTAGCATAGCCTAAGTGGGGATCCTAGTTCAAAGAGAAATGGATTCTTAACGAAAAAGAGCTGCTGAGCCTGGCATATATCTACCAGCAGGAACCAAGAGAAGATATATAGGCATGAATGTTGAGGGCGCTGAACCAACAAAGGTAAAATTCAAGGCTGGTGAGCAGAGAGTTTATTGATAAGGAATCACTCTTTGAGTCTGAGTCTAACATCTTGGCAGGACTGGTGCAATGGTTCCTTTAAGTTTAGAGATGATGACATACTGTAGAGAATGAGGTAGAGTTGGGACTGCCTTGGCAGAGTATTAAGAATGAGATCAGAGGGCTTGATAAGTGAGAATACTAGAGGGGTGTTAATTATATGAGACTAGGGAATCATTTGGGTCCCTATGTTTCCAGATGGCCCAGAACACCTTTTCTTTACTAAAGTGATATCATATGCACTAGTAAGGACAGCGTCAGCAGTTCTGAGAATCTCAGTAGGACTTTCTTCCATAGACCAGGTAGAACATGCTTCCTTGGAACCATTCATTTCTTTCAATGGGGTAATAGGATTCTGGAGTAGCATAGGCCAGATAGTGGTGCTTAACTATCAGAGGCAAGGCTGACATTCTTTGAATAAAAAACTGCAAGGTAAGAAAAGGCAATGTGTTTCATGACCTACAGGCAACTGTGGCAATGGCTAATATATGGTTGTTTCCCAGGGGCAGAATGCATGGGCAGCCAATGAGGTATTTCCTGGCTTATAAAACTAGTGTGATCAACAGTGGGTAAGCTGAACAATGATGTCAGCTTTTACGATGGAAAACTATTATTCCTATCCTTATTTTTATATTTAAGCCTATCAATTGAAGCAGAAACCAGATGTCCTTGTGCAGGGATCCTATAATGCCACGGATAGGCTTAGCAAGAAAAACTCCAACAAGGAAATATTAGGAACTTTAAAAACTGGACAAATTTTAGATATAATAATAATTATTGTATAATAAAAGAAAACTCTGGATCAATCTATATCAATAAAAAACAGGAAAGAAAAGAAGTTAGAATATTAAAAGAACCTAGAGAATACCTGTATGGCTGAGGAAAGCCTGGAATAAGATGAAAAAGGTAGGGTTGAAATCATGCAGACCTTTCCATGGAATGACAAAGAGGTTTGTTGGTATTTTAAGAACAACTGGAAGGTAATCAGCAAATAAACAAATGACCCGAATTACATATTAAAATATTACTCACGGTGCTGAGAATATTTTGTACTTTTGGAACAGGGAAGATCTTCCTAAGGATAATAAAAAAACAATAAGCCCTAAATAAAGACAAAAAATGTTTGTCTTGTTATTTTTTAAATTTCTATATTCTACAAGCTAGAGAAAATTTTAAAAATGATTGATGGAAATCAGGGAGCTCTAGAAAACTAACTAAAGAGCAAGATTTATTTATCCTTCTTAGTGCACAATAGCTGTAATGAATGAGGTTCTACTATTCTTTACAAAACTTTACTCACAAAAGTTTTGATTTTGTATTTCGGTGCCCCATTTTGGGAAGATGTTTTGGCATTAACCGTCAAAATAAAAACTAAGCTTTTCACTCATTCAGTTGGTTTCAATGAATAGTCTCTAGAATTTTATTTCAGTTTTGGATATACCAATAAGGATTCAATTAGAGAAGCATAACTGCTATGAGTGATACAGAACTTCATGTAGATACAAAGGAATAATTATAGGATTAGACTTTAAACAATTATGGGAGCTGATGGAGTAGTTTGTGAGGCTGTTGGCTCTGGATCTAGTATGAAGCCTGAAGTGGTTACTGAACAGTTAGACTAGTAAACAGCAAGTATGGTTGGGAGAAGCGCTAAGAACCATAGTGTCTACTGGAATTTACTAGGAGTGGGATCCATGAGGACAGCAAGAACCTAAAATGAAAAACTGGAATCTGTGTTCCTTACAATCTCCAGACTTCATGCCATAATTAACCTGAAGAAGAAGCTGGCACTCTTTGCCACAGAGCTGCAGCACACTTAGCCCAGGTTTGTAGAAATTAAATTAGGAGAGCTGGTGGTAGTTCTAGAATCTTTCCCAGAGCCATTAGGTAAGCTGGCAGATCAGCGATAACATAAGCAAGATGCTAGTCATCAGATGCATAGCTCCTTGATTCATTCTTGTCTTCCAAATCTTGCACAAGAAAAGGGATCCTGGAAACACCATTCCAGATTAGCTAAGCAGACACAGCACAAAGCCGCTACAATGATCATTTGTTTTTATTGTTTCTGTTTTTGTGTGTTGTTTTTTTTTTGCTGGGGCGGGGCGGGGGTGGTGTTGGAGAAGGAAATTGCTGACCATTTTCCAATTCCCCTGACAGCATTGTATTGCCTTCCCTTGGCATAGAGTCTCTATCCAAGCTAAGCCAATCAAATGCTCCCTTAAATGAATCTTTAGCACAGGGGGAAAAAAAGTGTTGGGGATTTATTTAGTTTTGTTAAAATTTCTTTCTAATACATTCTTGTTCTAGTTCCTGCTCTGGAATTGCACTGATTACTGCTTTTCCTCCAAGCAGCTGATTGGCTTTATGGGCCTTCAGTAAACTTCTAATAAATTCCCTTTTACTTACTGGAGCCATAGTAGTTTCTATTGATTGAAAATAAAAAATCTTTAATAAATACAAGCTCACATGTGCACAACTATGAAAGCACAAGAATATGTATTAATTTCAGTACAGTTTGTAATAGTAGACAACATATATACCTAATAATAGAATGATTAAATATACTACACATATATTTAAGAGTATATATTAGTTATATATATATATATATATATTTATATATATATATATGTATTAGCAAACACACTGTCTATGTGAAATACAAAAACATGCATTTATTTCTCCTTCACAGGAATGAGTTTGCCTGTATGAGGAAAATCTCCATTTTAGTCGGAGGATCTGTGGGTTGTTGAGATTCACTTCAGCTGTGGATCTGTTCCGTGTGAGTCATACTGGGATAAGTCAAAAGAGGAAGTGGCTCCCTAGGGTTTGCTCTCGTCATCACATTGGCAATAATTTACTGGAGTGAGCCCTACCACAAAAACACTTTTCAAGACTCTGCTCTTATGCATTAACATCCCAATGGCCAAAGCGAATTACATGGTCAAGAGACAAGAAAGTACATTTCATTCACCAGGAGGCCAGAGCAAGGTTTGCAAGCCTAAAATACTATTAGAGGAGAGTTAAGAATTAAGAATAATAGGGCTTCCCTGGTGGCGCAGTGGTTGAGAGTCCACCTGCCGATGCAGGGGACACGGGTTCGTGCCCCGGTCTGGGAGGATCCCACATGCCGCGGAGCGGCTGGGCCCGTGAGCCATGGCCGCTGAGCCTGCGCGTCCGGAGCCTGTGCTCCACAACGGTAGAGGCCACAACAGTGAGAGGCCCGTGTACCGCAAAAAAAAAAGAAGAAAAAAAAAAAGAATAATAATTCATCTAGAGAACACACTTGAGGATACGGGGAGGGGGAAGGGTAAGCTGGGACAAAGTGAGAGAGTGGCATGGACATATATACACTACCAAACGTAAAATAGCTAGCTAGTGGGAAGCAGCTGCATAGTACAGGGAGATCAGCTCGGTGCTTTGTGACCATCTAGAGGGGTGGGATAGGGCGGGTGGGAGGGAGGGAAACGCAAGAGGGAAGAGATATGGTGACATATGTATATGTATAACTGATTCACTTTGTTATAAAGCAGAAACTGACACACCATTGTAAAGCAATTATACTCCAATAAAGATGTTAAAAAAAAGGAAAAAAAATTCAAAAAAAAAAAAGAATAATAATTCAGTCTAGCAGAGACTACAATGAAATTTTTAAAAGTATAAAGTGTATTTACATATGCTGTCAGAGAAAGATCTCAAGGGTATGTAAAATGAAAGAAACAAGGTTCAGAAATACATGAATAAATTTATGTAATATGTGTATATATTTCCTTTCAGAATTATATAGAAATATATACAAAATATGCATAGTTCTGTAAGTATGCCCCCTGACTGTAATTAGCTGTTACCTCTGCTGAGGACACAGGAGGGATTAGTGCTGTTTTGAAGGGGAGTTTAATTACATCCTTTGGTATTTGATTTGTACAAGTACAATTTTATAAGTGACTCTAAAAATTTTTAAATACAATGTCTCAAAAGGTACCCTTCAAATAGACTCTCTCTACTTTACTCTTATTTAACTAAGTCACAATGTCAATCAAGTGAGAATTGAGAGAAAATGATTACTCCGAAATCCTCAAGCTATCTCGGTCCAAAATCACATTTATTAACTTGTGGCTCCCAAGAAACATTCTCTTGGTGGCCATATTCCTAGGCCCTAGAACAAACAAGCTCAGTCATCTTACTCATTGAGACTTTTCATATATTCCCTATTTTCTCCTTATATAATATTTCTCATTTTACTCTTAATCCAGTTCCTAATTGTCATTCATCTGGATTTAAAAGGAAAAAAGAAAAATCCTTAACTGGATAGTTCATCCGCCTCTGCTCAGGCAAATGCTTTTTTTTTTTTTTTTTTTGCGGTACGCAGGCCTCTCAGTGTTGTGGCCTCTCCCGTTCGGAGCACAGGCTCCAGACGCGCAGGTTCAGCGGCCATGGCTCACAGGCCCAGCCGCTCCGCGGCATGCGGGATCCTCCCGGACCGGGGCACGAACCCGTGTCCCCTGCATTGGCAGGCGGACTCTCAACCACTGCGCCACCAGGGAAGCCCCTGGCAAATGCTTTAAGAACAATCATTTAATAATGTCAGATCATGACTGGAAGAAAAACACAATATGGCAAACTTTCATTTCTTCTATGTTATGCCTTTTTAAAATCAAATCTAATGGCTTAGTATTCAAACTGGTTAAAATTTGGTAGCTACATCTCTTTTCTACAAATTCGGTAATTATGCCTATTTTGTGCAAATCTGTTAAATAACCCCTCTGCTCTTCTGCTCCTTAGCATACTCTCCTTTTTAACCAGGTTTTTTTTTTTTTTTTTTTTCTTATTGATGCATGAATATATCATGTGCCTTGCTTTAGGTTAGGGTCCTTTTTGCAAATTTGCTCTTTTTCCTTCCATGTAACCCAAACCATCTTTTAAGGCTCAAATTACGTTTTATTTGTTCCAAGAGACACTCCCGAATTCCAATGGTGGTGTGCTCTGTGGAGTGCAATTTGAGATTTGCCCTGCAATAACATGCTAGTCTTTGCTCTCAAATAAATTATAAACTCACTGCAAGTAAGAATCATGATTAAACCTCATCTATATTCCTCATGACGGTTTGAACAATGCTAATACTTAGTATATGCTTGATAAGATGTTATGGATCATCAATGGTCATACTAATCATTTACCCTCTATTAAACAAGGGTTCAAACTGTAAATTGCCCCTTTGATGTTTTCTTGGGAAAACATATTTATACTCATGCAATGGACCAAACATCTGTAAATCATTCTCTTATCGTAAATCAACGTTGCTGCCATTCATTCAATATAAGTTAAGCTACAATAAAAAGAATTCCTAATGAAAAAACCAAATAAGTTGTTTTATATTCCTGACAAAAGAACAATTCCCTAGATTTCCAATAGCAAACAACTATTAAAGAAAGAAAAGATTTAGTGTAAAAGAAATCAATGCAATTTGTAAAATTTATGCAAGTCCTAATTATATGTTTCCTCTCTGAGAACTCTTCAACAAAGGGAATAAACTCAGAAATATTTCTAGATTTATTGTGTTTATGTGAGTTATATGTCAAATTATTCAACTGTATTCTTCCTTGGAAGAATCAATTAATATTTTTAAAGATTCTCTTCTTTAGAAATGTTAAACATATTAGATAATCCAGGTTATTTTCAAATATGCCTGTTTCTGAAGAATTGTTTTCCCTTTTCTCACTTGCAGAGCACTCTCTGTGGAAACATTTCACTTAAATTTCTAAACCTTTTCTACCTGACTCTGCTTATTTCCTTTCACTGACTTTGCACTGTTGTTATTATTGAAGTTATCCTTTGCAGGATTGTTTTGTCTCTCTTACTTCATTCTCCTTGAATCAAATTCACATTTTCTTCCCAGATATTTATCTGTCATTCTAGTTAAATTCCTTGACAGTGAACTAATCTATTTTGGTTTTAGTTTATATGATCTTTCCAGCAAATTGCAGTACTATTTATAGAAAAACAAGATAGTTGCAAACACCTTGCATTTTTTCCACAGGAACATACTCTGAGTATTGCTTTAGAGATAACTGCAAATGTGACCCAGCTGTTACCCATGTTTTCACTCCATCTCACATGTCATGAAATAATGAACAATTTATTAGACATGCCTTTTTCTCCCAGTGATAGCATTAGTGAGAATGTCCCAAAATGTATAAAACAATACTGTCTTCACATTTAGCAACAATGACATGAAAATCATAAAGGAAAGATTAATCATGCACCTAAAAATGTATACCTAGCCAGAAAGTCATATGTACTTTTCTAATGGAGTATTCTGGAAAAAAGGAGAATACTATTTGATAATAATTCTGGGTTACCTTGGAAATGAAAAGACCGTTTTATTCATGATTATCAGTCTATGGCAACTGTTGTATAAAGGTGAAAAGCAACCTGACAGATTCAGGCTGCCTCACAGCGTGTGGGCCCATTGGTGTAGCCTAACTTAACAAACCTGGATCAGGTCCTCAACTTTGTCAGCCTGGAAAGTCAATTTCACTTTTTCATCCAGGGGTATCTAGATACTATGAAACAAAACTATGCTAACAAAAACTGGTTTCTCTTGTCTTTTCTCCATTCTTCATGATCCAGTTACATTAACTTTCTCGTTGTTTACAAATGCCTAAGCACTCGTGATCCTGTGCCTTTTCTCATGCTGTTCCTTCTGTCTAAAATATCTCTCCCCATTTTTTCTGCTGAACAGACGCTTACTCGTACTTAAAAACCCAGCCCAAAATGTGAACAACTCTGAAATATTTTTCTTCTTCAGAAAGAGATATCCTCCCTATACTTGATTCTTCCCCAAAATGGTATCCATTACTTATTTACCATGTTGGATCATAATAGAGACTTGCTTCTGATACATAGCCTGGATATGTTCATTTATAAATAGAGTCTTATTATATTTACATTTTAACAATTAGAACAATAATTTTTCAATGACTTGAATTCTTCTCTCCTGTACTTAGCACACCAGTCTTTCTGGTATCAAGGTTCTGGCATATCAAATTAATTATCACGAGCATGCTTGGGCATTATGATCTATTGGGACCGGCACTAAATATGGGTAAGGCCCATAAAGGTCTACACAGAGTACCTAAAATGATTAATGATCAACCTGTAGAAATATTTACTGTATATTATTTGTAATGCAAAGGCGACAATCTGCTATTTGTCCATATGTCCCCAATACAGTAAATAACATAATCTATTGCTCTTCAGTGGAAATTTCTGCAATGACAGAAATGTTCTATCAGTGCTATCATAGCCACTAACTATATGTAGCTATTGAATACTTGATATGTGTCTAGTGCAACTAAACCAAATTTTTAATTTCATTTAATTTTAATTGATTTAAATCAAAATTTAAAAAGTCACATGTGGTTAGTAGCTAAAAAAGTGGACAGCAAAGATCTACAGATTCCACCTAATGTAGGTAATAACACAGGATAATACTAATTTGATACAAAATATCATCTCTTCTCAAAAATATATTTTGTAAAACGAGGCATCATCAGTAGATGTGTAAAAGCAGGGATCCAAGTAAAATGATAAACCCTGATATTTAGAGAAGTGAGAGTGCAAATCATTTAGCAACTACTGAATGTGAGTTATGTGTTAATCATCATATTGGGTAAGATATATGAAATACAGTATTTAAAAATACATATGAATAGCAATAGGGTCTTTTAGTTTGAGGCATTCTCAATCTAAAAGAGAATAATTCTTTAGAAACAAATGCTGATTTTGAGGTTTTCTATATAATTATACACTATCCCCAATTTCTGTCAGAGCTCTTTGTTAATTTCTGTCCTGAATTTTTCCGTTAGGAGATTCTTTTCATTATATGGTTATTAAAGAAAATTATTTGGAGAAAAAAACCCTCAGATTGTACACACTAGTAAAGTAACAAAATTATTATTAGGAAGGAAGTCCTGAATTGTATCATAAATGCTAACAGAAGAAGAAAGTGATTGTTCCCTTGCTAGTGTTACTACATCTGAACACTTTAGATTGTATGATCTTTTTGAGATACCAGAGAAGATCACGTAGAATAACTTAATGGTTAATTCTCTGACAGTGGATCTAAATGTTTAGAATTTTTAAAAATTTTCTCTGGAACATAACGTATGGATATATCTGAGTAATTGGGTATGTTCTAAATTATGTAAAAATTGTTTAAAGAACAAAATACATATTGTTAATGTTTTAATTTATGTATAACAGAAACAGGCATAACAATTTCAATAAATACTGTTTATTTAACTTTAAAAATCCAGAGTAAATACTTTTCTATATAATTACACATTTATAAGCTTCCTTTGATGAAAGTATATGCATTTGCGTATTTGGATCTTTTTTCTAATTCTATTTTATAGTCTGCTAGATAAATCCTCTTATTCATTTGTTTCAGTAGAGCTTAAATAAAGGTCATTTAATCTGGCTCACCTTTCTTATCCTCCTGTGCTTTCCCATAATCCCTACTTCCATTGTAAAAGGATCATAGCTTCCTTCTCAATATTACCTTTTCAGTATGAGAAGAAATGTTAACATTTCATTAAACAAACCTGAGCCTATTAGACTTTAATTCACACTCTCTTGTGTTTTATTTTGTTTTTGTGTGTGTGAAAATTATTGAGTTTTCTTGTAAGATTCAAACAATGTTACTGAACTTTCTGGCTGTCAATTATTTGGTAATTTTGATATACAACTAATACAGAGCATAAATGTTAAAGTTTGATATTATGGTGGAAAGTTCTTCCAAAGGCAATGTTTTTAATATAATAAACTGAGATCTTTAAGTCATGCCTTCATCCCCTGTTGAATGCTCTGACTTCCTTTACAAGGCTAATTCTTGGTTAAATTGTTTTGCCAATATATAAAAGTTGTGTTGGTAACTTTTAAATATAATGTCCACAGGACACAATAAATAATTAAGTCAATTTTTTTTCATTTTCATATAAGAAAGCAACATAATGCATTTTATTTGTGATACCTATAATGAGTTTCTTACTTGCTATTGTTGCAAGAACAAATATATGCTCTTACTCGTTGTTACAGAGACCAATATATGTGCAACTTCATTCGTTGAGATAATTTATTCACCATCCACAGTGTGTGCAATACTGCAATGAACTCTAATGAGGAATTTAAGCCAGACCAGAAAAAGTCACTATACCCCATCTCCTCACTCTTTACATTCAATTTCTGACTCTGGCCTACTGGTTCTAGGCTGTTCTCACCATGAGAAAAAATTCTTTTAGTTGAACTGTATAACAAATTCCCATGGGGTCAGAACTTTACTCAAATAAAAACTATCAGTGTCTGCTCACTCTATCGTTCTCTCTCAGTCCTTGAATGCTGTCTAGTTCCAACTTTCCTGAATGCCAAATCTTGCCCAGATGTCTTGTTATTTAGCTAAGGAGGTTGACATCAGACAATCCACTCTCATCTACCCTATAGTCATCCATTCCTCATCTTTGCTAACAGACCCCTGGTTTGTTCACTCTCCTCTAAATAGCCATGTCCTTCAGGGATAAATAATATCCCCAGAGAATGAAATATGAATCGTCTAAGCAAAACATAGTTGGAACTTTTATCAAGCTCAGCATACAGGATAGCTGTGGTCAATGATACACACAGAGAAGACTTTTTAGGCTGCTTCCTTTTTAAATGCTTTTGCTAATTATTGGATGAATGTGTGATCCTTGGAGCTGCTAAAGGAATCTTTTGATTCTAAGTAGCTAAAGTTAACATGCTGAGCATGAAAGAACAGAAAGTTGGGGGAAAACCTGTCATTTATGATTTTGTTAAGCTTATGAATTATGTGAATTAATACATTTTCCTTTATGTTTAATGAATATTTAATTGGCTTTAGTTTTATGGAGACAACAACACTCTGATTTATACAAGTACCCACTTGTTGTACATTCATTCTTATTTTTAGCGGATGTGTGCCCTGAATATCCTGTCTAGGAATTCATCCACTTGCCAACATAGAATGTAGACAATCTGAACCACAAACCTCTGAATTTGCTTTGTGTTTCATAAACAGTACCTCTACTAGAAATTGCCTATCAGAGTATTAAAATACTGACTAAGGAACTGTCCACATTTAAAGACATTTTAAAGTATTTCCAAATAAAATAAGGCAAGTTACCAATAGCTCTAAAGCTAGCACTGTCTTGAGTATCTCAGAACAATGCATAACCACCTTTAAATTCAGATAAGTTTCTCTTTACCTACATCCTACATACTCTAACATTGCGTACATTTTCTTTCAATCTTAACACGAATGGCTACTCTTTAATCCCACATACATTAGCTGTTATAGACCTACTATATTATAATGAAAGATCTAAAATAAATCCTATTTGTTTATGACTACATCAATTTATATATTCTAGGAAGAAAATTAAGAAAGTCAGTGAGTCTAAAAATGATTTACTAAGTATATTCAAAAGCACAAAAAATGTCTTAGGCTTGAAACATTTAATAGCTAAAATTTCCCAATATGTGCAACATCTGGCACAGTGATTGCCCTTCATGACTCTGTATTCAAGTGTTGGTTAAAGATTTTACTGTTGTATTTACTGCACATGTGTGAGCTCACAACTGGAAATTCCAATTCAGAAGATGGAGCTTCGGTATCTGGATTCTAAAAATGCTTCTTAGGTAATTCTGATGTGCACTTCATTTGAAGACTACCTAGTAAGCCCATATGAACACTGAGGAATACTCTATGAGCCAGCGGTACTGAGTATCAAAAATAACTATTCAGAATTAACAGAAAGGGGAACAATGATATTCTCTAACTAGGTTCCAGAAACTGAATTCAGGGAAACTAGTTGTGACATTTTCTTGCTTAATTGTTGTGGTTTGTTTCTTTTATAAATGATATGTACATTTCCATTTGTTAGGTATAATACATCTCATTGTTCTTTGTTCTTTGTTTCTTGGGAAAGAAATGATTGAAAATATCCACTAATAAAAGCCATAGTGTCCTAGGACCAAATATATATGCATTTATTTATATTTATATTTATACATTTTTTCTGCTAGCCCTATTGGCTGCAGGTTTGTTCTTGTTTTTTTGTTGTTGTTGCTCAGTTTTTGGTCAGGGTAACAATTAAACAAATAATTAGAGTATAATAGGTAACTTATATTTGGGGTTTAATTAAAATGACAGAGAGGTGGAAGTGTCTATGTTATATCCACATCTTTAGAAAAGAAAACATTATCTCAGAAATAGACCTTCAAGAGGATCCAGCCAACACCCTGTCTTATAACAATCTATGCTGCTAGGTGGAGAAGTGGCCCCATGTGGTGTCCAGGTCGCTGGTAATGCTTGCCAAAAGAACAGTGTTGTTCAGTCATTTTTAAAATATACCAAAAGTTTCTTTAATAAATTAACTCGAGGAATATTTCCTCAAAATAGTGAGAAAAACAGAAAAGTAAGTTCAATACCTAAGCTTATAATTACAAACAATGCTAAATACAATGAAGAAAAAACACAAAATGATGAGCTTACTATAGAAAACTTAATCTAGTCAGAAGAAGGCATTGTCTGGGAAAGCTTTCTATCAGGAACTGATATTTCAGCTGTGATCTGACGGATGAATAAGAGATAAGTAGGTGAAGATAGGGGGTAGAGAGTAGATTAAGAGCATCTAAAGGCAACAGATGAACCAGTTTGCAGGGCAGAAATTGAGACACAGATGTAGAGAACAAACGTATGGACACCAAGGGGGGAAAGTGGTGGGGGTGGTGGTGTGATGAATTGGGAGATTGGGATTGACATATATACACTAATATGTATAAAATGGATAACTAATAAGAAACTGCTGTATAAAAAAAAATAAATAAAATTCAAAAATTCAAAAAAAAGAATGTTTGGGAAAGACATCTTTAAAATGTGACATTCACATTCAATATCAGAGAAATAAATATGCTGTATGTACAGATTTAATAAAAAAAATAAAGGCAACAGAAAGTGCAAAGGTTCTGAGGTAGCAAGGAGTGTTATATATTTGAGAATATGAAGTATTGAGGGGAAAACAAAAATATTAGAGATAGAGAAATGGAGATGAATTTTGAAAACTGTTTATTCCAACAGTTTTTGGAACTCATATTGGCTGAGAGAAGCATTTGGACAGGGAGAGGAGTAGATTTGAGGAGACCAGATTGTAAGCTATTGTAGCATGAACTATGGTATTAACAAAGGAGAGACAACATACAACTTAAAATTGACAGTCTATTCAGACTTCATGTGAGGTAAAGGAGAAGGTTTCTTCCTTCTGTAATTAGATAAATGTGTGTGTCATTCAGTGAGATAGTGAACACAGGAAAAGGACCATATTTGGAAGAAAACCTTTTTGAACACATTTGTTTTTGAGAGACCTTTGAAATATCCAAGGGGAAATGTCAGGCCAACTTTTGGATACACATGTTTATGATTCAGAAAAGTCAAAGATCTGGCCAGGACTGGTATATCAAAAGTAAGTGAGGAAATGGTATGAGTGACATTGATAGAGTGCCTCGAAGAGGTCTTAGGATCAAGACTTGATGCAAAATCAAAACTTAGTAAAAGAAAGTTTGTAAAGGAAAAAAGTTATTATTTAAGGAGACTTAAATATTCTACATGCTGAATCCAAAACAGATTATTATATGGTTAACCTAAGCAAAATTACCAACAGATTGTCAAAATATTTATTCATAAATAAAAGGTGGATGTGGTATCAAATACCAGTATTTCTTTACTGCATTATTGGTAACTATGAGTAAGAAGTTGGCTACAATCTATTTCCATTATTCTTGTCAGTTCCACTAATACTTTTCCCAAATTGAAATACCTAATCTGTTTCTTTGCCCTGTACATGTCCATGTCTGCCTATGTCAGATGGTAACTTCTTTTTACCAGAGATGATATATTGATAGAAGAAAAATATCATTCTACATGTCTTCAAATGCTCTAAATTCAATCTTCAAAGTAAGATTTTCCCTTTACTACAGAAGTTTTTCCAATGATACTTTTATTGCTTTAGCTATTTCTATTCCAATGTGCAAATTCACAAATTTATGAAATACTGTAAATTCTGGAGGTGTGATTCTCCATCTATGTCTTCTACTTGAAAGAGACTATGAATATCACTCTAAAAATATCTTGCACCCAATGCCTACTAAAGTTTCGTTGATTTTAGGTGGGTACAAGTTTATTGTCTAGATTAAACATTATTGAAAGAGACTTCCTCATTATTCAGAACCTTCTCTCTCTGTGCAAATATTGAATAATTACGTTGTACACCTGAAACTAATATAATATCATACGTCAATTATATGTCAATTAAAAAAAAATCAGCATTCTGATTGCTTTTTTCTCATAGTACCAAATGACTCTTAAGTTCAGGAACTGGAGTTTAATCTCCTATTTGCTGTTCCACAGACTGTGAGATGTTTTTCTATGTGAGTAGAACAATATGTGGCATATAGTCAGTGCTGAATAACTGTTTGAGAAGTGAATGAATAAACATTTTTCAGGCATTTTAGAGTTAGCTGTTGCATTACTGCCACCATCATGAGTTGTGGGTAAAAGTACAGAAACTGCAGTGTACCATGAGAACAGGATTTATCTGAATACATGTCAATTAGCACAAGGACTTTTTAGACTGCACCCACTCTAAAGTGTGTGCAAAATGAAATCATACAACTTTGTGAGTCTGTTTTTGGTTATTGTGAGCCCTAAGAGAGGCTATTAGAGATTTTATAACAAAGAAAAACTACTCCTCCCACTGTTTCTTCACAAAAGATAAACCTTTATCCATTACCCCAGTAAATCTAGATGTTAAACTTTCTTTTTCTTCTAGTACAGTTGATTTTCATTATTCACAATAGTTTTTTCTGTAAAATTGCCATAAACACTGAATTAGCTAATCTGAACCATTGTTCCTAGGATAAATATAGGGTTAGTTTTTCAACCTACTGGTTACAATATTTTTTCAACCAAACAATACACAACCTGGTTTCACGTGTATTTCTGTTTAAAGCACCTTATCTAACATATATTGTTGATTCACTAACAATGAACTCACAGTGAGTAACACTAATAACACATGTCTGAATGAAGCCTACCTAACACATGAATTTTCTCTGAAGGCATATCACAGCCTTCTTACACTTAGGAACACTAGTCTGAACCTCAACAATACTGTTGGGGACCATCTTAAACAGCGAATTATCAACAAAAAGCACAAAAATGCCCCAAACATTAAAGGTCACACTAAAAAGATCAACACAAAAAGGACATGTGTTTATAATAAGAGGGACGAAACAAGAAGTCAGTGTCACTTGGTGCTTTGCTCCACCTCAGCTGGGAACATGTACATCAGCCAACTCAACTTTTCTGCTGCTCTACACATCTGCCCATGTCCGCAAGTGACCTCAAAGGAGCCATGAATATTGATTTTAAGGTTACAAATAAATGTCAACAAGCAAGCCAATTTGCAAATACAGAACTCACAAATAATGGGATCTACTGTATTTCAGTGGATCATAAAAGATGTACCTCCTTTAAAATATTTATTGGTGGTCATATTCAAAGATAGGAAGACAGTGACTAATGAGTTACTTCTCTTGTAGTAATGAAAGAAAATATTTATTAAAAATGGCAGAGTAAAACCCCAAGTAGAACTTAATTGTATGTTGACTCTCAGTAGCTTTATATCAAATTGAGTAAAAATCAATCACGACTTTATGGTTTTCCTGAAATAGTAAATGTAAGGCAAAGAAAAATTGCTGATTCTCTCCCAATCAGTTACTACCAACTAAATAACTTCTGGTTTCTGCCTTTTATCTGGCCTTATTTCCCAATATTTAAATATTAAATTACAATGTTTCTAATTTTTTAAGAAATATGTTTGTTCGATATGTTACTAGAAAACACATTGTCCCTTTTGCATGTATTTAAATATCAAGCACAATATTGAATCCTATTGAATCTGGAAGGATGTTTTACAGTCAGCTGATCCTAGGTTACATATTACACATATGGAAACTGGGGTCAGGAAAAGTTAAGTGATGAACATTTCCACATAGAACTTTTAAAATTAATGGCTAAATTGTACAATTCGTATAGAAACACAAAAGACCCCAAATAACCAAAGCAAACTTGGGAAAGAAAAATGGAGTTGGAGGAATCAGGCTCCCCGACTTCAAACTGTACTACAAAGCTACAGTAATCAAGACAGTATGGTACTGGCACAAAAACAGAAATACAGATCAATGGTACAGGATAGAATGCCCAGAGATAAACCCAAGCACACATGGGTACCTAATTTATGACAAAGGAGGCAAGAACGTACAATGACAAAAAGACAGCCTCTTCAATAAGTGGTGCTGGGAAAACTGGACAGCTACATGTAAAACAATGAGATTAGAACATTACCTAACACCATACACAAAAATAAACTCCGAATGGATTAAAGATTTAAATGTAAGACCAGACACTATAAAACTCTTAGAGGAAAACATATGAAAAACACTCTTTGACATAAAAAGCAGCAAGATCTTTTTTGACCCACCTCCTAGAGTAACGGAAATAAAAACAAAATATTAAAAAATGGGACTTAATTAAACTTAAAAGCTTTTACACAGCAAAGGAAACCATAAACAAGAAAAAAAGACAACCCTCAGAATGGGAGAAAATATTTTCAAATAAAATAACAGACAAAGGATTAATCTCCAAAATATATAAGCAGGTCATGCAGCTCAATATCAAAAAAACAAACAATCCAGGTAAAAAGTGGCAGAAGACCTAAATAGACATTTCACCAAGGAAGGCATACAGATGGCCAAGAGACACATGAAAAGATGCTCAGCATCACTAATTATTAGAGAAATGCAAATCAGAACTACAAGGAGCTATCACCTCACACCGGTCAGAATGGCCATCATCAAATAATCTACAAACAATAAATGCTGGAAAGGGTGTGGTGAAAAGGGAACCCTCCTGCACTGTTGGTTAGAATGTAAATTGATATGACAACTATGGAAAACAGTATGGAGTTTCCTTAAAAAGCTAAAAATAGAATTATCATATGACTGAGCAATCCCACTACTGGGCATATACCCTGAGAAAACCATAATTCAAAAAGAGACATGTACCACAATGTTCACAGCAGCACTATTTACAATAGCCAGGACATGGAACCAACCTAAATGTCCATCGACAGATGAATGGATAAAGAAGATGTGGCACATATATACAATGGATTATTACTCAGCCATAAAAAGAAATGAAATTGAGTTATTTGTAGTGAGGTGGATGGACCTAGAGTCTGTCATACAGAGTGAAGTAAATCAGAAAGAGAAAGACAAATACCGTATGCTAACACATATATATGGAATCTAAAAAAAAAAAAAATGGTACTGATGAACCTAGTTGCAGGGCAGGAATAAAGATGTAGACATAGAGAATAGATTTGAGGACACGGGGTTGGGGGGAAAGCTGGGGCAAAGTGAGAGTAGCATCGACATATATACACCACCTTATGTAAAATAGTTAGCTAGCGGGAGGCAGCAGCACAGCACAGGGAGATCAGCTCGGTGCTTTGTGGTGACCTAGAGGGGTGGGATAGGGAGGGTGGGAGGGAGGCTCAAGAGAGAGGGGATATGGGGACATATGCATGCATATGGATGATTCACTTTATTGTACAACAGAAACCAACACAGTATTGTGAAGCAATTATATTCCAATAAAGGTCTATTAAAAATAAATAAAATTGGAGCTTCCCTGGTGGCGCAGTGGTTGGGGGACCGCCTGCCAATGCAGGGGACACGGGTTCGTGCCCCGGTCTGGGAGGATCCCATGTGCCGCGGAGCAGCTGGGCCTGCGAGCCATGGCTGCTTAGCCTGTGTGTCCGGAGCCTGTGCTCCGTAACGGGAGAGGCCACAGCAGTGAGAGGCCCACATACCGCAAAAAAATAAATAAATAAACAAACAAATAAATAAAATCAATGGCTAGATTAAATTTGTGGTTAGCATGAGAATATCTTATTTACACTGATTATTTTTCAATTTTTTTATAGAATACAGTAAATTACCCTTGGTTTAGAAACAGTGTCCAGATAATTAAGAAGCCAGAAGCAGCTCTAAACCTATCACTCAGCTTTTAGAGGTACACTATGACTCAAATAATCCCTGTGATATTCTTTCTTGTTCCCAGGTTCTCCACCTGACATTTCTGCTTTTTTTCTTTTCAATGCACATTTTTCTCAGTCTTGTATTTTTTTTTTTTTTTTTTTGTGGTACGCAGGCCTCTTAATGTTGTGGCTTCTCCCATTTCAGAGCACAGGCTCCGGACGTGCAGGCTCAGTGGCCATGGCTCACGGGCCTAGCCGCTCCGCGGCATGTGGGATCTTCCTGGACTGGGGCACGAACCCGTGTTCCCTGCATCGGCAGGCGGACTCTCAACCACTGCGCCACCAGGGAAGCCCTCAGTCTTGTATTTTTAATGCAGAGCTTTGGCTTTGAAAAAGCACAGACTGGAACAAAGCAAGTTGATACTGCCTAAAAGATTGGATGTGAAAAATAATCATGGGTGACTGCTTGGTTTACCTTGAAAATACGCTGAGAATAGAGTTCTACTTTCTGTTCATTATTAGTTGCAAGGTGACTCTGAAATAAATACAGGTCTGTTACTTTCTCATACCGTCTGGTGGTGTTGCAAAGAAGTTTTTTGAACTTCTGATGCACAATACTAAGTTGCAGGCACATAGGAGTTCTATAAAATATTTGTTAAATGATTGTTAAATGGCTGAATGGTGGCACTGATTTAAAGAACTTGAAGTACTTTTATAGGCACATCTGGTTTTTCCTTCTCCATCAGCTTTTTAATTCAAATTAATTACTTGAGCCACAACCTACCCAAATTAGCAGAACATCCAGTTTCCCATTTGGTGGGGGTGGGGGGGTGGGCGGTGCTAAAACTAAATAATGTTGGAGTTTTAATCAGCCTAAATCCAAATCTGTTTCCAAACACTACCAAAAAATTTGCTTAGAGTGCCTTAATAATCTAAATGTGGACACCAATTTTAAGCTGTCCTTGCATTTTTCACTGGCACAGAGATCACATTTAAAACTAGTGTTACTCTTTTTGATATGTACCTATTCCTCAATAAAGGAATTATTTCCTCAGAGAGTAGTTAGTGAGGAATGTGATGCCACTCCCTTGTTTGGCTAGGAGTTTTGTTTGATTGGCATCTCAAGTGAGAGCTCTCTAGTTTATATATTCACGCCCAGCCATCACTCCTAAATATACCCTTGAGTGGGGATGTCTGAACTAGCCCAGAGGAAGACTCTGGTGTCAGCCATATGCTGGGACAAAACCAGCCCTCCAGTGATGCTCGTCAGACCTTGATACTAAGTTGACAGCAGCAGCCAGACTCTCCTTTCCTTCATGATGAGTTTCCTATTGAAGACTTGGGCACATTTACAGCCAGACAATTTATGATCATCTCTAGTTATCAGAGAGATCATAAAAACACTGAGCCTCAAAAGGTAAAGAAGTAAATTCTATTTTCTTTCCTTCTAAGAAAAGACCTTTGTATCGATAAAAAAAATAATTTAAAAGACCATCACAAATCATAAAAGATCTATCACAAAAGATCCCTAGGGCAATGGGATGGATTGCTTTTAGATTTAGATAACAACTAGGAACATTCAAAATTACTCTTTAAATAAAAGGGATCTGTCCTCTGGATGACTTGCTGTGTCCATCTGACAGAAAAATTGTAGGAAACATTTAAGTGGCAATCTCTTGAAGTCCTGCCTACCTCGATGTCCTGCTTCATAAATATTATTTAAAAGTCAACTACTGGGCTTCCCTGGTGGTGCAGTGGTTGAGAGTCTGCCTGCCGATGCAGGGGACACGGGTTCGTGCCCCAGTCCAGGAAGATCCCACATGCCGCGGAGCGGCTGGGCCCGTGAGCCATGGCCGCTGAGCCTGCGCTCTGCAACGGGAGAGGCCACAACAGTGAGAGGCCTGCGTACCGCAAAAAAAAAAAAAAAAAAAAAAAGTCAACTACTATACATGCAATGACACAGGTCCTAAATTATTCCAAATCTGATTTTTCTTCACAATATTCCCTCCTATTCTTCTCTTCTGTATTTTTCCTATCTTCACCCTAGACTGAGTCCTCATCAGCCTGTATCAAAATTTGTTGCTAATATTTCCATTGTTTCATGGTTAAAAAAACATTTTCACATATGTTACCTCACCATAATCTTCACCACTAAATTGAGAAAACAAAAACAATGACACTGAAAATGTTTCTACTCCTACACAAAATCTGCACACCTAACTATATGTGCAGCAACATACTCGAATCTTCTTATTTATAAAATTTCTAAAACCAAATATTTAATAAAGCTTGCCTAGACATTGAAAAGTGTAGTGAATTATAAATTAACTATAATCTAGAATGGAAAATGACACAGATTACTTCAATGATGAAAGAAAAAGTTGGATTATAATTTTTAAATGAATAATATTTTGAATTTTTATAGTGTACCTTGCACTACTACATTATTGTCTCTTTTGAAACGCACAAGAAATCCTAAAAGGTATATGTCATTATATCTATATACAGATCAGAAGACACCGATTTGAGAGTCAGGCCATTAGAGGCCTTCTTTGAGGTCAGAGAGATTCCCCTGCTGGCCTTGAAGAAGCAAGCACCCATGAGTTCTAGAGCGGAAAATAAATGATTCTGTCAACAACCATGTGAGCTTCGAATAAGACCCTGAGCCTGGAATGAAACCCCCCAACCCTGCAGTCCACTTGAGATCCTGAACAGGGGACAAGGTTAGGTTATGCCTTAACTCCTGACCCACAAAAACTGTGTGATAATAAATGTGTACTGTTTTAAACCATCAAGTTTGTGGCAGTTTGTTACGCAGCAATAGATTTAATATTATCTGCCAGAGTTCACACAGCTGGCAGGTGTTAGAATCAGAATTGAAGCCATGGCTGTCAGATCCCAAAGACCAACTAGTCTTTCTAATGAATAATTGCTATAATGCATATGTAGTCGAAGGATGAAATGATGGATACACAGTTACATAGATGACAGGTAGATAGATAGATAAATAGGTAGATAGACAGATAGATAAATAGATAGATAGGGATGACTGGTATACAGAGGCATTTTTATTAAACTTTGCCACCGGAAAACTACTAGAGTTAATCAATGAATTTGGTAAAGTTGTAGGATACAAAAGTAATGCACAGAAATCTCTTGCATACACTAACAACGAAAGATCAGAATGAGAAATTAAGGAAACAATCCATTTACCATTGCAACAAAAAGAATAAAATACCTAGGAATAAACCTACCAAAGGAGGCAAAAGAACTCTACTCACAAAACTATAAGATATTGATGAAAGAAATCAAGGATGACACAAACAGATGGAGAAATATACCATGTTGTTGGATTGGAAGAATCAATATTGTGAAAATGACTATACTATGCAAAGCAATTTACATATTCAGTGCAATTCCTATCAAATTACCAATGGCATTTTTCACAGAATTAGAACAGAAAATTTTACAATTTGTATGGAAACACAGAAGGCCCTGAAGAGCCAAAGTAATCCTGAGAAAGAAAAATGGAGCTGGAGGAATCAGGCTCCCTGACTTCAGACTATACTACAAAGCTACAGTAATCAAAACAGTGTAGTACTGGCACAAAAACAGACACATTGATCAATGGAACAGGTTATGAAGCCCAGAGATAAGCTCATGCACCCACGGTCACCTAATCTATGACAAAGGAGGCAAGAATATACAATGGAGAGAAGACATCCGCTTCAATAGGTGGCCCTGGGAAAACTGGACAGCTCATGTAAAAGAATGAAATTAGAACATTCCCTAACACCATACACAAACATATACTCAAAATGGATTAAAGACCTAAATGTAAGTCTGGACACTATAAAACTCTTAGAGGAAAACACAGGAAGAACACTCTTTGACATAAATCACAGCAAGATCCTTTTTGACCCACCTCCCAGAGTAATGAAAATAAAAACAAAAATAAACAAATGGGACCTAATTAAATTTAAAAGTTTTTGCATAGCAAAAGAAACCATAAACAAGACAAAAAAAATCCTCAGAATGGGCGAAAATATTTGCAAATGAAGCAACTGACAAGGGATTAATCTCCAAAGTTTACAAATAGCTCATGCAGCCCAATATCAAAAAAACAAACAACCCAATCAAAAAATGGGCAGAAGACCTAAACAGACATTTCTCCAAGGAAGACATACAGATGGCCAAGAGGCACATGAAAAGATGCTCAACATCACTAATTATTAGAGAAATGCAAATCAAAACTACAGTGAGGTATCACCTCACACCGGTCAGAATGGCCATCACCAAATAATCTACAAACAATAAATGCTGGAGAGGGTGTGAAGAAAAGGAACCCTCTTGCACTGTTGGTGGGAATGTAAATTGATACAGCCACTATGGAGAACAGTATGGAGGTTCCTTAAAAAACTACAAATAGAACTACCATATGACCCAGCAATCCCACTACTGGGCATATACACTGAGAAAACTATTATTCAAAAAGACACATGCACCCCAATGTTCATTGCAGCACTATTACAATAGCCAGGATATGGAAGCAACCTAAATGTCCATCGACAGATGAATGGATAAAGAAAATGTGGTACATATACACAATGGAATATTACTTAGCCATTAAAAGGAACGAAATTGGATCATTTGTAGAGACATGGATGGACCTAGAGACTGTCATACAGAATGAAGTAAGTCAGAAAGAGAAAAACAAATACTGTATGTTAATGCATACATGTGGAATCTAGAAAAACGGTACAGATGAACCTATTTGCAGAGCAGAAATAGAGGCACAGACGTAGAGAACAAACATATGGACGCCAAAGGGCAAAAGGGGGTGTGGGATAAATTGGGAGACTGAGATTGACATGTTTACACTGCTATGTATGGAATAGATAACTAGTGAGAACCTGCTGTACAGCACAGGGAACTCTATTCGATGCTCTGTGGTGACCTAGATGGGAGGGAAATCCAGGAGGGAGTGGGTATGTGTAAACATCTAGCTGATTCACTTCACTGTACAGCAGAAACTACCACAACACTGTAAAGCAACTATACCCCAATAAATAAAAAAATTTATTTTAATTTTTAAAAACTAGCTTTTTCTTTGTTTGTTTCTGTTGTTTGCATACAGTGAATGGCAAGCCCTAAAATAAAATTAAGACTTCTTGTTAGCATCATTCCCAAAGCAGTGCTTCTCAAACTTGCAACACAAGCAAAGAACTTGAAGCTATTGCCAGGGTGCTGCGAAAAACGTGTTAGATCACTATTTTTCTGGCAAAGCTGAGTTACTTCTGTTCAGCACTCAGTTCATAGATACGAAGCTCTAGAAATTCCTAAATCAGGGCTAGGTTCTCAGGCCTTTAGGCCTATCCCACACTAGTGGTTTTGGACAATGTACAAAGTAGCCAAAAAGATGGCCTGTACAGTGATATCTAAATATGGTGACTTGAGATACAGACTGACACCAGTAATTGATATATAATACCTCACCCATCAAGCAGGAATGGAAAATTGAAAGTTACGTTCATGTCATTTGTAGGCAGAATGGCTAAATTTATACTACCTGTATGTCCATAAATGCTCAGATAGACAATGGTCCAGGACTAATGGAATAATTGGAACCAGTGAATAATAGTTGAATGAGTGAATGTGAAATCATTTTAGAAACATAATTGAACCCATCTGTGTTATCATGGAGAGACAGAGAATGATGCAAGAAAAATGCTTACACTTGAGTATACCATGTACCATACCTTAGCAATACTGTGCTTCATATAATTCTGAGATTGATGTGACTCATGCAATGCGGCCTATGACATATATACATGCAACACTACATGCTAGACTATCCAAGACTTATATAACAGCTATAGTTATTCCAAAATGTCTGATATGACACTCACTCAGAACTTACTATTTGGAACTGTGTTCCCACTGCTGCGATTTGGGGGCTAGAAATCTTTTGCCACCCTTAAAAAGTGTTCATTCTTTCTTTACATCTTGGCTATAATAGCATACCTTTTAATTGTTTAGATGAGTAAATCTTGTTTGATTTATTCAAATGTTGTCTGTCTGCTCTTTCAACCCACATACTATTATTTGTCAAGAGAATCTTCATTCAGACATGTTGTCTGTAAAGTGGTTAATATTCTAATATCTGATGTTAATTTACAAGGGAGAATCACTGCATATTTTTCTCATATTTTTTAAATACTTAAATACAGACACAAATTGATTTTTCATTAACTATCTTAAGGAGCATGCATTTTGGAGAAGAAATTTACAATTTTGGCTTAACCTAATGATGTTCAAACTTTAGCTTTGGGTCTCCATTCTGTTCAGTCTCATTTACAATTCACTTCTTAATGTGGATTTTCTGTTATACTACAGTTGTCCCTTGGTATCCTTGGGGGTTTGGTTCCAAAAGCCCTCAGGTATAACCAAAATCCGTGTATACTCAACTAATTTATATAAAATGGCTTAGTACAGTCTTCCCTCTGTACCTGCGTAGTTGCAGAGTCAACCATTTCAATCCCACATAGGTTGAATCTGTAGATGGGAAACCCCCAAATATAGAGGGCAGGCTTTATCTCTATTGAAAAAAAAATCTTCCTATAAGTGGATCTGTGCAGTTCAAACCCCTTTTGTCCAAGGGTCAGCTGTATGTTGTGGGACTTACACTGTAGTTATCCTTGAAAAATATGGCATGCTTAATTTTTTTTTAAATGCTAACATTTAATTGAATAGGGTAGATGTAACTTGCTTTTGAAGTTTACATCTTTTAAAAAAGTACTTAAAATCTTAATTTCCACTGAGTATTTTAAATGTTTCTTTGGATCTTTATTTAATATTTTCTATTCAATAAATAGATTTTCAATCATGAGGGGTTGAATACTACTACTTAACAAAATTGGGGACTACTCTAATGATGTTACAATGAATGAATATGCATCATCTGTTGTGTAAAGCAGAAAAATTTAAGAGTTAATATGCAAAACCTTTCAGAGTTGCAGTCCTCGATATAGCAAATATGTAATAATTTTGCTCCTTTCTCAGACTGAAAATTAGGTAAACTCTAGGGTCTTGAAATTATTGTCATGACTATTTCTTAGTTTCCTATAAAATACCTAATTGATTTCCTAACATAATAAATGTTTTTATCTTTAGAAAAAAGTGATGACAAACCTTTAAACACTAGGTATAAAAATAAAAAAGCAATTTAAGCATGACAAAACCATTATCAATAAAAGAAGAAAAATGTGTTCAGCTTTATTGTTGCGGTTTATGGAATTTGAATTCATTTTTGAATTAGAGCACATTTAGTACTATACTAAGTGGATCATTTTCAATACAGTCATAATGAACATTACCATGTACTGCATAGCAAGGGAATAGAGCTGAGTTTGCCAAAATTTCATTCTTGGAAGAGCTGCCAATGCAAAAATAGTTTCCTCCCCTGGGTACAATATTTAAGAGGCTTTAAAATTCTACAGAGAATTATTGGAAATTGCTTTATAAAAGAAACAATCAGTTATGAGTTTGAAACTGCATCGCATTGCTTGTTCCCATCTAAAAATTCTTTCTGCTCCCCCTGGCTGTCCTTCACTTTGCTTGGCCATTCTATATTATAAAGGAACTATTTTGTAACCATCTGCCACTTATATCTTTGGCCCCAATCTCCTCTGCTCTGATCACTATTGATTTTCCAAATGGACCCAACCATAAACTAAATGTAGAAATCATTATATTTAGGTTAGAAAGAGACTTTGGTATCTGGATTACTAAAGCATCAGTCCAAAACAACCAACAAAATGAAAGCACTTCCCAGAGGCATGGGTTTTTTAATTGCTACAATTAAATCTACCATTAAGTCTATATTATCATCATTAGCTCATATTTCCTGTTTTTTAAAAAATAAATTAGCCACACCAATTCATACATTTAAGTCCTAAGCAAATGTTTAACACAGCTGGTTCTCCTCATATAATTTTTTTAACTTTGTGCCATTTCTATTTAAAATTGAAATATCCTTCAGGAAAAAGAACCATTTAACATAAAGAGATACCTGAATTAAAATCCTTTTTCTCCCAAGGTAAAGCTATTGAGACAATAAAAAGATGAGCAGTTGGCAGGAGCTGGGAGGCTGGGGGAAAGTGGAACACAGCTGATTTTTAGTGCAGTGAAACTCTTCTGTATAATACCATAATGGTGGGTACATGACATTATACACTTGGCAAAACCCCTAGATACATACAACACAAAGTAATGTAATGTAAACTATGGACTTTAGTTAATAATATATCAATAATAGTTCATCAACTGTAACAAATGTACCACACCAATGCAAGATGCTAATAACAGAGGAAACTGGAGTGGGGTTGGTGAATGTGGCAGTGGCTGGGCGAGGAGAGGGAATAAACAGAAACTCTATGTACTTTCCACTCAATTTTTCTCTAAACCTAAAAGTGCTCTAAGAAATGAAACTTATTTATTTAAAAAACAATGACAAAAAATCCTCCCTCCCACTTCACTCTATATTTCACTCTGATTTTGTGTATCCTTCCCTAAAATTAATGTCAAGATACATGGGGAAGAAAATTTTGAAAGTTGGCTATGGAGTGAAATGGCCCAAACTAAAATGCCATGAGAAATTCAAGTAGAATTTCTATCAGTACAGATTATAACATACAATACATTGGCTTGCCCATTTAATTTCATTGTGGAACGGGGATGGTGAAGTTGAAATGTCCATTTATCCTTCCCTGAAGCAAACCAATCAATTGATGATCAGATAGATATTTAATAGCTGTGTTATATGGCTTTAAACAGTTGATATATGCAGACTACCAGTCCCCCCTTCATGCTCCCAGACTGTGCTTGTTTCCAGGCTGTGTATGACCAGGAACCCATTATGAGTTGTATTGGGTTTTCTGTTTTGTTTTTTTAGTCTTTTTATATTGTCTTCTCATTTCAAAGAAGGAAATAGACATAATTTAAATTTCAGTATATATATATTATGGTGTTGGCCCTGTCTTTTGGGATTATTAGAAAGAAGAGGATAAGTATCTATTGATGGATGAATGGATAAAGAAAATACACACACACACATACAATCAAATACTATTCAGCCACACACACACACACACACACACACAAGGATATCTTGCCATTTGCAAAACGTGGATGGACCTAGAGAGCATCATGCTAAGTGAAATAAGTCAGAACAAGGCAAACACCATACGATCTAACTTATATGTGGAATTTAAAACCAAAACCAAACCAAACAAAAAGCTTGTAGATACAGAGAAGAGATTGGCGGTTGCTAGAGGCGGAGGGTGGGGGGTGAGTAAAATGATTGAAGGGGGTCAAAAGGTACAAACTTCTAGTTATAAAATAAATGTCATGGGAATATAATATACAAAATGGTGACTGTAGTTAATAATAATGTATTGCCTTTTTGAAGTTGCTAAGAGAATAATTTTTAAAAGTCCTCTCCACAAAATAAAGGAAAGAAAGGAAGATGAAGAGGTATGTAAGGATATAAAAAGTAGGAAGGAGAGAAGTAGAAAAGACAGTTGGGGCTCATAAATTAACTCTTCCTAATGCTACTTAAGTTATATAGCTGTTATAGCTTCTGTATGAGCCCTAATATAATATACTTGTAGATTCAAATATCCACTAATAGTACTTTTTACCGTATTGAAATCTAAGAGTTGGTATGATTTAATTGACATCATATAATAGAAACAATGCATATTTAGTTATATAATTAAATACTATATTTACTGTGTGCTTTCTTTCACTTTTAAATACTCAGATAAATGAATGAAAGTGCTAACAATTTCATTCGCTGGGCTTTAATTGATGGGAGCAACAGTAGGAGATAAGTAAGGAAAAAGATTTAAAAAATTAAGCCATATCTATTGACACATCTAGTCGCACACGTAATAAGCTGAGATTTGAAAGGAACTTACTTATGACATATTCATGAAGGATGCTACTGAACACTGGGAATCCCAGAAATGTGTGCCAAATGCGTTCCTAACTCACACCTGAATTCCCCATACTTGGAATAGCTATTGCTTTAACCAGGGGTCACACTATTTGTCTCATTTTCCAAATATTACTGTTTTTTTCTGATAAAGCATGCCTTAACTAAATGATAAAGAATAACTTGTTTCTTTAACTACTTCATTTTTTTGAATGGAAGAAAAATAATACTTTTAGTTTAATTAGGGACATCATGTGCAAATGGGAATGAACAAATCCATTATCTCTAACCCAAGAACATTAAAAAAAAGTTCTGCTATAGAGTCTCCCACATATTCATCATTCTCAAGCTGAATTGTGAAACTTGTTAAAGTATAGATATAAAAAGCGTTGCCAATGTCAACCACCTTAATACCATCCAAACTTCCTGCAATCACTGCATTTTCTTCTGTAAGAAATGTCAAGATTTCATCAAAAAGTCTTTTAATTTGGATATTCTCCATACAGTTGTCTGGCTATTTTCACTCTCCAGTTCTCAACTTCTTTTATACCAGTTGTTATTTCTGTAACCTTTCCAACAGCAACTGTGCAGTCTTGGGACCACGATGCAGAATATCTCACTCAACAATCCTCCCACAAGCCATCTGTTCCTAGAGACATCAACAACTGTTGGCATTGGGAATCTCTATGCAAAATGGGGAAAAAAACTGTTCAAAATGATAAAGTGAAACTTTATCTCAGAGATCTTAAATCCCTAGCATAATAGGCAAATAAATGACATATAAAGACCAGTATTATTTGAGTAAAACACTTCAAGTCTGAAAAAATAAAAGAAACAAATAAAGCCAAAAAGATAAAAACTTCTTCACTTACTCTTCCATCACATTCACACAAAGTTGTGCATCAAAAAAATTAAATTATGATACTGAATCTCTATAAATTCATGCAATATGCAAAACAAAACATCTACCAGAAAATGATATAGTGAAAACACTATATATATTTTATATATGTATGTATATATATACACAAATATAAACCTACATATACATAAAATATATATATATATGTATACATATATACGTATATTTGTTTCTGAACTCTTCACTCCCAAACCCATCAACTTTATTCACTGCCACAACTTTCTGTAAGTAATTATAGTTAAAACAAATAAAAAAACAAAAATTTCTTCCTCATTATAATAGTAATGGCAAAAATGGATTTTGTTTTCTGTCCTTTCTGGCATTAAAGGAAAAAAGATTAGTTTCCAGGACAAGTAGTTGTAGAAAAACTGTGCGCCAGTCCCAAATGTGTACTACTGCTCCCTGAAAATATTTCTGGTCTTTCATTATAAAATGACCCACATCAACCCTTGTGTAAAAGCATGAATGGAAATTTACTATCTTCCTGAATCTTGATTTGGAAATCCTATTGCCCTTGAGTTGTGAATGATCACTAATAATTCATGGTTAATTCCACATACTTTCATGGGGCAACTGAATCATTTTGGACAGATTCTGAAAGAAGTAAATGCCCTAAAAAGACTGATTAGTTTTATTGTTGACAGTGTGATTTCTTATACTTTTAATATGATTTCCAAAATAACCTTGTGAAATATGTAGGCCAAATCTTATTATCACCAATTTACATAAAACTATTTGGTGAGTCAAAGTCATATACCTTAGAGGTAACAGAGACAGAGCAGAAACCATGTTTTACAATTGCAAAAACGTTCAAATTCTATTCAAAAATTGTTTGATTTGATTTTTTAAAATAATATGTGCTTTTCTTCCTTAATTTTCTAAGCTTACTCATCATCACGTCATCTGGGTGCATAGAAAATAAATTGCTTGAATATAATATATAATTAAAAACAAAGATTTTTAAATGTCTAATAAAAATGCCAAGATCTTAAAACAACAGGGTTTTAAAGGTCAGGAACCACATCTGGTTAGTCTTACATAGGATATAATAGTAAAATGACATTATGAAATGTAAGTCTTATTTAAAGACTGTTTCTAAAGATCTAAGTTGCCATGCAATATAAATTAATTCTGGAAAATTACTCATAGCCAAAATACCTTTCACATTAACTTCCTTCTTTTTTAATGAATTCTTTTGTTACTTTGTGTTGCCTCTCAGCCTGCTAAATTGCATTTCATTAATGCCTAATAGTTATGTTTTGGTCTATTTAAGGCCTAAAGCTTAAATGATTTGGGTTTGATGATTAGCAAGTCTGTAATAGTACTGTGCCTCTCTTTGGATCTCAGGTCTGTGAACCAGTCAGAGCGTGTTTTATCTCGTATGTATTATTCATCACTCTCATACTCAGAGGGAATTTTCACATGACATGTGACATGAAAGTACTTCAATTTTTTTTTTCTGACGAAACATTCATGTCCAATTGGACTAACTGCCACAGCCAGTTAACTCTCAATTATGTGAGCAAAACAAATTGTGTCATTTAAAAAGTTGTGATTGTCACTACAAGTGATCTTGTTGTAAATGGGTGAATGTGTCAGACCTACAGAGTTTTTGTCAGAGGACTGAGTATAAATATCCCACATGTTAGCAGACTTTGCCAAAGTGATGCCACTGAGCAGTCCACTCCAGTGTTTTAGACCATTGGTTCTCAGCCACAGGCAATTTTGCCTTCTAGGTAATACTTGGCAAAATCTGAAGACATTTTTGGATGTCACACTGGGGAGGGGTACTACTGACATCTAGAGGATAAAGACCCAGGATGTTGCTAAACATACTCCATTGCGAAAGACAGCCCCTCGCACAAAAAATTATTTGGCTCAAAATGTCAATTATGCTCAGGTTGAAAAACCCTGGCTTACACGGAATCATACCTACAATGACTATTAAAAAAAAAAATCTGTCTAATCATAATCTTCATGGAGTTTTTTTTTTAAGTTTGAAAACTGAATGATCAAGTTAATATCTCTTTTCCTATAATATCTGTCAGTTTTTAATTTTATTTTTCCCTCCATGTTACATATGGTTCTAAACTTGAAGTCAATTTCCTCTTCTGCAATCTTCAGTGCGTAATAAGTTAGAGAAAGAGTCATTATAATTTCTTTTTTCAGCTTGGGAGAGGAGATCAGTAAAGGCTTAGTTTTAGATTCAGGTTATGTGAATTTCAGCGAACTCTACCACTCCTCTCCACTTACTTTGGTTTATATATATATACACACACATATACATATACATATATATATATATACACATATACATATACATATATATACACACACATACAGAGAGACAGAGAGAGAGAGAGAGAAAGAAATGGAGTAGATAAAAACAGAGTTTGGACCCTACAGCCAAACTCCCTAAGTGTGCATCCTGGCTTCACTACTTACTAGTTGTGTGTCACTTGACAAATAACATCTTAGGACCCTATGATTTTAACTGTATAAAATTGGTACAATATAATATTACTCACTTCATTAAGTGTTGTCCTTAGAATGAAACACACAAAGCTCCTAGAACAGTTCCTCTCATATAATAAATGTTCAAAAATATCAACCCTCTGTATATTTATTTATACATTCATTTTTACCTCCAATAATAGTGCTTTAAAATAATGAATAAAAAATTTTATCACTTAAAACTATTTTATCTTTTCTGAAACAGTGAAAGCTCTGAAAATACATGATTGTTTTGAATAGCTTCAAAGGATCAACAGATATATACAATCCTGTTCCTTTATAAAATCAATTCAATTCTCAATGTATTTCTGGTCATCATTGGAAAGAAGGAATAAAAAGGAAATGAGTCAGAAAATAACTAGATACAAATCCTAGTTTTTCATTTATATTTATTAAGGTATTTTTTGATCACCATTTGAAATGTAGAGTGAAAATAAGATGTCTGCATCATCAGAAAATACGTGGACTGTCTGATGCTGCATTTTCATTTATATCTATTAGGGTTTTTATGCCTCTGATCCGAATTGCCCAGGCTTTAGTAATTTATTTTTCCAAGCATATAAAGTGCTTTGGGTGGTTTTGATTGAAGATCCTCACTTTTTCATCACTGTCATTGATCAAAGTCTCCCTACACTTTTTCTACTACTCCACAGTGACTTAAAAATGTATCCTTGTCTTCAACTTCCTGCTTTAATCTTTCTTATCTTAAAATGTCTTATCTTCCCATGTTTGTGCTGGCTTGTTTCAATTGACTCTCACCTGAGAATTACTCTCTGCTATTCACTTCTAAGTGAATTTAGTAGGTACAGGGATATCTATACATATGCATAGCTATTTTATTTTTATATATTTATATTCAAAGATATAGATATAAATATAAATATGTATTAATATATGTATATATAGTTGTATTTTAAATATATAGTTGTATAAATAATAGAAGAAATGGCTCAGTAAATCTTTAGTTTTCCTTATATTAATTTTTATGTTTAACACAAGGGATATGAGGATTATGTAGTGGAGATTTATACAAAGGGAGGTTTGAAGTTTTCCCCTATTTAAACAAGATATCTTCCAAATCATGTTGGTAAAATTAGTTCAAGTGTAAAATCCTCAATTATCTGGAGAACTACCTTCTAATATTCTCAGTCCCTAAAATGGGATTGACTTTAAAGGGGAAGGTTGCAGGAGAAGGAATCCTTGGTGCCCAAAGAGGACATTTCAATAGTGAGAAATGGTAGCTCTTATGTGAATGACAATAACACAATTAGTTTTGCTGGGAGGCATTAAGTCAGTTTTCAACATGAAATCTATAAGAAAATAGAACGGTATTTTTTAAACTCTCAAATTTACAGGAAAATAACCAGACACAAGAGAGATAGCAAAGCCAATAAGCAAGGGAATGTTAGGCAAGCTGCTATTTTAATATATCAACACCAAAACAGAAAGCTTTCTAATACAGAATTTTTTATGCCATATGATGGGGAGAGAAGTTTCACAAACCTTTCTTGAAATACCAGATGCAGTATTTTATGAAATAAGCAGGTTGAGCTTGACAATGTCTAGTAATATACCTACTTCTAAAGTGGCATGCTTTATCTTAATACGGATATAAACTGAGAACACAAAAGAGGCAACACATTTGACTCATTATTATGAACTCTTCTTTTCTATTACTTTTTTAATCACCATGAAATAAAAATGTATTATTAGCCTTTATTTTTCCTGGCTACTATCACTCTGATACCTGTCACATAATCTCAAAAAATGGCTACTCCTAGGATCCTAGGTTAACCTTAAATGGTTTAACTACATGTCTAAAAATGCTTAGCATAACGTCTCTGCAAAATGTCTTTGGAGCTTGAAATGAAAACTCACCTTTCTTTTCTCCATTTTCCTGTCCTGCCATTTCCATATAATCAGCTCAAGTGAACCCAGTACAGGAAACAAATCAAGATGCTGTTTCCTTCTTCAACATTAAGGCATGAGTTGGCCTTAAGTAAGTAAATCACTTATCTGGGTGTTTGTTCTTCCCCTCTCAAAATCGTATATTTCTTGGAAAGTAACACTACTCTTTCCCAGACCTATGTTATTGAGGATCTGTTAAATACTTTGTGTTTTTGTAAGAGAGTAAATAAACCACAGCATTATGAAATAGAATTCAGTGTGACTCAGCCCATGTTTGATTCATGAAGTTTTGCAGTGAAGCACTTAATGCATTTTGGTAATGCTTTGATTTGCGTATCTTTTACGTAGAACAGACACTCAAATTCATGACAGTTTCTTTGGGGTTTATCTTGGTCAAGAATTCCTAGAAGATATAGCAGAGGCTCATGAAATAATCTTTGGGAATTCCAGAAAGATCAGTTAAAGCTTTGGACATCTTTTTGGAAATACAAGTTTGTTATTACTCATTATTTTTAGTCACTTGTAAGGTCAAACAAAACGTGTAGATGGGAAGAATCTTGTATACTTGAAGGCACAAACAAAATTATGACTGTAATAGGCAAATTAAGGATTGCTTGGTTTGTTTCCACATCTTCAGCAGCAACAACAGTAACAATTGTCTGGTGATGATTTCTATAAATTATTGAACTAATAATATCAATGTTATGAGAAGAGTGTCAATATTAAAATAAATAGCAAAGTATTCTAACGTTAAAAAAACATGGGTTGATGCTCATTTGACTTATCTTATGAAAGGGTCGTGGTAGGTTATGAGATTTGTGAGCCCAGCACAAAGCAAAGTAAGAACTGTATCACTGTCCTTAAGAAGTTCCCATTTTTTCTCTGTTTGCTGATTGAACTCTAATATGCTTTTGGTACCACATGAACAAACATTCTCTTAAATATTAAAATAGTTAATGTATATAACAATTCAAATTTTATATAGAGAAAATGTTTTATTTTATTTATAGAGAAAATAGTTTTTATTTACAGAGAAAATGCATTTTTTAAACAAATTAGCATTGGAAGCTATTGTATTACAGGTTTTTTAGTTTGTGATTTTACCTTAAAGTGAGTACAACTGATTCTTCCATGTATAACTCTTAAATCTTACCAAAATTCCAGGAACCTTATTTTTCACACACTAGACTAAACGCTCCAGCTTGCCCATTCCTGTCTCTAATTTTTTCTCCATCTAGTTTTCTTCAGCTTATTTCATACAATTTTCATCTCTACTTTTAAATTACATTTTGGGAGACCCTAAAAGTGATCCATCTCTTCTCTGCCCTATTGAGAGACAGATGTAAACATCTGAGAGAGGGATTTCAGCATCTGACAATGATAAAGAACCTTTTTGCAAGTTATCCTGTTTACAAACAAACAAGCAACAATAAAATCTGGGCAAAATACTGACAAACGAATATGCAAATTTCTGTCTGAAGCCAGGACTTGAGGAGTAAGTACCCTGAAGAGAAAGAAGCTCTTTGAGGTCAGTCCAACACTACTTTTCCCTCATGGGAATAATTCATAAATGGCAAGGGTTCAGAAGCTGAGAAGCTGGAGCAAAGAATGGCAGAGAACGGAAGCTGAGATGAAGGTACACTGAGTTTAGTTTTAGGCAGACTTATGGGGCTTAATCTCAAGAATTATGACTCTAAATCATCCCTTGCATATAAATATTGATGACCTACAAAACTTTAGTTTAGCTTTAGATCTTTCCCTTTATGCTAGATGCTTCTAGGGCCATCCATAAACGAATTCGCTTGACTTCTACCTTCTTACCCAAATACATTTGGACACTCCAAATGAGACCCCAAAGTAGTCATCAAATCGGGTAAATATCAAAACTTTAAATGTATTTATTTCACTGACCTTTCTGATTTATAGCATGTATAAAAGAGGTGTTTTGCCACACTGGTGTGTGATTACATACCACCTTGGTTCAGACTACAATAAACTGAAAGTAAAAATAAAATTCTGTACAGGTAGTTTTAGTCTATTAATATATTTAATCCAAAACAATTTACTTTTATGTAAATATAAACCTTCTTCTTATATGCAAACAATTTAAGTGTAAACATGCTTCTGATATGCTAAAAGTCTTCCACATATCTTCCAAGCCATCTCTTTCAAGTCTTATCACTTCTAACTATAGAATTCAGGTCAGTTTAGTATTTATTTACAGTGACTAATTTGTCCACTTATACAGATGCTGTCAGTCAAAATTGCTGAAAAAAGGCAAAACTAAGTTCCTGCAGCCAGAAACAGTTTATTAAAAAGTTAAAGTTTCTTACAGGCACAGCCATACATGTTATGGTCTTAGCATATTTTCTTGTATTGACCAATTTAATAGTAAATATAAATTTTGTAATGAAAACTTTTGGGTACAATTATTCTTAGAGTTTTATTTTATGCAAAAATATAATTATCTCCTATTTTGTAAGTCATTTCTATCTATCATAGGATTCTCGAACCCTTGTTACTATACTACTAGAGGGACAATTGAAATGAAATGAAGTATTAAAACTGGTGTTTACATTTACTTTATCAAAAAATGAAAAAAGAAATTTAGCTTTGCTAATATTTAATATATAAATACCAGGGTCCTTAGTCATATATTATATGCCAAATCGAGTACAGTCAAAATATTTGAAAAGTCAAAACTGCTAAGGATTCATATGGCCACAGACAGTAAATATATTTGGAGTTAATCAAAATTTGAAAGAGACCAAGCATTCAAAATAAATCCAGTAGTAATTTTCAAAAGTATGAGTTTTTTTTTTTTTTTTCACTTGATCAGCCTTTGCAAAGATTAGGTTCCTAGTTTCTGTATACATTCATAAAAATCTGCATTACAGTTTCTGTTTCTGGAAATAGGATGGAAACCAGAGAAATCTGCAGAGCATCTGATTAATGCTGAAGCACAATTAATTGGACAGCTAGTAGATTGGAATTTAGTCATTTCAGAAATTAAATCCTATGAGGCACAGCTGACAAAAGCATCCTATATTTCACGGATTAGACAATGTTTAATTAATAGATTAAAGATTAAACTGAGCAAATCATACCCAGCTTTATATTTTGACTAGTCAGATATAATGTACAGCAGGAAACTTATTATATTTATTTAATGGGGATTCACTCAATATCAAGCTAAAAAACACTTGTTAGTTTTGGTCATAAATCATTCTCATTGAGTCATTATCAATTTGGGTTTATATCCACTGTTTATTCATCTCATTATATAATACTATTCATGATACATAATACAGGCTGTTATTACATGCAAAAGTGTTCTGCCAAGGTATTTTTGGAAGATTTATTCAAAAATATTTGCTAAAGGAAAATAGAGGGTGTATTTATGGTTTTGACAAGGGGCGTGTACAATATTATGCTCCTTTTCTGTCTTAACCAATAGATGATTCCTTTTTAAACAGTGGATTCTACAGTTCCATATGCTTGCATCCTATTTATTGGAGGGTATTGAGAAGTCCTGAAGATGAGAATTACATTGCAGAAGGAAGCATATATATATAACACCAGTCTAAAAACTGATAAATGTGTCGACTCTTCATACTAGTCAGAGCTTGCTGTGCCCCACCATGTAAGCTCTGTTACTGACAGATAAGGGTGGTAACCAAGCACAGTCTCCAAAAAGCCTTAAAATGGAAGAATTAGTGTTAAAAGCCACAGCCTCAAAATCACAGTTAATACTCATCATCTTTCTTTTCCACCAGCCTTTCTAGATTCCCCTCACAATCAGCCAACACTTCCAGAGGTCTATACTTCTTTCTGGGAGATGTCATCAAACCTTCATCAGTGAGATGTGAGTCCCTACCTACCTTGCTCTTACTAGAATTGGACTGAGGCAATAGCCTATGTATCTCTATTATCACATATGGAAGCACCAAGAGGCTCCTCAGTGAATCTCCTGAAAAAAGGGAAAACTAGCAAATTAAAGTAAGATGATAAAGAACTTATAGAAGGTTGTGGAAAAAAAAAAAATAAGAGCAAGCATATGAGCAATAGCTGGCCCATTGTAAAGACAAATACAATTCATAAAACACTAGCTATGCTAACCAAGACAAAAAAAGAAGACAGGTAAGAAGTGACACTGCAGAAATACAAAAGATCATGAGAGATTACTACAAGCAACTCTATGCCAATAAAATGGACAACCTGGAAGAAATGGACAAATTCTTAGAAATGCACAAACTGCCAACACTGAATCAGGAAGAAATAGAAAATATGAACAGACCAATCACAAGCACTGAAAATGAAACTGTGATTAAAAATCTTCCTACAAACAAAAGCCCAGGACCAGATGTCTTCACAGGCGATTCCATCAAACATTTAGAGAAGAGCTAACACCAATCCTTCTCAAACTCTTCCAAAATATAGCAGAGGGAGGAACACTCCCAAACTCATTCTATGAGGCCACCATCACCCTGATACCAAAACCAGACAAGGATGTCACAAAGAAAGAAAACTACAGGCCAATAACACTGATGAACAGAGACGCAAAAATCCTCAACAAAATACTAGCAAACAGAATCCAACAGTACATTAAAAGGATCATACATCATGATCAAGTGGGCTTTATTCCAGGAATGCAAGGATTCTTCAATGTACGCAAATCAATCAATGTGATACACCATATTAACAAATTGAAGGAGAAAAACCATATGGTCAACTCAATAGATGCAGAGAAAGCTTTCGACAAAATTCAACACCCATTTATGATAAAAACCCTCCAGAAAGTAGGCATAGAGGGAACTTTCCTCAACATAATAAAGGCCATATATGAAAAGCCCACAGCCAACATCATCCTCAATGGTGAAATACTGAAAACATTTCCACTAATATCAGGAACAAGACAAGTTTGCTTTCCACTAATATCAGGAACAAGACAAGTTTGCCCACTTTCACCACTCTTATTCAACATAGTTTTGGAAGTTTTAGCCACAGCAATCAGAGAAGAAAAGGAAATAAAAGGAATCTAAATCAGAAAAGAAGAAGTAAAGCTGTCACTGTTTGCAGATGACATGATACTATACATAGAGAATCCTAAAGATGTTACCAGAAAACTACTAGAGCTAATCAATGAATTTGGTAAAGTAGCAGGATACAAAATTAATGCACAGAAATCTCTGGCATTCCTATACACTAATGATGAAAAATCTGAAAGTGAAATCAAGAAAACACTCCCATTTACCATTGCAACAAAAATAATAAAATATCTAGGAATAAACCTACCTAAGGAGACAAAAGACCTGTATGCAGAAAATTACAAGACACTGATGAAAGAAATTAAGGATGACAAAAATAGATGGAGATATATACCATGTTCTTGGATTGGAAGAATCAACATTGTGAAAATTACTCTACTACCCAAAGCAATCTACAGATTCAGTGCAATCCCTATCAAACTACCACTGGCATTTTTCACAGAACTAGAACAAAAAATTTCACAATTTGTAAGGAAATACAAAAGACCCTGAGTAGCCAAAGCAATCTTGAGAACGAAAAATGGAGCTGGAAGAATCAGGCTCCCTGACTTCAGACTATGCTACAAAGCTACAGTAATCAAGACAGTATGGTACTGGCACAAAAACAGAAATACAGATAAATGGAACAGGATAGAAAGCTCAGAGATAAACCCACACACACATGGTCACCTTATCTTTGATAAAGGAGGCAGGAATGTAAGGTGGAGAAAGGACAGCCTCTTCAATAAGTGGAGCTGGGAAAACTGGACAGGTACATGTAAAAGTATGAGATTAGGTCACTCCCTAACACCATACACAAAAATAAGCTCAAAATGGATTAAAGACCTAAATGCAAGGCCAGAAACTATCAAACTCTTAGAGTAAAACATAGGCAGAACACTCTACGACATAAATCACAGCAAGATTCTTTTTGACCCACCTCCTAGAGAAAGGAGAATAAAAAAAAAATAAACAAATGGGATCTAATGAAACTTCAATGCTTTTGCACAGCAAAGGAAACCATAAATAAGACCAAAAGACAACCCTCAGAATGGGAGAAAATATTTGCAAATGAAGCAAATGACAAAGGATTAATCTCCAAAATTTACAAGCAGCTCATGCAGTTCAATAACAAAAAAACAAACAACCCAATCCAAAAATGGGCAGAAGACCTAAATAGACATTTCTCCAAAGATATACAGACTGCCAACAAACACATGAAAGAATGCTCAACATCATCAATCATTAGAGAAATGCAAATCAAAACTACAATAAGATATCATCTGACACCAGTTAGAATGGTCATCATCAAAAAATCTAGAAACAATAAATGCTGGAGAGGGTGTGGAGAAAAGGGAACACTCTTGCACTGTTGGTGGGAATGTGAATTGGTACAGCCAATTCACAGTATGGCTGTGGAGGTATGAACAGTATTGAGGTTCCTTAAAGAACTACAAATAGAACTACCATACGACCCAGCAGTCCCACTACTGGGCATATATCCTGAGAAAACCATAATTCAAAAAGAGTCATGTACCAAAATGTTCATTGCAGCTCTATTTACTATAGCCTGGAGATGGAAACAACCTAAGTGTCCATCATCGGATGAATGGATAAAGAGGATGTGGCACATATATACAATGGAATATTACTCAGCCATAAAAAGAAACAAAATTGAGCTATTTGTAATGAGGTGGATGGACCTAGAGTCTGTCATACAGAGTGAAGTAAGTCAGAAAGAGAAAGACAAATACTGTATGCTAACACATATATATGGAATTTAAGAAAAGAAAAATGTCATGAAGAACCTAGGGGAAAGACAGGAATAAAGACACAGACCTACTAGAGAATGGACTTGATGATGTGGGGAGGGGGAAGGGTAAGCTGTGACAAAGTGAGAGAGTGGCATGGACATATATACACTACCAAACGTAAAATAGCTAGCTAGTGGGAAGCAGCCACATAGCACAGGGAGATCAGCTCGGTGCTTTGTGACCACCTAGAGGGGTGGGATAGGGAGGGTGGGAGGGAGGGAGATGCAAGAGGGAAGAGATATGGGAACATATGTGTATGTATAACTGATTCACTTTTTTAGCAGAAACTAACATGGTGTGTTAGCAGAAACTAACACACCATTGTAAAGCAATTATACTCCAATAAAGATGTAAAAAAAAAAAGAAGACAAAATTGCTAATATCATAAATGAAAGAGAAATCATCACCACTTAGCCTATGGACTTTAAAAGGATAATTAAAGGAATACTATGACTAACTCTATGACTACAAATTTGATCATTTAGATGAAAATGACCAATTCCTTGAAAGACACAAATTAACAAAACTTCTTATACAAGGAGAAATAGGTAACTGATAGCCCTATACATATTAAAGAAGTTGAATCAATAATTAATAACCTTCAAAACAATAAAATACTAGGCCCAGATGTTTTCAGTGGTAAATTCTACCAAACATCTCAGGTAAAAATAATACCAATTGCCTCAGTCTCTTCCAGAAAATAGAAAAAAAGGCAACATTTCACAACTCATTCTGTGAGGCCAGCATTACCCTAACACAGATCAGAATGTCTCTTAAACATAGATACAAAAGTCCTCAACAAAATATTAGTAAATTGAATCTAACAATGTATAAGAAGAATTATATACCAAGACCAAATAAGATTTATTCAGGTAAGCAAGTCAGGGTCAACATTCAGAAATCATCCAATGCAACCCATCATATTAACCAGCTAAGGATGTAATAATCATATCGATCTATGCACAAAAAGCATTGATGTACTCCAATACCCATTCATGATAAAACTCTTGGAAAACCAGAAATAGAGGAATTCTCTCAACTTGATAAAGAACACTTACAAAAAACAAGTAGCTAACATCATACTTAATGGTCAGAGATTGGATGCTTCCCACTAAGATACTTGGAAACAAGACAGTGATGTCTTCCTTCACCACTTCTATCCAACACTGTACTGGAAGTCAAAGCTAGTGCAATAATATAGTTTGACATTTTCATACAAAGCTAAACATACTCTTTCCATAGACTCTAGCAATCATGCTCTTAGATGTTTATCTAACTTATTAAAAAAATTATGTCTACATAAAAACCTGCACATGGATGTCTATAAGAAGCTTTATTTATAATTGTCAAAAACTGGAAGCAAGAAGACCTTCAAGATGGCGGAAGAGTAAGACGTGGAGAACACCTTCCTTCCCACAAATACATCTACATGTGGAACAACCCCTACGGAACACCTACTGAATGCTGGCAGAAGACCTCAGATTTCCCAAAAGGCAAGAAAATCCCCAAGTACCTGGGTAGGGCAAAAGAAAAAAGAAAAAACAGAGACAAAACAATAGGGATGGGACCCGCACCTCTAGGAGGGAGCTGTGAAGGAGGAAAAGTTTCTACAGACTAGGAAGCCCCTTCACTGGTGGAGATAGGGGGGTGGGTGGCAGGGGAGGCTTCAGAGCCATGGAGGAGAGCGCAGCAACAGGGGTGCAGAGGGCAAAGCAGAGAGATTCCCACACAGAGGATCGGTGCCAACCAGCACTCACCAACGTGAGAGGCTTGTTTGCTCACCCGCCGGGGCAGGTGTAGGCTGGGAGCTGAGGCTTGGGCTCCAGAGATCAGACCCCAGGGAGGGTACTTGGGTTGGCTGCGTGAAGACAGCCTGAAGGGGGCTACCATGCCACAGCTAGCCAGGAGGGAGTCCGGGAAAAAGTCTGGACCTGCCAGAGAGGCAAGAGACCTTTGTTTCGGGGTGTGCAAGGAGAGGGGATTCCTTCCCAGTGTGTCCACAGAAGGCAGAGCACTGCCTAAATGAGCTCCAGAGAAGGGTGCAAGCCACAGCTATCAGCTCAGACCACAGAGAGGTGGATGAACCGCTAAGGCTGCTGCCACTGCCACCAAGAATCCTGTGTGAAAGTACAGGTCACTATCCACACCATCCCCAGGAGCCTGTGCAGCATGCCACTGCCAGGGTCCCGTGATCCAGGGACAACTTCCCTGGGAGAGCACATGGCATGTCTCAGGCTGTTACAACGTCAAGCTGGCCTCAGCTGCCTCAGGCTCACCCCACATTCCAGTTATGACTACCATACCCATCCCTCCCCCTGGCCTGCATGAGCAAGAGAGCCCTAATCAGCTGCTGCTTTAATGCCCTCCTGTCTGGGCTGGTAACAGACTCCTGAAGGTGGCCTACACACAGAGGCAGGGCCAAAACCAAAGCTGAACCCCAGGAGCTGTGCGAGAAGAGAAAGGGAAATTTCTCAATGCAGCCTCAGGAGCAGCAGATTAAATCCCCACAATCAACTTGAAAAACCCTGCATCTGAAGAATACCTGTATACACAGCGAATGATCCCAAAATTGAGGCAGTAGACTTTGGGAGCAACTGTAGACTTAGGGTTTGCTTTATGCATCTAACTTGTTTCTGGTTTTATGTTTATCTTAGTTTAGTATTTAGTGCTTACTATCATTGGTGGATTTGTTTATTGGTTTGGTTACACTCTTCCTATATTTTATATATGTATATATTTTTTTCTCTCCTTTTTCTCTTTTTGTGAGTGTGTATGTGTATGCTTCTCTGTGTAATTTTGTCTGTATAGGTTTGCTTTTACCATTTGTCCTAGGGTTCTGTCCTTTTTTTGGTTTTGTTTTTCTTGGGTTTTTTGGGTTTTTTTTTTTTTTTCTTTCTTCCTTTTCTTCTAAGCCATGTGGCTGGCAGGGTCTTGGTGCTCAAGCTGGGTGTTGGGCCTGAGCTTCCGAGATAGGAGGGCTGAGTCCAGGACATTGGACCACCAGAACCTCCCAGGCCCACGTAAAATCAATCAGCGAGAGCTCTCCCAGACATTTCCGTCTCAACACTAAGATCCAGCTCCACCCAACGGCCAGCAAGCTCCATTGCTGGATGCCCCACACCAAACAACTAGCAAGAAAGGAACACAAACCCACCCATCAGCAGAGAGGCTGCCTAAAGTCATATTAAGTACACAGACACTCCAAAACACACCACTGGACATGGCCCTGCCCACCAGAAGGACAAGCTACAGCCCCACCCACCAGAACACAGGAACAACTCCCCTCCACCAGGAAGCCTACACAAGCCACTGAACCAACTACACCCACTGGGGATAGACACCAAAAATAACGGGAACTACGAACATGCAGCCTGTGAAAAGGAAACCACAAACACAGTAAATTAAACAAAAGGAGAAAACAGAGAAATATGCAGCAGCTGAAAGAGCAAGGTAAAAACCCACCAGAAAAAATAAAGAGGAAATAGGTAGTCTACCTGAAAAAGAATTCAGAGTAACGATAGTAAAGATGATCCAAAATCTTGGAAATAGAATGGAGAAAATACAAGCAATGTTTAACAAGGACCTAGAATAACAAAAGAGCAAACAAAAAATAGTAAACAACACAATAAAGGACATTAAGAATACTTTAGTATGAATTAACAGCAGAATAACTGAGGCAGAAGAACGGATAAGTGACCTAAGATAAAGTAGTGGAAATAACTACCACAGAGCAGAATAAAGAAAAAGGAATGAAAAGAATTGAGGACAGTCTGGGAGAACTTTGGGACATTAAACACACCAACATTCGAATTAAAGGGGTCCCAGAAGAAGAACAGAAAAAGAAAGGGTCTGAGAAAATATTTGAAGAGATTATAGTTGAAAACTTCCCTAACTTGGGAAGGAAAATAGTCAATCAAGTCCAGGAAGCACAGAAAGTCCCATACAGGATAAATCCAAGGAGAGACATGCCAAGACACACATTATTCAAACTACCAAAAATTAAATTCAAAGAAAAAATATTGAAAGCAGCAAGGGTAAAGCAACAAATAACATACAAGGAAACCCCATAAGGTTAACAGCTGATCTTTCAGCGGAAACTCTGCAAGTCAGAAGGGAGTGGCAGGACATATTTAAGGTGATGAAAGGGAAAAACCTACAACCAAGATTACTCTACCCATCAAGGATCTCATGCAGATTTGACAGAGAAATTAAAACCTTTAGAGACAAGCAAAACTTAAGAGAATTCAGTACCACCAAACCAGCTTTACAACAAACGCTAAAGGAACTTCTCTAGGCAGGAAACACAGGAAAAGAAAAGGCCTACAAAAGCAAACCCAAAACAATTAAGAAAATGGTAATAGGAACATACATATCGATAATTACCTTAAATGCATATGGATTAAATGCTCTAACCAAAACACACAGACTGGCTGAATGGAAACAAAAACAAGACCCATATATATGGTGTCCACAAGAGACCCATTTCAGACCTAGAGACACATACAGACTGATAGTGAGTGGATGGAAAAAGATATTCCATGCAAATGGAACTCAAAACAAAGCTGGAGTAACAATACTCATAAAGACAAAAGAGACTTTAAAATAAAGATCGTTATAAGAGACAAAGAAGGACACTACATAATGATCATGAGATCAATCTAAGACGAAGATATAACAGTTGTAAATATTTATGCACCCAACATAGGAGACCCTCAATACATAAGGCAAATGCTAACAGCCATAAAAGGGGAAATCGACAGTAACAAAATAATAGTAGGAGACTTTAACACACACTTTCACCAATGGACAGATCATCCAAAATGAAAATAAATAAGGAAACACAAGCTTTAAAAGACACTTTAGACTAGATAGACTTAATTGATATTTATAGGACATTCCATCCAAAAACAACAGAATACACTTTCTTCTCAAGTGCCCATGGAACATTCTCCAGGATAGATCATATCTTGGGTCACAAATCAAGCCTCAGTAAATTTAAGAAAATTGAAATGGTATCAAGTATCTTTTATGACCACAATGCTATGAGACTAGATATCAATGACAGGAATAAATATCTTTAAAAAATACAAACACACGGATGCTAAACAATACACTACTAAATAACCAAGAGATCACTGAAGAATCAAAGAGGAAATCAAAAAATATCTAGGAACACATGACAATGAAAACACAACAATCCAAAACCTATGAGATGCAGCAAAAGCAGTTCTAAGAGGGAAGTTTATAGCAATACAATCCTAACTCAAGAAAGAAGAAAAATCTCAAATAAACAACTGAATCTTACACCGAAAGCAATTAGAGAAAGAAGAACAGAAAAAACCCAAAGTTATTAGAAGGGAAGAAATCATAAAGATCAGATCAGAAGTAAATGAAAAATAAATGAAGGAAACAATAGCAAAGTTCAATAAAACTAAAAGCTGGTTCTTTGAGAAGATAAACAAAATTGATAAAGCATTAGCCAGACTCATCAAGAAAAAAAAGCAGACTCAAATCAACAGAATTAGAAATGAAAAAGAAGTAACAACTGACACTACAGAAATACAAAGAATTATGAGAGATTACTGCAAGCAAATATATGCCAATAAAATGGACAACCTGGAAGAAATGGACAAATTCGTAGAAAAGCACAACCCTCCCAGACTGAACCAGGAAGAAATAGAAAATATAAACAATCACTGAAACTGAAACCATGGTTAAAACTCTTGCAACAAACAAAAGCCTAGGACCAGATAGCTTCACAGGCAAATTCTATCAAACATTTAGAGAAGAGCTAACACCTATCATTCTCAAACTCTTCCAAAATATAGCAGAGGGAGGAACCCTCCCCAACTCATTCTACAAGGCTACCATCACCCTGATACCAAAACCAGACAAAGATATCACTAAAAAAGACAACTATAGGCCAATATCACTGATGAATATAGATGCAAAAATCCTCAACAAAATAGCAGCAACCAGAATCCAACAGCACATTAAAAGGATCATACACCATGATCAAGTGGGGTTTATCCTAGAAATGCAAGGATTCTTCAATACAGGCAAATCAATCAATGTGATACACCATGTTAACAAAATGAAGGATAAATCCATATGATCTCAATAGATGCAGAAAAAGCTTTCGACAGAATTCAACGCCCATTAATGATAAAAATTCTCCAGAAAGTGGGCATAGAGGGAACCTACCTCAACATAATAAAGGCCATATATGACAAACCCACAGCCAACATCATTCTCAGTGGTGAAAACTGAAACCATTTCTTCTAAGATCAGGGACAAGAAAAGGTTGCCCACTCTCACTGTTATTATTCAACATAGTTTTGGAAGTTTTAGCCACAGCAATCAGAGAAGAAAAAGAAATAAAAGGAATCCAAACTGGAAAAGAAGATGTAAAACTTTCACTGTTTGCAGATGACATGATGCTATATATAGAGAATCCTAAAGATGCTACCAGAAAACTACTAGAGCTAATCAATGAATCTGGTAAAGTAGCAGGATACAAAATTAATGCACAGAAATCTCTTGCATTCCTATACACTAAAAATGAAAAATCTGAAAGAGAAATTAAGGACACAATCCCATTTACCACTGCAACAAAAAGAATAAAATACTTAGGAGTAAAGCTACCTAAGGAGACAAAAGACCTGTATGCAGAAAACTATACAACACTGATGAAAGATATTAAAGGCAATACAAACAGATGGAAAGATATACCATGTTCTTGGATTGGAAGGATCAACATTGTGAAAATGACTATACTACCCAAAGCAATCTACAGATTCAATGGAATCCCTATCAAGTTACCAACGGCATTTTTCACAGAACAAGAACAAAAAATTTTACAATTTGTATGGAAACACAAAAGACCCCGAATAACCAAAACAATCTTGAGAAAGAGAAACGGAACTGAAGGAATCAGGCTCCCTGACTTCAGACTATACTACAAAACTACAGTAATCAAGACAGTATGGTACTGGCACAAAAACAGAAATATAGATCAATGGAACAGGATAGAAAGCCCAGAGATAAACCCATGCACAAATGGTCACCTTATCTTTGACAAAGGAGGCAAGAATATACAGTGGAGAAAAGACAGCCTCTTCAATAAGTGGTGCTGGTAAAACTGGAAAGCTACATGTAAAAGAATGAAATTAGAACACTTCCTTACCTCATACACAAAAATAAACTCCAAATGGATTAGAGACCTAAATGTAAGACCAGACACTATAAAATTCTTAGAAGAAAACATAGGCAGAACACTCTATGACATAAATCACAGCAAGATCCCTTTTGAGCCACCTCCTAGAGAAATGGAAATAAAAACAAAAATAAACAAATGGGACCTAATGAAAGTTAAAAGCTTTTGCAGAGCAAAGGAAACTATAAACAAGATGAAAAGACAACCATCAGAATGGTAGAAAATGTTTGGAAAAAAAGGATTAATCTCCAAATATACAAGCAGCTCATGCAGCTCAATATCAAAGAAACAAACAACCCAATCCAAAAATGGGCGGAAGACCTAAATAGACATTTTTCCAAAGAAGATATACAGATTGCCACAAACACAAGAAAGGATGTTCAACATCACTAATCATTAGAGAAATGCAAATCAAAACCAAAATGAGGTATCACCTCACAGTGGTCAGAATGGCCACCATGATAATACCTACAAACAATAAATGCTGGAGAGAGTGTGGAGAAAAGGGAACACTCTTGCACTATTGGTGAGAATATAAACTGTTCACTATGGAGAACAGTATGGAGGTTCCTTAAAAAACCAAAAATAGAATTACCATATGACCCAGCAATCCCAATACTTGGTATACACCCTGAGAAAACCATAATTCAAAAAGAGACATGTAGCACAGTGTTCATTCCTGCAATATTTACAATAGTCAGGACATGGAAGCAGCCTGTTTCCATCAAGAGATGAGTGGACAAAGAGGATGTGGCACATATATACAATGGAATATTACTCAGCCATGAAAGAAATGAAATGAAATTGAGTTATCTGTAGTGAGGTGGATGCACCTAGAGTCTGTCATACAGAGTGAAGTCAGAAAGGGAAAAACAAATACCATATGCTAACACATATATATGGAATCTAAAAAAAAGGAAAAAATTGTTCTGAAGAACCTAGGGGCAGGACAGGAATAAAAACGCAGACATAGAGAATGGACTTGACGACATGGGGAGGGGGAAGGGTAAATGGGATGAAATGAAAGGGTAAAATTGACATATATATACTACCAAATGTAAAATAGAAAGCCCCTGGGAAGCAGCTGAATAGCACAGGGAGATCAGGTTGGTGCTTTGTCACCACCCATAGGGGTGGGATAAGGAGGGTGGGAGGGAGATGCAAGAGGAAGGAGATATGGGGTATATGTATACATATAACTGATTCACTTTGTTATACAGCAGAAACTAACACAACATTGTAAAGCAATTATACTCCAATAAAGATGTTAACAAAAAAAAGACCTTCACTCAGATGGACTATTAAACTATTGGTATTAAAATTTACATAAATGTTGAATTAAATCTGGCCAAACCAAAAAAAAAAAAAAAAAACCCAACTGGAAGCAAACAATATTTCTTTAAGAGATGAATGGTTAAAGAAAATATGGTACGTCTATGTAGTGGAATACTATTTAGTGAAAAAAAGCAATGAACCATCAAGCCATGTGAATACATGCATGAATCATAAGTGCATATCCATATTTTAAGTGAAAAGGCCAGTCTGAAACAGCTATACATTGTATGATTTCAATTATATGACATTCTGGAAAAGACAAAACTTTAGAGACTATAGTTAAACTATAAAAACTATAGTTTTAAAAATCAGTGATTTACAAAAGTTCAGAGGTGATGAGAGGGCTGAAAAGGTAATAGATGAATCATACAGGATTTTTTAGTGCGGTGGAAACTATTCTGCATGAAACTGTAATAATGGAAACGTGAAACCATGAATTTGTCAAAACCAATAAGACTTTGAAGCACAAAGAGCAAACTTTAATTTATGAAATTTTTTTTTTTAATTTAGGAAGTTGGGGGATCCCAGGTTGAAATGAAGAATGGGACAAAATATTCTAACCCTATAACAAATGGATGAAACAACGGGGACTCTAAGATAAATGTAAAAGGAACTGTACATAAGAACTTTGCCCTAGTTGATAAAGATTATCCACATATAGATACGGACTAACAGTTCTGAAACCACTAAATATGTATATGGGGAATAAACAATTAAACAAATGGGTAATAAATGGGAATCAGTCTTCTCACTTTTGGTGTGGGAAGTTACAGACTAGCAAGAGAACTCTAGAACCATCAATGTGGTAATAATTTACAGTTTGGGTCATCACTATGAACTCATGTGTAGCTTAATACAGATATAGATGGCTATACATAGAGATATTTATAGATATGTGTGTATGTATATTATACACACACACACATTTTCTCAACTGAGAGGACCCAGAAATAATGACAGATCAGTGGCAACAACCACACATAGTACTAAGATCTTAGTTCCTAATATTTTCAATAAAAGGAGCCAGTGGTCCTTGGAGAAATGCGTCCTTGTGGGCAGTGGCAGGAAACACACAAGATGAGTCTGGAGCATCTTATAGTGCCAAAAAGTAAAGAGGTACTAAAACAAACAATCAAACAAAGACACCAAAAGAACAAAACCCAATATTGGAAGTATGTCAAAGAGACACAGGAGCCTACTGAAAGACCTACTAATGCCCACACCTGGAACAATTTAAGCAATGGAATAAATAAAGTGGCATCGGATTATAACCCAAAGTACAAAATAAGTATCCAAATTTAAAATTAAAATCCAGTAAATACCCATGTTTATAAAAATTATTGAACAAAAAATAAGTCGAGGATAAAAGGTAAACCTCCTATGTACATGAATTTCAAATAATTTAGGTAGATATGCCTGAACAGGGAACAAAATTCCCCATGTCTTAGGTGTGGGCTGGCATAGTGATTCCCTTCCAAGGTGTACAGTACAGTAAGAGGGGGGAAAGAGTAACTTTACAGTGGAGAAACTTAAAAATCACTAATTCAGCCAGGTGATCAAGGTCAACATCAACAATGCTAAGTCCTGTCGGTGATATGTGTCCCTGATGTGATGTGATGAGACTGTGTTGTCTTCCTCCCCTAAAACCTTAATCACAGTCTAATAATAAGAAAAACATCAGATAAATCCCAATTGAAGGATATTCTACAAATTATCTCACCAGTAATATTCAAAATTGTTAAGTCATAAAAAACAAGCCAGGTCTTAGAAACTGTCTCAGTCAAGAGGAGCTTAACAAGATGTAACAACTAAACATAATGTATTATCCTGAAAGGTCTCTTGGGACAGAAAAAAAGGATATTAGGTGAAAACTAAGGAAATATGAATAAAGAGTGTATTTTAGTTAATAATGATGTGTGTATCTATATTAGTTCTTTAATTATGACAAATGTTGTCATACAAATATAAGTTGTCAATAATAGGGAAAACTAGCTGTGAAATATATGTAAATTTTTGGTACTATTTTCACAATTATTCTCTAAATCTAAAACTATTCTAAAATAAATGTTATTAAAATTAAGCATATTAGTTCAAAGATTAAAAGGCACACTACTAGAATGCATTTTACAAACAAGATAATTATAAATTCATTAAAGATAAGCTAATATTTCAGTATAATGAGATAGGAGATTAAGAAGAATAGAAATAAATAATTGACTTTATGCAAAATGTAAGAAAAAAGCTCAAAAATGAAAAGTTGTTAAGATAAAAATTAGAACATAATAGAAACTCTAGAGAGACAAGATAGTCGTGGGAAGCTGAGAAGTTGAGAAGCTAAAAGCTTAATGTGGTGAAGGATATACTTCAGTAGAAAGAGAAAACAAATGAGAAGAGGCATAGATGAATGGATAGGGGAATAAAAACATGTAGAGAGAAACCACATTTTCCAGTGACATCAGTTGTATGTGACAAGATTGCTGTGGATAGTGGTCCTGGATATGAAATCCATCCTGGCTGAGAACCTTGAAACAAAGAACTGGTTTTACATTTTTCTCTCTGCCTTCACTTTATGTCTGTTTCTCAAGTCCCTAGAGATGAGCTAAGCTTTCCAAAGTCCCTTGCTTCTGTACCTCAGATAAAGTTGAACAGTGACAAGGGCTTGTGAGTGATAGTGTCCAAAGAAGTTATGCATTTCCTTATACTGTTAAAATAAAAAGTAAACTTTAAAAAGAAAAGCAAAAGAACTATAATGTGTGACTATGTGCTTAAACGTTTAGACGTGGCATTTCTTGAAAATAAGATTGCATAAAAAAATTAGGTGACTATATATAATTTTCAATCACAGATGCTGGTATGCCATCTTGAAGATAATCAATTAGAAACATTAAAGACATACATGTTTTTAGTTGAAAGATATAATTATTCGAAATGAATATCAGTACATACATATTCTTTATGGTCTTTTTATAATTGAAAATGTTCAGAGAGATGTATTTATCATGCTGAATAACCTGATTCACTTTTCAGAAGTGCTTTTCTAGGTTTTACATCTGAACTATCTTCAACAGGTCTTAATAAACTTGTAGAAAGACCTAAAGTTTTTATAAAACAAGAACTTTTTTTTTCTGAGCTTCACCATCAATACAACTCCTTTCCTCAGAAATCCTTTCAAGTCATAATACCCCCAGAGGCAAAGCTCTAAAAAAGGCAAATGGGAAATCAGGGTATCTGTTATGCATCTAAATACTTTAATAATTCATTAACTTAGAATTATTTTATCCTTTCCTTCACCATGTAATACAGCATTCGTTTTGGGAAGAGAGAATAAGAACTAAACATTATATGCAAATATGAAAATAATATTTTAAAATAAATGTTTTAAATGTTGTTATATAGGAGTTCAGTTTTATAGTGAATAATCAAAAATTTTGAAAGCTGTTTTCAAAGGCAGATCAAGATGGTGGAATAGGAGGATGTTGAGCTCACGAACACATCACATGAGCTCTCCCCATGAACATATCAAAAATACATCTATGCATGGAGCAACTCTCACTGAACACCAACTGGAGACTGGCAGAAAGACTCTTCTAGAACCAAGCCTGTAAAGAAAGATCCACACAGAATTGGGTAGGAAGTGAAGAGAAGCTATCAGGTTGTGATCTGTACCCCTAGCAGAGGACACAGAAGAGGAGGGGATATCACGGGCTTGGAGACGCTCCCTGGGGAGTACGGGGTTCAAGTAACATATTGGGTACCCCACCTCTGGAATTCAAAACTGGGAGGACAAGTCCCCTTAGCTGGTTTGAAAATCAGTGGTACTTACTGGATGGCTGTAAGAAACAGACTCCACTCATGAAGAGCACACATACGTGCTTGCTTACTTCCAGGAAAAAGTCAGAGGAAACACTGAAAATTCCCCAAGGCTCTGGCTAAGTTTCTCATGACAACCCCAGCACATGCCCTAGACTGCACCGGGAGTCTGCTCCAGCTCTTGCTCCAGTGCAACCCTACTAGGCCAAGTGCTGCCACTGCTGACGAGAGTGCACACTTGCGGGGGATGAAGCCAGCTTGGACCCGGCTCTGAATCTGAACAGGGTGAAGGTGACCAGTGCCAGCATGCATGGAGGTGGCAACTTGGGAGCATCCTGGGGCTGTGACTGGTATGTCAAGACCATCCCAACATGTGCCCTGGCTCATGTCAGGCAGCTACTGCAGCTCCTCTTGCTCTGGCATTCTTCCCCACTGGGGCAAAGGTGTCATTGCTAGGAGAGGTGCACACACTTGGAGGAAGCACAGAGCTCAGACCTGATCCTACCTCTAAAGGGGGTGAGGGTGGCAACTGCCAGTGAGGATGTGGAGGCAGCAGATGGGAAATGGCATGGGACTCTGACTGGCTTGTCTCAGGATACATCCCAGCTTGCATTGGACCCCCAATCTAGCCCATCTTGCTTTAGCACTGCCCTCCACTAGGGTGGATGTGCCACTGCCAGGAAGAGAGCACACACTTAGAGAGAACAGAACCAGCTGGGACACAAACCTCAGGGCTTCTGCTCCAGCATCAGTGAGCCCACAAAAAGCCCTGGCTCATACCTGGCTCTGGCTCTAGATATGGAAGCAAGCTAAGTGCCTATCAAGAGATGAATGGATGAAGATGTGGTATATATATACACAAGGGAATATCAGTCATAAAAAATAAAATTTTGCCATTTGTGACAACAGGGATGGACCTGGAGGGTATTATGCTTAGTGAAATAAGTCAGACAGAGAAAGACAGATACTGTATATTATCACTTACATGAGGAACCTAAAAAATAAAACAAATGAATGAACATAACAAAATAGTAACAGACTCACAGAGACAGAGAACAAGCTAGTGGTTACCGATGGGGAGAGAGACAAGACATGAGTAGGGGAGTAAGAGGTACAAACTACTATGTATAAAATAAATAAGACATAAGGATATATTGTATAGCACAGGGAATGTAGCCAGTATTTTATGATAACTTTAAATGGAGTATAATCTATAAAAATATTGAATAACTATGTTGTATATTTGAAACTAATATATTATTATAAATCAAATGTAATAAAAAGTTGCTTTCCATAAGGAAGCAAATTATTCATTTGTGCATATTTCAAAATGCATATTAGTACTGTCATTTGACTAATTAAATTGTCCAAGTCTTTTCTCATATATTCTATTTTTTGTTAATATTGACTACTTTCAGTGTTTGGAGTAGAAATTATGACTGAAAATTGTTTGATAAACAAAGTAAATTAAGATTTGGAAAGAGATATGCTAGACATTTTTACACATGAGAGGTTTCCTCATTAGAGTTACATGTAAAATTTGCAACAACTGACTAACAGTAATAACATGTAAAAATTTGTTTTGGAAGTGAATGTCTCTTGTTATTGAACACACTGAGTAGAACTGTAGTTTTCTGCAAGCATCTTACAGTTTCTTTTACTATCTCCTGTGTAGTGAATTTTATTTCACTTTGAACTAGGTTCTATTTCAGTCTTATAACATATTAAAGAATGTGTTAAGTCACAAAATTGTATTTTTTTGAAACTGTAAGAAACATTCCGGTGTTCAAATAAATAAATTCCTATTTTTACAAAAAAAAAAAGTCCAGTTCCACAAAGATAGCTAATAGCAAAATCAGAATCAAATATCTACATTGTTTTCTTTTAATTACATCAACAGAGATATACATTTGTACATCATATGATGGATGAGTATTTCCAGTTTACAAAAGTGCATTCTCCAGTAGAATTTTTAAATAATTACAAAGAAATTCTATTCATGATCAATATTAAGAAAAATATAACTATATATTTATGGTCTTCTAATACAGCACATAAAAATGATAGATGACAGGGCTTCCCTGGTGGCGCAGTGGTTGAGAGTCTGCCTGCTGGTGCAGGGGACACGGGTTCGTGCCCCGGTCCGGGGGGATCCCGCGTGCCGCGGGGCGGCTAGGCCCATGGGCCATGGCCACTGAGCCTGCGCGTCCGGAGCCTGTGCTCCGCAATGGGAGAGGCCACAACAGTGAGAGGCCCGCGTACCACAAAAAAAAAAAAAAAATGATAGATGACTATTGCATGTTTATCTCACCAGCTGGCAACATATCTTAGGTCCCTCAAGCAGGAAGAGTAAGAATTCCACTGACCACATTTTTTTATACAAAAATTAAAAACATAAAGCACACACACAGACAGACATACACAAGTACAAATAATGTGTGGAAACTACAGTAAAATTTTAAGGTACAATTTTTACATAGATATTAAAGATGTATAGAAAATAAAAATAGAAATATGTGGATAAAAATGATCAAATATTGATGCAAAGTTTAATGTGTGCTTTTAAGTTCCTTTCCCTTTTTTTTATCTTAAACTCCTCTATATTTTCTAATTTTTCTAGGATAAACACGTTACCTAGTGAAATGTTTAAAAAATAAAAATTATTTTAAAATTCTAAGCATATTTAAACATTTCTTAATGAAAGTAAATTTAAATCATATGTTCTTCAAAAGCAAAGTAACTAATGGTATAAAGATTTGTTCAGAATAATACAAAAAATAGTAAAGAATTATTGACAAAATATCTAGGTTTCAACTTACTAGTGTTTAGTTTGTTAAACCCTGAAACATATCAAAGCATAGCAGTCCATTCCAAAATGCTTTTTTAAAAATCTTTTTCTACAATTCTTCACTAGCAGATAGATACTTGAAAGTTGGAGGTTAAAACAAAACTAAACAAAACTTATTTCCTAAATGAAAACAATTCATCACATGATTATAATTTTAATTTATTTAGGGCTTTTCCAGATGTTTTTAAAATCAGTTTATAAAATTCCTTGAACAAGAAAATATTTTAGTCATGGGGAAATAAATGATAAGTTACTTTTTTCTTTCTCAGATTCTGTACTTCCTTTAGTTTTATTTCAAAAGAATCATTGTCTATTAATGAAGTGACCTGAATTGGGAGTTAGAAAAAAAAATAAACAGAATTAAAATGGCAGATAACGTCCAAAAGGAAAAAAAAAAAAAAAAGAAAGAGAGAATGAAGGAATGAAGGAGAGGGAAAAAAAAATGCAGGAAAGGACCTCATAAGAAGGTTAAAGAGTACAGCAAAATAGTATCTACACAAAGCACATGAGGAGAGGGTAAATTAATCTCTATATGATTAATCACATAGAAATGACCAATCACGATTTTTCTTTCTCAAGTGCCTTGCAAGTGAGATTCTCACTTCTTATAGTGCTAAAATTAAAAAAAAAAGTTCAATCATAATTTTAGGTTTTATTCCATTTGACTTCGGGTAGTTATTGAGCAACTCTGAGCCATACTTTCCTTAAGTGTAGAATGAGGTATTAAAATAGTAAGTCTATTCTGAAAGGCTTATCACGAGTGTAAAGGCTTTTAGCTTACTACTTGAGCCCACTTAGGGAAGGTAGTCCGTCCTATTTGCCTGTCTGCTTCCAGCACCTAGCCCAGAGTCTGGTGTATGGTAAATGATTGATAAATTGATAAATAATTGATAAACCAATAAAGGAATGAAATTCTTTTTCATTCCTTTCTATATAAATAAAGTTTTTCTAAGCAGACCCTTTTTTGATTTTGAGACATATTGGGGTCAAAAAATTTTAGAATCCTATAGGCAGGAGTTTGAATTCCAGCTACACACTTCCTAGTTATAAAACATTAAGCGTGTATTTAATCCTTATTTTCAGATGGAAATTTAAAAGGAAAAAATAACGAACAGAAACGAAAGATCTTTCTATCTTACAGCATTGTTGAAAATATGAAAAATAATATTTACTGTATGCCTAGCTCTTACTTTTTACTTGATCAAGTCAGATTTTGCTATTCATACCTTTGAATCTGATTACCATGCTGATTCAGTTTCCAGAGAAAAAGCAGCCCATTCCCTCCCCTGGCAGACCACAGAAGGTATTTTGGTTAAATAAGTGAATAGAGCTTTGTAGGTAATACACAACTTTGTACAGGTGTGAATTACACCTTTGTAATAGGTGTGAATTACACAATTCATACCTCTCCATGTCCTCTCCAAGCTTGTAAAACAGGCTATACATTCAAAGTCAAAAAAAGCAAAACCTGTTGTTTAAAAAAAAAGAAAACAACAACAAAACTGTCCATTTTCTCCTACAGGGCCTATATTAATTGGCTGTTGCTGCGCTCTCCATTTTGTCAACCCTATATAAAATTAGTCCTGGTGTAGTTTTGCACCTTTAGACAAACGGGCCTCAAAAATTGGCTTTCTTCCCTCTTCTCCCTAAATTCCTTGATGTCAGATAGGACTATAAATTTCATTTCTTGGTTCTGGTTTCTCCATTGCTCATGACAAATCTACATCGGTCTTTCAAACAGCACTGCCATAATGTACTGGAAAACAGAGACTCATTGAGAATTACTTGACAATTATTAGTTTAACTAAATCCAAGTCTCCTAGCACCTTCCTTCTCGTTCGAGCAAATCTGTTCTGCTAGGAACAAACGGAACCAGGTGCTTAGGTTCATGAGAAAAACACATTTGGAAACCTTTGAACTGGTGGCTGGATATTTTAAGAGAATGAAAGATGCATCTACAAGTGGGATTTTCTTTTCCTTTTAATTTATAGCTTTTCTGCTTTTGCATATTTGATCCAAAGGGAGAGGTACATGTATCCTCCCAATGCCCCTGCCTTGGGAATGAAGTGGAGTGGGGAGGATGGACACTGAGTGGTTCTGCCATCTAGTCTAGTGTAGAGAGGAAACAGAGACAATGTGATAAAGAAAAGACGCTGTGCACTGAATAGCCTCAACTGAACTCTCTGTAGTCCTTTTATCTATCATCTGCATGCAAAGGATCAAACATAAGACATTTAGAGATGCATTTCAAAGAAAGGAGAAAATAAAGCTATAAAACAAAGCAAATTAACGTGGGAAAAATGTTATGTTAAATGCATTCTCAGAGTAGGAAAGGAAAACTGTAATAAATGGGTAAAATAAAAATACATATAAGAAAATGTGATTTTATAAAATTTCAGAATAAGCATATTAGCAAAAGTATATTGGTAGGCACGATACTTCTACTCTTATTATCATGACCATGTTATGGCCATACAGTGAAACATAACAGGACTTATTATTATCACCAAGTCCTTCTAGCAATGATATTTATATTATTACCTTTTTTAGTGGCAATCTTTCTAATTACCTGGATGGGATGAATATTTATGTTTATTTGCCATGTTCCAAGCAGAAAGAAATGATGGCACATTTTCTACTGTCAATGTTATTTTTTTGACCTCAAACTGTATAGAACATCCTGATGTAGAAAACAAAACAGTCTTTTATAAGGAACACAGAGCTTTCTTAGGTAAAAAAGAAATTAAGATTAATGAGACAATAATGGCTGGTTTAGAAAATAGCATTGTATGTCATTTAAATTTTGTAGTTTAAATATGGCCTTATTTTGAGAAAAATATTATTTACCATAGAATCATTTTCCACACAGCATGTTTTCGTCACCTATAGATCACTGGCAGCCTATCATCATGTGTTTCTTTTCTACTCAGATGAATGAACCTAATATGTACTTGATTCTGCTTTCTTCTTCTGGCCTAGTCTTTTTTTTTTTGGCCTAGTCTTAAATCAAGAGAAGTAAATACATATTTAGTCAAATAAAAAACATGCTAGATACATGGGCTTTTAAAATTCTACCCCATCCTAAATTTAAAATGTTATTTGGAACAGTCAGAATTGTAGATGAGACTATGGAAAAATAATCACATTTAAGAAAAAATGGTTTTCCTAGAATATAACAATATAATCATGACTTGGTCTTTCTGAGATGTGTTGTTGAAATTATTTATTCTTTTTATTGAAGTATAGTTGATTTACAATGCTGTGCCAATCTCTGCTGTACAGCAAAGTGACTCAGTTCTACACATATAGACTTTTTTTTTAATATTCTTTTCCATTATGGTTTATCCCAGGAGATTAGATATAGTTTCCTGTGCTATAAAGTAGGACCTTGTTGTTTATCCATTCTAAAATGTAATAGTTTGTATCTACCAATCCCAAATTCCCAGTCCATCTCTCTCCCTCTCCGCCTCCCTCTTGGCAACCACAAGTCTGATCTCTATGTCTGTGAGTCTGTTTCTGTCTTGAAGATAGGTTTATTTATGCCATATTTTAGATTCCACATATAAATGATATCACATGGTGTTTGTCTTTCTCTTTCTGACTTACTTCACTTAGTATGATAATCTCTAGTTGCATCCATGTTGCTGCAAATGGCATTATTTTATGGCTGAGGAGTATTCCATTGTATACATGTACCACATCTTCTTTACCCATTCATCTGTTGATGAACATTCAGGTTATTTTCATGTTTAGGCTATTGTGAATAGTGTCGCTATGAACATAGGTGTGCATGTATCTTTTTGAATCTTTTTAACAAATATAAATTAGTGGGCTAAAGAGATATTAAATATTTGTGTGATGGAGGAGGAAAGAGAGTGGAGGAGCTAGTGATTCTCAACAAAAATGTCAAAATGGAGAATATGTGCAAGTTGGAGATTTTGATCAAAAATTAATCAGTTTGACTTCTATATGTTGTTCATGCTTACTAAATTAATTAATTCTCAAAGTTTCAGGGCAATGATATCATGGTTTCATAAGCTGGCTAAAATTACAGATACATATATATATATATATATATATATGTAAATCAGATGCCAGTTTCAGGCATTTTTTCTTAAAACTTTAGATGTCTGCTGTAGATTTGAATCAGTCACTTCAAAACTAATTAATATTATATTTAAAAAAGTATTATGAGTACAGGATTAAAATGATGATTCTTCTTACCCTAAGGAACTGAAGAAGAGAGTCCTTGAGTTTACAGAGTTGTAGGATGATATTGCTGCCCTTGTGACAGCACACTGAAAAACTGAAAATACGTTTTTACAGTTTGCTTCTATTACTGTACAATGGTAGTAGTATGTTTGGAAAGCAAGAAGAGACCACAAACGACCCCATCTCCTTCCTCAGCCCCTCAAACTTCTTTTTCATAACTGTCTTGTTGATTTTTACCATACCACTGTGGGTGAACAAACTTGCCACCCCAAAATGTCTCTTTGGCATGCAGATTATTTCAAGCTGAAAACAATCAAGGCCCAAAAGACTCAGGAAGAAACTTTGACTTGCCCCCAAACTGTCTAAAAATAATTTAGATAGAGCGCCTGTTCTTAGAATGGAAAAGAGCTATCACTAGGGATATCTGCAAAGAATATGGGCTAGGTGTGGGCCTAAAGATCAGAGTCCACTCTATGTCCCCAAACTTTTGCAAGATCTAGCAAGCCTTTGTTTACCAAACTTTTGCTTTTCCATCTCCATGTGAACTGCCTTCCTCCCCTTTGAATCCCCAAACTACTATCCCCAACATCCTTTTTTGTCTTTAGCTGAAGATGGTATTTAAGGTGAAATTTTCAGCCACTGTGGTGAATTACTCAGCTTTCCTGGGTCTCTCCTATGTATACACGTCATTGAACTTTTGTTAGATTAATCGCTTTGTTATCAGCTAAGTCGCAAAACAGCCAGAAGAACATAGTAGGGAAGAGGCAAATTTCTTCCTCCCTGACAACACCCCTTCCATTCTCTCTTACAGGTATAAAGGGTAATGAATAATGTACATGTGTAAATAGATTCTCTTTTTTCTCATTTTGGGAAAATCATCTAGCTCTTGTGTGTGTGGGGGGGGGGGCTGTTTGTGGGTGTGTGTGGTGTGTGTTTGTTTTTCTTAGATTATCTTTAGATACTAGAGAAATTATCAAGCATGTGTCTTCTACAGAAATATTATTATTCCATTCACGTTGTTTTCTCTCAGTTCAAAATTCAAATGGATACTAAAGTTCAAGAACAATCTAATTACAATCAAACATCTATGCTATGGTCTGTGTATCCCATCATTTTTCCCTTTACTCCCCAAAGAAACTTCATCCCTTTCCAAGCTAATGTCTTTCCTCAAAGTTTCACGAGTGGTGCAGTGGTTAAGAAGCCACCTGCCAATGCAGGGGACACGGGTTCGAGCCCTGGTCTGGGAAGATCTCACATGCTGTGGAGCAACTAAGCCTCTGTGCCTCAACTACCGAGCCTGCACTCTAGAGCTTGCGAACCGCAACTACTGAGCCCACATGCCACAACTAGTGAAGCCCACGCGCCTAGAGCCTGTGCTAAGCAACAAAGAGAAGCCACTGCAATGAGAAGCCCACACACCGCAACCAAGAGTAGCCCCCGCTCGCTGCAACTAGAGAGAAAGCCCATGCACAGCAATGAAGACCCAGCGCTACCAAAAATTTAAAAACAAATAAAGTTTCAAGAAAACCCCATGCACAGTTTTTTATGCATTTTCACATTCTATTTGCTGAGGGCTCTATCACTTGCATCCTACTCTGATCACTATTTAATTCATAATATCTTTTCTTTCCATTAAGATCTCAAGCCTACACATCACACTAATACCACAATCACCATGGTACACACATTTTTAAAATTATTATTTCCTTGTCAGTTTCCTACTCTGCAATTAGATCCAGCAGAGCTGTGCATTTTTTCACTTTTTAAAATTTCAGTATCAAGTAAAGAGTTTGCTAACAGGTATGTGTCCAATAACTGCTATTTTCACTGTTTTGAAAATGATGATGAATCACGCTGTTGATTATAAAGTAATGAGGTTCATTTTAATGTATGATTAGTAAACTTTCCCTAAAGAAATTGAAAAATATACATCAAAAGATTTTCAGAAATAAGTATTAGTATCACTGAAAATAAACTAGTAGTCAAGAGGGCTACTTCGAAATAAAATGCTCACTTGGAGGTGTGAGCTTTCATTTCCTTTAAGTTTTCAATATGTAGTCGTCTCCTAACTCAAAAATCTTGGTGATTCCTTGACTCCAACTTCATATCTAATGGTAGTCCCATTTTATGTGTCCTCACCTGCCTCCTACAATGGGTCACCTTCAATCGCTGTATTATTGGGCCTAGGTCTGGTCAGCACATACATTTTGATTAGTTCACTGAGAATTTAAAAATGTTTGGATTAGTTGCTGGGATTTGAACATGGAGACATTTTTCATAATCTGGATGTCATGCCTCTCTTGAACTTTGAGAAGATTTGGCTACAGTGAATCTACTTTTCTGCAGGTCAACAATTAGCTGAACCTCCCACATTTAAATAGGTACATTTCTTTGGTTTGCTACAGTCCCTACCTGATTCCTTTCCCTTCATTTCTGCTTCTGCCTGACCCTCATAAATATTGGGATTTCTAATCCTTGGACCACAACCTCTATTCTCTTATTCTCTACCTCCCCAAATAATACCATCTCTCAAATACAACACATCACGCAAACTCCAGCATATTTCTACTCCTGGCTTCCTCATCAATCTGTAGCTAAATCTAAGCAAAATTATACCTTTTAAATTATTTCTTTTGTTATCTTATTAAATGATGTTTTAAGCTGAATATTTTGTGTTCTGAATTGCAGCAACTTAAACGTTGCTTTAAATCTTTTGATAACATGAGATACCAATTACATAAAGAATAAGTACACAAGAAAGTTAAATTTCAAATTCAAGGTCAATGTGCCTTATATAACATCAGACTTCAAGTTGAAATTGTTAGTTCTGAGGAAGTGACAGTTGAAAAAAGCAGAAGGGGTCATCTTTTTCATAGATGGTAAAATGGCCATCACCTTGAACTTTAAAATGTATAAATGGTTTCACAAAAAATTCACAGCAGTGAAACAGAAGTCACTGGAATAGATTCAAGAGATATATTTCTCAGAAAGTCTCAAAAGCTGAAAAACAGGCAATGCCCTTAAATCTTCCAAAATGACTATTTGAAAATGTTGGTAACAATTGCCTCTGAAAAGTTCTTATAGTTTCAGACCTCTGAAGTTATTACTTTACTTTCTGACTTGTTATAATAAAGATAAGTGAACTATTAAATTGAGAACTTTGTACTGAATGTTATGATGCTCTGGCATATTAAAATTGACTCTGTGAGGCAGATTATCCAGTTGGACTACTAAAATGAACCACTTTAGAAAACTAAGACTATCAAAATTTCCTTCCACAGTTAAATTGGTCAAAAAGGAATTTAAAAATACCACTGGTTGTAAACGGATATTTCAGACAAGTAACTTGCCTAGGTGGACCCAAAAGTCTAAACAATTTCTTCTGAAAGGAGTTACTTTAACTTAGTAAATATGCTATTCTTACATTAAAAAGCTGAGTATTAGAAGTATAGCCGTGATTACATTTTTACTATAAGTTAGATTTACTTATTTGATTTTGATTTTTAGCATATTTAAAAGGACCAAAATATTAACAAATAAGCATGAAATTATTTCAGAGTAACTAAAGTTCTATCTGCCTGAAGAGAAGTGAAAAGATTTTTTTTTCTTCAGAGAAGCAGAACAGTAAATGTGGTTAAAAGTGTCAAGACAAACTGTCTGGGTTCAAAATCTGAATCTCCCATCTACAAACTGTGTAATCTTGGGTTGCTCATTCAACTTCTCTATGCTTCAGTTTTTTCATCCATAAAATGAAGATAAAAATAGTGCCAAACTTCTTGGACATAGGATTAGGTGAATAATAAATGCAAATTATTGAGCTTAATGCAAGCACAAGTACTAAATAATAGTTAGCTGGCATTATTTTTTTCAAAAGGATTTAATAAATTTAGACTGAGTCCAAATAGTATAGTAGCTATAGATGATAGTCATAAAATCTCTGTGCAGTTTGAATTTTTAATAACTTTACTTCTGTATAATATGTAACAGTCTGAAAAATGCAACAGAGAAATCTACTCAAATGTAAATAAAATTGCTTATGATTTATTTGTCCTAATTACATTTATTTCTCCAGACAACACATTCACTATATAATAGTTACATTAAAACATATCCAAAAGCATAATGAATATTTTAAAGTCTAAATTTCTGCATTGAAATGTTGAGTAAAAGCTCCTACTCATCTCACCCAGACATGGGAGGCTGTCAGTGGCTTCATTTCAGATAGTAGAATTGGGGAGGAGGAAAGTGGATGAAATTGTATTATGCAGATTATTCCCTCCTGATATATTTAGAAATAAATTGTACAAGGATGCTATGGACACACTATATAACAAATAAACTATGTAATATAATAAATATCAATGTGTTAACAATAAAATAGTGCTTGGCACCCTAAGCATCGTGAGTGAAAAGAAGAGGGAATGGACGGGTAATGATATTGATGATATTTGAGTATTAATGAAAATGATATTGATTTGTACTTAGGTGTTGTGTTTCTTTAAATCTTGCTATATAAATTGTGTATTGCCTCTTTCTAAATAGAGATTAAATCATTATTAACAACAGCAAAAATAAAATAAAATAAAATAGTGTTTGGTAAGAATGAGAGTAAGAGCATTTGATAAACTTTTTTTATTATTTGATTTACTTGTATCATATAAAGTTATATTACAGTTTACATATGTTAGCATGATTTCAAGGCCTTGAAGGTAAATGTAATGGGCAGATAATTAATTTTGTTGCTATTATTTCTCTCTGTAATGCTTTTGTTTATATCTTGATATCATATGAATGTTTAAATTTCATAATAGTAATTATATTTACAGGTAATTGCAGCCCAGATATTTTTAATAAAATAAAGATATTTGCATGGACACTCTTTTAGCGAGCAAAATGATTGTTCATTGGTTATTTCTGCACTGAAGATGACCCCAAGTTAATTCTAAATAGCCATTACTGAGCCAGCAGGATAGAAGAGACCAAAAAAGCCACATTATAATTTGCAGGAAAAGATGGGACAATTATTCATCATCAAGTATGGTTTTCTAGAGAGTGAGCTCATCTCAGTAATACAGAAAAGCAATCCATTCCACTATAACACAATAAATAGACTAAACCTTATTAAAATCTTAGAATCTGTTATTCTCTTTGGAAAATGACAGATACATTTTAGAGAAAGTTGGGAATTTAAAATAAGTAATCAAAGATTTCTTCCTAAAATATGATTTAATTATTGCATTTGTTCAAAAAGTTGTGTGTGTGTGTGCGCGCCTACAGTAAGCTAGACACAGTTCTAGATGTTGGAGATACAGCAGTGAGTTGGGTACAACTCCTGCTCCCAAGGAGTATACATTGGTTGAAGCAGGTAAATATGCTGTCAAACTCAGGCTCATGTGATAAAATGCTGGGTGAACGATTTGGGAAAGTCACTGTGGCATGCCGTGGAAGGAAACTAGTCTGGTCTCAGATGTCAGGAAATAGGCCCCAGAGTTAGGCAGATGTTGAAAAAAATCAAAAGAGCTCTGGACATAGGGAACAGTATATGGAATGGTCCCTATGTGAGGAGAAGGATGGTGATGGTAACAGCACAAGTAATAGAGTTAGGGAGAAAAAAATGTAGATAGATTTGAGAGATATGTAGCATAGTGTGAAGGAAGATGCTCAGGCTTCTGGTAAGAATGAGGGTAATAATGACAGAGATAAAAAACACCAGTGTTGGGCTTCCCTGGTGGCACAGTGGTTGAGAGTCTGCGTGCCCCGGTCCGGGAAGATCCCACATGCCGCAGAGCGGCTGGGCCCGTGCGCCATGGCCGCTGAGCCTGCGCGCCCGGAGCCTGTGCTCCGCAACGGGAGAGGCCACAACAGTGAGAGGCCCACGTACCGCAAAACAACAAAAACAAAAAAAAAACCCACCAGTGTTAGAGCATGTTCACGAAGGTTATGTCTGATGTAGCTGAGGAATAGTAAAGGTCAGTAGGCATTAATCAAATAAAGAGGCTCTCAACCCTAATGATACTTATTTCTGTACTTCATATATTACACCTGCCCCAGGTTTCTGTTTATGCTGTTGAATAACAAACATCTCTGGCATAAGGCATTTTTTCAACTCTAAGAAATTAAGATACTCTTAGATAGAAAGTATAAGTCTAAGAGCATGGCAGAGTACTAGAAGGAACTCTGAAATATTTGTCTAAAAAACCTCAATTCTAATCAGGACTTGAATATGATTAATTGTATGAGTTAAAGCAATTAATTAGTTAATTGCTACATGCCTCAATTTACTCATCTGCAAAATGTAGGAATTGGGTTTGATGGCACTTAGTATCTCATCCGAGTCTAGCATTCTTTGACAACATGTACATATTTGATGAACTCATTAAAGTGATCATTCTTCCTGTTGGAAATGTTTCTAAGTTATCATTCAAATATTAAACTGTTTTTTATACTTTATATTCAATTTGGACCAACAGATGTTTGATAGAATTCAAAGGAACAAGGACTGAACCACATGTGAATTTTAATATCACCTTCTTCTACAGCTCTTTCATTTGTGTTCAATGAGTTTTACTTAGAGTTATTATGAGGAAATTATAAAATATAGATTAATGGTTGCATTCTTATGCTTTTGATGTGTTGTTTAATGAGATATGTACTGTTTTATATCTTACATCAAAGAGACATCTGCTAGAAACCTTCTTATCATACACATCAAGTGATTTTTGCACTAATAAGCATAATCATCTGAATAATAGAATATGGTATGTCTTTTTTATACCAATGAACTTACCTTATAAATTTAGTTCCCATTTGAAACATAATTTTTAATTTTGAACTTTAAATTACATTTATTATTGGATATGGCTTTCCTGAAATAAACTTTAATGGTGTGCAAGATTAGAGAAACAAGCAAAAGATACAAACATTTAACACTCCCTCAAGGCCACAGAACATAATTCAGGAAATTGCCATAAAGGTGTGAACTGCATCATTAATATTTTTTATAGAAGCTATCGATCACTTTGGACTTAACGTGCATTTTCAGTCACTGAAAATCATTAATTTGCTGAAAGAGTCATCATATTCCAAACTTTGAGACATCAATTCAAATCAAATAATAGCTTAAATACAAACACCATACAGATGATCACATTCCCTGAAGTCTACCTGCTCTGCCATTATCATAGCATCTTCCAATGTACACCTGCATGGTTTAAAGTCAAGTTGTCCTTTCAGTAAAATATTATGAAATGTGAACATTGTGAATTTCACACATTGTGAAATGTGTGAACATTTTCTACATCTGTAAAATAAATCAGTGAGTCATAGGCAGAGTATTTGGCACTGCATTCTAGGTATCATTTATAGAGAATAAAGAAGGTGATTATTTGTAGATTTAAGACCACAGAATAAACTAATATAGAAGAAATTGGACCAACACGATACAATTTACCATTCTGCTTTTTTATGTATGCATAAAGTTTTTATATAAACTAATCAAAAGAGACCAGGAACATAGTGTACAAATTCATAATATCCCTTAGTAAGCAAGGGAGGATGTAGTTACCAACAAATTTATTAGAAAATATTAAGGTTGGAGTACCAAATATTAAATAATTTCTCAAGGCAGATGAATGAACTATTCACTAGCATGTCAATTATTGCATTATACCTGTTATTCCCAAGGATAGAAATCCAAATAAAAGTATTTAGTGAGTTTTTAACCTAAAATTGACAGTAAACATCATTTGGGTTTAGTGTGTGAAATAAAGGGCTCTGTTCAGAGAATGAAAAGTACAAAAAAACTGCCCTTTAAAAATAGTTTGGCTTTATATATTTTAGAAAATTGATATGTTAACTGGTGTTCATAAAACTAGATTATATACTAAATGAATGGAAGTATTATATTAGATAAGAGAAGCTTTTCCAGAAAATGAAAATCAAATCAGTAACTGAGGTGGCATAAGAAAATAAGAACACAATAATGATGCTCCTTGAGACCTAGGTTCAAGCTTCAGTCTTTCCTTTAACTCATTTTCTGACACTGCTCAAACATAGCCTCTTTGGGCTTCATTTCCCTTGTCTTTAAAACTGAAAGAAATTGAGTGAAAGGATCCTGAGTTCTCTTTAAAACAACAAAGATTTTATTTTTTAATAATACGTTTCACTGTTAACTCATAGGCACGGCAATTTTAAAGATGTATCTTCAACAATATAGTAATGCACAATAGCTCATATTTTCCTGCTTTGTTAAGATTTACAAAGTCTGTTCAGTACTGGTCACACCTTCAGATAAAACTGCATGTTGTAAATGATATTTAGCTTCTAATTCTAACTAAGCAAATATATACCTCACTGTTAATCCACATGTGCTCTTTTAGTTATGAGATAGTTCCATCAATTGCCTATAGCATGTTGCATTACTTTGTTGATTTTTTTTTTTTTTCATCTGGGCATTTCAGGTAAATTACTAAGTCTCAGTTGACATTTGAATTAAAGTTTCTCCATATATATTTTTGGAAAAGGTTTGGAGAATAGAGGGAATAACAGTTTAATCTTACTTCTGTTTGACCTTGGTTACCTCAGCTCAGAAGAATATATAACGTGTCATCGATCTCAATTCCTAAATTCAATGCCCTTTATCTCATTTCTTATGTAATAAATTGCTTTTTATACTTTTATATCTGAAAAATGACTTGAGGAGAAGAGAAAGATTAGGTTTTAGGACTAAGGATGGGAGCAAAATCTACTTTCAAACAAAAATTAAATGTTCTCCTAAATGTAAGGGAGTAACTTGAGAATTTCTTATATTGAAGAGGTTTTTGCTGAAGCAGAATGTAGAAAGACAATAAAATAAAAATTTTAAAACCTTTTTTTTGAAATGGAGAATTATAATTGGGATAGGTCAAATAATATCTGTGTATAGCTTCATTGAGGAAGATGATTCCCCAAATATGTATGTTTACATGTGTGTGTATATTCTCACATTTTAAAGGCATTTCACTTTCAAATGCTGAATAAAACATTCATTTTAAAAATCATGTATACTCTTGTAATCCCCATGAAATATTCTTTACAAAAATTATCAGATTCGAATCAGAACAAGCCTCTAGACTTAATTACAGAAAATATATGGAGTGGAGGAACAATTTTTAAAAGGTATTACAGGTATACAATCAAAACAATTGATAATGTGGAAAACACAATATACAAAAAAAAAAAAAAAAAAAAAGAAACCAACCCAGTTCATCAATTTAAACATTGTAAGGAGGGAAATGCAATCAATAGATTATGATAGAATTAAAGGACAGGTCAACCGCGTTCAATTCAATGTGTGAACATTTGTATTCTCATTCAAATAAATCAACTGCAAAAAAATCATACATCAATCAAGGAAAACTGAAAATTCACTGACTGTTTAATAATACTAAGGATTATTGTCATTTTCTTAAGGAAAAAAAATATCAGTAAGCCTGATCTATTTCATTGGTCACTAAGGACCAGTCTTCTATATATTGGTACATTGCCTAAAGAAGTAGATACACAATAAACTTTTGTTGAATGTTTTTTTTTTAATTCATTAGTATTTTAATATATGGAATAGGAGTAAACAGTTTAAAGCCATAAATTGCAAGTGCATAAAATTTTTAAAAATCATATGCAGTCTAAGATTCATGACAAAGAGTTCAGATGCATTAATTTATTCAAATTTGTATGCTACATCAAAATGGTTTAATTTCTCTCTTAGACCTTGTTCTTTATGGTGAAGGTCAAAGGTTGAAATTTATATGCTCATATCTCTTTTTGGATTCCAACATAGTCCTAATTGAAATTTGACGTATAAGCCTATTAGTTGAAATTATTCCTTTTCCATGCTTCATTAACAATGCACTTTACTATACTACAACAATTATGCTTATAATAAAAGTCTCCTTTGCCATGTGGATTACATTGAAACATGATTGATTATCTTAAATGTAACACAGAACTCATATTATAAAATTTCACATGCTGAAATTGAGTCTGTGGCTAGAATTTAAATGTATACTGAAAGAAGCAAAATAAGTTTCATTGCATGAAAATTAACAAAATTTTGAGAAACAATTACCTTTTATTTGGCTGTATACCAATTAGGGATAGATATGACATTCAGGACTTTTAGTGAAAACATTTTATTTTTAAGAATTATTTATTAATTATCAATTATAAATAGTTTCTGTTTGTAAATTTTTTCTAGAGTACACACATTTCTATGTTATTATGACTTTAAATTGAGTCCAAAATACTGTATTTTGCAAAGATACTGCTATTTACAAGGTATAACTCTTCAAAGTACATTTAACAAAACAACTATAAAATGAATATCTGCTGATTTCCTCTCCAGCAAAGATTTCATTTCTCTTTTGCCAAGGGTACCCTGGGTCTCCTTTGGTAGAGTTTGCCTTTTCCCTATGCTCTAGCAGTCCTGATGCCCTCAATAGGCTTAAGCCAATCGGCAAAGGACTTGGTCACAGTGGGTAAAAACAAACATGAAGGATATATTTGCTGAAACTTTCTGGGAAAGAAGTTTCTTTACCCTTCAAAAAAAATTCTAAAAAGTGCTGTCTTTTCCTCTAGTCAGTGTAAAATAAAAATATGAATGATCCCTGTGAAAGTTAAAGGCATTTATCTACCCAAGGATGAATGTGATGCTGGAAGAGGCACAGGTGGAAGAATCTTCGAAAAACTGACGCTCAACCTTAACTGAACATGCCTAAAACCTTTCCTAGTTACCCAGATTATTTTTCTTCCATATATAAGAAAAACTGCATTTCTTTTAGTTAATTATTTGAAAGGTCAGATCCGTGCTGCGCGCCATGTGGGATCTCAGTTCCCTGGCCAGGGATCAAACACGTGATCCCTGCAATGGAAGTGCTGAGTCTTAACCACTGGATTGCCAGGGAAGTGGTTAAGAAAGGCCAGATTTTTTACAACAGCTTTAACAAGATTGTAGTTTAATTGTGGACTGTGAGGTAATACATTGGGAATTTTCAAACAACTACCTTATTTTTAAAGAATACAAATCTCTGGAGAAAGAACCAGGAATGTGCATTTTCACAGGCACCCCTACATGATTCTGATGTCATCCACCAAATAATTTAAGCTTCTCACTGCATCAAAGTCATCTGGGAGCTTGCTAGAAATGCACAGGCTTAGTCCATCCTCTACCACCCAGATCTCCCCCTACCCAAATGTTCCATTTCAGTGGGATGGGATTCAGGTAAGAGTATTTAGAGCAACACAAGCATGTTGATATGCAGCATGGGAGAGAACCATTGCTCCAACGCAGGGTTTCTCAACTTTTAATGTGCAAATTACGCAGACATCTTACAAAACTGCAGATTCTGATGCAGTAGGTCTGGCCTAGGGTCTGAGATCCTGCATTTCTAAGAAGCTTTCTGGTGATGTCCAGTTTCCTGGTCCACAGACTACACACTGAGTAGCAATGAACTGTATTATTTTTAATGGTGAGTCAGACTTGACAGAGCCAGGTATGTTACAAATGAAATAGATAAGAAATTGACACTAGAAACTATCTACTATATTAGGGCAGGTGTTAAGAAAACACTGTTAGATGTTCTAGGCAAAGTCCAGTCTACCTGCCAAAGATGATGTTTGAGGTTTATGACATATATGAGTTACGGTCAGTAACATAATCATCACTAGGGACCAAGGAAAAGGTAAATGCACTGTAGTGAGAGAAAATGATGATATTAATTCTGTAGCTAGTATGTTTGCAATAATAGCAATATTTGAAATTATTTTATAAGGTGTACACAATGGAACCTGAACAATTTAATACCTTTTTTGTATCACTAATTTTTTTAAGAATAGGAAAGTCCATTTTAATGTTATGCATTTAAAAGAGAAGCCAGATATTAGAGAAATTAACATTTAGCAGTTGGAAAATATTGACTTGGCAGTAGGGAGTCTGTTATCCTTGCTGTTACCCTGAACATTTCAATTTCAGAAAGTTGCATGACTTTCGAATCTCCTCTATGTAAGACATGCTGCTTGACATAAGGATTTATTTCTGACTTTCCATCAATTTCTAATTAATAGCACCACTGTGTGCTACATGATGTGAGAATTGAAAAATCTCTAAACAGTACCACAGGAACACCATGTTGCACTTCTACTTGAAAAAAACACCTGATCTTTTATCCAGCTGTTTCCTCCAGATGTTGTCTATAAACTCAAAGGTCATTGTTTCACTAAAACTGAGATTAATTTGACTTAAAGTGTCTTACTATTAAAAAAATACAACTATTAAAATCAAGTTTTTAAATAGTGACAAGTGTATGCTTTAATAGCAGCAAGCGTAAGAACTTATAAAATGTTTCTTAAAGCACTTTCTTCCCAGTTACAAATCTAAATGCAAAAATATATAGTTTGTATGATTTATAAGAAAGTGTAGTGATACATTTTTTTCAGTTTTTTAAAAAAATATTTACTTATTTATTTGGTTGCACCGGGTCTTTGTTGCGGCAGGCAGGCTCCTTAGTTGCGGCTTGCCAGCTCCTTAGTTGCAGCACTTGGGCTCCTCAGTTGTGGCATGAACTCCCAGCTGCTGCATGCATGTGGGATCTAGTTCCCTGACTAGGGATCAAACCCGGACCCCCTGCATTGGGAGCATGGAGTCTTAACCACTGTGCCACCAGGGAAGTCTCTTTTTTTCAGTTTTTAAGAAAAGGTACTGTCTTATCTCTGAGTGAGGTCTCATAAAGTAAAGGAATATATCATTATTAGTGCAGAATAATGACAGAGTTCAGTTCAAGATGAAAAACTCACCAAACGGTGACTGCTTTTAAAATGGGAAATAAAATAGAATATCAATATTAGTAGAATCTCTTCCTAATGCTAATCTGAAAAGCACAATATTAAAATTCAACCTAAAGGTAGAGTTTATAGCTGTATGTGTGCGTGTTTTAGTTTATAGAGTTTTTTTTATAACAACACAATTTTACTGCATTTCATGAGATTGTGTAATAACAGGATACTATTACAGTCATAGGCACCAAAATTTGTCCTTCATAAAGGGTGTTAGGGCATTTAATTATATGTGTACTTTTTATAATAAAATCAGAATGCAAACATTAATCCTGCAATAACTGTGCAATTGAATAGCTAAAAGCAAACCAAATATGCCTGTCATGTTATAATTTTTGTGTGGTTTTTAAAGACTCAAGATTTAAACTTGTATTACTGCTGTCTTTCTATCTCTGGGAATATATTTTTCCAGTAATTACATGTTTCATCTCTTTGCTCACCAAATTAAAAAAAATAAAAATCTCAGGGAAGACTATAGCAATAACATTTATTAAATGAGTATTTACAAGTCCACTGTGTATATGGCATTTGGTGTGTACTATTCTCTAAACCAACCGTGGCCCTCCATGTAATATTAACTGTGTGACATGTATACACCAATATTTATTTCTATGATGTATGTTCCCTATGACTAAAGCATAATTCGGTTTATGCATAAATATCCCTTGTCTTAAAAAATTATTGTGTATTAAATGATTAGTCCTTCTTCCTTAAAAAGAAAATACTTTGAAATATAGAGTTTTGAATATATTCATCTCATAACCAGATTAATATTACCAAACTAATAAACAAAAAATACAAGAAAAAACCAGCAGGTGGGGAACTGAAGACACAACTGCCAAAAAACAAAAAGATGGAATGAAGGCATTTTGGTCTTAGCCTGAGAATAACAACAGCAACAGCAGTAGAAGTGGTACCGAACACCGTGTATCCAGTGTTTGCTATGTGCCAGGCACTGTGTTAAGTACTATACGTTTGTTATTTAACTCTCTGAATCCTATAAGATAGATAATTTTGTCATTCCCACTTTACACATGAGGAAACTGAGGCTTGAAAAAGGTCTAATTAACTTGTCAAATAACAGATCGCTAATACGTGGTACCACCAGGACAAAAAACCAGAACTGACTTCAAAGCCTATTGTCTTAACCAAGCTAACACTTCGCAGCTGGAAAGCTGTGCAGCTAACAACATAGAAAGTAGATATATTTAACTGAATAAAATTACTCTGAGATCATTCTCCAGTCAAAAGAAATGGTCTTATGATAAAAAAGATTTGCTAAAACTAAATCACGGTAATAATTTCACAATGTATACATATATCAAAACATCACATTGTACGTCTTAAATATATACAATTTTTGTCGAGTATGTCTAAATAAAGCTGGGGGAAGAAAGAGGGCTGCTAAAATCATGCTGACTGTAATCTAGGAAACAACACGGCTGATGAAAAATGCTTATTAATACGGCATGCAGTTTGTAATCACTTTTATCTGCTCCAAAGAAAAAGAATTTAAAAATAAAATATTTTAAAATATATTAAGACTATATGGCTACATTCTAACACAAAGAAAAAATTCCCTCTGGATCAGAAATAAAATAGGGAACTCACATTGTTGAGCAGTGACTTAGGAGATAAGGCTGTAACAGAAGGGTCCAGAGCCCAAAAGCAAGCAGTGTAGACACAAAATTTTACTCCTATGTGAAAATGAAACTGATTACACTTCATGTGAAATGAAGAAGTATAACCAACTTTCCTATTTGAAGACTGAAATTAGGATCCTGTTCACCCTCTCATTAATGAATATAGAAAATAACTACCAACTACTGACGTAGGGTTTTCTTGGAATGGAGCATTAACTGGAAAGTATGTTGTTGTTTATGTGAGGTGGAGGGGATTAGAAGGCAATATCATCATGGAGTGAAAGTCTGAGCTGCTGATATAATACTGTCTCTGAAATCTGGACGTCTCTGGATGAGATAATCATGGAACCACAAAACAGAAAAGGGAGAAAAGGGATGAAAGAAAATGAAAACTCCTTCAAATCCCATTTACACACGTATAAAGAAAACTAATGGTAATAAACTCATTAAATAAACCTGAAAGATGGAAGAATTTATGCCCAAAGAAATAGAAATTATACAGCAAACTGAAAGTGCTTTAAAATCATAGTTTAAAATCCTCAAATGCATAGAGTAGATAAGAGTATCTATGAAATTAAAACCTAAATCTATTAAACAGATAAGGAATCTCTGCACACGAGAATTAAGTACAAGTGAACATGACAGAACCAATTCACAATTTTAAAAACATGAAAGCTATAATTATTAAAATAAACACATGAAACACTAAATAAATTGAGATAAACAGTAGATTTGACAAATCCAAAGAATGAATTAAAGATGCAGGTATCAGCACATACCTACAGTTTGAAATAAAAGGTTAATAAATGGAGGTTTACAAAAAGAGGAAGCATGTTCCTTGATGCTGAATTGAAGAGTAAGTCCGTCAAACTGAAGAAGAAGCAGAGTGAGAATGCAGAAGCCTCATCACTACCTTAAAGAGATTTTATGTTCACTTTGTAAAACTGCTCTAAAGTGGTCCTCTGATATCCCACTGTGGAAATAAATGAAGGCCAACCAAATGAGAACAAGCACAGGCTATTTATTAAGAGCATGCTATAGCAAGGATGTCAGCCACTACCATTTGCATTTTGGCAGAGACTCAAAGGCAGGCAGAGTAGTGGGAAAGCTTTATAGTGGAGAAAAAGGAAGGCTTCCTGTCTGCCCTGATAGGAGACAGCTGATAGGGAGAAACTGTAAGCATGCAAATTAGAGGTGGGGCATCTTGTGTGATTGGTTAGGCGGGCATCTTTGGCTTTCTCTAGTTGGTCCAAAGTTAGAAGCAGGGACAAAAATAAGGAGGCTGTCAGTTATTAATTAATTTCTGGCAATTTGGGGCCAGTTGTTGCTGAGGACAGTGCTTGGTTTCCAGTATTGTTAAGGTAGAGATAGTAGCATGACTTCCTACAACTCTGGCTTTATAGCAGGCTGGCTTCCTGGGTTGGTTACTGTAGAAAAGAGATTGGTTTCCTGAGCTGGTTGCAGGTTAGAGTTCTATTTGCATATATGCTCTGGCCATTGGCCATTTGTGTATTCAGTCTCTGAGTATTTTTGCAGCAGAATGTGCAAAAGCCTTCTTTACATTTTGACAAGATATTAATGCTGATCTCTCAATAAACTTAAATACGTAAGCTGCCAATTACATATGCCCACAGTATACATCAGAATCTAGGAAAAATGTAGAGTTCAGAAATTGTCAAAATTATTTGCAAAAGATCTCCAATTATAGCATTTATATCTTCCTTCATACTTTTTCCAATGCAGAATCAACCACCCAAGCCATCATTTCCTGCCCAGGTGTCAGTTAAGTGATGGGATAATTAGTGACAACCACCTAACTTTTATATGAGAAAATATTTGTAAATTAGCACTTTATAAAATAGTTACCTAAGAAGTGGTTTAGGCAGCCAAGCCTAAAAGAGCCTTGGATTGCTCTCTGGTGGGTATGATCATCTTTCTGGCATGAAAATCTAAGCACCCTTATTGTTAAGATCTCTTAACAATACTGCAAGTGAAGGTGAATAGCCCCATGAACTTTCTGCCTCAAAGTAAAAGAATATTTCCCCATTTCCTTTACAGTGTGTGAAAGAGGTGAAAGAGAAATTCATCTGTTCCCCAGGATCAGAAACACCTAATTCCATCCCTTACTTTATACAGCCTTTATCTCAGGATTTGCCTTCTAACTGCTTGACCAAATGCAGCTGCCAGCTCACTCAGTAAGTGCCTTTATAAACACATTTGGCTGCTTATCTTTAGAACATCCTTAATCCCAGCAGGAAGGCTTTTAAATTTATTCCCAGAGCAGTTGCCCTCTACTTCTCTTCTCTTGACTGCTGCCATCCCCATTCCCACCCTCTCTGCCTCATCAGCTCATCACAGAAACTGAAGGCACAAGCAGCTTGCCCTGGGCTACAAGTCCTAGCTGGAGTTCCCTCTGCAGTGAGGACACCATTATCCACCAAATGACATGGGTTACACTCAAACTGTGGACTAGAATGTAACGGATTCAAAGAAGACTTAACATGAACGTACACAACCAAATGTAAACATAACTCAAACGTGAGTTATCTGGGTGAAAGAACTATGGAGTCACCTAAGCATAACTGTTCAAAATTGACGCAAAGTCCTACCCTAAATCTGGCAGTGATGCAGATGACTAAACTATTGCCTGTTATTTCTCAGACTTTGTGTTTTTTGAGTTTGCGGTTTGGGAGGACTTGGAAGAAAACTGCTCAACTTTTGGAGTATTTTTAGATTCTTCTTGCAGCCTTCAGTGAGTTATTTCAAATGAGTTAAGATTCTATCAAAGCTAGTCTGTTAGAAAGGAAATAGCAAGATGAATATTCTACCCATGGCAAATAACTCAAGACCACACAAGTCAATCAGGCATCTGCCAAAATGCAAATGCTCCAATTTCAAATCTACATGAAAGTTATGGAATGGAAATAGACAGTGACTGAGGAGCTAGAGGAAAGGTGGAAGCTGATTCCTCTGATCCTTCCTGAGGAGGATAATTATTCCTGCTGTTTGAAATTGTTAGTAGTGGAGACCAGGTGCAATGGGATTGATCATCTATGGTTGTCAGAATAGCCTACTTTGTCTCAATGCAAAAGTCTAGAGAAATGCTATTAACATGTGCTTTAAGGAGACAGAGACAGACTCTTCAACACTCAAGTTTGAATTCAAAGTTACAACCTGATTTTGTTTCACACTTTATTTTTTTACTTCCCAATGGTCATTTAGGATGAAATAAACAGTAAAATAACTGGTTTTTAAAAAGATTGTCTAATTTCCAGATACTGAATATTTTTCATGACCAGTTATTTTTTATTACATTCTGTTTTGGTAAGAGAATATATTCTATATGAACTCAGAGAATATATTCTATATGGTTCAGAATATATATGTATTTGTGCACTGAGTTTAATTTAAAAAGAATAGTATTCCACAGTTATTGGCTGAAAGTATTTTGTTGGTTGTTTACTTAGCAAAAATAATTTTGAAGAAGCAGAAGAAGATTGGAGTACTTAATACTCCTTGCTTTTAAGACTTATAAAGCTATGGTAATTAGAAGATTCCCCCTCACACACACACATAGAAAATTTGTGACAAACAAAAATAACTCCAGACATTACCAATCGTCTCATGGGGTGCAAAATTGACTCTGGTTTTGAACTACTAATCCAGCTACACCAGCTTTTTGTTTTCTTTTTTAGAACCTACAGGCTGCATCTTTTACCATAATTTTATTTTTCAACTTTCACTAATTTTATTTTTTAAACTTTCAGTACCCTTATGTTTTAGACAGGTACCATTTTTTAAAATTTAATTTTATTTGTTTTAATACAGCAGGTTCTTATTTAGTTATCTATTTTATACATATTAGTATATACATGTCAATCCCAATCTCCCAATTCATCCCACCACTTCCCGGCCCACTTTCCCCCCCTTGGTGTCCATACGTTTGTTCTCTACTTCTGTGTCTCTATTTCTGCCCTGCAAACCAGGTAATCTGTACCATTTTTCTAGATTCCACATATATGCATTAATATACGGTATTTGTTTTTCTCTTTCTGACTTACTTCACTCTGTATGACAATCTCTAGGTCCATCCACGTCTCTACAAATGACCCAATTTTGTTCCTTTTTATGGCTGAGTAATATTCCATTGTATATATGTACCACATCTTTATCCATTTGTCTGTCGATAAGCATTTATAGACATGTACCATTTTATTTTTAATTTTATCTAAATATATCTGTCCAAATACTGATTTTGTCTTTTACTAATGACATTTTTCAAACTTATCATCTTTTTCTACATTAATTTCTTTAGTATTCTTTCTTTCCCTTTTTGAATTGGCTTAATCGATTTTTAAAATCCCTTTATTCCTTCCACTGGTTTTTATGATATACATTGCATTTTAACATGCATACTTCTTAACAAACTTGATTTACCAATGTTTAAAATTAATTCATATCTCTATTCTCTTCTCAAGGAATATAAGCAAAGATTTCAAGACATTTTAGCTCATTTTGCTCTCTCCCATTTTACTTTTGTTGTTTGGATTTTAATATTTACTGCAGTAAGTAGAATAATGCCTCTCCCCGCAATGTCCAAATATGTTCACACAGTAATTCCTAGAACCTATGAATATGTTACCTTACATGGCAAAAAGGACCTTGCAGATGTGATTAAAAATGTATCACAAGGGTCCTTATGAGTGAAAGAGCAAGGTAGGAGAGTGAGACAAGTAGGTGTCGATTGAACAAGAGGTCAGAGTGATGAGATTTTGGGAGGGAAGGCAGGAACCAAGAAGCATAGGCAGTCTCTTTAAGAATCTTCCTCTGGAACCTCCAGAAGAAATGCAGCCCTACTGATACCTGGAGTTTAGCCCAATGATACCTAATTCATATTTTTGAACTCCAGAACTATAATGAATTTGTGTTCTTTTAAGCTACTGAGTTTGTAGTAATTTGTTACAGCACAAATAGGAAATAAATAAACCACATTTCGTTATACCAATTCCATTCCCATCCCAGCACTCATTATTATTTCAGTTAATTTTCATTTAGTGTCCTTGCTTACTGACTTATTCGCCACTGCTTCTTTCATCACACCACAGTCTTTTGGGTCCAACTTCGTCATAAAGAATATCTTCATCTAGCTCTTTGAGGGAAGGTCTTTGTGTGGTGCATTCTGTATATCTTTTTGTGAAACTATATTTATCATGCCTTAATCTTCAAAGGAGCAATTATTTGGGTAGAGAATTCTATTTCTCAGGGCACTACCAAGATATTATTCCACTGTCTTCTTGCCTTTAATGTGGCTTTGGAGAGACAATTAGCCATAGCATAGCTTTTACTTTTGTTCTCCCTAAACTGCTTCCTTTTACCTTTTTAGTTAATTACCTATTAATTCATCTATTTTCTTTTATAGTTAATTAGCTACTAAGGAAGCTAATTAACTATAAAAATCATTTTCTTACATACTTTTTTTTTTTTTTAAAGCAGGTTACTTTTGGGGTAGAATCACTTGTACTCATTTTTAAATTCTACTGTCTTCAGGGCCTCAGGCACAAGCTTTTTTTTTTTTTTCTTTTTGGGCATTTCCCTCTAATTCTTTATTCTTAGCTGTACTACATTTGCTGTCGATCTACGTTCAGGTCCTGTGCCTCAAAAACTAACAGTGCCTCCTCAAATAAAGAAAATCCCCTTGAGGCTTCCCTGGTGGTGCAGTGGTTGAGAGTCAGCCTGCTGATGCAGGGGACACGGGTTCGTGCCCCGGTCCGGGAAGATCCCACATGCCGTGGAGCGGCTGGGCCCGTGAGCCATGGCCGCTGAGCCTGCGCGTCCAGAGCCTGTGCTCCGCAACGGGAGAGGCCACAACAGTGAGAGGCCCGCGTGCCTCTTTGGTTCTTCAGTGACTTCTTCTTCCCCTTATCTCTCTTTGTCCTTTCTTGGTGCTTGGTGCTTCTTAGCAGTTCCAGTTACATGACCACTGCTTTTACGCTTGCTTCCCGACATCCTGGGCTTGAAATAAAGATACTGTACTACTGTACTCTATACAGCACTGTGTAGTAAAGTACACAAAAACACAACCACTTGTAGAAGATGCACACACGTGACAATGTACACCAGAACTAACACGTGAACTAACTTACGTGATTGGACATGCAAACGCACGTTCTCATCTTTGAAAGTTCTCAACTTGAAGGTTAGTATGTAGGGGACTTACTGTAATACTCTAGACAAAATATACTATGTATTTTGATTCTTCACATTTATTTATAGAAACAAATAGGGAATAAACTAAGTTTCACCAGACTAGATGACCTGCAATAAGTATAAGAACCTCCCTGGAAATAAACAATTGCACAGACATGAATTTTAGCTTCTTTGGTGCAGGGTATTTATGTTTTTCTATAAATATGCTTGAGATATTTTTTCTGGCATGCAGATGGAAACAATTTGGTGGCAAGGGTGGAAGGGAGCGTCCTTGTTTTTAAGATTTGTTCGATAGAACTGGAACAGTACTCAGTCTAAAGCTCATTTTTCTCTAAGACTGAGACTTTTTTTTCTGAGACTGTGCACTCTGAAAAATGGCCCATTTCCAGTCTGTCTGTGGAAACAAACTTTATTCTCAGCCCTCAGTGAACACTAGGAATGTTACCTCTAAACCTTTGAGATTGATCTTTCCCCATCCTTGAGTAGTTTTCTCACATGCACATGCTGATCAGTACTCAACTGAATTGTCCAGGGGAACCTTCTGCACATCTCCAGAATTATAGTTTTGAGCAACACTCTCCTTTCCAGTACTCTGTCTTGTGAACTGTAGCTGCTTTAGTCTCCCTAGACTCTCAACTCTGTCTCCTCAATTCAGTGAGTCCACCAGGCTCTGTCTGCTTTCTCCCTTCTTCTGTCACTGGCTAAAATTTTCTCGAAGCTATAAGCTATAGTATCATAGGAATCACTTCATTAGTTTTATTGTTGTTGTTGTTCTACTCATTTGTTTTAGGTAGAAGGTTAAATTCAGTCCCTATTATCGATACTTCATTTTAGCTGGGAGGTCCACTTTTAATAAATACCAAAATGCTTTACTTGAATCTAAAGTTTTATCTTTATATGTAAAATATGTTTGTAAAATAATCTTTGTACTTTTATCTATAATGTATAAATCTAATAATATGTGTTGCTTTACTCCTTTCTTGTATTTTAAATACTTTCTTTGAATGTTAAAGTTTTGAGCAAAATTTTTTGCCATTTAAAATGACTGAGAAAAGTATACGAGGAAAATATTATTTAATAACTGCAATTATATTTTATGCATGATCTCCTCTGTATAAATAGTCATACACTATAATTTACTGACAAAAATGTAGAGATAATAGGAGGAGAAAAAATAAAAAAAATAATTCAACAAAACTGTATTCTATAAGGTAATAGCATTAACTCATAAGACTATCAACCTGGCACTCTAATGGTTAAATATAGTTGTCGTTGGCATAAATAAAAATTATCTTTCTTTAACAAAACACAAATGCAGAGCCAGAGCCCACAGGATTTCTTATCTCCTTCCTGTTTTTTAGGACCTAAATTCCAGCATGATCAATTCTTAGAACCATAATATTTTGGCTTTCAAAATGGCTCTTAAGCATGTAAACTCCAATTTAAAGATTACATTTTAAGTCTTTGTCAGTTAACATTTAACAGTGATTATAAGGCTTTACAACAATGGAACACCAGTTACCAAAGGGTCAGGAATTAGCTGTAAACCAAAGCCACTAAAGGAAGTGTAGGGCAATGGTAAATTTAATTCCTACCACAGTAACTTATAAAATTAGTCTCGTCTATCTCCTAATTAACTAGTGTGCTATAGAACTATTTTAACTTTTATCACATAAGCATTATTCACCTTGACACTTTAAAGTTCAAGGCTATTTTAGCCTCAGTACCTCTGTACAAAGGACATTTATCATCAAACTTTACTATAAGAAGAAAATGATCTGCTAATTTTCTGCCACCTGCCTTTAAGAGGTTTCAGCTATCAGAGATATTTGTTTTAGATAGGTTCTAACAAGCAGTATATTATCCACTGCAATACATTTGCTGTCCCCACCCAAACATCTCTTCTGCAGACAGTAACAGTGAAAGTCCTTATCTCAATAGAAGCGTGTCCTTCTAACATAGGTAGAAATTAAAGTCAAATTAAATGAGGGGAAAAAAGTATATAATTACAAACAGAATATAATTCGAAGCATAAATTTAGAGTAGAAAGTTAGCTTCTTTCCAATTCTGCCTAGGTTAGCTTTACAATTCTCCGGTAGAGCATATAATTTCTGGACACATTTTATCAGTTGATTAAAACAAGAATTCTATTCTTTCTTGCAGTATATGATCAAGTGAGATCTCCACTAAAATTACGTTTCTGTGATATCAATCAGAACAAATGTTATTTTGTTTTGGATTCAGGTATTATTTATTTCCTCCACTTTAATATTGCTTTTATGCTTTGTAGTGCTAAAATATCACATTTTATCAAATAAGAAAAATTTTAGGTGCCTTAAAAATGTGCTTTTTAATTTTTTAAGTTAACATGTCCTATTTTATTTTCTGCATGATGTGTTTTTCCCTACTTAGAATCTCTGTAGAATTATCTTAATGTGATGGGTGAAATGAGAAATCATCAATGCATACAAAACATAGTTATAATTTAAAACTTCAAAAGAACCTCAATATTTCTTTTAATTTAAGGATCCGTGAATTGATATCATAACATGTTAACGTTGAACTCTAATTAACATTACTTGAAATAAAAGAGGGCTGGAGAGTGGATTAAATAAGTAGGGTATGTTTTGGAAAAAAAAACGCTTGCGATAACTGCTCTCTTTCCCCTGATCCTCCACCCCAGGCAACTCCACCACTACAATCAAAACTTTTTAGGCATGGATCTCAAAGTGCAGCCCATAACCAAGAATCCGGCACTATTTTTTGCTCCTTTCTCAGTAACCTCCACTACACTCCATGTTCACTAAGGGTACAAATATGCAGCAAGAGTCTTTTAGTGAATATTAACGTAAAAATGCACTTAATGAGTATGATTTTCTAAATTATAAGCAATAATAAAAGCATGTGTGATAGCTAGCTAGCTAGATATACATATTTTAGAGTCAATTTGTTATTCTTATGTAGCAAATAGGTTATATTCTATAAGCTATTATGACATAGAACTCCTAGCTGCAGGTGACAGAAGGACTAGTAAGATAATATTGATAAAGTCTAAGTACTGCCTTCATATCTCATGGAGGATCTCCTCAATAGTAAGATGTTAAATTATTCATTTCACAGAAAAATTTTCCTCTAAACAACCATTTATTACCTAATCCTTTCTAAAATAAACATTTTACAAATTTGGAAAGTCTAAATAGCGATCTAAAAATACCATCATTACTTTAAGGTGCATTGAAAATTAACTGAAGAGATTGGCATCACTTCAATCTGATATTCACACTCTGCCTAAATAGTATTGTCTTCTGGATAGCATTATGTATTTACATAATCCAAATATCATATGTATACTAATTTCACCCATATTGCACCATGAGCTCTGAGACTGCTAATGAGCCCTGATGTATACCTGATTCACATATCCTACTTGCATATTACTTTGATTTGAAATTAGCTTGGTCATTTAAAATTCTTTCAAATGAGAATTTATTGAATGAAGTGATGATGAATATAGGCTCTGGAGTCAGACTGCCTGGATTCAAAGCCACAGTGTATCCCTTCTATGTGACCTCTACCAAGCTTCTTAACCTCTCTAACTCAGTTTCCTCATCTATAAAATAGTTCTAATAATAACAATAACATCTTTATTCTTAGTTTCTGTGAAGATTAATTGGGATGATGTTGATAAAGCTCTTTGAATTGTATCTGCCTAAGTTTTAGCTACTTACTTTATTTACTGATAGCACATTCCCAATATAAATGTCATGGTCATTCATCTCTACAACCAATGAATCACGAAGTCTTGTCAATTATGCCTCTATCATCCTTCTTCAATATATTCTACTCTTTTTATTTCCTTTGGGAGTGCTTTAGTTCAGTTTTTTTATGATCTCTTCTCTAGAGATCTGCAATAAATTGTCAACAGAGCTGCCAGTTTTCTAACAGCTAATTTCTCAATGTATCATTAACACTTTCATCAGATTTATCCACTGGCTCCCCATTGCTAACAAAAAGAATAGCATTCAACGCCACCATTACATGATTCTAAATTATTTTATATAACAATTTACTCTTTTGTATATTTAAAGGTTTAGTGCTTTTCCTGAGCCTCCCACAAGTTTTTGCACATTTTCTTCTTATATTCTTTCTTCAGAATAACCTCTCCAACTTTTTAAACTTGAAAAAAAAATTTTAGGGTCCAGCATATCTGCCATTAACTCAGTAGAGACTTTCCTGCTCCCTACATTAGGCATTACACATTGCCACATTCTAAGTCACACAATTATGTCACTTACTATAGTGCTGTTTTTGTCGTTAATTGACTACATAGAGCTTGCTCTGGATAGAGCATAAAATACCTCAAAAGCAACGTCTTTGTCTTTATCTTTGCTTCCACCACAGCTTTTTGCACATGATGGATATGGAATTTTCCCTATCTTTAGCTCTGATTTGTGATTCATTACAAGAGAAGCCAAGATACATACTGAAGTGACATTTTAAGAGTCATATAAAAGTATATTTTCTGAGTCTTTGAATAATAAAGTATCCTTTTATTAATATTTGGATAAAACTTTTCCTCTTCACATTCATTTTTCTTTTGCTTCATTCTTTTTTTTTTTTTTTGCGGTACGCGGGCCTCTCACTGTTGTGGCCTCTCCCGTTGCGGAGCACAGGCTCCGGACGCGCAGGCTCAGCGGCCATGACCCACGGGCCCAGCCGCTCCGAGGCATGTGGGATCTTCCCGGACCGGGGCACGAACCCGTGTCCCCTGCATCGGCAGGCGGACTCTCAACCACTGCGCCACCAGGGAAGCCCTTGCTTCATTCTTATCTGAGTGTTAGTGATGCTGAGAATCTGGAGGCCAGCTTAATATTTTTACTTCTTAAGTGAGTTCTTTTTTTTCTAATTTTTGTTTTATGTTTTAGTTTTAAAATGCCATCCAAAAATTGTATAATACTTTTTCCATCCCTTTAATAATCAGATAAGGAAAGACAGAATTTGAATTGTTATGAATCTCTTTTAATTTTCCTTGCACCCCAGAGAAGCCCTTTCACTTTTCATATTCAAATTCGTTTCTTTTCTGCAGAAAGTTTTCTTTAAGTACTTTTGAATTAATGTTTTTATCCACATTCCTGTTTCTTTCTCATGAATAACTAAGGTTTACTCTTCGTTATCATTTCTCCACATTCCTCAGATAACGTACCATCATTACCTGCTCCCTCTGATCAGCATTCTGGGAATATTATTCAGATTTTTACTCCATAACACTGAATCCGTTTTTATCAATGTCACTTTTGCTCTTAACCTCTCCTGTAGAGACTTCAGTTTATGGGGTTCAGGACATGCTATGCCAAAATACAGCACCTTCATACACTGAATATTTTAAGCTGAAGGAGTTTGGGGAAATGGCAGAAGCAGGAAGATCACTCTGACCTCCTACGCCCTAGCGCTTCTTCTCTGAAGCAGGGCATAAAATCCTCATGTGAGAGGTGCCCTCCAACTACCCAAAGGACAAAAGCATCCTTATCTCCTAAAACAAAGGGACACCAAGAAGAAACCCAACAAACAGGCCTTGCTAAGTTCCCCCAGCTCATTACAATTATCTCACACTCCTTAACTTATCATATTTCTCCACAACTGCCCACTCTTGATCAACTCTGGCATGAAAATATACAAGTCTCTTTCTTTGGGTCTTTATTTCTTTATGAAGCCTCCAATGTCATGTAAAACTGACATTAAATAAATTTGAATACTTTTCTCTTGTTAATCTGTCTTTGTCAGTTTAATTTTCAAACCCAACCAGGGACCCTAAGAGGGTTGGGAACTTTTCTCTCCCCTACACTACAGTTACCACTAAAGATTCTTTGCAATTCTTTTCTATCTCACTCCATCCTTTTAGAAAATCTTAGCTTCTTATTTTTACTACTTATTCTTCTTTTCTTATTCCATCATCTTGTCTGTTTGTGTTACATACATACACATTTTCTTATATTCTATTGTTAGGGTGATCATACGTATCGGTTTGCCCAGTACAGTTTTGGTTTCTGGATGTTGTCCTGGTGTAATTACTGATAAGGCCCCTTTTGCTTCTCAAATGTGTCACTTGATGTAATAAATTATATGGTTGTGCTAGGAATGTCAGACATGTCTTCTAAAAGGTTTTCTTTTTTCATCTTTTGACTAATGTGTCAACAATTTTCTGTTTTTCTGAATATTAATTGAGTTGGTGTTTTCTTTCCCACTGTTCCTTTTTTTGTTCTTCAGTATTGTTTGAAGGATCAACCTGTCCTAATGTTTACTCATTCATGAGTGACAAAAGATCTATACAGAGTATTTGTGCACAGAATGTGTATTTGACCTTAGCTTCATTCATAGAATTCATTATCTCCCTGTTATTTTAACTATTTCTATACCTGTTTGACATAAATTGTTACAATGACTGTCGTAAGTTCCAGAAGTGTAAGTACATTCTCTAATGGTTTTTGTCAAAATATGCTTCTACCTTTGTGCAACTGTGAAATGAATTCTTTCTGGAAAATACCAAGAATGATTTCTGTTTCATTGGGAGGGATTCTATCAACTCACCTTAGACAAATTTTATAGAGAAATATGTTACACACACACACACACACACACACACACACTCATGCTCCCATATTTAGAATCAGATCCTCCTTCTTGCTGGCTATTCCTGTGGATTATGGATATGAGTTGTCTTCAACTGATCTCATGACTTAACTACACATTTTAAGGATTTAAGAAAATGATCAAAATAATAAAATAACCATTGGTAAAGGCAGGAAAGATGCCTCCAAGACTTTCCTAATGCCTGACAGCCTCAAACATTTTTTTATTATCTGCTTCAATGTAATAAAATGCTCAATAATTTTTAAATCTCTCTGAGACTTTTCTTTTGCAATAATAAAGAGGAAGCATTCAAAGATAACAAAGAGAAAGGAGGGGCACAATAAAATGTACCTAAAGTACACGTATGGACTAAGAATCTTCCTCAACAAAGGAAAACTTCATCTATGTCATTATATTCTTCAGGGTTTTCCTCCCAAATCATCTCTGGTATCTAGTCCATAGCTATTCAGTATTTCTAAGTTGATTGCTCACATCTATCAATCGGTCTTTAAGCACCCATGTCTCCTTCCCCTTCCTTATATCTCAGGAAACAAATGATCAGCATCAGTCCCAGGCACCCCAGGGGTCCACATCCTGTCATGCCAGGACCCAGCACCACAAAAAGGCAGGCTGAAAGCCACTGCACAAGGCAGGGCCTCACAGCCAACCAGGCCAGAGGCCAGCCCTACCTACTAGCATACTCACAGTAGTCAGCCCTGCCACATAGGAAAGGCCCACTGAGCCCACAAAAGGGGCACACCTAAAGCATACAGCTCTGGTAACGGGGGTGGGGTGCATTGCTGGGCCTCTCACGGCATCCCTTACATAAGGTTATTTCTCCAAGATCAGGAAACGTAACCAAACTACCTAATATATAGAAATAAACACACAGAACTAGGCAAAGTGAGGAGATGAAGGGGCAAGACAAAAGCCCAGAAGAAAAACTAAGCGAGGAGGAGATAAGCAGTCTACCCAATAGAGTTCAAGGTAATGACTCTAAGGATGTTCAACAAACTCAGCAAAGGAATGGATGAACATGGTGAGAAGTTTAACAAAGAGTTAGAAATGTAAAGAAGAAGCAAACAGAGCTGAAGAATACAATAACTGAAATGAAAAATTAACTCAAAGGAAGGAAGAGATCAATGAACTGGAAGACAGAGTAGTGGAAATCACCTAAGCTAAACAAAAAAGAGAAAAAAAAAAAACTTAAAAAATGTGGATACTTTAAGATATCTCTGAAACAACATCAGGTGTACCAACATTCACATTATAGGAGTCCCAGAAGGAGAAGACAGAGAGAAATGGGCAGAGAATTTATTTGAAGAAATAATAGCTGAAAGCTTTCCTAACCTGGAAAGGGGAACAGATATCCAGATCCAGGAAGCACGGAAAGTTCCAAACAAAATGAACTCAAAGAGGTTCACACCAAGATATTGTAATTAAAATGGCAAAAATTAAAGATAAAGAGAGAATCTTAGAAGAAGCAAGTGAAAACAACTATTTATGTATAAAGGAACTCGCAAACGATTACAAGCTGAAACTTTGCAGGCTAAAAGGGAGTGGTACAATATATTCAAAATGATTAAAAACAACAACAACAACAAATAACCCATATAACCAAGAGTATGTTACTCAGCAAGGCCATGATTCAGATTTGAAGAACAGATATAGAGTTTTACAGAGAAGTAAAAGACAAAAGAGCTCAGCACCACTAAACCAGCTTTACAAATAATGTTAAACGGACTTCTCTAAGCAGAAAACAAAAGACTACAACAAGAAATATGAAAATTATGAAAGGAAAAATTTCATTGGTAAAGGCAAACATACAGTAAAGGTAGTTGATCAACCATTTATAAAGACAGCAAGAAGGTTAAAAGACAAAAGTAGTAAAATCATCTATGTCTGCAATAAGTAGTTAAAGGACACACAAAACAAAAAGATTTAAAATATGATGTCAAAAACATTAAACATGGGGAAGGGGGTAGTATAAATACAGGTTTGTTAGAATGTGTCTGAACTTGAGACCAACTTACAATAGTCATAAATATATGTAGCTACACATGCTTATGTATAAACATCAGGGTAACCACAAACCAAAAACCATGAGATATATACACAAAAAAGAGAAAGGAACAAACATAAAGCTAAAGATGGTCATCAAATCACAAAGGAACAGAGCAAAAAAGAAGAAACAAACAAAAAAGAACTACAAAAACAATCCCAAAACAATTAACAAAATGGTAATAAGTACATACATATGAATAATTACTTTAAATATAAATAGACTAAATGCTTCGATTAAAAGACATAGTGTTGCTGAGTGGATACAAAAACAAGACTCATACATATGCTGCCTACAAGAAGTTCACTTCAAATATAAAGACACACACAGACTTAAAGTGAGATGATAGAAAAAGTTATTCCACCCACGCGCTTATAGTCACCTAATCTAAGACAAAGGAGGCAAGAATATACAATGGGAAAAAGACAGTCCCTTCAATAAGTGGTGCTGGCAAAACTGGACAGCTACATGTAAAAGAAGGAAATTAGAATAGCCCCTAACACCATACACACAAATAAATTCAAAATGCATTAAAGACCTAAATGTAAGGCCAGACACTATAAAACTCTTAGAGGAAAATCTAGGCAGAACGCTCTTTGACATAAATCACAGCAAGATCTTTTTTGACCCACCTCCTAGAGTAATGAAAATAAAAACAAAAATAAGCAAATGGGGCCTAATTAAACTTAAAAGCTTTTTCACAGCAAAGGGAACCATAAACAAGGTAAAAAGACAACCCTCAGAATGGGAGAAAATATTTGCAAATGAAGCAACTGACAAACGATTACTCTCCAAAATATGCAATAGGTCCAGTTTATTTATTTTGGCTTTTATTTCCTTTACTTAGGAGACGGATCCAAAAAATATTGCTGTGATGTATGTCAGAGTGTTCTGACACAACCTTATAGACTAGAAATCAACTTTAAGAAAAAAGAAACTGCAAAAAAACACAAACACATGGAGATTAAACAATATCATACAATGCTACTATACAATGCAATATTAGCAATACAAAAGAATGAAATCTTGCCATTTGAGACAACATGGATGGACCTGGAGGATATTATGCTAGGTGAAATAAGTCAGACAAAGACAAATACCATAAGATTTCACTTATATGTGGAATCTAAAAACAAATCAAAACAATGAACAAACAAAACAGAAACAGACTCGTAGATACATAGAACAAACTGGCAGTTGTCAGAGGGAAGAGAGGTGGGGGAATGAGTGAAACAGGTGAAGGAGATTAAGGATATAAACTTCCAGTTATAAAATAAATAAGTCATGGAGATATAATATACAGCATAGAGAATATAGTCAATAATATTGTAATAACTTTGGTGACAGACGGTTACTGGACTTATTGTGGTGATCATTTTGTAATGTATAAAATATCAAATCACCTGAAACTAATATAACATTGCAAGTCAATTATACTTTAATTTAAAAAAACTAATATATTATTGAATATCATCATTATGCAGACTTGTCCACCTACCCTCAGGAAATGCTAGAGGAAGGCAAGATTCTAAAGAGTGGACAAGCCCATTGAGGAAAGAGCACCCTGCATTCAGGCAGCTGCAAAGGAATAGGCAAAGAGGCAAAGAGATCCTTTATACACAGAAGGTCTTGTTTTTCTCCCCAATTTTACCTATTGATAAGTGATTATACTTTCAGGTGGAGGAGAAACCCCAGGGTTCTGGGAAAATTTTATCCTAAGAAAAAAACATCAGGAGTGGAGAAGAAGTTTTCTCCATTCAAACGTAATTTAATATACATTTAAGTATGTATTTTGAGATTAAAAATTACTAATTGAATAATTTTATCAATATACATAGATTATAAATTTATTTATCTGAAAAGTAAAGCTTGAATTTCCTATTATCATTTATGCAGTATGTTTAATAAAACATAATATTAAGAAAAAACAAAAATTTAAAACTAAGAGAAATTATATCATTACATATGTAATGGGAATGTTATTCTTCCCAGACTGTCAATTTGAAATTTTAGAACTTGATATTTATATTTATTGAAATATAATGGAAAGAAGCTTTATTAAACATTTACTACACTTACCACCATTCAAAATTTCAAATTTTATGTCAATTCTAAACGAGTGTATATTATTCATATCAAAGTTACAAACGGATCTAATTAATTTTACAATTAACCTTAATAACACGAAGAAAAATCTGTGACCATCATTAAATTTGTTTATTATTTAGTTTCACATTAGAATTTCTTTTAGTTAATAAGGCTTTCAGTCCCAAATGTTGATGATATAAAATAGTAATTAATTAGTACATGCAAATGAAATGCATTGACATAAAGCCACAACTCATAACTTATGCTTTCTCTACAAGGTTCTATTTTATGTCCAATACATAAAGAAGTATTTTATTATTCTTTTCAAATAAACATGATATATACTATAATTAAATATTAAACAATTTGTTCTAAATATCTTTCTTCAGAAAAAAAATCATAAAAATTATTTATTTTTCTTGTTTGTTTTATTTTTTTGAAAAGTGAGAGATAAGATTAGGGGAAACCCAGACATAGTAGTATAAGTTCATTTACAACTTTAAATAAAATGTTAACAGTTATTTTTTAGTGAACACCACTACCAGTGCCATGTAAGAAAAATATGAGAGAATGATGTATTTAAAATAAGAGTGATTTTATCACTATCATTGATCATTTATTGAGAATATTACATGTAAAAGATCAGTATAGATATGTGTCGTTCAATATGGCAGCCATTAGCCCATGTGGATATTTAAATTTGAATTAATAATAATTAAGTAAGATTTAAAAATCAGTTTGTAATTTGTACTAGTCACAATTCAAATACTCAATGGCCGCCTGTGGTTACTAGCTACCATATTTGGTATAGAATATTTCCATCATTGCTGAAAATTCTATTGAACTAAAAGCTGAAGATTCACAACATGTAAGACAAAGTACTTGCACTCAAGGATCTTGAAACAGAGTTTCAAATAAATGCTGTAGATAATATAAGGTAATCTGCCATGTCATTATGAACTGAAATAATAGCATGGAAGCATCAGCAATATGTGGGATTAAAGAGTGATAAAATCTTATCCTTGTTTTACCTATCTGGGAGAAATCTTCCCCATCTCTTTTTCTGGCCCACAGTTACTCCTCTCCTCTCTTTGGTTCTCAGGATCCTTAACATAATAACTTCAGTTATTGAAGGATTAAAAGAAGGAAGGAAGAGGGAAGAAATAAGAAAGAGAGAAAGGGAGGAAGGGCTGAAGGGCTGAGAAAGAACTTCATGCAAATTTAGTTTTTGTGCTAGCCTCTATAGACCTTCTACAAAACAGAGCAGCGCTGACATTAACTACCTGCTGAAATAAGAAGAGAGAAAAATGCAGGAGACCAAGCAAATAAATATCTCAATAAAGACTTATTTTACAAGGAAAAACAAAAGATCCTTCTTTATTGTACTTATTCCCCTCCTTGGTTTCCAATGCCTTCTTAGAGTGAAGAAATTTTCCTAGAAATATTGACGATGGTAACATTTGTGTTATTCTTAGTAATCTCTTCATGGAAATAATGAAAAAGTCATAGGAACATCAACAATGAATTAATGTAAATGCAAATCACCATAAACTAGGCAGGCATGCAAGTGGAAGATCTTCCAACATTTTCCTCTTAATGTTATGGAGGAAATAGCAATTGCAAACACATCTCTAGTGTCTAGTCTAAATTTTAACATGATTAAGAGATTTCATGCATTGTGACTCAAAGAGAAGGCAATCAGGAAAATAATTTTGCATGCTGTATATAAATGAATACCACCACATTAATACTAGTAGAGATACAAACTGCAATTACTTTTGCTTTTTCCAACTCTCAGGCATTTAGCGTTTCTATCTTAATAAAATAGACAAACAATTTCTGAAGAAAACAAAGTGATGCTTCTGAAAATTCTCCTTTAGTATAAAAAACTTGTCCTCATTTATACTCTTAAAAGGTAAAATTTACATGATCATTTGAGAAGAAAATGTTAAGAATCTATTTGGAGTTGGTAAAATGATATGCAAACAAAGAAATATATTAGTACCATTGTGGTGAGGTCCATAATGGAGAATAGGGAGCAATTCAATAACACATAAGGATCTCAAGTGTGAATGTCCTAAAATCAATGCAGAAAATAGATAAATGCTTGGAATAAAGATTAAAGGATATAAAATCAAACCCTGATAGATTTAGTCAAATAATAAATGAAAGCAAGCACAATAACTTGCTTCAATGGTGAAAAATTACAGAATATATTCTTCAGCAAAAATAGACACTAATGGCAATAACAGTTTATTTTATTTCTTTTTTTAAACATCTTTATGGAGTATAATTGCTTTACAATGGTGTATTATTTTCTGCTTTATAACAAAGTGAATCACCTATACATATACATGTATCTCCATATCCCCTCCCTCTTGTGCCTCCCTCCCACCCTCCCTATCCCACCCCTCTAGGTGGTCACAAAGCACCGAGCTGATCTCCCTGCGCTATGCAGCTGCTTCCCACTAGCTATCTATTTTACGTTTGGTAGTGTATATATGTCCATGCCACTCTCTCACTTTGTCACAGCTTACCCTTCCCCCTCCCTGTGTTTTCACATGCCTATGCATTTGTGTTTTTCTCAGCCACTTAAGACAGAGGAATAAGTAATTGTATTTTGTGGCATAATGGACATAAAATGATATGGTTTAGTGTGGTAGAATTGACTTTAGAAAAATGAAAATGCATTGTTTGTTGAAGGAAAAAATGATGAAATTCATTTAGGAGATAAAGAGAACATGTCATAACTATTTTATACCTCCTAGAAAACTTTTGAAAAAGACTTTAATTTCACTCTTGAAATAGCTGAACAAGATAAAAGAAAGACATAGTGGGAAGGGATGACCTTGCATCTTCTTAAATAACTATGACATATGAAAAGACTTTTCGGATTGTTTGGCTCATTCCAGTTACAAAGAACAAAAATATGTGGCAGCTTTCTAAGCCAACTGTGGGTTATTATGAGGACAAACAAAAACGTAAGGAAGAATAGCAAAGTATTCTGGAAGAGGATCAGCCTGAACTCCCAGTGAAGTGTATAGTTTTTCAAGACACATAACAAGTGATCTTATTGTCCTCTCTTCACAAAAGCAACAGCAACAGGCATATTTTGTTCTTTATCCAAACTTTGTTATGATGGCAACTCAGATATCTTTTCCTTTATTGATTTCTTCTGTTGTCATTACTAATAAACTCTAAGTAAAGTTTTTCTGCAAATTTCACAAGAGAATATATCTGATTGGTTGAAAATTCTTCATCCAGTATACAGTGATCTGTTTCTTAATCTGTGCACATCATTGGCCTCTGGCTAAGCCATAGATGACCTCCTTTTGATGGGTCATTGACTCAAACCTAAACAACTATAGTCAGGATAGTGAGTTCAATTTATGGCTTAGGAATGATGACAGCCTGAAGAAGCTTTTCTTAAAAGGAGGTAGTATCAAAAGGCATTAAGGAACTCAGTTTCTGCTGTATGACAAAAATGAGGACTGAGACAACCATAGGTATGAAAACTCAGGTAACTAATGTATTATGAGTCTAAATTTCCTCATCTGTTAAATGCGGATTCATCAAAATATTTTCTGAATCTCTACTGTGTACTAGGTACTCTTCTGGGCACTCGAAAAATAATTTTGTTCTCCAGTGAAAAATAGAGCCCTCATGGAACTTATATTCTGGTGTGGGAAATTATGGATGAAATAAATAAACAACACAGGAGGTTCAAAAGTGATTAAATGCTATGGGGAAAAATGACATATACATAGAGAGAGAACAGGATAAGTAGGATTAGGGGTGCTTAGTGGGGGTGTTGCAAAGATTAATAGGATGATCATTTCAGTGAGAACGTGTACAGTTGAGCAAAGACTTTTGAAGGAAGTGAGGTATTGTGATTTTTTAAAATATTGATTATTTCAAAAGTTAATGATGATTTTGGAAAGATGCTTCTACTGCACTGGTATTCTAAACATCAAACAATCTAGATTACTACTTATTCTCTGAATACCCTTAGAGGATATAGCCTCCATTCATTCACACATTCTTTTCTCTCTACTATGAGTAATTCCTACTCAGCAATGGTAAAGTATCAAAAATATTATTTTCTTGACTAGGTCCACATCAAGTGCTATCTGCTTTCATGAAGTCTTTCCTGACACCCAATGTACACATCCCTTTTTAAATTATTGACGCAACTGTCTAATCATTACTTCCACCTACAACATTGATGAAATTCTTGCTATGTGCCTAGTGAGTGTTACTTCTCGGAGTCACAAACATGAGTAAAACGAATACTTAAGCTCAAGTAGTCTAAAGTCTAGTTACTATCTCCTTTCATGCTGTCTTACAGTATTTCCAGTATTTCATTTTATACTTTCATTATTTGTGTTATTCATATTTAGTTGTTAGATCATGGGCTTTCATGAGACCAACCTGAACTTGCGTCCTGGTTCCCAACTTTTTCTTTAGTTCAAGTGCAAAGTTTTTATTATTGTTTTTAATTTTAAAAGTAAAATCCATAACTTCCTTAATCTACTAAGAAAGCATTACAGTAATATATAAACTTTAAAATGATATATAAAAAAGAGAAGGTTATGTATTTTCTCATTTGTGAATATTGATGTAAAAAACCTTAAAAATACTAGTAAATCAGTTCAAATTACAATAATAATTAATTAATTCCTAGGGCATATTACCCCAAGAACATGTGGATTATTGAGTTTTAAGGTATCATCTAATGTACTGCATTACACTAATGAATTAAAGAAACAAAAACAACTTGTAATTTTATTGGTAGATGAAGGAAAATACTTGATAAACAAACGGCTAACATACATTAACGGGGAAGAAGAGGAGAAGGGCGCAGGGGTGGGAGCTGTTGATGAAGCTCACAGCAAAAGTTCTCCCCCCTCCCCCCTTCCCCTCCTCTTAAGGCCCCTAGAAAGGTTGAAGCTGCCACCGCCTGCAGTCGGTGACCTCGGCACCCACCAGCAGATAGAGGGAGGAATCAACAGCTTGGAAATTCGGCCAAGTGATCTGGCAGGATGGGCATTTGCCTGACCTATTTTGTAGAAGAACTGGATGGCATATGTGACTGAGGTGGTACTGAGGGTCTCTGAAGCCTATGAAAGGTAGAAACTCAACCATGATTTCTTTTTCAACTCTACAGCACTCCCTTCCTTGAAGTCTTCATTTTTACATTAGTCTCAGGCAGTTATACTTAAGCATGAACATTGACGACAAACTGGAAGGATTATTTAAATGTGGCAGCATAGCTGAAATGCAGTCTTCCAGGGCAATGGTTGTAATGGGTGGAGTGTCTGGCCAGTCTACCATGTCTGGAGAGCTGCAGGAGTCAGTGCTTCAAGATTGGAGTATGCCTCACCAGGAGATGCTTGCTGCACATGAAGTGTTAACGAGAAAGTGAAATGAGACAACAGGATATGATATCACATGATGAACTCATGGTCCATGAGGAGACAGTGAAAAATGATGAAGAGCAGATCAAAACACATGAAAGACTTCCTCAAGGTCTACAGTATGCACTTAATGTCCCTATAAGTGTAACGCAGGAAATTACTTTTACTGATGTATCTGAGCAACTGATGAGAGACAAAAAACAAATCAGAGAGCCAGGACTTACAGAAAAAGAAGAAATGGAAACAATGTTCTCCTGCAAAAATCCTTACAATAAATGAAGATGGATCACTTGGTTGGAAACCCCATAAATCTCATGTTTGTGAGCACTGCAATGCTGCCTTTAGAATCAACTATCACTTACAGAGATATGTCTTCATTCATACAGGTGAAAAACCATTTCAATGTGATGAATGTGGGATGAGATTCATTCAAAAATATTATATGGAAAGGCATGAGAGAACTCATAGCGGAGAAAAACCTTACCAGTGTGAATACTGTTTACAGGTGATGAGACAAACCATGCTTCTGCCACATCAACACAGGACTTTTTGGATCAAGTGACTTCTCAGAAGAAAGCTGAGGCTCAGCCTGTCCACCAAGCTTACCAAATGAGCTCTTTTCCGTGCTCCATATCATGGATCCAGAGCTGGAATGCTCCTCAGTTTAGCACTGCCAATGGACAGGTGAACCTTCGGGGACCAGGGACAAGTGCTGAACTTCCAGAATATTCCTTGGTAAATGTAAATGATAATAGAGCTTGGATGACATCCTCACCTGATGCTACAACTGGCCAGACTTTTGGCTTAAAAAAATGTGTAAATAATACTGGCACTTCAGAACAGATTAATCAAGAGTGGGGTTACTCTATAAAATGGAGTGCTGTATGGATTTAAGAGCAATGTGTTAAAACAAGGTAAGCTGATATGAATAGCAAGATAATCCAATAACTGCATTTTGTTTGGTTAGTCAGCATTCTTTGAACTGCCTTACATGTTGTCACTTTTATAGAAGCAATGCATTATTTGTTTTAGATCAGAAACTTGTTATTCCACCTACACCAAACTTAAAAGGAAAAAAAAAAGACTTTCGCACAATTGTTTCCTAACTGATAACACTGTACATTCTTAGGAGATTAGTAATTGTGTGAAATTTACTCATACTGTTGCTAAGTTTTTCAGCATAGTCATGGCATGTCAGCAGGGAATCTGAGTATACTTTATAGACAGAGTGAACTTAAAAGTTAAAATGTCAAGACATTATGGCTTCAATAAATTAGTGTGTCTTATGGGGGAAAAAAGGAAACCACCTTTTAAAAAGAATGATATGCCATAGACCCTTGATTTTCATTTTGCATTATATTGACATGTTTTTTTTGATAAAAAAGTAATAAAAATCTGATAGTCTAAGAAAAAAAACATATATTGAGTATTTACTGTGAAGCAGGTAAGGTTCTAACTTTACATTTATCGATTCAATTAATCTCACCACAATCTGGTGTAATAAATACAATTGCTATTCCATCTACAGAAGAGGAAATTGAGGCACAAGAAATTTAGATAACTTGCCCAAAGTCTCATACACATAAATAGCTGAGTATGGTGTGAACTTAGAGACTTTAGTTCTAGCCAAGAAAAAAAAAACTTCTTTAACATGATAAAATGTATCTACCAGAAATCCACAGGATTCATTTTAACGTACTGGAAGAACTTCCTTTGAAGTCAGGAATGAGGAAGGATATATGCAATAATCATTATTTTTTAACATTGTGTTAAGGATTGTAGCCAATGGATTAAAGGAAAAAAATATACATATATTTTGGGAAAAAAGAAACACATTGATTATTTAAAGACAGTATGTTATCTAATTAGAAAATCTTTATGAATCAACTGATAATTTCTAGAATAAGCACACAGAAATAAAATTATTATACAATAATAGTAACCTTACCAAAAGGTCAAAAATATTTACTAAAAATAACTACAAAATTTAGCAGTAATGTATAAATGTCCATAAAATGATTTTGTATGTTATTTTTATATGAATATACTGAATATTGTGAATATACTGACTGATATAAAATTACTTGATAAATTCAAGATAGTGCAACTTGGGCAGAAATTAACTAACTAATTATAACCAGAAATATAAATGTACAAAAATAGCTAAATTTTTTTTTAATAAGAAAAAAATGGGAAGTGGCTATCCATACCTATTATGCATATACAGACATATATATGTCTGAATGTATGTACACACACACACACACACACACACACACAAAGCTATGGATATAAGGATTATATATAGTTATGGTACAAAAATAAATACATCTGTGGAACACAGAATTCTGAAAAGGACTTCATTTTGGGGTATCTGAAAGATGACAGGTATCTTTTTTAAAAGTCATTTAAATATAGTAAGAATGGAGACGACTTTTAAGTATAACAGAAAAACCAAAAAGTCAAAATAGAACAAAATGATGGAATTGTGTATGGCAGAGACATCTGTATTGCAAAATATACTATGATCAAAGTTAATTGACAAATGATACACTATAAAGATATTAATAATCTCTTTTATAAAGAATAGTTCACTACTCAACATATAAAGAAAAAAGTGTTTTTTCACACATGCGTCTTAACTAAATAAGAAAATGACCATTTCAAAAAAAAAGTAGGCAAAGATTATGAACAATATACAAAGAAAAAATGAAAACATGTGAAAGAATGTTACTATCATTAATAATTAAATAAAATCAAATTAATATAACAACAAAAACATTAACCTATAAAACTACAATGGTTAGAGAGAGCAATCAATACCATGAGAACCTGACAAAAATATTGGTGAGAAAGTAATCTAGCCCAATTGCTTTGTAGGTTAATTTTGCACTATCTATAAATATTTAAGTATGCTGCCTTTTGTTTCAACAATTCCAATGCTAGAGATTTATCTTATGTAAAAGGTAAGCAACCATCATGTTTGTTACAGCATTATTTATAATAGTTCCCCTACCCTAGAAAAGTTGTAAAAAATATGTAAAGATATTTAAAAATTATTGTTTAATTAATGTAATACTCTCCAATGCAATTATGTAGTTTCACATGTTAGCACAGAATTCACTTTTAAGTCTTAAATAGCAATTCACATAACAGTCTGTATAGACTGATACTATTTTTGCCAACACAAAGTCTGATTTTCTGCTTATGTGTATACGTACACATGTTTGTATGTATTTAATGTTTGTTCATTAAAGTATACACACCAAATATTTATTGTGGTTAGTGCTGGAGAGTGGGATTTGCGGCAATGATGGATAAATACTTTTATTTACCTTTATAACATTTTCCACTGTGAATTATTTTATTTACAATTAGCATGAATCATTTTTTAATGAACAATTCCAATCTGCAAAAATATAAATAAAAAATAAAAAACAGTACAAATGATAAGCTGTTTGAATTTATCATTGAAAAAATCTATGTAAATTGTCCTGATTATCCTCTCATTTTGTAAAATATAACTGAAAAACACTATTCATAGATCAAAAACGTGTCAACCTATTAAATTTTAAAATTGGTGTATTACTATTAGATTATCTTTTTAATTGAAAAATTCTTCTCTACTTCAGGGTGAAATCCCAACATGGCTATTCTTTTCCCTTCACCTGTTTCCTTTTTCTATATTTATAAAGTTCAAGCAAGGTAGAAATGTTGAAAAGGAAGACTTTAAGACATTTCATTTTCAGATTTGACTATCAATCATCAGAGCAGCAGATTTCATAGAAGCTATAATTCCCTACAGCATTTGGTTCAAGCTAAAGGGCCCTTTCTATTTCTGGTAATATTAAAATGCAGACTACCTGCCTAGTTTAAACCAGACTTACCTATGTGAAGTTACACCTTGACAGCCTGCTTTCAATATTTCCCCCCTCACCATTGGCTAAAAATCAAACTGCCAAGGAGTACTTCTCATTCTACTCTGACACACAACATGTTGATTTTTCTGCTTCACTACCAAATGAAAATGAAATGACCCACAGGGTTTCCCAGTCCAAACAGCATTCTGTCATTCCTGACACTAGAAATTCTGTCTTCCTCTTGCAAAGTACTGTAGGGATATTCTGTGTGAGCTCTTGAAGCATACGAAATGGTCTGAAATCCTTGTTTTAAGATTTGGTTGGCTCAAAAAATCATTTATAAGCTAAGGAACTTTAAATAATTCCATATTTTCAAATTTTAAAGATCTGGGAAAGGAGAAGTGATAGCATTCCAGTTATCCAGTTATCTGTAGTTATTCCATGTAATTTAAGGAAAAATGTTCAAGGCAATAAAAATTCCAGCTGACAATTTACCTTCTTCTCTTACTGAAAGATTAATTGGATCCCTTGGCAAAGGATTGTAAGAGTTTATATTTTTCCATTTCACCTACTCAGAAAATATTTGAATACTACATTTTTATGCTTTGAGATACTTCACCTTTTGAAATCACTTATTTGGTATCCAGTTAAGATATTAGAAAACGTTGTCTTTAAGTAAGAAGAATGAACATACAACTAGAAAATGACTATCATTTATGAAGTCCTTCCTGTGTGGCAGACAGCACTTTAATTGCTTTAAAAATGTTATCTGGGGGCTTCCCTGGTGGTGCAGTGGTTGAGAGTCCGCCTGTCGATGCAGGGGACACGGGTTCGTGCCCCGGTCCAGGAAGATCCCACATGCCGTGGAGCGGCTGGGCCGGTGAGCCATGGCCGGTGAGCCTGCGCATCCGGAGCCTGTGTTCCGCAATGGGAGAGGCCACAACAGTGAGAGGCCCGCGTACCGCAAAAAAAGAAAATGTTATCTGAGGCTTTCCTAATTTAAGTCTCAAAACATCTCTCTATGTCTTAGGAGCTTTTCCAAATTTGAGGTACAGAGAGATTCAGTGACGTACCCCGAATCATACATCTTAAGTAGTGAAAGCAGAATGTGAACTCAAGCACTATGAGAGCCCAAAACTCTATTTTTATTTATTTATTATTTTTTTTTGCGGTACGCGGGCCTCTCACTGTTGTGGCCTCTCCCGTTGCGGAGCACAGTCTCCAGACGCGCAGGCTCAGCGGCCATGGCTCACGGGCCCAGCCGCTCCACGGCATGTGGGATCTTCCCGGACCGGGGCACGAACCCGTGTCCCCTGCATCGGCAGGCGGACTCTCAACCACTGCGCCAACAGGGAAGCCCGAGCTCAACACTCTTAATGTGAAAGTACACATACAAACGGCTGTCACTGGAATTCTGGAAGGGGAGTCTCTGGTGGGAAGGAACACAAAAAAGCTTCCTCGGAAGTGAACACACCTGGAGACACCTGCAAAAGTGTGGGATTTCACTGGGGTCCTGAAAGGATCTTCAGATAGCTGTACAGTGGCCCAAGTGACTTCTACCCCAACATAATGTCCCATAAGTATTGGGCTTTATAAGAATAATATGTTGAAGTTATAGCAACAGAGGTTTGAACAAACTCACTATTTACTACATAAGTGAAATATGTAGTAAGATATCAGGACTTCCTTTTATTATCTTTTACATGCTGAATTATCATTACAATAACCAATTGCACAATTCACATTGCTTTCTTTAATTCACTGACAAAATACACCACAAAGAAAAACTGCATGGCAGTTGGTAATTCTACATCTGAAAGACCTGTAATTTTCTTGGATAAAATACTTGGGGAATTCTCATGGTCTGAAGTACAAAAGCTTAGCATTATCCCTTATATTTTTTAACTACTTTAAAATGATCTACCTACAACCAACAGCTGGTTCCCAATGTGCCTGCCAGTTTCAATGAAAACTCTCATCAACAGCCTGCCGTGCCTTGTAAGCCTACTGCTTTTATATTCAAATCTACTGCAAAAAAAAAAAGTCATTTTAAAGCTCATGGCTATAATGGGTATGTTTCGTAAATATTCTGGGAGATTTATGATCATCCTAGCCCCCAATCCTTTCTCTGCTTTCTGTAAGGAATTCCTCTCTTATATCTTTAAATCAGTTAAATTATCTTATATCTTCTCTCCTACCATTGTACTCCCATTCTTTCCAATTTCCTGCTTCCACCTCTAACAAATATACATCCTGCTCTTTTTCTCTTTTTGCTTATTTCCAACTCTTTGCTTTCACTGCAAATGTAATATGGTTTTCATTCATACCACTAAATTCGAATTACATTCAAAAGTTCATAAATTATCTCCTACTTGCAAATTTAATGGTAAGTTTTGAAAGCTGTAAGCAGAATATAGTTTTACTGATTATTAAGTTCTTGAACAATACCTTCCTTGTCTTCCAGGAAACTGCACTATTTTTACTGTCCTTCTACATCTCTGATAATTTTCATTACTTTCTTTTGTTGGCTCCCCTTTCTTCTGCTATTCGTTGAATGTTACTTATGTCTAAATTTCCTTTATTTCTTGAGGTTTTCTCTTCCACTCCATGGTTTCAATTCATACCTATACGTCAATGCCTACCAAAGACCTTTATAGATTAAATGTCTTCCCAGAATTCCAGACTCATATTTCCCCATACATCTCATTTGGATATTAAACAAGCACCTTAATTTAGCATACCTCAAATTAAAATCTACCATCAAATCTCTATTACCTTCATCGCTCATGCCTTCCTTCAAAAGTCTGCTGCTCGGCCTGCTTTGTCTATTTCAGTTAGGGGTTTTACTACTCATCCAGCCACTCAGCTAGAAATTATAAAGTCAGGTTTGATTTTACATTCTCAACACTCTTCCCCACCAACTATGCTCCCAGTCAGTCTAAATATTTTGACTCTGCTACTTCTGAAAAACATCTTTATTTTCCTATTGATATGTTATTTCCTACAACTAAATTGAAACAATAATTTCCTAAAGGTTGGAGAAGATGGCGGAAGAGTAGGACGCGGAGATCACCTTCCTCCCCACAGATACACCAGAAATACAACTACATGTGGAACAACTCCTACAGAACACCCACTGAACGCTGGCAGAAGACCTCAGACCTCCCAAAAGGCAAGAAACTCCCCCACATATCTGGGTAGGGCAAAAGAGAAAAGAAAAAACAGAGACAAAAGAATAGGGACCGGCCCTGCACCAGTGGGAGGGAGCTGTGAAGGAGAAAAGGTTTCCACACACTAGGAAGCCCCTTCGCGGGCGGAGACTGCGGGTGGCGGAGGGGAGAAGCTTCGGAGCCGCGGAGGAGAGCGCAGCAACAGGGGTGCAGAGGGAAAAGCAGAGAGATTCCCACACAGCGGGTCGGTGCTGACCAGCACTCACCAGCCAGAGAGGCTTGTCTGCTCACCCACTGGGGCGGGTGGGTCTGGGAGCTGAGGCTCAGGCTTCGGTCGGATCCCAGGGAGAGGGCTGGTATTGGCTGCGTGAACACAGCCTAAAGGGGTTACTGCGCCACAGCTAGCCAGGAGGGACGACGAGAAAAGGTCTGGAGCTGCCGAAGAGGCAAGAGACTTTTTCTTGCCTCTTTGTTTCCTGGTGCGCGGGGAGAGGGGATTAAGAGCGCTGCTTAAGGGAGTTCCAGACACCGGCGCGAGCCGCGGCTATAAGCGCGGACCCCAAAGACGGGCATGAGATGCTAAGGCTGCTGCTGCTGCCACCAAGAAGCCTGTGTGCGAGCACAGGTCACATCCACACCTCCCTTCCGGGGAGCCTGTGCAGCCCGCCACTGCCAGTTACCAGAAGGAAAGAAATCATAAAGATTAGATCAGAAATAAATGAAAAAGAAATGAAGGAAACAATAGCAAAGATCAATAAAACTAAAAGCTGGTTCCTTGAGAAGATAAATAAAATTGATAAACCATTAGCCAGACTCATCAAGAAAAAAAGGGAGAAGACTCAAATCAATAGAATTATAAATGAAAAAGGAGAAGTAACAACTGACACTGAAGAAATACAAAGGATCATGAGAGATTATTACAAACAACTCTATGCCAATAAATGGACAACCTGGAAGAAATGGACAAATTCCTAGAAATGCACAAATTGCCTAGAATGAACCAGGAAGAAATAGAAAATATGAACAGCCCAATCACAAGCACTGAAATTGAAACTGTGATTAAAAATCTTCCAACAAACAAAAGCCCAGGACCAGATGCCTTCACAGGTGAATTCTATCAACCATTTAGAGAAGAGCTAACACCTATCCTTCTCAAACTCTTGCAAAATATAGCAGAGGGAGGAACACTCCCAAACTCATTCTACGAGGCCACCATCACCCTAATACCTAAACCAGACAAAGATGTCACAAAGAAAGAAAACTACAGGCCAATATCACTGATGAACATAGATGCAAAAATCCTCAACAAAATACTAGCAAACAGAATCCAACAGCACATTAAAAGGATCATACACCATGATCAAGTGGGGTTTATTCCAGGAATGCAAGCATTCTTCAATATACGCAAATCGGTCAACGTGATACACCATATTAACAAATTGAAGGAGAAAAACCATATGATCATCTCAATAGATGCAGAGAAAGCTTTCGACAAAATTCAACACCATTTATGATAAAAACCCTGCAGAAAGCAGTCATAGAGGGAACTCTCCTCAACATAATAAATGCCATATATGACAAACCCACAGCCAACATCGTCCTCAAAGGTGAAAAACTGAAGGCATTTCCACTAAGATCAGGAACAAGACAAGGTTGCCCACCCTCACGACTCTTATTTAACAAGAGTTTTGGAAGTTTTAGCCACTGCTATCAGAGAAGAAAAAGAAATAAAAGGAATCCAAATTGGAAAAGAAGTAAAGCTGTCACTGTTTGCAGATGACATGATACTATACATAGAGAATCCTAAAGATGCTACCAGAAAACTACTAGAGCTAATCAATGAATCTGGTAAAGTAGCAGGATACAAAATTAATGCACAGAAATCTCTTGCATTCCTATACACTAAAACTGAAAAATCTGAAAGTGAAATTAAGAAAACACTCCCATTTACCATAGCAACAAAAGGAAAATATCTAGGAATAAACCTACCTAAGGAGACAAAAGACCTGTATGCAGAAAATTATAAGACACTGATGAAAGAAATTAAAGATGATACAAATAGATGGAGAGATATACCATGTTCTTGGATTGGAAGAATCAACATTGTGAAAATGACTCTACTACCCAAAGCAATCTACAGAGTCAATGCAATCCCTATCAAACTATTACTGGCATTTTTCACAGAACTAGAACAAAAAATTTCACAATTTGTATGGAAACACAAAAGACCCCGAATAGCCAAAGCAATCTTGAGAACGAAAAATGGAGCTAGTGTAATCAGGCTCCCTGACTTCCGACTATACTACAAAGCTACAATAATCAAGGCAGTATGGTACTGGCACAAAAACAGAAATATAGATCAATGGAACAGGATAGAAAGCCCAGAGATAAACCCACACACATATGGTCACCTTATCTTTGATAAAGGCGGTAAGAAAATAGTGGAGAAAAGACAGCCTCTTCAATAAGTGGTGTGGGAAAACTGGACAGGTACATGTAAAAGTATGAAATTAGAACACTCTCTAACACCATACACAAATAAATATAAGCTCAAAATGGATTAAAGACCTAAATGTAAGGCCAGACACTATCAAAGTCTTAGAGGAAAACATAGGCAGAACACTCTATGACATAAATCACAGCAAGCTCCTTTTGACCCACCTCCTAGAGAAATGGAAATAAAAACAAAAATAAACAAATGGCCCTAATGAAACTTTAAAGCTTTTGTACAGCAAAGGAAACCATAAAGAAGACCAAAAGACAACCCTCAGAATGGGAGAAAATATTTGCAAATGAAGCAACTGAGAAAATTAATCTCCAAAATTTACAAGCAGCTCATGCAGCTCAATAACAAAAAACAAACAACCCATTCCAAAAATAGGCAGAAGACCTAAATAGACATTTCTCCAAAGATATACAGATTGCCAACAAACACATGAAAGAATGCTCAACATCATTAGTCATTAGAGAAATGCAAATCAAAACTACAATGAGATATCATCTCACACCAGTTAGAATGGCCATCATTAAAAAATCTAGAAACAATTAATGCTGGACAGGGTATGGAGAAAATGGAACACTCTTGCACTGTTGGTGGGAATGTAAATCGATACAGCCACTATGGAGAACAGTATGGAGGTTCCTTAAAAAACTACAAATAGAACTACAATACAACCCAGCAATCCCACTACTGGGCATATACCCTGAAAAAACCATAATTCAAAAAGAGTCATGTACCAAAATGTTCATTGCAGCTCTATTTACAATAGCCAGGAGATGGAAGCAACCTAAGTGTACATCAACAGATGAATGGATAAAGAAGATGTGGCACATATATACAATGGAATATTACTCAGCCATAAAGAGAAACGAAACTGAGTTATTTGTAGTGAGGTGGATGGACCTAGAGTCTGTTATACAGAGTGAAGTAAGTCAGAAAGAGAAAAATAAATACCGTATGCTAACACATATATATGGAATCTAAGCAAAAGAAAAGGTCATGAAGAACCTAGGGGTAAGATGGGAATAAAGATACAGACCTACTAGAGCATGGTCTTGATGATATAGGGAGGGGTAAGGGTAAGCTGTGACAAAGTGAGAGAGTGATATGGACATATATACAGTACCAAAAGCAAAATAGATAGCTAGTTGGAAGTAGCCGCATCGCACAGGGAGATCAGCTTGGTGCTTTGTGACCACCTAGCAGGGTGGGATAGGGAGGGTGGGAGTGAGGGAGACGCAAGAGGGAAGGGATATGGAACATATGTATATGTATAACTGATTCACTTTGTTATAAAGCAGAAACTGGCACACCATTGTAAAGCAATTATACTCCAGTAAAGATGTTAAAAACATAATAATTTCCTGAAAATTACTACAGTATTCCTGTATAGCATTACTACAGAAAAAAGTAATACATTTCCAAATTATATATACTCCATATTTAGAATATTTTGATGATTCCTCCTCACCTATAAAACAAGTCCAAAGTCTAGACATCTTCAGGTACTGCATTAAAATGGTTCATAATCTGGTTCTGTCTGCATTTCCAGTTTTATCTACTGTAATTCTCCACCTTATGTTTTTTAATGAAAGTTTTTATTTTGAGATACCTGCAAGTTCACATGCAGCTATAAGAAACAGTACAAAGAGGTCACCTCTACTCTTTGTCCAGTTTTCCACAATGGTAGCATCTTTCAAAAAAATATCACAACTAAGATGTTGAGAGTGATAGAGTCGAGATACAGAATATTTCCACTGACACAAGCATCTGTCATGTTGCCTTTTTACAGCCCAGCATTGTCCCTCCTATTCCCATTACCTCCTTAACCCTTGGAACCACTGTTCTGTTATCTACTCCTATAATGCTGTCATTTCAAAAATGTTGTATAAATGGAATCATGCAATATGTGACCTTTTGGAATTTACTTTTTGCACTTAGCATAATTCTTGGGAGATTCATCTATGTTGTTGCATGTGTAAAGTGCTCCCTTTTATTGATGAGCAGGATTCCATGGTAGGGATGTACTACAATTGATTTAACATTCACCCATTGAAAGGCATCCAGATTATTTTAAATTTTTGGCTACTGCAAATAAAGTTGCTATAAACATTCATGTACAGGTCCTTGTGTGAACACGAGTCTTCATCTCTCTGAGATAAACGCCTAGGAGCACGGTGGCAGGGTTGTATGTTAACTGTATGCGTAATTTGTTTAAGAAACTGCCAGCATAACTTCCAGAGTGGCTCTACCAGTTTATATTCCCACTAACGATGTATGAGTCATCCAGTTCCTCTGCAATATCACCACAATTTGGTGTGTGTCACTGTTTTCTACTTTAGTCATTTGGATAGGTGTATAGTAATATACCATTGCATTTAAAATTTTAGTTTCCCTAATGGCTAATGATGTTGAACATCTTTTCTTTTGCTTACTTGACATTTATATACCTTCTTCAGTGAAGTCTCTCCTTATGTCACTTGCCCATGTTTTAACTGGATTTTTTACATTTTTTTACTGTTGCATTTTGAGACTTTTAAAATATTTTCTAGATACCAGTTCTTTGTCACACATAAGGATTGTAAGTATCTTCTCCCAGTCTATAACTTGCCTTTTCATATTCTTAATGGGGTCTTTCACAGAGCAAAAGTTTTTAATCTTGGTGAAGTCAACTCATCATTTTTCTCCTTTTATGGATCTTGGTCTTTAGGTTTAAGTTTACCCCTAGATCCTGAAGATTTTCTCCTATAATATTTTTTTCTAAAATTTTTATGATTTTACATTTAAGTCTATGTTCCATTTTGAGTTAATTTTTGTGTAGAGTGTGGGACTTAGATTGAGATTTATTTTTCTGTCTATTGATGCCCAATTGCTTCAGCATCATTTATTGAAAAGGCTATTTTTCCTCCTTCGAATTGACTTTGACCTTTGTCAATAGTCAGTTGGGTATATTTGTATGAGTCTAATTCTAGATTTTCTATTCTGTTCCACTGATCTTTGTATCTATCTCTTTTACAGTACAACACAGTTTTGATTACTGTAGCTATATAATATGTCTTGAAAACAGAAGATTTATTCCTCCCACTTTATTCTTCCTTTTTGAAATTATTTTAACTATTGTAGTTTTTTATTTTTCATATAAATTTTAGAATATTATTGTCTATAGTTTGATATGTATTCTCCAGAAAAACTGAACTGTGTGTGTGTGTGTTGTAGGGGATTGGTTCATGCGATTGTAGAGCCAAGAAGTCACAAGATCTGCAGTTAGCAAGCTGAAAACCCAGAAAAGCTGATGGTGTAAGTTCCAGTCCAAGTTCAAGTCCAAAGGCAGGAGAAAAACAGTGTTCCAGCTCAAAGACAGACAAAGAAAGAAAGAGAGAGAAAGCATATTCTTTCTTACCAGCCTCCTTGTTCTATTCAGGCCTTCAATGGATTTGATGAAGGCCACCCACATTGGGAAGAAAAATCTCCTTTGCTCAGTCTCCTAATCCAATCTTAATCTCATCCAGAAACACCATCAGAAACACACCTAGAATAATGTTTGACCAAGTATCTGGGCACTCCACAGTCAGTCAAGTTGACACATAAAATTAGTTTTTACAAAAGGAATTGGTTGAACCTATATGTCAATTTGGGGAGAGTTGCCATCTTTATTATTATCTTTCAATCCATAAACATAGTATATCTCTAGTCATTTCTTTAGAACTTCTTTGATTTCTTTCATCACCTTGTGTAGTTTTCAACATACAAATCTCATACATGTTTTGTTAAATTTAAGCCTATTTCATTTTTCTGCAATTTTAAATGATACTTTATTTTTAATGACTGTGTCCATGAGCTCATTGCTAGTATAAAAAAATAATTGATTTTTGTATGTTTATATTATATCCAGTGATCCTGCTGTACTTGCTTATTAGCTCAAGAAAGATTTTTTTTTGGCAGATTCTTTGGGATTTTTTTATGAAGACAATCACATCATCTCCAAATAAGGATAATTTTCTTCATTTCTGATCTTGTATGCCCTTTATTTCCTTTTCTTGGCTTGCTGTACTATCTAGAACTTCCAGTAAAATACTGAATAAGATTAGTGAGAACAGAAATACATGGCTCGTTCTTCAATAAAAAGAAAGAAAGAGGGCTTCCCTGGTGGCGCAGTGGTTGAGAGTCCGCCTGCCAATGCAGGGGACACGGGTTCGTGCCCCGGTCCGGGAAGATTCCACATGCCACGGAGCGCCTGGGCCCGTGAGCCATGGCTGCTGAGCCTGCGCGTCCTGAGCCTGTGCTCCGCAACGGGAGAGGCCACAACAGTGAGAGGCCCGCGTACAGAAAAAAAAAAAAAAAAAACAGAAAGAAATATGTGGCTTCCTTGATATTAGGGTGAAAATATTAACGGTTTTAACCATTAAGTATAATGTTTGCTGTAGGGTTTTTTTTTTCTTTTTTATTTGTAGATACTCTTTATAAACTGAGGAAGTTCCCTTCTATTTCTCTTTTATGAGGGTTTCATCAAGAACTGATTTTGAATTTCGTCACTTTTTTGCATCAATTGATGTGAACATGTGATTTTTTTTCTTCTTTTTCCTTTTAACACATTGGGTTACATCTCTGTTATCTTGTGTTAACATCCACTGATTTCCTTTTTTCATTCAGTTTGAGATCTTCCTGGTTCTTGGTATGACAAATGATGTTCAACTGAAATGAATACATGCTCATATTATGTTTGGAGATTCTGGATAATATTTAAATGTTCAGCTGGCTTTATCTAAAAATGCTCCAGCAGAAGGAGGGGTGACACTGCCTTGTTACAGCCAGACGTGTAGAAGTTCAGATTCTTCACTCAGCCTCTGACACTTTGGGAGTAGGAATATTCATTATTGCTGGGTGGAAGTTGGAGTTTGGGCTCTCTATGTGGTCTCAGTGGGGTAGCCTCATTTCCACTAGTGATGATGAAAGTTCTGACTCTGTACGAGGTCTCCTCTGATATCAGCCTAGCAGGGAAGAAGAGTTACTCATTACTGCTGGGTCAGAGTGGAAGTTCAGGCACCCTCATTGGTCTCTTTAAGACCAGCCCAGTAGTGGTGCTGGAGATCTTTATTACAGACTTTAGAGGGTAGAAATCTAAGTTGCCCACTTGGTCTTTGCCAGCATGGGTGGGAGTGTGGCCATATTTTTTTCTGTAGTGTTTGGCTGGAATAGGACAGTTATTGTCTAAGAGATTTATCTGACTTTTTGGTCAGAACTTTTGGCTGAAAAAGCAGTCATAGTTGGGGTTCTCATTACTATTTCTGGATTGCCGGCTTCCTCAGCTCTAAATCAGAGACATATGAGGCAAAAAAAAAAGAAAAGAAAAGAAAACAATACTCAAGGAACTTGCCAGTATAACATTTTTTGGGTCCTTATGTTCCTAGCCAGTCTTCTCTACACCTTTCAATGTTTCCTTAAGTATGACTTATATATAATATCCAGGGGTTTTAGTTGTACTTAGTGGAAAGAATGCGCTTTTATACGTTTTATCCTTTATCCATATAAAGCAATTTAAACTTCCCCAAACACTGTAGGTTCTTTTATACATCTTTCCTTTCATCTAGTTCCAGGAACATTAATCGACTTGCTTCTTCCAGTTAAGCCCATTTTATAGATTATGAGAACAAGATTCAAAGAAATTAGGTGAATTGTGCAATTAGGAATAGGCAAACTATAAATTTGAACACAAAACTGGATGACTATAAACTGATTTCCCCTTACAAAATGCTGCCTCATACCCCATGTTTTAATAGAGACCCTTTGTCACATATCATGCTTTGCATAAGCCTCAGAGGTATACAGGTACAATTGAAACCTCCCTATCTGAGAGCTTTGAGGTTTTAAGTAAGTCATCAGTCACTTAACTTTTCTGAGTCTCTGTATCCTCTTCTGTAAAATAATAATAATGATACCTATTTTGCAGGTTTGTTTTATAAGTAGTAATAATAAACATAAATCACTTATTATAACTCCTGCCCCAGTGTACTTTATTCAACACAGGCTGGATATGTTACCATTGCTACATCTATAAAGTATAAAGAATAAAATGTGTATAACAGCAAAGCTTAAAAAAATGGGAGACTTAAACACTGAATATGAGCTTGAGCCAACTCTAGACATTGAAAATTATTCCTAGTTTCAACATATTCAGCAGAGAGCATGAGCCTGAGCAGATTATTTATATGTCTATTACTGAGGCATTATGGTTATTTATGTGTTTGCCTCCCTCATTATGTTACATACTTTTCAGGGATGGGGACATTCCTTGACTACCTGTGAATCTCCCTCAGGGTCTTACAGATGAAGGGTGTTTAATTAATAATTATCATATTAAATTGAATTGATATTTTGACCATCTACTCTTCATCTTCACACTTTATAGAATTATGACTTGACACTACACTGACTAGGATATTAATACACTTGGGTTCAAGAGCAAGTGTTGAAAAGATATACTTTACCCCACACAAAAGTTCCTGATTAAAGCTCTGAGTACAGGTTAACTAACAGTTAACTTAATGTAAATGAGGAGTCAGAATGAGTTTTAAGCTCTGTCCTCTTTTAAAATCAGTTGAGTTAATAAATTAACTAATTAGTGATTAAAAGCAAAGTGGGAATCTGCTGTATAGCACAGGGAGCTCAGCTCAGTGCTCTGTGATGACGTAGATGGGTGGGATGGGGGCATGGGAGGGAGGTCCAAGAGGGAGAGGATATATGCATACATATAGCTGATTCACTTTGCTGTACAACAGAAACTAACACAACATTGTAAAGCAACTATACTCCAATAAAAAAAGTAAATGACTAAGCAGTTAAATATTATAAAACATTTAAAAATAGTTATAAATTATTTGTCTTTAGAATTTCCTCTTCATGTCAATATAGATAAGCTACTTAAGTCAGAGTTTATGAAACATTTATGCTGTATTCAATATGGCATTCTCTAATTCAAGCTTAATATTTTAATAAAATATAATGACAACATCAAGGATACTAACTATTGTCCTATTCAGAGAGAATGAGTCATAGGTCAGTAGGTAGAAGATCTGGGAGTTGAATCAAGGTAACCACTCTATTCTCTAATTGGTCATGGTACAACTTATGAAAATTCATACTTCTAATGAAACCGACAAATCACAAGACAAAGTCCAATAAATATGTGCAAGACACATGGAGGTAATTATTCAATGGCCTTATTAAATCATATGCATAAGTACTAATGAAATGCTTAAGTGAATGAATTGACTGAAGATGAATAGGGTTGATCAGGAAAAACTTCACAAAGAAGGTGAGATCTAAGTAGTGCTTAAAGGCAGGCAAGGTAGAGGGATAGCTACCAAATATGTAAAGAGATAGCTACTAAAGACTGAAAAATAAACACGCATGGAGTGAAAAAAGAGAGTTGTTAAAACCCTGGCTGGAACTGAGAGTTTCATTAGGATTTTTTTTTTTAATAAGTACAATTAGAGTCTATATCTATTGGGGTACGGTATTTAGTCCTTGACCTTGAAATGCATTTCAAGTAGGTTAAACATAGTCTCCATAATCATCATTATCCTCCAAGAACTTCCAAGAATATGGAACAAATGATACCAAAATCAAGCTATATGTATTATAGATGATATTTTAATATATAAAAGTTCTTGAGAAAGAACCATAAATAAAATACAAGTATCAACTAAACATGACCAGTAAAGTTTAATTAAATCTCTTTTCATAAAAGAGAAATTATTTTTATAAGGAATGGTATTTACTAAAAGTTAGTGCTTAAATAAATAACTTCAAATACAATTTATTCAAGCATCATATGGGGTAGGAATGGGGAGAAGCCAAATACTTATTTTCCTCAAAATCAAAAAAAATGCCCAGGACTGAACAGATATCAGAAGGAGATTTTATAAACATAGCAGCAGTAGTAAGAGCAGATGCTGCTACAGCATCAGATATAAACACAGAATTTTTCTTTTTTTTTCCTACTCATGTCATAAAAAATAATAGTCATGTAAATATGCAACTTGCTGATATACTTATTTTAAACTTATTTTTGTTAAACTTATTTTAAACAAGTTTTTAAAATTTGATTTAATAAGACCATTAAATAATTACCTCCATGTGCCCTGCACATATTTAAAATTTGTTTAAAATAAGTTTAACAAAATTTGTTTAATTGTATATAAATCAAGTTTTTTACTCTACCAGCACAAATGGTAGGGTTTTTATTACTCCTCCCTGGCAATGAACTGGTGATGTATAAGAAGGCATGCCAATCAAATACTGTTAGTATTTTTTCTTTTTCTTTTCAAGTTGTCATTTTGTTAGCAGTCTTGATTTAATGAGGAAGAGTATCACTGATACTACAAGCCTTAATCAGTATGTAAGTAAAAATAAATGTTTAACATGTTAATTTTTATGCCATTACCCAGAATGCTTTTCAGCTCTCAACTACTCCTTGTTATGGTTAGCATCTATGTTATTGCTAAGTAACAGAGTGTCTTTTAGTTTGTAAAGAACACTTTAGAAATTAAGAAGTCAGAGGCACAAAGAACATTTTGAGGATTTAGACATCTTTATACATAAAAAAGCTTTTCTCCTCTGAGGTATAGAGGGAAGAAATATGATCACGATTAAAAGAGAATTTTGCTTTTTTCAATAATACTGAAAGTTATACAGTTCAAGAAAAGTTATGTGGAGTGTGACATTAAAACTAGAAGGAAAATATTTTACTTGAAATAAAGATTGAGAATGTCTTCTACGAAATTCTCTCATCATATCTTATACAATATAATAGCCTTCAATTTAATTAAGTTCCTCAAAGCATAGTGTGTTTACATATTCTTCCAGATTCACAGTTCAAGCAGAACTCTATAACTTTTAAGGATACAGACCTCATCTATTGTTTACTCTCATTCCTTCAGTTCTTTTTTATATTGAAGGATAGTTGATTTACAATGTTGTGTCAATTTCGGCTGTACAGCAAAGTGACTCAGTTATACATATATATATTCTTTTTTATATTCTTTTCCATTATAGTTTATCCCAGGACATTGACTATAGTTCCCTGTGTTATACAGTAGGAGTTTCAGTTTTTATATAGCTTTTGTACTTCAGTCTACAAAGGCTTTGTGTTTTCATAAAAAACAAAACCCAAACCAACAAAAAACAGTGACTTTTTTACACTTATTTTTTCTTTCCACAAATATTTAAGAGCCAACAAAGAAAGTACATAAGTGTACAGTTTGTTGTTTAGCTTCAAGAAATTTAAAAACTGAACAGGATAGCAACACATATAAATTATTATTTGAATGAATGTTTTCAATGGGAAGGAAGTAGTGAAACCCCATGTCTAACACGTTTTGTTTGTTTGGTTAGCTGGATTGGTAGTTTGGTTGTAGGAGAAGGAAAATCAGTTGCTGAAGGAACTTAAATAGAAGACTCAGTGGGGGAATCCTTATACTATGGCTGTCCATTTTCAGGGGTGGGGTGGGGTAGGGGGGCGGTGAGAGAGGAAGTGGATCATCAGCTCAATTTTGTTGAGAGTCTAAAAGAAGAAACCATAAAATCCCTGGGAGAGGAAGAAGCAGAAAAAATCTAGGGATTGGGAAAACTCTAAAGTCTAATATCTGTACAGGTTGGAAGGGAGGACTGTCCATGCCAGAGCACTCAGCTCCTGAGCTGTAGGGAAAAGAAACTATACATGTCTTGTAAGTACTGCAGAGGTTTGAAAAGGGGCTTTCATGCGGGTGAGAGCATTCAACCCAAGACTCACATGGGAGAAGGGATTTAAAATTTGTTCTTGATATAGAAGATTTAAATGGACAGAGTGACAGTTTACATCCTAGCAAAAGCCCCTCCAACTTTAAATGCTCCATAGTCACCGAACTTCCTGAGGGAATTACATCGACAAGTTTCCTCAGATCTTTTCTCTCTATGACCCTTTTAGGTATGTTAACCTTTACGGAAAATGGTAATGGAGGTGATTCTCAAAAATTCTTCCATATATGTCCCTTAACTGTAACCAGTATAACTTTTTAAGCAGTTTGTTTTCTAATATAACAACCACAAAAGACTCCGATACCATTCCTTTCATTGTGTTCTGATAATGTGATCTCAGTTCTTGAATGTGATATGCTGAAAATCTACCTCTTACATCACACAATCCTGGTTTTATCCCAGAGATACATCAAAATAACTACTTACTTCCATAATGCAAAAATATGTCATAAATTTAGCTAAACTGTTGAATTGCATTGAGATTTTTGGTGTACTCATTGATAAAATTGGAAGAACAAGAACATTTAACAAGAACATTTAATTGATATATAAACATAATGTTGAATTTGCATGCAGTCGAAACTTGTTAAATTTAGCAAAAGTCCCCAAAACTGCCTTGTTAAGATAGGATACAGAGAAAGAATAAGCATCTTACAATCCTGGACTAGAATATTTACCAAAAAATTACTCAAATCTTTCTGCAACAAAGTTAGCAATGCTAAACTCAAGCCAAGAGGTAGAAAATGTAACTATTGATTATTGAAAGTGAATTTTTTTTGTTAAATGTGATTTTTAAAAATTTATTATTTATTTATTTATTTTTTGGCTGCGTTGGGTCTTCGTTGCTGTGCGCAGGCTTTCTCTAGTTGCAGTGAGCGGGGGCTACTCTTTGCTGCAGTGCGCGGGCTTCTCATTGCAGTGGCTTCTCTTGTTGCTGACCACGGGCTCTAGGTGTACAAGCTTCAGTAGTTGTGGCACGCAAGCTCAGAAGTTGTGGCACATGGGCTTAGTTGCTCCACAGCACGTGGGACCTTCCCAGACCAGGGCTCAAACCCATGCCCCCTGCATTGGCAGGCAGATTCTTAACCACTGTGCCACCAGGGAAGTCCTTAAATGTGATTTTTTAGACTAATTAATCATATTTATTCTTCAACATAGTCAATGAAAATTGCCTTTTCATAATCAGAATATATATCAATCGGAACTTTTTGTAGATTTTAAAGGAAATTTGGAATATTTGCAAAAAGCACATTGTAATAAAATATGTAATAAAATGAAATAAATGATATGAAACAAATCCATAAATTAGCACAAAGCAATTTTTAAGTGCTCTTCTTAAAATATATTTTTTAAAATATCATTGGGCTTCCCTGGTGGCGCAGTGGTTAAGAATCCGCCTGCCAAAAAAAAAAAAAAATCTGCCTGCCAAAGAAAAAAAAAAAAAAAAGAATCCACCTGCCAATGCAGGGGACATAGGTTCGATCCCTGGTCCGGGAAGATCCCACATGCCACGGAGCAACTAAGCCCGTGTGCCGCAACTACTGAGCCTGCGCTCTAGAGCCCATGAGCCACAACTACTGAGCCCATGTGCCACAGCTACTGAAGCCCTTGTGCCTAGAGCCCATGCTCTGCAACAAGAGAAGCCAGCTCAATGAGAGGCCTCCGCACTGCAATGAAGAGTAGCCCCTGCTCACCACAACTAAAAAGAAAGCCCACGCTCAGCAACGAAGACCCAATGCAGCCAAAAATAAATAAATTAATAAAATATACATCATTAAACAAATATAGCAAATGCATCTGTACAACTATCATTCATTTATAATATGTCAAGAACTTATCTGTGATATAACGTGCTATTTTAGTAGCTCAGAGTAATACCTAACATTTATTACATTGTTATTGTGCCATTAAAATGCCCCTGGTTAAGCATTTTACATGTGTTATTTCATTTCATCTTCACAGCAATCCCACAAGCTAGGTACAAAACCCATTTTAAAGTAATTAAATTAAGGTTTTCATAGATTAAGAAACTGTTTAAAAATACTTAGCTGTAAAGTGTCAGAGCCTTGATTGAAATTTAGTTCTCTCTGAACCTAAATCTCATTTTCCTTAACACTAAGTATAAACAGACCTTAACTTCACTAGTTTAAGTTAAATGTCAATGAAGAAGAAATACTCTAAAAATTTTGCCAATCAATTTTAAACAATAATATATAAATGTCAAATTTATGTGTGTAACTTTTAATATTATATATAATATATACATTATTTAATTTTTCTCTAGCTTATTTGGCATTAATTTAATTGTCTTGAGGAAATTTTCACTTATCTTTCAGTTATTTGTCTCCCAAATTCCAAATATAATTTTTACAACTTTTAAGAAATAATAATTTTGATCATAATGAAACTTTTAAAACTCTGAAATCTGAATTTATATGCAGTGCTGTAGATATGTTTCATCTTGTCCAAATAATATATGTTCAATGATAATATAATAAAAGCAACCTATTTTAATCATATCAACATATAAGTTCATCTGTATAACTCTGATGTCCACAAACGTTTAAATTCTCTAAAACATAAATTGTCTTATTTCTTTTGTACTTATAACAAAATATTTCCACTACAATTTCTTACACTGTAAATTCTTATCTTAGAAATGTATAAAATATAGTGAAAATCACAGAAATGGTTGGCCTTCTTAACGAAAGGCAGATTCCTCAACCATAAAACGGATATCACCTCCCTCTTTCATAAGTCAGTTAATTTACTTGGGTTCTTATTTCTTTGCTTACATTCCTTTCTTTTAGAGTGCTACAGTGATAATTAAACTCATACTATTAATTGCTCACTTTGCAACATATACACATATGTGAGAATGATAAATGTTGAAATCTAAAGATATTGTTTTTAGACTTTGTTAATACAAGCTTTGTTTGGGCTACAGTCACCCAAGAAATACTATGGAAATAAGCAAATTTATTCTTCTAACCTGAGACTGGTAAGACACTCGCAGTGTAAGACCACTAAATACCTTATGATGGGAAAAAAAACCCACAAAAACACAAAAAACATTATTTTTCTTATTGGAGGGCTTCTAATACAAGATAACTGTAACCCAAATATGACATTAAGAACATCAAGAAAATTAAAAGCAAGGCATTAGGAAATTAGAGATAACTCAAATGCAACTTTTTAAATCCAGTGGGTTACTGTGAAATTCATGTTTAACTTGACATCAGTCAGCCACACTATTTCCATCCACCTGACTCTACCTTTCCCTCAACTTTTTTTTTTAATAAATTAATTTATTTTATTTATTTATATTGGCTGTGTTGGGTCTTCGTTGCTGTGCGTGGGCTTTCTGTGGTTGCGGCAAGCGGGGGTTACTCTTCGTTGCGGTGCGCGAGCTTCTCATTGTGGTGGCTTCTCTTGTTACAGAGCACGGGCTCTAGGCATGCGGCCTTCAGTAGTTGTGGCTCGCGGGCTCTAGAGCGCAGGCTCAGTAGTTGTGGCGCACGGGCTTAGTTGCTCCGCGGCACGTGGGATCGTCCCCGACCAGGGCTCGAACCCGTGTCCCCTGCACTGGCACGCGGATTCTTAACTACCACACCACCAGGGATGCCCATACCCTTCCCTCAACTCTTAATTCTCCATGATTAAGGGCTCTGCTCTCCCTTTAGCATTTCACCATAAGCAATCAACATTTTAGAAAGCATACAGCATAAACTCAGAAAAAAGATAATTTTGGATATGAGAATGAAAAGAGGAGTTAGAAAACACCTTAAAAAAACTAACATTTTTCTGTCTCCTTTTTCTATAATTTGTATTTGCAATCAATATATCAGTTCAAATGATAATTGGAACAATGTACTTTCTTCCTTTCCCTTCTCTCTAGACCGGGAAAGAGAAGAGCCTTATACTAAGAATCTGAGTACTTGCAAATGGAAATAAGAAACTTTAGTCAGTACTGTACTTCCAGTACAGTCAAGGAAGTGGTTTTTAACAGCATATAGATCAGCATGGACCAAATCTTATCTTTTGTCGGCCTAAGAAGCACAGTTTGAAAGTGGGATTGATGTTCTGACTAATAAGGAAGTACTAATGCCATGGAAGCCAGGTATCCTCAAAAGCTAGGGGGCAATTAGAAGTATAGTCCTCTTGTTCTTAGAAAGTTTAGATGGTACCTGGAAGGTAGGGTGTGTGTGTGTGTGTGTGTGTGTATCTTAAGGTATGAACTAAAGAAATAGAAAACTACAAAGGCATGCCTGTACTCTCTGATGAAATAACCAAGAAAGAGTATGTAACTGGAAGTGTCTAGCCCACTGATGAGCGCTCTGTGGGCTACCTACAGAATTTTGTACTGAAGCCCCAGATATGGTTTATTGGTTGGACATGGCAAAGTTAGTGAAATGCCCTTCTGGGGAAGTGAGGATGAATTTGAGTCCCGTATTAACCACCACTGTTAGATTTTCTCAAAAGTTGGATGGAAGAAGACATTTTCATAGATAGCTAAAATATTAAAATTAAATTAAATTAAATTTAAATTTAGAAACTAAGGATATATAAGTAAGAATTCCTCTAGAGGAACACTTAGGGAAAGATTCAACACATTTGGTATTTTTCCTTTGTATTATGTGAAAAATCTTACTTAGAATGTAGTTCTAAATTTTAGGCCCTATATTCATTAATTACCCTAACATCTATTTAAGTCTGATATCTTGTTTAGAATTGAGTAGCTATGTAGAAAAGAACAAAAAGATGAAGAAACTGACAGAATCATGGCATATTGACCACTTCACTGCTCTCTGTTCAACAGAAACATCCTCCAATACCATGTCCAATACCTTCAGGTTCTAAACATCACCAAAGTCAGTGTCAATCACATTGGAGCCAGGGAGACCTGAGAAAACCCACGACATTACGGCAAGCACAGCCCAGGAAGACCGTAAAACATCTCCTTTTACAAAATATACTATAGGGCATGAAGGGGCCTATGAAAACTGCTTAACTTTCCTGAACTTATTTTTGACATCTGTCAAGGGGGAATAAAATGGGTGTTCTGCCTTGTTTGTAGATTTATAAATAATGTGAAGTAATATTTGAGAAAAAGTTCTGTAAGTTAAAAATAGCCCCTATAAATATAAGGCATAATTATGAAAAATAAATGCAAAACTAATGACAGAATTCTTTATTCACGAACCTAATGTAAAACTCTTTAATGTTAAATAATTTACTGCTGGAATTACAGTGCCACCTAAAGACTCCATACCAGAATTATAGAACAGCAATCATCATGTTTTTGGGGTGCTGTCTATATTCTGTCAACGTATACGGATATTTTGTTGGCAATATTCCATTACAAAGTGCTCTCTGTGATGGTCCACAATTCAATTCAGTTTAGAATGTAAATCTTTCATCAAAGAGTTCAAAGAATTTTTAGGCCTAAAAGCAAATATGACCAGGAAACAGAATAGACATAGCATTTATATAATAACTTTACATTATATTGCTCTCTAAAAGTAACAAGAATGACATTTCCAGGAACCTTAGATAATTGGATCCTTATTAATTGAATCCATACATTCTATACTAAGAAAAACCTACAGTAACATAAATATATACATACACACAATAAAGAAATAGAGGAGACTGATATAATGCATTGTTAAGAAATGGCTTTGTGTCTTTATATTGACCAAGGACCAACACGGTTCCTTTCCTCAAAGAGTAAGAGTGATTAAAAAAAAAAAAAAACTAATAAAATCAGTCTTACTGTAAACACAGGTGGTCTAAGATAACAAATGAAACACATATGTTATGGCTAAAGAGAAAACCAACTAGAAAAATACAATTAGCAAAGTCATTCCTTGCAATTCTGCTTAATTCCTTAAGTAAGGGTTCCTACCTTTGTTAGGCCCTTCGGTGATATATTTTTTATTTGTGGTCCCACATGCCTTCCATCACTTTACCCTATAAAAGCAGAAATGACATATATGTTATTAGGCTAAAGGTTATAGGTAAGTAGAGGTCCTTATCAAAAATTATAAAAAACACTTAATACAAGAAAAAATAAGTGCCTATCCTTCCCTAGAAAGGAGTCTCCCTGGCACATACATTCGTCTATGTAAGCTTATGAGAAACAGAAGTTCTACGTAAAGTTAGGATTTGGGGGCAAAATCCTTATTCAATAATCAGTGTGGGGAGACAAGGGGAATATGGCGGAAGAGTAAGACGCGGAGATCACCTTCCTCCCCACAGATACACCAGAAATACATCTACACGTGGAACAACTCCTACAGAACACCTACTGAACGCGGACAGAAGACCTCAGACCTCCCAAAAGGCAAGAAACTCCCCACGTACCTGGGTACGGCCAAAGAAAAAAGAAAAAACAGAGACAAAAGGATAGGAACGGGACCTGCACCAGTGGGAGGGAGCTGTGAAGGAGGAAAGGTTTTCACACACTAGGAAGCCCCTTCGCGGCCGGAGACTGCAGGTGGCGGAGGGGGAAAGCTTCGGGGCTGCAGGCGCCGAGCACAGCAACAGGGGTGTGGAGGGCAAAGCGGAGAGATTCCCGCACAGAGGATCAGGGCCGACCGGCACTCACCAGCCCGAGAGGCTTGTCTGCTCACCCGCTGGGGCGGGCGGGGCTGGGAGCTGAGGCTCGGCTTCGGTCGGAGCACCAGGAGAGGACTGGGGTAGGTGGCGTGAACACAGCCTGCAGGGGGTTAGTGCGCCACGGCTGGCCGAGAGGGAGTCCAGGGAAAAGTCTGGACCTGCCGAAGAGGCAAGAGACTTTTTCTTCCCTCTTTGTTTCCTGGTGCGCCAGGAGAGGGGATTAAGAGCGCTGCTTAAAGGAGCTCCAGAGACGGGCGCGAGCCACGGCTAAAAGCGCGGACCCCAGAGACGTGCATGAGACGCTAAGGCTGCTGCTGCCGCCACGAAGAAGCCTGTGTGCGAGCACAGGTCACTCTCCACACCTCCCTTCCGGGAAGCCTGTGCAGCCCGCCACTGCCAGGGTCCTGGGATCCAGGAACAACTTCCCCGGAAGAACTCACGGCGCGCCTCAGGACGCTGCAACGTCACGCTGGCCTCTTCCGCCCCGCGGCAGGCCCGCCCTGCACTCCGTGCCCCTCCCTCCCCCCACCCCCACCCCCGCACCCTGCCTGAGTGAGCCAAAGCCCCCGAAGCAGCGGCTCCTTTAACCCCGTCCTGTCTGAGTGAAGAACAGATGCCCTCTGGTGACCTACACGCAGAGGTGGGGCCAAATCCAAAGCTGAGCCCCTGGGAGCTGTGAGAACAAAGAAGACAAAGGGAAATCTCTCCCAGCAGCCTCAGAAGCAGTGTATTAAAGCTCCACAATCAACTTGATATACCCTGCATCTGTGGAATACATGAATAGACAACGAATCATCCCAAATTAAAGAGGTGGACTTTGAGAGCAAAATTTATGATTTTTTCACCTTTTCCTCTTTTTCTGAGTGTGTATGTGTATGGTTCTGTGTGAGATTTTGTCTGTATAGCTTTGCTTCCACCATATGTCCTAGGGTTCAATCCGTCCGTTTTTTTCTTAATAATTATTTTTTATTTTAATAACTATTATATTTGATCTTACTTTATTTTATTTTACTTTATCTTTTTTCTTTCTTTTTTCCTTCCTTCCCTCCTTCCTTCCTTCCTCCCTCCCTCCCTCCTTTCTTTCTTTCTTCCTTTCTTGCTTGCTTGCTAGCTTGCTTGCTTGCTTGCTTGCTTTCTACTTCTACCAATTCTTTCTTTCTACTGTTTCTCCCTTTTATTCTGAGCCATGTGGATGAAATGCTCTTGGTACTGCCGCCAGGAGTCAGTGCTGTGCCTCTGAGGTGGGAGAGCCAACTTAAGGACACTGGTCCACAAGAGACCTCCCAGCTCCACATAATATCAAATGGCGAAAATTTCCCAGAAATCTCCACCTCAACACCAGCACCCAGCTTCACTCAATGGCCAGCAAGCTACAGTGCTGGACACCCTATGCCAAACAACTAGCAAGACAGGAACACAACCCCACCCAGCAGAGAAGCTGCCTAAGATCATAATAAGTCCACAGAAACCCCAAAACACACCACCAGACGTGGACCTGCCCACCAGAAAGACAAAATCCAGCCTCATCCACCAGAACACAGGCATTAGTCCCCTCCACCAGGAAGTCTACACAACCTGCTGAACCAACCTTAGCCACTGGGGACAGATACCAAAAACAACGGGAACTACGAACTTGCAGCCTGCAAAAAGGAGACCCCAAACACAGTAAGATAAGCAAAATGAGAAGACAGAAAAACACAGCAGATGAAGGACCAAGATAAAAACCCACCAGACTAACAAATGAAGAGGAAATAGGCAGTCTACCTGAAAAAGAATTCAGAATAATGATAGTAAAGATGATCCAAAATCTTGGAAATAGAATAGAGAAAATGCAAGAAACATTTAACAAGGACCTAGAAGAAATAAAGAGGAAACAAGCAATGATGAACAACACAATAAATGAAATTAAAAATACTCTAGATGGGATCAATAGCAGAATAACTGAGGCAGAAGAACGGATAAGTGACCTGGAAGATAAAATAGTGGAAATAACTACTGCAGAGCAGAATAAAGAAAAAAGAATGAAAACAACTGATGACAGTCTCAGAGACCTCTGGGACAACATTAAATGCACCAACATTCGAATTATACGGGTTCCAGAAGAAGAGAAAAAGAAAGGGACTGAGAAAATATTTGAAGAGATTATAGTTGAAAACTTCCCTAATATGGGAAAGGAAACAGTTAATCAAGTACAGGAAGCACAGAGAGTCCCATACAGGATAAATCCAAGGAGGAATATGCCAAGACACATATTAATCAAACTGTCAAAAATTAAATACAAAGAAAACATATTAAAAGCAGCAAGGGAAAAACAACAAATAACACACAAGGGAATCCCCATAAGGTTAACAGCTGATCTCTCAGCAGAAACCCTACAAGCCAGAAGGGAGTGGCAGCACATACTGAAAGTGATGAAGGAGAAAAACCTGCAACCAAGATTACTCTACCCAGCAAGGATCTCATTCAGATTTGATGGAGAAATTAAAACCTTTACAGACAAGCAAAAGCTGAGAGAGTTCAGCACCACCAAACCAGCTTTACAACAAATGCTAAAGGAACTTCTCTAGGCAAGAAACACAAAAGAAGGAAAAGACCTACAATAACGAACCCAAAACAATTAAGAAAATGGGAATAGGAACATACATATCGATAATTACCTTAAATGTAAATGAACTAAATGCTCCCATCAAAAGACACAGATTGGCTGAATGGATACAAAAATAAGACCCATATATATGCTGTCTACAAGAGACCCACTTCAGACCTAGAGACATATACAGACTGAAAGTGAGGGGATGGAAAAAAGTACTCCATGCAAATAGAAACCAAAAGAAAGCTGGAGTAGCAATTCTCATATCAGACAAAATAGACTTTAAAATAAAGACTATTAGAAGAGACAAAGAAGGACACTACATAATGATCAACGGATCGATCCAAAAGAAGTTATAACAATTGTAAATATTTATGCACCCAACATAGGAGACCCTGAACATAAGGCAAATACTAACAGCCATAAAAGGGGAAATCTACAGTAACACATTCATAGTAGGGGACTTTAACACCCCACTTTCACCAATGGACAGATCATCCAAACTGAAAATAAATAAGGAAACACAAGCTTTAAATGATACATTAAGCAAAATGGACTTAATTGATATTTATAGGACATTCCATGCAAAAACAACAGAATACACATTTTTCTCAAGTGCCCATGGAACATTCTCCAGGATAGATCATATCTTGGGTAACAAATCAAGCCTTGGTAAATTTTAACAAAATTTTAATTGTATCAAGTATCTTTTCCCACCACAACGCTATGAGACTACATATCAATTACAGGAAAAGATATGTAAAAAATACAAACACATGGAGGCTAAACAATACACTACTTAATAACAAAGTGATCACTGAAGAAATCAAAGAGGAAATCAAAAAATACCTAGAAACAAATGACAATGGAGACAGGACCCAAAACCTATGGGATGCAGCAAAAGCAGTTCAAGGGAGAAGTTTATAGCAATACAACCCTCCCTTAAGAAACAGAAAACATATCGAATAAACAACCTAACCTTGCACCTAAAGCAATTAGAGAAGGAAGAATAAAAAAACCCCAAAGTTAGCAGAAGGAAAGAAATCATAAAAAACAGATCAGAAATAAATGAAAAAGAAATGAAGGAAATGATAGCAAAGATCAATAAAAGTAAAAGCTGGTTCTTTGAGAAGATAAACAAAATTGATAAACCATTAGCCAGACTCATCAAGAAAAAAGGGAGAAGACTCAAATCAATAGAATTAGAAATGAAATAGGAGAAGTAACAACTGACACTGCAGAAATACAAAAGATCATGAGAGATTACTACAAGAAACTCTATGCCAATAAAATGGACAACCTGGAAGAAATGGACAAATTCTTAGAAATGCACAACCTGCCAAGACTGAATCAGGAAGAAATAGAAAATATGAACAGACCAATCACAAGCACTGAAATTGAAACTGTGTTTAAAAATCTTCCAACAAACAAAAGCCTATGACCAGATGGCTTCACAGGCGAATTCTATGAAACATTTAGAGAAGAGCTAATACCTATCCTTCTCAAACTCTTCCAAAATATAGCAGAGGGAGGAACACTCCCAAACGCATTCTACGAGGCCACCATCACCTTGATACCAAAACCAGAAAAGGATGTTACAAAGAAAGAAAACTACAGGCCAATATCACTGATGCACATAGATGCAAAAATTCTCAACAAAATACTAGCAAACACAATCCAACAGCACATTAAAAGAATCATACACCATGATAAAGTGGGGTTTATTCCAGGAATGCAAGGATTTTTCAATATGCAAATCAATCAATTTGATAAACCATATTAATAAATTGAAGGAGAAAAACCATATGATCATCTCAATAGATGCAGAGAAAGCTTTCGACAAAATTCAACACCCATTTATGATAAAAACCCTGCAGAAAGTAGGCATAGAGGGAATTTTCCTCAACATAATAAAGGCCATATATGACAAACCCATAGCCAACATTGTCCTCAATGGTGAACAACTGAAGGCATTTCCAATAAGACCAGGAACAAGACAAGGTTGCCCACTCTCACCACTCTTATTCAACATAGTTTTGGAAGTTTTAGCCACAGCAATCAGAGAAGAAAAGAAATAAAAGGAATCCAAATCAGAATAGAAGAAGTAAAGCTGTCACTGTTTGCAGATGACATGATACTATACATAGAGAATCCTAAAGATGCTACCAGAAAACTACTAGAGCTAATTAATCAATCTGGTAAAGTAGCAGGATACAAAATTAATGCACAGAAATCTCTGGCATTCCTATACACTAAGGATGAAAAATCCGACAGTGAAATCAAGAAAACACTCCCATTCACCACTGCAACAAAAAGAATAAAATATCTAGAAATAAACCTACCTAAGGAGACAAAAGACCTGTATGCAGCAAATTATAAGACACTGATGAAAGAAATTAAAGATGATACAAATAGATGGAGAGATTATACCATGTTCTTGGATTAGAAGAATCAACATTGTGAAAATGACTCTACTACCCAAAGCAATCTACAGATTCAATGCAATCCCTATCAAACTACCACTGGCGTTTTTCACAGAACTAGAACAAAAAATTTCACAATTTGTGTGGAAACACAAAAGACCTCGAAAAGCCAAAGCAATCTTGAGAACAACAAATGGAGCTGGAGGAATCAGGCTCCCTGACTTCAGACTATACTACAAAGCTACAGTAAGCAAGACAGTATGGGACTGGCACAAAAACAGAAATATAGATCAATGGAACAGGATAGAAAGCCCAGAGATAAACCCACGCACATATGGTCACCTTATCTTTGATAAAGGAGGCAGGAATATACAGTGGAGAAAGGACAGCCTCTTCAATACGTGGTGCTGGGAAAACTGGACAGGTACATGTCAAAGTATGAGATTAGATCACTCCCTAACACCATACACAAAAATAAGCTCAAAATGGATTAAAGACCTAAATGCAAGGCCAGAAACTTTCAAACTCTTAGAGGAAAACATAGGCAGAACACTCTATGACATAAATCACAGCAAGATCCTTTTTGACCCACCTCCTAGAGTAATGGAAATAAAAACAAAAATAAACATATGGGACCTGATGAAACTTAAAAGCTTTTGCACAGCAAAGGAAACCATAAACAAGACCAAAAGGCAACCCTCAGAATGGGAGAAAATATTTGCAAATGAAGCAAATGACAAAGGATTAATCTCCAAAATTTATAAGCAGCTCATGCAGCTCAATAACAAAAAAACAAACAACCGAATCCAAAAATGGGCAGAAGACCTAAATAGACATTTCTCCAAAGAAGATATACAGACTGCCAACAAACACATGAAAGAATGCTCAACATCATTAATCATTAGAGAAATGCAAGTCAAAACTACAATGAGTTATCATCTCACACCAGTCAGAATGGCCATCATGAAAATATCTGGAAACAATAAATGCTGGAGAGGGTGTGGAGAAAAGGGAACACTCTTGCACTGCTGGTGGGAATGTGAATTGGTACAGCCACTGTGGAGAACACTATGGAGGTTCCTTAAAAAACTACAAATAGAACTACCATATGACCCAGCAATCCCACTAGTGGGCATATACCCTGAAAAAAACATAATTCAAAAAGAGTCATGTACCAAAATGTTCATTGCAGCTCTATCTACAATAGCCCAGAGATGGCAACAACCTAAGTGCCCATCTTTGGATGAATGGATAAAGAAGATGTGGCACATATATACAATGGGATATTACTCAGCCATAAAAAGAAACGAAATTGAGCTATTTGTAATGAGGTGGATAGACCTAGAATCTGTCATACAGAGTGAAGTAAGTCAGAAAGAGAAAGACAAATACCGTATGCTAACACATATATATGGAATTTAAGAAAAAATATATCATGAAGAACCTAGGGGTAAAACAGGAAAAAAGTCACAGACCTACTAGAGAACGGACTTGAGGATATGGGGAGGGGGAAGGGTGAGCTGTGACAAAGCAAGAGAGAGGCATGGACATATATACACTACGAAACGTAAGGTAGATAGCTAGTGGGAAGCAGGGAGATCAGCTCGGTGCTTTGTAACCGCCTGGAGGGGTGGGATAGGGAGGGTGGGAGGGAGGGATACGCAAGAGGGAAGAGATAATGGGAACATATGTATATGTATAACTTTGTATATATGTATATGATTCACTTTGTTATAAAGCAGAAACTAACACACCATTGTAAAGCAATTATACTCTAATACAGATGTAAAAAAAAAATAATAATCAGTGTGAACTGTACTTTTCCTTTGTACATGATTACCTTTTTCCAGAATGACAAGGGGTTGTCTATAGAGGCAACTAATAATTAAAGCTGATGTTCAGGGACTTAGATATCATCTATCTCTCTAATTCTTTCCAAATCAGGCACATGACAAACTCGTGTAACAGGCTTGCAGGAAATATTTGTTTAATAAATAAATAAATTGTAGGACCTACAAATTGATTATGTCTCTGGGATAATGTCTTGAATAACATTTGAGAAATTCTGGAAACAAGTGCATTTAAGAGGTGTCTGGTTTCACTTTTATCTCTCATAAAAATGTCATTCAGTTCACAAGTTATCTTGTATATGAAAATATATATCTACCAAAGAAAGTAATGAAAGGTCTCTGTTCTTTGTTCTATACTTTTATAATCATGAGGAAAGTGATGAGAGTAAAAGATATATATATATATATATATATCTCTTAATTTTATAGGACTGTGATATAGATTACTTAACTGTAATTTAAAAGCTTACTTTGATTTTGTTAATGCTTAAAGTTGAATAAAACAGCTATTTAGAGAGGCATTTCTCCTAAATCAAGAAACTAACCAACAATATAAAACAAAACATGTGATAATGAATATTTTCAGTAAGATAAGAGGATGTACTTTTTGTCACATAAGCTGAATCTAGGAGAGGACTATGACCTTTGTTCCTAATAAAACAAGGGAGCACAACATATTTATTATGAACTAAATAATTCAAAATACCTATATTAATCAGTGGTCTCTAGAGAAACAGAACCAGTAGGAGATGATAGAAAGATAGATGATAGGTATATATAGATATATATAAACATATAGAAATAGACTTATGAGAGATTGGCTCAAGAATTATGGAGGCTGCAAAGCCCCATGATCTGCTGTCTGCAATCTGAAGGCCCTGAAAGCCAGAGGTGGAGTTCCAGTCCAAACCTGGAGGCCTGAGAACCAGGGGAACCAATGATATAAGTTCCAAACTGATTCTGAAGACCCAAAAATCAGGAGGGCCAATATCCAAATTCAGGAGAAGATGAATGTCCCAGCTCAAGCAGAGAGCAAATTTGGCCTTCCTCCAGCTTTTCATTCTATTCAGACCTCCAATGGATTGGATGATACCCACCTGAACTGGTGAGCACAATCTTCTTTACTGTCTACTGATCCAAATGCTAATCTATTCCAGAAACACCCTCACAGACACATGCAGAAATAATGCTTTACCAGCTATCTGGGCATCCCTTAGCCCAGTCAAGGCAACATATAAAATTAACCATCACAATACTTTAGAATAAATATTCAATATTCTTTGAGCAAAGGTCAGTGTTCAAGGTTTGACTTGAGATGGTGCCTTAAAAATGCACAGATGATAAAATATAATAGATGTCATACATGAAGTTATTCTTATACTAGATAATTCTAGAATAATTTATAAAGCTAAAAGATTATCAAATAGTTAATATAGTTGAGTCCTGGTTTACAAAATTAAATGCAATTAAAGATGCAGTCATATGTTATAAAACATTATAAAATATCAAGTTTAAAAATTCTTAGTAATAATATAAAAATACATTGTATTTCAACATTACTGAAACGTTAGCAACATGGTAGGCTATTATGAAAATTATTGTGAGCCAAAGAATGGGAATAGAACTAGACAAAAATAGAAGAACATCATCAAAGGCAAAGTAAATTATAACTAAAAAATTAAGTGCAAATTAGGAGCTGGCAATCTAAGGTCCATGTGCCAAATATGCCTTTTGGGCGTATTTGCAAACACATGTATTGTCAACTGTGTTTCTGTCTGCCTTGTTTTAAAGAACCTGCAAAATATCCATTATCTGTTCTTAGCTTGCTGCTCTGAAGAGTGTGTGTGGTCATTATCAACACTCCAGTTGACTCATACTCTGACAAAATGACAGACAAGTTGGCACAAAGCTTTTAAAAAGTTACAACTTCTCTGAATTAACCTACTGTGGCCTAATTGACTCATTTTTTTAAAGAAAAAACTGAACAACAGCAATAACGAAGAATGAAAATCTAATGAAGCACAGCTTGGAGATACTCTAATAAACATGTGGTAGAATACGTTTTTCTTAAAAAGAAAACTCTAGGAATTTTATAATCCTAAATTGATCAACAGAGGCCTTTTATCTGATAACACAATTTCCTCAGATTGTAAGGCAGCAGGAGTCTAAGGAAATGTACCCATAAAATTAGAGTCCAACAGCCTCAATTTGTACTCAGTTTGAAAGTGTTTATAAATTTTTATTAAGATTCCTTCATTAGCCTTTAATACTCAACATTCTACTTATTGTGGACATATTATTACAAGAGGTCCTAGCCTAGATGACAGCACAATCTAATTAGAATGTGTCACATTTGGTGTCACTTTTTCTACCTGAAGCTCGTCATGCCTCTGTGAACAGACACGGGCTTAACCCTGAGGAGAATTTGAAAATTCATCACAGGCGAGTCACAGAAGTGTGACCAAGTTTAGGGTGAAAAAATAATTATCAGATATAGCACTCTCAAATTCTTTGGCTTTAGAGATAAGAAAATCTTGTTTAGCCAAAATGCCTGGGGAGCAGGACAATCTGATTAAATTGATTTTCTACCTAAATTATGGTAAACTCATAAAATTTTTAAAATTCATTATAAAAAAAGACAGTCAGAGTTATTAATAAGAATCATGTTTGACATAATAGAGGAAGAGGTGGTAGTGACAGTTAAATATTTATGACTCTCAACCATTTGGAGGCACAAACACATACACACACACTACATCTCTATAGATATGAACATAGAGATAGAGGAATAATGTACAATTACAAAGTATTATTCCATATGACATTAGATATAAATAAATTGACTTAAGGAAATATATCAGTGCTTCCATAATCCAAAAAGCACCACATACTCAGGTAACAAGAAGGCAGGATGGTTGGCCACTGGAGGTGGTCCTAGATATATATTTCAATACATGCTAAAACCTTTCTAAATGCGGTTAGAGTTATTCCTGGATTAGATGGAGAGTATACCAAATAAAACTGCTTTCTTGGTGGATGAGGATCCAATAAGTAAAGCATCATATGAATTATTTTTAAAAGATCAGTAATTACTGAAGAAGATATAAGTTGGCAAAGAAAAATCTTCCAAAAACAAGTATCAAGGGAAACTCCTGATTTCCCACATATGTAAAACATATCCTAGAGATCAGAATAAGTCAATTCTCTCTTTGCTTCTCCTTGCCCGATGAAGTTTTGGCAGAACACTTTTTCAAGTTCATAGATTTCAAAAAATCTCCAATCTCACAAACTAAACACCATCTGTAATTTTTTGTAACTGATGATATGGAATATTTTAAGTCTTCATTTTCTTTTATTCCTTTCATTACTATTGATTTGTGTGTGTGTGTGTGGTGAGAACATTTAAGATCTACCTTCTTAGCAACTTTGAAGTATATAATACAGTATTGGTGACAATAATCACAGTGCTCTGCATTAGATCTCCAGAAACTACTCATCTTATAACTGCAAGTTTGTGCCCTCTGACCAATGTTTCCCCAGTTCCCTCACTTCCCCAGACCCTGGTAACCACCATTCTACTCTCTGTCTACAAGTACAGCTTTTTTAGATTCCACATATAAGGGATATCATGAAGTATTTGTCTTTGTCTGAATTATCTCACTTAGCATAGGCCTTCAATGTTCATCTCTGTTGTCACAAGTGGCAGGATTTCCTTCTTTCTCATAGCTGAATAATATTCTATTGTATATATAAACACCACATCTTCTTTATCCATTCATCCATTGACAACACAGGTTGTTTCCATATTTTGGCTATTGTAATGTTACAAAGAACATGATATGCAGATGTCTCTTCAATACCTTCTTGTCATTCTCTTTGGATATGTACCCAGAAGTGGGATTGCTAGATGATATGGTAGTCTTTTTTTTTTTTTTCGCGGTACGCGGGGCTCTCACTGTTGTGGCCTCTCCCGTTGTGGAGCACAGGCTCCGGACGCGCAGGCTCAGCAGCCATGGATCACGGGCCCAGCCACTCCGCAGCATGTGGGATCTTCCCAGACCGGGGTACGAACCCGTGTCCCCTGCATCGGCAGGCGGACTCTCAACAACTGCGCCACCAGGGAAGCCCGGTAGTCTTATTTTTTATTTTTTGAGGAACTCCATAATGTTATCAATAGTGGCTGTGCTAATTTACATTTCTACAAACAGTGCACAAGGGTTCGCTTTTCTCCACATCGTCTCCAACACTTATAGCTTGACTTCTTGATGACAGCCATTCTAACAGGTGTGAAGTGATATCTCATAATTGTTTTGATTTGCATTTCCCTAATGATCAGAGATACTGAGCATCTTTTCCTATACCTGTTGGTCATTGGATATCTTCTTTGGAATAAATATCAATTCAGTTCCTCTGCACATTTTTTAATTTGTATTATTTGCTTACTTGTTTTTGAGTTGTATGATTTCTTTATGTATTTTAGGTATTAACCTTTTATCAGAAATATGATTTGAAAATATGTTCTCCCATTTGTAAGTTACCTTACCATTTTGTTGATTGTTTCTTTTGCTGTGCAGAAGCATTTTAGTTTTATGTAATCCCACTTATTTGCTTTTGTTGCTTGTGCTTTTGATGTCATATCCAAAAACCATTCCCAAGACCAATGACAGGGAGCTTTTTCTCTATGTTTTCTTCTAGGAGTTTTATGCTTACAAGTCTTATGTTTAGGTCTTTAATCCATTTTGAGTTAATTTTTGTGAGTGGTATAAGATAGGGGTCTAATTTCATTTTCCTGCCCGTGGTTATCAAGTTTTCACAACACCATTTATCGAAGAGGCTATCATTTCCCTATTGAGTATTCCTGGCTCCCTTGTCAAATATTAGTTGACCTTATAAGAGGTGTTTACTTCTGGGCTCGCCATTCTGTTCTATTGGTCTATGTGTCCATTTTTATGTCAGTACCATAATTTTTTGATTACTATAGCTGTGTAGTATAACTTGAAATCAGAAAATGAGATGCCTAAAGTTTTGTTCATCTCTTTCAGAATTACTTTGGCTATTTGGGGTCTTTTGTGGCTCAGTACAAATTTTAGAATTGTTTTTACTATCTATGGAAAATACCATTGAAATTCTGATAGGAACTGCACTGAATCTATAGATGACTTTGGGTAGTATGGGCATTTTAACAAAATTACATTTTCCAATTTTTGAACATGGGATATTTTTACATTTGTTTCTGTCCTCTTCAATTTCTTTCATCAAAGTCCTGTTTTCATTGTACAGATCTTTCACTTTCTTGGTTAAATTCACTTCCAAGTATTTTATTGTTTTTGATGCTTTTGTGAATGGGATTGTTTTCTTTATTTCTTTTCAGATATTTTGTTATTACTATATAGAAACATAACTGATTTCTGTATGTTGGTTTTATATCCTGTAAATTTACTAAATTTGTTGATTAGTTTCAACAGGTTCTTTGTTGAGTCTATAGGATATTTTATATATAAGATTATACTATCTACAAATAAAGACAATTTTATTTCTTCTTTTCTCATTTGAATGCCTTTTATTTCTTTTTCTTACCTGACTACTCTAGTTAGGACTTTCAATACTATATTGAATAAGAGTCGTAAGAGTGGGCATACTTCTCTTGTTCCTGATTTTAGAAGAAAGGTGTTCATCCTTTCACCTTTGATTACAATGTTAGAGGTAGGTTTGCAGTATATGGCCTTAATTATGTTGAGGTATACCCCTTCAATACCCAGTTTGTTCAAGTATTTCATCATGAAAAAATGTTGAATTTTGTTAGATGCTTTTTCTGTATCTTTTGAGATGATCATATGATCTTCATCTTTCAGTCTATGAAGTGGTATATCACATTTATCTATTTGTGTATGTTGAACAATCCTTGCATCCCAGGGATAAATCCCACTTGATCATGGTGGATGATTATTTTAATGTATTGTTGAATTGGGTTTGCTGATATTTTCTTGAGTATTTTTGCATCTATATTTATCAAGGATATTGGCCTGTAGTATCTTTTTCTGGCTTTGGTATCAGGGTAATGCTGCACTCGTTAAATGAGTTTGAGAGTGTTGCCTCCTCTTCAGTTTTTTGGAAGAGCTTGAGAAGGACTGCCATTAATTCTTTTTTAAGTGCCTGGTATGATTCACCAATAAAACAATCTGGTCCTGGGTTTTTCTCTGTTAGGAGGTTTTTGATTTATCAGATAAATTGCAGATCTTCAAGTCTTTGGGTTCAGTTACTGGAGGATTACTGTGATCTTTTGGTAATGTAATGTTTCCTTGATTCTTCATGTTCCCTGGAGTTTGCACTGATGTTTTCATGTTTAAAGTAGCAGTCACCTCCTCCAATCTATACTAGCTGCCTCAAGTGAAAGATACTTTTTATTGTTCCTGGTTATATCTGAGGCCTTCTCTGACCTTGTATGAATACACCTGCTCCATGCTTCTTGCTCCGTCTTATGGCAGAGTTCTCAAGCTTGTATGTCTTGATCTTACAGCTTACCAGGATGGCTGATGGTTATCTCTCTCGTTTCCCCAAAGGTGATGCTATGGCTCCAGTTTGTGGTTTCTCCCTTGCCCACAGACACTGCCCTGTTTTCTGCACTTACTCTCTGTGTACTGGACCTCTCTTCTGCCACTGGCCATAGTGTAGCTTTGGCACTGGGACATTGGGGGTGCCCATGGACCCATTCAGTGGTTCCTCAGGTGAGATTTTCCCAGTGGCTCATGGGCAGACCTCCTGCTAGAGTCCAGAACCATATCTGTTTTATGACCTCTGATATTGTTAACTGCCTCTTTCTCAATCTCCCCACTCCCTCCAGTCACGGAAGTTCTGCCTCAATACTCTGGGTACTGTGGGAGAGAAAAGTGTTTCTCCATTAGCATCCTACACAACTGGGAAAGCGGGGTATTCATTCAATGTTTCCCTTATCCCCCATGGGACAGATCACCACAGGCTACTTCAGCCCCGTGCTGTGCCACCTTAGTGGAGGAGCAATGCTGGCAAAGTTCCTCTTACCCTCTCCAACACAACCAAACTCATATTTCTGTTGTTCCTGTTGTTCAACAGAGTGCTAGAATCTCTCCTCAGGAAAACTGGACTTCTACAAGGGCTCTTTTATCTGTTGGTGTTTGTCCAAAATAGAGCCCTCCAGGTGCTTCCCAACCACAGTGGAAAGGAACTAAAGTTTGTTCACAGGCTCCTGCCAGTTCCACTGCCTGTATTGAGGTCTGTCTGCCTATTACCTGATGCACAGATGGAAAAGACTCCTCCTACGTGCTGTGGCATATGGTGCTGGATCCCACAAATCTCACAGAGACACTTTTGTTCACGGGTGAATGCCAAAGTTTAGTTGTTAAAAAGAGGACAAAAGGAGGGATGTCTTATGTAGCCATTATGCTGATGCCCAAGTCTTCATTTTCTTGATGCTTCCTGTCGAAGATGGGATAATGGCTTCTTATCCATCACAAATTCATGTATTTGACTGTATGTATATATATATATATATATTTGATGGCTGGCTTCCATTAGTTTTCTTTCCAGTAAAGAAAAAAAGTGCTCCTGTTGACACTTCCATCATTCAAGATAAACTACCATCTATAGGCTGCCTAGACTTTGTTTCAGAGAATAAGTTGACATGAGTAAAGATACCACTAAAGATAGACTACACTGCCAAAGACAGAATAATATTAATTGGGTTTATGTATGATATGGGTGTTAATGCTGTTGCTCTGAAGAATGGGTATGAAGTGTTTCTCTAGAAAGCGTGCTTGATCACAAAACTCCTGTTGTAGAAACAGATATATAAGGAACCACCTTTGTTTCTAACCTTCTAAAGTCATCTTGTAAATTCTGAACCCCAAAAAAATTAATATAGACTTTGCACTTGTGAACAGTATACCTTGTAACATAGGTTACAAAATATATTTGACTTGGCAATGAACTACATTTTCAGAAATGATAGTTATTACCATAATGTTTCCATGGCATATGTTGACTTTGCACTAACAGCCATAAATCAGTAATTTAAAATTTAAAGGCCATCTACTACTGTATTTTTAATTGTGATCCTCACACATGACCTTCATTTTTATCATAGTAATTTCTTAATTTTACACATCAAAAGTCTACAAAAAGTGTATGGGTTTCTATGTTGTCCAATCTGGTTCCTTTAGAAAGTTAACTAAGTTACTAGTACCTTATCTTATACTCCCTATGTCTGAAAGTCTCAGCCCAAAGAACAGAGAAGCCAAGATTTTAGAAACTGAATTCAATTAGAAAAATTCTTATACATTCCTTAATAACAATAAAATATATTTACCTCAATAAAAGTAAATAATGCACTTTTCTAATATTTAATTATTTTTAAGGGCTGCTAAAGATCATTGTCCCAATTTTTTTAGTTTTTTTTTTTTGGTTGACTTGCCTAAGTAATTAATTCTTCAGTGGTTCATGATGATTTATAATGTTCCTTACCTTTGTGTCAACCACAAGAACATCATTTTTAAAATAAATTTCTTCACATAATTGACTATTTCAGTTTTAAAATCAGTGTAAAGGTATACAGGTTTTTCTTGTACTAACCTATCTGCTCATGATTCACCTTCTATACTCAGTATGAAAACTGGGTGAAAATTGACAATTCATGACTGGAATTGTCTCTAAGTAGAAGTAGACGGCTTTGCCAAGGAATAAAGCAAAATAGCAAAATGAAGAAGCAGGGAGAGATTTATTTTCTCCTGGAAATGTGCCTGTCTGATGCAGGTACATCATTTATGCTCTACTTTTTTTTCTAAAGAAGACAAATAATATCCATTCCCTTATGAAAACCTCTCATTCCAAAAAAAATTGCTACTTTCTCTAATGCCTTAAGTCTCAAAGTGGATTCCAGTTGTTTGTGTCATCCTGGGATATGAAATCAAATACTAAAAAGAGTGGACTAGGGCTCTCCTGGTGGCGCAGTGGTTGAGAGTCCGCCTGCCGATGCAGGGGACACGGGTTCGTGCCCCGGTCAGGGAGGATCCCACATGCCGCGGAGCGGCTGGTCCCGTGAGCCATGGCCGCTGGGCCTGCGCGTCCGGAGCCTGTGCTCCACAATGGGAGAGGCCACAGCAGTGAGAGCCCCGCGTACCGCAAAAAAAAAAAAAAAAAAAAAAAAAAAAAAAAAGTGGACTAATCCAAATTATTAAACTTTAATTCCTTCAAAGTCGAATGATCAGGTTCTGGGATCAAGAGTAGAATGTACTTCAGTCTATCCGAACCATAGAAAATAATACATGTTGGGTAATGTTGGTACATATAAATAATAATTTTACAATATCAAGTTGATTTCTAGTTGAGGAACCTGGAAGCCAATTCTGCAGCTCTCAGAAATTGGTGGAGTTTTCCAGTGTTTGCATATTCACTATAGGCTATAATTCTTTGTAAATACCGTAACAGAAGAAATGCAAAGAGAAAAAGATGTGAATGTTGATGTGGAATACTCTAATATGAAACTGGAAACAAATCTAAAATCTTAATTACTGAAAGCAATGCATTAATGGCAAAACAAAATTCAGGGAGAGCAGAAAAAATATTTTTATCTTTATAAAAAGAAACTGAACATATACAGAGCAACATGTTACCTAATGCCCAACCTGCAGAGGATTTTGTATGCCTGCTACAATTCAGTTGATGTGAACCAAAAAAATGAAAGAAATTTCTCTACATGTAGAATATCTGTCATGAAACAAATATCAGATAAGGTAAGTAATGCTTTGGGTATTCTAAAATCCCATTTTAAATATAATAACTTTAAAATATTAAGTGCATGTGATATTATCTTTCATCTTAAAATGATTTTTATTTTGTCTTAATACTTCATTTTGATGTTTCCTTTATTAAATGTCTAAATCAGGGGATAGTTTTATATGTTAATGAAATGTATAATCTTGTCACTACATATCAGCTCATACTATTATCATATAAGTATATTATTACATCAGTTTGTTTTGCAGAAAACCTCTGAAACTTTTAGTATTGCCCTTTCAGAAAAATGATGCACTGTTTATTGCTATTCTTTATTTGAACATGTTTAAATAATAATGAATCAGCATAATTGGCAACATTTTTTCCTTAGTGATCCATATAATATATCTTACAGTCAATGGCATCTTAGATTCAATGAAATAAGAAGAGTGATAATACATAACTTTTATTGAGCTTTCCCTACTGCCACACACAAAATTTTGCATGTGTTAATTTCATTTAATCATTACAAAACTCTTAAGGTAGAACCTAATACTATTGCTATTTTATGCATTTGCAAATCAAGGTACAGTGGGTATATAATAATTACCCTAGATCAAACAGTAATGAAGCTTTGAACCCAGTATAACTATAGAGGCAGTCAACTTAAACACCTCATCACATTGTAACACTCAAGATATGCTATTTACTTGGAAGTAATCTTCTTCTTTAGGGGAAAATGAATAGCCTTAGATCTGAAACTAAAGTAGAAAATACTGTTCCTCCTAGAAAATCTCATCATTATCTCTCAACAATTTAATGGCATCCTGTCAAAGATACAGTTTTCAAAAGAGATTTTAAAGTTCTGTTGTGAAATACTTCAAAGTTATTGCTAAATAAGAAATATTGACCCAACTTGTAGCAGTCCTTTAAGAACTACACTTTTACGTATGAATGTGGGTTAAAAAGAGCTACATTCTGTAGAGCTAGAGAAGGAAGCAAACAAATTAACCAACATTGCATCCAATTTTTTATGGGAAATTAGGTTTTGGTTCTCACTGGCCATACAATGTAGTGTTTACAGCCTTTAATTAAACTTAAACAGAACTTAAAACAGCAACAATTTCAATATTTAGGTGTAAACTGGTTCTGGACAACATTCCCCCCCAAAAATGAATTCTGCATATACATGTGGGATAATAATATCTTACACAGCATGCAGAGAATCTAAAAGGAATAGAAAAATTATATAGAAATAATGTGGAGAGTGCACAGTACAGGCAAGAAGTAAAGTGAAATTTGTATCTCTGAATCTCATTTATCAATAATGACCTCTTAAAATTTAGAAACATTTTCTGCAATGTATTATCATTTATGATTCATAAAAAACATTCTTAATCATGAAATATTACCTAACATATTCTGCCTGAATACCTATTTCTTTTGTCAGAATTAATTGAAAATTCTGTTTTTGCCAGTTTGTACATCTGTCCCATAATATAACTAAAATGTTTTTGTGGTTCTGCAAGGTTGTTCCTAAGAACTCTTAGGATGGAGTAATTGAAAACATTTGCCTTGTAAAACATATTATCTAGGTTTTTTCATCTATTAGATACTAAAGTGATGAGGTTTGAGCAGACCAATTCATCCCAGGTAGAGCATTGCTCTCAGTGCTTATGTAATTACAACTTCATTCATGCCTAAATGTAAAGACAACGGAAACATCAGCTAGGATTACATGGCTGTGATACCAGTTAGTTTTTTTCTACTGAATAGGTTGTATGCCTTAGTAACCCCACATCTTATGTTAACATGGCATATCAGTGGTGAAAAACATATCAGCATCCATACCAGTCAACCTGTATAAGAAGGGATCATGTTTTACATCTACACCTCAAGTGAGTACAGTTAGTTTGGAAAAGAATCATCCTTTAGAGCTATCAATACAGAACTTTTCAGTGAATAAATGGAATGGTATTATCAGACTTAGGAGTATTTATAGATAGTATAAAGTTTGATTCAGTTTATCTCAAAAAATATAATTCATAAACCACATAATATTTGCCAGGGACTGTGCTAGATGATATACTGGAGTAGCAAAAAGCCACACTTCCTTCCCTCAGGAAAGCAATAACCAAGTGTGAGAGATAGACAAATATAGTCATTCAGGGTATCACCAAGTACAAGGTATACCCTGACATTTTCACTGATATCAAATGAGTTCTTCTTCTTGATATAATTTTGAAGAAGATAAAATATCAGAAGTAATTTTGAAGAGTCAAATAATTCTAATACAAACTTATTTGCTGACATTTGGGTAACTAAGCATATGAATCTGCCTATAATATAAGAGTAGGGAATAATTTTATGAGCAGCTAAATCCTATACAGCCAGGTATTAGAACACATATCTAGACTCACCATTAAATAAAAGTTTGTTTCTTACCTCTATAAAATATTCAATATGAAATGTCAGGTGTAAAAATATACAAACATCACACAAGAAAAATCAATTTCTTTTTCAGAAATAAGAGTTCTTCCTCAAAATTTACAATTTGATTTTTTTTTAATTTTTACATTTGCAAAGGTCACTAAGTCTCTGTCAAAACTTATATTTCATATATGTGTATATATATACATATATACGTATGTATATGCATATTAGACACACATACACACAGAAAGGAGATTATGTTTTCATGTAAATTCAAGGATCTTCAAACCAACCAAGAGTTATTAAAATTATATGTGTGTAACATAGCCTCACTAAGAGTTTCCTACTCAAGCTCTGGCTGAGAGTTTTCTTTCCTCTTTGCTTCCAGGAACATATTGGAAAACAAAGATTAAAGAGAATTCTGAAGTAAGTCATTTACTGAGAATTTAATTGTGAGTTTGCCAACCATGGTTTGATTTTTCATCGTCTTGTTCCAGGGTTATAAACCTTTCAATTCATTTATATTTATAAATAATTCCCACTACATTACGTGCATGGATTATTAGGAATGTCTCCCAACAGAATTTTGTCAACTTTCTGTACATAATTAATTAAAAGCCCTGGTTCACTTTTTATCAAACTTCCACAGTGGGTTAGAATATCTGAAATCTAAACTGAAAGTCTCTTTTAATCCAAATGACTACTCATTCCCTAGTTTGGAAGTCTCTTTATTTCATGGATTTGAAAAGGGAGATTAAAGCCATCGGAGAAATCACCTTGGGCAGAATGTGGTTTTGCTGATAACAGAATTATGTTTCACAGCAAAGGAAGCCAGACCCTGTATCTAATTAACAAACCAACTGTGATAAAAATGAGTCAAAGGAGAAAACTTCTGGCCTAAAACTATGATCCCACCTACAAAAGAATGGAGAGGGTATAACAGTTGACCTCTGTCCATACAATATTTACAATTCCCATTGTATTTCTAAGAGGAACTCAAATAAGCACAGCCTTCATATGCCCTGTAGCAGAGTAAAATCGCTAATACTACAACTTCACCTAACCCAGCTTCCTCGCAAAGGGACCTTTGAATCACCTAAGGAGATTTTAAAACCTACCATTGCCTGGGCTCTAGCACTCAGATTCTGTTTCAATTAGTCAAGATGGGAACAGAGAACAGTTTGTTTATGATATAATTATATGCATATATCATCAGGTGATATTACTATGCAAACAAGGTTGAAAATGCTGAAGCCCTAGTCTGTGAATTCTGAGGAATTTGGAGTCATGTAAAAATGTATGGATTGTGTTAATCTTCATAATATTCACTTTGTTTATCCTATCGTTTCCTCAGCATTACCTTAAATTTTGAAAGTGTGAATTTAGCATGAAGCAGTAGGTAATATACCAAAGATGCAGAAGGGTAAAATTGGCAATGATAATAAGTATATATTTAAAGTGGCACTTTACCAAGTAAAGCACTTGAAATTTAAAAGATGTTTCATATCCGTTGTCTTATACACCTGCTGTCGGTGATGGTATTGTTGTTTTTAGACTCAGGTGCCCAGATTTGAGTTAATCATATTCCTCTATCTATGGCACATTTACATGTTAGGCGCATGCAACATTTCTTCCATTTATTTAATCTTCTGTCTCTCTCCCATTTCCCCCACAACAGTAACAAAACAATCCAATTAGCAAATGGGCAAAAGACATGATGAGATATTTTACCAAAGAGATTACAGAGATGGAAAATAAGCTCATGAAACGATGTTCAACATCACTAGCCACTGTGCAAATACAAATTAAGATCACAATGAGTTATCACTATATGGGGGCACACCTCATTTTATTGCATTTCACTTTTTTGTGCTTCACAGATGTTGCATTTGTTTACAAATTGAAGAAAACTGTCGAGCAAGTTTATTGGCACCATTTTTCCAACAGCACTATTGTTTAACTAAAGTATGTACATTTTTTTCTAGACATAATGCTATTACATACTTAATAGACTATACTATAGTGTAAATGTTAAGTTTTATATAAGCTGAAAAACCAAAAAATTCATATGACTCGCCTTATGGTGATATTTGCTTTACTGCAGTGGTCTGGAACTGAACCTGAAATATTTCCATTACAGGTGTATAGATATGACTGTACTTATTAAAATGGACTGATGTTAATATGCTCTTTGGTGACCTGTGAGTCATTCAAAAAACCAAAGTCGAGTAATTTTTAAAACATTCTCTGTATTGCTGTAGCTTTATGGTAAGTCTTGAAATCATATAGTGTATTATCTCCAAAATTTTATTCTTCTTTTTCAAAATGGCTTTGATATTCTACATTATATACATTTCCAAGTGCATTTTAGAATTATCTATTATGCTTTAAAATGCCTGCAGGAAATTTTGTAGATCTATTTTGGGGGAATCTTAATATTGTCTTCCAATCCATAAACATGATACATCTATTTATATAGGTCTTTTTCGCAAAAAGACTTCATTGTTTAAACGCATAGATCTGGCTGAAATGTTATTAGATTTATGCTAAGGTATTTGATGTCATTTTTGATATTACTATATATATATATATATATATTTTTTTTGCGTTACACGGGCCTCTCACTGTTGTGGCCTCTCCCATTGCGGAGCACAGGCTCCGGACGTGCAGGCTCAGCGGCCATGGCTCACGGGCCTAGCTGCTCCATGAAATGTAGGATCTTCCCGGACCGCGGCACGAACCCGTGTCCCCTGCATCGGCAGGCGGACTCTCAACCACTGCGCCACCAGGAAAGCCCACTATATATTTTGAGATACTTAAAATTTTGTTTTCCAATTGTTCATTGCTAATATATAGAAAGTCAATTTTTATTGATATTGAATCTTGCAACTTGGCAAATTCAACGATTCTGATGATTTTGGAAATATAAGGTTTAGTAAGTAAACAATTATGTTATTTGGAAAAATTATAGTTTAAAATTTTTCTTTCTAAATTGATTGCCTTTTAATTTCCCCCTAACCTTATAGCACTTCCTAGGACCTTTAGAATAATGGTAAATGGAATTGGTGAGAGCTAAGCTTGTTCTCTACCTTAAGAGAAAAAAATGTTTAGTGTTTCTCCATTAGACTATGCATATGAATTACCTATAGTTTTGTTTTTTTTTTTTTTTAATGGCCTTTAGCATCTTGAGGAAATTTCCTTTAAATCCTATTTTGATTAGAGTTTTCAAAGAAAAGAGACATAAAATTTTGTCAAATGTTTTTGCTGTGTAATTGAAATATATAATTTTTCATTGTTATTCTGCTAATGTGGTGTTTTACATTGTTTGATTTCAATTCTTGAATCAAACTTGCATTCCTGTGATAAGCCTGACTTAGTCACGATGATTTATCTTTTTTTAATGTATTGCTGATTTACTAGCATTATGTTGAGAATTTTTACATCTGTATTCATGCCAAATTTTGATATACAAATCTCTTTTGTTGTAGCATTTTTTCAGGTTTTGGTATAAAATTAATATTGACCCATAAAATATGTTGGAAATTGTTCACTCCTATATTTCTCAAAGAGTGTGTGAAGTATTGATATTATGTCTTTATTAAATGTTTAGTACAATTCACTGATGAAGCCAACTGGGCCTGGAAATCTCTTTGTGAAAAAGTTTATGATTATGAATTATATTATTTAAATAAATAAGGGGCTCTTTGTATTTTCTTGTTTCTTCTATGTCAATGCTAGTAATGTATGTCTTACAAGGGTTTTGTACATTTTATATAAATCATCAAACATGTTAATATAGAGTTGTTTGCAATATTTTTGTATTACCTTTTAATTTCTATAGGATCTTCACTTATGTTCTCTCTTGTATTATTTTTATGATAATGTGTGGTTTCTCAGTTTTTTTCTTAATCTTTTTTTCAGATTTAGCAATTTATCAGTCTTTTTAAATAACTAATTTTGGCATTGTCAATTTTCTCTACTGTGTCATTTTTTTGTTTTCTTGATTTCTGCTCTTATTTTATAATTTCTTTTATTTACTTAGGTTTTAATTTGCTCTTCTTTTACTAACTTCTTGAACTGACAGTGGAGACCATTAACTGTATATCTTTACTCTTTTCTAATATAAATGTTCAAAGTTACATAATTTCTTCTAAGTATTGCTTTTACTGCATTTCACAAACTTTAATGCTATGTTTCCTTACCATTCATTTCAGTTCTGAACCTTCATTCTAGAGACTACAATATTTATCTTTAATTGATCACAGTCTACTTTCAATATTATTACACTATTTTTAAAAAAGGGTAAGAGAACTCTTATACTCTAATTCTATTTTCCCACTACTGCCCTTTAGAGACTTGTCTTAAAATTTGATTTTCTAGGGCTTCCCTGGTGACGCAGTGGTTGAGAGTCCGCCTGCCGATGCAGGGGACATGGGTTCGTGCCCCAGTCCAGGAGGATCCCACATGCCATGGAGCGGCTGGACCCGTGAGCCATGGCTGCTGAGCCTGTGTGCCCGGAGCCTGTGCTCCGCAGCAGGAGAGGCCACAACAGTGAGAGGCCCGCATACCACAAAAAAATAAATAAATAAAAATAAAAAATAATTTGATTTTCTATACACAAAAACACTATTAATACATTACACTTTTAAAGTTATGTATTTTTATTTCTGCTTTAATTAACTGACTCACCTAAAGATACACACACACAAACACACACATGATTTAACTACCTACCAAATGTGCACAATTTCTTGTATACTTTCCTCTGCAGCTCTTGTGACCTTGTATGATTTCCCTTCAACCTTAAGAAATTTTTTTTTTTTTTTAGAATTTCTTGTAGTTCAGGTACGCCAGGGATAAATTATCTTAGTTTTAGTATCCCACTCCAAAAATGAATTCTGTCAGCTTTATTTTATCCCAGAATAGTTTCATGTTATCCTTATTTTTGAAAGATATTTTGCTGAATATAGATTCTAGCTTGACAGTTCTCCCTCCCCTCCTCAGCATTTTAAAAATGCCATCCCATTGTTTACTGCCTTCCACTGTTTCTGGTGAGAAGCTAGCCATTATTAGTTAACATCATTTCCTTCTCTATAATATGTTTTATCTTCACTGGCTGCTCTTATAATTTATTACTTATCTTTACTTTTTTAGTAGTTGAACTACAAAACACCTGGGTGTGTTTTAATTGTAGGTTTTTGCAACTATCCTGTTTTCGGGGTTTGTTTTTCTTTTTAAATTTTTGAATTTTATTTTATTTATTTTTTTATACAGCAGGTTCGTATTAGTCATCCATTTTATACATATTAGTGTATATATGTCAATCCCAATCGCCCAATTCATCACACCACCATCCCCCCACCACTAATCCTCCTTAGTGTCCATACTTTTGTTCTCTACATCTGTGTCTCTATTTCTGCCCCACAAACCGGTTGATCCGTACCATTTTTCGAGGTTCCACATATATGCATTAATATAGGATATTTGTTTTACTCTTTCTGACTTACTTCACTCTGTATGACAGTCTCTACATCCATCCACGTCTCTATAAATGACCCAATTTTGTCTCTATAAATGACCCAATTTCGGCTGAGTGATATTACATTATATATATGTACCACATCTTCTTTATCCATTCGTCTGTTGATGGGCATTTAGGTTGCTTCCATGACCTGGCTATTGTAAATAGTGCTGCAATGAACACTGGGGTGCATGTGTCTTCTTGAATTATGGTTTCCTCTGGGTATATGCCCAGTAGTGGGATTGCTGGGTCATATGGTAATTCTATTTTTAGTTTTTTAAGGAACCTCCATACTGTTCTCCATAGTGGCTGTATGTATCAATTTACATTCCCACCAACAGTGCAAGAGGGTTCCCTTTTTTCCACACCCTCTCCAGCATTTGTTGTTTGTAGATTTTCTGATGATGCCCATTCTAACTGGTGTGAGGTGATACGTCATGGTAGTTTTGATTTGCATTTCTCTAATAATTAGTGATGTTGAGCAGCTTTTCATGTGCTTCTTGGCCATCTGTATGTCTTCTTTGGAGAAATATCTATTTAGGTCTTCTGCCCATTTTTTGACTGGGTTGTTTTTTTAATATTGAGCTGCATGAGATGCTTATATATTTTGGAGATTAATCCTTTGCTGATTTGCTTGCAAATATTTTCTCCCATTCTGAGGGTTGTCTTTTCGTCTTTTTTATGGTTTCCTTTGCTATGCAAAAGCTTTGAAATTTCATTAGGTCCCATTTGTTTAGTTTTGTTTTTATTTCCATTACTCTAGGAAGTGAATCAAAAACGACCTTGCTGTGATTTCTGTCAAAAAGTGTTCTTCCTATGTTTTCCTCTAAGAGTTTTATAGTGTCCAGTCTTACATTTAGGTCTCTAATAAATTTTCAGTTTACTTCTGGGTATGGTGTTAGGGAGTGTTCTAATTTCATTCTTTTACATGTAGCTGTCCAGTTTTCCCAGCACCACTTACTGAAGAGACTGTCTTTTCTCCATTGTATATCCTTGCCTCCTTCGTCATAGATTAGTTGAACACAGGTGTGCGGGTTTCTCTCTGGGCTTTCTATCCTGTTCCACTGATGTATATTTCCGTTTTTGTGCCAGCACCCTATTGTCTTGATTACTGTAGCTCTGTAGTATAGTCTGAAGTCAGGGAGTCTGGTTCCTGCAGCTCCGTTTTTTCCCTCAAGACTGATTTAGCTACTCGGGGTCTTTTGCATCTCCATAAAAATTTTAAGATTTTTCGTTCTAGTTCTGTAAAAAATGCAACTGGTAATTTGATAGGGATTGTATTGAATCTGTAGATTGCTTTGGGTCATATAGTCATTTTCACAATATTGATTATTCCAATGCAAGAACATGGTATATCTCTACATCTGCTTCTATCATCTTTAATTTGTTTTATCAGTGTCTTATAGTTTTCCATATACAAGTCTTTTGTCTCCCTAGGTAGGTTTATTCCTAGGTATTTTATTCTTTTCATTGCAAGGGTAAATGGGAGTGTTTCCTTAATTTCTCTTCCAGATATTTCATCATTAGTGTATAGGAATGCAAGAGATTTCTGTGCATTAATTTTGTATCCTGTAACTTTACTAAATTCATTGATTAGCTCTAGTACTTTTCTGGTGGCATCTTTAGGATTATCTGTGTATAGTATCATGTCATTTGTAAACAGTGACAGTTTTACTTCTTATTTTCTAATTTGAATTCCTTCTTTTTCTTTTTCTTCTCTGATTGCTGTGGCTAGGACTTCCAAAACTATGTTGAATAATAGTGGTGAGAGTGGACATCCTTGTCTTCTTCCTGATCTTAGAGGAAATGCTTTCAGTTTTTCACGATGGAGAATGATGTTGGCTGTGGGTTTGTCGTATATGCCCTTTATTATGTGGAGGTAGGTTCCCTCTGTGCCCACTTTCTGGTGAGTTTTTATCATAAATGGGTGTTGAATTTTGTCAAAAGCTTTTCCTGCATCTATTGAGATGATCATATGGTTTTTATTCTTCAATTTGTTAATATCGTTTATCACATTGATTGATTTGCATATATTGAACAATTCTTACATCTCTGGGATAAATCCCACTTGATCATGGTGTATGATCCTTATAATGTGTTGTTGGATTCTGTTTTCTAGTATTTTGTTGAGGATTTTTGCATCTATGTTCATCAGTGATATTGGTCTGTAATTTTGTTTTTTTGTAGTATCTTTGTCTGGTTTTGGTATCAGGGTAATGGTGGCCTCATAGAATGAGTTTGGGAGTGTTCCTTCCTCTGCAGTTTTTTGGAATAGTTTGAGAAGGATGGGTGTTAACTCTTCTCTAAATGCTTGATAGAATTCACCTGTGAAGCACTGATCCTGGACTTTTGCTTGTTGGAAGATTTTTAATCACCATTTCAATTTCATTGCTTGTGATTGGTCTGTTCATATTTTCTATGTCTTCCTGGATCAGTCTTGGAAGGTTAAACCTTTCTAAGAATTTGTCCATTTCTTAAAGCTTGTCCATTTTGGCACAGAGTTGCTTGTAGTAGTCTCTTAGGATGTTCTGTATTTCTGTGGTGTCTGTTGTAACTTCTCCTTTTTCATTTCTAATTCTTTTGACTTGAGTCCTCTCCCTGGTTTTCTTGATGAGTCTGGCTAATGGTTTATCAATTTTGTTTATCTTCTTAAAGAACCAGCTTTTAGTTTTATTCATCTTTGTTATTGTTTTCTTTGTTTCTATTTCATTTATTTCTGCTCTGATCTTTATGATTTCTTTCCTTCTACTAACTTTGGGTTTTGTTTGTTCTTCTTTTTCTAGCTCCTTTAGGTATAAGGTTAGATTGTTTATTTGGGATTTTTCTTGTTTCTTGAGGTAGGCTTGTATTGCTATAAACTTCCCCCTTAGAACTGCTTTTGCTGCATCGCTTAGGTTTTGGATCGTTGTGTTTTCATTGTCATTTGTCTCTAGGTATTTTTTTGTTTCCTGTTTCATTTCTTCAGTGATCTCTTGGTTATTTAGTAACGTATTGTTTAGCCTCCATCTGTTTGTGTTTTTTAACATTATTTCCCTGTAATTGATTTCTAATCTCATAGTGTTGTGGTCAGAAGAGATGTTTGATATGCTTTCAATTTTCTTAAATTTACTGAGGCTTGATTTGTGACCCAAGATTGATCAATCCTAGAGAATGTTCTGTGTGAACTTGAGAAGAAAGTGTAATCTGCTGTTTTGGGATAGAATGTCCTATAAATACCAATTAAGTCTTTCTGGTCTATTGTCTCATTTAAAGCTTGTGTTTCCTTATTAATTTTCTGTCTGGATGATCTGTCCATTGGTGTAAGTGAGGTGATAAAGTCCCCCCACTATTATTGTGTTACTGTCGATTTCTTCTTTTATAGCTCTTAGCAGTTGCCTTATGTATTGAGGTGCTCCTGTGTTGGGTGCATATATATTTATAATTGTTATATCTTCTTCTTGCATTGATCCCTTGATCATTTTGTAGTGCCCTTCCTTGTCTCTTGTAACATTCTTTATTTTAAAATGTATTTTATCTGATATGAGTATTGCCACTCCAGCTTTCTCTTATTTCCATTTGCATGGAACATCTTTTTCCATCATCTCACTTTCAGTCTGTATGTCCCTAGGTCTGAAGTGGGTCTCTTGTAGATAGCATATATATGGGTCTTGGTTTTGTATCCATTCAGCAAACCTGTGCCTTTTGGTTGAAGCATTTATTCATTCATGTTTAAGGTAATTATCAATACATATGTTCCTATTACCATTTTCTTAATTGTTATGGGTTTGTTTGTGTAGGCCTTTTTCGTCTCTTGTGTTTCCCACTTAGAGAAGTTCCTTTAGCATTTGTTGCAGAGCTGGTTTAGTGGTGCTGAATTCTCTTAGCTTTTGCTTGTCTGTTAAGCTTTTGATTTCTCCAATGAATCTGAATGAGATCCTCGCCAGGTAGAGTAATCTTGGTTGTAGGTTCTTCCCTTTCATCACTTTAAATATATTGTGCCATTCCCTTCCGGCTTGTAGAATTTCTGCTGAGAAATCAGCTGTTAACCTTATAGGAGTTCCCTTGTATGTTATTTGTCGTTTTTCCCTTGTTGCTTTTAATACTTTTTCTTTGTCTTTAATTTTTGTCTATTTGATTACTATGTCTTGGCGTATTTCTCCTTGGGTTTATCCTTCCTGGGACTCTCTGTGCTTCCTGGACATGGGTGACTATTTCCTTTCCTATGTTAGGAAAGTTTTCGACTATAATCTCTTCAAACATTTTCTTGAGTCATTTCTCTCTCTCTTCTCCTTCTGGGACCCCTATAAAGCAAATGTTGTTGCATTTAATGCTGTCCCAGAGGTCTATTAAGCTGTATTCATTCTGTTCATTCCTTTTTCTTTATTCTGTTCTGCGGCAGTGAATTCCAACATTCTGTCTCCCAGGTCACTTATCTGTTCTTCTGCCTCAGTTATTCTGATATTGATTCCTTCTAGTGTAGTTTTCATTTCAGTTATTGTATTGTTCATCTCTCTTTGTTTGTTCTTTAATTTTCTAGGTGTTTGTTCTTTCATTCTTCTAGGTCTTTGTTAATCATTTCATGCACGTTCTTGATCTTTGCCTCCATTCTTTTTCCGAGGTCTTGGATCATCTTTACTATCATTATTCTGAATTCTTTCTCTGGAAGGTTGCCTATCTCCACTTCATTTAGTTGTTTTTCTGGGTTTTATCTTGTTCCTTCACCTGGTACATAGCCCTCTGCCTTTTCATCTTGTCTATCTTTCTGTGAATGTGGTTTTTGTTCCACAGGCTGCAGGACTGCAGTTCTTCTTGCTTCTGCTGTCTGCCCTCTGGTGGATGAGGCTATCTAAGAGGCTTGTGCAAGTTTCCTGATGGGAGGGACTGGTGGTGGATAGAGCTGGGTGTTGCTCTGGTGGGCAGAGCTCAGTAAAACTTTAATCCGCATTTCTTCTGATGGGTGGAGCTGGGTTCCCCCAGTTGTTTGGCCTGAGGCGACCAACACTGGTGCCTACCAGGGCTCTTAGGTGGGGTTAATGATGGACTCTGGGAGGGCTCACACCACAGACTACTTCCCAGAACTTCTTCTGCCAGTGTCCTTGTCCTCACGGTGGGCCACAGCCACCCCCCGCCTCTGCAGGAGACCCTCCAACACTAGCAGGTAAGTCTGGTTCAGTCTCCAATGGGCTCACTGCTCCTTCGTCTGGGTCCTGATGCGCACACTTCTTTGTGTAGTGTGCCCTCCAAGAATGGAGTCTCTGTTTCCCCCAGTTCTGTCAAAGTCTTGCAATCAAATTCTGCTATCCTTCAAAGTTTGGTTCTCTAGGAATTCCTCCTCCCATTGGCGGACCCCCAGGTTGGGAAGCCTGATGTACGGCTCAGAACCTTCACTCCAGTAGGTGGACTTCTGTGGTATAAGTGTTCTCTAGTTTGTGAGTCACCCACCCAGCAGTTATGGGATTTGATTTTACTGTGATTGCACCCCTCCTACAATCTCATTGTGGCTTCTCCTTTGTCTTTGGATGTGTGGTATCTTTTCTGGTGAGTTCTAGTGTCTTCCTGTCAATGATTGTCCAGCATTTAGTTGTGATTCTGGTGCTCTCACAAGAGGGATTTAGCACACATCCTTCTATTCCGCCATCTTGAACCAACCTCCTTTCCCTATAATAACTTTAAAAGGAGTATAACCTTTCACTGCTACCATTCTCACCGAAGCTGCCACATCTCTTGTCTGGACTGTTGTAATAGCTTCTTAACTGAATTCCTGCTTCTGCCCTCACCGATGCTTTCATTTTGCTGAGGTTCTTTATTCTGTGGGTTGCTGTTCTCTTTAATTTGGAAAGATTTTAGCCATTATTTCTTCAAGTTTTATTTTTTCTTTCTCTCTTTTGAGCCTCCAATTACATTCTTAGATATTTTGGTATTATTCCACAGTCTTGGATACATTATTTATCATTACTATTTGTAGTCATTTTTTTTCTCTTTGTACTTTGGTTTGGATTTTTTTCTACTTGTATTCAAGTTCATGATATGAACTATGATATTTCTAGTTTGTTTGCAGCCCACTTAAATAAATCCTTCATTTCTGAAATTATATTTTAAGTCTCTAGAATTTTATTACATAGTTCCCATGGCTCTTGTGAAATTAAACATTTTTCATGAAACTGTTCTCCTTGATACTTTATCATATTCATTATAGTTAATTTAAAATCTTAAAATCCCTGTTTGATAATTCCCGCATCAAGCTCTCTCTGAGGTTAATTATATTATTTCCTCCCTTGACAATGGGCTATATAGACTCAATGTTTAATGTGTCTGGCAATTATTGACTGTATGTCAGGTATTTTGTAGAAACTGAAATAAATAATATTTATCTCAACAAATAGCCAAGCTCATTTTACTCTCAGGCTGGTAGTATCAGGCCTCAGTCAGTATAATCTATGATTGAGTTTGTTCTAGGCTTTGTTAAACCTATAATTTGTTTCAACTTACCACTGCCTTCAAATGTTTTGAAGAAAGGACCAGCACTTTCTTTTCAGTAGCCCCTGGTTTCTAAACATTGGTGAGGTACCAGAAATATACGTTTTCTTTATAGCCAAGGCTCAGAGAATTTAATTGACCTGCTCAGGTTTACATCATTAATAATTTATAAATCAGCAACTCTGAATCCTGTTTTCACAGCCAGCAAACATCTAATGCTTCAAATGAGTAAAGAAAATTGTACCTGAGGCTTTGTTATCAGTCCTATACATAAAACAGGTGGTTTAATTCCCAGACCAGGCAGAAAGAATGCAAAGAAAACAATGGATTTCAAAATGTGAAAAGTATGTGATATGTGAGACTGAGGAGCAGATCATATAGGTTATTAAAACAATGAAACCTAAATAATCATAAACTATATTTTATCTCGAATTTTCTATTCTTTGCCATAATATCTTCACAATTTTATTAGACCCAGGTTACTGACTTAGGATTAGTTTCCACTTCAGATTTAGGCAGATGCTGATCAGAAGGTAGAATATGTCATTATTATCTTTCTAAATCCCCTTCAATTCCAGCTTTTTACTACTCTCATGATTTCTCTTTTCACCTTCATTAGAATCTTCATTAATAAGTTTCTTTATTTGTTTTGTGACTGGTTGTTTCAACTTCTAGATATGACTTAGTGTGCACTTTCTCCCACATTTTTTCTTTCTATCTATCTTCCTTTAATCTTAGCCAATTCAACTAGTGCAATTAAGATTTCCAATATCTTGAGTAGAGAATACAAATATTTGTGTCAGAAAATTCATTGCCAATTTTGCTGTGAACTTTACAAAAATCCTTGACATAAAATCAATTTAATCCTTTGAGTAAGTGACTGGGCAATGGACTCAAGTTCACACTTAAAGAACAAATTCTTCTTTAAAAATCACAATCATATTTTATTGATTATATATACATATATTATTTATTGATTTAAAGTACTAGAAGAAACATTTATATGATTTGTTTAATCCTTGGCTATATTTTCCTTAAATATGTTTTAAAACTAATCATATTTTAAGTTGAACTGTTACACAAAATTATAATTAAAAGCGTACTGTACTTCTATTAGGCACAATGTATCTAGTGCCACCATTTACCTTGCAACAATTTATTTAAACTCAGTTCTGCTAAACTTGCAACTCAATAGACTCACTTGAAAATATTTTAGATAATTCTGAAGTCCAAGCTTTACTCTGGACTAGTTAAATTATAATCATTGGGGGTGAGGATCAGGCCCTGATAAATTTTTTAAAGCTCAGATTATTCTAATATGCAAACTGGGTTGAGAACACTGCCCTGATTTAAGCAAGGGCATAACATTGGGAACAATGTCCTTACAGAATCAAACTTGTAAATTTGTAATACTTATCATATTTCTGCATTACTTGGTTTATTAGTGTTAATATTAGTGTTAAATGAGATTGATTAGTTTAAGCTAACTTTCAAGTTGAAAAGGATCTAACAAATTTACACTAATAAGAGCTTAACTGGTTACACATGGTAATATATTTTCCTAAAGACAATATCAATCCAAAAGAATGACACTCTGAGTGAAATTTAAAGAACCAAGGTGAGCCCAGTTGAAGATACCTGAGGGATCAGGACACTACAACAATATTCTATCATACCACCAAGTCATATTATATAATTGTTACCTTCTCACTATATTTACAACACATATAGTAATATTTTTCTGTTACCTTCCTTAATCTACATAATACTGGGTTATATATTATTATTACCAACATTTAGATTTGAAGAAACAGAGCCTCAAAGAGATGAAATCCATTATCCAAGGTTTCACAGCAGGAAATGGCCAGGTAATTAGACTCCAAAGGGTGATTTGGTAACCACTCTAATAGACAGTCTAATACACACCATCTAAAATGCAGTATAGTTTTCCAAGATACATAATTAAAATTATTCCATACTAAGCAAGAGTCGTTAGATAAAATATGTGTGGTGCAATGACAACTGCACAGTAAATAATTGATAAATACCTTATGATTGGCTTATAAACATGTATATCATCACTAGAAAATGATTAAATAAAAAGGAAGAATTAGCCTCACATTTATGATAGCACTTAGCATGACAAAAAGATTTGTTTTGTTGGCTTTGTATTTCCTTTTTGTTGGGTTTTGTTTCTTTCCCCCTCAGAGAACTCTTTACAGCTTACTTTTTGTACAGACTACACAATGTGTTATTTGGTAACTTGCAGACTTGGCTCTTAGCTTAGGTTGTATGCAACAGCAACATTTTTTTATGATATAATGTAAGTAAAAGAATATATTTTCTCACTTAGTTAATGTAACTTTTACAGCGCTTTATAAAAGTAGTATTATGTATACAAGTCATGCTTATTCTTGCATTGATATCTAAGCCTTTAAAATTGCCCAAACCTATACAGCAGTTAAAAGAGTAACCATTGATATTTCTCAAAAGCCACATGATCCTTTTTTTTCTTATCTGCAATCTTTTTTACTTGTTTGTTATCAAATATTCTTATTAAGAAAGGTCACTAGTGTCATATATAACATGCCATCAAGCACCCAATCAGGGTGCTTATAACATCATGCAGTATAACAGTAACATACTGACTGATGTAAGAAGTGTGAGGATAAGCTCATTCTATTTCCTTTTGATATTTATCAATACAGTTATTGTCATAGCTAACTTGTCATTATCTAAATTTGACCTTCCTCATTACCATTTCTTCACAAATTATGAATTCCAACCTACATTATGTATATCTAGGTTATAATGAGAAAGCAAAAAATTAATTGTAATTTTTATTAATTCATTTTACTTATTTCATATGAAAGCATTTAGTTTACACATCATAGCAACTTTCCTATCAACAGATTTACATTATATGTATACTTTCAAAGTGCATCTCTCTGTTGTATCTACTCTGATCCAACTCCATGTCAAGTCACATTCCTCACTCATATTCAACCTTATGCAATATTGATTGTATGATTCAAGTATTTCATTTTATCTAGTGGTTCAATTATTGTGGCAGGATAATGTATTCATATAATAATCTGAAGAATCCTATATTTACTTCTTTCCAGGAAGGTAGCCAGGAGTTTTGGACTTCCTTTTCTCAGAGAATCCAGCAAGCTGAGAGTGAAAAAAGCTGTAGTCATCAGCTTTTCCTAACTTTTGTACCAGTCAGTCTCTAGAAGGGTTGTCACAGATGAGGGAAGAAAAGATAAATGATTTTAGGAATAAGAATTAAGAGAGGTTGTGGAAGGGAGAAAAGACTGTAGATCTTTCTAACAGAGGCCATGGGCCCTGTTAGCTGGCAGCAGCCTGAGGAACAGGAAAACATCAGAGAAGAATAGACATGTTATGCTCCAACGAAGCAGATATTGAGGTATCTTTGCAGGGAACTCAAAGATGACACAAAAACAGCAGAGCTTCTGAACCTAAAGGGATCCTGAACAGTGGGATAATGGGTGTTTCAGTGGATACCAGTGAGGGCTGATGAACGATGATTGATAACTCTTCGATGTAAGATGCTAGAGTAATTGTACAACACTGATGGAGTGGGAGAAGGAATCAAGTTGTAAAACTGAGCTTGACTTGTAGCTGACAGCTTGGACAGGTCTTAGAATTAGTTGATATAAAAAATAAAGATATGCATCAGTTGTGCACAACTGAATCTATGATCCATATTCTCTATCATATGTTAGTATTTTATAATTCCAATTTAATTATAAGTTCCTATAAGTAGTGTTCTCACTTTCTGCATCCCTCTTAACACCTACCAAAAATACCTTACACATGATAGGTTGTCAAATACTCACTGGTTTGTTTCTTTATTTATCTATGGTTTTTAGGATGGATGAAAATTTCTGACTTACAAATGAAGTGTTTAGAATTTTTGAAGTTAAAAAGAAATGATGAATACTATTATACTGCTAATCCAAAGGTCAAAAAACTGGAAATATGTCCTAGCACTAACATTTAATGAGTTCAGTGTCATTCTGTTTCTCAAATATTTGTATTTTGGTATTGCTGAGCAAAATGTACAAAAATTAAAGATTGGTGAAAATAATATTAGAAGGATTAGTAGCTTCACAGATGGACATGAAAGTATTTGGAAAAATCATTTGTCTTTCCAAGAATAGTATCTTCACCTAAGAAATATATTTTAAAATTCTTCATAGAATAATAATTTTTTCATAATAAAATATAATATGCTTTATATATTTGTGTACAGATTGTGTTGATATATCTGTGATATAGATATATAAAACTATATACAATAGTAAAGTTCCTGAAAAGCATACATAAATAGAATTTATTCTTAGTCAAATAGCATGGTTGCAATCTCAATGAAACTTTCAATATATAGGAATTTCTTTGTGTTGCCAGTAAACATATCCTAATTAGAATATTGTTAAACATTCAAAATAATTATTTTTCTGTAGAGTTTAATTAAATTAGGCCACTCCTAAATAATAACAAATCAGCAATCATCAGACAAGACTCTCTTAAAAGTACCACATGAGCCCAGTATTACCAGCAATGGAGTATCATTTGGGACCTCACCTCACAATTAATGGCCAAGATGAGCATTCTTGCTGCCTAAGACTTTCCTTCTCCAACCAGGGATACCAGAGTGGCTGGACAACGAGGGCAAGGCAAGAGAGGCCATGCCACAACAAGCATCCTGTATTAGGAAGTCTCTTTGTCCCAGGGAGCTTGAGCAGCCCAACCTAGGAAAACTCTTTTTTTTCCCTTAAGCAGCACTAGTAGGGACCAGTGAAGTCCTAGAAGTACCAGATAAACTAAGTAGACCAAAATAGAACAATTTTTCTATATTTCAAAATTTTAAATCATGTTTCCTAAAAATCAAAATAGAAACTCGAGTAATCCAAAGGATTTCCTTAAAGAAATCTGAGTGTAAAGTGAATTAATGAAAGAAGTCTTTGTCATAAGATGAGAATGGACAGTAAGGTCATGGCAGATGGTTTTCTGTAAGTACTTGTCATGGTCCGTAGTATTTGAAAGGGTGATTCATTATCAGTTATTACATCTGAGTCAGTTCTTAGTTCATTCTGCTCACGACCTGAGTTGAGATAGGTTACAATGATCTACTTTAGTTCAAAGACTAATAAAAGAGTGATGACTTGAAAATTTAGGACAGAAAGTATTTTAATATACAGAATTAGGTGCTCTTGAAACCATTGGAGAGCTCTAGGAAAAGAATTCAGATATTTTAAACTCAAGGATATGAATGCTGTACTATCATTCATATATTAGAAAGATGCTGCTATAGTCATCAGGCCTTCATTAAGAGGGCCTCTTACCCTCAGAAAGCTGATGGGTCTCTAGAATGGTAAGTATGGCCAATGTATTGTCTTGGCCAAAAAGTGCGTTCAGGTTTTCTATGTTACTGTATCTAACCACCCAAGGGTCTATGATCTTGCCTTCTAGCAGATGAGAAGAAATATGGTCTCCACTTTCTACTTTCCCAATATTAAGTGTATATAATAAAAAAAAAAACCCTAAATTGCATCCAGAATTTTAGCTTAAAGGGAGTCTGGGAAACACGATTTTTAGCTTTCCTGCTTCTAAAATCAAGAAAAGTAGAAAAGAGGTTGAGAATATCTATATATAACACCCAGTATAAATGTTAGTTCTTTATACTTATAAGCCTCTCCATTCCATCCAATGTCAGTATTCTTCTTGACCATGTCTCTTGAGCAAGGCACTATTTTGAAGCACAGAACCATCTGAATTCATCTCCTACTACTCCCTACCTTGAACAGGGAACTATACTCCTACTTGTTTGCTTCCTGTTCTTCAAACATAGCAAACTTGCCTATATTTGAGAGTAATTATTTTCATTGTCCCTCCCTTTTGAAAGCTCTTTCCTTGAGTTTTCTCATGGATTATTCATCATCATTCAGGTATCTGCTCATATATCATCTCCTCAAAAATTCTTCCCTCACAACACTATATCTATATGAAATTTTAACCCTTTTTAATTATCATATTGTTCTCTCAAACATTTTTCTTTTCTTTATAACATTTATAATTACCACTTATTTATTTAATAATAAGATATTCTCCCTTCCCCCCTCCTCCCTCCCTCTCTCTCTCTCTTTATTTTATCTAAGGTTTATTTATGCCATCATCCAGATTAAAAACATCAGGGCAAACATAATTTGTTTAATAACAACTGCAGTAATGTAATTTTGTCCTTTTGTAAGCTCTTACCATTTTGGAGATCTAAAGTGATTTCAAATATATATATATGGCAGTTTTTAACATTTAAAAAGTACTAAGTACAGATAGTACTTAGCCATGGGCTAAGTAAGTTTTTAAAGGTAGATTACTCTATTTTAAGGAAAAGTAATTTACAACAATCTCTAATTCCATTTAAGATCATACCCTTAAAGAAAACCTTTAAAAAGATGCCTGGTGGTGATGAAAGTAGGCAGGGTAAAGTGAGAGCAGATGTTTTAGGATGATAAATCGGAAGAATAGGTAATAGAGGTTTGAAATCAGTAGTGCAGATTCAGATTTTATGAAAAGTTCCTCTACTGGTACGTGGAAATAAGACAGTGTTATTTTATTTGGAATATTTTATGCCCAAACTGTTTTTAAATAATTATTTTATAATTAGAATTGCAATGAAAATCTTAAAGATTATTTTCCTTATATATCCATTCAGTTATTTATCCATTTATGTTTTCCACAAATATTTATTTAATATCCACTATGTACTGGGTAATACAATTGAGATGGATGGCATTTTCGCATTTCTAAACCCCATTCTGTTGACCACTTACTGATAAATAATTAAGAAATTAAATACTCTTAGATTTTTTCCCCTCATATGCCATTTCTTTTTTTTCCCTTTTAAATTAATTTTATTTTTTGTTTTTTAATTGAAGTATATTTGACTTACAATATTATATTACTTTCAGGTATACAACAGATTTGATATTGATTTGATATTCATTATACATTATAGTTGATGTTTGATATGTTGATAAGATTTGATATTCTTATACATTAAATAATGATCACTACAAAAAATTTAGTTACTATTTGTCACCATACAAAATTATTACAATATTATTGACTATATTCCCTATGCTGTACACATTATATCCCTGTGATTTATTTATTTTATAACTGGAAGTTTATACTTCTTAATCCTCTTTTCCTATTTTTCCCAGTTCCCACATCCTTCCCCTCTAGCAACCACCAGTATGTTTTCTGTATCTGTGAATCTGTTCCTGTTTTGTTATGTTTGTGTGTTTTATTTTTTAGATTCAACGTGTAAGTGAAATCATACAGTATTTGTCTTTCTCTGTTTAATTTGTTTCACTTAGCATAATACTCTCGAGGTCCATCTATGTTGTTACAAATGGCAAGATTTTATTCTTGTTTATGACTAAGTAATATTCCATTGTATATATATATGTGTGTATATATATATATATATACACACATACATATATATATAAAACACTGCTCTATCCATTCATCTGTCAATGAATACATATTGCTTCCATATCTTGGCTATTGTAAATAATGCTACAGTGAACATTGGGGTGCATATATCTACTGCAAAGGAAGCAAGAATATACAATGGGGAAAAGACAGTCTCTTTGATAAATGGTTTTGGGAAAATTGGACAGATTTATGCAAAAGAATGAGACAAAGCCACTTTCTTGCACCATAAACAAAAATCTCAAACAGATTAAAGACTTAAATGTAAGACCTGAAACTATACTCACTGACATTGGTCTTAGTATTTTTTTGGATCTGTCTCTTCAAGCAAGGGAATTAAAATAAAAATAAACAAATGGAACTACATCGAACTGAAATGTGAAGGAAACCATCAACGAAATGAAAAGGCAACTTACCGAATGGGAGATGATATTTGCAAATGATATGACCAATAAGGGTTTAATATCCAAAATACATAAAGAACTCATACAACTCAATATCAAAACACAAACAATCCAGTTAAAAAAATGGGCAGAGGACCTGAATAGACATTTTTCCAAAGAAGACATACAGATGGCCAATAGACACATGAAAAGATGCTGAACATCACTAAACATCAGGGAAATGCAAATCAAAACCACAATGAGATATCATATGCTGTTTCTATCAACTGCCTGAAAAAGATTTCACAGAACCAAAAAAGACTTTTGTTCAAATAATCATTGTTCACTAAACAAGTTTACTTCATCAAGGTAAGTCATGGCTGATGACTTTAACAGCAGAAATTTAGCAAAACAGATTCCCTTCAGATAAAGTTGCAAATTTCATATTCCAAATACAAGATTCTAACTTGGAATTAATTTTTTAAAAGATATAGCTTAATTAAAAATTGCAAATTATTGACATAAAGCAGATGTTTAATTTTCTTTGCTATAATCTATAAAAGTTAAATTTTAAAGCATTTGTTAAAAGATAAAGATAAGTGCATTACATTTATTATTAAACTTGATTATTTATATACATCCTAATACATACTCTAGATTTAATATGCACACAAATTGTGAACATAAATAGAAAATTAATTTCTTGAAATTCTAAATTATTTCTAAATTATGATTTTTTTTTATTATTTCATCTGATAATATTACAAGAATTAGCCTTCTCCAGGTCTACTCATAATGTGCAGCTGTAATTAAAATGATGGAATCACTTACTCTGTGATTATTAAAAAAAAAAGAAAACAACAACACTACGTGACAGAATACTTCCAGAGAAGCATGACTCTTGACACATCCTAAATTGGTTGCAAATGATAGTGTATTAACATGCTACTCTCTTACATGACCTACTTCTCCCAAAGTTATAGCATTTCCTAGTAATATGGAATTTAATGTTTTCTAAGAGAAAATTATGCCATTAATAGAAGTATTGTATTAGTTCTATTGGATTGTATAGGTTAAAAGCATCATAATATATTAATAAAGTATATATACTGTCACTTTATTAGACTTAATATGACATTTGTTGTTTCTGAAACACTTGAATCTGCTCTGTCCTCAAAATGTCTTCTAGTCCCCAGTGATATGCTTAGACATTTCAAAGAATGTCGCAATAGAATACATACATACGCAGTATATTATATATGTATATATAACGCCTAACAGAAGTTCAAGCATATTAGCTTAATAATCCACTTTCTACAATGTAATTTAATCCAAAATTGATACTATATAATTGTCATTAAAATAAGAATAAAAGACATATGACAATATGATAAAGAATACAGTTTTAAACTTAAAGTTATTTATAACCCTATAATGCATGTTTCACACTTCAAAGTCTTTTAGAATATAGTTGATACAAAGCCATAAAGAAAATTTAATCTAAGTAACAATGTATAAATCTTCTCTAAATATTCCTCAATTAAATATACACACTATTGACCAGGTCTAGTTATGAGGGTAAACATATTCACAACACTTGATTTTAGCCAATAGACAGAAGATATATATGCATATGTTCAACAGTTTCTCAAGTTTGTAGTTACTTTATCATATTTCTTTAGAAACTACTTAAGAGTAAAGAGCATAACTCTGATAAGCTAATCCTTCTGATAGTAAAGGTTTTATGACAGTAAAGATTCATGAAAGTCATAGTTCTGATCATATTAATGCTTCTGACAGTATAGCCCCAAAAGTCAATCTGTCATTTGTGAAATAATTGTTGATAGTACTTCAGGGAAAGGGCTTGTGACTACCATAAAAAAGTAAAAATCATCTAACAGAAAGTGTGAAATCTATTCTTCTTCTCTACTCAGGATCATGTATTTTCCTAATGTTCCTAAAAGAAGAATCTCAGGTTGCCTAGATGGGCAGAGCTGTATATCTTACAGTTAGTGGATGAGCTTTTTGAGGGAAGATGAAATCTTCCTTCACAAGGTATCCAGGACACAACATAGTCCTAGTTTGCCTCCCACCTCTCTAGCCATTATCTAAATGACAATTTAATTTGCTGGTCCCACTGCATCTCTCCAACTTCAAAACGTTGGAGGGTACCAGAATCTCAGTACTTGGACTTCTGCTATATCTCACACAGTCCTTTGGTCATCTTATCCAGCTTCAAGGATTTAAATGCAATCTATAGGCTGACCATTCCAAAATACGTATCTCCAGCCCAGTCCATTCCTCTTAATTCAAGACAAACACCTTCACTTGAATGGCTAATACGTGTCTCACATTTAGTGCTCCAAACTGAATTCTTCAAATTTCCCCCAAACCACTCCTACATTCCCACCTTCAATTTCAAGAACAGCAACTCTACCCTTCCAGTTGCTCAGACCAAAATGTTTGGAATTGTTCCTTACTTTTCTCCCTTATTCTCAATATTCAATCTGTTGGAACAGCTCAATATTCCCAGTGTATCCTTATTTCAATCACTTCAATTTACCTTCCTGGCTACCACCCTGGTCTAAGTCTGGGTTATTACAATAACTTCCCAACTGGTCTCTATGAGTCCACCATGATTCCATAGAGTTAATAGGAAAAACACTTAAGTCAAATCATTCCAATCCCTTCTGCAAAACCCTTCAATTTTTTTTTTTTTTTTTAACACTCAAAGTAGAAACCCAATTGCTTGCAGGGACCAACAAAGGCTCATATGTTTCTACCTCTATAGCCACTCTAAAAATCTTTGTTTCTATCACCTCCCTAGCTTACTCCATGCTAGCTATACTAGCCTCAATGATGCTCCACGAACAAATGATGGGGAGCAGTCCTGCCTCAGAGCTTCTGCTGTGAATTAATGCTTTTTCCCCAAATGTACTTTTCCTCAAATGTACATACTCATGTTCTCACATCCTCTGGGTCTTTAGGCTTTCTTTGAAGACTGTCTTCACTAAAACGCTTAAAAATTTAACTAGCACCCTACATTCTTTGTCTCTTTTCTGGATTTATTATTTTCTCCATCATTCATTATGTCACCATGTGACATATTATAAATTTTATCTTTAGTTTTCAATTTTCCCTCTTTCTACACTGTGTTGAACTTTCTTATATTCATTTCCTAGAATCTGATATATTCTCCAAAAATACTTATTAAATGTTGAATGAGCCTTTAGGTTCTCCTCAAAAGACACTGTGTAAATGTTTACATTCAGGGCCATAACTGAAGCCAGCCCTGAATCTATTTCAAATCGAAAATGTTCTTGCCCAATTTTTTTTAAGTCATGTGTACTATGAAAGTCAAAGAAAGGACATTGTTTTTCTTTTACTTGACATTTGCTGAATTTGAAACAATGTCAGAGTTGACAAAAATCTAGTCCAAGCTTTCCCAGAATAAGATTATTGGCAGGGTATTCTTAAAAACATTATTTTTTAATACAAAATATTGTGCTATCAATTTTTATTGACAATGAAGGCTATGAAATATAGAATGGAATGCATGTCATGAAGGTACTATAATCAACTAATAAAATTAGTACACCAGCAGAAGACCCAGAAGAGTCAACGCAATATCAAAGGAGAAGAACAAAGTTGGAGGACTGACACTAACCAACTTCAAGACTTACTTTAAAGCTACAGTAAGCAAGGAAGTGTAGTACTGGTAAAAGAACAGATAAATAGATCAATGGAACAGAATGAAGAGTGCAGAAACAGAACCATGTAAATATAGTCAGCTGATCTTTGACAAAGGAGAAAATGTAATACAATGGAGTAAAGATAGTCTTTCAACAAATGGTGCTAAAACTAGACATCCACATTGAAGAAAAATGAATTTAGGCACAAAAATTAACTCAAAATGTATCATAGACCCAAGTGTAAAATGCAAAATTGTAAAACTCCTAAAAAAAAATGTAGTAGAAAACCTAGATGACCTTGAATATGGTGATGAATTTTTAGATACAAGACCAAGACACAATCCATGAAAGAAATAATTGATTAGCAGGACTTCACTAAAATTAAAACCTTCTGCTTTACAAAAGACATTGTCAAGAGCAAGAGAAGAGAAGCCACAGACTTGGAGAAGACATTTGCAAAGGACACATCTGATAAAGGACTGTTATCCAAAAAATACAAAGAACTTTTAAAACTCAACAATAAGGGGAGACCTTCAAGATGGCAGAGGAGTAAGATGTGGAGGTCACCTTCCTCCCCACAAATACATCAGAAATACATCTACATGTGGAACAACACCTACAGAACACCTACTGAACGCTGGCAGAAGACCTCAGACTCCCCAAAAGGCTAGAAACTCTCCACATAACTGGGTAGGGCAAAAGAAAAATGAAAAAACAGACACAAAACAATAGGGACGGGACCTGCACCTCTGGGAGGGAGTTGTGAAGGAGGAAAAGTTTCCACACGCTAGGAAGCACCTTCACTGGCAGAGACAGGGGGTAGCGGGGAGGAAGCTTCGGACCCACAGAGGAGAGCACAGCAATAGGGGTGCAGAGGGCAAAGCGGAGAGATTACCACACAGAGGATCGGTGCCGACCAGCAATCACCAGCCTGAGAGGCTTGCCTGCTCACCTGCCGGGACGGGTTGGGGCCGGGAGCTGAGATTCGGGTTTTGGAGGTCAGATCCCAGGAAGCGGACTGGGGTTGGCTGCGTGAACAAAGCCTGAAGGGGGCTAGTGTGTCACAGCCAGCCAGGAGGGAGTCCAGGAAAATGTCTGGAACTGCCAAAGAGGCAAGAGACCATTGTTTCGGGGTGCGCAAGGAGAGGGGATTCAGAGCACTGCCTAAACAAGCTCCAGAGATGGACGCGAGCTGCGGCTACCAGAGTGGACACCAGAGATGGACAGGAAACGCTAAGGCTGCTGCTGCAGCCACCAAGAAGCCTGAGTGCAAGCACAGGGTACTATCCATACCTCCCCTCCTGGAAGCCTGTGCAGCCCGCCACTGCCAGGGTCCCATGATCCAGGGACAATTTCCCCAGGAGAACACACGGAGCGCCTCAGGTGTTGCAATGTCACATCAGCCTTTGCTGTCGCAGGCTCACCTTGCATTCTGTACCCCTCCCTCCCCCCAGCCTGAATAAGCCAGAGCCCCCTAATCAGCTGCTACTTTAACCCCGTCGTGTCTGAGCAAAGAACAGACACCCTCAGGTGGCCTACACACAGAGGCAGGGCCAAATCCAAAGCTGAACCCCAGGAGCTGTGCAAACAAAGACAAGAAAGGGAACTTTCTCCCAGCAGCCTCAGGAGCAGCGGATTAAATCATCACAATCAACTTGATGTACCCTGCATCTCTGGAATACCTGAATAGACAATGAATCATCCCAAAATTGAGGCAGTGGACTTTGGCAGCAACTGTAGACTAGGGGTTTGCCTTCTGCATCTAATTTGTTTTTGGTTTTATGTTTGTCTTAGTTTAGTATTTAGAGTTCATTATCATTGGTAGATTTGTTTATTGATTTAGTTGTTGTCTTCCTTTTTTTAAATATAGAGATAATTTTTTTTTCCTTTTTCTTTTTATGTGATTGTGTATGTGTATGCTTCTTTGTGTGATTTTGTCTGTATAGCTTTGCTTTTACCATTTATCCTAGGGTTCTGTCTGTCCTTTTTTTTTTCTTTTTAATATAGTTTTTTGCACTGGTTATCATTGGTGGATTTGTTTTTTGGGATTGGTTTATCTCTTCTTTCTTTGCTTTATTTTTTTCTTCTTTTTCATTACTTTTAAATTTTTAATTATTTTTAATTATTTTTTATTATTCTTAATTTTAATAACTTTATTTTATTTTACTTTTTTCTTTCTTTCTCCTTTTTCTTCTGAGCCATGTGGCTGACAGGGTCTTGCTGCTCTGGCTGGGCGTCAGTCCTGTGCCTCTGAGTTGGGAGAGCTGAGTTCAGGACATTGGTCCACCAGAGACCTCCCAGCTCCAGTAATATCAAACAGCAAAAGTTCTCCCAGAGATCTCCAACGCAACGCTAAAACCCAGCTCCAGGAAGCGCAGAGAGTCCCATACAGGATAAATCCAAGGAGAAACATGCCAAGACACATATTAATCAAAGTATCAAAAATTAAATACAAAGAATATATTAAAAGCAGCAAGGGAAAGCCAACAAATAACACACAAGGGAATCCCCATAAGGTTAACAGCTGATCTTTCAGCAGAGACTCTGCAAGCCAGAAGGGACTGGCAGGACATATTTAAAGTGAGGAAAGGGAAAAACCTACAACCAAGATTACTCTACCCAGCAATGGTCTCATTCAGATTCAACAGAGAAATTAAAAGCTTTAAAGAGAAGCAAAAGCTAAGAGAACTCAGCACCACCAAACCAGCTTTACAACAAATGCTAAAAGAACTTCTCTAGGCAGGAAACACAAGAGAAGGAAAAGACCTACAATAACAAACCCAAAACAATTAAGAACATGGTAATAGGAACATATATATCGACAACTGCCTTAAATCTAAATGGATTAAATACTCCAACCAAAAGACATAGACTGGCTGAATGGATACAGAAACAAGACCCGTATATATGCTGTCTACAAGAGACCCACTTCAGACCTAGGGACACAACCAGACTGAAACTGAGGGGATGGAAAAAGATATTCCATGCAAATGGAAATCGAAAGAAAGCTGGAGTAGCAATTCTCATAACAGACAAAAGAGACTTTAAAATAAAGAATATTACAACAGACAAAGAAGGACACTACATAATGATCAAGGGATCAATCCAAGAATAAGATATAACCATTACAAATATTTATGCACCCAACATAGGAGCACCTCAATACATAAGGGAAATGCTAACAGCCATAAAAGGAGAAATCGACAGTAACACAATCATAGTAGGGGACTTTAACACCTCACTTTCACCTTTGGACAGATCACCCAAAATGAAAATTAATAAGGAAGCACAAGCTGTAATAGACACACTAAACAAGATGGACTTAATTGATATTTATAGGACATGCCATCCAAAAACAACAGAATACACATTCTACTCAATGGCTCATGGAACATTCTCCAGGATAGTTCATATCTTGGGTCACAAATCAAGCCTCAGTACATTTAAGAAAATTGAAATCGTATCATATATCTTTTCCGACCACGTGCTATGAGATTAGATCTCAATACAGGAAAAAAATCTGTAAAAAATATAAATACATGGAGGCTAAACAACAGAATACTAAATAACCAAGAGATCACTGAAGAAATCAAAAGAGAAAATCACAAAATACCTGGAAACAAATGACAATGAAAACACAATGATCCAAAACCTATGGGATTCAGCAAAAGCAGTTCTAAGAAGAAAGTTTATAGCAATACAATCCTACTTCAAGAAACAAGAAATATTGCAAATAAACAACCTAACCTTACTCCTAAAGCCATTAGAGAAAGAAGAACAAAAAACCCCCAAATTTAGCAGAAGGAAAGAAATCATAAAAATCAGATCAGAAATAAATGAAAAATAAATGAAGGAAACAATAGCAAAGATCAGTAAAACTAAAAGCTGGTTCTTCGACAAGATAAACAAAATTGATAAACCATTAGCCAGACTCATCAAGAAAAAAAGGTAGAAGACTCAAATCAACAGAATTAGAAATGAAAAAAGAGAAGTAGCAACTGACACTGCAGAAATACAAAGGATCAAGAGAGATTACTACAAGCCACACTACGCCAATAAAATGGACAACCTGGAAGAAATGGACAAATTCTTAGGAAAGCACAACCTTCTGAGACTGAACCAGGAAGAAATAGGAAATATAAACAGACTAATCACAAGCACTGAAGTTGAAACTGTGATTAAAAATCTTCCAACAAACAAAAGCCCAGGACCAGAGAGCTTCACAGATGAATTCTATCAAGCATTTAGAGACGAGCTAACACCTATCCTTCTCAAACTCTTCCAAAATATAGCAGAGGGAAGAACACTCCCAAACGCACTGTATGAGACCACCATCACCCTGATACCAAAACCAGACAAAGATTTTACAAAGAAAGAAAACTACAGGCCAATTTCACTGATGAACATAGATGCAAAAATCAACAAAATACTAGCAAACAGAATCCAACAGCACATTAAAAGGATCATACACCATGATCAAGTGGGGTTTATCCCAGCAATGCAAGGATTCTTCAGTATATGCAAATCCATCAATGCGATACACCATTTTAACAAACTGAAAGAGAAAAACCATATGATCATCTCAATATATACAGAAAAAGCTTTTGACAAAATTCAACACCCATTTATGATAAAAAAAAAAAAAAACTACAGAAAGTAGGCATAGAGGGAACCTACCTCAACATAATAAATGCCATATATGACAAACCCATAGCCAACATCGTTCTCAATGGTGAAAAACTGAAACCATTTCCTCTAAGATCAGGAACAAGACAAGGTTGTCCACTCTTACCACTTTTATTCACCATAGTTTTGGAAGTTTTAGCCACAACAGAGAAGAAAATTAAATAAAGGGAATCCAAATAGGAAGAGAAGAAGTAAAGCTGTCACTGTTTGCAGATGACATGATACCATACATAGAGAAGCATAAAGATGCTACCAGAAAACTACTAGAGCTAATCAATGAAGTTGGTAAATTAGCAGGATACAAAATTAATGCACAGAAATCTCTTGCATTCCTATATACTAATGTTGAAAAATTTGAAAGAGAAATTAAGGAAACATTCTGATTTACCATTGCAACAAAAAGAATATATTACCTAGGAATAGACCTACCTAAGGAGACAAAAGACCTGTATGCAGAAAACTATAAGACACTGATGAAAGAAATTAAAGATGATACAAATAGATGGAGAGATATATCATGTTCTTGGATTGGAAGAATCAACATTGTGAAAATGACTATACTATCCAAAGCAATCTAAAGATTCAATGCAATCCTTATCAAACTACCAATGGCCTTTTTTCACAGAACTAGAACAAAAAATTTCACAATTTGTATGGAAACACAAAAGACCCTGAATAACCCAAGCAATCTTGAGAAAGAAAAATGGAGCTGGAGGAATCAGGATCCCTGACTTCAGACTATACTACAAAGCTACAGTAATCAAGACAGTATGGTACTGGCACAAAAACAGAAATATAGATCAATGGAACAGGATAGAAAGCCCAGAGATAAATCCATGCACATACGGTCACCTTATTTTTGATAAAGGAGGCAAGAATATACAATGGAGAAAAGACAGCCTCTTCAATAAGTGGTGCTGGGAAAACTGAACAGCTACATGTAAAAGAATGAAATTAGAACACTCCCTAACACCATACACAAAAATAAACTCAAAATGGATTAAAGACGTAAATGTAAGGCCAGACACTATAAAACACTTAGAGGAAAACATAGGCAGAACACTGTATGCCATAAATCACAGCAAGATCATTTTTGATCCACCTCCTAGAGAAATGGAAAAAAAAGAGAAAAATAAACAAATGGGACCTAATGAATCTTAAAAGCTTTTGCACAGCATAGGAAAACATAAACAAGACGAAAAGACAAGCCTCAGAATGGGAGAAAATAGTTGCAAATGAAGCAACTGAGAAAGGATTAATCTCCAAAATTTACAAGCAGCTGATGCAGCTCAATATCAAAAAAACAAACAATCCCATCCAAAAGTGAGCAGAAGACCTAAATAGACATTTCTCCAAAGAAGATATACAGATTGCCAACAAACACGTGAAAGGATGCTCAACATCACTAATCATTAGAGAAATGCAAATCAAAACTACAATGAGGTATCACCTCACACCAGTCAGAATGACCATCATCAACAAATCTACAAATAATAAATGCTGGAGAGAGTGTGGAGAAAAGGAAAACCCTCTTGCACTGTTGGTGGGAATGTAAATTGATACAGCCACTATGGAGAACAGTATGGAGGTTCCTTAAAAAAGTAAAAATAGAACTACCATACGACCCAGCAATCCTACTACTGGGCATATACCCTGAGAAATCCATAATTCAAAAAAGTCATGTACCACAATATTCATTGCAGCTCTATTTACAACAGCCAGGACATGGAAGCAACCTAAGTGTCCATTGACAGATGAATGGATAAAGAAGATGTGGCACGTATTTACAAGAGAATATTACTCAGCTATAAAAAGAAATGAAATTGAGTTATTTGTAGTGAGGTGGATGGACCTAGAGTATGTCATACAGTAAGTCAGAAAGAGAAAAACAAATACTGTACACCAACACATATATATGGAATCTAAAAAAAAAATGATTCTGAAAAACCTAGGGGCAAGACAGGAATAAAGATGCAGACATAGTGAATGGACTTGATGACACGGGAAGGGGGAAGGGTAAGCTGGGATGAAGTGAGAGACTGGCGTGGACATATATACACTACCAAATGTAAAATAGATAGCTAGTGGGAAGCAGCCACATAGCACAGGGAGATCAGCTCGGTGCTCTTTGAACACCTAGAGGGGTGGGATAGGGAGGGTGAGAGGGAGACAAAAGAGGGAGGAGATATGGGAATATATGTATATGTATAGCTGATTCACTTTGCTATAAAGCAGAAATTAACACACAATTTTAAAGCAATTATACTCCAATAAATATGTTTTTTAAAAAAAAAGCTCAACAATAAGAAAACCAACAAGCTAGTTAAAAAATGGGCCAAAGATCTTTATGGATATGTCATCATACAAGATATACAACTGGCATATAAGAATATGAAAAGATGCTCAACATCATATATAATCAGGGAAATGCGAATTAAAACAATGGGGCACCACTACACTGACAACACCAAATGCAGATAACGATGTGGAGCAAGAGGAACTCTCATTCACTCCTGGTGGGAATGCAAAATTGTACAACCACCCTGGCAGAGTTTGGTGGTTTCTTACAAAATTAAACATACTCTTGCCATACGATCCAGTGACCCCTCTCCTTGTCATTTACTCAAAGAAACTGAAGATTTACATCCATACAAAAATCTGCACATGGGTGTTTATAGCAGCGTTATTCATAATTGCCAAAACTTGGAAGTTACCAAAATGTCCTTCAGTAGGTGAATGTATAAATAAAATTGCTGTATATGCAAATAATGTAATATTATTCTGCACTAAAAAGAAATGAGCTGTCAAGTCATGAAAAGACATGGAGGAAACAAATTTATATTAGTAAGTGAAAGAAGCCAGTGTGAAAATCTACATAATGTATGATTCCAAGTATATGACTTTCTGGAAAAGGCAAGGCTATGGAGACATTAAAAAAGATCAGTGGTTTACAGGACTAAGGGAGAAGGGTGCGATAAATAGGTGGAGCACAGAGGATTTTTAGGGCAGTGAAACTACTTTGTATGATACTATACATGGTGGCACAGGCAACCACTTCTCAACCTAACAATAAAAGATAAGATGAGAAAATCTTTAAGAGAGGAAATCTAATTAAAACTCTGTGTTGCAGCTAGGGTAAAATTAGTAGGATGGCTGTCACATACACCATGAACACCTCTGAATGGATGAGATAATAACTGGATTGAATAAATCCATTACTCCCTATTATTAGAGACTAAAAATATCACCTACACTACTGTTTACAGTTTTCTTTCTCCCTGACTTTACCAGAAATATTTTATATTTAGTTCAATCAATCATATAAATTTTCATAATATACAAATTTAGGATAATTTTCCCCAGAGATCCCTTTGACTTCTCTTGACATGTTGACTTTGATTTGGGGCATTCCCAGAGCCACTCTCCCATTGCAGCTGTCCTTAACTGTTCATGTATCAACCTTTCATTTCTCCAGTTTGTTTCTTCATCATTTTGATTCTGTCTTCTTTTATTCACTGTTAAAATTCTTACACCTTAAAAAAATTTAGGTGTTGTATACAGGTACTGTTATTAAATTATTATTTAAAAATATTTGGGAAAGAGAGAAGCCTAACGTAAACTACGGACTTTAGGAGATTATGATGTGTCAATGTAAATTCATTAATTGTAACAAGTATACTACTCTGGTGGGGATGTTGCTAATGGGGGAAGCTATGCATGTACGGGGTAGGGAGTGTAAGGGAACTCTCTGTACCTTCCTCTCAATTTTGCTGTGAACCTAAAACTGATATTTAAGAAATACACTACCAATCGTAAAATAGATAGCTAGTGGGAAGCAGCCACATAGCACAGGGAGATCAGCTCGGTGGTTTATGACCACCTAGAGGGGTTGGATAGGGAGGGTAGGAGGGAGACACAAGAGGGAAGAGATATGGGAACATATTTATATGTATAACATATGTATATGTATAACTGATTCACTTTGTTATAAAGCAGAAACTAACACACCATTGTAAAGCAATTATACTCCAATAAAGATGTTAAAAAAAAATTCTTTAAGAAACAAACTAAATCAATATATTGAGCCCAGATTTAAGGAATTCAAATTGAATTTGATAAGTTCAAGAGGCCAAATCTATCCCAAACTAATATGTAAATTATATTTTTTCCTGGGGGGAGGGGAGGAGAGAAACTACTCAACCTAAGTGAAAATGCAAATAACTATGAGAAAAACACTCTACCAAATTCTAATTACCATCATGGATGGTAAAATTGTGATTATCTCCTACAGACGGCCAATGAAATAAAGTGATTTATTTACAATAGATATTATTTCTCAATATGTGTAGAATCTTCTTTATATGATATTTCACTGCTATCGGCACTTCTAATTCTTCAAGCTGAAACCAATGTCTAACCTAATATTTTCTAAGGCACTAACTTGCTTTTTGTATGAATATGTTTAACTTCCATGTGTTTATTTTAATAACTATTAAAAAGTTTCATATCTACTAAAATCTGATGAGCACAAATGATCACCCAAGTGAATCATTCCTACTATATTTGCCCTGACTGAATTTCAGAAGGTCCCTGGACAATAATATAGAAGGAAAATACTTTCATTGCCCAATTCTTCAAAAGTTGGCTGTGTCCTTTACACATACAATGGATTGATACTTAACAGCCTTTAGTGTGTGTCTGTTTCCTTGGAAAATCATTACTGTTGAGCTCTGCACCTCTATTTCTTAACCATATCCAAATAGTATAAATGTCTTTCGTAAGTCTTAAATCAGATTTTCGAATTCTGACTTACGCCAGTGGAAATGTATAATGTTCATCTCATTTTTTAATGTTTCTACTCAGTCTTATTCTACTTTCGATCCACAAATCTAAGCGTTCCTTGTTGAAAGGTCCAAGTTCTGGGCTTTTAAACATTATTGTTTATTACCTCAGAGAATTGATACACTCTCCACTAAAATCCTCAGTATGTTACAGCAGCAAACTCTTTATGAATGTGTACTATATGCCAGCCCCTGCCTTGGGTTCTGGCATAAACAGATGAATTAGTAATGGCTTTAACCTCAAGAAGTTTAATAATACCTTTGTTTGTAAAGCTTTCACACATATTTTTATTTAATCTTCATAATGTCTTTTGATATTTTACTAATAACTACATTATGGTTTATTGAATTATGGTCTACAGTGAATTAAAGTGCTGACGTATAAGATTTTTTGATGATACGTAATATAGTTATAAGTACAGTATGATATCTGTTTAAAAATCTTACTATATGTACATATATAATCTAGAGGAGATTATCACAATTTCACCATCCTTGCTGGTAATTAGAATTTGATAGATTGTTTCATTTGCATGCATTAAAAAGAAGTTGTTGGGGCTTCCCTGGTGGCGCAGTGGTTGAGAGTCCGCCTGCCGATGCAGGGCACACAGGTTCGTGCCCCGGTCCGGGAAGACCCCACATGCCGCGGAACGGCTGGGCCCGTGAGCCATGGCCGCTGAGCCTGCGCGTCCGGAGCCTGTGCTCTGCAACGGGAGAGGCCACAACAGTGAGAGGCCCGCATACCGCAAAAAAACAAAACAAAACAAAAAGAAGTTGTTATATAATGGCATATAGTTTCTAAAATAAATAATGGCTATTTTCTCTTTCATGTTTTCACTTATTGTTGAATTTTTTATAATGGCTATTTATCACATTCATGATCAGGATTTTATATATATATATATATATATATATATATATATATATATATATATATATATATATTCTCACACTCTTAGGTAGACACTTTATTCAGAAAAGCCAAATGAGGTTACATATATCTATTTACTAGTGACTCTGTTGCCAACAAAAGTAATTGACAGATTTCCTGACCTCCTACAATCCAAGACAAATATTCCTCAATAAATTGATAAGCAAGTGCCAACCAAAATTTTCCCAGGTTGCTTTTCGAACACACTCAAAAAAACATTATTCTTTGTGTTTTACATACACTGTAGCACAATGAGCATTTCAATTACAATTATCTCTATAAGGTAACCCAAATAAACAAAATATAATTTAATCATGCTTTCATATACATTTTCCATAATGAGCAATCTATTAATCTATCAGTTTATCAAACATTACCTGTAACCAACCTAGCAATCTTTTTTTGCAATTGATAACATTTAAATAAAAATAAGTGCCTGAAATTTAAACTCATTTTATTAGCAATTTTGCTTGGTTATGTAAGTAGAGATTGCAGTAGTGCCAAGTGTCAGATTCCAATGATTTCATAGATAATTATTTTGGGGTTAAGAGAAAGCAAATTTATATACCACAGAAAGAAACAGGATAATTATATTAAACTGAATGTGATTGAAAATGAGTTAATTTGAACTTGGTTTGACACTAAAAATGAAGAAAATTGACTGCAAACATTTTATTTTGCTATAAGTAAAAGCACATAGAATGTATGAGTATGTAGCTTTCCTTCCTTTTGATATATGCGTAAATATGTGTGCATTTATGCATACGTTTATGTTTGCATGTAAATCTGCCTTTTTTTTTCCTTTTTCTTTTTCTTCCTAAAAAGAATGCCTCTTGACTCCCTATAACCAAACCTGTGTCACCATGAAATGAAGGATTAGGCAATTGGTGGTGAGATTTTGATAATAGTGGTGAAATTCTATGATCTTAAAGAAGGACATGCTTTTTCAGGCTTAGTCAAGATAAACAATGGTTTTGAGAAGCTGGGGTTTCTATGTAAGAAAGGCTCCACAGGCCTGTTGTTACTAAATGCCAGGCAAATACAGATGCAGGTTGAATACACTCCATGGGTTTTTGAAAGTACCTTGATTCATAACAAAACAGTGCTTAAAATCATGAAACTTCCTTTTCTTTTCCTTTGTAAAAATTTCAAGGAGCCTGCTGAGGCATTGTTATTGTTCAAAAGACTGTTTCATAAAGAAATGTGTTAGAATCAAACAAGTAGATCAACTGGTGTCATCATTTATATAAGAAAATGTTACCATAAAAATTCCCTTAGGCCTTTTTTGACTCCATATTATAGGCTTCTAAAATTAAAGCATCGTTCAAAGTAATAAAAACTGAGCCCCCGTCAAAAAGCCTAGCCTTTATTAAGTCCCCTTCTCTTCATGACAAAATTATCTTTTCCTTCCTGCTTTCTAGAAAGCAATCTCCTCCTAGAATGTTTCTACAGATGCTAGCTTTCTTACCCCTGTTGGCTCTAAAAGACTGCCTCGTACTGAAATATATTTAAGGCTTACGCTGATATCAGACATCAGATTTTACACCTTCAAAATTCACTTTGTCTGTCAGTAATTCCAGGCTGATATTTAAGAGGTTTCTTTACTGGGAGTGAGAAATAGCAAATATCTAATATGAAATTGCCCCCTAGTGGAGTTAAAAGCTCTCCTGATAACCACCTCAAGGATATGGGTCAAATCAGTGTGGTAAATTTATTTCAGATCTCACATTCTGTGAGGTATAGGGTTGTATGGAGACCATAATAATAAATGTTAGTAATTAAATCTTGCCCTTTCTAAGAGAGAAGCAATCAAATTCTACTTCTCAATCAGGAGAATCTGCCAGGGCATGAACCAGCTACTTAACCTCCAGCCCTCTTATATTCCTTTATGTTTTGTTAAAATCATGTTCAATCTGACACATGGAACACACTGTAGAGGAATAATAGTATCTCTTTAAAGAATTCAGTATGCCCAAATTGGAGATTTTATCCATCTTTATTAACACACAATCAATAACACTCCTTTTGAAAAACTAACCCAATATGACAAATTTTTCCCTGAATCAAATGAGTGACATAACTTTTTAAGATGACAGAAATATAATCTCTTTCCACAATGCCTTAACGGATTATACTTACCAAAGAAAATTCCACATAATATAAACAAGACTGTAAGAATGACTAGAAGGGCAATCTAGTTTTTTAATGAGCACATAATCAGCAATTTTAAAATATTTTAAAATGAAGAATGTATAAATAATTTCTGCTCCTTTCAGTCCAGATAAAAACATAACTAATGTATATCCTTATTAACTAACAAAGAAGTAAAGACCAACAAGATAGTATGGCATCTCAATTCTAGTAATTATTAGACATTGTTGTGAGGGCCTTGTAATCAATAATTAATAAAATTGATGTTCTATTAGCTTTCTTACCATATACCATTTTGTTTTCTTTCTTTCCCTCTTTTATTTTTACTTCTCTTCCTTCTGCTTTTTTCTTTTTCATTTCAACAATCTTTTTTTTTTTTTCCCATCCCTTTTGTCTACTAAACGTCTAGTAAAAGCCTTAGGTATTTTTTTTTAAACACTTTTTTTCAGACATCGATTATGTCATATCAAACTGAAATTATAAATAGCAATAATATTGGATTCACATCTGTTTGCGATCATGAATATTCTTTCATTATTTCATCTGTGTCCTTCAATCATAATACCTATGAAGTATTTGCAATAATAGTGTTGTAGTCAGACTACAACATATACAAAATATAAAAATAGAAGAGTAGGTAATAAGATTTTAGATTTAGAGCAGATAATATGTTTCTATTAGTTTGGGTACCATGGGTATTGCTCACCCTACTGACCTGATCCATAAAGAGACAGGAGCTAGACATAGATGTGGTAATAAAGCATACTTACATACAGCATAATTATAGATAAAAATTATATAAAGGATAATTCTATATAATATATATATATATGTTTATTATGCATAGAAAGGATCTTTTCTATGGAGAAAGAATACAAAAATTAAAATTATCTTTCTAATTTTTAGAAGATGAATGAAGACCTATAGGAAAGCCATGTGAAGTGATTTCTCCTTGTATTTTTAGACACTTCTGTAAACTGAACATGGTTCAGTGCAGAAGAAGACAGTCCTAACAAAAGTTAAGAGAGCTTAAAGTTTTACTCATTAATTTTACCTGCTTATAGTCACAAGCACATAGGCATTCAGAATAGTGACTAAAATACACATTCGCTAGCATGAGTGTTAAATGAGCTGGTATTAGGCTTAAAACACAGAAAATAGAAAAAAGTTAAATGCACATTTTCATATAACTGAATCTGTAAGTACCAGGAATTTCTCTTCCCTCATATCTTGTTCCAAATATTTTACTTATGTTTATCCATTTCTCCTAGTGTGCTTGAGACAAAGTCTATTTTAAAATTTCATTTTATAGACCAGAAGATGAATTTTATACATAACTACTTCATTGGGTATCCAAGATAGCACTGCTCTTTGTCGACAATTCCCTGAAATTTAAGTGTCTTAATTACAGAGGGAGGGTCTAGCCAATACTCAGGATTGTGTGTAGCAAATTGTGTCTTTAGTAGTGAGACATATTAGACATGAACAATGGGTTTTACAATGTCTAGTTTTAGTGCAGCAGTATTTATTAACTCATTGGTGTGCTTACAATCAACGGTCAGTTCAAGAAGTGGCAATTAAATCCTAGAAATTAGTTATGAAAAAATGGGCTTATACTTGCACAATTCAAGTTGTATGGACATATTTAGCAAAAGGGAAGATATACTATCCAAAGTCTGCCATACTGAAGATTGTGAAACAATAAAAAATAAGATTAATGTGTAAACTATATGAAATCCAGAGCACAATTTTATTTTATTTATTTGTGTGTGTGTGTGTACGCGGGCCTCTCACTGTTGTGGCCTCTCCCGTTGTGGAGCACAGGCTCCGGATGCGCAGGCTCAGCTGACTCACGGGCCCAGCCGCTCCGCAGCATGTGGGATCTCCCCGTACCGGGGCACGAACCCGTGTCCCCTGCATCGGCAGGCGGACTCTCAACCACTGCGCCACCAGGGAAGCCCTAGAGCACAATTTTAAATGATGTGAATAACCATAGATAATAACTTTAGATCAACCAGAAATGGGAAAAATAAGAAATTCTGTGAAAAGACTTAAATTGAGTTATAATGATTAGAATTAATTGAATTATAATAATTTGTTTAGAAACAGATTCCTATTAATAAGTAGATGCATATGTCAGTCTGGATAGAAAGAATTCTAGATTGTGTAAGATTTTTTGCACACGGGCAACATACTAGCTTAGAAAAGCAGTGTACTTACCATGATTAATGCCTTCAACACCAAAACTTTTACTAAAATTTTTAAAAATCTACAAAGATAAGGTAAAATAGTATACTGTAAAACTATTTGGCAGGGGCTTCCCTGATGGCACAGTGGTTGAGAGTCCGTCTGCCGATGCAGGGGACATGGATTCGTGCCCTGGTCTGGGAAGATCCCACATGCCGCACAGCGGCTGGGCCCGTAAGCCATGGCCGCTGGGCCTGCACGTCCGGAGCCTGAGAGGCCACAACAGTGAGAGGCCCGCGTAACGCAAAAAAAAAAAAAAAAAAAAAAAAAAAATTAGGTATCTTTACTTCTCTATTCCCTTAATACTTTTATCTACATATTGATTGAATTTTATTCCTCTATTTATTGATATTGGTACCAAACTTGCAATGTTTTAAAATTGTACTAATGTAATGTCAAATGTAGCAAAAATATGATTGTATTGTAACCTCAAATAATAAATTAAGGAAATGGAAATATTCTTATGAAGCAAATTAGAGGCAGTGTGGTTAGCAAGCGTATCCTCTGAAGCAAGACTCGCTCGGTTTGATTTAGTTCAGTCACTTACTAGCTCTGTGACGCTGAAAAGAATACTAATCATTCTGTGCCTCAGTTTCCTTGTCTGTAAAATGGGGATGCAATCTATATCTCCTCCTTTGCAGCATTGTCATAAGACTTCAGTGAGTTAGTGGTCTAGAGCACTTAAAGTAGTTCTCGACACAGGGTGAATACTCAGTAAATGTTAGGTCTTACTATACAATTATATTATTCATCATTTCCCAATCACTGATGGTTATTATAAAATGCTTCGAAAATTATGATAAGCATAGAAATTTTAAAGAAAATTTATTGAAACAACTGCCATAACATTCTTCTGAAACCTTAATTAGAAGACATTGAATTACACAGGCTGGCACAGCCAATGAGCAAATAGTGTATTGCAATTCCAAATTAGCATACCTGAAATTCCTGTTTACTCAAACTGTTTAGAAACTTGGCACTTTTACTTTCTCTTGAAAGGGTCTCAGTTCTTATTGAATCTGTCAGATTGTTAGCAAGAAATTAACTTAATTCTTTTCCTTCTGACTTTATATGAACCTTCCAACTGATGTTAGTGAGCCTCATTAGAACTCTCCACTTGAATACAATCTTTTATAAAAACATTATAAATGCTGAAGAAGCAATAAGGTTTATCACTAACATTACACAAAATTCAACATATTTTTGAGAAATCTCTAGAGATTACAGGAAAGAAAGCACAGCTGTCATGAATATACTGAAAGTAGAAATGTCTACATACCATCAAAACATCCAAAGTGAAAGTGAACATTTTAGTCAGATTTCCAGATGCTTGTTCCACATGGCAGTGAGCTCTTGTATGTTCATATAACATCCTGTGCTCTCCTCATGGCAATAGGTATCAAACTGGATTACAATTATTTGGAACAAGCCTACTAACAGTTCCATGGACCTGAGATTACATATTGTGTCCACCTTCATATCTGTAGGGTCAGCTCTATTGCCAGAATAGGTACTTAAAAAATAATTCAAGGTAATGAATAAATGACATAATTATTTAAATATCTGACCACCTACAATAACTTGAAATAAATACAAAATATCTAACCACATCTAAAAATTTGCCTAAATAAATACAACTTTTACCTCCATCTTTATCTCATTCTACTCAATATTGTTTTTTTTCAGAGGTCTGACCCATGAAAAGTCAAGCAATAAAACTGCAAATATTCAGAAAGTTCATTAATTACTGATCTAGTGTTTATATTAATTTTAATAAAATAGTACAATATTGGCTGAAATAAAATACAGAAATACATTCTTATAATCTCAATCTGTGTGTGTTTGTGTGTATATGAACACTTGCACAAAATATTTGCATCCCATGGAGGCAGAAGGACAAAATATTTGATTTTACATTGTTTTGTTGTTTGATGCCAGAAAATAGTAACTGCAAAAATATTTTGCACAAAATACATGCTGTTCTGTATATGTGATGTTTGGGTCAAATTTAAACTTTGCACATGAATTTCAGGAGCAGTAACTAAAATCAAAAACCACAACTTTTTCCCAAGAAAACTGGTGTAAATATGCCTATCATTCTGTAATGTGATGTGTTTCTAATTTTTCACACAGTCTTATTAAAAATTGTGAGTACATAATATAATTTAGAAGGGTTTTCTTTTCATATGCTTGTTATCTCCAAAGGAGTTAATATTTGTTCTGGAGATCAGTGCACTAGAGATAAAATTAAAGCTAATGCATAGATCTCTTTTTCATCTAAGAAATCCCTTCTAAGCCTCATTGACTGAAGGCTCAGTGTGTATGTCAGGATGTGAGGAACAAAGGAGGAAAATAAAAAGAAGTCTGAAAAAAATAGTCCTTAAATTCAATCTCCCACTTTCTATAATTTTATTTTATATACTAACTTGCTATTCCTGATAAGTATGTATTTTTTAGTTTTCCATAAAAACTAATTTAGAAAAATACAAATTTATTTGAATGTGTTTAAGCTGCTGTTCTACCATAAAAACAGAAATGAGAAGAATTGTCAATTGAGATATTACATAGCACTGTAAATACTAGCAAATTTATTAAAGGAATATTCCATTCTCATTTTCATTTGAAATGAATTTAAGTAGTTACAGTAGTATCTCTGAATTATTCTATTGAGTTTGCTTTTTTACCACAATTTATATGATAGTAAAATAGCACACAAGTTCAGTGAAATATGTTTTTATCCTTGTTTACTAAATTTCCTACTTACACAGTAGGAGAATTTCAAATTATATATTGTAACATTTCTGTGAGGATGAAAAGTTGGCTATTTGTACATAGGGTTTAAAAAATATGTTGGGCAAATCACTTTTGTGTGGATATACTTCCATAGCATAATAGGAGTTCTTATTTACATTTTTAAAAGATTTTTTTCCTCAATTTTATAAGAAATGAATTAAAAAATCATGAATTTTGACACTTTTCCCCCTCCTAACCATGTAGAATCTAGATTTTTTTTTTCAAGCTATGCTCTAGTCACTTTAAATGCTTCAAATAAGTATTTTATAGCAGAATTTCAAAACACTATATGGTATAATAGTCTATATCTTGCAAAAGACTGCAATAGATGTTACATATGAGGTCTGTTCTTATTAATATTTTTTCAGTGATCAATATTGTGAGTATATAACATAGAATGCTGAAACTTCAGAAGTTTATGTTTAGAGATTCTTATCTTAAGTATTAGAATACAGACTATAATTTCTCTATATACGTACAAATATACACACATATATATGTGTGTGTACATGTATAAAATGTTCAAATATGTATTAAATATCTATAATATATATTGCAAAGTAAAAACTTTTTATAACTGTTTAATGTGGTGTAACTATTTGAGGAGGTGGGCTGCCTACCTCTTGGAAATTAATTGGAAGAATTCATGCCTGCGTCTCAAATATCTCCTTATAGGTTAATTAATCTATTATTTCAGGTTAATTTTTAATATTGGATATAAAAGGTAGAGCAATTTTAAATGAATGAAGCAAGGATATATTTGATATAATTTAAATATTCATATATTTAAATGAATGAGGCAAGGAAACCAATAAAACAAGGGCGTTCTAGCCTGTGTTACAAGGAAGGCAATGTCAGGCTATCTTAGATTAAGTGTTCACAGGAGACATAAAACTTAGAAAAAAGTAACGAACAACAACAACAAAAACCTAACAATGATAAAACGAGAGGCAGGCAAGGACAAACTCAACCATTATACAGTGGTGAACAGAGACACAGTGCTAATTTAGACAGTATTTATAACTTGCTAGACATACCATGCTCATCTATGTCAATATTTAAATCATATGGAAAAATATAGATATGTTGATTTACTTGAATCACCCATGTAAATCATGGCATGGTATTTTGTTAAACTTTTGTCTTTAAGAATATTTGTGTACCTGCTGCAAGAAATAAATGTGATGTATGGGATCTCATCAAAGTCCAATTTTATTTTTATCTCTATTGTCCATTTGTAATTCATTTTGTGGGGAAAGCTTTTCCCCTGCGACTAGATGAAAAACTCTTCAAGCTTCATGATTACTTCATGAACACTCTTAAACAACAGACAGTTCCATAGCCACTTTAAGATAGACAGTAAAAAGTAAATCAGCATTTAAAAGTCCCGTCCAATAAATAAGTCAATTTTCAGTCAATGGAAAGGCACACCCTCTGCCTTAGTAATGGTCAATAATTGGCTGGCATCCTGCTTTGGGGCAAGGAACTGTGTTTGGCTTCTTTAACTTTCAGCCTCCATTTTGTATCCAACACCTATTTGAGCTGCAGCTTTGATCCATGAGAGTGGCTAAAAATAGAGCATAAAAGTTCTCACATGGCTGGTGAATGGTACTCTGCTAGCCAGGAGATGTCTATCCTTCCATTGGTGCCTCCCATCATTCTCATGTTTCCCTGAATATGGTGATCCACTATACACTAGACTCTCCCTGTTGAAGACTCCTCACCCTTTTGGAGATCTCCTTGGCCAAGATTTAACATAGTACCAGGCCATCTTTCTCCCCAGAGAAGCCCACATCTCATCAATGGGAATAGCTTTTGCAGTCCTTGCCCAGCCTTTGGTGGGAATGCAGTTGCTTCCCAGCCCTCTGTTCAATCTCCTTATCATCCTCAGTAGTGAGTCAGACACAAGTCCACAATGTCCCCCAAAGTGGAGAACATTTCAAACTCTCTAAGTGATCCTATAGAAACCAATTTATCTATACCTAACATAAGGAAGCAGCACCCTCCATTCTTCTCCCTGTGGTGAGAACAGGGACTGACACAGGAAAAGAACTCACCTCAGGAAATCTGATCACAAATGCCCCATCTACTCTATCAATTTATTATGCCCATCTGAATGAGGTTTAGTTTTGTTTGCTTGTTTTTAAGAGTTATTGAACTTTTTCTCAGGAAGTTATTTTGAAAATTTAATCCTTGTCTTTCTCAGTGAATGTCTGGGGCTTTACTAAATTAGATGATGCCCAGGTGGAGACCAGGGGACCAGAGATAGACTTGGGAGATTGTTTACTGAAAGTGGATAGAAATAATGAGTCAGATGAGTGCCAAGAGCCCACATGGGTCCCCCTTGCTTCAGTACTCCCCACCTCTGGGGCAAGGGTCATGGTCCTGGGAGAGGGGAAAACACACACTTAAAGTGAACAGATCTAGCTTCAGATGGATCTCAGGACTTCTGTCATAGCAACTTGGGATCAGATCCTGCCCCTGATAAGGTGGTTATAGCCACTGAGCAGAGGGGAATCCCTGCTTCACACCTAGATCCAGCTCTAGCCCCTCCATCTCCAGCCCCAACTTCTACCAAAGTGATAGCTGACAGCACACCCTGAGGAAAGATGTGACTTGCATCCATGTCACATCCACCTTTCCCCCCAGAGACATTGGGAACACACAGTCTGCATAGGAATGCCCCCACATAAGGACACCCCTTTTCAAGACCACAATAGGTAACTGTTTCACCTAAATTCATAGAGGCAAAGAAAGTTAAGCAAAATGAAAAGTCAGAGGAATTGGTCTCAGTTGAAAGAGCAAGAGAAAATGCCTCCAAGAATAAACACACAATGAAACAGAAATAAACAATTTACCAGATACAGAATTCAAAGCATTAGTTATAAAGAATGTTTACTGAATTAAGGAAAAGAATATGAACACGGTGAGAATTTTAACAAGTTATTAGAAAATATAAAAAGACCCACTCAGAAATAAAGAATTCAATAACTAAAATAAAAAGCACACTAGAAGGAATGAATAGCAGACCACAAGAATGCACGTGATATAAAGATACAATAATAGAACTCACTCAACCAGAACAGCAAAAAGAAAAACAAATTTAAAAACATGAGAACAGTTTAAGAGCTCTCTGAGATAACATTAAGAGTACCAACATTAGCATTATAGGGGACCCAGTAGGAGAAAAGAGAGAGAACGGGATTAAAAATGTATTTGATGAAATATGGCTGTAAAATTCCCAAACCTGAAGAAGAACATAGATATCCAGGTACAGGAAGCACAGAGGTGCCAAACAAGATGAACCTAAATAGACACACATCAAGACATATCATAACTGAAATGGCAAAAGTTAAAGATAAAATATTCTAAAGGCAGCAAGAGAAAAACAAAGAGTCATATACAAGGGAATCCCCATAAGACTACCATCTGATTTTTTTGCACAGGCTTTGCAGGTCAGAAGATAGTGCTATGATATTTTAAAGTGCTGAAAGGGAGAAACATACAACATAGGATACTTTACCCAGGAAGGCTATCATTCAGAATAGAAGGAGAGATAAAGAACTTCTCAGACAAGTGAAAACTAAGAGTTTATCAATACTAAACTTACCCTAAAAGAAATGTTAAAGAGATTTCTCTAAGCGGAAAAGAAGAATCTATAGGTAAGGGAAACTCTCACTAGGAAAACCAAATATATAGTAAGGGCTGAGGACCAATCACTTAAATAAGCTAGTATGGAGATTAAAAGACAAAAATTGCATAATCAACTATAACTACATTAAATAGTTAAGGGATAAACATGAAAATGTAAAATATGACACTAAAAACACAAAGTGTGGGTGAGGGGAGTAAAAGAATGAAGATCTTTGAGAATGTGTTTGAATTTAAATGACTACCAGTTTAAAACAAGTTGATATAATTATAGGGCAACATATATAAATCCAATGGTAACCACAAATCATCAAAAATGAATATCATCAACCCACAATGAAGAAACAAAAAGAAGAAATAAACACAGAAGAACTAGAAAAACAATCTGAAAAACAAGTAATAAAAAGGTAATATGTACAAACCAATCAATTAATACTTTAAATGTTAATGGACTAAACACTCCAGTCAGAAGACATAGCACAGCTGATTGGATGAAAAAACAAGACTCATCTATATGCCGCCTACAAGAGGTTCACTTCAAATCTAAAGACACATGCAGACTGAAAGTGAGAGAATGGGAAAAAGTTATTTCATGCAAACAGAAATGACAAGAAAGCTGAGGCAGTAATATTCATATCAGACAAAATAGAATTTAGAACAAAGGCTATAACAAAAAGAAGGACATTATATAATGATAAAGGGATGATACAAGAACAGGATATTATACCTGTTAATGTATGTGCACCCAATCCAGGAGCACCTAAATACATAAAGCAAATATTAACAGATATAAAGGGAGAAATTGCCAATAATACAATAATAGTAGGGGACTTTAACATCCCACTTACATCAATGATCATCCAGAGAGAAAATAAATAAGGCAACAGTGGTCTTAAATGACACAATAGACTAGTTGGGCTTAATAGGTGTTTTCAGGACAATTACATCCTAAAACAGCAGAATACACATTCTTTCCAAATGCACATAGTACCTTCTCCAGGAAAGATCACATACTAGGCCACACACACAAAAAAAAACTTAACAAATTTAAAAGGATACAAATTATATCAAGCATTAGTTCTGACCACAGTGGTATGAAACTAGAAATCAATTACAGCGAGAAAAATGGGAAAAGAACAAACATGTGGAGACCAAACAACATGCTACTAAAAAAACAATGAGTCAATGAAGAAATCAAAGAGGAAATCAGAAAATACCTCAAGACAAATGAAAATGGAAACAAAACTTTTTTAAAATCTAGGAGATACAGCAAAAGTGATTCTAAAAGGGAAGTTTATAATGATACAGACGTTACTCAAGAAACAAGAAAAATCCCAAATAAACACCTAAACTACCATGTAAATGAATTAGAATAAGAAGAACAAACAAAGCCCAAAGTCAGTAGAAGAAAGAAAATAATAAAGATCAGAGACAAAATAAATAAAATAGAGATTAAAAAATAATAGAAAAGATCAATGACACCAAGAGTTGTCTATTTGAAAAGATAAGCAAACTTGATAAACCTTTAGCCAGGCTCACCAAGAAGAAGAGAGGGCCCAAATAAATAAAATAAGAAATGAAACAGGAAAAATAACAACTGAGACTGCAGAGATACAAAAAAAAATCATAACTGAATACTACAAACGGTTATATGCCAACCAATTGGACAACCTAGAAGAAATGGACAAATTCCTAGAAACATACAACCTGTCAATACTGAATCAAGAAGAAACAATTTCAACAGACTGGTCATGAGTAATGAAATTGGATATTTAATTTAAAAACAAACAAACAAAACAAAACAAAAAACTTCCAGCAAACAAAAGTCCAGGACCAAACAGCTTCAAAGGGGAATTCTATCAAACATATAAAGAAAGATAATACCTATCCTTCTCAAACTATTGCAAGAAATTGAAGAGGAGGAAACAATCACAAACTCATTCTACAAGGCCACAATTACCCTGATACCAAAAACAGACAAAGACACTACCAAAAAGAAAATTACAGGGCAATATCTCTGATGAATATAGATGCAAAAATTTTTAACAAAATGTTAGTAAACCAAATCCAACAATATATAAAAAGGATCATACAATATAATCAAGTTGGAATTATTCCAGGGATGCAAGGGGGGTTCAACATTCACAAATCAATCAATGTGATACACCACATTAATAAGAGAAAGAGTAAAAATCACGATCATCTCAATAGACACTGAAAAAACGTGTGTGAACATGAATTCAACATCCATTCATAATAAAAACTCTCATCAAAGTGAGCATACATGGAATATACCTTAACAAAATAAAGGCCACTTATGACAAACCCACAGCTAACACCATACTCCATGGTGAAAAGCTGAAAGTCTTTCCTCCAAATTCCTCCAAGACAAGGATACGCACTCTCACCACTTCTATTTAACATAGTATTGTAAGTCCTGGCCACAGAAATCAGATAAGAAAAAGAAATAAAATGCAATCCCTATCAAAATACCCATGACGTTTTTCACACTAGAACAAGTAACCCTAAAGTTTATACGGAACCACAAAAGACCCGAATTGCCAAAACAATCTTGATAATGAATAACAAAGTTGGAGATATAATGTTCTCTGACTTCAGACTCTACTACAAATATACAGTAATCAAAATGGTATGGTACTGACACAAAAACAGACACACATATCAATGGAACAAAATGGACAGCCCCAAAATATACCCTCACACATATGGTCAATTAATCTATGACAAAGGAGGCAAGAATAAATAATGGAGAAAAGTCAGTCTTCAATAGGTGGTGCTGGGAAAATTAGACAGCTACATGTAAAAAATGATATTAGAACATTTCCTCATACCATATAGAAAAATAAACACAAAATGGATTAAAGATCTAAATGTAAGATGTGACATCATAAAATTCCTAGAAGAGAACATAGGCAGAATACTCTTTGACATAAAATTTTTTGGATCTGTCTCCTAAAGCAAAAGAAATAAAAGCAAAATAAACAAATAGGATGTAATCAAACTTAAAAGCATTTACATGGGAAGAAATCATTGACAAAATAAAAAGACAACCTACTGAATGGGAGAAAATATTCACCAATGATATAACCAACCAGGGGTTAATATCAAAAAATATATAAACAGCTCATATACTCAATATCAAAAAGAACAGACAAACCAATTAAAAAATTGTTAGAAGACCCGAATAAACATTTTTTTTCAAAAAAGGATACACAGATGGCTAACACGCATGAGAAAAGATTCTCAACATTGCTAATTATTAGAGAAATGCAAATCAAAACTACAATGAGATTATCACCTCACACCTGTCTGAATGGCTATCATCCAAAAGCCTGCAAATAACAAATGTTGGCAAGGATGCAGAGAAAAGGGAACCCTTGTACACTGTTGGTGGGAATACAGTGGTGCATTCACTATGGAAAACTGTATGAAGGTTTATCAAAAAACTAAAAGCTGAACTACCATATGATCCAGAAATTCCACAATCTAGTATGTATCTGGAAAAAAATAAAAACACTAATTCAAAAAGATACACGCACCCCAATGTTCATAGTAGCACTATTTACAATAGCTAAGATATAGAAGAAACCCAAGATGGAAACCCATCTGTCCATCAACAGATGAGTGAATAAAGAAGGTGTGCTGTATATATGTGTGTGTGTATATATACACACACACACACACACACACACACACACACACACACACACACACTGGAATATTACTCAACCATAAAAAGAATTCTTCCATTTGCCACAATGTGGATGTACCTAGAGAATATTATGCTTAGTGAACTAAGTCAGAAAAAGACAAACGTTGTATAATATCACTTATATGTGGAATCTAAAATTTAAAACAAACAAATGGTATAGCAATACAGAAACAGATTCACAGTTATGAAAACAAACTAGTGGTTACCAATGGAGAAAGGGAAGGAGGGAGGGGTAGGATAGCAGTATGGGGTTAAGAGATACAAACTACTATGTATATAATAGATAACCAACAAGGGTATATTGCATAGCACAGGAAATTACAGTCATTATTTTGTAATAACTTTTAATGGACTGTAACTTATAGAAATACTGAATCACTATACTGTCCTCCGAAAACTAATATAATATTGTAAATCAACTATACTTTAATTTTTTAAAAAATTGTGTTAAATGCAGCAAGTGGGGAAAAAAGGAATGGAAGTAAGAATAATAGTAAAAACCCAGAAATTAGCACGAAATAAATACCAGGAACAAAGGCAGATTTTAGTTTTGTAGGATTGAAGTATATTTCAACCAAAAGGGTCAGACTTCCATGGTCTTTTTCATTGACCACTGGAAGTATGACATGGAGGTTAGACTAAATTAAAGATATAAATTCAAGGCAGATAGACTTTCCATTATGTTCTTGTTTTTGTTAATGTTGATGGTTTTCTTGAAATGGATTAACAGCAAAATAAAAAAGGCAGTGATTAATGTATTTATAACAAGTATCATATACAGCTTCACAATATTAGAAACACTAACCATGTTCAAATAGGTTAAATTAAATTATTAGTTATCAAATAATTGTAATGTAGAATAGTAAAAGAGAAGAAAATTCAAAGTCAAATTATGCCTAAGTCCCAACGTGAAATTGGAGAGATGACATTTGCCAACTTGGGCAAGTCTTTGTAACACATTTGTGACTTGTTTGCCATATTTATCAAATGAATCAGATGGACCAGACATTCTCTAATTCTGGAACTAGAATCCTGTCTCATGAAATCCATGCTTATGTAGGTGTCCAGGACACTGAGAATAGGACAGATCTTCTTCATTTCAAATATCTTCGACTTTTTTCTTGTATTTATTCTTATATATTACTCCTTCACATTCATCTAATACTCAGAATCTAGTAATTTGAAAGGAAGGATGAACTTCATGACATCTCCACTCTATAGTCAGTGAGTTACATTATCTTTTTGCCTAATTCCGTATGCTTCATACGAAGCCCCTAGTTTCATTTTCCTATTCCTTTTTTCAAGCTCCATCTTCCTCCTAAAATGCCTTCTTCCAATATCAACAAGTACTCATCCGACAACATCCTTCAAAAACAGGTCAAGAAGGGACTTCCCTGGTAGTCCAATGGTAAAGAATCCACCTTCCAATACAGGGGACATGGGTTCAATCCCTGGTCAGAGAACTAAAATTCCATGTGCCGCAGTGCGACTAAACCTGCATGCCACAACTACTGAGCTAATGCGCCTCAACGAGAGAGCCCATGTGCCATAAACTATGGAGCCCATGCACCACGACTAGAGAAGAGAAAAACCCATATGCCACAACTAGAGAGAAGCCTGCGGCTCACAACTAAAGATCTCACATGCCTCAACAAAGATCCTATATGCTGCAAATAAGACCCGACACAGCAAAAAAAAAAAAAAAAAAAAAAGGTCAAGAATGTTGACTTAGCAAGGTTTGTTATACTACATTATTGTGAATAACTCATAGAAACAATGTATTACTTAAAATTTTTAAAACTATTTCTAACCCCAATTCTAATTCGTCTGCATTAGAGACGAATCGCTACATTTCAATGCATAGCCAGAGGATGACAATGCGTCCTAATAAAAACATTGAAATGCTGTAGCAATATAAAAGCTTCCATTGAACCCATGGTATAATTATAGTTCCTTTAGATTTAATCCAGTGTAATCATAATAATTAGACATTATTGACTAAATTTGTTATTTGCAATTTGAGATAGGTATTAATGCAATGACCAATTTTACTACACACTTGAAAACACTTGTTTCAGTGTAACATCTTTAGAAAATAAAGACAAAATAAAAATATAATTTACCTGCAGGGTTTGTATTTGAGCTTCATTTTTAACTTATTTATTCCATTAAACCAAGTGAATTAAGAGGTTTTCTTTAGCTATTTAGGCTTAAATATGGTCATGATTACATTCTTCACATTATGAAAACATATGTAAAATTTTTATGCATCTTTGGGCATATATAGTGTGACGACAAAAAATAGAAGAAATCCAGTAAAAATTCCAAAGTAAAGGGACAGCAGGAGAGAGGAAAGGAAGGAATACTTGAAGGGAAAGAAAAGTAGAAAGAAAGAAGGCAAGAAAGAAAAAATTAAAAGAATGAAAGGATGAAGGAGGAAAGGAAGAAAGAGTGCTCTATTCTAGGTGCTTTCATGAAAGTTATTCCATCTAATTGTGCAAAATTAACCTATTTGTCTTATTTTTACCTTTAATAAGCTGAGAGCAATTTAAGAGGGCCAACCAAGATAACAACTCTAATTCATTGTGGAGTTGAGATTATTTCATCTCTCCAATAGGAAATTTAGTAAGTACTATCTTTTATTCGTGTATCCCTTAATGAGAAAAAGAATCAAAATACCAAGATAAAATGTGGACTAAATTATGTCAAAAGTTCGAAATAATGCCCTCCCCTGACCTGTATGTCAAAATTGGACCAATCTGTTAAACTCAATCATAACAAGATGAGTACGTAGTTTTAATACAGACATATGAGTTAGAATCAAAGTCTGTTTGGTCCTAGAGCCTTTATTTTTTTTTCAACCTCTCATTAGGTCTTTTCTGACCCCCATCTGTCTAACCCCAAGGCCATACTTTTATCATAGCTGCAGGAATAAAGAAGCAGGGCTCAGGATATTCATATTCCTTTCCTTATTCTCTTGTAGATAAGGGAAAAAAATGTATTCCAGAATAGTAAGTGGTGAAGAGTCCTGATGTAGAAATATATTTATCTCTTCACTTAATATTTTCAAAACTGTAGTGATTATCTGAATGACTCCTGAGCCTCCACAGTGAAAAGAAAACCTGAGGAAATATAAAAAGACCCTTCACCATTCACACTGTTTTGTTCTAATCAATCATTTACACAAAAGTCATTTAAGGGCAGCATATTTTGTGCTTAAGCAGTGTGAGACATTTAAAGAAAAATAAGATATGATCTTTGTCTTCAAGTAGATAGAAACCATGTTCAAAGAAAGAGGCACTCAATCTGAAAGGGAGATATATTAAGAAAAAAAAAAAGCCACAGTAGTAGGTTATCATTGCCCATGTCATTCAGATAATACAATGAATTCAGTAGCTACAGTGGCTTCAGGTTATAGGACTATGAGTTCCAACAAAGAGGAATCAACACACTAATAACCTGAAACTGTGGGTAGCAGGAAAAGCACTACACATAAAAAGGAATGCATAACTTCCAAGAATTTGAACAATGAAGGATAGAAAGAGAAATCTGAGATGTTATACTGTAGTGGTTTACTTGTGTTGACAGAAATAGGGAAGAGGGGAAAAAGGGACTTGGCCTTTTTTTAGTCATCAACCACAAGCAAAGAAGGTAACACATAGAGAATGTGAAGTAAATGGCAGGTAATTTTCACAAGAGAATTGAATAATAGTCATTTATATCCTACCATTTGATGGGAGAAGAAGAAGCATACCTCCACAAGTAGTTTCAAACCAAGGCAAAATGTGTACCAAATATCAAAAAAGGAGAAAATTGCCAACAAAAAGTAAAAGAAAGCAATACTAGAGCACTGATTCGAATGAACTCCAGCTATATAGATTTATTTTGCTCTCTAAAACAATGACCTAACCTAGGAAAACATAAAAGTGCAATGGGACTCCAACAACAAAATTCAAGATTAATAAAGCACAGCACATCTCAAAGATAACACAATCCAATTGCTACCTTTCTTATCTATGTAATTTCTCCTAAACAGATGGGTCACCAGAGAAGGGCATGGGATGTTAAGGCTGCTGCTGCTGCCACCAAGAAGCCTGTGTGCTAGCACAGGTCACTATGCACACCTCCCCTCCCGGGAGCCTTCCCCGGGAGAACGCACAGCGCGCCTCAGGCTGCTGCAAAGTCATGCTGGCCTCTGCTGCCCAGGCTCGCCCCGTATCCATACCCCTCCCTCCCCATGGGCTGAGGAAGCCAGAGGGGCCTAATCAGCTGCTATTTTAACCCCATCATGTCTGGGTAAAGAACAGATGCCCTCAGGCGACCTACACGAAGAGGTGGGTCCAAATCCAAAGCTGAAGCCCGAGACCTGTGCGAACAAAGAAGAGAAAGGGAAATTTCTCCCAGCAGCCTCAGGAGCACAGGATTAAATCTCCACAATCAACTTGATGTACCCTGCATCTGTGGAATATCTGAATAGACAATGAACCATCCCAAATTGAGGAGGTGGACTTTGAGAGCAAGATTTATTATTTTTTCCCCTTTTCCTCTTTTTCTGAGTGTGTATGTGTATGCTTCTGTGTGTGATTCTGACTGTACAGCTTTGCTTTTACCATTTGTCCTAGGTTTCTATCTTATTTTTTTTCCTTTACTTTTTAACAATTATTCCTTAATAATTATTTTTTATTTTCATAACTTTATTTTATTTTACTTTATCTTCCTTCTTTCATTCTTTTTATTTTTTCTCCCTTTTATTCTGAGCCATGAGGATGAAAGGCTCTTGGTGCTCCAGCCAGGCAACAGGACTGTGCCTCTGAGGTGGGAGAACCAAGTTCAGGACACTGGTCCACAAGAGACCTCCCAGCTCCACATAATATCAACAGGTGAAAATCTCCCAGAGATCTCCACCTCAATGCCAAGACCCAGCTTCACTCAACGACCAGCAAGCTACAGTGCTGGCCACCCTATGCCAAACAACTACCAAGACCGGAACACAACCCCATCCATTAGCAGAGAGGCTGCCTAAAATCATAATAAGGCCACAGACACCCCAAAACACACCACCAGACATGGACCTGCCAACTAGAAAGACAAGATCCAGCCTCATCCATCAGAACACAGGCACCAGTCCCCTCCACCAGGAAGCCTACACAACCCACTGAACCAATCTTAGCCACTGGGGACAGACACCAAAACACTGGGAACTACAAACTTGCAGCCTGTGAAAAGGAGACCCCAAACACAGCAAGTTAAGTAAAATGAGAAGACAGAAAAACACACAGCATATGAAGGAGCAAGATAAAAACCCACCAGACCTAACAAATGAAGAGGAAATAGGCAGTCTCCCTGAAAAAGAATTCAGAATAATGATAGTAAAGATGATCCAAAATCTTGGAAATAGAATAGAGAAAATAAAAGAAACATTTAACAAGGACCTAGAAGAACGAAAGTGCAAACAAACAGTGATGAACAACACAAAAGATGAAATTAAAAATTCTCTAGAAGGGAACAATAGCAGAATAACTGAGGCAGAAGAACAGATAACTAACCTGGAAGATAAAATAGCAAAAATAACTACTGCAGAGCAGAATAAAGAAAAAACAATGAAAAGAATTGAGGACAGTCTCAGAGACCTCTGGTACAACAGTAAATGCACCAACATTCGAAATACAGGGGTCCCAGAAGAAGAAGAGAAAAAGAAAGGAACTGAGAAAATATTTGAAGACATTATAGTTGAAAACTTCCACAATATGGGAAAGGAAATAGTTAATCAAGGCCAGGAAGCACAGAGAGTCCCATACAGGATAAATCCAAGGAGAAACATGACAAGACACATATTAATCAAACTATCAAAAATTAAATACAAAGAAAAAATATTAAAAGAAGCAAAGGAAAAACAACAAATAAGACACAAGGGAATCCCCATAAGGTTAACAGCTGATCTTTCAGCAGAAAGTCTGCAAGCCAGAAGAGAGTGGCAGGACATATTGAAAGTGATGAAGGAGAAAAACCTACAACGAAGATTACTCTACCCAGCAAGGACTTCATTCAGATTTGTTGGAGAAATTAAAACCTTTACAGACAAGCAAAGGTAAGAGAATTCAACACCACCAAACCAGCTTTACAACAAATGCTAAAGGAACTTCTCTAGGCAGGAACACAAAAGAAGGAAAATTCCTACAATAACAAACCCAAAAAAATTTAAAAAATGAGAACAGGAACATACATAACGATAATAACCTTAAATGTAAATGGATTAAATGCTCCAACCAAAAGACACAGACTGGCTGAATGGATATAAAAACAAGACCCGTATATATGCTGTCTACAAGAGACCCACTTCAGACCTAGGGACACATTCAGACTGAAAGTGAGGGGATGGAAAAAGGTATCCGATGCAAATGGAAATCAAAAGAAAGCTGGAGCAGCAATTCTCATAACAGACAAAAGAGACTTTAAAATAAAGACTATTACAAGAGACAAAGAAGGACACTACATAATGATCAAGGGATCGACTCAAGAAGAAGATAAAACAATTGTAAATATTTATACACCCACCACAGGAGACCCTCAATACATAAGGCAAATACTAACAGCCATAAAAGGGGAAATCGACAGTAACACAATCATAATAGAGGACTTTAACACCCCGCTTTCAACAATGGACAGATCAAACCAAAATGAAAATAAATAAGGAAACACAAGCTTTAAATGATACATTAAACAAGATGTACTTAATGGATATTTATAGGACATTCCATCCAAAAACAACAGAATACACATTCTTCTCAAGTGCTCATGGAACATTCTCCAGGATAGATCATATCTTGGGTCACAAATCAAGCCTTAGTAAATGTAAGAAAACTGAAATCGTATCAAGTATCTTTTCCGACCACAACGCTATGAGACTAGATATCAATTACAGGACAAGATCTGTAAAAAATACAAACACATGAAGGCCAAACAGTACACTACTCAATAACCAAGAGATCACTGAAGAAATCAAAGCGGAAATCAAAAAATACCTAGAAACAAATGACAGTGAAAACATGACAACCCAAAACCTACGGGATGCAGCAAAAGCAGTTCTAAGAGGGAAGTTTATAGCAATATAATCCTACATTAAGAAACAAGAAACAACTCAAATAAACAACCTAATCTTACACCTAAAGCAATCAGAGAAAGAAGAACAAAAAACCCTAAAGTTAGCAGAAGGAAAGAAATTATAAAGATCAGATCAGAGATAAATGAACAGGAAATGAAGGAAATGATAGCAAAGATCAATAAAACTAAAAGCTGGTTCTTTGACAAGATAAACAAAATTGATAAACCATTAGCCAGACTCATCAAGAAAAAAAGGTAGAAGACTCAAATCAACTGAATTAGAAATGAAAAAGGAGAAATAACAACTGACAGTGCAGAAATACAAAGGATCATGAGAGATTACTACAAGCAACACTATGCGAATAAAATGAACAACCTGGAAGAAATGGACAAATTCTTAGTAATGCACAACCTTCTGAGACTGAACCAGGAAGAAATAGAAAATATGAACAGACCTATCACAAGCACTGAAATTGAAACTGTGATTAAAAATCTTCCAACAAACAAAAGCCCAGGACCAGACGGCTTCACAGGAGAATTATATCAAACATTTAGAGACGAGCTAACATGTATCCTTCTCAAACTCTTCCAAAATATAGCAGAGGAAAGAACACTCCCAAACTCATTCTACGAGGCCACCATCACCCTAATACCTAAACCAGACAAAGATGTCACAAAGAAAGAAAACTACAGGCCAATATCACTGATGAGCATAGATGCAAATATCCTCAACAAAATACTAGCAAGCAAAATCCAACAGCACGTTAAAAGGATCATACACCATGATCAAGTGGGGTTTATCCCAGGAATCCAAGGATTCTTCAGCATATGCAAATCAATCAATGTGATACACCATATTCACCATTAAATTGAAGGAGAAAAAACATATGATCATCTCAATAGAAGCAGAAAAAGCTTTCAACAAAATTCAACACCCATATATGATAAAAACCCTCCAGAAAGTAGGCATAGGGGGAACTTACCTCAACATAATAAAGGCCATATATGACAAACCCACAGCCAACATCTTCCTCAATGGTGAAAAATTGAAAGCATTTCCAGTAAGATCAGGAACAAGACAACGATGCCCACTCTCACCACTAATATTCAACATAGTTTTAGAAGTTTTAGCCACAGCAATCAGGGAAGAAAAAGAAATAAAAGGAATCCAAATCGGAAAGAAGAAGTAAAGTTGTCACTGTTTGCAGATGACATGATACTATACATAGAGAATCCTAAAGATGCTACCAGAAAACTACTAGAGCTAATCAATGAATTTGGTAAAGTAGCAGGATACAATATTAATGCACAGAAGTCTCTAGCATTGCTATACAGTAATGATGAAAAATCTTAAAGAGAAATTAAGGAAACACTCCCATTTACCATTGCAACAAAAAGAACAAAATACCTACGAATAGGGCTTACCTGGTGGCGCAGTGGTTGAGAGTCCGCCTGCCAATGCAGGGGACACGGGTTCGTGTCCTGGTCCAGGAAGATCCCACATGCTGTGGAGCGGCTGGGGCTGTGAACCATGGCCGCTGAGCCTGCGCATCTGGAGCCTGTGCTCCGCAACAGGAGAGGCCACAACAGTGAGATGCCCGCGTACTGCAAAAAAAAAAAAAAAAAAAAACTAATAAGTCTACCTAAGGATACAAAAAACCTGTATGCAGAAAATTATAAGATACTGATGAAAGAAATTAAAGATGATACAAATAGATGGAGAGATATACCATGTTCTTTAACTGAATGAATCAACAGTGTGAAAATGACTGTACTACCCTAAGCAATGTACAGATTCAATGCAATCCCTATCAAACTGCCACTGGTATTTTTCACAGAACTAGAACAAAAAATTTCACAATTTGTATGGAAACACAAAAGACCCCGAAAAGCCAAAGCAATCTTGAGAACGAAAAATGGAGCTGGAGGAATCAGGCTCCCTGACTTCAGACCATACTAGAAAGCTACAGTAATCAAGACAGTATGGTAATGGCACAAAAACAGAAATATAGATCAGTGCAACAGGATAGAAAGCCCACAGATAAACCCATGCACATATGGTCACCTTATCTTTGATAAAGGAGGCAAGAATATACAGTGGAGAAAAAACAGCCTCTTCAATAAGTGGTGCTGGGAAAACTGGACAGCTACATGTAAAAGTATGAAATTAGAACACTCCCTAACACCATACACAAAAATAAACTCAAAAAGGATTAAAGACTTAAATGTAAGGCCAGACATTATCAAAATCTTAGAGGAAAACACAGGCAGAACACTCTGTGACATAAATCACAGCAAGATCCTTTTTGACCCACCTCCTAGAGAAATGGAAATAAAAACAAAAAATAAAAATATGGGACCTTATGAAACTTAAAAGGTTTTGCACAGCAAAGGAAACCATAAACAAGATGAAAAGACAACCCTCAGAATGGGAGAAAATATTTGCAAATGAAGCAACTGACAAAGGATTAATCTCCAAAATTTACAAGCAGCTCATGCAGCTCAATATCAAAAAAATAAACAACCCAATCCAAAAATGGGCAAAGACCTAAATAAACATTTCTCCAAAGAAGATATACAGACTGCCAACAAACACATGAAAGAATGCTTAACATCATTAATCATTAGAGAGATGCAAATCAACACTACAATGAGATATCATCTCACACAGGTCAGAATGGCCATTATCAGAAAATCTACAAACAATAAATGCTGGATCAGGTGTGGAGAAAATGGAACCCTCTGGCACTGTTGGTGGGAATGTAAACTGATACAGCCACTATGGAGAACAGTATGGAGTTTCCTTAAAAAACTAAAAATAGAACAACCACACGACCCACCACTGGGCATATACCCTGAGAAAACCATAATTCAAAAAGAGACATGTACCAAAATGTTCACTGCAGCTCCATTTACAATAGCCAGGAGATGGAAGCAACCTAAGTGTCCATCAACAGATGAATGGATAAAGAAGATGTGGCACATATATACAATGGAATATTACTCAGCCATAAAAAGAAACAAAATTGAGTTATTTTAGTGACTTGGATGGACCTAGAGTTTGTCACACAGAGTGAAGTAAGTCAGAAAGAGAAGAACAAATACCGTATGCTAACACATATATATAGAACCTAAGGGAAAAAAATGGTCATGAAGATCTTAGTGGCAAGATGGGAATAAAGACACAGACCTACTAGAGAATGGACTTGAGGATATAGGGAGAGGCAAGGGTAAGATGTGACAAAGCGAGACAGTGGCATGGACATATATACACTACCAAACGTAAAATAGATAGCTAGTGGGAAGTAGCTGCATAACACAGGGAGATCAGCTCGGTGCTTTGTGACCACCTAGCAGGGTGGGATAGGGAGGGTGGGAAGGAGGGAGACATAAGAGGGAAGAGATATGGGAACATATGTATAGGTATGACTGATTTACTTTGTTATAAAGCAGAAACTAACACACCATTGTAAAGCAACTATACTCCAATAAAGTATAAATAAAAATAAATAAAATATAAAAAGATGGATCAAAGAGAATGTGTATATGAAATAGGACATTCAGTCCTTTATTAAGATCAGAAATGCCTATAATATATTGGAAGTTTCCATACTTAAAAATGTAATTGTTGGGTATTTTGAAAGAAGGAAAATAGTTTTGTCTGATTCTTTTTGACTTTTCACCAATTTAACGGAAATAGAATATATTCTTTTTAATGACTGAGCAAGAGATGTCCTGAATATATGAGCTTACAGTGTCCAAACACACACACATGCACACACACACACATACATGCACACAGGAGGCAGAATAAATAGTATAAATATCTTCTAATCATCTGAGTTTTAATAGCAAACACTGCCTTTCTCTTGGTTTACAGCAAAGGTTTGAAAAGCATGATTTAATATTTCATTTTAATCAAGCTATACCAATAATCTTACTCCAAAATTCAAAAGCATTTCTCTGAAATATCACAAGTAGCAGTAGCATAGATAAAAAAAAAAAAAAAAAAGATGCCCCATAAGAGATAAGAAGAGAAAATCATAGCTGTGTACAGAGACTCTAAGAAACATATAAACTTTCACAGGAACTAATGTTTCCATGTAATTTAGTTTCCAGTGACATTTTTCAAAACCCACAGATGCCCTGACTATCCCCACCACAGTTGTTCTACTCTAAAAACAATGAATCTGAGCACAGAAAAATAACACTTTATCTCAAGTATACTGAAAACATCACTCACACATCACCAAACCCAGTGTGTGAACTGATAGTCAAACACTCAATTACATGTCAGTCACAACCATGAAACCTCAGATAGAACAGAAACCAGTGGGTTGTAGACTGGTAGAAAATAACCTTGAAGATTTTTTGCCATGAAAGCAAATCCAAGTTGGCCTTTGTAAAAAAACTAGTGAAACAGTACTTTTTTCAGTTATGTAAAAATTGTTTATTGTCTTATATGAAAGACACAGATATGATTCTTTTGTAAAATAATTTGTTATTTGATTAATTCTATCTTTTCATCTAATGTTCAGGACTGGATTAGATTTGCTTAGCTCATATAACAACCTGTCTCTCCCTATTAATTTTTCATTTTACCATACAAATAGTAGCACATTAATCAACAAAACTCCAGTAACTTAACTGAGTCATTTCATGATTCAGTGAGTTAAATCACAACTTGAAATATTCCCGAGTTGAGAAAATTTATCAAAATTACTTGGTCACTCTTCGCTATCTCTCGTCTTCATCTATGAAATAAATAAAATTGTGATATATTTTATTTTCTGAATATGGGACATAAGCTCTGTATTTAACTGCACATTTAATTGACTCTCCCTGTTTAAGTAATTTCATGAATATCCACTGGAATAATTATTTTTGGTGGCATGGAATATTCTTTGAATGTTAATGTAATAATAGAAAATGATTTCTTCCATCTTATAAAGAGCTGTATATCAAAGGTCATTTTTCCACATATATATTTATTAGGAATATTAAATAATAGATCATTTTTATTCCTTTATTGTCTGAGTTCAACTGGACACAACCTTATCCTAGCCTGCAAAATTCTAATAGGTATATTATGGAAGAGATGCAAACAGTAAAAGAAAATTACATACGTTGGCTGACTTAAATCTTTTTTAAAGCGTTGCTTGAAAGTCAAAAGTGAGCAGCTTTCTACCAGGACATTAAAACTTGGTACAACAATGTTTTTACTAAACCTGTATGCAGGAAACAGTTTGTCATTAGAGACGATATCTTCTAGAAAACTGAAATTGAGGTTATAACAATTTGCTGGGAAAGGGGGGTAGGGGTGCAGGTACTATTCTATGGAGTCATTTTCAGGAATGAGACAAATACTCCTATATACTGCCCAGTTCCCAGGCTACAATAGATTCCCTAGCAAATGTTTAGGATATATTGTTATTTCAAGTTTTGTCTTCTGAAGATATTGTTATATAAAATAAGGATTAAAGTTAATTAGCTTAGAAGAAAAACAAAGTAATGGGAAAAAAGGACAGAATTAAACCTAAAGGTATCCACATTCCACTTTTTTTTCCTGAATAAGAGTAATTCATCAATTGTTGAATCAACCTAGTGTATAAAACATAAAGGACAATAAATAGTAAATGTTAATTCCTATGTAAAAGAAATGAAGCAAGCATAGTGAACAATTTCATTATGCTTACATGGAGATACAGCCTTTATAGTTCTTGAACTAAAATTTTGATGATAAGATCAAATGCAGGTCATATAAACTTCATTCAAGAGAGTAAAAGTATTTTTACATTTTTTTCTAGCCTTAGATACAAACACTGCATTACTTATTGCCCATGTATATTAGCAAATGGTGCAGAGATGCTGTGTGTAGCTGACGACCCTTCATCTTGGCAGTGGGGCTACGGTGAACAGCTGAACATTAAGCACTGTTGACACACCCCCAATCTGTCTAGAATGCAGATACAGCTGGAACTGGCACTGGGGTGGTGCTAAATGTTGTTTTGCTCAAAACCTGGAGTGCTTTTAAAGTGACAGTTAATAATCTGTGAATCATATAAAATTGAAAATTCATGTTCTTCTCCTTGATCCCCTATGACCTAGATCATTTCTCACAATAACTAATGTTTAAACACTACTTATGTGTTGAAGTATTTATATGGATTCACTCAGTTACCAATGAATTGTTATTAGGCTATTTGAGTACATTCACATTTTTCAGATTGAAAAAAAACCCATCTATTTGGCTTACTAACATTCAGACTCAATTCAAGATAAAATGAGTAGTCTTGAATATAGAATCATTACAAATGTTCAAATATTGGTTGAGTGACAACTTGAAAAATATATTGATTCATTGTATGTGACTTTAAAGTTAATATTTAAATCGGATTTCAGATTTTTCTCAGTAGTCAGATTATTTAACTTAAGAGTAATCTTTCATCCTATTCATTTTTTCACTATATATATGTATAGATACATATGTATACATGTATATGTAGGGTATGCATTTTTTAAATAGTGGAATTGAAATCTCAACATTGCATTTTTGTTTTTGAAATGACTACTGCTTCCTGAAGCTATATGCACAGTGATATCAAAGGCATAATATTTTTCTTTTAATAAACTTGTTGAAATTTTAGGTATTTGTATTGGTTAAATTGGCCTGGAAGATTACAGGCTGATATCACTGATGAATGTATACACAAAAGTTCTCAACAAAGTACTAGCAAAATGAATGAAACAATACATTAAAAGGACCATACACCATGATCAAGTCAGATTTATCCCAGGGATGAGTTTTTCAATATTTTCAAATTAATCAATATGATACACCACATTAACAACTTCAAGAATAAAAATACATATGATCAGCTCAATAGGTGCAGAAAAAGTTTTTGATAAAATTCAACATCCAATTATGATAAAAACTCTCAAGAATGTGGGCAAAAAGGAAATATACTTCAACATAATAAAGCCATATTATGACAAACCCACAACTAACATCATACTCAACAGTGAAAAGCTGAAAGCATTCCCTCTAAGATCAGGACAAGGATGTCCATCCTCACCACTTTATTCAACATAGCTTTGGAAGTCCTACCCACAGCAATCAGCGAAAAAAAAGAAATAAAAAGAATCCAAATTGAAAAGGAAGAAGTAAAACTGTCACTGTTAGATACTATACATACTATATATACATACTATATGTATGTATGTATGTATGTATACTATACTATACATAGAAAATCCTAAAGGCACCACTAGAGCTCATCAATGAATTTGGTAAAGTTGCAAGATACAAAATTAATGTAGAGAAATATGTTGCATTCCTGTACACTAACAATGAAATATCAGAAAGGGAAATTAAGGAAACAATCCTATTTACCATCACATCAAAAAGAATAAAATACCTAGGAGGCAAATGACCTGTACTACCTAAGGAGGCAAAAGATCTGTACTCCAGAAACTATAAGATGCTGAGGAAAGAAACTGAAGACGACACAAACAGATGGAAATATATAACATGTTCTTGAATTGGAAGAATCAATATTGTTAAAATGACCATACTACCCAAGGCAATCTGCAGATTCAATGCAATACCTATCAAATTACCAATGGCATTTTTCACAGAACTAGAACAAGTAATTTTACAATTTGTATGGAAACATGAAAGACCTTGAATAGCCAAAACAATCTTGAGAAAGAAGAATGGAGCTGGAGTAATCAGGCTGCCTGACTTCAGACTATACTACAAAGCGACAGTAATCAAAACAGTATGGGGCTTCCCTGGTGGCTCAGCAGTTGAGACAGGTTCGTGCCCCGGTCCAGGAAGATCCCACATGCCGCGGAGTGGCTGGGTCCGTGAGCCGTGGCCGCTGAGCCTGTGCGTCCGGAGCCTGTGCTCCGCAACGGGAGAGGCCACAACAGTGAGAGGCCCGCATACAGCAAAACAAAAACAAAAAACAGTATGGTACGGGCACAAAAACAGACACACTGATCAACAGAACAGGATACAAAGCCCAGAAATAAACCCACGAACTTATGGTCAATTAATCTATTACAAAGGAGGCAAGAATATACAATGGAAAAAAGACAGTTTTTCAAAAGTACTGCTGGGAAAACTAGACAGCTCCATATAAAAGAATGAAATTAGAATATTCTCTAACACCATATACAAAGATAAACTCAAAATGGATTAAAGACCTAAATTTAAGACCAGACACTATAAAACCCATAGAGGAAAACATAGACAGAACACTCTTTGACATAAATTGCAGGAATATTGTTTTAGATCAGTGTCCTAAAGTAATGGAAATAAAAGTAAAAATAAACAAATGGGACCTAATTAAATTTAAAAGCTTTTGCACAACAAAGGAAACCATAAACAAAATGAGAAGAGAACCTACAAAATAGGAGAAAATATTTGAAAGTGATGTGACTGACAAGGGATTAATTTCCAAAATATACAAACAGTTCATACAGTTCAATATCAGAAAACAAAAATTCCAATCAAAAAATGGGCGGAAGACCTAAACAGACATTTCTAGCAAGGAGGCATATAGATGGCCAACAGTCATATAAAAAGATGCTCACTGGTCAAAATGGCCATTATCAAAAAAACATCTAGAAACAATAAATGCTGGAAAGGGTGTGATGAAAAGGGAACCCTCCTGCACTGTTGGTGGGAATGTAAATTGATACAACCACTATGGAGAAGAGTATGGAGGTTCCTTAAAAAACTAAAAATAGAACTACCACATGACTCAGCAATCCCACTACTGGCCATATACCCTGAGAAAACCATAATTCAAAAAGAGTCATGTACCACAATGTTCACTGCAGCTCTATTTACAATAGCCAGGACATGGAAGCAACCTAAGTGGCCATCGACAGATGAATGGATAAAGAAGATGTGGCACATATATACAGTGGAATATTACTCAGCCATAAAAAGAAATGAAATTGAGTTATTTGTAGTGAGGTAGATGGATCTAGAGTCTGTCATACAGAGTGAAGTAAGTCAGAAAGAGAAAAACAAATACCATATGCTAACACATATATATGGGATCTAAAAAAAAAAAAAAAAAAGGTTCTGAAGAACCCAGGGGCAGGACAGGAATAAAGACGCAGACGTAGAGAATGGACTTTAGGACACGGGGAGGGGGAAGGGTAAGCTGGGACCAAGTGAGAGAGTAGCAATGACATATATACACTACCAAATGTAAAATAGCTAGTGGGAAGTAGCAGCATAGCACAGGGAGATCAGTGCGGTGCTTTGCAACAACCTACAGGGGCGGGATAGGGAAGGTGGGAGGGAGGCTCAAGAAGGAGGGGATATGAGGATATATGTATGCATATGGCTGATTCACTTTGTACAACAGAAACTAACACAGCATTGTGAAGCAATTATATTCCAATAAAGTATTAAAAAAAAAGGAATGCAAATCAAAACTACAGTGAGGTATCATCTCACACCTGTCAGAATGGGTATCATTAAAGTCTACAAATAATAAATGTTGGAGAGGATATGGAGAAAAGGTAATCCTCTTGTGCTGTTGGTGGATGTAATGTAAATTGGTGCAGCCACTATGGAGAGCAATAGGGAGGTTCCTTAAAAAAACCTCCCTATTCCTTAAAAAATATTCCTTTAAGGAACTCCCAGGTTCCTTAAAAAACTAAAAATAGAGTTACCGGGCTTCCCTGGTGGCGCAGTGGTTTAGAGTCCGCCTGACGATGCAGGGGACATGGGTTCGTGCCCCAGTCTGGGAAGATCCCATATGCCATGGAGCAGCTGGGCCCGTGAGCCATGGCTGCTGAGCCTGTGCATCCGGAGCCTGTGCTCCACAACGGGAGAGGCCACAACAGTTAGAGGCCCGCGTACCACAAAAAAAAAAAAAAAAAAAAAAATAGCGTTACCATATGATCCAGCAATCCCACTCCTGGACATATATCTGGAATAGAAAAAACTCTAATTTGAAAAGAAACATGCACCCCAATGTTCATAGCAGCACTATTTAGAATAGCCAAGACATGGAAGGAACCTGAACAGATAAAGAAGATGTAATACACACACACACACACACACACACACACACACACACGCAATGGAATATTACTCAGCCATAAAAACGAATGAAATAATGCCATTTGCAGCAACATGGATGGACTTAGAGATTATCCTACTGAGTGAAGTAGGTCAGACAGAGAAAGATAAATATCATATCACTTTTATGTGGAATCTAAAAAAAATGATACAAATGAACTTATTTATAAAACTGAAATAGACTCACAGACATAGAAAACAAACTTATGGTTACCAAAAGGGAAAAGATGGGGGAGGAAGGGATAGATTAGGAGTTTGAGTTTAACAGATACACACTACTATACATAAAACAGATAAACAACAAGGTCCTACTGTATAGCACAGGGAATTATATTTAATATCTTGTAATAACCTATAATGGAAAAGAATCTGAAAAAGAATACATATATATGAATCACTTTCCTGTACACCTGAAACTAACACAACATTGTAAATCAACTATACTTCAATTTTAAAAAAAATTAATATTGCATTTTGGTTTCTGAAATGACTATTGCTTCCCAAACTTATTTCCATGATGATGTCAAAGGCATAACATTTTTCTTTTAAGAAATTTGGTAAAATTGTAGGTATTGGTTAACTTGATAATTAGTTTGATTGTTAGTGTTAAGAAGACAGTTTCTATTGAAATTTTCTATTTCTTTTTTGACATATTTATTATACCCTACTAATTTAAGGATTCTTTGAAAACCCTAGCTTTTGACTCTTATATTTACTTCACAGAAAAAAAAGAACATTATCGCAAATTAATATTTTGCTTTGTACAGGAGAAATTTTGTTATACAGTTAAAGATTTGTCATTTTTATAGAAATAACATAGAACTCTAAGCATAAATCATGCATTTGACTAATGCAGAATCTCTGAGTTTCTGAGCAAAGTTCTTCTGGCAAAAATTCATTTTATGATTCTTATTCTATTTGTTATTAAATTGTATGTTTTCCTAAATGCTTTTTTTTTTTTTGGTACGCGGGCCTCTCACTGTTGTGGCCTCTCCCGTTGCGGAGCACAGGCTCCGGACGCGCAGGCTCAGCGGCCATGGCTCATGGGCCCAGCCGCTCCACGGCATGTGGGATCTTCCCAGACCGGGGCACGAACCCGTGTCCCCTTCATCGGCAGGTGGACTCTCAACCACTGCGCCACCAGGGAAGCCCCCTAAGTGCTTTTTACTGAGATACATTTAAGGTGATCCTATCTACCCCTACTTTACACCTGTGCAACTTCTAAAAATGAATTAGGAAAATAGTAGAAATCTAATTTCCCCCTCTTATTTCATTTCTTGACCTAGCTTATATTTTCACCTTCATCTTATTTCTTCATGTGGTGAGTGCTATACTGACCCTCAATTTCTCAAATTTTTAGTTCTTACAGGAATGATCAACGTCTTGACTAAAAAGTAGAGTCACAATTTCATTGTGGCTCACAGTAGCTGACAAATCCACTGTTGTAATACAGGGTGAAATCCAGATACCTGAAAAATATAAAAGCTACACATTTAAATCTGTCAGAGTTGATCTCTATAATTTTGTTTTGTTTTATTTATTGATAGTTTTTTGGTTCTCTATTCTTGCTAGAAAAAACAAACAAACAAACAAACAAAAACAACAAGAAAAAACCCAAGAGCCAAGTTCTTTTGCTGTCTAGCTACCCTGGCACTAACTGACCAGGATGGTTTCTGGTAAAGGTTTTCGCTATAGAAATCAGTTAAATGATTAACAGAGACAAACCTACATCAAATTTTAAAAACTGATATAATTTAAAAGTGCTTATAGCAACTCTATCAAATAGGTGGATTGAATTGCTACACCCATTGGTTACATGTGACAGTCTCAGAGAAGTTGAATACATGCTCAAAGTCAGAGAGCAAGTCAGTGGCCAATCAGAACTAAAATGCTGCGGCTTGATTTCTGAACAATTTTGTAGCTTACATGAGGCACTTCCTGGGATTTCAGTGCATTTGCCTTAAACACAATTTCTTATCTGGTCATCTAAGAAATTCACTAAGTTATGCCAAAGTCACTGGAAAATATAATTCTTCCTATAGAAGTAAATGGACCAAATATGTTATTTATTACAGTAGAAAATATGCCATCAGTTAGACAAAGACAGTGTGTCAGTTGTTTCCCTTCCAGAGAATAATTATGAAAAACTAAATCTCAAGGAGTACATGGATGAACAGAGAATAAAGGGACAGAATAATTTGACTTACTTCATGGTCTCTATTCTCTTTAATCAACTGATGGCTAGAGTTTGGTGTTTGAAGTTCAAATGGGTCTTTTCAAAGATGCACCAGAAAAGACATTTAGTAAAAAATTCTGAGCACATTTTGAAATGTTAAAATTAATATGATAAATTATACAAGAGAATTAAGTATAAAAAGTATAACAAAATTTAGAATATTTTATTATTTATTTAAAGATTGGCTTATAATCAAATTATTTATTAACTAATAAATATAATATATTACTTTAAGTTTTCCTTCCTTCATTAAGATTTTCCCACATCAGGAATAATATTTTGCAGCTTATGATCTTTTAATGATATATCTTAAAAACTGAAAGTGCATCAATATCTAAGGAGGAAAGTTATAGTCACAAAGGTATGAGAATTAAAAATTAAATTTCTAATTAACATCAAAGGTGAATTTAGAAAGAAGATACAGTAAAACTTTGATTAACAGAAACCTACAGCCTAGGCTTTCATTAATAAAGATTTTCCTTAACTTTAAGATGAGAACCATATTATAAGAAAATGATCTTATATTAAAAATTTGGTTAAAAAATAATTTAAATTTTGGACTAACTATATTGCTGTTCAGTCTTCTACATCACATATCGTCTAAGAGTAAGTGATACAGAGATCATAATCCTATAGCATGTAATCTCCTTAGTCCTCGCTGAGGATCAACTTGTTAGAATGTCTAAAATCCAATGATTAATGCTCAATTGACTTTCAGACAGGGATGCCTACTTCACCTTTGTTAATGTTGATTAACCAAACTAACAGAAGAGCACTATCTGTGTATAAGTGTTCTTAAGAGTAACAGGCACAATAATGCCTATGATTATTGAAATGCTAAATTAATGCAAAATTATCTAGACACATTTTCATCAATTACACATTCAAATGTTAAAATAATACTTTAAGTCTTAATGATCTTTTCATGCAGAGATAGGTAATTCTTTCACCTTTGTTAAAGCTACTTATATAGGAGATCTGATTTCCACTCAGGGGATATAGAGGCCATGAGATAGTTGATTTATTGCCTTGCTCAGAAAGTCAGGAAAATGATGCTGCGTGAAGATCACGCATATCCTAATTTTATGGAAACAAAATACTCATGAGTGTTTCAAGAATCAGAAATACACTGAGATAGAGACAATTGGAACTTTATAAGGAGCCGTCTAAGTGCCATTAAACAACCAGGGATTCCAGCAAGATAAGTCTCTGTGGAGTGAATGACTGGTGGTTCAGTGTGAGGGATCTCTCTTTCACCATTTTCCTGAACTTTTCACTCTTTCCAAGTGTTCTCTCAGGAGTCCCTTCATGATAATTCTGCCAAAAGAGATATATCTCTCCACCTCTACAAACACGTAGCATGGCTCTTCAGAGTACATACCTTTTCAGAGATAGGCCTCTCATGAAATATTCTTTTCCTCTCATTTCCCACTCTCACCCATTTCTACTTCTTGAAATGGGTGAGAAGGTTAAAGAGTCATGTTTTGTTTTGCTCTTTTTCTCTGAAAATTCTGCAGATGGAGATTTGTCTAATTTGTGCTTTAGTATATCTATGATACCAGCTCCTCAGTGAAAAAAAGGAGGTAAAAATAGTTTTGTTCTAATATCCTGTTATACCAATTCATGGCATTATAAGTGGTATTTATTTATTCAACATTATTAAACACTACTTATATGCTAGTTTCTGGGAATAGAATGGTGGACCAAATAAAGGTGGTATCTAACTTCATCTACCTTACAGCCTAGTTCAGAGATAGTACTCACGTGGCACTCATGAGGCCACACTCCTCTCACAGAGGCTTAGAGGGCAAAGCTAATTGACTTATGTCTCAGTTCAGCACAGTTTCAGAGTAGTCACTACCAATTCATTAAAACTGTCATCAGATAAGACATGTTTTTTTATTGTCATTTGTTAATAGTCAACTATAAACTGAAAGCAGGGAGTAAGCTACCATAATATGCCACAGAACACAGCACCATTTGATCAATAAATATTTCTTTATTTGTACAATAAGTATTTCTTGAATTAAATAAGTGTTATTGATGACTGGTTTTTACTTTAGAGTAATATTAAACAAATATTATGTGTCTATTGAATTACAGAAGAAGATGAGCTTATATATCTTCCTAAGTAAATTTGGAAAGGCCGAAGAGGGAAATTCTGCTATAAATGCATAGCAATTATAAATGCATTTATTAACTCATTTTATTGAGCACCTACTCTTATCCTAGTACTGTTTTAGCCTTTTTGGAATCATCAATGAACAAAACAGACAGAACCCTGCCTTTATGGGGCTTACCTCATGGTGGGAGAGAAAAAGAGTACAGAGTAAACATAATAAATAAGCAAAATATATAGCATATAATAACATGGTAAAAGAAAGAAAAGAAGTATTGGGGAATAGGGTGAGAAACAAGGGAGATGTGCAGGATTAAATAGGTTGGTAAGTGTAAGCATTATCAAAGACTCAACTTAAGCAAATACTTGAAGGAAGTAAGGAAGGTTTCCAAGTAGTAAAAGGAAGTAGTAGTGGAGGAAGACTATTAAAAGCAATTGATCAATATTTTTAGAGCTGTCTAGGAGCAGGAGAAGCTGGGGGTGAAGAGGGGCAAAATTATACTTTAAATTATATCTGTCTCCGTAAGTTGCTGATATGTTAATAGAATAAGGAATTGAGGATAGGAAAGAAAGGTAGATAAGGTAGATGGCAGAACAGAAAATGTATTTTAACAAAAATAAGTAATCAGAGACAAAAAAGTACCATGGCCACATTTCTAAGTGTTTAAATAAGGGAGCTGAGAAGTGGGTATTTTAATGGGCTTTGAAATGATCTATCATAAATTCATCAGAGAAGGAGGTGGAGGCTATAAAAGAAAGGAGTTGGAAAGCTCTTGAATATCTCCCCTTTGGCTATGCTGTATGAATTATATTTAATGTTTATCTGTTTTTAACGCTTTCCCTATACATGAGCATCTACTCACCCATATTCTGCTTTGCCTCCTCTATTATAGATTACCAATCTATTTTCCTAATTGAATCCAACCTTACACTTCTGCACTAGATTGCCTTACCTAGTTTTACCTCATTTTTTCTCTCTCCATTGGTTCTTTCCAATCAACATGCAAAATTATTCATTTTCCCTCTGAACAACAATTTTTAAAAAAGCAAAAAAACCAGAAACAAACCAAAAAAACCCTCTCTAAACTCCTCACATTCTGCTTGTAAACTCTTCCGGTCTTTGGCCCTGCTCTTCTACTGAAACTGCTCTTGTGAAAGTCATCACTGATTTTACAAAACCCAGAGATCACTCCTGCTTCCTCATCAATTCTATCAGCAACATTTGACACGGGTGATATGTCCCCACCTTTTGCATGACCATCATCTTTTAGCTTATAAGGAGCTATCTTTCTGGATTTCCCCCACTTCCCTGGCTGTCTTCTTTTCTGGTTTGCCCTAAAATTCCTAACCTCTAATTACCAGAGGGATTTCAATGTTTAATTCTTGGATGTTATTGCAGGTTCAGTTCTCTGAAAAAAATGACACTGAGGTGGAGTTAGGCATGTAAAATATTTATTAGAGATCAACATCTGTGAAAGGAAGAGAAAAACAGAAGGATTGGGAAGTGGGAGAAGTGGGGTTGCAGTGCAGAGTTATGGCAGTCTCAGTGGACTCCACTGGAAACAGAGTCAGAGTTGCCCTGAATTGAGCTGAAATAGAACAGGCCATCGGTCACTGGATGTGGAAGGCCCAAATAGGGTAGCTGAGGCAAAATCTGAAGTAGCTTTCAGATGGAGGCTGTGCACTGACAGCACTTCCAAACTCTTAAGGGGGACCAGGGCAACTCATCCCCATGTCTAACACAGATGTCTTCTTTACCTACATGCAATCTCTTTTTATCTCATGCATTCTTAGAGCTTTATTCCAAAAATACATAAAGTATTTCATGTTCATGGTCAATCCCAAAATGATACAAACCTCAAATAAAATATACCCAAAACTAGAGGAGGGAGATCAAGATGGCAGAGTGGGAGGACTCTGAGCTCACCTCACCCATGAAAACATCAAAAATACATCTACTGGGCTTCCCTGGTGGCGCAGTGGTTGAGAGTCCGCCTGCCGATGCAGGGGACACGGATTCGTGCCCCAGTCCGGGAGGATCTCACATGCCGTGGAGCGGCTAGGCCCGTGAGCCATGGCCGCTGAGCCTGCACGTCCGGAGCCTGTGCTCCGCAACAGGAGAGGCCACAACAGTGAGAGGCCCAAGTACCGCAAAAAAAAAACAAAACAAAACAAAAAAAAAACATGTGGAACAACTGTCACTGAAAACAACCTGGAGACTAGCAGAAAGGCCCTTCTACAGCCAAGGCTATAAAGAAAGATCCACACAGAGTCAGGTAGGTAAGGAAAACCAATTGGGTTGTGACCCATGCCCCTGGCAGGAGACACAGAAGAGGAGATCCTCCCTGGGGACTGAGGGGTTTGAGCCACATATTGGACACCCTAGCCCTGGAATCCAAAATTGGGAGGACAATTCCCCTTAGCTGGTTTGAAAACCAGTGGGACTTATCAAAGGACTGTAAGAAACCTAGACTCTGATCCTGAAGAACACAAACACACTTATTTACTACCAGTAACAGCAAGGAGGAAGCAGAATGAAATATGCCTGGGCTTTTGCCCATTACCTGTGATCACCTCAGTGCACACCCCAGTCCTCATTGGGCACCTACTCTAGTCCCTATTGCTCAGGTGCTGTTCTCCACTAGTGCAGAGGCTGCAGGTGCCACTTAGAGGGAATAGAACCAGCTCAGACCTAACACTCAGGGCTTCTGCTCTGGGCCTCAATACTGCACCCTATAGGGTAGTGACCGACACTGAACACAGGAGAAGCCTCAGCCCACACCTGATTCTGGCTCTAGCCCCTTCTTCTCCAGCCCTACCTACCCCCAACGTGGTAGCTGCAGACACATCTTGAGGGAAAATGTGACTGTGCCCACTTCAGATCTAGCAGTTCCCCCACTGGGCACAGGCAGACTGCTTAGGGATGCACTCATAGAAGGACACCCCTTCATAACTAGGAAAGCTTAACTGTCTCACCCAAGTTCACAGACACAGAGAAAGTTAACCAAAATGAGAAGACAGAATTACATAAGGTAATATGAAATTTTAAAATATGTTTTTCAAATGTTAAGCATGACTTTTCCTTAAAAAATGTAAAAAAATGAGCATCATATCTTTTTGTTTTCTCCAATGCCAGGCACAGATTTAGGCTTTGCAAAGGGTGACCCAGAGGGCTGGAAACACAGACTGCAAGTTCAAAGTAGGGGTCCTTTGGGGTAAACTGAAGCCAACAAGAGACAGAACACAGGAAGAACCCATCAGATCAATTTCTTGCTGATCAAGTAGGAGGTTCATGCAGCTTCTTCTAAGACCTTCCACATGGCCAGGTCTGTTTTCTGGTGAGGCTATAACCAACTCTAGAAGGTCCCATGTTATCTCTACTTTCCCTCCTTTTTTGCGTCACTTCTCTTTTTCCGTTACCATTGCACTGAATTACACCTTTCAAGAAAGAGTAGACGTATAAGTGATTGCTCAGGTTTAATTTTGCTCTAGGGAAAAAAGGCTAGAACACCTTTCTATCCCAGAACAATTACTCCAACAAGTAAACGAGGTGACTATTACTTGAAAGGAGTCTACAATCTCTAGTTAGTAATGCAGAGGAGACAAAAATGTTAAATTACAGAATAAAGAATTGGAGTCTAAATTCATATGCAAAAGTGTATGTGGTATAGATAATAACAGTAAGACTCTGGAGAAGCAGTGTGATTGTTATAGGGTAAATTTATCAGGGAATATTGATCTTAAAGGATTTAAAGATATGACTTGGAAGAGCATAAATTTCAGGGTTCTAGCCTGGAGAAATAGTTGGACCAGGGAATGTTATGGGGGTATAAATGCATAAAAGGGAGAGGAGAATTTGTTTCAGGTAATAATAAAAAGCAACTAAAATAGGTAAGGTATAGATTGAATGCACAGGAATTTACTAAGGATATGTGCTAAAAAGTATGATAATCAAATATAGCTTCACACATATAAAAGAAGAGAGATGATTTCTCTTTCAATGAGATGAGTAGACAGTATGGTACACTATAAGACTTTCCCAAGAATTTCCCATAAAGTTCTCCTGACTTCATACTCAATATGTATATATTTCTACACACATATTTCTACTAAAATAACACCATTCATTTCTTTGTATTATTCTATTAAAATTCAACTTACATAGAAAATTGATATTTTAATAGATAAGAACAGATAAGTGAAATTGGGAGGTGTAAAGCTGCAACATGGATCATTTTTGGTAATGCAAGCCAAGGAGAAAAGACAAAATGAAGGGTTCTGTGATCCACAGAAGCTGATCATAGTCCAGAGACTTCAGTAATTCTGCCATGAGTGGATGAAGGCCACAGAAAAGAATGCCAAAGAATGCCTGAGATTCCATCTACCTTACAGTGTTGTGCAGGAACAACCCTGACATAGACTAAATGTAATTAAAAATAATCTAGGAGTGGTAATGCATTGGTGATAAAAAGGCATATAAATAGTAGATAGCATTCACTCTACTCAGCATAACTCATACACATTTACTGTCTTGTCATAGATTGGCAACTTGACAAAAGCCTGCACTGGACAGTGAAATCCATGGAGCCAGCAACCATTACTGCCTTATGTATCACTATATACCAGAACTTAGAACAGCACCCATCACATAGGATTCAAACAGTATTTATTGAATCAATGGTTTGATTATCTCAGAGCCTTCCCAAATATCTCAGTTCTCTGTAATGTGGGCTGTCAGTAATTTTTATGGCCTCCTTAAACCAAAATAAATAGCTAACAATTCTGTCTATTAAATAGTTAGATCCAAGTATCTAATAAGTGTTTGTGCCCTAACAGCATGGCACCTGTTTGTCACTACATAAAATCTCAAACCTTCATTCCCTATTCAACATTGATTTCATCCCATACTTGCTTCTTATCACAACAACTGCTAAAAACCCACTTTCACAAATATACAACATCATCAAAAAGAATATTGCGATCTAATATGGAAACTACTTGATATCTGACAGAGATTACTAGATTTCCCAAGAAATTTAAAATATCTCTCAGTGCTCCTGGAATTTGTTATGGTTCACTGCTTGGGAACCTCACAATTTAAAATAAATGAAAAAGTTAGTTATTAAATTTTAAATTTCAGAATTTTCCAAGAATTGGTTGTTAGCATTATATATACACACACAGAAAGTTTATTATATAGAAAAATAAGCCATTGTTTTACATCTTCATTGTAGAAAGAAAAAAGAAAAATAAGTACTTACAAAAAAAATAAAAATTAGGAAGCATATCCTGATTGATGTTACTTGCTTACCCAATGGAATTTTTGTAATTATATGCTGAATATTAAGTATTTTATATTTAATAAAATATAAAACTGAACTGTCACAAAAACTGTAAGTATTTTTTATTCCCTACCACCCCACCTCTGACAACCACCAGTCTGTTCTCTGTATGAGCTTGTTTTATTTCTTTATCTTTTAGATTCCACATGTAAGTGAGATATATGGTATATGTCTTTCTCTGTCTGACTTATTTCATTCAGCATAATGCCCTAAAGGTCCATCCATGTTGTCACAAATGGCAATATCTCCTTTTTTATGGCTAAGTAATATTCATACACACACACACAGAACACATTTTCTTTATCCATTCATTTGTCAATGGACAATAAGGTTGTTTCCATATCTTGGCTATTGTAAGCAATGCTGCAGTGAATATAGGGGAGCATGTATCTCTTCAAATTAGTATTTTTGTTTTCTTTGGATAAATACCCAGAAGTGGAATTGTTGGGCCATATGGTAATTCTATTTTTAATTTTTTGAGGAACCTCCATACAGTTTTCCATAGTGGTTGAACCAATTTACATTCCCACCAACAGTGCACAAGGGTTCCTTTTTCTCCACATTCTTACCAGCATTTGATATCTCTTATCTTTTTGATAACAGCCATTCTAACAGGTGTGAGGTGATACCACATTGTGGTTTTGATTTGCATTTCCCTGATGATTAGTGGTGTTGAGCACTTTTCATGTGCCTATTGGCCATCTGTATATCTTCTTTGGAAAAATGTCTATTCAGATCCTCTGCTCATTTTTTTTTTTTGCGGGCCTCTCACTGTTGTGGCCTCTCCCGTTGCGGAGCACAGCCTCCAGACACGCAGGCCCAGCAGCCATGGCTCACGGGCCCAGCCGCTCTGTGGCATGTGGGATCTTCCCGGACCGGGGCACGAACCCATGTCCCCTGCATTGGCAGGCGGACTCTCAACCACTGTGCCACCAGAGAAGCCTCTCTGCTCATTTTTTAATCTGATTGTTTGTTTTTTGCTACTAAGTTATATGAGTTCTTTATATATTTATCAGATATAAGATTTGCAAATATTTTCTCCTATTCCATAGGCTATCATTTCATTTTGTTGATGGTTTCCTTTGCTCTGCAAAGCCTTCCTTTTTAGTTTGATATAGTCCCACTTGTTTATTTTTGCTTTATTGCCTTTGTTTTTGGTGTCAAATCCACAAACTATAAATATGATCGTTGTTATTATCTTTATTATCAAATAGAAGAAAATTACTGATCTTTAACAATTCAACAACATATAGATTCTATATCCAAGGCATTTGTGCCCTGTATTATATAGTAGAGCACCTGGACTCTGGTATCACTCCTAAGTGATAAACTATTGGAATATGTTCTTTGTAGGGCGTATAGCAACTGAGTAATTCAATCACTTCATCCTTAAAGTATTTAAGTGAATATTGTCTAGTAGGTCCTATGTAAAGAAAAACAAGTGAAAAAAACAAAATAAACTTCTATTGATGCCATAATCCACTTAAGCTACTATTCTATCTCTCTATTCCTCTTATAACCAAATTTTTAAAGATTTTTTGGGGGTAGGAACTTAATCCACAATTGGATGTACAAAGGAGTATGTATTGATCAGGGTTCTCCAGGAAAATAAAACCAATAGCATATGTGTGTATGTGTGTGTGTATTATAACTATTTAAGGAATAATACCTATAGAAGTATGTCTGTAACCTAAAAATACATATAATAGTTCTTTAAAACTTACGTGCAAAAACAAACCAAAAATAAAACACATATGTATAAGTAGTAGACATGATTGTACAAAGCCCAAAGAAGGAACTGGAGCTCCTCAATGTGTAAGTATATTCCTTATAAGGAATATATTGCAACGCATAAGAGCTCTGTGACCTGATAATTTATTTCACATCTTGCAGCCTAATTTTATTCATCAATAAAATAGAAATAATAATGAATCTCTGAAAAGAGCCTGAGCCAATAAATGTTTGCCTATCTCCTTCTATATCATCCTTGGGTTTCTGTATTTCTTCCAAATCCCTGAATTACACAACCTAGTGTCACTATAAAAATAGTTCACCTTGGAACTGCTATTTCCCTTATGTCCAATTATTTATTTTTCTTTTTATCTACTATTCATTCTTCTTACTGTTTTTCCCACTCATTACCACCTTCATTTACATTTATCCAAAATATATATAACATTTTTATGTATCTAGATTTGATTTGTCCAAAATATGTACACACTTAGGATTAATAAATTAATAAGTTTTCTATTTTATATTATATATAGAGAGATTAAGACTGCTGTTCTTTCACAAAAATACAGAAACACTATAGTTTTCAGCGTTTCCATTATCAAAGAACATATAATAGATTAGCTTTCACAAGCTAAGCTATGGGGCTTCCCTGGTGGCGCAGTGGTTGAGAGTCCACCTGCTGATGCAGGGGACGCAGGTTCGTGCCCCGGTCCGGGAGGATCCCACAAGCTAAGCTAAGTTGGACTCCTTTAAGTTCAAATAATTTTAATTAATTACATTCTTTTATTTAAATATTGTATACAAGAATTGATTTTATGCTACTGATTATAGTGCCATTCTGTAGTGTGTCCTCAAGTCAACTACTTAGAATCCTGACTGCTCTCAGAGAAGCTGTAGCAGCAGTAGGTAGGAAAATGCTTTTAGGAATATCACAAACATATTTACACTTCAGCATAGGGCTTTACTGCATATACTTTTTACGTACTTACAGTAACAATTTTCCAGAGACCATAGTTCTAAAAAATAGCTAGTTGATTTTCTATCATCATTCAGACAAAATTCAGAAGTAGTAAGATAGCATGGAAGGATGGATAAGGTTGAGAGAGAGAGGTGAAAACATGAAAAACATGAAAGCAAGTTTTTATATAGGGTGATAGCCTAGTTTATTGTAAACAAATTCTTAGTTATTTCTATTGTTGATCACACAATATTGAAAACACTGGGCATGGTCATTTAATTCTACTCAATGACTTAGTAAATGTAATGTTCTCCTTTTACCTAATATCCTCCGATTTTGACTAAAATATAGAATCAAGTTTACATGTATGCTCATATGTGAATGAATCTAAGTCTAAGGAGGAATCTACCCATGTCAATTATTCTTCAGTATTTCTGGAAACTTTAAAAAGACACTACATCCACACACAAACTTGACTGTCAGCTAGAGTCATCACAAGCAGCCAAGATCTCTCTCTCCCTCTTTGACCCTGGCTCTACCTGTAGACATACACTGTGTGACTATATCTGAAGATTAACATTGTTGCCATTATTGATTTCACTGTACCGGTATTACTCTGTAGAATAGGTGTCTTTTAGCAGAATAAAATAAATCATTTATCCGTTTACTATCATTTTAAACACACTTAGGTGAAGAAAGCCGTAAGACAACAGGCATTCCATGGTGTGATGTACCTTTGAGTACATTAAAATACTTCTGTCTACTTGAGGTTTTATTATTGATCTAAAAGTTTATTTTCTTTTGCAGCATTTTTATCATTCTGTATCATTTTCCAACACTGTATTACATCCTCAGGCATTAGCTGTCCACTACTCCCAATGCATCATCTCATGCCTGGAGATATTTCTCAAATATGTGTTTCATTACAATGATTTGATCCTTCATTATTGTGAATGTTATCATATATGATAAAGTTAAGATCAGACCATGAGTTTTTCAGAAGCTCTTGTAAAATTCAGGTCAATTTAAAATGACTATTTTTTAATTTAAATATTTAAAATGGTATTAATTTTCAGACGTCTACTTTAAAGCTGTGTGTCCAGCTTGCCCCACCCTCCTTGGACCAGTGAACTAGCTGGGCATATTTTTCTCATAACAATGATAGAAGCACAAGAGGGCACACCTCTTACATATGCATATTTCAAGCACTGACCAAAGAAGTCTTTCACTCTCCAGTTCATTCTCCCAAGGCTAAGTAATGGAGAATTACACTACCCCAAGAAAAGTGAGGGAAGAGTGAACCAAATATTCTTAAAAATAATCTAATCAGGAGAAGGGCCAATTATATGTTTCAGTTGAGCCAGGATTGTAGCTTGGTGAAAGGGGCAAACATGAAGAGAACTGTAAGATTTAGGATATGCAGAGGGTAATATAAATGGGACATAGGCATGGGCTATGATTAGGTGGAGGGGGTTTGTTGAGGTGTCAAGCATTATTTCTGGGAGTATGAATTCAATAACTTGATGCCTAGTGTGGCTATCCATACGGATAGTGAACAGTGGAAGAGATGAGGGTGGTTTCCTAGGTGGGAGTGGGGGCTTAAAAGTAATTGTCATCATTTTTATTGTTGTTATTATCATCATTATTATTGTTATTAGTGGTTTGGAAAATTGAAGAGAGTATATAGTCTTCAGCACTACATTTCCCATGCTTGGTCATAAGTTGACTTAAGGACCCTGAAATCATTCAGCTTTGTCCAGGGCTATCAGCATCTTTTCTTCTACAAAACAGCCCCTATAATATCATCCATCCAGACTTCCCTCTCATCTTGATATTGCCATGGATACCTTAACAGTAAAAATTACTGCATCTATTCACTGTTCTGTGCAGAAATTACCTTAGGTCCCATCTCTGCCTTCTGTTTTAAACTATATGTGTGTGCATGTAGGTATACATAAACACATGTGATTTGCTTTGTTGCACACCTGAAACTAACACAACATTGTAAATCAATTATACTCTAGTATAAGACAAAATTTAAAAATTAAAAAAATAAACACGTGTGCTTCGAGTGAATTTTCCCATTTTCTGTCCCATGGACTTTATATGTACTTTACTCTGATTCCCTAATTAACCACTTTCAGACTAGTAAATTGGTTAGATGTGAACACCAGATTTTGTCACAAATATGTTACTTCTAATATTTCTCTCTTGGTTCATCAATTGCAGCCATAAAGCAGGCATCATGGCATCTCCCATACTAACCCTGGGCTTTGAGATACTCTACCCCCTGTTGGCCTCAGCATCCTGGGCCCCTACTTATCCAGGAGACAGGATAGAAAAGAAATTTTATATAGATTTCCATTTGTTATCTCTAATGTGCCAGAAGGGTTTCCATTTTGATGAAAATCTGAAACATTAGGTTTGGATTACATTTTGGTAAATTTTTAAAAATATAGAATACTTTTACTCTGATAATCATGACAATAAGCTCTGCTTAGAAATCAAAATGAAGCTTAAAAATTGGATTAAGAAAATAAAGCTTACTTCCACTTAAAATGTTTTTACAACTGAAGTGATCAAATTACATTTTGATCTATTAATGAGCAGTACCACTCAGGTCAGTACCAGCATAAGTGCATCTAGATCACACACACACACAATTTCTGTTTAATTATTTAACATTTTCAGCACAGCTGCACTATGTGAGTATTTATTAATTGCCTGTAAAATCAGCAAAATATGTTCAGTAAGTGCCAGCTTGGCATTGTACATAATCACACATTTGAGCCACAGAGCTGTTTACGTCATTTTATAATCATGCTAATAATTACCAGACAACTAAATTATTCAGCAAACTATAAATGTTACATTTACTTTATCAATTTTGTGTGTTGCTACCTCGATCCATAAATTCAGTTCTTTTATAATTTCCATCTTTATCGATATGAATGTGGAATGAAGTAATGACACTGGAAAGCACATGCAAACAAGTTAGTATTTTTTAGGTATGTTTTCTATTCACACAGCTTCTATATGATGCTATGAAAATTTATCAGGTTCTCTCTAACATCTTCAAAGCATTCCTGAGCTGTGAAATTAAAGGGAGAGAAATAAAATAAATCTTTATAAGGTACAATTTCCACCTTCTGTCAGGAACAAACTGATTAGAAAACTCTTTATAGGTTAAACCAACCATTACATTTTTATAGTTCTGTGTATTTCCAAACATAAAGAATAAAGCTTTCTCACTATAAACTATCCTCATACAGTAAACACTAGCATGGTCCACAGCAGCAGTCTATGTAACAATTTATCATATATCTAGTTTCATTTTTCTACAGTATCATTTTTATAGGCCTGCAAATTTCCCTCAGAATATTCCTGCATCTAAAATCGCTTATAACTTAAAACTATCTTGTGATAAATACTGAATGTGTGCCAGTCCTTCCCATAAAGCACCCAGCATCTATTTTACACCATTTTCAGTATAAGAAACTTGGGTCATTTAAAGTGAGTTACTCTTTGTGTGGGTAACAGGTATGAAAGAATCCAAAGATATACTCAGGGCCTTAACATCACTGGAAGAGTATAGTTATATGGAAAACTTTAAAACTATATTACAATTTAATCAAATCTTAGCACTTTATATATACAATTCTAACATGTCAGTGGTCTTTATGGGTGACAGACATCACCAAGCCTCTTGGGCTTATCTGTCCAGTACATATCTGGGGCGATATTCATATTAAAATACCTCAACGCACTTTTGGCCTGTTTATGAATAGGGCAAGCCTAAGAGACTAGAGATGTCCAAACTTTGGATTGGGTTAGATACATGCTATTCATTAATTCATTCATAAATGTTCATTTATCTAATTGCTGATAAAACATGAATTTTGAAGATACTTGATAAAATAATAATATATTTGTTAAAGATTTATAAGTACTTTTACAGATATTTTTCCAATATATAACTGAATATTCAAAAATTAATAATAACAGTGGTCCAAATTTCAACAAATATTGGGAAAAGGGTATAAGTGAATTCAAGAAACCATAGTAGGAGATGGAATGTTATTAATGCCATAATATAAGAAACAATACTATATAAATTCAAAAGAGAGAAAATTCAAATTCTTTCAAGTTCCTGGGGAGACAAAATTTTTCTTCATAAAGTTGAGAGCTTCATAGGATAAAATGTAATCAAATATCAAAACATGAGGCCAGATCATGCAAGGCAACATAAAATCTTGCCTGGATTATTGATAAAGTCTCCCATCTGATTTTACTGCTTCTAGTCAGACCCTTTCCAAGCCAAGCTCTGTACAGATGTTGGAGACATTTTTCTAGAGAACAAATTATATATATAAGACCATTTCAACACTTAAAATCTGTCTACTGTTCTAAGCTTTCTCTAGAATTAACATTAAAACCATTGATATGACACACAAGTCAATTCAAAATGATGCCCTTGCTTAACTTTGTTTCCTATCTCGTCATTTTCCCTTCACATTCTATACATACCAGGCATACTGAATTTTTGCTTACTTCTCAAATATATCACATTTAATTTAGCTTCTGGATCTTTGTCTATGTAATCCCTTCTTTCTAAAAATATATTTTACTCTCTCTTTCCCTGGACAATTTCTAGTCAAGCTTTCTGCCTCTGATTATGTGTCAGTCCTTAAGAAAATGTTCCCTAGTACTTGAAAACTGTATTAGGCACCTTCACTATATCCTCATTTAGTACCTGTGCTTCACCCATAATAATACATATAATGCTGAATTTTCTTTCTCTTTTTATTTTTCTGTTTTCTCTATTAGACTATAATATCTTTGAGGGTTTGCAATTCTCAGCTCTGGTATGAAATTTCTCATGGTTTTAGATAATAAGCAAATAAATATTATTACTTATTATTCAATAAACATTAAAATAAAATGCAGATTAACAACCCTTCTTCTAATAAAGATCCTCAAGTCTAAAATTTTAAACTTGAAAGAAAAGGAAATTCTTAATGTAAATATCATCCTCCAGCATTTATGAATCTTATGCAGCTTCAATTATCTGATCCATTAATAAGGCTAAAATATGGAGGGAAATTAATCGTAGTGAAGATTACAATTAATTTGGTACCTAATCAATATATAACTAAGTGAGCAATTGCTCATAAGAAAATACAGTATTTAAAAAATAAGAATCAAGATATTTATAATATTCTTCCTTATTCATATTTTAGATTAAATTAGGAAAAGATAAGCAAATTATCAAGGAAATAAGATTTAAACATCACTGTGACATACACAAAAGAGTTTCGGTTATTTATTTTATCAATAAAAAGATGAGTTAAAATTGTGTAATACGATTTAAAGCCATCTTTATATACATTATGGTATACATTATGCTAAATATGTTATTCACATTTTGTACCTAATAAATTACTTCACATCCTAACTCTTCCCCTGTCAACCTTTTCCTCTCTTCAGGTACCATCTTTTTCATTGCTTGCTAACCAACAAACTGCCAAAGTGTCCCTGGAGGCTTCTCTGTAGTGTGGTGAGACAGCCACTCTCTCAGAGAGCCCTGGAACTTTGATACTGATATGTCTCCCTAGGGGCTGCAGTGAAGAAAAATTACTAGTTGTCATTTTTTAAAAGTGCCTTTTAGCTCTTCAGACTATAGTAAATGAATAAAATGACTTAAAATAGTAATAAATTGGGGTTTATCATTAATGTCATCCCTGCAGTGGCATGTCAATATCAAAGGGCACACTAGCAAAGAAAACCACTAATATTAAACTTCAAGCTGAGATACAGATAATATCTGTGCACTTGCTTAACAACTGAGGGGGAAAAAATCAAGCATCATGAAGGGAATAACAAGTGATCAGCAGGAAAATTAAGAACCAAAAGGGAACGCATAGAGATTTGGGAAAAGACAAATTCTATGTTTAAATTCAGAATTAGGCCAGAGAGCCCTTTTCTAGTACAGTTGACAATTCAGGTGCTTAGATCAGAATAAAAGGTCTCAGTATAAATTCAAGCTGTGCAAATTTCTACCTGTTGAAAAGTTGGCTCTCTATAAGCACTGCTGTAATCATTAGTTTGGATAAGTCTGGAATTCTACCGTAGATTTATCCAGTTAAAAGACTGGTAATCTCTTTGGAAAGAAGCAATCCTAGATGAATGAAAGTAGGAAAGTTTAGGTGTCACATGGTGACCTTTGTTGAATTACTAGCAACTCAGATCCAAGACCATATATCTGATTCTTGAGCAAGAGAAGCTGCAACTAGAAATAGAAAAGGCTGCTTCACTAAAAATTCTGCTATCAGAGGCATAAGGAAACACTTCTTTGGGTATAATGCTAAGCAAATGAAGTGAGAGAGGAGAATTATTCTCATTTTAGTGGGAGTACCACATAAACCTTATATGTCAAGAGCACTAGAGTACAGAGTGCAAAACTGGTATGCATTGGAGAGGTATAGCAACTTCTATAGGGAAACTTAGGGCACCTGAGTTTCTCGAGATAGTATGAGACAACACTCTTGATGCAGATAAGTGGCATTATGTACATCTGGCAATTAACAGGGTTTAATGTATGTGAAAATGCCTAGCACATAGTAAAGCTCAATAAATACCATCATTATATTTTTTCTTCTATCTACATACACTCACATTGTTTAACACATAACTTTAACACCATCTATAACCTTAGGATTGACTTTGAAAGTGAAATTAACAGGATTTGCCTGGATTGGCTATGGAGGTTGGTGGAAAGAGAGAGAAAAGTCAAAGATGACTCTAAGGTGCCTTGCCTGACCAAGGAAGGATGGAATAATTTACAGAAATGGAAAAAAAAAGTAGAAATGGGAGCAAAATTTCTGACTAGAATATATTGTTCAATCAAGTATTACAAAGGCAAGCTGAATCTGGAGTCCAAAAGAGCAGTCAGTGCTATATATAAATTTAGAACTCATCAAGTATGAGAATTAATGAAATCATCAAAGAAAGGTATGTTGATAAAAAATGAAAAAAGTTCCCAAAGTCTGAGTGCTTGGACACGCAAAAGTTTAGAGGTCTGAGAGGTGAGGAAATCAGCAAAAATGGACAATGGTCACAATGGTGTTAAAAGAGAACCTAGGAGGATGCGTTGTACTAGAAGCAGAGTAGGAGAAAGTGTTCAACCGCTGACAAATGCTGCTTCTAGACCAAGATGATTTCTCAGAATCAGTCACTGAAGTTAGATAGATGGATAATCACTGGTGACACTGATAAACACATCGTGTATACTGTCCCTTTGTACAAATTAGGAAAAATATGTTGTTTCTGCTGGGTGGATAAAAACCCACTACAGCGTGCATGGTTTGGTGAGTAGAACACAAGTTAGATTTCATCCTCTACATGCTAAGTACCCCTGAGTAGTGAGAACATGGAGAACTGTAAGCTGCAGCCATGCAGATTATGAACTGTTTCAGTGATGTGGTGGGCCTGAGAAAATAATTGGGCAGATTAGAGAGGGAAAATGATGAAATAAACTAGAAATACAATATTAAAGATTTATTAAAAGGAGTTTTGCTTTAAAAAGGATAGAAATAGGGCAGTAGCTGGAGGGAATAGAGGATTTTATTTATTTATTTTTATTTTTAGCAGATGCTGTGAGTGTCCTGTCCATATACCTGCACTTTCATTTTTCTTGTACACACTGATGGCTTTTTATTATGACCTCATTCACTGCCTGAGGGCTTTTACTGTTTGCAGGAGCTTATGAGTCTGTTAGGATATGGTGGAGAATACTACACCAAGGGTCATTATTAACCAATCAGTGTGGATGGATATTGGTAAGTAAATACCCCAGTACCCCAAATTCTTATTTTATGGCTAATGTTCAAACTCAGGGACCTCCTTAGAGTGTGTAAAAAATAATCTCATGTTTTGTAGTAGAGCAAATCAGTACAGCCTGTGGTCATTGGAATGTAGCTGTTACCCCAGTAAATGATTTTTTCCTCCATTGCAATTTATTGGGCTGGCCAAAAAGTTCGTTCGGTTTTAAGTAAAAATAAAAGACATTTTTCATTTTCACAAAGAACCAAACGAACTTTTTGGCCAACCCAATACATAGGACACCATAAGCAGTTTGCTTTTACTTGGCAAGAAGAGGAGCATATTGTTCTTCCTTGGGGATGCATCAACTTTTTGCTTTATATCCCATTTCGCTTATAAGGATTTGGCGCCTCACCATCCAACTGAATATCTTTATGCAATCACCAATAGAACTTAGAGACTGGGAGGTAGCAAGCGCCTTTGGTGCCTTTGGAACACTCGTGGATGGAAGATAAACCCCATCATAGAACAGGTACTTTCCATCTCAGTGATGTTTCTGAGGCAGGCTGAAAAGTTTTCTCCAAAAAAAGAACCAAAGAGGGAAAGCGGTGGGGGTGGGGGTGGGGCAGGGGGCGGGGTATGAATTGGGAGACTGGGATTGACATGTATACACTAATATGTATAAACTAGATAACTAATAAGAACCTGATGTACAGCACAGGCAACTCCACTTCGCTGTACAGTAGACACTAACACAACATTGTAAAACAACTATACCCCAATTAAAAAAAAAATCACTACATGATATGATACAAAACTATATAATTCAATCTACTTAGTTATACTGTTTTTATTAATACAGATATGTGTTTTGGGGATTTTAAAGTGCATTGTTAATGACAATTAACAATCTTTAATAGCATAAATTAAAAATAAATACCTTGACAATTTTAAAATACATTTTTATTTTATACTTAAGTAAAATAGATTCTGTAAAATGGAATTTCCTTAAAGCATGTACATATAACAAGGGAAAAACACACGCTGAAAGATTATATGTTCCACTAATAACAAATGAGAGTTATTTTTTCCCAAGATATAAAGTGTTAAGGGTTTAAAATATTGAAAATATATTTTTATGTTATTAAACAAAATTTAGATTTTTATTGCTAATGAAAACATCAACACATTTATGCAGAGAAGCTAAGCACTTCTAATTTTTAAATCACTGTTATTAGACTGATTTTAGAAGTAGTTTATAAAGAACCAATACCATAGCATAAGCAGTATCCAGGAATAGGAAACCACTTTCAGATATGAATATGAAATAAAATGTTTCTGAAAACTGTAAATCCTTAACTTTTTTCTTAATACTAAATATAAACCTTTTTAAAAACTTGTTATATTTAGTGAATTTCCATCTGATTCTTCTGTGTTGCTCTGGGAGATTGAACAGTTTTTATTTCATCAAAGAACAAAAAACATTATTATCCATTGAGTTAGACATAAATATATGTCAACATATATCCGAAGGAACAGATTTGTCTTTAATGTTTTATTTTTACACATTTTAATTCATTGTTAGTAATTTGCCTTTAATAAGCTGTACTCTACTTGTCAGAAAGATTACTTAATCAAGTTTTAAATTATAAGTAATATGGGTCAATTATATAAATATATAACAGGTCTTACAATGGGTTAAAAAAAGGATATCTAACAGCATTCATGTAATATAAATAAACATAATGGCTTAATATAATATGCATATCTATTAGTATATAAATGTAAACTAGTTTTATAATATATGGTGCAAAAATCTGTGAATTTGTACTACAAAACTATGTGGGAGGGCTTCCCTGGTGGCGCAGTGGTTGAGAGTCCGCCTGCCGATGCAGGGGACACGTGTTCGTGCCCCGGTCTGGGAAGATCCCACATGCCGCGGAGCGGCTGGGCCAGTGAGCCATGGCCGCTGAGCCTGCGCGTCCGGAGCCTGTGCTCCGCAACGGGAGAGGCCACAACAGTGAGAGGCCCGCGTACCCAAAAAAAAAAAAAAAAAAAAAAAAAAAATACTATGTGGGAGATAGATGTTAATTATATTTCATTCTCCTCTTCCCCTACCTCATTAGCTCCAAAAGAGACTTTCTTTGTCAGTTTGAATATGATGGCATTTTATTACCTTTATACTTGGATAAGTAATTAATGGCGAGTAGATCACTTTTGTTACTGAGAATCTGAAAATGTTCATGATATCTTTATTGTTTCAAGTTTGGGAACTCAATTATTGGTACATGCAAAATAACTTACACTTCTATTAAAAATTTGTGTGGGCTTCCCTGGTGGCGTAGTGGTTGAGAATCTGCCTGCTAATGCAGGGGACACAGGGAAAAACGGAGCAACTAGGCCCGTGAGCCACAACTACTGAGCCTGCACGTCTGGAGCCTGTGCTCCGCTGTAACAAGACAGGCCACGACAGTGAGAGGCCCGCGCACTGCGATGAAGAGTGGCCTCTGCTTGCCACAACTAGAGAAAGCCCTTGCACAGAAACAAAGACCCAACATAGCCAAAAATTTTAAAAATTAATTAAAAGAAGGCTCAACATAAATAAAAAAAAAAGTTTGTGTTACAGATGAAAGGTGCTGAAAAAACTTTTCCATTCATATCTAACAATATTCTTTATTCATCTTTATCATACAAAAAAAGTATTCCACTTTAAGTTTTAACTGAAGGTATCTTTTAGTCTGGTCAGATTAAGCAGAATGCATAAGCATCTAAGCCTCAGCTTGTAATAAATTTAGGTAATATTCCAGGAGGTTATACTCGTCCATTTGCATCTGCTTGAATGTGAGTAGAGAGGAAAACCTGTCTCCCTAACTGCCTCTTATGCTTCAGTTAGGTTTCTGCTTCTGCATAGAAGCAGAAATCCTAGCCTGGTTTGTTGTGAGCAATCAAATTTTGGCTATGAAGAGAAGAGTAAAAACATCTAATGCCTATTCAAGCCCAGGATAGCATAATTCTTAACTAAAATGTGGTGGTCCTTCTAGGATCAGCACTAAATAATATTCCATTGTATGAATTCACTAGTTGAAGAAAATCTTATTTGCTTTCAGTTTTTGGCCTATATGAATAAAGTTGTTATAAGCATTCTCATGGAGGTTTTTCTGTGGACATAAAATTTCAAATCATCGGGTAAAAACCTAGAAGAGAGATTGCTAGATCTTTTGGGAAGCTATCAAACTGCCTTCCAAAGTGTCTGCAGTAGTTTGCACTCCCATGAGCAATGAATGCTCTACATCCTCGCCAAAAACATTTATTGTCTGTTTGGGGGATTTTAGATGTTCTAATAGGAGTGTAATGGTATCTTACTGTTGTTTTAACAATTGTTTTATTTGCAATTACCTAATGATAAATGATGAGCTTATTTTCATATACTTATTCATCATCTATGTATCTTATTTAGTGAGACTTCTATTCAGATCTGTTATCCATTTTTAAATTGTGAATTATTTGGTTTTTATTGTTTAGTTTAAAGAGTTCTTTGTTTATTTTGGATACAAGTTCTTTATTATGTATGTTTTCAAGTATTTTTTCTCAGTCTGAGCTTGACCTTTCATTCTCTTAATAGTGTTTTTCACAGAGCAGAAGTTCTAAATTTTAATCAAGTCTGAGCTTAGAAGATGACAGATCAGCAACCAGAAGTCAAAGACTATTTATTTTATATTAATTTTATATTCTGTTAAGTTACTGAGTAGTTTTAAATTGTGTTAGGTTTATCACCGTTCCCCTTTTGTTTTCTAGCTTTACAATCATATCATCTGAAAGCAGAATTTTACTACCATTAATCTTATTCTTCTAATTGATTTCTCTTGTATGATTGTATTGACTAACAAATCCAAAACAATGTTAAACAGTGGAGGAGACAATGGACATCCTTGTTTTGTCCACACACACTTTAAATACCATTGACAACTCCTGTACTTGCTACAATTTCCAGTTGATAGTAATTTTTTCTCTACTGATAAAAATATAATAACTGATACTATTATTTATTATTATCCTATTATTTTCATTATTATTATTCTCTCAAATATATAGAAAAAATAATTATACTACCTGTCAAACTACATCATTGTTCTGTATAAGGCACTCCTCTTGTTTTATTTATTCTTTTAAAAATCGCACTCTTTGTTCTCAATTTATCCTCCCAAAAGCAAATACCCTACTGTACTGAATGTGTATCCTTGTGTTTTATGCATCCATTTAAAAATATGCCAGGATATGCTGTGAGAATAATTTAAATGCACATAAATTTTCTTGTGTTAAGATCACATTCTGTTTCTTACTTTATTCATTAAGCACTGTGTTCTTACAAGTTATTGGTACTGCTGAGTTTATACCTCGCTTGTTGTTTCTCATTTTTTTAGGGATCCATAGCACACAGCCACTATATTTTATTTATACGATCTGCTCTTAGGGACATAAAGATCACTTTCAACTCCCCACTTCATTATGTTTGGCATTTTATGGTCCTGTTTGTGATATATACAGCTAGGTATGAAATAAATGTATACAGAGCATAAATATAAATAATCTGAAAATGTACTGTAGTGTTGCACCCTAGAATGGCCCAAACAGTATAAACTCCCACAAACTGCATGAACAGTCCAGTTTTCCAAAAGTCTTACCACCTCTTGACACTATCTATTTAATTCTTGCTAACCCAAAGGCCGTAAATGGGTAGCACCTTTTTAAACATTTTAATTTTTCTAATTATTTATGAGTTTAAATAGCTATTCATATACTTGCTAGTCATTTGTGTTTTCCTTTCTGGGAATTACCTGTTTGTACCTTTGCTCGACTTTTTTTTTTTCTGTTGGATTTCTTGTCCTTCATTTGTTGATTTTCAAGTGCTTCTTCTGTATTCTAACTATCAGCTCCGTGCTGGTTTAATATAGTGAACGTGTTCTCTTTCGATTGTTTGGTTATCCATTATCTCTGTCCACAGTGTTTTTGTTAAACCAAAATCCTTAATTTGGGTGAGAAGAAATCCATCTATTTTTCACTTACTGTTGTTACTTCTTAATTAATTAATTCTAACTCAATACGTATTTCTTATATTTAATATATATAATGATAAATTTCCTATTGAGTTATTTAATTCATCTGGAGTTGGGTGATATTTTTATAGTAAGTACGTAAATGAGTCAAGATAGTTTACTTAAAATTTTACTCCCCCTATTGCATTTTTGTCTGGCTGAAGTGGATCTTTTAAAAGATCTCTCAGTGAAGCTCGGCAAGGTAAGTTTGCTTTACCAAGGGTATGTCTCACAGTGTATCCTCAAGGTCTTTGAACTGTCCTCTCATAATTCTTATCAGTGTACAGTGTCTGGGTGATTGTCTCAGAAAGATCAACCAAGTCATCATTTCTTATTTCAAGCATGACTAATATAGCTTTTATCCCAGACATTATTTTATAATTTTAATTATATATGTATGTATACACACATACACACACACACACACACACACACACACACACATATATGTATGGTTTCCAAGTCTTTTTTTTTTTCACTGCTACCTGACAACTTGGCTAGGCCACAACACCCAGATTAATTTGTCAAACAGTGTTCTAGATGTTTATTTGAAGTTATTTTTTTGGATGGGATTAACATTTTTTTCCAGTTTCTTTGAGAAATAATTGATATATATCACTGTATAAGTTTAAGATACACAGCATGATGATCTAATTTTTCATTTATTGTGAAATGACTGCCACAATAGATTCAGCTATCATCCATCATCTCATAGATACAATAAAAAGAAAAGAAAAACAATTTCTTTTTGTGGTGAGAGTTCTTAGGATCTACTCTCTTAACATCTTGTCTACAAATCATACAGCAGTGTTAACTATAGTCACGTATTGTATTTTAAATCTTTTACTTGTCTTATAGCTGGAAGTTTGTACCTTTTGACCACCTTCCTCCAATTCTCCCTCCCCCACCCTCCCTTTACCTCTGGTAACAAGTTTGATCTCTTTTTCTATGAGTTTGTTTGCTTTTGTTTTTTTCAGATTACAAATATTAGTGAGATTTGTCTTTCTCTGTCTGACTTATTTCACTTAGCATAATGCCTTCGAGGTCCGTCCATGTTGTCAAAAGTGGTAAGATTTCCTCATTTTTTATGGCTGATGGGATTAACATTTAAATCAGTAGGCTCTGAGTAAATCAAATTGTCTTCCATAATGTCAGTGGGCCTTATCCATTCAGTTGAGGTCCTTAAGAAAAAACACTGACCTCCCCCTAAAAGCAAGGAATCCTACCAGCCAAATGTCTCTGGACTTCAACTGCAAGTCTTTCTTGGGTCTCCAGTTTGCTGTCCTGCCCTGAAGATTTTGCATTTATCAGACTCCACAATAACATGAGCCAATTCCTCAAAATAATCTCAATAAATCTTTCTATTTTACTCTCTCTATCCTTCCTTCTCTCTTTCTCTCTCTCTCTCTCTCTCATTTTGTGTGTGTGTATATTAAAATATGAAATAAACAACACTGCCAGACTCAGAATGAATAGGAATCAACTGAAGAGTGAATGAGTAAATATACAAATATAATTATATTTGTACTTTATATTTGTTAAGAAAGAGGATGGTAGAATACAGCAAATAAGAAATTATCATAATTCGACAGCTAAATAGGGTATGTCTGGTCATCTTATGAGTTTAGGGAACACTTAATGGAGGATGTGGGATTTTAAGAGCTGCATGAAAGAGGAAACAAGAGAGCTGAGTAGGCTAATAAAACAAAGAATTTCTTTTACCATATTATTTCACATATTAGTATTTACCTCTCTGTTGGTTTTGCAGCAGTTTGCCTTATGATGAGCTCTTTTTTGCTTACATAAGTATTTCTGAAGTTATAAACTCTTTAAGATGGTTTGACAAAAGGAAAAAAGCCTTCTCCTAACTAGAATTTCAAAGTTGTTTTGTTTTAACCATTCTTTTTCCCTTGTCTTTAGAAGAAAGGCTAAAGAATATTATCTGCTATGAGAGTTTTCTATCAGAAGGAAACTTGTATGCCCTAGTGGAAAACACGGTTGATGCCATTCACTCCCTTAAGACTTGTGATGTGAATAAATGCTAAGAATATATTAGATATACATTTAAATTGGTCTGGGTCAATTGGTTTTGGGAGAAAAAAAAGTAAGCCTTATAGATATTGTGTTCTTTATCTTCCTTTATGAGTGTTATTTCTGCAGAGATGTTCACTTCCTGATGATGGCATTACTTTAGCAATAGTTGGATTAAAAAGCTTCCTGGCTGAGATCTTGAACTGGGCATCAGATGGATGGCTGAACTGATGATTTTAAAGAGTCCATAAACCATGAACTGATATGATACCTCAGATATCTGGCACTGTGATGTGGTGAAAAGAACAAGAAATTTTAAGTCATACTATATTGATTCTGTGTCTGGTCTGTCATTTATACTAGTTGTATAAGCCTAACTTCCAAAAGCATCTGTCTCAGTTGGTAAAATGTGGATAAACAATGCAGCCTGTCTGTTGTGACTGTATATTGAGAGAAGAAATATAAAGTACGCACTAAAAATTAATTATATTTTCTCCCCTCTGTCAAATAAACGCTAACTAGGAAAGACTTAGTCATTTTGGTATTTACAAGACATTGAAATATAATTTTTAAGATACTGAAACATAATTACCTCACTGATGAATCAGATAATGGAAAACACACACAATTTCTCAGTCTTTCACAGCAACAACAACAACATTATCTTCAAGGATTATTTCAACAGTGTATTCCCACATCTTTCCTTCTTCGGTAATAGCTCAATTTTGAAACTAACAATGGTTTCTTTATTTATCATTAACATTACTACTTTAGGCTCTTATTACTGAATTGATGAATTCCACATTATATAATATGAGGATCAGTAAAGAAAAAATTTAAATATATGTCTATATTTTATAAACTAGTATATAAATATTTATAAGTAAACTATTTTATAAATATCTCGTCTTTACTGTTTTTCAAGCTCTTTCAGCTACAGTCTAAGATTGGATCACTGATTTATTCAACTCCTTTGGTTTAATGTACAATGGCATATCTACTTACCAACATAGCACATATCCTGATTGACAACATTGAATAGTCATTGGCATATCACTTTATGGCTTTAAAAGAAATATGTGTCCTGCTTAAAGTCACAAAAACTCAACTGAATAACAAACATGCAGTGACCATATCATTACATGATATCAAAACCACTTTTTCTAGCAATACAGAAAATTTTCCCATATATCCTTTTACAAAACTTGGTAAAGTTCTTGTATATGCAACTAAAATTTCTCTCATGGCATTTTATTTTTAATCTTCAAAGGAAATAGAGCATATTAGTTATTTAAATGTTCAGAATGGCAGAAGGAATATATTAGGCTGCTTCCAGTAACAAACCTTTCAAAAAACCTTTATAAAGAAACTTTTTGAACTAGCAAAAAATGAATTATTAAATGGCAGAAGCAAAGCAAGACTTGAGAGACATTGTGTTACCATAATAATGATAATGCTATCGTTTATCTTAATTCTCAGAACAGGCACTATTTTCCCTATTTTCACAGATGGAGAAACTGAGACATAGAGAGGCTAAGAAACTTGCCAAGGGCCAATGCAACACTAACTGTTGGAGCTGGGATTCAAACCCAGTAATCTGGCTCTGGAATCTGACCTTTTAAGCTCTATGCAGCCTCACATGTGCACCACAAAACTTACACCAAAAATACATGTGAAAACATCACCCAAGCTTCCTGGCACATAACAATGTTTAGAGAATCTTAACATACAAACCAAAGCTTCTTTCAGTGACATAATCTACTACCACGGAGATTTTTAAGACCAGGACTCCTTCATAGTTTCTGAAAATAATTAGGAAAAACTCACAGTTGGAAAGAGAGTGGTTGAGAACTTCTACTTTCTGGTCCCACACGTAAACAGCTCGGAAGTCGTCACTCAGATTCCCACAACAAGAAAAAAGGCGAACAAACTGAAAATCAACATCTCTTTGTAGATTCATCAGAGAACTGAGGCCTCAGGGGCAAACTACTGCCCAGAATCTGGAGAGACAGAAAGACCGATACAGAGAAGCATAGTTTACCAGGAGCAAAACCCAGGAGTAGTCACCAGCACCTGGAGTCAGTATCACAGCTGAAGCCAATATCAGTGGGATGACTTTAAGTGGTAATTGATGAATTGTTGTAGGCTCAGGGTAGACTAGCTTGAAAGTTAAAAACTCTGTAGAGGCCCAGTATTAGCCCCCTCACCCTCCCAGTTTCTTTTCTTTTTTCTTTTTATTGGAGTATAGTTGACTTAACAATGTTGTGTTAGTTTCAGGTGTACAGCAAAGTAAATCCGTTTATATATATATATATATATATATATATATATATATATATATATCCATTCTTTTTCAGATTCTCTTCCCATGTAGGTTATTACAGAATATTGAGCAGAGGTCCCTGTGCTATACAGTAGGTCCTTATTAGTAATCTATTCAATGTATTCAATATATTGTAGTGTCTATATGTTAATCCCAATCTCCCAGTTTATCACTTTCCCCCCACATTTCCCTTTTGGTAACCATAAGTTTGACTTTGAGATCTGTCAGTTTCTGTTCTGTAAATAAATTCATTTGTAACATTTTTCATTAGATTCCACATACAAGTGATAGCATATGATATCTGTCTTTCTCTGTCTGACTTACTTCACTTAGTATGATAATCTCTAGGTCCATCCATGTTGCTGCAAATGGCATTATTTTGTTCTTTTTTATGGCTGAGTAATATTCCATTGTATATATGTACCACATCTTATTTATCTATTCCTCTGGGGCTTTTTTAAATAAATTTATTTGTTTGTTTATTTTATTTTTGGCTGCACTGGGTCCTCATTGCTGCACACAGACTTTCTTTTAGTTGCGGTGAGTGGGGGCTACACTTCATTATGGTCTGTGGGCTTCTCATTGTGGTGACTTCTCTTGTTGAGGAGCATGGGCTCTAGGCACACAGACTTCAGTAGTTGTGGCACGCTGGCTCAGCAGTTGCAGCACGTGGGCTCTAGAACACAGGCTTCAGTAGTTGTGGCCCATGGGCTTTAGTTGCTCTGTAGCATGCGGGATCTTCCCAGACCAGGTCTCAAACCCATGTCCCCTGCACTGGCAGGCAGATTCTTAACCACTGCACCACCAGGGAAGCCCCTCCATTGCTCTGTTGATGGACATTTAGGTTGCTTCCGTGTCCTGGCTATTGTAAACAGTGCTGCAAGGAACACTGGGGTGCATGTATCTTTTCGAATTACAGTTTTCTCCAGGTATATGTCCAGGAGTGGGATTGCCAGATCATATGGTAACTCTGTTTTTAGTTTCTTATGGAACCTCCATACTGTCCTCCATAATGGTTGTACCAATTTACATCCCCACCGACAGTGTAAGAGGATTTCCTTTTCTCCACACCCTCCTCAGCATTTATTGTTTGTAGATTTATTGATGATGGCCATTCTGACCAGAGTGAGGTGACACCTCATTGTAGTTTTGATTTGCATTTCTCTGATAATTAGTGATGTTGAGCATCTTTTCATGTGTGTTTTGGCCTTCTGTATGTCCTCCAGGACGCCTATTTCTGTCACTGTAAAGTTAGAGAAAAATCCCTTTGTACCTCATGCAGAAGGAGGGGAAAAGTAACCTTTTGAAATACACTCAGAGCTCTCCATTCTCCCCTCAAGGGAACCTATTGTACCACAGCCTAAACCTACTGGGGTTTTTACCAAAGATTAACCAAACTGGGAAAGAAAAATACCCAGTTCAAGCTCATTTAAAGACTTTGATACCTAATCATCGGATTATAGAACAATTCTCCTCCACCTACACCTTACTGCTATATCCGCAGGGCTCTGTTATAATAACAAGGAATTGATGCTAAAAGAAAAGCAAGCCTCAGACTCTAATGAATCTTTAGAAAAACTCAAAACAACAGAAGAATCAGAAACAAGAACTCTAGAAGAAATTGTAGTCTCTGAAGACATAGTCACAGCAACCAATAAACATGGCCTAACTCCTAGCCAGATAAAAATAATCTTCACACTAAAGGCCTTTTACCTGATGTACAGTTATAAATATTAATTATTTGAGTAGATATTAATCTAGCTATATTAATAATCACTGTAATGAAAATGGAATAAATATGCCAGTAAAAAGACACAGACTGGGGCTTCCCTGGTGGTGCAGTGGTTAGGAGTCCACCTGCCAATTCAGGGGACACGGGTTCGAACCCTGGTCTGGGAAGATCCCACATGCCGCGTAGTGGCTGGGCCTGTGCACCACAACTACTGAGACTGCGTGCCACAGTTACTGAAGCCCGCGAGCCTGGAGCCCGTGCTCCACAGCAAGAGACTGCAACAAAGAGTAACCCCCGCTCACCACAATTAGAGAAAGCCCACGTGCAGCAATGAAGACCCAATGCAGCCAGAAGTAAATAAATAAATAAAAGACACAGACTGTCAAAGTGGACTAATAAAAACAAGACCGAAATATAAGTTGTCTATAAGAAAGATGTGTTTGGGCTCAAGATTCTTGTTCTTTAAGGAAGAATTATTTATTAATCCCTCTTGATACTGACTTTTTCCTTCATAAATTGTGGGGTTTTTTTAATAGATCTTTATTGGAGTATAATTGCTTCACAATACTGTGTTAGTTTCTATTGCACAACAAAGTGAATCAGCCATTCGCATACACCTGTCCCCATATCCCCTCCCTCTTGAGCGTCCCCCCCATCCTCCCTATCCCACCCCTCTAGGTCACTGCAAAGCACGGAGCTGATCTCCCTGTGCTATGCTGCTGCTTCCCACCAGCCAACTATTTTACATTCAGTAGTGTATATATGTCGATGTTACTCTCACTTCGCCCCAGCTTCGCCCTCCCACCCCATGTCATCAAGTCCATTCTCTACCTCTTTATTCCTCCCCTGCAACTAGGTTCATCAGTACCATTTTTTTTTTTTTTTAGATTCCATATATATGTGTTAGCATATGGTATTTGTTTTTCTCTTTCTGACTTACTTCACTCTGTATGACAAACTCTAGGTCCATCCACCTCACTACAAATAACTCAATTTTGCTTCTTTTTTTATATCTAGTGTATCTCTTAAATATGTTCCTTTGCAAATAAAAGAAATTCAGCTCAAACTAATGGAAGCAGAAAAGTGAACATTCCAGGTCATGGAATTCATTTATCCAAAACCTCAGGTCTTGGCTCAACCCAGCTCAAACTATATCACCAGAAGCTGGTTTCTCTGTTTCTCCACTACATTTCCTCTATGTGATTTTATTTTCAAATAGGTTTCAAGAGAGCTGTTAGAAATGCCCAGGTTCAAAGCCAACCAAAAACAATGAGATTCTTTCCCCACCATTTGGAACAAAACTCATTTTGTTTCATTGTTCTAAAGGTTTTGATGGCTGTCCTTAAACCCCCCATAGTAGCCTGAACAATGTAATGTGCTGTGTGGATTAGGTCTATATGGAGTAAATGCCATGGGAAATATGTGAGAGGAGAGGGAAGAATGTGTGATCTCTTGGACGGAAAACAGGTACAATTACCAGAACAACAATGTTTGAAAATACACGTCCACAACACCTATTGGACTATAACAACAGGTGTTTTTTTTCTACATTGAACTCAAATAATTTGCTCATTGTTCCTTTCTACATGGTTTCTAATATATTGCTGGAAAACTGAACTAATTTAAATTAAATCATACTGAGCTAGGCTGGGACCTGGGACCCTTCACCAGAGTGCTTGCACCTGGTAAATGTCTCCCCTGGCAACAGAGTACAAAAAAAACTCTAAGGGACTAAAAATAACTGCATGCATGTGCAGTCGGGGCAAGTATGAACAATAAGATACAAAAAGGCCACAAACCAATTGCCACTTCTGAGCTTCCAGGAGCAAAAGCAGGGTACTGCCATGATCCCTGCATACAGCACCACCAAGGGGTGGGCAGACCGCTTAGCTACCCTTCTGGCCTGACCCACCGATCTGCCCCTATCCTCACCCCATTTAAGGGACCAGCCTGCCCTCCTCAGAAAGCAACCAAGGTCACCTTTTTCTTGTTTTCCCTCCCTCCTGCTGCAGCACTAGTCCCATGAAAGCCTTGCCTGGCTTTCTCATCTGGCCTCTTATCAATTCCTATTGATTAAAGAGTCCAAGGACCCGGGTCAGTATCAACACTGAACTGAAAGAACATGAACTGAAATTAACTGAAGAAGTGAATATTTGAGATTCCTCCCAACTGCATGATTTTGTAGGGTAGAAAAGATTACAAGAATAAACTGGCCTTTCATTCTATTCCTCAGTGCAAAGTCAACAATAGTTTAAGCAAGAACAAATGGTAATGATCTAAAGCATGAAAGTGTTTTTTCCTACAATATCTGAGTTTAAAGTTGACAAATGGATCATTAGCTTTTGAGCTCTTTGTCATAATGCGGCCACATTCTTCTATGAAAGTTCTACATAATAACAATAAATCTTTCACAACGAAAATATGTGAAAGAACAATTATAAGCTCTTCAGAAACATCTGAAGTTTCGGACATAGTATTTTTAGGATATGATTCACATCAGGTTCACCCTCTTCTCCATTCAGGCCTGCTCTTTTCATATTGAGAGATTATATCAGATAGGTTACTGCACTCCAGAGATGGCTAATTAAACCATATTACAGAAAGCAAGAAAATAGGAAGAGAGAGAGGGAGAGAAAAGGAATGAAGGATGAATACATATTTTGTCTTGTGCATTTTTCTAATCAAACTAGTCACCTTCATGCAAGGCCTTCCCTGTTCCTGAAATGAGGCATAAGCAAACTTTACATTCTGGACATCAAATCACATGATGTGGGAAGACATTTGTAACAGTAAACACACCAAAGGAGCACTCTCAATCAGAATCAGAGCCAAATGTATTAAAAAATAAACTATCTTACCTAAAGACTGAATTTCCTAAACATTTTAAGTCCTAGAAAAATCAGCACTTTACCCTCAAACAGCCATATTACTGAAGCTTAAAAACTAACGAAATCTATAACATGGAAACACTGTAGGAAGAGAGTTATTAGCCAAGTCAGAAATTAATGTTAATTACAGTCCCATTATAATTTATAATTTTTTGCTTACTATGAAGTATTCTTACTTTATTAATAACATTCTCAAATATTATAAAAAGCATGGATTGCACAGCTTTGTATTTCTTATGAAATTTTCAGCTATGGTTAACTTCAGTACATAATGCCAGTTTTAAGGAACATAACCGGGCTAAAGTAACAATTATATTTCATAATAGAATTATAAAATAGTGTCAACACTATTTTATATAATATATATATTTTTCCTTCTGTTTTTTAAACAAGTCCCATATTTAGCTAAAATGTATGTTTTTAACATTTACATTTTCATAATCCAAAATTACACAGTGAATAGGCACCTGAACTTTACCTGTTTCACAAAGACCCCAAACAGTTGCAATATAGATGAAAATTTACAGCTTTCAGGGCTTGCTGTGTGGGTGGTCACAGGATACCATCATTATTTGTTCTGTAGAGGCCACTGCATGGCTCCTGCATTTGCTCCTCTAGTACTTTCTCTCCCCTCTAACCAGCCTGACCTCTAACCTTATATCTTACTTGGAAAGCGAACCAGATTAGGATACCTGTCGTAGTCCACGCCCGCTGCTATAACAAAAATACCATAAACAGGGTGGCTTAAACATTAAATAAACATTTATTTCTCACAGTCTCAGAGCGGAGAAGTCTAGTAAGGCACTAGCAGATTCTGTGTCTGGCAAGGGCCTGCCTTCTGATTCACAGACAACTGTCTTTTTGCTGTGTCCTCACACAGCAGAGAAGGTAAGAGGGCTCTCGGTCTATTTGTTCTATTTTATGAGGATGTTAATCCTTGTAAAATTCATGAGGGCTCCACTCTCCTGACTTAATCACCTCCCAAAGACCCCCACCTCCTAATATCACCACATTGAGAGTTAGGATTTCAACATATGAATTGGGGAGGTTCACAAACATACAATCCGTAACAATAGCCGATGACTGTCTAGTTTGCATGTCAAACTCTATTCATTATGGGCAGAGGATGTGGAGCCATGCTATAGTAACACTGCTTCAGGGAGTTGATCCTATCGGAGGATAAACAGAGCACTCAATGAAGAGTGGACATACAGATAATCTAATATGTTATTAAATCATACTAAAATCTTGCAGGAATAAAATATAAAGCCTATGAGTTAAGCTTTACCAAAACAAAACTACTCATATAACCTCTCACTATTTAGTGGATTTAATAGAATGTGGGGGGGAAATCATAAGTATCACTCCACAAATAATATTTAGTATAATATCAATATCTTACAAGTTTTAAATACATATTCTATGATAAAAATATTCATAGTCAAATGTTTTAAAGTTAAATACAAAGTAATTTCTGCATACCTATTTATAAAAAGAAACTCCTGAAAGAGAAAGAGTAACAAATTAAATTAAAAAAACCCAGCATTTGACAAATGTATTTGATCACAGAAATTATTTTTTCAGATCACCTATTATAATCTCAGTTGATATGAATGTTTCACGGCACATAGCTTGAGATATCCCAAAATTTTAAAAATATAGGCATGCTTTCAGTAATAACTCTGCCTACCAGCTTTGCAAGACGTTTCTGCAAAGGACTACCAAATGTTTTCATGGAAAAGAGCGCTGGTCGCATAAAGAAATATGGCTCTACCATTGACTTCGTATATAATTTTACACAAATCATCAGCCTTCTATGGGCTTAATTCATCTACCTGTTAAACGGAAGTTTGGGGACTTCCAAGTGAAGATAGTATCTAGCTAATCACAGACAATCTTTCCTCTACCATTTCTCTTTTAAAAGACTAAACAAAACAAAACTGAAAGGAATGCAAAATCGCAGCTTGTCATCTTATTTTATATAAAACAAATTTTCTACCTTATAAAATAAGAGTGTTCAACTGAATAATTTCTGGAGTTTTTCTCTATCCAAGAAAAAAGAAACAACACACAACAAATACCTGTTGGTTATAAAAAATATTTAATGCTTAAAGAATAGAGAGCTATCCATTAGCCTAATGTGTAATCAAGTGGTAAATTATGTTTCTTTCTTCCTTTAGGACGTTTTTGAACTGTCATTTACCACTGAAAATATACTAAATTTCCTTAAATTTAAGGTATCATCAAATGCAAGAAACACCATTATTTTATGGTCCATTAATAAAAAAAAAATTTCTAGTTAAACTATATCTTATTATTGACTGAAAGATGTACACTACTTCAGAGATGCTAAAATGTGGGAAAAACTGTGCTCCTTAGAATCAACAAGATATATATATTTGGAGGAAGAAAAATTAAAATAACTTTCTTTGAACTTTGTAACACCTCTTATAATACATTTTTTGTAAAGCTACTTTCTCGAAGAGTCATTACAATATCCTTAAAAGCAGACCTTTAAGTAAGAAGGTGAAAAACTCCTTGATATCAACCTTGAAACATTTATGTTCAGCTGAGACTCCAAGATCCCATCATTTAGAAAGTGAAAAAATTCCCTTTAAAATGTATCTAATTCCTGAAAAAAAAAAGATTAGTGGCTCTTATTGTGCTAGGTAAAATTATAAATACAAATCTTCAAAATAACAGCAGTTATAATAACAAAGGCTTTACACCTGTGCTGATCAAGGAACCTGATAAATTAGCTACAGTGATGTCATAAGACCTCTCTTTCCAAAGTAAATACCAAATTAATTTAAATATCAATAACTGTAGATTAACGTATGTTTACATTAGAATGGCAGCAAAGTATCTTAGTCTGATCTCTTCACTAATTCTAAATTATATCATTATCCAAGGATTAAAACCATCCAAACTTTCCCATAGCAATTAAAATGACATACAAAATCCTTACCATGGATTGCAAGTTGCTACATGCTCTGGCCCCTGCAGGGCTCTCTGACTGGGCTCTCACCTCTACCTCTTACTTACTCTTTCTCAGCCACAGTGACACTCTTTGTAACTTAATCAAGTTCATTGATCAACATGGGCATAAGTTTCAATTTTCAGAGTGCTAAGTATGGGCACAATCAATTAATCTTTGCTCCTACTATTTCCTGAACAGGGATCACTCTTACCCCAGACTTTAACATTACTGTTTAATCATTTTTTCTGTCTTAATGATTTACTCCAATGACTTGTCCTCCTAGAAGCTTTCACTAAGCACCATAGTTAACATCTTCCCATTTCCAGTAACTCCCAATTCTATCGCCCTATTTTATTCCCTTCATGTAGTTTTACCACTATCTAAAGTCATACAATGAGTCCCAATAAAAGGGTAGGTTTTTAAAAAATTTTTCTTTATCGCTCATTATTCTTTCCTTAGTAACTAAAATTGTGTGGCACTTCACTGATGGGTGACAGGTAAACAGGCTTGGATGGCTGAGGAAGGCACAAAAGGATCAAAACGGCAATGCTTACAAATCTGAAGTTATTTATCAAGAAAGGAAAAACACAGCAACAGCATCAAAGTCAGGGTATGTGTCACAGCAAAGGTTGCCTCAGGAGAGGGCTGCAAAGGCCAAGTGAGTACTACCACCCTCTCTCTGAAAGGCTGATATGCACACAGTTCTTTTTCTCAGATCAGGAACCACTGATATGTGTAGAGAACACCTCAGAACCAGGATGCCTAAAATAGAGTCTTTGCTGGGGTTTCTTGGGGTGTCTCACAGAGACCCTGGGCAAATTGTAAATCTCACTGTTACCAATAAACAATGCTGATAAGCTTGTACAAACTGCCTCAAAACTCCTAGAATCCGTAGTTAAAAACCAACACAATTATCAGTACATTTCATGTCATTCCTCAGGATTAGTGTCATGCAGGGACATTTCTTATTTCAGTGGAACAGTTCTGGCTAATTCCAGGTTGGAATTAATCCTACCAGCAGAGGCATAGAGTAGAAAATACGTGTGTGTGTGTGTATGTGTGTGTGTGTGTGTGAGAGAGAGACAGAGAAAGAGAGAGAGAGAGAGAGAGAGAGAGAGAGAGAGAGGGAGAGAGAGAGAGAGAGAGAGAGAGTATTGAATGAATTAATAAATGTTTACGTCAAGCTTTTTCTTAAGATTTGAAATTTTATCCTAGTTATCTCTACATAGAAAACAAACTTGGCTATATTTCATTCTGGTGACAAAGGCAACTAACTGTCCACCAATATTCGTGCTTCTGCTTCTGTAGCACAGAGAACTCGATGGGAAGCAGCTGCCCAGCCTAGGGCTACATTTCCAAACCCTCACCAAAGGAATATGAAAGAGATTTGTGTTGTTTCTGGGCTGAGGCAATTAAGAAGCAGGCATGGCTTCCTACCTATCTTTCCCCATGTATTAATACTTTCTTGATTCAGAGGACCTGAGAATCTAGGGGATGGTCAAATCATAAGATGGAAATTGATGCTGTCCAGGAACACCCTCATTTGCTGTTACATGTGTGAGAAATGGATCACTATTGTGCTAAATTGCTGATATGCTGGGACTTATTACTGCAGCTAGTGTTTTCTCTGCCAACACAGTTTCTACTAGAGAAGGGTACCAATAAAAAGAAGACTACTCAGTTAATCTCTGATGATTAGAGTTTACTTCATATAGTTGCCGAATTATAGCACATTAATTTTTGATTTAATAGCTGATATTTAAATTTCGATTCAGCAATCCATTTTTATATAATTTACTGGGCACATGTCAAATATGCTTCTCTTGTAATATTTTACCTAATGGGTAACGTAATATTTTATTATTGCTATTTGCTTGTGCATATGTGCTACATTTGATGTGTTCAAGATATTTTACAAAATAGACTGAAAGAACAGTCTCATATTTCTGTATTCATGCTTTGTACGTTGCCTACCAACAAAACATTTAAAAATGGGTTTTTCACCTTTTCCAAAGCATATTTTCACTCTGTATTTCTCCCCTTCCTAAACATAAATATTTACTCTATGTGATGCACAGTTTAGAATATATTAATAATCTGTATTATATCTTCCTCTAAATACCGCAACACAATATTAGGCCTTGAGCAAGTCGAATAAAATTTTCAACCGTTTTTGAATTGGTCATCTTACTTTGTGAAACAACCATTATTTAACTAATAATGCGTAAGCTAGTAACTACAGACAACTTTGTAATTACAGTGTAATTTATTATAAATAAACATCACTACTAGGTTCTTAGTAAGGTTACTTTTATATTATTTTGTTGAAGTATGTTATATTGTATAATATAGTATCCAGCATATAAATCTAACTTTTAAAAACGCAATGAAGTATTGTGGATTATTCATTAAAGCAATCCTCTTCCTTTTGGAAGTTCTTTTAAAAAATACTTATAATCTTAGTATTATAAAGTTTTTTATGTCTCGATCTCTCCTTTATTTCTCTAAAAATAGAATGATGATTTGATGTATGTAATTTAGTCACTTGAATAAAACTACTTATTTAATGTTTTATCAAAAAGGAATGTAGGGCTTACCTGGTGGTGCAGTGGTTGAGAATCCGCCTGCCAATGCAGGGGACGCGAGTTCAATCCCTGGTCCGGGAGGATCCCACATGCCGCCGAGCAACTAAGCCCATGTGCCACAACTACTGAGCCTGTGCTCTGGAGCCCGTGAGCCACAACTACTGAGCCCATGTGCCACAACTACTGAAGCCCATGCGCCTAGAGCCCATGCTCCACAATGAGAAGCCACCACAATGAGAAGCCCGCGCACTGCAACTAAGAGTAGCCCCTGCTCGCCACAACTAGAGAAAGCCCGCGTGCAGCAGCGAAGACTCAACACAGCCAAAAATAAATAAAATAAATAAAAATTTATTTAAAAAGGAATGTAAATGTGCATATGGTAAATGTTTTTGATACACCAAACAAGTGTTTAATAGAATAAAATACACCTTTCAGGTCCATTCCTTGTATTACTTTAAGAAAGTATTCCTGTTTTCTTCATTTTATTCATATCTTCCCCACTCCTTCCCCAAAGGCATTCAGTAATGAGATTCAGTTAAGAGTGGTAACAAAATTATTTCTGCTAAAGAAGAATAGGAATCAAAATTTTGTACATGCATTCTAGTTTCAAAAATGATCTGTCAAATAAAATTGCAGTGCTTATAAATCTAGTCATTACCAAATTCTGAATGACAATGCATCAACCATATGAAACACAAGTGCTTTGTTTTGTTTTGTCTGTTTTGTTTTGGGTCACTTTGCTTTTAAATCACAGTGCCTGCTAAACTGACTTCATCTTAAGGATCTTCTTTCTTCCTAGAGACAGTGAATCTAGATACAGACAACCTTGCATTTGGTGTTTAGTGAAATTTTCTTTGTGAACAAAATACACAAATATGAACAACCTAGGACTACACAGTATCTTAAATCAATCACAGACTCACATTTAAAGGATAGTAAAATTGGGAATGTTTGAAAGCAGACTGAAGACTCAGTGATAATTATAAAGGTTTCTATAGGAATTAGTCCTTATAGTAAAGAACTCCTGGGTGGAAGTCTTTGAAGTGATTGTTCTTATTTCTTCAATTGTGGAAATGGTTTACTTTACCTTCAAAGTTGGTAGGGTGAAAATTGTGGAAATGGTTTACTTTACCTCCAAAGCTGGTAGGGTGAATTAGTGTGACTAACTCTCTCAGAGAAAAAACAAACAAAGAAAACCAGAATTTTTAAATGTATGATTACCTGCATTACCATTTGTGAACTGCTCCAGAAGTAGATCAAAGCAAGTCTCCCCTCCCAACTTGAGTATGGTATTAATTAATTATGTGGTTTAGATTATCTTAATTGATAATTGATGTGCTTATATTGTTATTTTTTAGATATGGTACATAGTAAGGTTTGAAAGGAGAATTCTTTATTGAATAAAAACAGAATAGTCAGTATCAGCAATTAAACACCAATTGCTCTCATGGTCGGCACCACCCCTGGTTCTAAATGTCAATGACCAGATTTAGATGATTCCACTTTGGAGTCAGGAGGAACAATAGTCTGGAGCAATATGGAGTCATTGAAAGGAGTGGGGTTAGGATGAGCAGGCCTGAACTCCAAACTAGATGCTCAATAAGCTTAATAATACCACTAGAATAGAAGAATATTGTAAATGAAAAATTACTAATAGGTGGTTACCATTTTTCAGTTTGAAAAAACTCAGATATCTTTTTGTGCTTTAGTTACAATATAACTTAATTTCCTAGAAGGCTGCAACAACTCATTTGGGGAAAACAAAATAATAATTCTGAAAAGTAAGGAGAAAAAGGTTGTATTTTATGAGTACAATAAAAGTAATAAATATGTATTTTTTAACCCTAGGTAAAATAATGTATTCAGATAGATAAAATTTGAAAAAAAAATTAAACTTAAATTAAGAATGACATATAAATAAATTCATCATGTGCCTATTAGCCACATGAATGTCTTCATTGGAGAAATGTCTATTTAGATCTTCCACCCATTTTTTGATCGGATTGCTTGGTTTTTTTGATATTGAGCTGTGTGAGCTGTTTGTATATTTTGGATATTAATCCCTTGTCAGTTGCTTCATTTGCAAATATTTTCTCCCATTCTGTGTGTTGTTTTTTCGTCTTATTTATGGTTTCCTTTGCTGTGCAAAAGGTTTTAAGTTTCATTAGGTCCCATTAGTTTATTTTTCTTTTTATTTCCATTTCTCTAGGAGGTGGATCACAAAAGATCTTGCTGTGATTTATGTCAAAGAGTGTTCTGCCGGGCTTCCCTGGTGGCGCAGTGGTTGGGAGTCCGCCTGCCGATGCAGGGGATGCGGGTTCGTGGCCCGGTCCGGGAGGATGCCGCGGAACGGCTGAGCCGGGGGGCGACGGCCGCTGAGCCTGCGTGTCTGTAGCCTGTGCTCCGCAACAGGAATGGCTGTGGCTGTGAGAGGCCCGCATACCGAAAAAAAAAAAAAAAAAAAAAAAGAGTGTTCTGCCAATGTTTTCCTCTAAGAGTTTTATAGTATCCGGTCTTACGTTTAGGTCTTTAATCCATTCTGAATTTATTTTTGTGTATGGTTTTAGAGAATGTTCTAATTTCATTCTTTTACATGTAGCTGTCCAGTTTTCCCAGCACCACTTATTGAAGAGACTGTCTTTTCTCCATTGTATATTCTTGCCTCCTTTGTTATAGATTAGGTGACCATAGGTGTGTGGGTTTATCTCTGGATTTGGTATCCTGTTCCATTGATCTATAAGTCTGTTTTTGTGCCAGTACCACAATGTTTTGATTATTGTAGCTTTGTAGTATAGTCTGAATTCAGGGTCCCTGATTCCTCCAGCTCTGTTTTTCTTTCTCAAGATTGCTTTGGCTATTTGTAATCTTTTGTGTTTCCATACAAATTGTAAAAAAAAAATTGTTCTAATTCTGTGAAAAATGCTATTGCTAATTTGAAGGGATTGCATTGAATCTGTAGATTTCTTGGGTAGTAGTCATTTTGACAATATTGATTCTTCCAATCCAAGAACATGAAAAGATGCTCAATATCACTAATTACCAGAGAAATGCAAATCAAAACTACAATGAAGTATCACCTCACACCAGTCAGAATGGCAATCAACAATAAATCTACAAACAATAAATGCTGGAGAGGATGTATAGAACAGGGAACCCTCCTACACTGTTGGTGGGGATGTAAATTGATACAGCCACTATGGAGAACAGTATGGAGGCTCCTTAAAAAACTAAAAATAGTACTATCATATGACCCAGGAATACCACTACTGGGCATATATCTGGAGAAAACCATAATTCAAAAAGGTACATGCACCCCAATGTTCACTGCAGCACTATTTACAATATCCAGGACATGGAAGCAACCTAAATGTCCATAGACAGATGAATGGATAAAGAAGACATGGTATATATATACAATGCAATATTACTCAGCCATGAAAAAGAACGAAATAATACCATTAGCAGCTACATGCATGGACCTACAGATTGTCATACTGGGTGAAGTAAGTCAGACACAGAAAGACAAATATCATGTGATACTGCCTATATGTGGAATCTAAAAATATGGTACAAATGAACCTATTTACAAAACAGAAATATAGTCACAGATGTAGAAAACAAACTTATGGTTACCAAGGGGGAAAGGGAAGAGAGGGATAAATTGGGAGATTGGGACTGACATATACACACTACTATATAGAAAACAGATAACTAATAAGAACCTACTGTATAGCACAGGGAACTCTACTCAATACTCTGTAATGACCTATATGGTAATAGAATCTAAAAAAGAGTGGATATATGTATATGTGTAATTGATTCACTTTGCTGTATAGCAGAAACTAACACAACATTGTAAATCAACTATACTCCAATAAAAGTTAATTTAAAATATATGCACATATATAATATACATTTAGATATATGTACATATATAATATACATATACTAGTCAATCTCACATCAGGGAATGGTAAGTATTGTAATATTAGAGTTTCACATTACTCTTCTCCAACTCTCCAGTTCCCTTATTAATACTACTAGTAGGAATCCCTGGGTCATTCATTATAGTTGTTACTTTATCCACACTCCTAATAAAACTCACTTGCCTTCTATCAAAAGGCCATGTCTGAACCTTCCTAATGTATATTAATAGACTGCTACACTATCCCTCCACAGTAATATTTTGTTCTCTTTATCAGATGTTCAAATTATTTGAGACATTCTTATAGTAGGCCAACTAAATCAAATTCATAGAGTATGGCTTATTTTTTTTAAAAGGTAGCAGAGAGTAATTTTGTAAAGCCTTAATGATGATGATATTTTTCATATATTTCGAGAGAAGTATGTTCTCAGCCCCAGGATACAGTATGGGTAGGAGGTATATGAGTAATGGCTTGGCAGATCTCAGAGTGGACCCAGTTGATTACAGGCTGTTTGGCTTATACCAGCCAATGCAAGGACAATGATATTAAAAAGAATGTTAATAAATTAGCAAATACAAATTAAGACTTGAAGGGCTATTTGCTTGATACCTTTTCATCTATCATATTCTAATAACACTTTAAGAAATTCAGATTAAAAGTGAGTTCAATTGTAATTACACTACAAACCATAAATCAACAAATTATGGTACTGCTTTTCTTTTGCATCACACAAATGAATCAAACTAAAAATCAAAATGGTGTGCAATATGTCAAATAAATGTCATGAATCATGTCATCCAAGCACTTCTTTTATGGAGAGTAATATATTTTCCCAAAGAACTCTCACCCTTCTCTGTTTAGAGCCCATAAAATATTTGATGGCTATGGTGGTTAGAGTCCTAGGATCAGAAGGCAGAAAGATCCTTGAGAAGACATTTACTTTTGAAACAATCAAGCTGGGTAATACTGGAAGCATCATTTACTGAACTTTTAAAGGAATGATATTTTATCAAAAATATTTAGAAACATTCTTTCATATTTTCTCTGTGAAACAAATTAAACCAGAATTTTTTAATTGAAAATAATAAATTTATTTTTAATTATTTTTTCATCAAATTTTTACTCCTTTTCTTCTTCCTTTAAAAGTTAGACACATTTTTCCATCCATATTCATCTGTACTGTGCTCTAGGAAATACTTCTTTGTCCTTCTCCTTCAACTGTAATAATACCACCCCATCCCCACCCCCAATTTTATAACCATAGCTACAAAAGAAAGCTATTATTTCTTCCTCAAATCTTGGTCAACTAAACACTTTCCAGATTTTGTAGTGCTGTCTTCTTGCCTTAATGGCCTTCTTAAAAGGTTGATCCTCTGTTTATCCTGGTAGTTTTCAAATAGCCTTCCTCAGAAGTATTCTTTGTAGGTTTCTATTTGTTTGTTTACAATTTATTCTCTTCCTCCTTTCTGCTCTCACACATTTTTTGCATGCATATATAGTTACACTATATACCACGTTCTACTTTCTTGAAATTATTTTTATAAATACCTCATTTGTTATAAGTTAATACAAATAAGCTATCTGGTCAGATATGCTGCTTTTCCTTTAGCTTTGTGTACTTCAGCAATTATACTTTTTCATAATCTGTGCACCTCAGTATTTAATATCTGAGTCTTATACAACCTGATGTTTACTAAAAAGAAGTAACATCTTGATTTGTTCTAAATGTTCCACTCCCAAGGTCTTTTAAATGCCTTTTTCATTGCATTTATATATTCTATAATATACATTTCATAGATTTCAAAATCATTTTTCTCAAGCTTTAATTTCAGTAATACATACCTATAATTGCAAGAAAATAAACTTCTTCTAACAAATCAAAATTCTCTGAATTATATTTAAACTATTTTATTTTTGTCTTCCTAGAGGTAGAAAGTTGCAGATTAGTATCCAAACGTATATATTTTTTAGGTGTACTCTCAACTTACCCTCTTCTCTGATTGAAATTACAAGTTTTCTTCCTATTTACATTTTTTACATGTGACTTGCAAAATGTTTTCAATCAACTGCTCCTGTTTATATTTATAAAATATAGTGTTGGTAAAAATATTTGATAAATATTCAGATTATAACAATATTATTTCACCATTATACATTCATTTATCTAGAAAATCAATTCCAGAATAATAAGGACTTTGGCTTCTCTTTGTCCCTGGTTCCTGGGAGACAGTCTCTAAATCCTTGGTATTTTCCAGGTGATAGGAATATCTTTGTTAATCATGGTGGAACCTGCTAGCATATGATAATGAGATGACTCATAATGGGGCCCTAGATAGTTTGTGCTAAAGAAGTTTGGGGACTGGCCATCCCAGAAAGTACGTTGGGATTTCAAGCTATGTGAAGCAACCAGACCTCCAGGGAGCAGAGGGGCACTGGAGACTGAGGTCAGCCACATAGCCAATGATGCAATCAATCATGCCTATGTATTGAAAACTCAATAAAAACTGTGGACATTAAGGGTCAGGTGAGCTTTCTTATTTGGCAATACTCTGGATATTGTCACAAATTGATGTGCCAGGATTGAGATGTGTCCTAACTCCACAGGGAGAGGACATGAAAGCTTTATGTCTGGAACCATTCCAGATCTCACCCTATTTGTCTCTTCTTTTGGCTGGTTCTGATTTGTATCCTTTGGCTATAATAAAACTTTAATCCTATGTATAATGTTTTCCTGAGTTCTGTAAGTTGTCCCAGTGAATTATCAAACCCTGAAGGGGTAAGGAGGAACCCTGAATTTATAGCCAGCTGGTCAGAGGTACAGATGGCCTGAGAACCCCCTGAACTTGCAGCTGGTATCTGAAGTAAGTTAGAATAATGCCCTTAACCTTGAAAGTTTGGCCTAACTCTGTATAGTTGGTTACAGAAATGACTGCACCAATTAAATGGATTTCTGCATATGCTCACCATCCTCAACAGTGTGAACAAGTATTGCATACTTATTTAGATCAGAGTTTTTAAACCTCAGCATATTGACATTTTGAACTGGATAATTCCATTTTTGTGGTGGGCTTTCCTGTGCTTTATAGGGACACTGCTAAATGCCAAGTGTTTGGGGAATCAGTAGTTTACATATATGTGCCTTAAAGACAGGAGAGTGGAAATTTACACATATGAAAGTGATTTTGTATGTTAACACCAGCCGGAGTCAATAAATAAATAAATATATGTAATGATTATACTCTTATCTCATATAAGCATATATATTTCCAGAGAAATTTTCAATTTTTTTGCTGTTGTTGTAGCTTTTCTTTTTAATGGGACAGCACCTCTACTATACCTAGAACACAGATTCTGTGGGACCTTGCACAAAGATTGTTTATGTAGTAAATATTTTGTATTGCTTGTGTTTTCCCTAAAGCTATGTACTGAAATATTTCTTCAGCTGTTCCAAAAGCCATATTATGTTCCCCATTTCCATAGGAAAGAAAAAGCAACATAAATATCATATTTCATAACTTTATACAGTTTCTGATCCAGTAATGGAGGTTATCGTTCTTTTCAATGCCAAACATACCACCTAATTTTTTCTGTTTTTGGCAAACAGAAGGAGTTTGTAACCAAAGTATACATAATCAAAGAAATAAAACAATTTAAGTATATTTCAAGATGCATGTAAATGTAATATTGTTTTAATATTACAATTTATTTAAATCTTGAGAGCATGCAAAATGGTTTTGGTTCAAAATTAGTCAATGTTCTGAAATTTTAGTTTAGAAATTTTAGTTTGGTTCAACCATTTGACTAATGGTTCAAAATTAGTCAATGTTCTGAAATTTTAGTTTCTCAATGATTTCTTCTTGACTAGCACTAATTGAATAGTTCCTTGTAAACTGGACCTATTCAAAAAAAAGTTGAAGTAGGTTGATATACATCCTGTAAGATTAAAACTTATTAATTGAAGAAATCATATATAAGTGAGGAGGAAAGGTATTTTGAGGATTTTTCAAGAGAAGCCCAAAGAAACTAGTAGAGCAAAGAGAGAAGAGAAGAAATAACCAACTAGGTAAGAGTGTAAAGATTAAAAATAATAAGAAATCTAAACATCTTTATCCAGGGGCAGAAAAAAGGTAACAGAAAATGGGTTAACAATTTTGATACTGCTTTACATGCACATTGGAATTAAACAATTAAGTAAATTGATAGTGGATGGTGGAAGCCAGGTTTCTCATTGTTGGCATTGGAGTTTACAGAAAAGGAAGGGGAGGGGACTATAATGATCCATATGGTAACAGATTAGAGTTGAAGACAGCATGTTTAGCTTAATATATATACATATAGTTCTATAGAGAAATATTTATAGACAGCTAGATATACACAGATTAGTATAGACACATACTTTTTTTTTTTTTGCTGTCAGCCAAGAGGGCCTAGAAGCAAGCACATCTCAGTTGCAACAAGCGCATCTGTACCCATGTCTTGGTTTCTAATTACATTCTCCAATTTTAAAAAAACAGGGCTTCTTGGAGAAACAGAAGATTCTGGAATGGAGGCAGGAAATATATGAGATGAGACTGGAACATTTTGTAGTACCAGAAAGGAAATGCTAAATACTATAAATAAATAAACCAAAAAACAAACAAAAACACACAATAATGGGTGTATGCCTGCCAAAGGGCCACAAGGGCCAACTGAAAGAGCCCCCAGTGGCCAAAAGTGGAACAACTGGAACAAGAAAAGAAAGAAGTTCTGTTGAATTGTTAGTAACCCACAATAAAATAAAGTCCTTGAGTCCATACTAATATAAATAAATAAATCATGAAGAAAAAAGCCTCCCATGAAGAAGAATTACAAATAATTTATGTAGAGACTCCTCCCTCAAGGAGAGGGAGCACATAAATCCTTACTCTTTAAAAAGCATCGCCACCTGTAACTCACCTATATCAGTTTGCTCTAGGTACTAACATATGTCACATATCATTCTTTTTGGTCTTATAAAGCACCTTCATTAGTATAATCACATTTAAACTTTCCAATAGTTCTGTATACTAAGTAATCTGTTTACCATTTTGCAGAGAAGTAATTGAAGTTTTTAAAGGTCTCAGATATTTGACATATCCATGACGCAGGACTTGTTATTCTGACTCCATATCCAGTATCATTTCTCCCGTAACTCTCAATACCACACCTTGAAAAATATCCATCACCAATATGTTTAGGCCACACCTGTAAGTATCAACATATAGTGATAGTTTCAGAGAACATACCCAAGAGTAAATGAATATATAACTATACATTCCTCTATTTATGTAAGCTAAAACTGAGTTAGAATCACATATACAACGCACATAATTTTTCTTAAGTATACATGGAGATATACAGATAACGATAAATTATATGCATTACATGCATTACATTGCTTTTATATATCTGTGTGTATATATACATACACACACAGACACATATATGTAAAATCTTTATATTCACATAGATTGTTTTTTTGAATCAAATATATACAATTTCTCTAGTCTTTTAACTGCCTTAAAATGTTGCATTTTAATGCTTTATGTTAAACAATTTTCATTTGTTATTTTATTTCTATCTCAAAATGTTATTCTCTCCATTTTGTAGATGACAGAACAGCTTCTTTAGGGAAGTTATTAGCCTGTAAAGTTACTTAAATTATGATCATACAACCATTCAAGTGTTTAGCCCAGTCTTCTCTACATATATGGGGGAAACAAAGAATAAGTCATTTAAAAATGATATGTACAGAATATGTTAGCAGTCAGAAAGACAAACATAAGAATTAGTAATTTTTAGAAGTCTAGTAGCCTATAAATATTTAGCTTACTGCAACCAATTTTCCACTAGAGTGAATATAGACCTCAGAAGTGCAATATCATTGGCAAAAAAATTTAACTTGAACTGAGTTTACCAACCTCATCATATCCTAGGTTAGTGAAGCAACCAAAGCTGATTTTTTTTTTCTTGTTTACTGCCAGTACTAAAAAAGAAAAGAAAAGAAAGGACAACTCAATGTCAGGTATATTAATTTATAAATAGATATTTTACAAACTGCTGCAATACAACTTTGTAAGCAAAACAATTGACAGTAAAAATGTAACATTTCTATTTAATATTGTATGTGTTATTATCAGTATAAAATTTATTTTACTAAAAATGTTCAAAGAGATCTTTAAATTGTGTTTTGTGTTTATCCAGGAAGGTCAAATCACAGTACTTTCATTTTTCCTTTTTTCTGAGAACCCACTCATCAAGAGCCTTGGCATCAGTGCCTTGATGGCATTACCAGCTGCAATATCCTGACTTGTCTTTGAGAATTTTCTCTTATTTATACTGTAACCTCCTTACAATTTTTCATAGAGGGAAAAAGCAACACGGTAAAAAATCAGAAGTCTGACAGCCTCTGTTTGTTCAAAAATGACTGCTGCGAACATAAAAGGTCAGTATCTTTCTCATTGATTGTTTGAACAATAGCTGGACAGATTCTCAGGGTTCCATTTTCTCTTTCCCCCCAACTCCTTCAATCTGTGTCAATGCTTTGAAAAGCTTCAGCTTCAGAACAATTGTTCTCCAAGTCACGCTTTCCAAGGTGGGGTGGTATGGGGTGTGGGAGGCCCTCTTAAAAAGGAAATACTGTCTATAATTCATTTTGCTCACCCAACATCTTAAAAAATAAACAGATTATAAGAAACTTATTGGTAAGAAACTTTAAAAGCTGACAACAAGAAACCAAAACCAAGAAAAAAATGAGAGATTAAAATACACAAAATACACCTTTTTCCCTCCACATCTCTTACACTCTTTCCTTTTCCAAGGGATTATATTGAATATCACTCAACAGAATGTGTCAGTTGGGTTCTTGATATGCTCAAAAGCATTACTAAAAGATAAAAATATAGTTTGAAGCAGAATAAAGCAAACTGAAATAACCCAATTTCATTACCCTAGGTTAAAGTAAAGAAAATTAAGAAACTAACTTAAACATGCAACCACCATGAACAAACAGTAAAATGTTAAATTCAGGACTCGTATATTTAAATGTTTTAGTACGGAACTCATGCTTGACTTTACAATCAGCCTCCGTTTCTACCTGGAAACCTAACAGCACAAACTAGAATCCTATCCTTCCCTTTGTCAGTTGTGCCTTATTTTGTTGGTGAGAAATTAAGAGCTATCTGAATAGCGCAAATATTCCTAATTAGCCTGTTCAGTTTATTTTAAATGTGCATATTATAGCATGATAGCAATAAAAGGATAATGAAAATGAGATATTTGGTCTACTTTGAAGGGAGAAGATAAATATCCCTCCCAGGGTTAAGAGCACTGGCAAAGGAAGAGCCCCAAAGGCTAAGCACTGAGTTAGATTTGAGGACAAGAAAGCAACAGTCCCCCAGGTCTCATTGAGAGAGCATCCACTCCCGTGTCAACTGTTATCACAGAGGAAAGATGAAAACTCATGGAAGAAAGTTCCCAAAGACACTTCCTACACTTCTGCATATCATCTACATAGAACAGTAGAGGTAAGGCTCAGACTTGGTGCTCTGGCGTATGGCCTAAGAGAATCTCGGAATTAACAATTCTTTCCTCAAAGGAAACACATAGTCTCACAGTGGAACGCTTAGTTGCTGGTTGAGTACAACAGAAGGTCTTCAATTGCCCCACCCTCCACCAAAGTGTCTGTTAGAGACTAGGAACAGGTACCAAAGAGCTTCCTGAATCATTTCCTGGGTGAAGCCTGGACTACTTATGTTTCAAACCAAACCAAGTTCTTTACTGTCTATCATATGGGTTTAGCATGTTGCTTGGAAATGTCAGGTGAGTAGCCATATGTGGCCTGTCAGTAGTACAAAAGTTCCCACAAGGATGAAAAAACAGCCTGCACAGGGGAGTTAAGATAACATCACTCTCTCTCTGTCCCCCGAGTTCTCTCTCACACAAATTTCTGGGCCTTCTGTTTCCTGTGCATGACCTGAACACAAATTGCAATTTTCTTTTGTTAAGCAATTCTTAAATCAGCTCCTGCTAGGATACACATGTCTGACAAGCCCCAGGTCAATCCCAGGTGGTGCTGGGTGGCAGGAGTGATTGTGTCAGCGTAGTAGCACTAGCAATATTCTTGGTAGTGGTAAATATTTATTCTTTCTTCTGTTCTATAAAATATACTTGGTACTTGATATTCATTGTGGTTCTCACAGCAATCTAGCAAGATATGCATTCTTTTTTATTAATAAGGCAAATAAGCCACACCACTCAATCTGTTTATTTACTGGACTTCTTACCCCATCACTTCAGCTCTCTAAATTTCTCTCGTGGTGATCACTATTAACTGTTCAGTATATATGCAATCAACTTTTTTTCCTACCTCTTCATCTCCCTATCTCTCACTAAACTGTCTTCTCTTCCATGAATTATGTCCATCTAAATATTCCTGTGAATAGTTAGATCAAAACATAACATAGTTTTTTATCATATATAGAGATCATAACAAAGCACAGAGTATTTAGAACTTATATCTATATATATTTTATAACAGTAACTTTCTTTTTCTTTCCATGCTATGGGAAAGGCTAGGTATATAGGTCTGCAACTTGCTTTTACACTTATTTGATCACAGATGTTTCTCAAGGTGGTACACACAAATTGCCCTATTTAAAGAAGACAAACATACCTACTGTTTATAATAGACATGTACTACAACTGATATAACATTCCTCCACAGATATATAGATTGAGATTTCAAGCAATGCTACAATGAACATACCCATATGAATCATTGTATTTTTCCAGGGATACATTCCTAAGCATTGATAAACTCTGCAAAAGTGTTGCAACAATCCAGATTCTCATCAACAGTGTGGAAGAGAGCTCAGTTTTCCATGCTCTTGGCAATACTACCCCTTAACTTTTTAAAATTTCGCCATACTAGGTAAGTTTTACTGTTTGGACTTAATTTGTGTTACTTTCATTATCAGTAGTGTTGAATATTTTTCATGTGTCTTGAACATTTGTAATTTTGTCATTTCCTAAACTGCATAGAAACATCCGGTACCTACTTTCTGTTGCTTGGCTCATTATATATTATTTCATTTTATATTTTATATATATTATACATCTTTGTTATTTTTCATTTACTTGTCCTGTCCTTTATTACATCAAGATTTTTTTGCTGATTATTTTTATTATTTCAAATAAATACTTATTTCAAATCACCCATGTCCTCTGATATATTATGGAAAGAGGAAAAGACAGGGGAGAGACGTTTAAAATACTAGTGACTCCATTACATTGGCTAATGTGGTAGCTGTTCAGAAAAAAACAGATTAACAACTTCTTTACACAGCTGGTTCATCTTTTAAAGCATACTTAAAACAACACAGATGAAGCATGAGGCTTTTTTTTTTTTTAGCAGCCAGCATAACTGCTAATTTGCTTTCAAATTGCATTTTCAACTTTCTTTGGATTTATAAAAAAAGTGCATGACAACAGACCAGAATTAAAAAGGTGACAAACTGTGAAGAATTAAAAGTTCTAATTTAACAGATGAGCAATTGCAAATAACAAAATCTCAGACAAACACAATTTAATGAAAGGTGACATGTTGGAGATTTTTTATTTTGTTTTGTTCCTTTTCATCAGGTAACAACAAATTAGTTTAGGAAGCCATACTAGAATGCCGTGATTGGGATAACCAGCTCCTAGCCCGTGCTGTTAGCTTTGTTCTTTGTGTTTCCTGAAACTATACATGACACTTCTTTTGTCCTAAGTAGATATTTTCTTCACTCAGATGTATCACAAGTTGTTCAAGTCCAGACTAGTTCTTATGTGTTATTGCTCTCAGATGCTATTCTTCTTGTGGTTCCCACTTCTGAAAATATATTTTTCTTAGTGTCCAGAACTATAGAGGACCTCATGGGCAAACAGTGAGAAAATATAAAAATATTTTTTTATGGGACAAAAGTAATATTTTGTGACTCATCAAAAAGAACACGGATTCTGTCTTGCCTTGCAAACTCAGAGAAAGCATTAATTTAAATTGGGAAAGGGGATTAAATGTGATTAAGGAATGGAGAACAATTGAATGTGATTAAGGAAATTCTTGTAATATCAGAATGTACAGAAATGTTCTTTTTTCATTTGTTCAGGCTTCTAATAAATGTTTGCTGATTAATTAGACAGATATGTATCCACCTGTTCCTTGTACATTTATAAAGCAGTAAGAGCAAAATGTTCATAATTTTAATGAGATTTGTATGCACAGCTCCCGCTTACACGTTTGTAAATGTGCACCTATGAATGTTCACCGTCCACCCCAGCACACTGATTCTGAACGTTCAAGCATGCTTTCCTAGTTTCCCTTGTTTTCTATTCAAACAGTTTCCACATTATTTTAAAGAGATAACAGGAATTAATACAATGAGAAAATAAACCTCCAACGAATATTTTTTCTTTTCATTTAAATGAAATTACAGCTTAAGGTTTTCTTTATTTTCCTTTAACATACACTTAATTCCTCTATTTAAATATGTATTTGTGGTTGACCTTGCAGAATATTCTAATTATCATTTTGCAAACATAATAGTATTCTAATTATTTGTAAACATACTTTATTTGATATTTATTATTATACAAATTATATTAATAATATTGTTAAAATAAATTGCTTTAATATTTATTAACATATATTTATTATAAATTACATTTATAATAAATACTTATGTAATATTTATCATCTAACACAATAGTTCTCAACTGAGGGCAATCTGTCCCTCAGGAGATATTACCAGCTTCTAGAGGCAATTTTAATTGTCACAGCTGGGGAGTTCTACTGGCCAGTAGAACCTCTAATGGGCAGAGGTCAGGGATGCCACAAGGATCCTGCCATCCACAGAGCATTTCCCCACAAAAAAAGAGTTATCCATCCCAGAATGTCAATAGTGCTGAGGCTGAGAATTAAATTTATCTAAATTTGAGTTTGTGTTCATTTTCTAGAAGTGATGACACTATATACCCATGGCATAGAGTGACAGGAGATTAAAGAGGACTATGGAATGATATAGGTGGGTTTAGTTTCTTTGAGATTAATATCACCAACATTGTGAAGATAATGAATTAGAAAAACTTTGCCAGGCTTTGAGGTTACAAAGAAAACAAACTTAAAAAAATATAAGTTAACACATCATATAATAAGTATTTCAAATATATAAATCATTTCAGAAATAAATTTTGTCATTATTGATTGAAAGATAGAGTCTACAAAAAAAGTTTACCAATCAGTTAAATAAATTATTGAGGCAGGCTTTTTTTTTTTATTTTATTGGAGTAGAGTTGATTTACAATGTTGTATTAGTTTCAGGTATACAGCAAAGCGATTCAGTTATACATATACATATATTCATTCTTTTTAGATTGTTTTTTTCTCATATAGGTTATCCCAGAATATTGAATGGAGTTCCCTGTGCTATACAGTAGGTCCTTGTTGGTTATCTATCTTATATATAGTGGTGTGTGTATGTTCATACCAAGCTCCTGATTTATCCCTCCCCCCATGAGGTTCTATTCTGTAAAACAGAAAAATACAACTAAAATAGATTGTCTTGATATATTTCCGATCAATGAGAGCTAAAGTCTTTTTAATATCCTATATTAAAATAGCTATGGAGAAACTGGAAGATGTCAGCTGACTGAGGACTTTCTTTCCTCCTACCCTAAATATTTTTTAAAGACTAATTTTTAGAGCAGTGTTAGGTTCAAACTTAGCAAAACTGAGAGGATGGTACAGAGATTTCCCATGTGCCCCTTATATCCACACATGCCTAGCTTCCAGCATTATCAAAATCCCCCACCAGAGTGGTACATTTGTTACAGTTGATGACACTGACACATCATAATAAGCCAAAGTCCATAGTTTACATTAGGTCTCACTCTTTCCAAAATATTTTTATAAAATGATTTCATAATGGTGCCCATATATAACAAATATCTTTTTTTAAGTGTAAGAATTTTAATAGTGAGTAAAAGAAGACAGAATCAAAATGATGGAAAAAACAACTAGAGAAATGAAAAGCCAATAGATGAACAGTTAAAGGACAGCTGTAATGGGAGAGTGGCTCTGGGAGTGTCCCGAATCAAATTCAACAAATCAGGAGAGGTCAAAAGGGATCTCTGGGGAAAATCACTGTAAGTTTGTATATGATGAAACTTAAATGGTTAATTGAAAGAACTAAAATATGAAATATTCTGGTAAAGTCTGTGAGGAAAAAAAAACTGGAAACAAATATTTTTAGTTTCTAATGATAGTAACATATTATTTATCCAGTTATTATTTAAAACAGTCAGATGTGTTCACAGTGGATATGACAGCCATCCTATTAATTTTACCCCAGCTGCAGCATAGAGTTTTAATTGGTTTTCATCTCGTGAAGATTTTCTCTTTTTATCTTTTATTGTTGGGTTGAGAAGTGGTTGCCTGCACTACCCCACAACTCTCTGAATTTGTAGACAGTATTCCACGGCATAAACGTTTACAAACTAGGCAATTATTTTCTGAACCTATTTTTTTTTTCTTAACACAACTTGCCAAACAGCAACTAACACACCACTAACACTCTGTTTGTCATCCTCTTTCTTAGAGTAATAAATTCCTTAGGTACACAATCTTCCTTCCATTGTACCACAGATGATATACCAGAGGACATCAACACGAAAAATTGAGCACTTGTTCTTTTTGTCTCATGCATGCCAAGAGTGACGCATAGTTTCTATTCATATTTACTTGGTCAAATCAATTCACAAGACCATATCTAACTTAACAAAGGCAGAAAAAATGGAATCCTATTATAATCCCATAAGGAGAAGACCTGGAAATATCAGTGAATATAGCTAATGATTACCACAGTCTCATTGATCCACACTAAATGTGAAATGTGAGCAAGTGAATTGAAGGAAAATCCTCCAGGACAAATGAAATCTGGAACCCAAGAATGATACCATCTTGGTTTCCAAATCTACATTTATATAATCAGAGAACTCTACTGTATAAACTTCTCTCACTAAGCCAACAATCCACCAAATGTTTATTGAGTCCTATTTTTAAACAACCATAATAGTACTAAATAATGGTAAAAGGAAAGTAGTAATATTTATGACATAGAGTCTCACAGTTTCACCAATGGCCACAAATAATTATGTTCCGTAAGTAAATACAGCATTTATATTATATGACAAAATTAATTTTTATTTTATGGGTGGTATACTCCAATAAACTTATAAGCAATGCATTCCTATCTGAATGGGGAACATCTAATTTAATTGGAAGTCCAATTTAGTGGAAGATGTGGTACAATTTATCCCTCTACACCAAGTAAATATTCTTAGTCAAGTAAAATCGTCTTGTCCTTAGAGTCAAAGTACCATTATATGAACTGTTGTATTGCCTAGCTTTGTAAATATTTTTTGCTGTTAGTTAAAATTTAAAGTGTTTTTAAATAATAAACACTAGAAATATATTGTTAGATGATATTTGCTTTATCAATCATATCCTGATTCCAAAAAGCATCCAACTTGCACTTACATGTCTTTCGTTCATATTTAGAAAAGGCATAAAGTCCTACCTGAAGATAATTTTTAAAATTAAAAAGAAAACATGGGGCTTCCCTGGTGGCGCAGTGGTTGAGCGTCTGCCTGCTGATGCAGGAGACACGGGTTCGTGCCCCAGTCTGGGAAGATCCCACATGCCGCAGAGCGGCTAGGCCCATGAGCCATGGTCGTTGAGCCTGTGCCCTGCAACGGGAGAGGCCACAACAGTGAGAGGCCTGCATACCGAAAGAAAAAAAAAGAAAACAGTTTTTGAGTTGTTCTAAGTTTAAGAATGATAACTGATAATCTCTATTTTCTTCAACCACCATTACCCCAAGGAAGATGAAAGCTCTTACATGAATCACTCTCCCAGTTTTCTTATCTCCCTACCTAGGAATCAGTCCATCAACAACTCTTCCTTGAGCACTTTCTACATGCAAAAATCCTATCACATACTGGAGATACAGCCCTCATGGAGCTAATTTTCAATGAGGACAGACATTTTTAAGAATCATACTATATATTTATAATTAAAAATTAACAGAAGTATTCTGAGAAGAAAAATAATTTGATGAGAAATAACACAAAGATGTAGGACGTGAAGCAAAGGCTTTTCTAAGAAAATAACATTTAAAATAAAATGTTTACTTAGGCAAGGTGTGGGGGAAAGAATATGTCAGGCAAAGGGAACATTATTTGCAAATGTTCAATTGTTAATTTCACCAGTGTGGAGAGGGAAAAATATCAGAAGTTCAATACCTAGGGACTAAGTCATATAGAGCTTCATAGACTGAGGTTTAAGTATTTTTAGATTTTAATACAGGTCAGAATTTTCTGAAAGGTTTTACACAGGGGAGTGAAATAATCCGATTTGTTTTGTAAATAATTCATTAGGTTTTAATGGGGATAATGGGCTGTGAGGAAGGAGAGGGATACAAATGGAAATGCTATTTAAGAGGTGCTCAGAGATATCTTTGAGAAAGGAGAGAGTGTCAGGAATTAAGATGATAGCAATAGAAGTAAGTATACAGATTCGAAAGCTACTTAATAGGTACACTTGGAATTTCTTAGTGCTTGTTAGGTGTGAATAGGAACAAAGAAAGAGGCTGCTATTCAGAAAGCCCAGTTCTGGAACCCAGCTAGAAAGCCTGAGCGTTACATTTCTCTTTTCTTAATAATTCACATTTCCTCATGAATTCTTCCATTACTATTTCATTTTTTTACGATACCTAATTTCTGGAATGTCTGATTTCTCTCCCCCCATGGCATAAAGGAAAGTTATTAGGGGATTTTGAAATCTACATTTCTAAGGATGTACCAATATATAGGTCTGCATAGCTGTAAGTCACGTGAATATCTTCACATGTCTGTAGTTACAACTGTTTACTATTATTTCATATGTTGAAATAATAAACAAAAATTATAAATAACTGAATATAAAAATACTTGCTGAAGAAAGAGTCTAAAAGTGAGCTAAGCTTTCCCATCATGATGGATCTTTAGAATCAGTGAGATCCACTCTGCAGGATTCTAGCTCCTGGGACTACCCACAGTGTGTCTGAATGGACAGAGAGACCTTATTTGAACCACATTAGGAGACAGCTATTGAAGAAGGTTAAAGGCAAAGATGGCTCCAACGGTAGAGGAAAAGAACAAGTAGTCTTAATTTTTCTTGGCATTAAAAGGGAGTTTTGCTAGAAGTATGTGGATTTATACTTAAACACACTGAAAAAGACATATTATTATTTCCAAGCAAGTCAGGTATCCATCCCCACAGTACTCTATCAGGTCTCTCTTCCTAATTACGAACTGGACCACCTCTGCCACGTTTCCTTTTAGCTGCTTGCACTTGCTTTATTATCAGTCTCTCCCCAAGGAGTCATAGCTTGGTTCCCTAAAACCAAGTCCCTTTTAAATTCTGCTTCTCTTTTCTGTGTATTTTGCGGTTAATTAATTGGGGCATAACCTGACCTGGATATCTGTCTTAATATAGTAATGTACTATGTGTTTTTGATAACTAGTGAAGGAAATGTAATTCCATTTTTTGCTTTTAGCAGACAAATCATTAAATGAACTACTGAATATGCATCTTGATGGTACCATGAAAAGATCTATGAAATAGAACATCTACCTGATTTTCTCTTAGTTATTAATGATGTAAAGCCATCCATAATGTTACTTCCTGTCAGGCAAGAAGAAGAAAAAGTTATAATAAGAACATTCATCTCCATATTTATTACAAAGTAGTAATTTAGAGGTAGTTACATTCTCTTATGAGTACCACTAGAGAGCTACTGAACTTTAAAAATTAGCAGCCTATACAATGGAATAATTACTCAGCCATAAAAAGAAATGAAATTGAGTTATTTGTAGTGAGGTGGATGGACCTAGAGTCTGTCATACAGAGTGAAGTAAGTTAGAAAGAGAAAAACAAATACCGTATGCTAACACATAAATATGGAATCTAAAAAAACAATAAAGAATCGTTCTGGAGAACCTAGGGGCAGGACAGGAATAAAGACGCAGACGTAGAGAATGGACTTGAGGACACGGGGAGGGGGAAGGGTAAGCTGGGACGAAGTAAGAGAGTGGCATGGACATATATACACTACCAAATGTAAAACAGATAGCTAGTGGGAAGCAGCCGCATAGCACAGAGAGATCAGCTCAGTGCTTTGTGACCCCCTAGAGGGGTGGGATAGGGAGGGTAGGAGGGAGATGCAGGAGGGAGGAGATATGGGGATATATGTATATGTATAGCTGATGCACTTTGTTATAAAGCAGAAACTAACACACCATTGTAGAACAATTATACCCCAATAAAGATGTTAAAAAAAAATTTGCAGCCTACTATAATAAATATTCAATTTCAATGTAAATGATTCCTCCAGAGCCTGCCATTTTAGAAATTTAGGAAGTCCGAAAGTCACGACACAAGAAGTAGTGTTAACAGGTGTTGTAAAGGAATCAGCAACCATTGATGTGGTTGGACATCCATAGAAACTGAGTTCCAGTACCATTACCAGAACTGATAGGTCAGGTGCAACTGCTCACTGCAAAAATGAGTCACTATAAAAAACAGCATTATAAATTTGTGAAATTTAATTTCTGAATTTAAAACTTATTGTAGAATATTAAAGATAATCATTTAATGTAACTCATGAATTAATAATTCATATTAGGATTTGCATGAAGAACCTAATATGTAGGAAGTCATGATCTTAACTATCTTCAAGTAAGGGCACACAGGTTTTGTGTCTCTGTTTTCAATTATATATCTGTACATTTTAATAATTTGGATCCATCTTACAGTATGAATTTTCATAAAACTGAAGTGCATTATAATACATAATATTAAATAAGCTCAATCTTTAGTCACATTACTTCAAATGAGTAGGTGTTCTGTATGAGTAATTGGAATTATCTTTTATAGAGAAGTATATTTATATTCCACAGTATGTTTACACATTTGAAAGGCATCTGATCTTAGGAAAAGTGTTATACACACATACACATACACACACACACACGTGTTAAGAAAACTTCTAGGAAATATGGCTGACTGAGCTGATGTGGAAAAACGTCCACACTTAAACACAAATAAAGCTACATATAATATTGTGTTTTTAACAGCTAAGCTCAAAATTAGGAATATAATATCCTTAGTCAATGAAGAGATAATTCAAACCCATAGTGGTGACCAGCAACTCATGGCTTGTGGCTTATGAGAGTTTTAGAACAAGACATTGAGGGTAGGAGTAAGCATAGGAGAGGTTAGTGCCCATGATGGAATAGAAAAAAAAAATGACTCCATAAGCTGTGTGGGGAAAGCAAAAAAGGAAAATAGCATTTTTCTGGCCCTGTACTAGAATGTTTCTTCATGCACAAGTGGGACCTCATTTACAGTACCCATGCTTTACACATAACACAAGCTGGTAAATGAGAAATCTCTTTCTCTCTTTTTCTCTCTCACTTTTTCTCTCTTCTCCTCTCCTCTCTCTCTCTCTCTCCCTCTCTCTCTGTCTCTCTCTCTCTATATATACATATAGATATATATATAGATATATATATATAGATATATACAATACTGACAGATATATATCACACATATATACACATGTGTGTGTAAATTCATATATATTACAATATATGTGTATAAGTATAGGTGTACACACACACACATATATAACAACATTTAATAAATTAACAGATAGGCATTGCACATCAATGGCTAGTACCACCATGAAAAGAAATCCATGGAGATATATTGTGCCTCCTAAGGGAAGAACATACCACCACCCATGAAGTAGACCTGACAGACAAAAAAGTCTTCCTGAGTCTTTTCAGTCCATTAGATCCAACTACTAATACTGCACAGTAAATATAGAGACTAGAACATATTAATCATATGTTAGAAGCTATTAATCATATCATTAATCAATTAAGGGACATAATCAGCAATGTCTAGACTGTAGAAAATAATGCAGATCATATGACCTAGTTATTTCAAAAAATAAATTATAAGAGAAAAAAGAGACAGAGTGAAAAATCTATAGATTAAAGGAGATAAGTAACATACAAACTAATCACAATATGTGGACTTTATTTGGATCCTTAGGCAAATAAAAAACTAAACACATATGACATTTATAAGATAACTGGATATTTTATCATTGACTAGATATTTGATAATATTAAGAAATTATTTCATTTCTTATATTTAAAGGGTATTCTTTATTTTTAAGAAGGAAATATTGAACTGTTTATCAAGAAATTATGGAAATTTCTTTAAAATAATATGAGAGGGAAGAAAATGTGTGGGAATATAGATGAGAAAACACCAGTCATGTGACGGTAACTGTTGAAACTGGGTGATAGATATTTGAAAGTTCACTATATTATTCAGTCTATATTTGTATGTTTGAAGTATAGTTCATAATAAAAAGATTAAGAATAAAATAAAATTATACATTTGGAGTGGTAAAGTTTATTTGAAATAGGACTATAGTACACTACAATAAAAAATAAATGGTGGGCTTCCCTGGTGGCGCAGAGGTTGAGAGTCTGCCTGCCGATGCAGGGGACACGGGTTCGTGCCCCGGTCCGGGAGGATCCCACATGCCGCAAAGTAGCTGGGCCCGTGAGACATCGCTGCTGACCCTGCGTGTCCGGAGCCTGTGCTCCACAACGGGAGGGGCCACAACAGTGAGAGGCCCGTGTACCGCAAAAAATAAAAAAATAAAATAAATGGTAACTCAAGATATTATAATACAGACCATTCATTAAATAAAAAATAAAATATGTTAATCATTTTTAAAGATTAAATTGATAATTTAACCTTTCAAAGGCAGAAATTAAACTCTACACACTCTATAGGCCTCACAATTCTTGCCACGTAATAGTCACTGAATAATAATAATTTGATTTTATTTTTCCATATCAGAATATGAAAGAGACTTAGATGCTACAAGAGTAAGACATAATCCGTGAGAAATCCAAGTTGTATTTTCCACTTAATGATTTAGAAATACATGTATACTGATAAATGTGAGTATTCTTACAGCCAGAAAAAAGTAATGTTTATGTAAAAGTGAATTTTAAATATTTTTCATTAAGATGTTCATTAAGATGTTCTTTAAGGAAAATCAGTTAATATAAATTTCAGAATTGAAACATGATCCATTATTTTGAAAAAAGAAAACTACAATAAGCTAGAAGAAACTCATTGCTAACCTTATCTGAGAATTCTTAGGCCGCCTATAAGCCAAGTTTCAATCTCTTATGGCATCATTCATAAACCACTAACCAAAATAACCACAAATGAGTGAAATATAATGAAAACATGAGCAATGAGCTTGATGCATTTTTTAAAAAGTAAATCACGTCAAGCAAACTCAATTACTTTCTCAATTGAAATACATAATTCATGGATGAAGTGAATGTAGTAGATGTGATAGATTTATATTTCATAGAGTTGATGTAATGACTGAGAATTATGATTTGAAAAAAAGATCTAATTGTCTTACATGAGCTAGCATTTCATACTGAAAATTGAAACACCAATTAAATCTGTTGATAGAATGGATAGGGTCTACAAATTAGTAAGCAAGTCAACTCATAAATTCCTCCCTTATGAACCTTTGGTGAAAGATGACACACTGAGCTCTGCCATACCTCTCGAGTTCTCTAAAGACAGAAACCGAGACCAGGTAATCAAGGAACTGGGTGCAATCCAGGTGAAAAAGTAAATTTAAGCTAGGTAGGTCACCTGTACCCTTCTTCTTTCACTGAAGCTTTTTAATCATGGAATTTGAAAATATCTCTTGTCTCCACCTTTTCTGTAACTTTGAAAGAAAGCTCTAATAAAATCAGTGTCATTAAATGTTGGTAGATGAATGTGCTATGCCTCCTAGAAGGTTTGATGATATTTACATTTGAAAAAATTAATAGATAAAAAGCCTCTAAATTGGAAAGAAAAAAGAAAAACTACCTTTATACATTATCATATATGAAAAATCCTAAGGAATAAACACACATACACACACACACACAAATCAGAACTACTAAATTATTTCAGCTAGGTTACAGGACACAAGATCAATATATAAAAATAACTGTATATCTATACACTAGTAATAAAAATAAAATTAATTAAAATTTTTCATTTATAATAATATAAAAACTAATAAAGTAGTTTGGAATAAACAACAAAAAAGGTGCAAGACTTAACACACTGAAAATTATAAGGCATTGGAGAAAACCTAAAAACAATGGAAAGATACTCCACGTTCATGGATTGGAAGAATTAATTGTGTTAAGATGGCAATACTACAGATTCAACACAACCCCATGAAAACTGGAGCTGGCATTTTTTACAGAAATTTACAAGCTGATCCTAACATTCATATGAAAATGCAAGGGACCCAGAATAGCCAAAGCAATCTTGAAAAAGAAGAATAAATTTTGGAGACTCACATTTCTTAGTTACAAAACTTACTACAATACTACAGTAACCTAGGCTGGTACTGGCATAAGGATAGGCGTATCCTCATGGGAGGGAACTGAGAGTCTAGAACTAAACCTTTACATTTATTTAGACAAGAGAGCCAAGACAAACAAATGGGGAAAGAATAGTATTTTTCAACAAATCATGTCTAGACAACTGAGTATCCACATGTAAAATCAAGGGATGATTTGCTAATAGTGAGTTTGCAGATGTTCATAAGGGAAGACTATTTTTGGACCAAAAGCTTACTAGAAGTTCTTAAAATCAAACTCACTAGTAAGCTAAAAGAATGGATACGCAGAGACTTATGCACCCCTCCATACACTGAAAAGACATTTTGATGTCTCACAATCAGCACTTCCACTGATTGTAATACTTCCCACTCTGGCTTTCTACGACACCCCTGAAAAAGCATGGCTGCCAGAGCAGTACCCATCTCTATGGCTAATTGCCTTAATTTCCCTACTGTGAGTTAACATACATTTTATATTTATTCACTCTGCCTTGCACATAGTAAGAGCAAGTAGGTCACAGATGTAGGTATTTGTCTATTTATTCACTCATTCATCCATTCATTCATTTAGTCAGTAAGCAATTATTGCATAAGTTTTCAATATCCTATATTATGATTTAGGAATAATAAATATTTTAAGACCATAAGAATGTAAATTCCATGAGATCAGGGATTTTATCTTTTATCATCGTGCCCCCATGTCTAGAACAGTACCTTAGTAGGCACTCATTGAATATTTGTTAATGAATAAAAACAGCCAATACACTTTGAGCACTAGTATGTAAATCTCTGTTCTAAGTACTTTTATCTTTTTAAATCTCACAGCAACCCTTTGATAAAGATACCATTATCCACACTTCACACTTGAAACTACAGTACAGAGAATTTAAGTGGCTTGGACAATATCACACAGCTGGCAAATCTATGTCCTAACCAAGACAATCTGACTCGCAGAATTCAGAGATAATATAGACTACTTAGGTGTTCCCAACGTAGTTGGTCACGTAAAATACAACTATACACAATGCAACCACATAAAATCAGACGAGTATGAAATCAGTTCCTACTTACTTCCCAATTTCAAAACTGCTATACACAAATACAAAATCTGCTGTAGAAGTGAAAAGAGAAAAAGTTATTGGCCACAAGAAGTAAGATAAATCAGTAAATTAATCAGCCCATTGGTGCCTGTGAATTCTGTTCATTTGCTTTATTAAAAACCTGGATATTTAGTTAGGTGGAATTTTCTTTTCCTCTACTGGAAAAAAATCCCTTTTTTTCTCTAACCAAAAAATTAAGACCCCTCTTATATTTATCTTTTAAAAAAGTGCAGTCTATTTACAATAACACAGTTTATAAAAGATAATAAACCTAGCAAAAAAAAAAATGTGCTTCAAATGTGTCAATGCTTCTTTAGCTCAAGAAATACAATTTCTAGTCATTAGAGTTTAAAATGTGTTAATACTTAACATTTTAAAGAATTATTATATTTTGTTTAAATATCTTGTTTTAAAAATAGAATTGAGATATCTGCTGAGAAATGTTAGGGACACCGCTTTGATACTCCCTTGTTTTAAATTTTGTTTGTATCTATAACCTTGTAAGTACTGTCTTGGGTGACTCCATTTTGATTACTATAGGTTCATAAAATCTTAAGACTGTAAGGGACCTTGAGAGGTCGTTTACATACCTACTCTCAGGAGGCACCCTACTTAACTGTCCCTGACAAATGTGCATCTATTCTACTTTTAAAGCTGCACTGCAAGAAGTTCATATAAATTAATCACACACATAGCTCTAGAGAATAGAGAGCTCAGAATGGCACTCCTGATTTAACCAATCAAATTATTATTGATTGCATCAGCACTTCCATGGTTCCGACTGCTTTTTGCTTATAAATCAGTAGCATCTTAAGGACTCAAAATTTTCATCTACTTCTGAGGATATAAGAGATCACTCCTCACTAGCATTTTTACTAACCAGACCAAGTTAGTAAAAGAAGAAGAGAAGCCAAAACAACTGTACCATTAGGGAATGCAAACTGGCAGTAAGTAAACTAGAATCCCTAATTCCAAATGATATCTTAAAATGGAAATCAGTAAAAGTCATGGTAAATATGGATATATATAAAATGCATTCTACTAAATGAATGCAAATACTGATAAAGATTTTCCCTACCTTAACTTTATATGATCTTTCCCTGTGGCCTTACTTCTATTGCACACATCATTCATTAGATTATGAAAACCATTAATGTCAAGAAGCAGAACAAAATGAATTCACTGAGGGGCTGCTATTAGCATATCAAGCAGCTATTTCTCACTAAGTATTCCTGACAGCTCTCATTACATATGATGGATGAACTTTATAAGTAGTAGTAGGTTTCTGAGGAAAATAAAATCTTTAGGCGTACTACAATGTGTGGCTGAATAACTAGCAATCATCTTTCAACAGTTTATATTTTTCCCTTTTTAATGAGAAAGGGTTATAAAATTCACAGGTAGGTTAAATGCCCGAGTCAAAATTCATTTAGAAACTGCAAGTCTAATTTATGATCTGAATATTTTAAGTGCTTTTAGTTAAGATACATTGGAGCTAGTCATCCAAATACTCTACAAACATAGGAAATGACAGTAAACTGAGAAAAGCAGTTGAAAATCAGAATTTTGGTAGCCATTGGTATTAGAGGGACTTAGAACAAGCAGGGAAACTCAGAACATTGGCTAAAAGGCAAAAATGTGATATTACTCCTTATGTTTTCACTAGAGCTTTAAGAAAACACTACAAACCTTTATGAGTATAAAAAATAATAATAATTACAACAATATTGTTTGCTTTCCCTGCTCAAGTGAGAAGGGAGCATTGTAAGCCCAAAGGTATAACCATGTGACTCCCAGGCATTATATTATATACATCAGATTTCACAAACTGCGGCATAGATTGAATCCAGCCTGTAGAAGTATTCCATTTAGTCTGCACACTGTATTTTTAAAATTCAAATTTTCAGCATTTAAAAATCAAGGGATTTCTTATAACTGTCTAAATTTCTGGTTACTTCTTAAAAATTTAGCAACAGTTGGTGGGAGCATCAGCATTTATTCACCCTTTTGCCACAAACTCCTCTCCATAGCATTCCTTGATGGATAAGCAGAGCATCTGTTGTCTTTTATCATTAAGATAACACCATTATTTTTCTGATGGTAGAGAAATAGGTCTCTATGAAATGTGGAAAAACAAACAATAAACCGAGAGGTATATCTAAGTCATTGACTTAGGTTATCTAGTCTGGACTTATTTTAACTTTACGAAAGTGTTTAATATAATCTTTTAACATGTTAATTTCTTATTAACAATAGGAAACAAATTAATGTTCCAATAACAATATAGAATCGATTTTTACCTTAATATTATCTATATACCCTAGTATATGTTATACTTTATATATATATGTTATATGTATATATTATGTGTGTATATATATATAATATATATATTACATATATATATATTCACTACAGCTGTGTTTTCAGAATTGTAAAAAAGTAATTGTATGTGCACTTGTAAGCTACACAGACAGAAAACAAAATGTTTCAGTTAATCATATACACATTCCAAACATTTGGGTTAGTCATCCTGTTGACTAAACAAAACAACACATCTATATTGCTGAAAGCCTTTCTAAAACCAAAGAATTGGCCCTAACTCTCTTAACTATGTAACTTTAAAAGTACCCACTTATTCATAAAGAGGCTTACTTTTTCAGTCAAAGATAGTTATGTACTGGTTAATTATTACTTTTATTATTTCACTAATGTATTCCTTGGAAAGGAATATTTAAAGATGCATCTTTTTCATTTTTGTCGTTAGAATAATCTTTAGGAATTACTTCTGGATAAACTATATTCTAAAAAATTCATAGATATTAATTTATCAACACATAAAACTATGTTTAGACTGAGCTAAAATAAACTTACATTAAAAGAAAAATAAAATTGGCTAATAAAATGCAATCTTATTTTCCATCCTCTTGTCCTATTTTACTTTTCTTTTGGGGGAAATGTATTTCGAATGCCATACAGAAACAGAGAGCCAATGAACACCTACTTAAGCATTTTACAGTGAGCATCGGTGTCTTATATAATGTAGTACCATCACTAGCACATAAAAATCTCAAATTTTCTTTTGTCTTATTGACAAAGACAGCTGGATGACAAAAATTCAAGTTCAAGCTCACAGAGGAAAAGTAAACTTTGATGATATATAATGTCAAATTGCACATAAACACCCCTTACTATGAACAAGAAGAGTGCTAAAGCTTTTAGATTCATGAAGAGAATGTAGAGCAATGGAGTTTACAACAGAGAATGCAAAAGGAAAATGGAATTATTTCAACTAACAATGTTTTCACACCCCAGCCTAAATACTACCAATGCTAGCGGTGGACAGCTGGAATACTTCTGACTATTTAGTGCTTCCCTGCAATAGGATATAGACAGTAACTTCATTTTAATAAATGTGCAGTGGATATTCCTCTTCATCCCATGAACTCAGTTACACAAGAAGTACCCATTATACATATAAATCTGAGCTCTGGTCTAGTCAGGTTAGTGAAAAATTTGGAGAGACCTAGACTGAGAACAAAAAATAGAAGACAGGCTTCTGATCTTCAGTTTATCAGATTTGCTAGCCTCGTCTTCCATCTCACATCTGAAATTCAGCAGCACCTGATTTGGTGCCCCTTTAGAAGTGTGAATTTCTTTGCAGACCCTGGAAAACCAGGGTTTTCCAGAGTCTAGCCTCCCCCAGTGTAGTGAATGTTACTTCCAAGACTCATGAATGATACTAGGTACCCTTCTGTGTAGCAAGACATCTTACAGGAAATGGAGCATCGATCCCAGAAAGCTTAATTAGGAACAATGAACATATATGTTCAAGTAAGAAGAAAAATATTTACCAGGGGCTCCCAGGTCCCATTCAGGAATATTCTTCCTGAGAATCTCCAGAAAATAATATTATTTTTAAAAAAATGGGTTATAGAATTCATTTCCTCCCTGATTTCTCTCTATTTCCATTACACTGAATTATTTGGCTACACAAAACAGAGGGAGGGAAGGAGTTATCAATAAGCAAATCATAATCAACTACTTCTGCAACCACCATCCTATGGTCTGGAGATGGACAGAAGTACATAAGGCATGGATATGCCATTAAGAAACTTTATTTCACAGATGCAGGTAGAAACAATTAACTGCAATAAAGGCAAAAAATATACTGAAAAAGTTTCAAATGTGTTCTTAGAAAATAGAAGGAAAAAATAACACCATCTTGGGGAAGCATGAGACAACATAGCATCATGAATAACAAATAGGAAATCAGCGCTGTCTTTTCTCTCCCTGGTCATTTCCCCAGGGATGTTCACCATGGAACGGTGTAGCTTCACATCAGGACCTTTTGAAGTAGGAGGGAATTAAATGTAGACTTAAGAACAAATATTCGATGAAAATACAATTCAGCTTATTTTATAGAGTTTTACAATTGTGTATAAACTACTCATTATTTGAACATTACTTTTCTTTATTATAGATTATTCCCTGTCATAGGTCATAACTTTTTTCTACCATAGACGATAGATAGACAGGTAGGTAGTACATAGATAGATAGATAATTTAAAATGAGATTCTGGAACTCCATTCAAACTTGCATAGTTCTGAGAAATAAGTGCTGGAATTTTTTTTTTTTAATATTGGGAGGAGATTTAAAATATGCTAATAATTGTTATCTCTGGGTAGTGGGTTTGCATGCAGTTTTTTTTTCATTTTGTTTTGTTTTTCACTTTTTATTTTGAAATAATTTAAGATTCACAAGAAGTTGCAAAAATGATAGAGTCCTTATTTACCTTCACCCCACTTTCCCCAATGAACATCTTACATCTTATACAACCACAGTACATTTTCAAAACCAGGAAATTAACATGGACACTAACTAAAACTGCAGAATGTGTTCAAATTTCACCAGTTTTTACGTGCACAGAATTTGTAGGTAATTTTAATTTTCTTAAATTTTTTGGCTTTTCACGTTTTTTTAAAATGTGCATAGGTATATGTAAGAAGATAGGTATGATGCAAATAAATATTACTTGCCCATTTTCTCTGCAGAAATGCCTCAACTGAGGTTTCCAAAGTAATGTCATATGTCATATACAATCAAGTTTTAGGAACAGTCATATCCATTTTGATCACTTTTATATCCTTCCATATCACTAAGATAATTTAACAATAATTTCAGGATTTCCACAATGTTTACCATTCCATTGAAACACTGAACTTGTATGACAAAGCAATTTCCATTATTTAATATCTTAGCAATTAGGATTAATGTCATTATTTATGCATGCAAAACTGAAATATCCACACTGTTTTAATGTTTTGGTCAAATTTGATCATCTTCTTTCAAGGAAACTATGACTTATATGAACAATAAACTGAGCCAGGGTTATTTTACTATTTGACATTTTGAAGAACTGATTTTTACTTTGCCTCTGATTTTCTTCTCACTTTTTTTTCAGAAATTTTCTCATGAAATGAAATGCTGCATTATTCATTCATCAACAAGTGTTGAATGAATGACATGTGAATGACAGTAGAGGAGTTAAAAAACATGATTAAGGTGTTATTCTTGCTGTCAAAGAGATAAAATGTGCACATAGATTACTGTAATGCAAGAGAGAAAGTATTAAGAGGCACTTAAGAGAAATGTAGAGAGAGTTCAGAGAGTTCCTTCCAATAAGAGAAAAGTAAGCCCAGTGGGAGGTTGTAGCACATTAAAGGGTTAGAGCACAAGCTCTTGTGCTGGATATAAACGCTCTGTTTCTTATTTGCCTTAGAGGAAACTTAGCTTTCTCTCTGGGTCTCATTTTTTCTAATCTGTAAAATGGGAATAATACTAATATATACCACTTGAGGTTGCTGTGTAGGTGAAAGAAAATATCATATGGAAAACACTTAGAAAGTACCTGACACATATATTTTACCTAATCCAACAGTGTTATGCATAATATTGGTTGAGAAAAAAAGGGGCATTGAGACTGCCCATTATGATAGAATTTGTGTGAAAGTTCTGAGCAAGCACTATTGTCCTGACCAAATCCTCTGTAAAATTTTTCTCTCCCTTTTTCACTATACACACCATATAAACAAGAAATTAAAATTCACTTTGTATCATTAGTTCTGAAATATTCTTTCATTCTTGTTTTTTTTTAATTTCTGTAAAAGCATTTCAAACTATTTCTATGGTTTTTCTCACAATGTTCATGTCTCCTGAGTGTTTTTCACTGCAATTACATTTAGAGGCAACCTTGGTTGGTTTGTATCGGGACAAGAATCTGAGGAAAAAGAGATAAAGATTCTAGAGGGCCTTTTGGTTTGTCTTGATTCTGATGATTCTAAAAAATTGCTATAAATTGCTTTTTGTCGATCTTGCACCCTCCTTCACATTGTTAGACATGCTTGTGTCCATATCCTGGGTAGGATCGCAGATCACTGTATTGCAGGTGTGGCCACGCCCTCTTCATCTGCTGGAGCCGCAGTCCCTGTAGACTAGGGACTGTGCTCTCCTGGACTGAGTAAAGAGGATGACCCTCAACAATACATGTACATTTGCTGCTCTTTCTCTTCCCTTGCAAACTTGAATGGCACTTACTGAGTAGAAGGAAAAAAGAATCAGTGATGAGAATATGGCCCAGGGATAATTCGTGCTGGGTGTATTCAAACAACTCGAATCCAAGTGGGTGTGTTTCCGCCTCATCACAGATCTCCTTAAACTCTGCTCCCAGAACCTTGTCCAGTAGTGCTGTTTCAGAAAAGTTATCTTCAGAAAGTTTTCAGAAAGAAAAAATACATGGTATTATCGACAGTGTGGGTTTGGGGTGAGACAAAGAGTGTCCCTAAATGTTGCATGAAACAAAAGCTTTCAAAAAATGGCAGTTTGCTATAAGATACTGGATTTTCTTTGCCTTAATGGAATTAAAAGGCAACTTAATGGACTCTTTCCACCTGAGCAATTTCAAATTTTCTCAAAACTCTTTAACAATTTTAGAAACACATTCTTCAGAATCCATTGCAAGTTTATTGAGCAATTTAATAATAAAAAGGAAACAAGGAAAATAAATCAATGGGAAGATTTTAGCCTAAAAACATTATCTCAACAGCATTATATCTGCAATATAACCACTCATATGTGGTGGCTTGTTAGCAACTGTGGTCATAAATCTTAGCGCCCAGGGTATTCAGAGAGGATGATATACTGCTGGTAGCTATCTATACACAAATACATTATCTTTTTTTTTTTTTTTGCGGTACGCGGGCCTCTTCCGCTGCGGAGCACAGGCTCCGGACGCGCAGGCTCAGCGGCCATGGCTCACAGGCCCAGCCGCTCCGCGGCACGTGGGATCCCCCCGGACCGGGCCACGAACCCGTGTCTCCGGCATCGGCAGGCGGACTCCCAACCACTGCGCCACCAGGGAAGCCCAATATATGATCTTTTAATCTATGAACTGTAATCACTCCTCAGAACCGATGCCTTGAAAGCATCCTCCGTAGACAATTCACTTATGCATAACTTTCACTATGCCTTAGGTAGTAATTTCACTCCTTATCTGAGAGAATGTTACAGCACTGATTGTGTTCACTCAGCTTTCAGAGACCAAACCCTACCTGCTTTCCTACCTTTACACAGTCACACACTTGCCGCTGGCACTACTGATGGCCACCTGAAATCTAAGCCCTCCTCCCTGTTCTCAAAGCCAACCCTGAGTCCTGACAGGAGGAATAAACCACATCTAGCACTGGATTCCAAGGCCCACTTTCATGAGGTGTCCCTAACTAGCTTGTCAACTTCATAGAGCTGCTAACTGGGCTCCTTCCTTGCCCTCAGGTACCAATTTCCTTTCTTATCCAGTTTGTTTTCAGTTTGTATCAGTGGGCTTCAGTTTTACTTCTTATCCCAGTGGAATTTCAGTAATTTGGGGGGTTGTCATCTACTGAAATAGTGGAGATGTGACCTTTGGCATCAGGCACACCTAGGTTAGGATCCAGCCAGTACTGGCCATGTGAATTTAAGCAAATTTCTAAATCAGAGCCTTATTTCCTCATGACATAGAGGCTGTCATGATTAAATTCGTTGATATAATGTGTTTTATGTTTTTATGTGGTACTAAAAAGTACCACACGATGCCAAAAAAAATTATTAGTTCCCTCTCTTCTTGCCATGACAGCAACTTCTAGATAGCTGGACAGCTGGGGCACCACTACACATGGATAGGTATGCCCAGTACTGAATGCAGGGATTTCAGAGTGCCCTCCTTCAGAGTGTCAAAGATAAACAGCTAGATACTAAAGTGGTAAGGACAGATTTTAATCAGTAATATACTGCTGCAATGGGAAAAAACTGTCCAAGGTGGACTAACTCAATAGAGTCAAGGAAGTGAAAAATTACAAAAAGTGGGAAAAAGGGATGATGGTCTATGTGAAACCCATATGAGTCTGCTAACTGGTGCTTATCAAAATTAGGTTCCTACCCTCTCACACAGACTGGGAAATGGAGCCCTATCTTTAGCTGTTTGCGGGAACAAACAGTAAACTCTTTTAGCAGCTTGAGTTTTCTCAGGCAAGTTCCTTTAGGATCGTCCTTTAGGGTCATCCTGTGAATGCATCCTTGTGCTATATAAAACTGTAAGGGTTTTGTTCAAGTCTTTACAGGCCAAGGTTGAAGCTTAGTTAAGAAAGGGCTCAGAGGGCTTCTCTGGTGGCACAGTGGTTGAGAGTCCGCCTGCCGATGCAGGGGACATAGGTTCGTGCCCCGGTCCGGGAGGATCCCACGTGCCGCGGAGCGGCTGGGCCCGTGAGCCATGGCCGCTGAGCCTGCGCATCCGGAGCCTGTGCTCCGCAACGGGAGAGGCCACAGCAGTGAGAGGCCCGCGTACCGCAAAAAAAAAAAAAAGAAAGAAAGAAAGGGCTCAGAGAAGCTTGCCTAGAGTTTGATCAGGAGAGAAACTTGTTACTCCTCTGCACACCTCTTCCTTTTTATATGCCGTCTGTTGAAATACAATTCTTCAGCCTGGTCCTCACCCCTACCTTGCCATTTCTAAAGAACCCAAAGAATGTTGTAATTTCTGAAAGAGTGGTTCTCCGTCAGCCTACGCTTCGCTTCTTGGCTCGAGCAAGCCAAAAACCTCGCGCCTCCTATCAGGTATCTGTCTTAAGAGCTAAATTCCTGCTTCCCTGTGTCACTACAAATGCCTGGGCTGACTGCCTTAAACCATGAGACAGAAAAAACATTCTTTATTTGCTCAAGTCTGTTTGTGACAGCCAATTTTGTCCACCAGTAACTATCTAGTAAATAGTACATCTGTAAATTGTGTTTCAATATATATATTTTAATTCTCAATAAATTATATGTTTATATCTTAATTGAAGGCCTAAATAAATGATTTTTTGTGATTTGTCATCAGTTTTAACTTTTAGTGCCTAATATTCCTAACTGGAAATACATGTATATGTATGTATGTGTGTGTGTGTGTGTGTGTGTATATACACACACACACAACTCTTTGAATTAGACTGCTTTAATTGTGGCCTTGATTTTTTTTAAAGTGTACACAAAAGTACATAATGTATTCAGTAGTCATTTTTCCCATTTTGGAACATCAGCTTAAACTGGGGTTTCAGCCAGTATATATGTAACATATGCACGATTAATAAATACACAGTGTATTTTCTTTCCTTTTTTTTTTTAACTAGGCAAAGAATTTTATTCACTGAGGTCAGAGAATATGTTACACAACCAAAGGGGCTCAAAAGTTCTGTTCAGTTTTAGTTGAATCTGGTCAGCTCTCATTTCACCTGGATCTGATTTAAAGACTTCTCTCTCAAGCTCATCCCTGTAGGGCAGACTCGTATCTGGCTCCTCAGGTGTCAGTGTATAAGCCCCAACCTCCTGTAGGGTGCCATTATAATCCTTTTTAGCTCCAGAGCAATTCTGTCCTGTGAGCCTAAGACATCAGATAACTATCATTTCCTAAGCTATTAAAATAAAGGCTTTTCAGCTTCCTCAGGTACAGAATTAGAAAAAAGCCTAGAAGCCTGGAAGGCTTACCTGTCTGGCTAAGTCCCACGATCTATCAATTAAATGCAGAGTGGTTTATGTCACCAGTGCTCAATGGAATCTAATTTCTCATTCGAGCCTCTTAGCGCCATAGTCTCTATCTTCTGGTTTTTTGCTATTATTTGTTGCTGGTTTCCTGTTTCTTCTCCTTAAGTAGTACTATAATTAATGGATGCTATTGTTTCTCAGACTCTCTTGGGTTGCCGCTTAATCATTTTTACTTTGTATATTAAAGATAAGAAAGTTTTAGAAATGTCATTAAATTGCTGCAACCCTACACCATTGCAGACAGCTATAAGCAGGTTACACAGTTTAATAATTACAGGTGGTAAGGATTATTATGGCAACTAAAGGTAAAAAGCAAACGTCTCGAATTAATTAATTTTATAGGCTCCATATATAGAAAAATATTCAGGGACTTTAAAGGTTCAAGAAAAATGCTCTACTACATTTGCACAAGTATTATTTAGACAAAGCATTGACAACTGGAAGGATCTGGAAAAGAAGGACGTGCATGTGTTCTGTGAATGGTAGCATAGCTCCCCAAGTGAGTTCAATATAGTCTTTCTCTCTCTGCCCCCAGCTCTCTGCCCCCAGCTTCTTTAGAGAATAGACACATCATGATAAGACCAGTTTAGGAATGCTTTAAAGCCAACACTTCTCCAAAAAGTCGCATCAATCTATATAGCTTTCATGAGCTGTGTTAAGTCTGACCATAAAATTTGCTGTTGTCTGAACAGCAAAGCATACATGGCCAGGTCATAATGGGATGATCCATGTAGCAAGAAAAAAGATCATCTTAGATGACACGTCGATATTAAACAAGCTCCCTTTTACCATCAAATTAATAAAATAAACATGTTTTCATGAAGATCTTTCAGGAACTATAAGTACCACTTGTTCTAAATAAATAAATATTGAAAAATGGTTAGAAATTTCAAAGTAATGAAAGGAAAGGCATTTTGTCTGCTGTCTGTCACTGGCATAGCTAAATGATATTCATCCCACAAAGAAAGGAAACTAGTAAAATATTTCTATTAATTCATTCTATTTTTAAAAATCATATTACCACTATGATTAAGAAGAATATTTAATGCATTTGAAAAAAATATCACAGTCTCTTTGCTAAGGAATGCTTTCTTGCTGAATAGAACCTGAGAATGTCCTGTTGGACTATTTCTAATTAAGGGATGATAAGTTTTAGCTCGAGAAGAACACAGGTTTAAAGGTGCTAATAGCAAAGAGTTTACCTCTCCTATTCAGCTTCCCTTTATCTTTATAACTTTGGGTTTTAACTACATATTATAATTCTGAATAATATAGTTGGTTAGATATAATAAGAAATTCTGAGACATAGATTAAAGATGTTCTTTACACTGATCATGTAAAGGGTAATTTTTAGAGTAAGTATTAAAGAATAGAATGCTTTTGCAGTATCCCACTATGCTTACTTTGAAAGGAAAAGACATCAAAGTATGTGCAAACAGTATTTCACAATCTAAGGGTAGGAATAATCTTAGGTAATAGTATGGTTTTATAGTCAAGAAACCTAGGTTTGGAATCCATTTTCACACCTGACTTACCCAATTCATTGTCATCAAATATCTATCACCTCTTTCAATTACAAAACACAAAAAGTAAAAACATCTTCCCTCATAGAGATGGATTCCATAATCCATTTATTCATTCTTTTACCTTCAACTGCTATTCTTTCTTTCCATTTATCATTTAGGTTAAATCAAAACTCTTCCACCTCCATGGGTGAGAGAAGATTGGGAAAGGAAGTAAGACAAAGCCTTTCTTTTGCTAGGAGGGGGGGCTATTTAAGGAGGGGCTCTATGAAGAGAAAGAACAGAAAAAAGAGGTAATATGCAAAAGTCTTCACTCCTTACTTCCCACTACAAACCACCAGAATAGGTATTTGGGATGGGGTGCATGCTTTGGTAGAAGCTCCCATAGAGGTTTGGGAAATCTGAGAACATGGCTACAACAAACATTACCTGAAAGACCATAGGATCCTCAGATTAGACCAAGGCCACACCCAAGATGATGTGCATGAGGAGGAAGCAGGGTCACAACAGCTGAATAAGTGCCAAAGGGCAGCCTCACAGTGGTCCCCAAAGCGTCCATGAGGTATAAAATGGCTTCCCATATTATTTCCATTGTCTCCCATTACTAGTGATTGGATAATTGGGTGTTCTCTTCTGTGAATTTCCTATTTATAACCTTTTTACATTTTTAATTGACTATCTTCTTTTTGTTGATTTGTAATAATTTTTATGTGTTCTGTATGTCAATTTTGTATATATTACAGCTATTTCCCCAGTTTGGTTTATAGCTATGAACTATACTTATTGTATGTCTTGTTATGAAAAGTCTTCATTTTGGGGCTTCCCTGGTGGCACAGTGGTTAAGAATTCTCCTGCCAATGCAGGGGGCATGGGTTCAACCCTGGTCGGGGAAGATCCCACATGCCGCAGAGCAACTAAGCCCGTGCGCCACAATTACTGAGCCTGCACTCTAGAGCCCACGAGACACAACTACTGAGCCTGCGTGCCACAACTACTGAAGCGCGTGCACCTAGAGCCCATGCTCCACAACAAGAGAAGCCACTGCAATGAGAGGCCCACGCACCACAACAGAGTAGCCCCTGCTCGCCGCAACTAGAGAAAGCCCGTGCACAGCAGCGAAGACCCAACACAGCCAAAATAAATAAATTTTTTTTTAAGTCTTCATTTTGTTGTGACCAATATTATAATTTATTATGCACATGATTTCTTCTTTGTGTCTCTTTCATCAGGAACCCATCTCTACCTAGAATTCATTAAAATATTTGTTGATGCTTTCTAAAATTTTTAGTTATTTTTCACGTTAAGATCCTTAAACCGTCCGGAGTTTACTTTTTCAATATGGTGTGAGATTAGGATCTAATTTTACATTTGCCACATGGAAACCTAACTGTTCTAATACCATTTATCGAATATTCATCCTTTACTTACTTATTTTTAATGCCTCATCCATCATATGAATGCTTTTTTTGCTATTAAAATCATCTGATTCATCTTGTTTTTATTTGTTAGTATTAAATAACATTTATATAACTTCACTGATATTGAACAACTTTTGCTTTCCTGATATAAATGTTACTTAAATATGATCTACGAACATAAGAGTTTTTGATGTAACCGCTGCATTCAATTGGATACTATTTAGTCAGAATATTATATCTGTAGTCGAGTGAGATTGATCTGTTGGTCCCTAAGTCCCCTTTTTTGTACTATTCATATTCTTATTTTCATATAGAAAAGTTTTTCTGTCATCCTAAAAGGTTATCCCAAAGATTTTTTAAAATTTGGATGTTTTAATATATTCCAGAATTAAATTCTTCAAAAGAATGCCTCTTTATCCTCTGTTTCTTTAAGTATATTTCCAACCCCCTCCAAAAGATCTAAGCCATGGTTAATGGCAAACAAAACAAGTAGAAGTTAATAGTGTTATCAATGTGATAGTATATAAGATGCTATATTAACTTCACATTATTTAGTATAATGAAATGACACCATTTAATGAAATGTACATTTTGCAGTCATACTGAACAATTTATAGTATCTTTTCTCTATTCATATATAAACACAAATATTTTAAACAAATTTATGTTTAACAACGGCAATGTATTCAAATGATTTATCTACAAAATTTTATACTTTGGAAAAAATCTGGTATGCTTATTTCCCATATTAATAAAATAAGTTACCTAATTATTTCTAAAGATTACAAAATATTCTAAACCAGTATACATGTTTTCCTCACCTATAGATATATAAAAGGAAGGATTCTTTCTAATGCTAGAGAAAATTCTTGACATAAGTCTTATAAAAATGTTGATATTAGAAATGTTTTAAGAGAAAAAATCATTTTCACCTCTAAAATATATATCACCAAATATTTTTTTTCAGTGGCAAATCTGTTTTCTAACAAAAGCTATAACCAGAGGGCTGAGGTATGCCAAGTGGCACAGCTTATACAGTATAAGGTATAGGGATGGAGGTATGTAGTATAAGTGTATTGATGAATTACTAGCTCTGACTCATTTGACTATATGGCTTTAGCAAGTCGCTTAACCTAAATACTATCCTGCAAGATCTCTTAGGAGACAGGTAGCAAGACTTTTTCTAGATCATCCCTTCTGTTTTCTGTTATCATGAAATTAAAGTGTATTATGGCACAGAATTAGGGAAAGTAGAACTTGGAAAAGACCTTTAAACTTTATCCAGGTCAAAATGTGATACAAAGAAGGATGCATCTAAATGATAACAGAAAGCTATGCATCAAGGTTATTCTCAAAGACTTCTTTAGAATACTTCACAGTTTCCTGAATAGCTCCATTTCCCTGAAAGATCAATGACCAGTAGAGAAAATAATACCACTGGGCCAGTGTTATCTAAAGTGTGGTATTTCACCACAGGAAGGAGTGATTCAATTAGGTGATGGCCGTACATATTTTCTACGATATTTGGCAATCCTAGAAAAGGTCTGAAAGAAGTCTGGATCATTATTGTCTTCAAACACTGTACTAGAAAGGCACCTTTGGTTGTTATGGCATCTAACACAGCACTCTTAAAAGCAGCACATCGGTCAGTTCCTCCGCACTGATTATTGGATGTCCCTGTTAAAACTAATACACCTCAATGAGTTTAAATTAGAAAGAAGGCAGCTATGGGTAAACCACAAGAAAATTAGCCCATGCAGGCTTTTATTCACTGTTATTCACTTATCATTTTGAAGCTTTTGGACAAAACCTGAGGGAACAGTAAGACTGGATCCTTTGCAATATAGTTCACAACAAAATGATCAACAATATAAGATGTAATGAAATCTGGGTAATACATTTCATATCACCAAACTATAAAACAAGTCAATTTCCGAAGTGACCAAATCAATCCAATACAATTTATTGAGCTACCTACAAGATATAAGAAACCCAAAAAAATGGACAACCAGGCTTCCCTGGTGGCGCAGTAGTTGAGAGTCCGCCTACCGATGCAGGGGACACGGGTTCGTGCCCCGGTCCGGGAAGATCCCACATGCCGCGGAGCGGCTAGGCCCGTAAGCCATGGCTGCTGAGCCTGTGCTCCGCAACTGGAGAGGCCACAACAGTGAGAGGCCTGCGTACCGCAAAAAAAAAAAAAAAAAAAAAAAGGACAACCAACGGACTGAGAGAAAAATCTGCAAACGATGCTACCAACAGAGGATTAATTTCCAAAATATACAAACAGCTCCTACAATTCAATAAGAAAAAATAACCCAGTCAAAAAATGGGCAAAATACGTAAATAGACATTTCTTCAAAGAAGACATGATGGCCAATAGGCACATGAAAAGATGCTCATCATCACTAATTATTAGAGAAATGCAGATCAACACTACCATGAGGTATCACCTCACACCAGTCAGAATGGCCATCCTAAAAAAGTCTACAAATAATGAATACTGGAGAGGGTGTGGTGAAAAAGGAACCCTCCTACACAGTTGGTGGGAATGTAAACTGGTGCAGCCACTATGCAGAACAGTATGGAGGTACCTTAAAAAACTAAAAATAGAGTTACCATATGATTTATTAATCCCACTCCCGGGCATATATCCGAAGAAAACTCTAATTCAAAAAGATACATGCACCCCAATGTTTGTAGCAGCACTATTTACAATAGCCAAGACATGGAAGCAAACTAAATGTCCATCAACAGATTAATGCATAAAGAAGATGTGGTATATAGATAGATAGATAGATAGATAGATAGAGATATTACTCAGCCATAAAAGAGAATGAAATAATGCCATTTGCAGCAACATGGATGGACCTAGAGATTATCATACTAAGTGAAGTAAGTCAGACGGAGAAAGACAAATATCACACAATATCACTTATATGTGTAATCTAAAAAAATGAACTTATTTACAAAGCAGAAACAGACTCACAGACATAGAAAACAAACTTATGATTACCAAAGAACATAGTGGGGGTGGAGGGGGAGGGATAAATTAGGAGTTTGGGATTAACATATACACACTACAATATATAAAATAGATAAACAACAAGGACCTACTGCATAGCACAGGGAACCATACTCAACATCTTATAATGACCTATAATGGAAAAGAATCTGAAAAAGAATATATATACACATATATATGTGTGTATATATGTATAACTTAGTCACTTTGCTATACACTTGAAACTAACACAACATTGTAAATTAACTATACTTCAATAAAAAAATTTTTTAAAGAATCACAAAGATGGCCATTTGACCAAAGATACTATGTTCAGTCATTGCATATCATTATCATATATCATAGTAATTGAATATCCATTCACCACTAGAGGAAACAAGGAAGTATAATCCTCATTTGTATAGAACTGAAACTTACATTCCAGTTGCAGGTATAAAGCTCATCCACTTAACTAAAAAACTCACAATAAAATGCAATATATAATTGTCAGATGAGCATTATGTATAAAAAGTATTGCCACATCACGAGGTGATATTATAAAGAAATATTTTTCTGATGATAAATAAAAAATAATAGGCTTCAGATGAATGTAACATAGTCTAAGAAAAAAAGTGAGAAAAAGCCAAAGTGGTGCAAATGAATGTGAAGTGAAATAAGTATCATTTGTGTTTCAGAAAAAGATCAAGTTGAGGATATCTGACTAGGATTGCCCAAGAACCAAGGATAAGCAAGGGAGTGAGATACAGAGAATATCTCTCTCAAGATACTCCACTATGCATAGCTAATGGTCATTATCTGGTGGATTACTGGGTCTAAGCAATAGGTGTGTATCAGTAGTATCTACCCTTATACGAAAAATCCTAGAATGGGTAGAAACCAGAACTACTAGACCAAGGATCAGATCACAAGTTGTCAGCGTCCTGATTCTTCTACTGCTTTAATCTGACTGCAGAAAACCAGCACAGTGAAAACCACTTAGAAACTCCCATTTCTATGTTTGCAATGCATAGTGACAGTTTCCTGACAGATTATATGACACTTCTGCAGACCACATCTATGGACCAAAAAGTTGTATCCAGATGCATTACAGGAATAGTCATTCAATCTGAAGTTTCATTCTTTCTGTGGATGTCAGCAAATACTATTAGTTAATAAGCAAAGAAAGAGAGAGTGACACAGAAAGAAACTAAAAAAAAAAAGCGCCAAGAAATCCATCCAGATAATTGACGACACATTAAGGTTAAGGCATAGCAAGAAAAGAGACTCCAGATACAAACCAAAAAATAGAATCCAAATGAAAAAATGAAAGTTTTGAAATAAAGATTATGAAACAAGAATTCGTTTTCCAGAATGATGAGTCATCACGGCAGTTTTGTAGGGTACCAGTGGCCTCACACAAGGAATGGACTTGAGGCTGGACAACATAAAACAGAGAGATCACGTAGGTGATTATCAGAAACTTAAATTGAAAAGACAAGCTGTGGCTAGGTTTCAGAAGACCTCTAAGAAATTCTGCATCAGAATGGCTATATGCATCTGGATAGTCTACCTGAGACCTTTCACATGCTTCTTTCTACCCATAGCCTTCAGCAGAACATGTTGCTGTCCCCACATTCCTCAGGGCTTTTGCATTTAAAATTCTCTCTGTCTGAAATACCCTTCTCCCAGGTGTTCCCGTGGCCCACTCCCGCACCTCCTTCAGGGATTTTTAAAATGTCAAATTCTCAGTGAGGTCTTCCCTGACAACCTGTATAAAACTTCAACCTCACCCTCACCTGCCAGCGTGGCTTAATTCCTTTCCCTGCCCTGTAGCACTCTCTTTTATATACTAAATAATTGTACAGATGTCTTTATTTTCTATGCCTTTCACTAATTTGTGAGCTTAATGAACATAGACACCGTTAAGTTTTTGTTCCACTATTGAATAACCAGGTTCTAAAAAAGTACTTGTTGATACTCAAAATATGTGTGACTGTGATGTCTGGGTGTGAATAAGTAAAATGTTCCAAATAGAATTAGTGGCTTGAGCAAAGGGCAAAGGGATGCTTGAAAGCATAAAAGAAAGCCAACAATCCAGTTTGATAAGGATGTAAGGTACAGAGAGAAAGAGCCAGATACATAATGAGAACTTAGGTCCATAAAAAGGAATGACATGATAAGCCTAGGAAATAATATTAAAAGTTGAGATTATGTATCAATTACAATAAAAGAAAAATCATAGCCAGAGGTTTAAAACCTGAAAAATATTACTGTTGACCCAAAAAAATTAAGTAAGGATTGTGTGGCTAAAATACAGAAAATGAAAAGTGGTGTACATTTGCATTATATACTAAAATTCAAGAGGAAATATCCCTTTTTTTGGAATATAGATGATAGATAGATAGATGGATAGATGTGAATGTATTTTAAAACAGAAGTAACATAAAGGGAGAGAAAATATTATTGTGTCCAGAAAATTTTACGTAAAACCTAAGAGCTCAAAAACAATTCCAGAGTTACAGTCTATCAACTTTATTCAAGTATTATAAGTCACCAGGAAACATTACTGTTACTTTGACACACATTACTTGTAACATAAACCCTAACTTGATTTCATTACTCTCCTTGAAATTTCTGATTTTTTTATTTTCTAAAAGAAAAATTTTAGTATAACCTGGAAACAGAACAAGGTAACAGAGAGTCTATTGGGAAAATCTCATATGTATGATCAATAAATGTATGAAAAATGAAGTTGGAGGTAGCAAAATTATAAAAGGAGTCTGAGAGTTTGTTTTTAATTTGAGTAAAGTGCCAGTTAATGAGGATGCCATTAGAAGTTCAAAATGTTAATTTAATGAAAACCTCTAATTATATTGTTAGATTTTCCTATTAACAATATCAACTTTTAGTAGTTCTCATTACATATTAAAAGAATATCAAATAAATTAAAATAAAAGCCTTTAAACCTTTAGAATTAGGGTATATAACGACTAGCTGAATTCAAGAGTGAAATTTTATAAGAAGAGTTATAGTTCCCAGAAAGCAGAAAATTCTTTAAGACAAATGTAAAAAATTTATCCAAAATTTGTATCATAATTTCATCCCATGGTGCATATGCTGTAATTAGTCCAACCAGTGATTTAGACTTGCATTCTTCAATGTGGGTATTTTCACCCCACATTTTGGCCAATGTAGATGCCCACATATTGAAGGTGCCCACACTACTAGTTAGATTGGGCATAGGTAGAAACCATATATAAGATCCCCAAACTATCATTCAAGGACCTTGGTCTTTGATCCTAGATAGTAAATGTTTTAGAACCAAGTCTGGGGAATAAAGCCTTGATTTACATCTATTTCTGTGTTGTAAATTCGACCACTACCACAACCAATTCCAAGCCTTATATAAATCCCTGTTTTTTAAAGCTTTTACTTATTTGAAAGATTTTTTTTGACTGATATTTTCTATCTCTGTACTTGTTTTACTTTTAATGGTTAATATATGCATTTAATAAATAGTGTGTATTAATGAATATTTAAACAGTGCTGCAGTAAATATCCTTGCCTATTCATCATTTTGTTGGTGTGTGGTATACGATATTTTAAATGCTTCATTAAACGTGTACTAGACACATCATGGCGCCATACTGACCACAGTCCAAAATTTTTGCTAAAGCAACAGACTTGTAAAGGCAAATTATTACATGACATGAGTTCCCTTTCTCAGCCTAGGAAACTGGAGTGTACGAGCTTCTGACTTCAGTAATATACCAATCTATTGACTTGCCAACACTTATTACATGACAAGAGCATGAGCTCAGACAATTAGATTTTCTCTTTCAGAAAAAAAAATTGCTTAAAGATTTTAATTGTCTTATTACATTCTCCTTCTATTCTCATCATCATCAGATATCTTTATTTTCTTGAATATATTAATTATTGCTATTTTAAAGCCCTTGTGTAATTATTTCACTGTGTCATCTGCACTTGTTTCCATTGTCTGTTTTGTTTTCTTTAGCTTTTAAAGTGCATGCTGAATATTGTATATGAAAAATGTTGAGGTTCTGATGATGTTTTCTTCATCCAGGGGAGGCTCCCCTTTCCTTTGATAAGCAGACAGAATGGAGGTTGATCACCTGCTTCCAACTAGGTGCTGACCTGAGGCTGAGCTACAGTTTGGTCTGTCCATCTTTGTTGTAGATCCCAGGGTGTATCTCTGTGTAGGTTTTAACTAAGTGAGGTGGGGGGCAGGTGTCTGCAGGGCCTCCCCATTGAATGCTTATCACCACCATGAGCCTGTAAGATCTCTGCTCTGCTTTTTATTCTCTCAGAAGAACGCTGCACTAAGCCCTTAGTTCTCTCTTATCATGAGGAGTTCTGGTCCCTTAAATCTCAAATTTTTGTCTCTCGAGCCCTTGTGAGACTACGAAAATTTCCACCAGTTTCTCTGTCTCTGGGTAATATCAACTCTTATCCCATTTGAGAATCAAAAATGCCCCGAGGGAGATAAATAATGGCTGCAGAATATCTTCTCCCTTCTGTGCTCAGAATCTGCTTTATCGGGATTTCGTCCCCTCAAGACCTGGTTGCTGCACAGATTATCCATTGCCTTCAGACATTTATTTTTCACCTGGCTTTCCAAATTTTCCTCAGTGAGAGCACTGGTCTACCACAAACTAGTCCATCACAGCAGGAAATTGAAATCCCTCCCTTAGAAATCTGTACTAAGACAAAGCAAACCGACAGCAAGGAACAAAAGAATTAAATCAGTTAGCAGTGGGTACTAAGACTGTAAGGACATGTAGGAAGGAGAAATTCGAGACAAAGTTAAGATTAATATGTTAGGCCAAAGTTATAAGAAAAATAAATAATACAGTAAAACAATAAAATAACATGAAGCCTACAGCAGCATCCCCTGAATTCAGTTCTCCTCAGAAAGTTGACAGATATTTGACAATAAAGAGTTCTGTAATACCAAAACCATTGTGAGAAATTAAGTTATAGAAGGTCAAACTGGTTTTTAAATACAGAAATCATCAGAGGCTTCAATATATTCACGTGTTTTCTGAATCTTCTAGATCTCTTATGCAATATTATCCCAAATGTATTCAATCGGGGAATCATTTCATTACAGAATTGTGAAAACTTGGACACATATGTGGTGCTGGACAAAATTCAATGACATTTGAAAAACTAAGTCTTAACATATAAAACAAACTAAAACAATATAGAGTAAATAGAAAAATGAGCGACTATTAGCAAGAAGCAGGAATTTATGCTGTTGAGGTCCTACAAACACTTTACATGTGGGTATGGAGGCCTGTACTACTTTTTCTATTCATGAATTCCCCCGAACAGCCATACCTACCTAACAGCCCATAAAAATACCTGTAGTAACTACCTCCACCAAAAAAAGAACATATTTAATATCAAGTGCAAAATAAAGTGTTTCAACCAGTATCTGTTACTTGATAAAAGTTTCTTTTCATTAAAAATTACGCACTACATTTACACGTTAATGAGAAATGCTTTGTTTCTTTGGACAAGTCTCATGGGCATTCCTCTGCACAGAAAAATTAGTCCTGCCCCCAAGTGGTGATGTTAATTATCATAGATTCTACTGATTCAATTAGTGTAAACACTGGGCTAGTAACTATCACCTCCTATGAAAGAAAAAAATAATGTATTTCTATAAAGACACACTTTTGACCTGAGAATACTTCCATTATTTTGCATTCATTTAATATATTAATATTATTGTGAGGCTTTTATGTTAGGCTTTTATGTAGGCTTTTAAAGCTTTTATAGCTACTCTATAAAAATGAAACTTAAAATACCCTTTGTGAACAGCTAACAACACATAATTCAAGAATGAAATATCTCATAAAGCAAAGAAAAATGAGGAAACAAAAATCTATATTATTCATTTTCATTTGTGTTACACTGAAGAAAAACCCACTAAAGGTAATTAATTGAATTCTCTTCAGAGAAACTTTCAAGATAGCATATTGACCCAGTGTTCATTTTCCTGTTGCAAGCCAATGAAGTGTTATCAGGGTTTCTGCAAATGCATAAACTATTTTTATTCTTCATATATTAAATAGAACTTGAAGAGAAGTAATGAATTTTACAAATGAGAACAAAACAGCAAAGGAAAACACCAGTGACAAAGTATTTTAGAACAAATAGTTTAGGCATCAAGAAGGTGGCCTAAGTATGTCCGCTGTACCAGGTATAAGACAGAAGACTGTGCGACTGTGACAAATGAGGAAGCAGATGCTACCTCCCTATGCATCCCAATTTGGTGCGTACATAGTGTGTGGACAAAGCAAAATACAGCAAGCAAAGTGTAGATCCAGCATGCAGGTGGTCATTTTTCAACCTCTGCTTTAGACACTGCCAACCCCAAATAGTAGTAAGAAGCAAGTTAAAGAAGATAAATTATATAGTAGGAAGTAGCATCCATTGATTGCTTTCTACGGGCCAGGACTGTTGCAAATGTTTACCAGATATTATGTTAACATAACATCTTAAAAACATAAAATGGATAGATATGGGCTCTAGTAAAATTTGTGATTGGTCATTTTCTTTTGCTGAGCCTGGTCTTTGAAAAATAACTTATTTACTGAAGACTTACTCTGTATTCCAGGCACACTGCTAAGCATTATTCCATTTACTCCTTGTAACAAGCCTTTGGAGGGGGCTGTATCTGAGGAAACTGAAGCCCCAACAGCTTAAGTAGCCCAAGCAGTAAAGTGAGTAGGTCATAGGGGTGATTATTATATTACTGTTAGAAATCTACTTTTCTTGGCTCCATTGGTTTTTTGTTTTTTGCAACTTTGGCTTCACCACTCACTCCCTGCACGTACTTTTATTTATTTATTTATTTATTTATTTATTTAGTGGCTGCATTGGGTCTTTGTTGCTGCGCGCGGGTTTTCTCTAGTTGAGGCGCGCGGGGGCTACTCTTCATTGTGGTGTGCGGGCTTCTCTTTGCGGTGGCTTCTCTTGCTGTGGAGCACGGGCTCTAGGCATGTGGGCTTCAGTAGTTGTGGCACATGGGCTCAGTAGTTGTGGCTCGCAGGCTCTAGAGCACAGGCTCAGTAGTTGTGGTGCACAGGCTTAGCTGCTCAGCAGCATGTGGGATCTTCCCGGACCAGGGCTTGAACCCGTGTCCCCTTCATTGGCAGGTGGGTTCTTAACCACTGCGCCACCAGGGAAGTCCCATCCACTGTTTTTTTGATAAGTACTGGTGGACAACAGTACTGGCTCAGGGTGGACACAAGCCATGCAGTCATACCCCTTGAGTCTCCCTGGTTTTTAATCTGTAGCCAGGGAGGCCAGTTAGAAAGCAACCCCATGTCACGTATATTTGCACTAAGTGACAAGGATATTCCAGTGTTTCAGCTGCCATTCTTAATCTGGTTTTTCTTAAGAATACACTAGCTGATGCTTCATAATTTTTCTAGAACTAGCCGTTTCTTTGAAATCCACACTATTTTAATAGGATACTCTTCACCATGAAGAAAATTTACTCCTGAAACATGCTTCTTTCAAAAGAAATTTGCAGACACCCACAGAAGTGATTAAGTGAAAGGAACACATTTTTCGTGCATTTATGTAATGTCACATTTTTAGTCCAGTGTAATCTCTATAAATAAATTTGTATTGTCAGGACAATGTGAAAATAATAACTGTTTCATTAGACATTTCAAAACTAAGCTTGTTTCTTTAAACCCCAAATCCTGTTTCTTTCCAAAAATAGTTCACTAGCCTTCTGTCTAAAAATCCCAGAAGATTCTCTCACTGCATGCCCCTCTGTAGTTAACTTTAACTCTGTATCTGACTCAATCCTCACTGTTTTCTCTCTTTATGTCCTACTTTCTGGCTGTTTTCCATCCCTATTCCTACTTCTCTCCCACCCACATTTCAGCACTTAAACCCACAATGCCTTATTCAATATCCAGGCTCTGGGGTGTTCACCAGTGTCATTGTGTTCCCCTCAAAGCTGGCTGCAACAGAAGGGTTTATCTATGAATGGAAATTTGTGACAATTACCCTTAGCAGAGCCATGAAATTTCTCACTGCCTTCGATTGCTAAAGTGCCATGTAAAAAAGAAATTAGCCTAGACCTCTAACCACAATAAAAGAAAATCTTTTCTCTCTGGAGATAACTATGATCAAGTGTGACATCTTTAAATTCACTTTATGTACTTTTGAGTCTCTATATCACAGACCTCTAAGACTCTTGATCAAGAATTAAGATCAAGTTGTCTGAAAGAGAGATTTCTCGCAGAAATTCCAGAAATCCAACACTACCAGCTCCACATGCCTCTCACCTCATCTTGCCCAGTGACTGGTCACACTACTAGACTCTGCAGTCTTCTCATGATCTAGCATCTCTTTATAGGGCTTTCTTCCCCATTGTTTTAATTGTTAACATCCAACCCCAAATAAAACCCATTAAAAAATAAAATGTATCCAAGTAGCTCCCTCCGTTTCCTTGCTTTAGCTGAAACCCAACCCTTCTCTAACATGACCATCTCTTCCTTATCCTCAGTCCTCTGGGTAGGAGCTGCTCATTCTCCAATATCCTGGGCTGCACTGACATTCCCCAAGCTCCCTACTAGTGGTTTCAAACCATAGATTCTTGACATTTGTACAAAAAACAAACAAGTAATTATAGTAACAATAATGAAAATAATAAACTTAAGATGATGACAGTTGGTTATGTGCCTTTTTCTACTGTTTAATTTTGCTGTCTTCTTCTGACCTCATGGTTATGCTTCTTCATTGGCCAAGTACCTTGGCTCATGAGCTTTCTTTCCTACCTGTTTCCATGTTTATGACCCACCAAGTAACCTAGGCTCAAATATCCTTGATGTCTTAATTGCCAAAAGACTTACACATATTCCTCGTGAGCATCCCTTTTTATGGCTTCTCCCTGACCTTACCATGGGATGGATAGGCCGAAGCATCCTATCCAAACTACAGGTGAGAGTTTGTGGTGATTACAGCATAAAGTGTCTAGATATCTCAGGCTGCTAAGGTGAAACATGTAAAGAATTCAACCCCAAACTCCAGTCAAATTAGACATAAATCTTTCGAGAGTTGTTTCTCTTGAACAGATATACTCTTAAACTCTTTTTTTTTTTTTGCCAATTTTTTTTTTTTTTTTTTTTTTTTTTTTGGCGGTATGCGGGCCTCTCACTGTTGTGGCCTCTCCCGTTGCAGAGCACAGGCTCCGGACGCGCAGGCTCAGCGGCCATGGCTCACGGGCCCAGTCGCTCTGCGGCATGTGGGATCTTCCCGGACCGGGGCACGAACCCGTGTCCCCTGCATCGGCAGGTGGACTCTCAACCATTGTGCCACCAGGGAAGCCCGAAACTCTTTTTTTTTTTTTTAACATTAAACCATCAGCACTGCTGTTTCTTAAATTTATTTATTTTATTTATTTATTTTTGGCTGTGTTGGGTCTTCATTGCTGCACGCAGGCTTTCTCTAGTTGCAGCGAGTTGGGGCTACTCATTTGCGGTGCGTGGGCTTCTCATTGCGGTGGCTTCTCTCGTTGCGGAGCATGGGCTCTAGGCACGCAGGCTTCAGTAGTTGCAGCACACGGGCTCAGTAGTTGTGGCTCGCAGGCTTCAGTAGTTGTGGCACGTGGGCTCTAGAGCGCAGGCTCAGTAGTTGTGGCGCACGGGCTTAGGTGTTCCATGGCATGTGGGATCTTCCTGGACCAGGGCTTGAACCTGTGTCCCCTGCGTTGGCAGGCAGATTCTTAACCTCTGCATCACCAGGGAAGCCCTACTCTTTTTGCACAGGCTCCGGACGCGCAGGCTCAGCGGCCATGGCTCACGGGCTCAGCCGCTCCGTGGTATGTGGGATCTTCCCGGACCGGGGCACAAAGCCGTGTCCCCTGAATCAGCAGGCAGACTCTCAACCACTGCGCCATCAGGGAAGCCCAGGGAAGCCCTATTCTTAAACTCTTAAAATTCAATCTATGAATCCCTAATCACCAACTTTCTACATCTCTTACACACTAAATCCCAGTGTTTGCATTCTTCAACTTTATCACAGCTATTTAGGGCCTTACCACTTCCTCTTTTTCTATATCAGTCTTGAAATATTTTCATTTTATTCCATGTCAAGCATACAATCCATGATTCGTAACTTCAATCACCTCTCTCTTTAGAATCATGTATTAGCCAACTCACATTCACCTTTCTTATTTAGCAATAAAGACTTGGGTCCAGGTTCAACTCCTCCAGAAAGACTTTCCTGAACCTCACCTCCAAACAGGCAGAACTGCTCATTTTGCTGCCCACTGTACTCTACGTGAACTTCTACCAAATCTCTTACAATACTTTACTGGGCTTTTTTTGCATAGCTACTTCCCTCTCTAAGAGACTATAAGCTCTTTGACAGCAAAGATCATGTTTTATTTCTGAATCTCAGTTCCTGGCACAAAGATGAGTGCCAAGTATGCACTTAGCAAATGTCTCCTAGATTAATCAATAAATTATTCTTCTGAGAAATTGCATTGATTTCACTTGCCTCTGTCAGAAATGCTCAGTTGATCTCATTCACGTTTTTTTATTAATAGACTTAATTTTTTAACAGTTTTAGGTTTACTGAAAAAAACTGAGAAGAAAGTACAAATAGTTCCCAAATGCCCCCGCACCTCCCTCCCCATTTTCCCTTATTATTAACTCTTGATCATCATGATATTTTTTTTTTTTTTTTTTTTTTACATTTGTAGCAAGTATTACTATCAAACTCCACTCATTGGGCCAGAGACCCTTGTGACGTTAGCGAAAAACTTGCCCCTCATGTAGCACACTACCTACACTTGTGAGTTCATCGGCCAGTGGCTTAACTCCAAGCTCTAACAATGTGCAGTCATGATACTTTTTTTTTATATTTGATAAGCCAATATTGGTAGAGAATTATTAACTAAAGTCTATAGTTTACTTTGGAAGTCACTCTGTGTGTTGTAGAGTTCTATGGGTTTTGACAAGTGCATAATCACATGTAGCCACTATTACAGTATCATACAGAATTGTTTCACTGCTCTAAAAAGGCCTTATGCTCCACCTATTCACCCCTCCCTCTCTCCCCTCCAAAACCACTGGCGACCACTGGTCTCTTTACTGTCTCCTTAGTTTTGCTTTTCCAGAATGTCTTAGAGTTGAAATCATATAATATGTAGCCCTTTATGACTGGCTTCTTTTACTCAGCAATTTTGCATTTAAGTTTCCTAAATGTCTTTGCATGGCTTGATAGCTCATTTCTTCTTACTGCTGAATAATCGTCCTTTGTATAGATATACCACAATCCGTTTATCCATTCAACTATTGAAGAACATCCTGACTGCTTCCAAGTTTTGACAATTATAAATAAAACTCCTATAAACATACGTATGCAGGTTTGTGTGTGTGTGGACATAAGTTTTTAACTCATGTGGGTAAATACAGAGGAGCATGATTGCTGAATCATATGGTAAGAATAGGTTTAGTTATGTAAGAAACTGCCAAACTGTCTTCCTAAGTGGCCACTTTGCTTCCCCACCAACAATGAACAAAGAGTCCCTATCCCAGTACAGACACCTACTCTTAAACAAATGCTGATATAGCACTCTTTTTTTGAAGACTTATCTTTTCCAGTCATCATTCATTTCTGCTTCCTTTCTGATCTCATAACATTTGGTAGAAGTCCTTACACCACTTCCCACATAGCGCTTCCCATATGGTAGCATAAAGATGACCCTGCTACCCAAATGATGCAGGTCTCAGTTTTCTCTTTGTATTCCAAAACAATGTGTCTAAAGCAATGCCTGTAAGTTTTGTTGTCTGCTTAATTAATTCATAAGTGTATAAATGAATGAATGTATAATAGGATATTTCTGTTTTCCTTCATGCACACTGGCACAGAAAGCTCTGAGTGTAAAGTCTGGTTGTAAAAGTCTTCTCTGTTGTTTCTAAGTGGTAGAACTAAAGGACCAGTAGGATACTAGTAGAATTTGAATTAAGAGCTGGATCAGATTACAATGATGAATAATGCTACTGCTCTGGAGAAAAATACTACTGGAGAAAAAGCACTGCCCAGAAGAGAATGGAGAAAGCTTATAACTAGGCTTTATGTTCTGTGCCCCTTTGTATAGGGACAAGCATATCTAACTCTAAGCACATCTAAGGGGGTGCAATAAACAGAACATTAAGCTGTGTCAGGAGAACTGGCTCTATCCCTGGCTCTGCTGGTGACCATCTGTGTGACCCTGGGCAAAGTCCTTACTTGGCTTTATCCTCTATTTCCTCATATGTAAAATGAAGGGTTTATTCAACCAACTTTAAAAAAATTGTATTGATTTCCTATTGTGTGTGTCCCAGATGCTTGGACCACAGCAGGACCCAAGCAGTCAAAGTCCCTACTTCAATGTGCTTACATTCTAGGGGTGAAGGAAGCAAGGCAAAGAAGCAGTAAACAAAAGAGTACATATCAAATAACAATAAAAGGCATGAAGCAATGAAATGGAGAGAGCCTCCCCCATGGGATAATATGAAATTGAGTGGTCTGTCAACCTCTCTGAGGATATGGTGTTTAAGCTGAGTCCTGAGTGGTCAGAAAAAGCCAGCCAGCCTTATGAACATCTGAGGGGAAAAAAATTCTATCGTCTATGAAAAAAAGTGGAACAAAGTGCCTGAGACAGCCGCTGCTTCTAATTTCACTCTCATCTCTCAGATTCTGATTTTATTGTTGTTTCATCACGGACATTGGAGGTGTGACATTTCACTAGTGCAGTTATACAAAAAAACTAATATTCTCCTTGGGAGGTCTGTGAATGGCAAACATGACTTTGCAAGGTAGTCTATCAGCCCACATTTAGTAATTTATAAATGTTATTTATCCCGTCATCCATCCTTACCCCTTCCTCATACAACAGCAAATTTTAAAAGTCCATCACTACACAATTGAGCACTTTGAACTGTTTTGTGTTCCAAAGATCATTTAACATTTGTTTTTGAGCTCACTTAATGATGACTTAAGCGAAGAACTCTTTTGAAGTCATTAGTATTAAGCAAATCAAAATATGACTCAAATGCCAGGAAAATAAATTCTTATCTAATTTTCCTAGCTAAAGGGTCTTAATGAACTTTAATCAGTTTTGATGTTAAATTAGCAGAGCTAATGTTCTTGGTGAGTTTTATACATTCATTCATTTTCTTTATTTATTATATTCAATTTGATTCTTAGGTGATTATTATAGTCATTATTAGATGCAAAATAACCTCCTGAATTTACATAGCCCGTTGCATTCTTCACATAACTCACAAGAATACAATTACATATTATCTCCATTTCAGATATGAGGAAAGTGATGCTGAGGGAGATTAAAGAATTTTATGCAATGTCTACAGTCAATCATAGAGAGAGCAAAGCTTGAAGGCCAGATCTTCCTTCCTTCCTTCCTTCCTTCCTTCCTTCCTTCCTCCCTCTCTCCCTTCCTTCCTTCCTTCCCACTATCCATGTGTCAGCCACTGGCAGTTCGGTCATGAATAAATCCAATCTCCGCCTTCAAATTGCTCACAAGGAGATAGAAAAAGACATACTTCCCCTTACTGTCAGCAAGGCTGCAGTAAGATATATACTCTGTATATTATACCCATGGGAGCCTCCTCTCACAAGAGCCCACTGCCTTCCTTTCCATAATGTAAAAACAATGGGGCTGTATTTGCTTAAACATATCATTCACAATGAATCTGACTTATCGAATTGGAATCTCTACATTTGTTTCATTGAATAATAATAGCCACAGTCTGTGTAAAAAAATTGGCCATAACAGAAGAGCTTTTTCAAATACAATTCAGTTAACCCTTCTCCAGTGTTGTTCTTAATTTGCAACAAAAGTTATATCTGATTAGGTTATATTGACTCGAATCTGGTAGGTCAGTTTTCCCGTGCTAAGTGTATGAACTTAACCAATTGTGTGGATAAAAAATTCCACAAAAACAGTAAAGCTGCTTTCAAATTTCGATTTAGAGAATATGAGCTTGGCTAACTTGTTCCCACCTCCTTCACATTTAACATGCATAGAAATAATACTTATTTTGGAAAGGAATAAAAAAAAGTAGTGTCTAAATAAATCAAGATTCTAAATTTGTTAACAAGGTAGCAGAGTCAATAGCATGAAGTTCGATTCAGATGGCTCTTGGCTCTTATCCTTGCGCTTCCACTTACTAACGGCATGGTAACTTACATTATTAGTAAAGTTGATTAAGCTTCATAAGCCTTGGTTTTCTCATCTGTAAAAGGGGGATAGGGTCTATTTATTGGACTGATGCTAGGACTTTATGTATTAATATTTGTGTAATTCTCAGCACAGTTCCTAGTACATCCTAAATGCTCAACTAGATAATAGGAAGAATATAGTTCCTGTCCAGCACAATTGCCCCCTGCATCCAATTCCCTTCAGTATTATAAATATCTACTACCCAAAATACTTCAAAGTAATAAAGCTTATATGAAATATTCATATCTACAACATCCATGATTATGATAATTAAAGACAAAAGGATCTAAAAGTCCACTTCTCTGTTAAGGACATTTTCTTTACAGTTAAGGTTAGTTTCTTTTTTTTTTTTTTCTATCTTTGAATATCACATTATGCTAAAGATCTTTAAATGACCAGCTCCAAACTCACTCGTTATTACAGGCCAATCATTTTATTATCCGTCAGCCTATCCAACCTTCTTAACTATCCTAGTGTCTCAGAAGGCCTCAGGATGATAGTGGGATCATTCTGACTCTTTGTATTTGCCATAACATTCTCTTTCCTGGGTTCCAGGGTACCTCCTGAGGTTTTCCATTTGGTCCGAAGTAAATGGAAGCAGTATGGAGAATTTTAGACATCAAATACAATCGAGAATGAGTAGATATTGTTGTTCATAAACTGAGTTATTCTTGGCCATTAACTGTATTATTGCAACTACTTATAATTGTAATTCTTATTACAATGATACCAGATAGGCTCCTTTGGAAATGTCTTATTCAGAGAAGTGAAGGTCTCAACTAAATGAATGAAACCACCTAATTATCTTGTTTTTAAGTTGGTAAAGCAGCCGGAACATCCATAAAAATAATTCACATTTCTGTCCCAATTCCATAGTACTGGGGATTGCAGCATGTGAAAGGGGTGAGGTAAAGGGGAAGTACAAGTCAGAATAGCATTCTGCAGTAACCATATTTATATGAAAGTCATCTGAAGTTAAGCAAAAGCCAACAGCAAATCATCTACACTAACAACAATGAAAGCGTGTCACTGGGAATTTTTAAAGCTTCCAAGAACAACCTGAGCCAAATGAATGCAGTTAGTATTTCAGAAAAGATGGTACTGGTTTGTTAATAACTACTGCCTTTCCCCTGGACAGCTGTTTAAAAGCACCAAGTTTGAAATGTGCAACCACTCAGACTTGAAAGTGTTGGATTCCTTGTATTATTTGGAGTCACAAGCACTTGCTTCTAGAGGTTCCAAGAAAATGGGAAACATAATGAGAAATCAACATTATGTCCCAATCCCCTAGTATGTTAAATATTTGCTCCTATATAACATTTCCAAATGCCTGCTTTGCATTTGGGCTTTCCACCTGCCAGAGTCTGTCAAGAGAAGTCCCAGAGCACTTGCTGTTCATCCACTCTATGTGCCCTGCAGACTTATTTAATTGAAGTGCAGTTTACACACTTTGGAAGAATTCCTCCAGGACCAAACCCATGCATGAGAAATTGAGGACCAGCTCCCCAGAAAGTCATAGGCTTCATTTCATTGTCAGCCTCTGTAGAAAATGCTGCCAAAGAGCAAGGACATGCTACCTATGAATCTTGTATCTCCATGTGGGTCAGCTTTCAATCAGTTGTAAGCAACCTATATCTGTTTAAGCAGATGGGATAGTATCTTATCCTTTTCTATATCTGTGTGTATCTATTCTTATCTTTAAGTAATATATTTGTACAATAAGACCACACACAAAAGGAAGCAGAAAAGGAATCAGTAATTTTTTTTAAATGACTGAGAATCTTCACGTCTTATCTTAAGATTTTCTTAGAAGGCAAATACTGCAGAATATCATCATCTAAAAAAAAAAAACCCTCTTGATGCTTTGCATGCTAATTGCTGTTTGGGTTATTTTTTTTATTGTAACTATTTCGCTAAGAACTTTGAGAAAGCTACAACATCTGAAGTGATTTTCCGTTTGTTTAGCTATTAAACTTCCTCCCATGCAATGTATGTTTACTTAAAGTATCTCTAAGTACACATTTACTATACGTTTGTCAAATTAGTTAAGAGACTTTAATTAGGCATTGGGGATTAGTTGCACTATTCCCAAATCTCTTTAAGAAAAATACATGAGACCAGTGAGCAGCTTATTCATAACATTGTTACTTTGAGCCATTAGTGATGCCATCATTTTCCCTCTTCACATTTTTAATATGTCAAACAAAATTCAATTCATAGCTCAGTTTGCTCATGTTTTATAAAGTAGCCTACAACAATTTTAAGTTAAATACAGTGCATCCACCTGCTAAATTTGGAACAGAAAAGGATGGGAAAGTTTCCAGAAAAGCTACATTAAAAGCGCAAATAGAATTTGTAATTTTTCTATTCATTGCCCATGGAAAGAATTTACAATAATATTCTTCTTCCATGTAAAAATATACAACATTATACTATCCTGCTTAATTCTGGGAAATTAAAACTAAAACCCAAGAATATTTCCAGTGGGGAAAAGATTCTCCAACACTATTCCTATAACCATGAATCTGTGTTACTTCTATGTGTATTAAGAAGTAGATAATAACATCTTGTCACTTACTGCATTGTCTGAAAAAATTTTTGTGACGGCTGTGTGTCCAGAAGTCTGCTTGGCATGTGATAATCATTAACACACAGTGAAGAAGTCTGACAAATTGAATCTTGCTTCCCTTATAGCCTGAAGGTATGAGTTCAGCCCAGAGAACAACCGGGTTCATACTTAGCCATCACACTGGAAGGCATACTAAATCATCTCACTTCCAAAGGGATATTCCTCTGCAGGTTACATAGTCAAATTAGCCCTTAAAATGCACTGGGCCTTTGTTTCTCTCTAAATAAGGATTTCATGAAGCAATTCTCCCCATAACCTATCCTGATTTAGGCAAACCTGCATCAGCCTCCTCTGGGAGATGAAGATTGAGGCATGACCCACAAGTCCTTTGATCACAGCTTTAGCCTTACTCCCAACTGCTGTTAGTAGGAGGAGGAAAGTCCTACATTAAAACTACTGACCGGGCTTCCCTGGTGGCGCAGTGGTTGACAGTCCGCCTGCCAATGCGGGGGACACAGGTTCGTGGCCCAGTCCTGGAAGATCCCACATGCCGCGGAGCGGCTGGGCCCGTGAGCCATGGCCGCTGAGCCTGCGCGTCCGGAGCCTGTGCTCCGCAAAGGGAGAGGCCACAGCAGTGAGAGGCCCGCGTACCACAAAAAAAAAAAAAAACAAACAAACTACTGACCAAGAGGACTTTAACATTCCTCTCGGCTTGATTAAACATTAGACAGGGTTTGTCTTGACTATAGGCTCCTAACTTCTCTTTTCTTGGAGTATTTACTTTAGAACACTTGCTGTTGAAATGTAAATCTTCTACAATCCAGAAATGTCTGTCTCAAGGTTCTGGAAGACACCTCTCTGAAATGTAATCATAAAGGAGAGAGCACCCTTATCTCCCAGTTTCTGTGGCAGGGTAGGAGCCTAACTTCAAGAAGCAAAAATTAGTAAAGGCAGATGGCCTAAGCACATTGATTAACCCACCCCTAACGTCCTCAAGGGCTTTGCATTAGCTCAGCCAATAACTTAAAAATCCTCCCGCCATTGGTTTTAGCATAGTTGAGTCCAATCTCTCTCCCCTATTGCAATAGTTTCTCTCCTGTACTGAAATATTCTTGAACAAAATCTTCCTTGACTGTGTAACTCATCCGGTGCAATTTTTATTTTACAATACTCAGGTTTTTTCTTAACAAGAGCAAGACAGATGCTCAAACCAAATTATTAGCAACTAGTCTTTCACTGCATGAATGGCAAAAAAAATTTAAAAGAAACTTACAAAATGAAAAAGTTCTGGCTACTACTGAAACTCCTTTCGTGGGAGATGAATTTATAAAGATTGAAGGCTACCTATGTTCTTATGGCTTTAATATGAATAAGTCAGGTCAGTACTCTTCCAACCTCTTTAATTCGAATATATCCACATAGACAGAATCCCAACATTTCTTTTTGACATACTGGGTCTGAGTCCTACTTGCGTCCAAGTTTTTTGTTGCTTTCTTTTCTTTTTTACCTCCTGCTCTTCCTTCACCCTCAGGACACGATTCTATCCCACAGTTCTTAATGAATAACTCTGATTGTTGCTTCCTGAGGATGAGGGCACCAGTGAGAAAGAAGTCTGAATGAAGATATGAGAAAATAATTTGTCTGTTATCTCTTTAATGATTCCCTAGTGGTGCCAATTCCCTCCAGTCCTGTAAAACCAGGCAGCAAAGATAAAAGTACACTCATGCTGATGAAGTCCTCTGCGATATGAAGAATAAATCTCATTGTGACTGACAGCAAAAGGTTAACAAGGAAAAGATTAACTTACATACAAAGGCTCCTTCCTCTTCCTTGGCCTTCAAAGTCTTCCATACAGAAGGAAAAGACTGTGCCAAGGAAGAAGAAGCCATTTATGACTTTCATGCAGAAATTCTAATATTTTTCTTTAATTTACTAATGCCGTGTTCTCCTTCATTTTCGTGAACTTGTAAAGTCAACTAGATTAGGAGCAAAAATGTGTAACTAAGGTAATTGCTTCTATAAATCAAGGGAATGAAAAGTAGCAGCAATAAATTAAATGAAATAATAAAAATACTCTAAAAATACTTTCCTATTAAACATGGTATGTACAAAATTGTGAGTTTATATTAGTCTCATTCCCTATGAACTCAAGATCTCACTTAGAAGACTTGCACTTGAATAATGTGTATATCACACACCCTCAAATATTTCATATCATGTTATGCATGTACATATATACATGCTGTCAGTGAAGCTGCCGTTAGATGAATTAGTCAATGCCATGAAATACTCTCTAGTGCCAAGAGAAAGAGCTGGTATTTACTGAAATTTATTTTTATAGCACAGGAGAAGTTCCACATGAGTCAAATAGTTCAGTATTAACAAAAATACACTAAATAGTGTACATAAAAATAATGATCTGTGTTCCTTTCAGGAAATGAATGTATATATTTAATTAATTTTAAAGAATAATTATGTCATTGAAAAAATACTGTCTTAATCAGATGTGCTAGCATCTGGAGAGTCAAAAATATCTAATACCATGAGAGGTAGGTATAAATGTAACATAAGTGGGTGAAGCTATGTATTACAGTAAGAAGCAGGATACAATAAGGAGTATTATTCCATGTCTAAGCTAGAAGAATGTACCCTTCTCAGAACATTCAAAGTCATTTTAAAAACCACCTCCTGGGGGAATCTTCAAGGTGGCGGAGGAGTAAGGCGCGGAGGTCACCTTCCTCCCCACAAATACATCAAAAATACATTTACAAGTGGAACAACTCCTACAGAACACCTACTGGACGCTGGCAGAGACCTCAGACCTCCCAAAAGGCAAGAAACCCCCCACGTACCTGGGTAGGGCAAAAGAAAAAAGAATAAACAGAGACAAAAGAATAGGGACGGGACCTGCGCCAGTGGGAGGGAGCTGAGAAGGAGGAAAGGTTTCCACACACGAGGAAGCCCCTTCGCGGGCGGAGACTGCGAGTGGCGGAGAGGGAAAGCTTCGGAGCCACGGAGGAGAGCACAGCAACAGGGGTGCTGAGGGCAAAGCGGAGAGATTCCTGCACAGAGGATCAGGGCCAACCGGCACTCACTAGCCCGAGAGGCTTGTCTGCTCACCCGCCGGGGCGGGTGGGGGCTGGGAGTTGAGGCTCGGGCTTCAGAGGTCAAGAACCCAGGGAGAGGACTGGGGTTGGCTGCGTGAACACAGCCTGAAGGGGGCTAGTGCACCACAGCTAGACGAGAGGGAGTCCGGGAAAAAGTCTGAAACTGCCTAAGAGGCAAGAGACCATTGTTTTGGGGTACAGGAGGAGAGGGGATTCAGAGCACTGCCTGAACGAGCTCCAGAGACAGGCGTGAGCAGCGGCTAACAGGGCGGACACCAGAGACGGGCATGAGACGCTAAGGCTGCTGCTGCCGCCACCAAGAAGCCTGTGTGTGAGCACAGGTTACTATCCACACCCCCCTTCCGGGGAGCCTGTGCAGCCCGCCACTGCCAGGGGCCCGGGATCCAGGAACAACTTTCCCGGGAGAACGCACGGCACGCCTCAGGCTGGTGCAACATCATGCCGGCCTCTGCCACCGCAGGCTCGCCCCGCATCCATATCCCTCCCTCCCCCGGCCTGAGTGAGCCAGAGCCCCCTAATCAGCTGCTCCTTTAACCCTGTCCTGTCGGAGCAAAGAACAGACACCCTCAGGTGGCCTATACGCAGAGGCGGGGCCAAATACAAAGCTGAACCCCAGGAGCTGTGCGAACAAAGAAGAGAAAGGGAAATCTCTCCCAGCAGCCTCAGGAGCAGCGGATTAAATCTCCACAATCAACTTGATGTACCCTGCATCTCTGGAATACCTGAAGAGACAAGGACTCATCCCAAAATTGAGGCGGTGGACTTTGGGAGAAACTGTAGACTTGGGGTTTCCTTTCTGCATCTAATTTGTTTCCGGTTTTATGTTTATCTTAGTTTAGTATTTAGAGCTTATTACCACTGGTAGATTTATTGATTGATTTCATTGCTCTTTCCCTTTTTTTTTTTAAGTATATATATTTTTCCTTTTTCTGTTTCCCTGAGCGCGTATGTGTATGCTTTTTTGTGTGATTGTGCCTGTATAGCATTGCTTTTACCATTTGTCCTAGGGTTCTGTCTGTCCGCTTTGTTTTGTTTTTTTAGCATAGTTTTTAGCACTTGTTATCATTGGTGGATTTCTTTATTGATTTGGATACTCTCTTATTTCTTTCTTTCTTTTATTTTTATTACTTTTTAATTTTTTTCTTTTTAATAATATTTTTTATTTTACTAACTTTATTTTATTTATTTATATTTTATTTCTTTTTTTTTCCTCCCTTTTCTTCTGAGCCATGAGGCTGACAGGGCCTTGGTGCTCTGGCCAGGTGCCAGGCCTGAGCCTCTTAGCTGGGAGAGCTGAGTTCAGGACATTGGTACACCAGAAACCTCCCGGCCCCACATAATATCAAATGGCGAAAGTACTCCAAGAGACCTCCATCTCAACACTAAGACCCAGCTCCACTCAATGACCAGCAAGCTACAGTGCTGGAAACCCCATGCCAAACAACTAGCAAGACAGGAACACAACCCCACCCATTAGCAAAGAGTATGCCTAAAACCATACTAAGTTCACAGACACCCCCAAAACACACCACCAGATGCAGTCCTACCAACCAGAAAGACAAGATCCAGCCTCATTCACCAGAATACAGGCACCAGTCCCTTCCACCAGGAAGCCTACACAGCCCACTGAACCAACCTTACCCACTGGGGGCAGACACCAAAATCAATGGGAACTGCGAACCTGCAGCCGGCAAAATGGAGACCCCAAACACAGTAAGATAGGCAAAATGAGATGACAGAAAAATACACAGCAGATAAAGGAGCAAGATAAAAACCCACCAGACCTAACAAATGAAGAGGAATTAGACAGTCTCTTGAAAAAGAATTCAGAGTAATGATAGTAAAGATGATCCAAAATCTTGGAAATAGAATGGAGAGAATACAAGAAACGTTTAACAAGGAGCTAGAAGAACTAAAGAGCAAACAAACAACAAGGAACAACACAATAAACGATACTAAAAATTCTACAGAATGAATAAATAGCAGAATAACTGAGACAGAAGAATGGATAAGTGACCTGGAAGATAAAAGAGTGGAAATAACTACGGCAGAACAGAATAAACAAAAAAGAATAAAAAGAATTGAGGACAGTCTCAGAGACTTGGGGACAACATTAAATGCACCAACATTCGAATTTCTCTTCTTCTGGGGTCCCAGAAGAAGAGAAAAAGAAAGGGACTGAGAAAATATTTGAAGATTATATTTGAGAACTTCCCTAATATGGGAAACGAAATATTCAATCAAGTTCAGGAAGCACAGTGAGTCCCATACAGGATAAATCCAAGGAGAAACATGCCAAGACATATATTAAACAAACTATAAAAGTTAAATACAAAGAAAAATTATTAAAAGCAGCAAGGGAAAAGCAACAAATAACATACAAGGGAATCCCCATAAGGTTAACAGCTGATTTCTCACCAATAAACTCTGCAAGTGAGAAGGGTGGGGCAGGACATATTTAAAGCGATGAAAGGGAAAAACCTACAAACAAGATTACTCTACGCAGGAAGGATCTCATTCAGATTCGACAGAGAAATTAACACCTTTACAGACAAGCAAAAGTTAAGAGAATTCAGCACCACAAAACCAGCTTTACAACAAATGCTAAAGGAACTTCTCTAGGCAGGAAATACAAGAGAAGGAAAAGACCTACAAAAAGAAACCCTAAATAATTAAGAAAATGGTAATAGGAACATACATTTTGATACCTACCTTAAATATAAATGGATTAAATGCTCCAACCAAAAGACATAGACTGACTGAATAGATACAAAAACAAGACCCGTGTATATGTTGTCTACAAGAGACCCACTTCAGACCTATGGACACATAGAGCCTGAAAGTGAGGGGATGGAAAAAGATATATCATGCAAAAGGAAATCAAAAGAAAGCTGGAGTAAATATACTCATATCAGACAAAATAGACTTTAAAATAAAGACTATTACAAGAGACAAAGAAGGACACTACATAATGATCAAGGGATCAATCCAAGAAGATATAACAATTTTAAATATTTATGTACCCAACATAGGAGCACCTCAATAAATAAGACAAATAAAAGGGGAAATAAGCCATAATAAATAAGCCTCAATAAATAAGCCATAAAAGGGGAAATTGACAGTTACACAATAATACTAGAGGATTTTAACACCCCACTTTCACCCATGGACAGATCATCCAAAATGAAAATAAATAAGGGAACACAAGCTTTAAATGATACATTAAACAAGATGGACTTAATTGATATTTATAGGACATTCCATCAAAAACAACAGAGTACACTTTCTTCTCAAGTGCTCATGGAACAATCTCCAGGATATATCATATCTTGGGTCACAAATCAAGCCTCAGTAAATTTAAGAAAACCGAAATCGTATCAAGGATCTTTCATGACCACAAAGCTATGAGACTAGATATCAATTTCAGGAAAAAAAATCTGTAAAAAATAAAAACACATGGAGGTTAAACAATACAATACTAAATAACCTAGAGATCACTGAAGAAATCAAAGAGGAAATCAAAACATACCTAGAAACAAATGAGAATGAAAACATGATGATACAAAACCTATGGGATGCAGCAAAAGCAGTTCTAAGAGGGAAGTTTATATCAATATAATCCTACCTCGAGAAACAAGAAACATCTCAAATAAACAACCTAACCTTACACCTAAAGCAATTAGAGAAAGAAGAAAACAAAAACCCAAGTTTAGCAGAAGGAGAGAAATCATAAAGATCAGAGCAGAAATAAATGAAAAAGAAATGAAGGAAACAATAGCAAAGATCAGTAAAACTAAAAGCTGGTTCTTTGACAAGATAAACAAAATTGATAAACCATTAGCCAGACTCATCAAGAGAAGACGGGAGAAGACGCAAATCAATAGAATTAGTAATGAAAAAGGAAAAGTAACAACTGACACTGCAGAAATACAAAGGATCATGAGAGATTACTACAAGCAACTCTATGCCAATAAAATGGACAACCTGGAAGAAATGTACAAATTCCTTGAAAAAGCACAACATTTCCAAACTGAACCAGGAAGAAATAGAAAATATGAACAGACCAATCACAAGCACTGAAATTGAAACTGTGGTTAAAAATCTTCCAGCAAACAAAATCCTAGGACCAGATAGCTTCACAGGCAAATTCTATCAAACATTTAAAGAGCTAACACCTATCCTTCTCAAACTCTTCCAAAATATAGCAGAGGGAGGAACACTCCCAAACTCATTCTACGAGGCCACCATCACCCTGATACCAAAACCAGAAAAAGATGTGACAAAAAGAGAAAACTACAGGTCAATATCACTATGATGAACATAGATGCAAAAATCCTCAACAAAATACTAGCAAACAGAATCCAGCAGCTCATTAAAACAATCATACACTATGATCAAGAGGGGTTTATCCCAGGAATGCAAGGATTATTCAATATATGCAAATCAATTAATGTGATAAACCAACAAATATCAACAAATTGAAGGAGAAAAACCATATGATAATCTCAATAGAGGCAGAAAAAGCTTTTGACAAAATTCAACACCCATTTATGATAAAAACCCTACAGAAAGTGGGCATAGAGGGAACTTACCTCAACATAATAAAGGCAATATATGACAAACCCACAGCCAACATCGTTCTTAATGGTGAAAAACTGAAACCAATTCCACTAAGATCAGGAACAAGACAAGGTTGCCCACTCTCACCACTATTACTCAACTTAGTATTGGAACTTTTAGCCACAGCAATCAGAGAAGAAAAAGAAATAAAAGGAATCCAAATAGGAAAACAGAAAGTAAACTGTCACTGTTTGCAGATGACATGATACTATACATAGAGAACCTGAACGATGCTACCAGAAAACTACTAGAGCTAATCAATGAATCTGGTAAAGTTGTAGGATACAAAATTAATGCACAGAAATCTCTTGCATTCCTATACACTACGGGTGAAAAATCTGAAAGAGAAATTAAGGAAACACTCACACTTACCATTCCAGCAAAAATAATAAAATACTTATGAATAAACCTATCTAAGGAAACAAAAGACCTGTACGCAGAAAACTATAAGACACTGATGAAAGAAATTAAAGATGATGGAGAGATATACCATGTTCTTGGATTGGAAGAATCAACATTGTGAAAATGACTACACTACCCAAAGCAATCTAGAGATTCAATGCAATCCTTATCAAACTACCAATGGCATTTTTCACAGAGCTGGAAAAAAAATTTTCACAGTTTGTATGGAAACACAAATGACCCCGAATAGCCAAAGCAATCTTCAGAAAGAAAAACAGAGCTGGAGGAATCAGACCCCCTGAGTTCAGACTATACTACAAAGCTACAGTAATCAAGACAATATGGTACTGGCACAAAAACAGAAATATAGATCAATGGTACAGGACAGAAAGCCCAGAGATAAATCCACGAACATATGGTCACCTTATCTTTCATAAAGGAGGCAAGAATATACCATGGAGAAAAGACAGACTCTTCAATAAGTGGTGCTGGGACAACTGGACAGCTACATGTAAAAGAATGAAATTAGAACACTCCCTAGCACCATACACAAAAATAAACTCAAAATGGGTTAAAGACCCAAATTTAAGGCCAGACACTATAAAACTCTTAGAGGAAAACATAGGCACAACACTCCATGACATAAATCACAGCAAGATCCTTTTTGACCCACCTTCTAGAGAAATGGAAATAAAAACAAAAATAAACAAGTGGGACCTAATGAATCTTAAAAGCTTTTGCACAGCAAAGGAAACTATAAACAAGATGAAAAGACAACCCTCAGAATTGGAGAAAATATTTGCAAACGAAGCAACTGACAAAGGATTTATCTCCAAAATATACAAGCAGCTCATGCAGCTCAATATCAGAAAAACAAACAACCCAATCCAAAAATGGGCACAAGACCTAAATACATTTCTCCCAAGAAGATATACAGATTACCCACAAACACATGACAGGATGCTCAACATCACTAATCATTAGAGCAATGCAAATCAAAACTACAATGAGGTGTCACCTCACACTGTTCAGAACGGCCATCATCAAAAATCTATAAACAATAAATGCTGGAGAGGGTGTGAAGAAAAGGGAACCCTCCTGCACTGTTGGTGGGATTGTTAATTGATACAGCCACTATGGAGGTTCCTTAAAAAACTAAAAATAGAACTATCATACGACCCAGCAATCCCACTACAAAAATAGGCATGTATCACAATGTTCACTGCAGCTTATTTTACAATAGCCAGGACATTGAAGCAACCTAAGTGTCCATCAACAGATGAATGGATAAAGAAGATGTGGCACATGTAGACAATGCAATATTACTCAGCCATAAAAAGGACTGAAATTATTTGTAGTGAGGTGGATGGACCTAGAGTCTGTCATACAGAGTGAAGTAAGTCAGAAAGAGAAAAACAAATACCGTATGCTAATACATATATACTGAATCTAAAAAAAGAAAAATTGTTCGAAGAACCGAGGGGCAGGACAGGAATAAAGATGAAGAAGTAGAGAATGGACTTGGGGACATGGGGAGGGGGAAGGGTAAGCTACGATGAAGTAAGAGAGTGGTGTGGACATGTATACACTACTAAATGTAAAATAGATAGCTAATGGGAAGCAGCCGCATAGCACAGGGAGCTCAGCTCGGTGCTTTGTGACCACCCAGGGGTGGGATAGGGAGGGTGGGAGGGAGACACAAGAGGGAGGAGACATGGGATATGTATATATGTATACTTGATTCACTTTGTTATACAGCCGAAACTAACACCATTGTAAAGCAATTATACTCCAATAAAGATGTTAAAAAATAAATAAAGAAATATTCCATAGAAAAAAAATCATCTCCTGGCCTTCACAAGTCTGCTGCCTATATATGTTCCCCAATGTCCATGTATGAAATCCTTGCAGTATTGATTGACACTGTTTTGGGGGTATGAAATGTACATTTGTATAATTTAAGCATATTTTGGATATAAAAGTCCATTCTAGTTGTAATAATCATAGGTCAGGTCAATGAGTTGTATTTGAAGTGGTACTTGGTTTGCAAACAGAAGTATAAACAGATATAACATAAACTATGTTGACAGTTCTCTCTTTGCCCCTTTCCTCACTTTCTCCCATTCTTGATGCACATACCTGTAAATAAATATTAATGCAAATGTAATCTTCCCCTATTACTTCTCCATTTTTTCATTTGGATGTATTTTCTGGGGTGTATTTACCACATAAGCTCTTAATGAATTCATGATGGATATTTTAGAAATAGACTTTACTTCCAGGTCCTATCATTTGAAATATTTTATATTAGATGATTAGTTTGACCTTCATTATATTTCAGAAACTTTCACCCAAGTTCAAATCATTATTTGCAAAAGTGCTCTAAGCACTGGGGCTTCGAAATCGAAAGGAAGCAAGCCTAATAAGTTCTTTTAGGGTTTATAGAAGAAATCAAAAACTTGGAAGGAAGAAGAGGCAGTAAACTGACTGATGATCCCTGCATAATGCAACATACAACAAACCCATGAGGAGCTCACAAGTGTGCATTCTTTCAAATCCGTAGAAGGCTTTCAATGACTATGTAGGTTATATCCCATGTACAGTAGTAAGCAGTCTGGGAATAGTAATTAATAAATAGCAACAGGTATATGTAAATTGAATTGATATAAAATAAATATCTCTCAGTGCTTCTGAAAATAAAGACTGATTTAGTTACTACTTAAATCTAATTATAGAACAGATTTTGTTCTCACTAAAACTAGATTTTCTTCTACTAGATAACATTTGATATATTTTGGCACATGCCAACCTCTATCTCCTAAAGCAGTTATGTCAGATCCTCCCCCAAAGCCCTCCTAAACAAGAATTAAATTAAAAATCTAAAAGTCTCTGGGTAGTATATATCAGGGAACAGCAGCCGTGTTCCCAGTGAATAGACAGCTCAATGAAAAGCAGCTACTATTTTCACAATGTGTCTTGATCAATTTAGGACTTCAGGTTCTAGGAGCCCAGATTCATGCCCATCTGGCAGTGCTGAGAGGCATGCACTTAAATATCTGATGTGCAGCAGAGCTAACATTACCACACAGGAACCAGGCAGTCACTCACTCCTGATTTTCACCACTCACCAAGTGCAACATATTTCCCGATTTTGCTGTCCAAACCGCAGGAAGAGAGGCAAGGAAGAAGGAGACAAGATGGTAATGCAAGAAAGAGCTAATAAAAGAACCAAATGACTCACAACCAATCTGGCAAGCAGTGATCAGGCCTATTGTGCCTCCAGTCACTATTCTGGAGGCAAAACGGCCTTTATCTTTCCCTAAACAGAAAATGCTCCAATTGGGTTTCTCCTCCTGAAAGCTTGCAGATATTACCACAAAATGCCCCTCACCTGTCCTTAAGAGTGTAACGGGAGGAAGTTAGTGTCTTCTGGTATGATTTCAACAGACTTTATTCTTACAAATGTTCTGTATTCTAATATATGTTTTAAAAAATATGTATTTCTTTTCTTTTAGACAATTAATTTATTATGCTAATGGTCCCATGTATAAAATTTTATTTTCCAATAGGGTTATGATTTTAATCCACAATTTAAAATATGAAACGTTTATCTTTTGCATTTTATGGTAACACATGCTTAAGAAAAATAAAAAAAGATATTGCTTTCATTTTCTTACTGTTTGTGGATATGACATTTGGTAGCAACTCTTTAGCATTTACTTTAAGTGTAAGCAGTGTGGGTTGTTGCCAGGGTGGGAAGAATGAACAAAAAGGCCCCTTTCCTTGAAATTCTTCAGTAAAAGGTTGGATACATTTTTGAAGTTCCCTTATCTTTAAGAGTCCCCTACATAAACATAAAAATACAATGCAAAATCCAACAACTATTGAGTAAAGATATATAGAACTACTTGTCATATAATTACAAACAGAGATTGAAAAATAAAATGTGGATTTAAATGTTTTATCACCCAAGTTATAGACTTTTCTGAGATAAATCAAAATACTTTCCACTTCTCAGTTATTTTTTAAAAATATTTCCTACCCATCAAAAGTGTTTTCTAATTTTTGATAGATGTAATAAAGACATTAGAGGAAAACCTTAAACCATAACCATTCCTATAAATTTGAACCTCACCTATATACTTTATTAAAAGACAAAATATTCCCTTCCTTCTCTTTTTTCTTTCAAAAATATTAACTAAGCTCCTATATGTGCCAGAAACTGTTCCAGGCACTTGAAAGACATCCGTGAACAGAACAATAATTCCTGCCCTTGTGGAGCTCACAATCTAGAGAGTAAAAAGACACCTCATGAAGGAAGAAGTAAAACTGCCACTGTTTGCAGCTGAGATGGAAAGATATACCATGTTCTTGGATTGGAAGAATCAATTTGTTAAGATACTTCCCAAGGCAATCTACAGCTTCAATGCAATCCCTATCAAATTACCAATGGCATTTTTCACAGAACTAGAACACATAATTTAAAAATTTATATGGAAACACAAAAGACCCTGAATAGTCAAAGCAATCTTGATAAAGAAGAACAGATCTGGAAGAATCACACTCCCTGACTTTAGATTATACTACAAAGCTACAGTAATCAAAACAATATGGTACTGACACAAAAACAGACACATAAATGAGAGCCCAGAAATAAACCCACAGGCTTATGATCAATTAATCTACAGCAAAGGAAGCAAGAATATACAGTGGATAAAAGACTGTCTCTTCAATAAGTGGTGTTGAGAAAACTGGACAGCTACATGTAAAAGAATGAAATTACATTCTCTAACAGCATATAAAAAAATGAATTCGAAATGGATTAAAGATCTAAATATAAGACCAGATGTTACAAAACTCCTTGAGGAAAACATAGATAGAACACTCACACAAATCACAGCAATATTTTTTTAAATCTGTCTCCTAAAGTAAAGGAAATAAAAGCAAAATTAAACAAACTGGACCTAATTAAACTTAAAAGCTTTTGCAAGGCAAAGGAAACCACGGACAAAACAAAAACACAACCTACTGAATAGGAGAAAATATTTGCAAGTGATATAACCGATTAGGGATTAATATCCAACAAATATAAACAGCTCATACAACTCAAAAACAACAACAAAAACAAAAACAACCTGATTAAAAAATGGGCAGAAGGGGACTTCCCTGGTGGTCCAGTGGCTAAGACTCCACGCTCCCAATGCAGGGGACCCAGGTTCAATCCCTGGTCAGGGAACTAGATCCCACATGCTGCAACTAAGAGTTCGCAAGCTGCAATAAAAGATCCTGCACGCTGCAACTAAGACCTTGTACAGCCAAATAAATAAATGTTAAAAAAAAAAAAAAAGTTAAAGGGATTCCCTTGTGGTACAGTGGTTAAGAATCTGCCTGTCAGTGCAGGGGACACAGGTTCAATACCTGGTCCGGGAAGATCCCACATGCCGTGGAGCAACTAAGCCCATGTGCCACAAATACCGAGCCTGTGCTCTGGAGCCCGCAAGCTACAGCTACTGAGCCCACGTGCTATAACTACTGAAGCCCGTATGCCTAGAGCCCCTGCTCCGCAACAAGAGAAGCCACCGCAATGAGAAGCCCACACACTGCAACGAAGAGTAGTCCCCGCTCATCGCAACTAGAGAAAGCCCGCATGCAGCAATGAAGATCCAATGCAGCCAAAAATAAATAAATAAAATAAATATTAAAAAAAAAATGGGCAGAAGAACTGAATAGATATTTTTCCAAAGAGGAAATGCAGGTGGCCAACAGGCATATGAAAAGATGCTCAACATTGCTAATCATCAGAGAAATGCAAATCAAAACCACAATGAGATATCACCTCACACTTGTCCGCAGGGCTATCATCAAAAAGAATACAAGCAACAAATGTTGGTAAGGATGTGGAGAAAAGGGGATCCTCATAGACTGTTGGTGAGAATGTAAATTGGGGCAACCACTGTGGAAAACAGTATGGAAGTTTCTCAAAAACCTAAAAATAAAACTATCGTATGACCCAGGAATTCCACTCCTGGGTATATATCTGAAAAAATCAAAAACACTAGTTCGAAAAGATACATGCACTCCAATGTTCATAGTATCATTATTTACAATCGCCAAGATATGGAAGCAAGCTAAGTGTCCATCAACAGATGAACAGATGAAGACGAGACACACACACACACACACACACACACACACACACATATACACACAATGGAACACTACTCAGCCTTAAGAAAGAATAAAATTTTGCCATTTGCAGAGACATGGATGGACTTGGAGGGCATTATGCTAAGTGAAATAAGTCAGACAAAAGAAGACAAATACTGTATATCACGTATGTGGAATCTAAAAAAATACAACAAACTAGTGACTGTAACAAAAAAGAAGCAGACTCACAGATACAGAGAAGAAACTAGTGGTTACCAGTGGTGGGTGTGGGCAATAAAGAGGTAAGGGAGTGGGAAATACAAACTACTGGGTGTAACATAGGCTCAAGGATGTATTGTACAACATGAGGAATATAGCCAATATTTTGTAATAACTGTAAATGGAAAGTAACCTGTTAAAATTGTATTTAAATTGTTTTAAATTAAAAATTTAAAATAAAATTTTTTAAAAGACACAACATGAATAACTGCTGTGTGACCTTGTGCAAGGCACTTAAAATCTCTGTGCTTCAGTTTTTTCATCTACGGGGATATTAACAGTGTCTATGCCATAGGGTTTTGGTAAGTATTAAACTAGTTAATACACACAAAGTATCTTGCATAGAGTAAATCCTATATAAATGTTAGTTTTGCTTACCATTACTATTTTTTTCTAATTTATCTAAAAGTATAGAAAAATAAAAATATTAAGTTGAACCATTTGAAACTGACTTTTTTTAAAGCAATGGCATATAGTTCAACTTATAATTTAAGACAATAATTCTTATCTCTGGCTACACATTAGAATTAGCTGAGGGAACTTTAAAACTACCAGTTCCAGGGCCTGCCTTCTCCCCCACCTCAGATGTATTAAGTTACAGTTTTGTGGTTGAGATGCTGAGTGTCATTTTTTTTTCAAAATTACCAGGTGATTCCAAAGAACAGCCAGAGATGAGAATTACAGCTGTTTCTTCACACACTTTTTTCATAGGACATACTGAGAAAATCACAACAATGTGATGTCAAAGAAAGCAGAGGGAAAGAGGAAGGAATGGTCAATGACGCTAAATGCTCCAGAGAAGTCATATAAAAGTGAAATTGCCTAATCATATTTAGGGAGGCATATTCACTTAGGTGTGCCTTGAGTTAATGACTGCCTCCACTGGAAAACACAGCTACTTGAGTTCTGCTCCTGTCCCATTTCTGATACTCAGAAGTCATCCAGAGTATAGGATTTAGGTAGTCAGTTGTGAGAAATATACATAAGGGAAAAAATTTTTAAAGAAAACTTTTTTTTTTTTTTTTTTTGGCTGTACGCGGGCCTCTCACTGTTGTGGCCTCTCCTGTTGCGGAGCACAGGCTCTGGATGCACAGGCTCAGTGGCCATGGCTCACGGGCCCAGCCGCTCCACAGCATGTGGGATCCTCCCGGACAGGGGCACAAACCCGCATCCCCTGCATTGGCAGGCGGACTCTCAACCACTGCGCCACCAGGGAAGCCCAAGAAAACATTTTTGATCCACATTCTCCTGTCACTGTAGCAGAGCATGAGTAAACAGATTCATAAGTAAATAGACAAAGAAAAAGTTATTAACAGGAAATAAAATATATTTAAATTTTTACTAAGATTTTTCTGTGTACAAATCTGAAAGTATAAAATAGAAAGACAGCATATTTTCAAACATCTACTCTTGAGAAACAAAATAATTGTGCTGTAATCCAAAATTTATCATAGGACAAGAAGATCAACATCTACCAATCCATGAGAAACAGTTTGAAGCTGGCTCTCTCAAACTGGAATATGGAAATATTGTTCTTAAAGTATAACGGGTTATTTTAAGAAAATCTTTATAATGTAAACAGTCCATCATCAACCATATGAAATCCTTATCTGAACTATGTAATGGTTGAATCAACCAGGGAAAAGGGATCTCAAAAACCTCAGTCCTTAGTCTTGTACTCTTCAACACTTTTAACATGAAGATACAATTTTCTTAAAGTAAGTTTATAAAATCTGTGAATGATAAGGAAATTTTGGAAAGAACATAATTTGTATGATAGGATAAACATCCAAATAGATCTTGACAGATATGAATAACAGGCCACATCTAAGAGCATGAAATGAAATAATAAAATAATTGCTCATCTCATCTCTTTGGTTGGGCTAACAGCCCAGTCTCTATGCTCATATAGCACCTTGTGCATATCTGAATCCCAGACACCATGTTAAAATAATACATTATGTCATAAAATCCCACAGCATTTTTCAATTATAAGTTTATCTGCTACTGCCCCAGCACAATATATGCCTATTCATTCTTACACTTTAAATTATCTAGCAGAGTACCTAACACATTGATAATTTTTGCAGAGCTGAACAGAAATATAATTTAATATACTACTACAAAAATGAACAACAAAATAGAGTAAATAGATGGCATTAGTAAAACAGAAAAAGTGTAAAATGGACATGTGGAAGGGATATGAGCTGCCTTCAAATATTTGAGATATTGTCATAGAGAAGCAGGCATAGAACCATTCTTCATAATTACAAGGTAGTAGAATTAGTTAATGTGTAGTATTTACAAGGACATAGATAAGAATCTTACATCAAGAGAAATAAAAAATAAACCCTTAAAGTGGAAGTTATGGCCATGTATTGTTTTCAGTTTCCTAGCCATGATGTTTTATAATACATATTGGTGGCCACTTCTGGTAGAAGAAAATTGGATATCATTCATTTAGTCAATAATGTTCTCTGTGTTCTGGGTAGAGTGCTGTGCTCTAAGGACATAGAGCCCATGGTTCTACGCTCAGGAAACGTACAATTTAATGGAGATACAAACAAGTAAATAGGCAATAATGATCATCTTGCGACAAATGCTACAGAGTGCAATAATGGAAGTGCATACAAAAGACAACCTCCTCTTGGGAGATCAGGGGAAAATTCCTTTTCCTGTCTCTACACTTTGGAAAATTGAGGTAGGTGATCTTCAATTTCTTTGAAAACCTGATTTGTCTAGTTCCACACACCCCACCAGTTACAGTATTATGTACTGAAAGAGTTAGACTACTTACCTTGAAAGTCAGTTAGAGGTTTGAAGATGCTTTTTGCCTGAATGATAGCCCTTCATGACACATATCTGTCACTCCTCCCTCTGTTGTGCCGGCAATACAATTTCTATTACGTATACACACATATAAGAAATGTGGCTATTTCTACTGTCTTTAATTACATTGATTGGCATGTGACAGACAATATTCTGAGGACACAGTTATTTTTTGTTTTCATTTTCTAACACTGTTATCTATTAAAATAGCAAAAATTAGAACCGCACAATTATGTTAAAATAAATGGATATATAGGATTATAAAAGTTAATAACTAAGGTGATAATCTAATGATAATTCTTACATGAGGGACAATAACAAAACATCATATATATATATGTATATATATATACTCTATTTTTTATACTTGAATGTTTTTATTAGTGATGTGGTCAGTTGTTTTTAATGATTATAAAATGTGATCTATTCTGATTTTTATTTCTAAAATATTGAAATTGAAAACAATGTGTCCTAGAATTTTTTTTTTAAAAAACATGGAAATGCTAAGAAATAGCTTCTGGGTTCTTTGTATAATTCTAAGCCACAACAACATATTCTGAAAATCAAAATTTTTAAAGCGGCTTTTTTTTTTTACACTTAACAAAAAAGTAAATGGATAAATGAACATATATAGAGGCTGTTAAGGTCAAATTGAAATTTTCTAAATTTAGAAGCAGGTCTTCAAAAAAGGTTACACAATTCACTGAATCAGTAATATGCTAAAGACATATTTCTATTTGAATGTGATTAAATAAAATAGTTAAAATAAAAATACTGTCCCTTCTATAACCTGAAGTTGGTTTTTATATGAGCTCAGATGGCAATTGCCATACTTCTCTTTAAGGCTCCTTAGATTTTTATAACACATAAACTAGCTCCTTGAGATTTATCATTTTCAAACTTGCAACAAAAATTTTAGAACACTGCATCAGAAGGATAGGTACTCTGATGTAGTAATTAACAGTACTTTCAGATATGTTTGACACACTTCTCCAAAAATACTGCAACATGAGAAATCTGGCAATTCTTTAAAACGTTTAGAACAATCTTGGCAACAGGATGTGAATACTTTAAGATGCGTTAAATAATCCATTCACGTTTACCTGTTGCTAATTGTGGCTTCACTTTCATCAGAAACATGGAAACTATCACAAACTCTGCTCCTCATGGTACATAGGTATTTTTAACTCTTGTCATTTTATTTTTTTCAGATCTGTATTCTGACTTTTAGCATTGTCCTGCTTTTTATATGCAATTACTATGTGTCTGGGGACAATGTATCCACTGCTGCAGGAAAGTGGAAAAGAAAAAACATCACCAACACCCAGCAAAAAGTTAGGAGACTTAAGCAAAAAAAATCAAACATATTCAATACTATGCTGCAAGATAAATTAAAAAAGAAAGGAAAAAGAAAGACATTTTTAAAAAGTAAAATTGCACCTCTAAAGAATGAGTAAAGGCAGAAGATGAAATAAGAAACGAGAAAATCGAAAAAATAAAGGCTCTTAATATATTAAGCTGAAGGTGAATAATTAAAAATATTAGTAGGACAAAGCACATTTCATGGTAACTAATTTGAAGTTAAAAATGAATAATTATATGTGAGCTTTATAATTAGATTGGACATATTACATAATTCTAGCTGTGTAGTCCTATGCCTTTTGTTAATGCCCAATTCTAATGTAAAAATAAGTAAATAATAGGTATTAAATATCCAGTATGATGTATATGAATGTAATAAATGGAGATACATATGTCAACTATTTTGAGTTATACTATCTAATGAATACTCTAGAGTATCCAAGTGATTAAGAAAAAGCAAAATTTGTTTGCATAGGTTAGCAATGCCTCTAAGATGTTATGTGACTACAAAAGTAAAACCAGCTATTCAGCATCACTCATAGTGATAAAGGAAGGAGAATTACAGGATCACAAATATTGAACACAAAAAGTTAAAATCCAATATGGATATATTAGTAAAGCAATATCACTTTGCAAAATGCTTTAGGATATATATATATATAGATTCTACTCAACAGAAACTTGAGAATTTTCAATTATCTAATTAAATTGGGCCATAAATTTTGGCTGACAAGAAGTAAGGGTTTTAAAATATATACCCAATGAAAATTCTAAGTTATCTGGACTGTCTTTATATGTGGATTAACAAATGTCAATATCATGTTTGCCACATTTATCTTCTCTTCATTGTGTACAAACAAGCCAATGTCATGTATAAAGAACCCAGTTCAAGATCGCTGGGGCTTTCATTTTAGCTATCTTTTCTCTAATACTAAATTATATTACAAATTTAAAATTAAGCATCATATTTTATCACATAATTTTAATATTTTCATTACAGTAAAATATATAACAATGTATTAATGTCTTTCTAAATAAAATTACACAAAAATATTAAAAGATCAGTCTAGAAAATGTAATCATTAAATAAATTAATTAAATTTTAGTTCAGTTTTTCAGAATTGCTTGTTTGAATCTTTAAAATTAGTTCAAAATTATCAGGAGCCAAAAAAAAAAAGTCAAAATCAATTTAAACTACCTCCCTCCCAAGGTATTTTTTGTTGTTGCTGTTAACATTTTCTCAAGCATATAACTAATTTTAGGTCTTTATAGTGAATTTGGTCTATCAGGCATTAATGAGCTAATAAAAGGGAAAGATCCTAAAGTTGAAATTTCTTCAAAATTATAACTCAAATTATTACCTAAAAAATTTTCTATATTCCTGCAGAGATAGATAGATGATAGATTAGATAGATATACAGATAGATAAAAAATTAGATAGATCAATAGATTGATGATAGAAAGGATACGCACACATACACAAACACATACACACACACACACACACACACACACACACACACACACACACAGATCATGCACATATAAAAAGAGAGCTCCCAATATATTTAAAGGTAGGTCTATACTCATTATATATGAAAATAATAATTATTTTAATAAATAATATTTTTGTCTTAGTATATATATAATTAACACATGTAGTATAAAAGAATATTTTCCCCAAATTTTGGATTTTGTTCTTATATAATTATAATCAGGCCCAGTTAGGAAGTGTTGGGCACTCAATATACACTAACTAAAATTAAAATAACTGGATTAATTTATAAACTGTGCATTAAGTCTTTTCCTTTGGACACTTTTATATTCATTTGTTATTCATCTCTTTAGCATAGTTCTTACCTTTGGATTAATATTTAATATAGGAGTGTCCTTTCACTTTGATTTATGCTCTATCCCCTCCATACATTACTGTTGCTTATATATAACACCATACTGCCCCCCATTGGGAATGATATAGTCCCAGCATTTTCTGGTGGAAGCATAAATCAATGGCCTCACTAATTCATAACAACTTCACTTAGTGTGTGAGATCCTGCTGACCCAACAAAGCAAACCTTACAGTTGTCTCCCACATCCTCCTCTTTCAGAATACCATGCTTGTATTCCACATATGGAGCAGAACAAAAAAGGTAGGAAGAAAAGACTCTGCTATTTGCCTCTGAGAAGCTTCTTTGACATTCTATGATGAGACCATGTGCCTCTTAGATTGTCATATATGGAGAGTTCTAAAATATATGCTATGTATCACACAGGAAAATACATATTCTTTATCTTTATCATAGAAATTCCCTATATCATGGTGGTTATAACCAGTATCAATACAGCAGTCACCTAGACCTCTCTTTGGTTGTCACATATTGTTTTTCATTTAGTGCAGAAAAAGGTTAAGGTACAATCCAGAATCATTCAAGGTTAGTTGATCTTTAATAATGACACACTGACAGATGCCTGCTAGAAAATGGGAGAGAGGGAAAATTTAACAAGCAGTCTACAAGTTGGGTACCCAGAGAGCTTACTTCAAGTCCACTTAAGCACCCAAACATATTCAACTACATGTTTCAAATCCCACAGATCTCAAATGGAAGTATTCTATTTGAATAAAGTTGGAGAAATATTTATATTTTACTGTCAGGTTCACAAGGGATTATATTATATATATTGTATATATAAAATCATTTATAATCTTTATAGCAATCTTGTGAGGTACTCAGAACAGGAATTCTCATTTAAAAAACTAAAAAGATGAAGTTCAAAAAGGTTAAGTAGACCAAGATATGAGTGTGTGTGTATGTATCTGTGTGTATATATAAATATATATTAATATATATATAAATATATATGTATCATCAATACTTACTAGTGTCTTCTCTGTACTAGCCTTGCTCTTGTTGAGCTTATGGTCCATGGGAGGATTCAATCATTTAATTAATTACTTCATCAAATATTTAATTATGCTAATGATAACTGTTAAGAATGGAGAATCCAAGAATCACAACTAGCTGTTGGACAATCATCAACAGGAAGACACTGGAACTCACCAAAAAAGATACCCCACATCCAAAGACAAAGGAGAAGCCAAAATGAGATGGTAGGAGGGGCGCAATCACAGTAAAATCAAATCTCATAACTGCTGGGTGGGTGACTCACAGACTGGAGAACACTTATACCACAGAAGTCCACCCACTGGAGTGAAGGTTCTGAGGCCCACGTCAGGCTTCCCAACCTGGGGGTCCGGCAACGGGAGGAGGAATTCCTAGAGAATCAGACTCTGAAGCCTAGTGGGATTTGATTGCAGGACTTTGACAGGACTGGGGAAAACAAACACTCCACTCTTGGAGGGCACACACAAAGTATTGTGCACATCCGGGTCCAGGGGAAGGAGCAGTGACCCCAGAGGAGACTGAACCAGACCTAACTGCTAGGTGTGGAGGGTCTCCTGCAGAGGTGGGGGGTGGCTATGGCTCACCGTGGGGACAAAGAAACTGGCAGCAGAAGTTCTGGGAAGTACTCCTTGACGTGAGCCCCCCCAGAGTCTGTCATTACCCCACAAAAGAGCCCAGGTAGGCTCCAGTGTTGGGTTGCCTCAGGCCAAACAAACAACTGGGAGGGAACCCAGTCCCACCCATCAAGAGTCAAGGGGATTAAAGTTTTATTGAGCTCTGCCCAGCAGAGCAACAGTGAGCTCTACCTACCACCAGGCCCTCCCATCAGGAAACTTAAACAAGCCTCTTAGGTAGCCACATCCACCAGAGGGAAGACAGGAGAAGCAAGAACTACAATCCTGCACCATGTGGAACAAAAACCACATTTACAGAAAGACAGACAAGATGAAAAGGCAGAGGGCTATGTATCAGGTGAAGGAACAAGATAAAACCACAGAAAAACAACTAAATGAAGTGAAGATAGGCAACCTTCCAGAAAAAGAATTCAGAATAGATAGTGAAGATGATTCAGGACTTCAGAAAAACAATGGAGACAGAGATTGAGAAGATGCAAGAAATGTTTAACAAAGACCTAGAAGAATTAAGAACAAACAAACAGAGATGAACAATACAAGAACTGAAATGAAAACTAAACTAGAAGGAATCAATAGCAGAATAACTGAGGCAGAAGAACGGATAAGTGACATGGAAGACAGAATGGTGGAATTCACTGCTGTGGAACAGAATAAATAAAAAAGAATGAAAAGAAATGAAGACAGCCTAAAAGACCTCTGGGACAACATTAAGCGCAATAATATCCACATTATAGGGGTCCCAGAAGGAGAAGAGAGAGAGAAAGGACCAGAGAAAATATTTGAAGAGATTATAGTCGAAAACGTCCCTAACATGGGAAAGGAAATAGCCACCCAAATCCAGGAAGCGCAGCAAGTCCCATACAGGAAAAACCCAAGTAGAAATATGCCGAGACACATAGTAATCAAATTGGCAAAAATTAAAGACAAAAAATTTACTGAAAGCAGCAAGGGAAAAATGACAAATAACATACAAGGAACTCGCATAAGGTTAACAGGTGATTTCTCAGCAGAAACTCTACAAGCCAGAAGGGAGTGGCATCATATACTTAAAGTGATGAAAGGGAAGAACCTACACCAAGATTACTCTACCCAGCAAGGATCTCATTCAGATTCGATGGAGAAATCAAAAGCTTTACAGACAAGCAAAAGCTAAGAGGATTTACCACCACCAAACCAGCTCTACAACAAATGCTAAAGGAAATTCTCTAAGTGGAAAACACAAGACAAGAAAAGCACCTACAAAAACAAACCCCCCAAAATTAAGAAAATGGTAATAGGAACATACATATCGATAATTACCTTAAACATGAATGGATTAAATGCTCCAACCAAAAGACAAAGCCTTGCTGAATGGATACAAAAACAAGACTCATATATATGCTGTCTACACGAGACCAACTTCAGACCTAGGGACACATACAGACTGAAAGCGAGGGGATGGAAAAAGATATTCCATGCAAATGGAAATCAAAAGAAAGGTGGAGTAGCAATACTCATATCAGATAAAATAGACTTTAAAATGAAGAATGTTACAAGAGACAAGGAAGGACACTACATAATGATCAAGAGATCAATCCAAGAAGAAGTTATAACAATTATAAATATATATGTACCCAACATAGGAGCACCTCAATACATAACGCAAATGCTAACAGCTATAAAAGAGGAAATCGACAGTAACACAATGATAATGGGGGACTTTAACACCTCACTTACACCAATGGACATATCATCCAGACAGAAAATTAATAAGGAAACACAAGCTTTAAATGACACAAGAGGCCAGATAGATTTAATTGATATTTATAGGACATTCCATCCAAAAACAGCAGATTACACTTTCTTCTCAAGTGTACACGGAACATTCTCCAGGATAGATCACATCTTGGGTCACAAACCAAGCCTCAGTAAATTTAAGAAAACTGAAATCATATCAAGCATCTTTTCCGACAACAACGTTATGAGATTAGAAATCAGTTACTGGAAAAAAACTTAAAAGACACAAACACATGGAGGCTAAACAATATGTTACTAAATAACCAAGAGATCGCTGAAGAAATCAAAGAGGAAATTAAAAAATGCCTAGAGACAAATGACAATGAAAACACAATGATCCAAAACCTATGGGATGCAGCAAAAGCAGATCTAAGAGGGAAGTTTATGGCAATACAATCTTACCTCAAGAAACAAGAAAAGCTCAAATAAACAATCTAACTCTACACCCAAAGGAACTAGAGAAAGGAGAACAAATAACACCCAAAGTTGTTAGAAGAAAGAAATCATAAAGATCAGAGCAGAAATAAGTGAAATAGAAACAAAGAAAACAATTGCAAAGATCAATAAAACTAAAAGCTCGTTCTTTGAGAAGATAAACAAAATTGATAAACCTTTATCCAGACTCATCAAGAAAAAGAGGGAGAGGACTCAAATCAATAAAATTAGAAATGAAAAAGGAGACATTACAACAGACACTGCAGAAATACAAAGCATCATAAGAGACTTCTATAAGCAACTCTATGTCAATAAAATGAACAACATGGAAGAAATGGACAAATTATTAGAAAGATATAACCTTCTAAGATTGAACCAGGAAGAAACAGAAAATATGAACATACCAATCACAAGTAATGAAATTGAAACTGTGATTAGAAATATTCCAACAAACAAATGTGCAGGACCAGATGGTTTCACAGGTGAATTCTATGAAACATTTAGAGAAGAGCTAACACCATCCTTCTCAAATTCTTCCCAAAAACTGCAGAGGAAGGAACACTCCCAAATTCATTCTATGAGGCCACCATCACCCTGATACCAAAACCAGACAAAGATACTACAAAAAAAGAAAATTACAGGCCAATATCACTGATGAATATAGATGCAAAAATCCTCAGCAAAATACTAGCAAACAGAATCCAACAACACATTAAAAGGATCATACACCATGATCAAGTGGGATTTATCCCAGGGATGCAAGGATTCTTCAATATATGCAAATCAATGGGATGCACCATATTAACAAATTGAAGAATAAAAACCATATGATCCTCTCAATAGATGCAGAAAAACCTTTTGACAAAATTCATCACACATTTATGATAAAAACTCTCCAGAAAGTGGGCACAGAGAGAACCTACCTCAACATAATAAAGGCCATAACGACAAACCCACAGCAAACATCATTCTCAATGGTGAAAAACTGAAAGCACTTCCTCTAAGATCAGGAACAAGACAAGGAGGTCCACTCTCACCACTATTATTCAACACAGCTTTGGAAGTCTTAGCCACGGCAATCAGAGAAGAAAAAGAAATAAAAGGAATACAAATTGGAAAAGAAGAAGTAAAACTGTCTCTGTATGCAGATGACATGATACTATACACAGATAATCCTAAAGATGCCACCAGAAAACTACTAGAGCTAATCAATGAATTTGGTAAAGTTGCAGGATACAAAATTAACGCACAGAAATCTCTTGCATTCCTATACACTAGCAACGAAAGATCAGAAAGAGAAATTAATGGAACAATCCCATTCACCAATGCAACAAAAAGAATAAAATACCTAGGAATAAACCTACTGAAGGAGGTAAAAGACCTGTACTCAGAAAACTATAAGACACTGATGAAAGAAATCAAAGATTACACAAACAGATGGAGAGATATACAATGTTCTTGGATTGGAAGAATCAATATTGCGAAAATGACTATACTACCCAAAGCAATCTACAAATTCAATGCACTCCTTATCAAAATTACCAATGGCATTTTTTATAGAACTGGAACAAAAAATCCTAAAATTTGTATGAAGACACAAAGGACCCCGAATAGGCAAAGCAATCTAGAGGGAAAAAACGGAGCTGGAGGAATCAGACTCGCTGACTTCAGACTATACTACAAAGCTTTAGTCATCAAGACAATATAGTACTGGCACCAAAACAGAAATGTCAATCAATGGAACAGGATAGAAAGCCCAGAGATAAACCCATGCACCTATGGTCAACTAATCTATGACAAAGGAGTCAAGGATATACAATGGAGAAAAGACAGTCTCTTCAATAAGTGGTGCTGAGAAAACTGGACAGCTCCATGTAAAAGAATGAAATTAGAACACTCCCTAGCAATGTATACAACAATAAACTCAAAATGGATTAAAGATCTAAATGTGAGGCCAGACACAATAAAACTCTTAGAGGAAAACATAGGCAAAACACTCGATGACATAAATCACGGCAAGATTCTTTTTGACCCACCTCCCAGAGAAACGGAAATAAAAACAAAAATAAACAAATGGGACCTAATGAATCTTAAAAGCTTTTGCACAGCAAAGGAAACCATAAACGATGAAAAGACAACCCTCACAATGGGAGAGAATACTTGCAAAGGAAGCAGCTGACAAAGGATTTATCTCCAAAATATACAAGCAGCTCATGCAGCTCAATAACAAAAAAACAAACAACCCAATCCAAAAATGGTGGAAGAACTACATAGACATTTCTCCATAGAAGATATACAGATTGCCAACAAACACATGAAAGGATGCTCAAGATCACTAATCATTAGAGAAATGCAAATCAAGTCTACAATGAGGTATCACCTCACACCTGTCAGAATGTCCACCATCAGGAAATCTACAAACAACAAATACTGGAGAGGGTGTGGAGAAAAAGAAACCCTCTTGCACTGTTGGTAGGAATGTAAACTGATACAGTCACTATGGAGAACAGTATGGAAGTTCCTTAAAAAACTCAAAATAGAATTACCATCTGACCCAGCAACCCCACTATTGGGCATATACCCAGAGAAAACCATAATTGAGAAAGACACATGCACCCCAATGTTCATTGCAGCACTATTTACAACAGCCAGGCCATGGAAACAACCTAAATGCCCACTGACAGATGAATGGATAAAGAAGATGTGGTACAATGGAATATTACTCAGCCATAAAAAGGAATGAAATTGGGTCATTTGTAGAGACGTGGATGGACCTAGAGACTGTCAAACAGAGTGAAGTAAGTCAGAAAAAAATATATATATATCGTATATTAATGCATATATGTGGAATCTAGAAAAATGGTGAAGAAGAACCGGTTTGCAAGGCAGAAATAGAGACACAGATGTAGAGAACAAACATATGGACACTGAGGGGGGAAAGCAGGGGTGCAGGTGGTGGTTGTGGTGTGATGAATTGGGAGATTGGGATTGACATGTATACACTAATATGTATAAAATTGATAACTAATAAGTACCTGTTGTATAAAAGATAAAGAAATAAAGAAATAAAATTCAAATAAAAAGAAAAGAGATATATGATGAAGGACTGAGTGAAAGCAGGAAAGAGAAGAGATAGACACTGTAAATGTAGATACAGAGTAAAGTAGGGAAAACACATCACATGCCAAAGTCTGATATGAAATTTTCCTTATAAAAAAAGGAAACAATAAGTAGTATTCCTTTAAATTGAAAAAATAAAATCAAATCAGCAATATATTGGCTAGAATACCAAGGCGGAACGGAGATGCTGGAAGCAGGCTTTAAAGACAAGAATAATGGATTAATTGTCAATAAGACCCTCCCTCTCTATCTACCCTCATAGCCCATCTCACCTTGCCTGTTTCCCTTTACATGGTATTTGCATCCTCTCTTTTTCAGGTAGTGGTAAGCATGCCTCCCAGGAGTCCATGTGTGGCCACTACAGCAGGTCATGTATCTTTTTCCCGACATACAAGTACATTCAAAAGAGATTTACTGAGTTCCTACTATGGGCAAATCACTTCTTTAGATGTTAGTGATACAGAGTCAAATTTTAAAAATAATCTTTCTGTGTTCATGAAGCTTCCATCTAGTGGAAGGAAGAAGAAAATTATTAAAAAAAAAATACAATATGTCAGATGGTGATGAGAACTATGGAGAAAAAAAGGAACCTAAGAATGCGATCTTATTTTGAAATAAGGTCTTTGTAGATGTAATTCGTTAACATGAGGTCATACTGGTTAGGATGGACCTTAAATCCAATGACTGGTGTCCTTATAAAAAACCTATGTGAAGACACAGAGACACACAGGGGAGAACCCTATGTGACAAGAGAAGGAAAGATTGGAGTGATGCATCTACAAGCAAAGGAATGCCAAGTCTTGTTGGCAACCACCAGAAACTAAGAAGAGAACGTGAAGGATTCTTCCACAGCATCTTCAAAGGGAGCATGGGCCTGTTGACATCTTAGGTTCAGACTTCCAGCCCCAAGGAATCTGACAGAATACACTTCTGTTGTTTAAATCATCCAGTTTGTTATACCTTATTACAGCAGCCCTAGGAAACTAATAGAGAGGTCCTCTTATTTCACAGAAGATACTAAGATATGCACATTCCAGGTTTCCTCTTCATGCCATTTAGTAGATAATGCCAGACTACCACCAGAGAGTCATCTCTCCAAATGTGCTGCCACTTCATTGAGCAGAGAATCCTGACAAGACAGCACGGGCCTCAGTTCAAGGGAGTGCAGGGCTGTACTGCTCAACTCAGTCTGGGGTCTTCCATCTATAGATTCACCCAGTGCTGTCACCGAGTTCAAGTAATCACTGCAGTGCTGGCTGGACATGCCAAACTCCTGGCTCTTTTCCTTAAAGCAGCCGGTCTCAGCTACCTAGTCACCAGGAAAGTTGCCCGGATCCTCCAGTAGGTGGCTGATCAGAGATCAGATGTTTTCACTGTTCTCAAGAGGCACCCAGGTGTTCAATGTTTCTCAGCCCTGATGCGTCCGTAGGGAAGCCTTCACTCTCCACTCTGTGTGTTGGGACAGTCTTGCTCTCAGGTGTACTCTGTTTGCACAATCTTCATACTAACTCTTCCTCCACTCCAGCAATTCAGCTGTGTTACCCAATTCATCAGTTTCTACGGGGAGCGGCAGTGAGAACCCTTTAGTTTCAGCGAGCTACTGCCCCTTCCTCTGATAATGAGGGGCTGCTGCCCTCAGTGAGCCAGTCTCCTGTCTCCTCTCAGCTCAGACTGCTGCTCCATCAGGTCATCTATCGAGAGATTTTTTTTTTTATGGGAGGAAAACCCAAAGTGTGTTTTCACCTAGTTGTATTTTAACGGGAGACAGAGGTAGCAATCCCAACTTTGCTGCCTATGTGAAGAACTTGGGAAACATTGGTCAGTTAACCTCTCTATGGAGACTAATCCCCAAAATATTATCCTACAAAATGTGAGGAAAGTACCCCAATTGCTGCTTCCCAGAGTCCCATAGGAAGTCAAGACTAAGCACAGCTAGGATGAGCAGGCTCTGAGGGGAGAGAAGGATGAATGGATTGGGACAAGGGATTCCAATAGCTCAAGACCCTAATTTACTGATGGAATTTCACTACTGGGGACTCAAATCATCTTCATCTGAGGCCAAACGAACTGCCAAAGGCTAAGAGTTGTATCCTAGTGTCCAAGTGTTCTCCACGCCTGGCTGTGGATATAGTTAGGCTTTAGCTCATGACGGACAACAGCAGGGAAAGGAAGTAAAGATGCAGACTCTGAAACTAAGGTGAATTAGTCACACTTGGGCCTATGCTAAATGTCAGTCCCATGCAGAAAATCATGGAACAGCCTCAAGGAAAAACTAAATTAAGATTCTAACAGTCACATGGTATGGGTCACTCAGATATAACAAATTCAAATATTCTTGTAGCTTCCAGATTTTCTAGGGAGAGAAAAGCTAAAACATCATTTTCATTTTGTTTAGTAAGAACCAGAAAAGGAAAGTGATCTCTCAAATATACATAGCAGAGCAGATGTACCACATTTTGTATCCAGAGTTACTCCAGTGTAACAGGTAAAATCTTTTTGAAATACCTATGCCCCATCTGCCATTACTAAATCCAGGAAATGGGAGATGCCACCCTAGCAAGTATGACATAAGTGATTTTTCTGAACAGACAGAAAGAGGGAGGGGAAAGCCCAATCTTCTTTCCTTAGTGATTGCAAAATGAAGACAAGAAAGTAGAGGAGAAATAGATAAGAAGGCATATCATTCCCAATCACCCTTCTTTGCAGTGAACTCATGGAGAGGAACTGTGTTGGACTGTTAGATGGGTTAAGAAGAAAGTCATTGAATAGAGGGGGTTTGTGCTGTTTTTCCACTTGGAATTATAGCAGAAGTCAGTTTCACATAGTATTACTAAAACAACTCAGGATAGCCCCAGGGTTAGGGAGATGAAGTCCTGACCTCCCCTCACTTGGTCTTCCTAGAATCCCATTTGGTGCAAAAAGTATTGGTAGGCTTCTGTGGGGGGAGATCATTGCAATGAGTGATATTTGTCTATTTATCTGAAATCCACAGGGTATACCTAAGGTTAGGGAGCAAAGATAAGTTACCACAGGACCTCAGAGGGGACTGATGTGAAGCCAAGACAGCAGGAAAGACTCCTAACCAACGTGAGAAATAACTACACAGGCAGGAGGTCCCTGCTATAGTCAGAGGATGCTAGCAGGACACTCAGCCACCAGGTAAGACCATCATTGCAAAGGTCAGAGAAGCCAGAAAAATCAAGCAAAGGCTTGTAGATGGAAATATTGAGATGTGTACTGCCTTCCTTGCTGCCAGATTACATAGCACCCGTGACACACACGTCACCCTGGAAAGAAGCAGGGAAGAGGAGGAAATCTACGAGACTGCATTATTCAAAAAAGACAAATACATGAAGAGACTGAATTTATGAGACTGAATTTATCAGACGGATCAAATTTAGTTTCATGAGTTTGTTTTTTTGTTTTCTTTTTTCCCCTTGCTGCACTGCAAGATCACATCAGATGTAGAAAACAAAGCATCCACATTGAGACTGCACATCAGAGTGCACCTCAAGTTATCTGAGATCGTAATACATGATAAAACAAAAGCAGACTACCAACGTTTCTTGCATTACTACAGGGGTTCTTGAGTTTTTCAAGAAAACACTGTCACAATGACCACTTGCAGATTTAATTCCATACTTTTAGGAACTAACAAAATAAAGGTGAGACAAAAGAAGTTGTTGAAGGCACAAATTCAAATTTCAATCAAAAAAAGGATAGGGCAGGAAGACAAGGTACTATCTCCAGATTCCTTTCTAAATGTTACTCTTAATTGCTTCAGATTAAAACCATGTTAAAAGCATTTTAGGGGCTTCCCTGGTGGCGCAGTGGTTGAGGGTCCGCCTGCCGGTGCAGGGGACGCGGGTTCGTGCCCCCGTCCGGGAGGATCCCGCATGCCGCGGAGCGGCTGGGCCCGTGAGCCATGGCCGCTGAGCCTGTGCGTCCGGAACCTGTGCTTCGCAACGGGAGAGGCCACAACAGTGAGAGGCCTGCGGACCGCAAAAAAAAAAAAAAAAAAAAGCATTTTGCATAAAATTAGCCATTCGCAATGAAAACTGTCAGAACTCAAATAGATCAACTTTCTAAGGTCTCTCTTTCCAGAGGGTAAATAGTTGCTAAATATAGTGCCAGCTTTAAACAGTTGGTCTGATATAAGAAAAGAGATCCTCTGAGTTTGAAAGGAGCATGAGGTAACCTATTTGGAAGATTCAGCAATACATTCTAAAGAAGTATTTTGACAAATGTCAGCTGGTGGTAGAAGTAAAAATTGATCAGTTGAATCTTAAGTGGAGTTGATGTGTCTTCTACGTGTTAAATTCTTGCGATTTTAATCAAATGATTTATGTAAAAAATACTGCACTAATATATACCTTACAAGGACATTCATATTTAAAGCACACGATTATCTGCAATATTCAATCAGCTTTTTATTCTGTAACTAGAATGTGATGGAAAAGAATAGAGGCTTATTTTATGTGAGCAGCAAGTAATTTTCACTAGAGAGGTACTTTACTATTCCATATCTTTCTCCCTAAGGCAATACAAATCACTGTGTTAAAAAATTATAAATTTCAAATTAAATGGTAATATTTAAAAATAGCATAGAAATGTGAAATACAAGTGGAATAATTTTTAAGGAAGAGAAATATGCTTCTTCTTCAATATGTCTAGTCGTGCAAGCCACTCTAGACTTCTAGACATTATTTTTACAAACTAAATTAGAAACAGCTCACACAACTCTAAGGCTATTCATGTGCTGAATTGTGCCCTGCTCTTGCTGAGAACCCAAAATCCAGCATCAAATTTCACACTGATTAAATGCAAAACAAATATGTGTTGACATGATTCTATTTGTCTTGAAGGAAAATATTTCCTTTTTATCAAGTGTATATGTACATATAGTTCAAAATTAGAAACTCTTTCCAAAACCAATTTTTTAAGTTGGAGTTATTTAATTGGGAGTCTATTTTCATTCCAGTTATTTTTTCCCCCAGTAGGTTAAGTAACACATCATTTTAGAGAATTCTAAAGACATTCTCATTATAAGTAGTACTTAGGATTTACAAGAGGTTAGGGGAATAGCTTTTTAATCTGGTAATTGCTTTTATGTGTATTCACTGCCCTGTTGCCCCAGAAACTCAGTGAAATGCTACTTGCTCCCTGGAGAAATGATCAGATCTCCATATTGATAAGATACCACATATATCCAGTTTTAACTTTTTTAACATTAATTCCAGGGAAACAAGAACAATGGTAATGAGATTTCTTTAAAACTTGGCTTTATTCCTCGTTTCCTTGGCTAGTGAATGACCTGAGAGATTGCCTCCTCCAGCCCTGCCTCTGCCTTGTGTGGTATCTGAACAATTCAAAAAAGAAGCCTTCTACCTTTCCCAAACCTATTAATTTTATGGCCTATATCCAAGCAAGATGAATATGACTTCCTTAAAATTAAAGATTTTAAAATGTCACCCTAATTGCACTATCAGCTGGATTTCACAAATAAATTAATAAATACAAAAGTTAAAGTGCATTAAAACAGATTATACAGGTTTTGTTTATAAAGCAGCCTTACCCTTTGGAATTTTCACTTTTTAAACATGAGCTATTCTCAGGCACTGCTCTGTGTCTGTACTGAGCTAATTTCAGAAACAATCAGCTGCTTGCAGCCCCTCCATATGTCTACAAATATCTGTAGGTGTGAAAATGTCATAAACAAAAGAAAAAGTTCCTATATTAAGCCCACACACCTTACTGTGAAATGAATTAGATCAGAAAATGAAAATCAAATTTTCCATTAAGTATTTCTGCAGCCAGGTTATTGAAGAATTTATTGTTCTTGAAGCAAAGAATTTCAGATAAACAAAAGAGGCCCAAACTCAGAAATTATCAGGGTTTTTTCTTATCATTCTGTTTTTGTTTGGAACCAACAAAAGTCCACCAGCCTACTTTATTAACTGAGAAGCAAGAGAAAGAAAGAAAAGGAAAAACTCACACTTTAGAAAGGAACTCCCTTCCCCTATTACACTGAAAATTAAAATAACTGACAGAGGAGAATCAGTACCTTTATTTTTCTCCTCAGCTTTGCGCATATCACAACTACTGATGCTGAGGGTTATGGTGACTCTGGTTAGTCATCCTCAGCAAGGAAAATTTCAAAACCAAGGAAATCTAAGATATTCTTCTCTGACTTGCTAATTCAACTTTATATGAAAATTACTAGAAAAAAATCATTCCGGTCTTTTTGGTCACAGAAAATGAAACTGAAGATTTATATCCTGTAATAGGTAAACTGAGCATTACTATGAAAAATGAAGAGAGGGAAACGACCAAGCAAGGAGATTATTTACAATTAAACAAACAAAAGGATTGCTTTAAGAAATGAGTCTTGATCAGGGAATTTGGTGAACTCAGTTTCAAGTTATCAGCCAGAAAAAGAAAACAAAATTTCCTGAAACTTCTAGAACTACACAATTTTAAATTTTAATGCTTTTCTTATTGCCTCCCATTAAGTTGTTGAATGTCAGTGTACAAAAAGGAACTGTGGTACAAGACAGACTGACAATCACCTATTTCTGTTACCTTGGTCTCTGTAGTAAATGCTTATGGATTATATATTTGAGGAAACTCAAAATCTAGAGAGTATTGGGGAAAATGTATATGCATTTGGTAGAAATGATGCAATTCTACCACATTCTCTTTGCTTGCTCCAAATATTAAGTAAGTAAATTTATTGGAAAAATTCAATCTGAAGTTTATATAAAATCTATGCTTTAGGGAAAATGGAGATAAAAATAATATTTTTTAGGTAAGTATATCCTCTGAAGGAGAGAGATGCCAACTTCCTAGTCAACAAAGTGGTTACAAGCTTGGGTATTGGTATCCACAGTCCTCAATTCAAGTACAGCTTCCTACATTCATAGCTGTATAATGGGGAAAGTTACCGAAGTTTTCTGAATTGGAGTTTCTGCTTATTCATGATTTTTTAAAATAACACTTTCCTCTTAGAGCTGTGTTATGGACGGAATGTTTGTATCCCCCTCAAATTCACATGTTGAAATCCTAACCCTCAATGTGATGACATAAAGAGGTAGAAACTTTGGGAGGTAATTAGGTCATGAGGGTAGAGCCCTCATAAATGGCATTAGTCCCCCTTAAGAGACCCCAGAGAGCTTTCTCTCTCACCCTTTCTACCAAGTGGGGACACAGCAAGAAGACAGTCATCTATGAACCATAAAGTGGGCTCTCACTAGACAGTGAATCTGCCAGTCCCTTGATCTGGAACTTCCCAGCCACCAGAACTGTAAGAAATAAATTTCTGTTGTCTATAAACTACCCAGTCTATAGTATTCTGTTACAGCCGTCCAAACAGAGTAAGACAAGTTGTTACGAACATGACATTAAATTGCTTATGTTAATGTGTTGCACAGTATTTAGCATATAGTATGTGTGCTTTTATTTCTGGAATTGAGATTAACATAATTTTCAAAAGGATAATTTAGGTCACAATCATTGTATTATCAGTCAGTTAATAAAATGGCTCATATCAAAGGTCACTATAAATTTTATTTTATAAATATATCTGTCATACTTTTCTGTTATAACTCCCTTAGGACACAGTAATAGTAACAACAACAGCAAAAGTCATTATATAAGAATGTAGGCCATTTTAGCTTTTCATAGAATCAGTAAAGCCCAAAACTTAAATATATCAAAAATCCTGTCTAGAATAATTCTTTTCATGCCGTTTCTCAGGTGAAATCTACCTACCTGCTTTTTTCCCATTTAATCAAATGTTTATTCAATGAAAGTATGTATAAAAACTTACAAATCTGATAACTCAACTATATATGAGATAGGATGATGGGATATTCCGTTTTTAACATATACGTACAGCACAGTTATTAACTGTTTTTCCCTTTCTGCTGCGGTCCTTATTTCTGGCTCCTGTTTTGTCGTGTGAGACCATTCTGGTATTGGCTTAAGGGAAGATTAATGGACAACTTTTATCACTTTCAGGCCAAGGGAGGAAATTTTAGGTGTTAAAAAAAATTGGAGACTACCTGTTAAGGTAGCATAGAAATTGCTTAGAAAATAACTTGAACTCATTCTGTGAATCTTGTTCTTAAAAACTTTGTGAAACTCCTTTGTAGCTCATGGGTTAATGTGATATCACAAATTTCTAATAAAATTTCAAGACCATATCACACAATGGTTAAAAACCACTGGGTTTAGATCAGATAGAAGTGACGAGCCTCCTAGTTCTAATGCTTCCTGGCTTGGTGATTTGGGCAACTTATTTAATCATCTGTAAAATGGGGATAATAAAAATCTAACTTAAAAGGACTACTATGTGGATGAAAGAAGATGATGTATATAAAAATACTACAATATGTCATATATAAATGCTGAACAATTGTAAGTTGCTGGTAATATTAATTTTTATAGTCTTTTGACTATATATTTAAAAAAATGTTATTAAGTTGCAAGCAAATGTGTTATGTTTTCTTGGAGAACTTCTAAGTGCAACAGGTAGAAAAGTGTTTTATTAATACTAGATACCCCGCTTTACATTTTCTCCATTCTTTGGCAAAAGAAGAAATCCTTTTTTCTTCCAAAGCTACTTCTACAGAATTTCTGTTTCCTTGAGGCTCTTACTAATGGTCATCTACAAAGAGCTTTTTCTCAAAGGACCTTATGCTGAAAGTAGGAGATGAAATAATGTCTATTCATAAGTACATGATTACCAAATAGGGCAGTGTATGTTTTCATTCCCGTGAATCTATGTTGCACAGCCTCTTTGAAATTAATGTCTCTTGTATTTTCCATTGTTCTCAATTTATAGAAAGATTATATTCTGTTTTATAATCTATTGCTTATCCAACTTCCAGAAAATAGATAGCTGAGATACACTTGCTTTGAAAACATATATAGCTATATTTAGTACCACCACCTACATGATCTAAGTTAAGATCAATACAGGGGTCTCAAACTTCAAGTCCCAAATGTTAAAACAGTAAGTCTCAGAACTCATGCATACATCTGAACACTAAATTTCACAATGGAGTTCTAGGTATTTTTATTTTATTTTATCTTATTTTACCTACTCTATCTAACTTTAGGTCAGTCACTAGAGTTCTCTCCACATCTTATTATACCATTGAGTTGAAGGTGTAATAGAAGTACCAAGAATACTGAAATAAGCTAAATAGATTACTCATATAAATAATAAACAGTTGAAGAAGTATTACAAAGTGATATACCCAAGAATACAAATGAACAGAGTATTAATTATGCATCTGACTAAATCTGGCCACAGAAATGATCAAAGGAGACCAGTCAGAAAAGCTTCCTGAAAAAAATGCACTTTTGAAGTTGGAAAGGCAAGTGCAAGAAAAGGCCTGGAGGCAGAAACATAACAACATGCAAACCAGGATGAAGAGCTTAGATAGGGCAGAAGATTCCCCCATTGCTTAACCAGACAAAAAACCTGATGAATAAATGTAGAAAAAAATGAGCCCCTAGGATGCACTTTTAACAAGTAGTTTTTCATGAAAAGATCAGAAAATTAGTCTTTCGCCTAGCCAGTGTTAATTGAAAATGCAAAGGTCTTTCATGAGCTGATGCAGGTTTCTGAGCCATGTTGTTTTGGTTGTTTTTTTTCTGAATGGTGGCTATAGTATTTCAAAATGACACATGGCATTAGGTCACTGGAGGTATCCAGTTAAAAAGCAATCAGCAAACCATGTGACTGCAATTGTTTCCTCCACCCCACCTCTCAGAGAAGCCATTCCTGGATACCATTTGTTACCTGAATGATTTTACAATGTTGATGAAATTGTTTTGTCAATGTTTGCAAGCTTTCATGCTATTAGCTAGGTTTTCAGCAGAAAAGGGACTGGTTATATGTTCTTTTATGTGCTAAAGCAGCAGGCACCCACAAAATACAGCTTCATTGATAAATTGTTATCATCCTATGACTTTCAGATGTTAAGCATGCACCTGTTGCCTGCATTAGGAGGGCAAATTAACAGAAAAACATCAGTTTTGTTATATTTTTGAACTGTAGTGGTAAAATATATCAGAACTTGCCTGAAAATAACAAAACATTCTCATATCAATCATAAAACTCATGCTCCTCAGCTTCCTCAGACAGAGTTTCAATTTGCCCAGAAGAGAGAGGGATTTCTCTCAGCCAGGTGAGATGACAGGTATGAACTAAATGACCCCAATTTGGGGGCCTTGGCAGAGATAAGGTCTTCAGGATGAGAAGTCAGACTGGCACTTATGACTTTTATCAGAGACATACCTTTTGTACCAATATAACGAGTAAGTTCATTCAGAAAAATATCTGTGCAGTGATAGCAAGATAGATTATGCAAAGAATGATAATGCCTGAAGGAGGTAGCTTTACCTTAGGATTTAGGAAGACAGCAAAAGGATTTGCTGAAAGTGACTAAATCACAGGTCTAGATAAGATTTCTAAATAACTGATTACAAAACATCACACAGAAGTATATGCAGCCACAATGGATCTACATTGACCTGTGATGTACGTGTGTATGTTCATGTGTGTGTACAGACATACTTCTAGTTTCTCCTCAATAAAGAACTAATGGAGACATTTAGCAAGTATTTTTTTTTTTATAAATGTATTTATTTATTTATTTTTGGCTGTGTTGGGCCTTCTCCAGTTGCAGGAATCGCTGCGTGCAGGCTTTCTCTAGTTGCAGCGAGCGGGGGCTACTCTTTGTTGTGGTGCACGGGCTTCTCATTACGGTGGCTTCTCTTGTTGCGGAGCATGGGCTCTAGGCATGAGGGCTTCAGTAGTTGTGATACACAGTCTCAGTAGTTGTGGCACACAGGCTTAGTTGCTCCGAGGCATGTGGGATCTTCCCGGACCAGGGCTCGAACCCGTGTCCCCTGCACTGGCAGGTGGATTCTTAACTACTGTGCCACCAGGGAAGCCCTAGCAAGTATTTTTATTCATCCTGTATTCTTCTCCTTCCACATTTTTAGAACCACCACTCTTCTTATAACACATCATTTACTGTAAGAGTAGCTGTTTCCTTATTTCAGGACTCCTTTTTCTATTTGCAGAAGTCTTTAGTCATTCTATTTGCAAAAGCTCATTTCCCATACAGACTCCATCAATGGATTGCATAAAGGCTTTGCTTATCTCCAATGTACTTTACAAAATGTGAACTGCCTGCTTTTCTTAATGAAGTGTTGGACGCTTCAGATCCCTACAATTCTGAGCACAGGATGCTGCATGGCTTCTGTCACAATCATAATTCTCTCTAGATATTTCTTTACTAGAATAATTATATCTGACCCAACTATGGCAGGTATAAACCTGACTATGGTCCACACTAAAAACAAATCTTTCCTTCCTCATTCTCAACACAATGACCCTTCTTGCATCACTTTAGTCAATATTTCTGCACCAATAAGCCTCATAAAGAAATTCAGTGGCGTTCAAGTTTAATGACTCCAAACATACCAAGATGTAGGCTGACACAGGATAATTTTACTTTTCAAAATATTGAGAGTTTCGATCAAGAATAAAATATTTAGGAGGAAATACATAAGTTATAACTGAATATTTTGTCCACAGAAGAGTCATCTATAGTGAAAGAAGGTAAAGATGAAGAAGAAAAATAATATACTAAACAAATTAGTACAAGACCTCATAAAAACACCTACAGATTCATTATAGAATTAGGGCTACCTTTCCTTAATATTTCATCATAAGTTAGATATATTTGTCATATACTATATAAGTTGAATCTCATATATAAGATTATATCGATATATTGTAAAATTTAGTCAAAGTGGCCAGTTCTAGAAAATATATTATCAGAGCTGAAGGAAAGCTGAATTGTAACTGCCTACAAGGTATGGAGGAAGGGACAATGGAAAACAAGCTGATTTTCATCATAAAATGTGTCAGGTGCAGAAAGTAAGATGGAGTTAACAGAAGCATTCTTTAAAAGCCTGTTTAATGAGGAGTTGTACTCCCAGATTGCTCCCCTCCCCAGCCCACTGTCACCTAACATAGCAGAAGATGGGAGGTTTTACCTCTGCAGTTGAAGGAGACATGGTCTGAATTGAACTTTGAGGCAGAGCTGAGGGTGGGACTGGATAACCTTCTGGAACCTGGCACATTAAGTAACAGTTTGCACATTAAACTTTGATACCCCTTCCTAGTCCCTGTACTTTTCCCAGAATGTTTGTAGGTTGGTTTATACCATCACAGGCAGAAGAAAGAAAAAATGTCCCATAGAAAGACTTATAGATACTATTATTTGGGGATTCCTCACTGAAAGGACCAGATCCTCTTTGGATCACCTTCCTGTGAAGCATACCAATTGATAAGTTTCTTTTCTGAACAGAAAACTTCCACTTTTCCAGCCATATTATTTATATTTTCAAATAACACTATGATACAATATTATGTTATAATTATTGTAATAATTTTAATGAGACAAGTTGTCAAAACATTTAGGAACTGTTATTGTTTTGAATTGTTCAGGAGCACTTAGTATTGTGATCGATAATTAAAATATTCAAGATAATTCAACTTAAAATAATTTGTGGTTTACTAGTCATGTAAACAGTATTTAAATGTTTGAGAAAGTGCTTAATATGTTTTTTTTAATTGGGTATTACATATAAATAGTAACTGTATTCTTCTCACATGCAAAGAAAGGCCTCTTGAGCAACATCAACCCTAAAGACAATTAACAAAGCTCAACAAAAGCACGTGAGAAAAAGTTCCGAAGCAGTTGGGGGGGATACACTGCTTTTGAGATAAATGTCTATAGAATATCCAGGCAGAAATACCCAATAGTTAGCTGAAAATACAGATAATATGTATCTGGAGTTTATAAGTGATGTTGGGGGTGAAGTATCAGTGCCAAGATAGTAGTTATAGTCAAAAGAGTTGATGAGATGTTCTAGAAAGGTGGCATTTGAAAGCCCTAGGATCTTAGTTTTTCTGGAAGTACCTTAATGGCAATGTCCTCAAACCTAGTACCACATAGAAGTGAACTGCTATTTCAAAAATTCTAAAAGATCAAGACTTGAATTCAGGCAATTTAGGATATACTTATTAGTAATAAACTTGTTATATGATCTTGAACAGGTATTTTCCACCTGTTGGATTCAGTCACATTATGAATTGAATAATTATGTTTTACTAGGTAGTTTCAAAGAAAACTCTTCTATTCAATGATTCTATGAAATCTTATGACATAAACAGCATAGAACTCCTAATTTAGCCCTGATCACAAGTCAGAAAGTAACTGTCACAAGTTTTGATATTTCCATATCACAATGATATTTTTAAAAAATGAGTCGGGCTTCTTAGTATTGAAATAATGCTAAAGTATTATTTTAGTGGCTCTAATTTTAGTGACACTATTATTAGTAATCTATATTAACAAAACCTTTTCTCTATAAAATTTAATGTGTTTTCACCTGGAAAAATATTTATACAATATTAAAAAGATTAAGAGGTCTTGATTAGAGACACAACTATTCAGTCATCTCTATTTATAATTTCTATGAATTATAGTTATATATATACAAATTCTAAGACAGATCCATTACCTAATAAACCCACCCCTTTTAGTTAGAAAATACTCAGCTTTAACTCATTATTACTAAATTCAAACCACAAGTATAGTGACACAACTATTGATTAGAGACACAACTATTCAGTCATCTCTATTTATTAGAGACACAACTATTCAGTCATCTCTATTTATAATTTCTATGAATTATAGTTATATATATACAAATTCTAAGGCAGATCCATTATCTAATAAACCCACCCCTTTTAGTTAGAAAATACTCAGCTTTAACTCATTATTACTAAATTCAAACCACAAGTATAGTGACATATCTTCAGTTCTAAATATTTTTTAAATTTTTGGTTATTGTAATGCTTAAACTTTTGGAATATCAGAGCCAGTATCCTTTGTTACAGTTATTCATTATTTTTATAGCCAAACTAAGAAAATTAATATATGCTATCAGATCATAAAAATGATAGACTTGTATCTATCATTTAGACTATAGTTTTGTTCATCTGAATATAAAAGTCCTTAAGCAACAAGATTTTTCTATTTGATTAACTACCCAGAGAAAATGAAAGCCTGAAAATCTTTTTTTGCACTACTGTAGAAAGCTAGGTGTTTAAAATGAAGAGCATGATTTACTATAAAAAGACTTCTGAAATTATTCATTAAAAGAATACGATAAGGTATATTTTAAAATGTCTTCTTTCAGCTGAAAATTTTCACCTAATTTATTCAACTATATTTCTGAAGACAAAGTATTATTGTATTCCTCCATCCTGTCCTTTAGGAAACAAGTGCATTAATGTCTATTATTCATAGTTATTCTTCTAGATTTGAAAGCATAGTGCAATGCAATACTGACCTGAATTGAATAATGCACATGCAAGTGCCTTTACTTTCATCTCCTTACCCTCACTGTTTTTTGTCTTCAAAGTTATCTTATGGCAGCATTTGAATATGGAAAGCTACATTGCACAGTTTCAATCTGACAAAGAATGCAAAGCATTTGAGGTAGACTGACAAAGGGAAAGATTGCATGATCCTTAAACTTGAAGGAATCAGGAATAAAAAGAGAAGAAACATAACAATGGAGAGAAAGAAGATGAGAATAACCAGCTGGCAATAGAGAAATCAGATTTTACTTCTAAATCCATTTTTGATAACTTTTTGTAGTTTTTTGTATATTGCTGAATTTTTATATAATTTCATGCATAAAGAAAAGCTGCAAGAATAGTACAAGGAACTCCTCATACCGTGTATCAACATTCAACAAATTTTTTTACATTTTGCTCAATTTGCCTTATTAATCCATCCTCTGTCTCTACCCACCACCTCTCTTCTGTCTCATCTCTCCCCACCTCTCATGTGTGTGCACAAATACACACATACACATATGATTTCTTCTGAGCTTTTGAAATTAAGTTGGAAACATCATGTCCCTTTACTCTTACATTATTCAGTGTACACTGCATAAGAACAAGACCACTGTCTTAAATAACCCATAATTCAATGAGCAAAATAGTAAAATACAACATGGATTCAATACCATTATTTAACACATAGTCCATAATCAAATTTTACTAATTGATCCAATAATATCCTATATAACTATTATTTTTCATCTGCCCAGGATTCATCCAGGACTTTGTATTACATTTTATTAGTCATGCCTCTTAAAACTCTTTTGGTCTGGGACAGTTTATCAACATTTCATTGTCTTTCTTGAGCCTGACATTTTTGAAAAGTTGAGGCAGTTATTTGGTAGAAGAGCAGTTTAGGTTGTCTGATGTCTCCTGATGAGACTCGGGTTATATATTTTGGCAAACTGTTATTTATGTCCTTCTCAGTGCATCATATCAGCAACACATGATGTCAGTTGTCCCAATTTTTTAATGTCAACTTTGATCAGTTGGTTAAGTGATGTTTATCTGGTTTCTTCACTGTATTTTTCACTTTGTAATTGATAAGCAATCTTAGCAGAGATACTTTGATATTCTATAAATAGCCTGTTCCTAATCAAACTTCCACTCACTAATGTTAAATCATTTTGATTTTCTAACTCTATCATTCCTTCCACAGTTATTATTCAGCATTCTTCTATAAGGAGCTTTTCCTTCTCCCTCATTAATTACTTTATTGTGTTATATAAGTATAAATTCTCAGAATTTTTCATTAGTCAATGACTTATAATTCATTACTATCATTATTTTATGCTAAAAATTGTATAATTGAAATGTACAAGGAGAGAACTTAAATGTCTCACAAAAAAATAGTGTGTATATATATATATATATATATATATATATATATATATATGAGATGATAGATGTTTTAATTAACTTGATGGGGGAATCTTTTTGTAATGTATATTTATATTTATATATATACATATATATGAGATGATAGATGTTTTAATTAACTTGATGGGGAATCTTTTTGCTATGTGTATATATATATATATATATATATATATAAAATCATCACTTGTACACTTTAAATATCTTACAATTTCAATTATACCTCAATAAAGCTAGAGAAAACAAAGAAAAATCTCAAATAAACAAGCTAACTTTACATTTTAAGGGATTCTAAAAGGAAGAAGAAACCGAGCCCAACTCTAGCAGAAGGAAAGAAATAACAAAGATCAGAGCAGAAAAAAATAGAGACTAGAAAAACAATAGAAAAGATCAACAAAACTACGAGTTGGTTTTAGAAAAGATAAACAAAATTGACAAATCTTTGGCTAGACTAAGAAAAAAGAGACAAGACTCAAATAAATAAAATCAGAAGTGAAGGAGAAGATATTACAACTGACCACAGAAATTTAAAAATCATCAGGGAAATGCAAATCAAAACCACAATGAGATATCACTTCACGCCTGTTAGAACTGCTATCATCAAAATGAACACAGATAATAAGTGTTGGCAAGGATGTGGAGAAAACAGAATCCTTGTACACTGTTGGCGGGAATATACACTGGTGCAGCCATTATGGAAAACAGTGCGGAGGCTCCTCAAAAACTAAAAATGGAACTACCATATGATTCAGTAGTTGCTCTTCTAGAGTATATCCAAAGGAAATGAAATCAGTATCTTGAAGAGATATCTGCAATCTCATGCTCATTACAGTATTGTCCACCAATAACAAAGATACAGTTATCAACCTAATTTTCCCTCACAGATGAATGGATAAAGAAAATGTCATTCTAATATAAACTATTACTCAGTCTTTAAAAAGAACAAAATCCTGTCATTTGTGACAACATGAATGAACATGGAGGACATTATACTAAGTGAAATAAGCCTGGCAACAGAAAGACAAATGCTGCATGAGCTCACTTATAGGTATAATCTAAAAAGGTCAAACTCATGGAGCAGAGGATAGAATGGTGTTTGTCAAGATCTAGACGGTGGTGAAAATGAGATGTCAGTCAACGGGTACAAAGTTTCAGTTATGTAGATAAGTTCTGGAGAGCTAATGTACAGCATGAGTATAGTTAGTAATACTATATTATATACTTGAAAATTTCTAAGAGAGAGATCTTACATGCTTTCACCACACACAAAAAAGTGAAAACTATGTGAGGTGATGGATGTATTAATTAGCTTGATAGTGGTAATCATTTCACAATGTAAATGTATATCAAAACATCATATTATTCATTGTCATCAAATGTAACCCAGAATTTTGAGGTAAAACCTAAGGATGTCTTCCAACACAGCAGCAACATTAGGTGTTACACTTCTTCTGTATTTATTTTAGTCACCATCTTCATCCTCTAACTCATTTAACATGTTAAACCATTACTTTTCAGTGATTATACAGTGGTGTTTGGTTATAATCTGTATCTAAAGCACTTTGACTATAGTATGTTTTATCTCTATTGATTTGAAGTGATAAAAACTGAGTGTCTGCAAACAAGATGGAGATACTCTTATTGCCATCTATGCAGTGTGAGGTAACCTCAGATTCAATTTCAGTAATGAAAATTGAATTTAGGAACCTAAGAAATAGAAATTTACCAAACTGCAAAGCAAGCATGAATGGGCCCCATTGCTGTAACTGTTCTGGAAAGATAAGAACATGAAGTTTCAGTAGACAGTTTGCTTAAAAGCCCTGCTCTGCGACCCCAGATAATTAAAAGTGATTTCAGTCTGTCCATGTTAGCCAGTCTCTACTCCACCCCACCTCAAAACGCCACCTCAAAATTATACATGTACCAGTCCCAATCCTATAAAACTTTCTTTGTAACTTTCCAAGACCTTGTATTTATTTGTTGGCAAGATTATTAATAAAATCAACTTGTTTTTTGGTAATGGTTTTCCTGGTGATTTTTGTGGGGGCTTTTACAATTTCATGAGGCTCCACGGTAATCTATCTACATTACATGGCTTAAGACCTTTGATTTGGGACTCTGTGGCACTTCCAAGACCCACCTGAGCCACTCTTACCAGAAGCCTATCCTAGGCTGCTGTGGTGAATAACTTTCTAGCAATACATATGACTCTGATTTTTATAAAGTAAGCCCTCTGCTCCATTTAACTTGTATCCTCAGAATTGGTCCTTCAGGTATATTTTAACATCTAATTAAAATAAATACTATTTTCCTTGGTGAAAACTGCCTACTGTCACTTTTGCATCCTTATTTGTCATGTCTAAAGAATGTCATTCTCTGTTGTGCACTGACATAAGGAAACTCATAGGATAGAAGACAGACATACTACCTACAAAGCCTATTCTCCAAAACTTCCCTGAAGACTAATAAAAAGTTCTCCTTGGACTGTCATCCTTCCTACAACAAACTATGCCTTAAGTCACCATCAAAACTATTAAGAATCCACCTCATGTTGACTTGTGTCGAGGACCTTAATCTTGGAGAAATTGTTTCCCCACAAATTCTGCCTGTCAGGGGCCACTAACTGGTTAGTTGGTGTCTAGACATGGCCTGATCATCAGGATTGGGGGAGAGGGGACTCGAGACATGGAATATTATAAGCAGATACTTTTAATCAACTGCATTTGTTATTCATGGGTATGTATAACAGTAAATATAAATATTTCCTAGAATCAGGTTCTTAAATGTGTTCACATCCCAATCTCACTTCATGTACATATCACTCTAAATGGCATAATTTTTTATCAAGGACCATTTGGAATTATAGTAGCCATTTTGTGGAACATCTGATATATCTAATATTATATATCTTTGAGGTGGACAATGAAAGAAAGGTAGTAAGATTCTAAACATCCAATAATCATTTTTCCAACTTTATTAAGGAATTATTGACAAATATAATTGTATATGTTTAAAGTGTACAATGGTGATTTGATATATGTATGTAATTGTGGAATGATTACCAAGATCAAGATAATTAACACATCCATCACCTCATATAGTTAACTCTTTGCATGTTTGTGTATATGATGAGAATGCTTAAGATCTACTCTCAGTAACTTTCAAGTATACAACACTTAATTATTAACTATCCAATAATCATTTTTCAATTGATACACAACAATCTTCAAAAGAAATACAGAGCTCAAATTGGCATCCTCAAAGCTCTCTTTGGCAAAGTTTAAAGAGAAAGTCATTTCAATCTTAGATATACTACTCTCTACAGGCCTGTCTCTTCCACTTTATCTTGGACTACCTTCTCCTTATCCTTCTGCCACTCTTTCAGCCTCTACAAGAATGATTGTCTACGAAGAGCCTCTATAAGAATGTTCTTTTCCTCAGAAAGTTCCCTAGAAGGAACCTTTCTAATTTCCCTTAAGGTCTAATAATCCTCAAATCAGGCCTATTATGCAGGTAGAAATTCAATATTTGCAGATGGAAATTCAATATTTGTTTCAGGCTGAACTTCATGTCATTATCAAAGAATTTTGTAAACAAAAAGAAGAGAAAACTAAATAACACCCCTGTCAATTTCATCATCAGAGACTTATTGTAGAGTAAATGGACTTTCAAAAGAGTCTTTTTAGAAGCCCCAGAAAATTTGTCTACCTATGAACAATTTATTGCTGAGTTGGTCATCTTTGTTTGTACCATGTAAGCTTCAAAACAAAATGGAAGAATTGCCCTTGGTCAAAAATACTTATGGGCTAAAAACAACAGATAATCTATAAAATGTTCATATTGATATGTACAAACAGCCTAAATGATTGGTTTTCTTAAGGTAGACACCAAAGAAGGCAATAAAAATAAAAGGCATAATTATTAGAAACAAGAAGCAAAACATTTAATTTGCTAATTATATAATCATTTATACAGAATATTTAATATAATCTATCAAAAATGCTACTAGAACTAATAAATGAGTTTAGCAATGGTGCAGAACAAAAGTTCAATACAAAAACAAACAAACAAACAAAAAAATTGTACTTCAATATCTCAAGAATCATTGAGAATTGAAATAAAAGCCAAATTATTTTTAAAAATACCATTAAAAACATAAAACATTTTGTGATAAATTTAATATGATATGTGATGGACTTGTATAATAAAAACTATAAAATAATATAGAGAGAAATTTTTTAAAATGAAGAACTCTACAATATTCAAGGATTGGAAGACTCAGCATTGTTACACTGGAACTTCTCCCTAATTTGATCTAAGGATGCAACTTAAAACTATCAAAATACCAAGTTTTAGATAAATTGGCCAATTTCTTTCTATGAAATTCAAAGGGCCTATAATAGCCAAAATAATTTTCAAAAGTGAGTAAAATTGGAGGACACTGTTATTTTAAGATTTACTGTAAATCTACAGCAATCACATCACTGTGGTACTGCCGCAAGAATACGCATGTAGATCAATGGAAGTAAGCAAACAGTCAAGAAATAAACCAATATATATATGCTCAACTGATTTTCACCACTAAATTTACCGAGACAATCCAGTGGAAAAAGAATAGTCTTTTCAACAAATATTCTTCAACTAGAATAACTGAATATATATGGGAAAAACTGACTTTGAACTTTCCTTCACATTATATATGAAAATTAACCCAGAATTAATCATAGACATAAATGTAAAGTGGAAACGATAAAATGTCCACAATTAAATGTAGTAGAAATTCTTCTGCAATCATAGGGTAGATAAAGATGTCTTAAATAGGACAAAGCAGCACAAATACTAAAGAAAAATAATTGATAATTTTTACTTTATCAAATATAAGACTTCTGTTCTTTGAAAGACACTGTTAAAGAAATGAAAAAGCAAGCCATAGGCTAGTATAAATATTTGTAAAACATTTATCTGATAAAGGACTTAATCTAGAATATGTATTTTTAAAAGCTGAATTCAATAATAAGATGGCAACTACTAACCCAATAAAAATGAGCATAAGAGTTAAACAGCCACTTCAACAAAGAAGAGATATTAATGACAGTTAAGCACATGTAAAGATGCTCAGGATCATGTCTTTAGGGAAATGCAAATTAGACCCACAATAAGATACCACTACGTATCCATTAGAATAACACAGATTTTTTAAAGACTGAAAATGTCAAGTTTTGGCAAGCAAATGGAGCAACCGGCACTGTTCTATATTGCCACTGAAAATACATAATGGTACAGCCATTTGGGGAAAGAGTTTGTCATTTTCTTATAAAGATAAACATGCATCTACCATATGACCAAGCAATCTCACTCTACATATTTTTCCGTAAGACATGGAAACACACTTACCTCAAAGATTTGTACACCAATATTCACAGACTTGATTCCTGACTTAGTTTTATAGATGGCATTTACTTAAAGATTGAACAAAGAAAATACCAGGCTAAGTATGCAGTAACCATCTTTGTTTAACCTTTAGAATTCAATCCTTTACCAGAGGCTTAGCACAAATTCCTAGAGGAAGTTTTAGCTTTGTCTAGAGCCTGCCAATTTGCCAAAGAAAGAAAGCCAGTATCTATACTGATAGAAGATATGCCTTTGGGGTCATACATGACTTTGGCATGCTATGGAAAAGGGAAAATTCCTTATAGCTGATGCCCTCAATACAAATATCAGGTAAATACAAGAATTATTAGAATCTTTTCAATTGTTGAAACAAATAGGTATCATTTAAATAGAAGTCACAATATAAAGGACAAACTCCGGAAACATGGCTGTTCAATGAAAATATAATCAAGCCATAAGTATTAGCCAAATTTATATTTTTAAATTTTATAGCTGCTACTTCAAAAAAATTGAAATCAAATGTGCATTTAATTTGAATAATATATGTTAAACATATGTGACCAAAATATTATGATTTTAATATGTAACCAATACAATAATATTAATTCTATATTTTACATTTTTTCTTTTTATTAAGTATTCAAAACCCAATGTGTATTTCACACTTACAGTACATCTCCATTCAGACTAGCCAAAATTCAAGTTTTCAGTAGTCATATATGGCTAATGCCTACTGTATTGTACTGTATTATCCAAGCTCTAGACACTGACATTAGACATGCCCTGGCTCTCATCACCATTCCAAACAAGCTCCCTTAACATAGACTGGCATAAAAAAGCCATTCAATGATTGAGGGATAAATCTATGAATTCTTTCAAAGAGTCCATTATAAAAGCTAAGCTTAGATTCTGAGAAAAACACTGTGAATGATCTGGTTGAATAATTCATAAAGATAAATTTTGTGATACCAAAACAGCTAAGTGTTGGTACCTGATAGCCTCAAATGGCTATTCATGAAAATTATTCATGAAAATTCCCATTATAAAAGACAAAAGTTGCTTACCATGGAACACTAATATTGATGAGTGATGATGTGGCTGGTTCACAACTCATAATCAACATAATTCTGGAAAAAAAAACATGAATCACTTGGAGATATCTTCACCTATTTGGTCTTGCATCTTCTTTAAGCTAAGTTAGTTAAATATTATAAGGGGGGGCTTCCCTGGTGGCGCAGTGGTTGAGAATCTGCCTGCCAATGCAGGGGACACAGGTTCGATCCCTAGTCTGGGAGGATCCCACATGCCGCGGAGCAACTAGGCCCGTGAGCCACAACTACTGAGCCTGTGCGTCTGGAGCCTGTGCTCGGCAACAAGAGAGGCCGCGATAGTGAGAGGCCCGCGCACTGCGATGAAGACTGGGCCCCGCTCGCCACAACTAGAGAAAGCCCACGCACAGAAACGAAGACCCAACACAGTCAAAAATAAATAAATAAATAAATAAATAAAGGAGATCCTTTAAATAAAAATTTAAAAAAATATATTATAAGGGGCTAATTCAGTATATTTTCTAAACTGTCTTATCTTCAAGAAATTAAAGCTGCTTTTCCACAACATCTCTCTTCTCCACCATTGCACAACCCTCAACCTGAATGTTCGGTATTTTGAAAAAGTTAACAAAGAAAGGCTACACATGAACCTGGCTGGAAAGAATCCTATCAATGACTATTGACTACACACAGTAATCAAATTCAGTGAGTTGACACCTGGGTCCATATTCCACAATATAAAAAGTCCAATTCCATTTGACAATCCAAACTCTTGGGTGATCTCAAGATAAGGTCTCCAGATAGTCTCCAAACATAGATGAAATCATAAAGCAGACAACTTCTACCATGATTTTGGATCAGGTACATGACTTCTTGATGTCAACAGTTTCTGTTCAAAACCCATTTGATAAAATCCAGATGACCAGAAACACAAATAATCATGTTTTAATCTGCACGATCATGTTCTTTATTTTCCTGGGTATTTTATTTTCTCTCTGTTGGCTTAAGGTTCTAGAAGGTTATAACACTTGTAGCTCCTTCACCATTGCTTCCTAAATGTCCCTACTCTTATTACTGTTCTTATCATCCTTCATCCAATGCCTGGCTATGATTTAGTCACAATTTGGCTAAAAGATACAATCAAATCAAAAGTCAAATTGTTCTCAATTTTCTCTGGGTGCCATCCAGCTTCCTTTAGTACCAGTCCCATCTATAGAATCAATTGGTTTCATGAGTATTTGTTTTCAACCACTATATGGTAAACACAACCCTAATCAGTCAAAAGTCTAAAACTCCCTATGACACAATACCTAGCATTGACCATTTCCATCTCTAACAAAACAAACCTGACACGTTTCACAAGAAGTGGACTTTGTAACTGAACATTCACAGAAACAGAACATAATGATGAACTAAGAAATGGGTTGTATGTATACACATGCTCTTCTCTTTTAGCTATTATTGAAACTCTATTCTCTTTTTTTTCTTTTTTTTTAACATTTTTATTGGAGTATAATTGCTAACAGACCATTGTAAAGCAATTCAACTCTGTTCTTAATAGCATTCTCCATTGCCAGAAAGACTACGCATAAAGCTTTGATGGTGATCTTTATGGGAAAGTAGACAAAGTATTCTTTTCATATTAGTTTATTTAGCTGATTGTGCCTATTATTGTCAGTTTGAAAACAGAACAGTAACTTTTATTTATTTATTTTAATTTTTTAATTTAATTTTAGTTATTTTTTTATACTACAAGTCCTTATTAGTCAGCATTTTATACACATCAGTGTATACATGTCAATCCCAGTCATCCAATTCAACACATCACCACCCCCAACTCCACGCTGCTTCCCCCCCTTGGTGTCCATACCGTTGTTCTCTACATCTGTGTCTCAATTTCTGCCCTGCAAACCGGTCCATCTGTACCATTTTTCTAGTTCCACATATATGCATTAATATACGATATTTTTTTTCCCTTTCTGACTTACTTCACTATGTATAACACTCTCTAGATCCATCCATGTGACAACAAATGACCCAATTTCGATCCTTTTTATGGCTGAGTAATATTCCATTGTATATATGTACAACATCTTCTTTATCCATTCGTCTGTCGATGGGCATTTAGGTTGCTTCCATGAACTGGCTATTGTAAATAGTGCTGCAATCAACATTGGGGTGCATGTGTCTTTTTGAATTATGGTTTTCTCTGGGTATACGCCCAGTAGTGGGATTGCTGGGTCATATGGTAATTCTATTTTTAGTTTTTTAAGGAACCTCCATACTGTTCTCCATAGTGGCTGTATGTATCAATTTACATTCCCACCAACAGTGCAAGAGGGTTCCCTTTTCTCCATACCCTCTCCAACATTTGTTGTTTGTAGATTTTCTGATGATGCCCATTCTAACTGGTGTGAGGTGATACGTCATGATAGTTTTGATTTGCATTTCTCTAATAATTAGTGATGTTGAGCAGCTTTTCATGTGCTTCTTGGCCATCTGTATGTCTTCTTTGGGGTCTTCTGCCTATTATTGGATTGCGTTGTTTGTTTTTTTAATATTGAGCTGCATGAGCTGTTTATATATTTTTGAGATTAATCCTATGTCCGTTGATTCATTTGCAAATATTTTCTCCCATTCTGAGGGTTGTCTTTTCGTTTTCGTTATGGTTGCCTTTGCTGTGCAAAAGCTTTGAAGTTTCATTAGGTCCTATTTGTTTATGTTGGTTTTTATTTCCATTACTCTAGGAGGTGGATCAAAAAAGATCTTGCTGTGATTTATGTCAAAGTGTGTTCTGCCTATGTTTTCCTCTAAGAGTTTTATACTGACCAGTCTTACATTTAGGGCTCTAATCCATTTTGAGTTTATTTTTGTGTATGGTGTTAGGGAGAGTTCTAATTTCATTCTTTTACATGTAGCTGTCCAGTTTTCCCAGCACCACTTATTAAGAGCCTGTTTTTTATCTATTGTATATCCTTGCCTCCTTTGTCATAGATTAGTTGACCACAGGAGCATGGGTTTATGTCTGGGCTTTCTATCCTGTTCCATTGATCTATGTTTCTGTTTTTGTGCCAGTACCACATTGTCTTGATTACTGTACCTTTGTAGTATAGTCTGAAGTCAGGGAGTCTGATTCCTCCAGCTCCATTTTTTTCCCTCAAGACTGCTTTGGCTATTCGGGGTCTTTTGTGTCTCCATAGAAATTTTAAGATTTTTTGTTCTAGTTCTGTAAAACAATGCCATTGGTAATTTGATAGGGATTGTACTGAATCGGTAGAATGCTTTGGATAGTATAGTCATTTTCACAATATTGATTCTTCCAATCCAAGAACATGGTATATCTCTCTATCTGTTTGTACCATCTTTAATTTCTTTCATCAGTGTCTTATAGTTTTCTGCATACAGGTGTTTTGTCTCCCTAGGTAGTTTTATTCCTAGGTATTTTATCCTTTTTGTTGCAATGGTAAATGGGAGTGTTTCCTTAATTTCTCTTTCAGATTTTTCATCACTAGTGTATAGGAATGCAAGAGATTTCTGTGCGTTAATTTTGTATCCTGCAACTTTACCAAATTCATTGATTAGCTCTAGTACTTTTCTGGTGGCATCTTTAGGATTCTCTATGTATAGTATCATGTCATCTGCAAACAGTGACTGTTTTACTTCTTCTTTTCAAATTTGTAATCCTTTTATTTCTTTTTCTTCTCTGATTGCCATAGCTAGGACTTCCAAAACTATGTTGAATAATAGTGGCGAGAGTGGACATCCTTGTCTTTTTCCTGATCTTAGAGGAAATGCTTTCAGTTTTTCACCATTAAGAATGATGTTTGCTGTGGTTTTGTCATATATGGCCTTTATTATGTTGAGGTAGGTTCCCTCTATGCCCACTTTCTGGAGAGTTTTTATCATAAATGGGTGCTGAATTTTGTCAAAAGCTTTTTCTGCATCTATTGAGATGATCATGTGGTTTTTCTTCTTCAGTTTGTTAATATGGTGCATCACATTGATTGATTTGCGTATATTGAAGAATCCTTGCATCCCTAGGATAAATCTCACTGGATCATGGTGTATGATCCTTTTAATGTGTTGTTAGATTCTGTTTGCTAGTATTTTGTTGAGGATTTTTGCATCTATTTCATGAGTGATATTGGTCTGTAATTTTCTTTTTTGTAGTATCTTTGTCTGGTTTTGGTATCAGGTTGATGGTGGCCTCACAGAATGAGTTTGGGAGTGTTCCTTCCTCTGATATTATTTGGAAGAGTTTGAGAAGGATGGGTGTTAGCTCTTCTCTAAATGTTTGCTAGAATTCACCTGTGAAGCCATCTGGTCCTGGACTTTTGTTCGTTGGAAGATTTTTAATCACAGTTTCCATTTCATTACTTGTGATTGGTCTGTTCATATTGTCTGTTTCTTCCTGGTACAGTCATGGAAGGTTATACCTTTCTAAGAATTTGTCCATTTCTTCCAGGTTGTCCATTTTATTGGCACAGAGTTGCCTGTAGTAGTCTCTTAGGATGCTTTGTATTTCTGTGGTGTCTGCTGTAACTTCTCCTTTTGTATTTCTAATGTTACTGATTTGAGTAATCTCCATCTTTTTCTTGATGAGTCTGGCTAATGGTTTATCCATTTTGTTTATCTTCTCAAAAAACTAGCTTTGAGTTTTATTGATCTTTGCTATTGTTTTCTTTGTTTCTATTTCACTTATTTCTGCTCTGATCTTTATGATTTCTTTCCTTCTGCTAACTTAGGGTTTTGTTTGTTTTTCTTTCTCTAGTTCCTTCAGGTGTAAGGTTACATTTTTTGAGATTTTCTTTGTTTCTTAAAGTAGGCTTGTATAGCTATAAACTTCCCTCTTAGAACTGCTTTTGCTGCTTCCAATAGGTTTTGGATCATCGTGTTTTCATTGTCATTTGTCTCTATGTATTTTTTTGATATCCCTTTGATATCTTCAGTGATCTCTTGGTTATTTAGTAAAGTATTCTTTAGCCTCCATATGTTTGTGTTTTTTACATTTTTTTCCCTGTAATTCATTTCTAATCTCATAGTGTTGTACAAGGTCAGAAAAGATGCTTGATATGATGTGACTTTTCTTAAATTTACTGAGGCTTGATTTGTGACCCAAGGTGTGATCTATCCTGGAGAATGTTCCATGCACACTTGAGCAGAAACTGTAATCTGCTCTTCTTGAATGGAAAGTCCTATAAATATCAATTAAATCTATCTGGTCTATTGTGTAATTTAAAGCTTCTGTTTCCTTATTTATTTTCATTTTGGATGGTCAGTCCATTGGTGTAACTGAGGTGTTAATGTTCCCCACTATTACTGTGTTACTGTTGATTTCCTCTTTTATAGCTGTTAGCATTTGCCTTATGTATTGTGGTGCTCCTATGCTGGGTGCATATATATTTATAATTGTTATAGCTTCTTCTTGGATTGATTCCTTGATCAGTATGTAGTGTCCTTCCTTGTCTCTTGTAACTTTCTTTATTTTAATGTCTATTTTATCTGATATGAGTATTGCTATTCCAGCTTTCTTTTGATTTCCATTTGCATGGAATATCTTCTTCCATCCCCTCACTTTCAGTCTGTATGTGTCCCTAGGTCTGAAGTGTGTCCCTTGTAGACAGCATATATATGGGTCTTGTTTTTGTATCCATTCAGCAAGCCTGTGTCTTTTGGTTGTAGCATTTAATCCATTCACGTTTAAGGTAGTTATCGATATGTATGTTCCTATGACCATTTTCTGAATTATTTTGGGTTTGTTTTTGTAGGTCCTTTTCTTCTTTTGTGTTTCCCACTTAGAGAAGTTTCATTAGCATTTGTCGTGGACCTGCTTTGGTGGTGCTGAATTCTCTTAGCTTTTGCTTGTCTGTAAAGCTTTGATTTCTCCGTGAAATCTGAATAAGATCCTTGCCACATAATCTTGGTGTAGATTCTTCCCTTTCATAACTTTAAATATATCGTGCCACTCCCTTCTTGCCTGTAGAGTTTCTGCTGAGAAATCAGCTGTTAATCTTATGGGAGTTCTCTTGTATGTTATTTGTCATTTTTCCCTTGTTGCATTCAATAATCTTTCTTTGTGTTTAATTTCTGTCGATTTGATTACTATGTGTCTTGGTGTGTTTCTCCTTGGGTTTATCCTGTATGGGACTCGTTGCGCTTCCTGGATTTGGGTGGCTATTTCATTTCCCGTGTTAGGGACGTTTTCGACTATAATCTCTTCAAATATTTTCTCTGGTCCTTTCTCTCTCTCTTCTCCTTCTGGGACCCCTATAATGCGAATGTTGTTGCATTTAATGTTGACCCAGAGGTCTCTTAGGCTGTCTTCATTTCTTTTCATTCTTTTTTATTTATTCTGTTCCACAGCAGTGAATTCCAACATTCCGTTCCATGTCACTTAGCCATTCTTCTGCCTCAGTTATTCTACTATTGATTCCTTCTAGTGTAGTTTTCATTTCAGTTATTGTATTGTTCATCTCTGTTTCTTTGTTCTTTAATTCTTCTAGGTCTTTGTTAAACATTTCTTGCATCTTCTCAATCTCTGTCTCCATTGTTTTTCTGAAGTCCTGAATCATCTTCACTATCTATTCTGAATTCTTTTTCTGAAAGGTTGCCTATCTCCACTTCATTTAGTTGTTTTTCTGGGGTTCTATCTTGTTCCTTCACCTGGTACATAGCCCTCTGCCTTTTCATCTTGTCTATCTTTTTGTGAATGTGGTTTTTCTTCCATAGGCTGCGGGATTGTAGTTCTTCTTGCTTCTGCTATCTGCCCTCTGGTGGATGTGGCTATCTGAGGGGCTTGTGCAAGTTTCCTGATGGGAGGGACTGGTACTGGGTAGAGCTGACTGTTGCTCTGGTGGGCAGAGCTCAGTAAAACTTTAATCCGCTTGACTGCTCATGGGTGGGGCTGGGTTCCCTCCCAGTTTGTTGTTTGGTCCGAGGCAACCCAACACTGGAGCCTACCTGGGCACTTTGCTGGGGCTAATGGCAGACTCTGGGAGGGCTCACACCAAGGAGTACTTCCCAGAACTTCCACTGCCAGTGTCCTTGTCCCCACGGTGAGCCAAGCCTCCTCCCACCTCTGCAGGAGACCCTGCGACACTAGCAGGTAGGTCTGGTTCAGTCTCCCTTGGGGTCACTGCTCCTTCCCCTGAGTCCTGATGTGCACACTACTTTTTGTGTGCCCTCCAAGAGTGGAGTCTCTGTTTCTCCCTGTCCTGTCGAAGTCCTGCAATCAAATCCCACTAGCCTTCAAAATCTGATTCTCTAGGAATTCCTCCTCATGTTGCTGGACCCCCAGGTTGGGAAGCCTGACGTGGGCCTCAGAACCTTCACTCCAGTGGGTTGATTTCTGTGGTATAAGTGTTCTCCAGTCTGTGAGTCACCCACCCAGTAGTTATGCGATTTGATTTTACTGTGATTGTGCCTCTCCTACAATGTCCTTTTGGCTTCTCCTTTGTCTTTGGATGTGGGGTATCTTTTTTGGTGAGCTCCAGTGTCTTCCTGTCGATGACTGTCCAGCAGCTAGTTGTGATTCTGGTGTTCTCAGAAGAGAGAGTGAGAGCATGTCCTTCTACTCCGCCATCTTGGTTCACGGCCCAGAACAGTAGTTTTGAGAGGAAAAAATTAAATTTGCTGAAGTTGGTTGTCCTTTGACCCAAACCACATTTAATACCATGGTCTCATTTGCTGTATATAGCATACACATACACACACACACACACACACACACACACACACACTTATAAACACACACATAATATGTGGATACACACACAGTATTTTCCAAATTGGCAAATCATTCATATGCATAGTTAATCCATTGTCACTAAAATAATAATCTCAGGGAAAAGAAACATTAGGAACTCTGAGTAGAAACACTCTTCTGAAAACCCTGACATGAGTAAACAAAATCTTTGAAGGCATGAAAACACAAGACAGTAAAGATGGGAGAAAGTGACATTCACGAAACGTCTGTATTTCTGACTTCTTGGTTAGACAAGTCCTCCTTAGCTGTTCTGAGACTTTGAAGTTTACCTAATTTACCACCCATTTATAAATAAATCAAACAGAAGCTACAAAAGGAAGCCAAATCATCCATCATGCCTTTAGAGGCTTACTCTACCTAAAAACAAACATCATTTAACTTCAGTTTACTGTAGCAGAAAGTAGAAATAACACAGAGTCTTTATAATCCTGGTACTGCCTCCTGACACGTGCCAAGTTGCTGAGTGATTTCAATATCAGGGTTGACTAATCATTTTCATCATTTATTTTAAATGAACAGTGACATGTTATTAATTAATATTAATCAGGAAATTACCACACAAGCAGAAAAAGAATGGTTGCCCACACATGGCTCATTAGGCTTATGTAGCTTAAGACATGAACTGGAATTTTAGACTCATGGTTTACAGAATTTTATAGAAACAACTCATTCAAATATTTCTAACATAATATGAAAGATAAAAAATAAATTTTAAGAAAATCTTAAAGAAATGAAATGTGACTTTTGGCCCATAACCTTGGCTAAAGGAGAAAGAAATATACTTTTCACAACAAAAGAAGTGCTACAGATCAAAGAATAAAGGTCACATGTGAAGAAGAAATCCTATCGATGAATGAATATCTCCACATGTTATTTTGTGTTATATTTCCCATATTTATAGGAGAAGGCAGAGCAGAATAATATGTAATAAATTGTTAATTCAAAACTGCAATTTAACCATTAATTTGAACCTTTTTGCTGATTTGAAGAAGACATATTACCAAGTAAAAATAAGAAAATCATGTCTACTTCTGTATTTTCTGTGCATCTGAGGCCTTTGGCAGACATTTTCTTGAAAATTAATGAAGTGAGCTTGTCACTTGAAAGAAAACAGCTGATATTTGTTGCAAAGGTTTCAGCATCATTCATGGTAACTAACATAATGCGTGGGTAAAAGATCCATTCAAAGAGCAAGAAAGGCCAGTGGATTTCAATGTCATGGAGTACACAAAGCTTTTTGATGTGGTTTCTGATTGCACACTGCAACTAACCTCTAAGAAACTAACAGTTCTAAGTGGGTGGTTGCAGTATTAAGAAAAAGTGTTGAAAATAATACCACCTTTTTCAACTGTGAGGCCAAATTATCCTCATACATTTCAACTAAAACAACATATTGCAACAAATTAATGAGGCTCCAGATGTCTTATATTTCACAAGCTATTAAATAAATTTGCAAAACTGTAAAACAATGGTATTCTTCCTGTGGGAGGCCAAATTCTCAGATGGCTTCCAAGATTCTTTTCTGCTGGTGTACATGCCCAATATAATCACCTCTCCTTAACTGTGGGCAGGACCTGTGAATATAATGGCATAGTCATGCTCCTGATTACATTACATTATATGACAAAGGTGATAGGATAGTAATGTCCCTGGTTGTTACCTTATCTAAGACTCAATGTAGACTGAAAATAGTTTCTCTGTTGGCTTTGCAAAAGTAAGCTGCCATGTTGTGACACAGTATATATACAGTAAAATTGCATTTCCATAAGCTCCAAAATAGGTGAAACCAATCTATGGTGTTGGAAATCACAATAATGGTTACCTTTGCAGGAGCATGGAAAATAGTGACTGAAAGGGGGCATGGGGAGAACATCTGGGGTGTTGGTAATGATCTATGTCTTCTTCTGGATGCTGGTTACATGTGTTTGTTTAATTTATAAAACTTCAAGTAGCTGTACTATTGTGATTAGTGCCTTTTGATGTATGCATGTTATACCAACTCAGTCATTATATTGAACAAGCATATTTTACCACCCTCTTCTATAACCAACAATACTACATAAGACAAAGTGTTTTGGAGTTCAATTGCTGGGTAACAAATTACCACAAATTTAAGAGCTTTAAATAACATACATTTTCATTGCATAGTTCCAATGGGTCAGGAGTCTGTACACAGCTTAGCTGGGTCCTCTGCTCAGGGTTTCTCAAGACTGCCATCAAGATGTCAGCTAGGGTAGGTTTTTTCATGGAGCTCAGAGTCCTCTTCCAAACTCAAGAGATGGTTTGTAGAATTTATTTCCCTTGTGTCTGTATGACTAGTGTTCTCAGCTTCTAGCGGCTACCCTCAGTTCCCTGCTACGTGGCCCTCTCCATAGGCAGCTCACAGAAGCTTCTTTCTCCAAGGCCAGCAGGAGACTCTCTCCTTCTAAGACTGCATCTTATATAATGTAAGCAAATCAAGGGAATGACACCCTATCAACTTTGCCACATTCAATTGTTAGAAACAAACCACAGGTTCCATCTGTACTCAAGAGGAGGAGATTATACAAAGGAAGAGGAAGGGATTATTGGAAGTTGTTCTAGAGTTTATCCACTACGCAGAGTATCAGTGACTGCTATTTTTTAAAAAATGACCATTCTTTATGTAGCATTTCTTCAAGCCCAGAAAATTTCACTTGGGAGATTTCCAAAATTAAATTCTCTCTTGAGAAGCTTTAGGAGCTCCTTTAGAAAATGTCATTATAGCTGGGCATGTATCAAATGATGACTAGTTTTTAGAATAAAAAATATTAAAATCAGCATGCCCTTGCTGTGTTAATCAGAGACTTCTGGGTTGTTAAATTAGCATGAATTATAAGAGTAAGTATTTTCCCAGTCTTTTTGATCCTCAACTTCAGGAATCTGTAATGTTTTCTTTAACAGGTACTTATTCTATACGATAGGATATAAGCTAATGCTTCTGCATGTGATATCACAGATAATAAAATATACCAATGAGACCATTAACTAAAGGATTTCCTAGGAGTTTCTATTAAGTGTTAGGAAAGTAATTCAACAATAAATTATTTTTCAATGTCTGATTCAGTTAATTGAATGAAATCAGTTCAATTTCAAACGTTAAACATATTTAAATGAATCATATCAAGATTTGAATTAATTTCAAAGAAGCACTTGCCTTGCAAAATATAAGGCATGGATATGTAAGGCAATCATTCTGCACAATGATATTTCTTGGGAATATATAGGCTCAAGATTTTAAAAAGGGTAAAAATATATGACAATAATAATTAATGGAAGAGAAAAGTTATTGAACAGAAATAAAGATATAAAAAGTTTATTGTTTTATCATTGCCCCTTCCTTTTTCTTCTTATATCTCACTTTCTCCCTCACTTCCCCATTTGTTTTGCAATGTACTATTTATTGCCATATCTTTGGAACCTAGAATAGTCAGCGTTTGTGTATACTAGGCACTCAAAAATTATTTGTTGAACTGATGAACATGTGGATAGATACATCCTATTTCTTGTATTTTTACATTTTTATTGCCTAATTTTTTCCAAGTTTTTATTTTTTGTGCCCTCACATGTGCCCTCTCATTTTAAAAGTCTGAAGAATAACTATGAAAAATGAAAAGAAGTTGCTGTTGGTTTAATTAAGACAGTGAAGATTTAAGATACTGAAGTAGACAGAAAGATCTGCTGGTTCAGGTTACAGGAAAAGAAAGCCCTGCATAAAGAATAAATCCCCCAATGCATCAAGGAGAGATGAAATTCAATACTATTTTAGGTGGAATAGAAGGTTTGAAAGAGCCTCTGCTCTTACTCTGTGCTGCTGATTCGGTTGCCCCTGCTAATGCTGCATGGCAGGTGTGCGAGTCCCACTTTCAAGTCTGATATTTCACAAGATCAACTGGCATTTAAGCTCCTCAGGCTCTCCTCAGGAGTCATTCAATTAATACACCAAAGAGCTTTTGGTTTGCTATGATTCCTCAAAGGTCAAGTCGTAAACATTTAAGGGATATGTGATGATTAAAAAGACTATTCACCATAGATGGTTTAGCCTAAAACACTTTTTTTCTAATTTTGACTACAAATTCTTAAGAACAAAGCAAGATAACGCCTCAACTATCTGCCCGGACAATATTATTTTGGAGTTTTGTGAGAATAGCATGTTCTTATTTTAAATGCCTCTAGTAATATGACACAACAATTGATTTAATGTAAATTAAATATTTTTGTCTAAGTTCACATTTTCACCATTATATTTTGAGTACATGTGGCGCTTTTTATAGATTTATTTTTACAATGGTTTAGCTTTTGTATCAGCACTTTCATTAGTAAATATTTTCTGAGATATTCTACTTCAACAACCTGATCTAATAAGTATGAAGGTTTATTGAGTTCAGGGGGATTCTTACTCTCTGCTTATTAGAGACTATAAGTACTGGTTAAAGGTGTATGTCAATAGTAAGGGAATAAAATGGAATGACAGTGTTGGAGTTCTCAGGCAAAAATGTCACTCATAATAGGGATTCGACAATTAGGGGAATCTAGCCCCATAGCAAAGGGCTAAGGTCACTGAAAGACAGAGCCTGCCAACAGTGCCTGAGATGAGTGTCGGCTGTTTAGAAAGCATCATCTTGGTTGTCCTAGGATGAGCCCAGATGAAACTCAAGGCTGCTGAATCACATGTAAACTTTAGGAAACAGCTTCTGCTGTTGACTTTTGTTTTCAGTCCTAAGCAATTTTGAGAAAAAGGAGCTTTGACAGGATGATTGTTTCTTGGTTAGATCATTAGCATTCATTCATTCAACATCTATTCACTACACACTGCATACCAGGAACTGAGAAAAAAATTGAAGAAACTGTTTCTGAATTCCCAAAGAGCTGTACATAAAAGCAAAGAAAATAATCAGGATTAGAAGGAAAAGTATGTGTAAGATATACTAAAATCACACAAAAATAAAATTAAAGAAGAAGATATCAAAGAATAGAGAATAAGGAACTTTAACTAAGAGGACTGAAGGAGGGAAAACAAAAGAGAAAGCATGTCTGAATAGGAAAGTATTAGAAATGAGTTCTTACAAAAAGAGGAAAGGCTGTAAAAAGGAGAAATAAAATCCCTGGATAATATAATCATCTGCATGTATATAAATATTAAATTATCCAACTAAACACGTCAACTTTAAAGGTATAGCATGGAAAAGAGTAATAAATTATAATCTGGGTATATGACCCTTCTTACCCATTTAAGACTACCTCACATTTTGAGTGAATGTATTCAGTCCAGTAGTTGGCTAGCTAAATTATATAACTAATCTTACTAGTTTGAATAATTGTTTTTCAAAGAATTAGTGGATTAGGCCACATTAAACCAGCCATATTAAAAACTATCATCTTAGTATAACAGAGACTTCTTTTATAGTGAGTATATTAGTATATAATCAGAATATCTAAAGAATTTAAAACAAATTATTTGTCCCTCTTTGAATAAAAATAAGCAAATTAGTAATGGAATTTAAAATATACGTATATAAAACATGTTTATTTCTATGTTTTACAGGTTTAAATTTAAGAACAAAAAAGTGTGTATTAGTTGTTTCCATGTAAAAAAAAAACTTCAACATCTCAGTGGCAACACCAATATCCATTTTCATGCTCATGAATTCTTTAGGTCATCTGAAGTTCCAGTGATCTAGGCTGGTCTCAGCGGGGGCAGGCTGGGCTCTAGGCATTTTGGTGGATTTAAGTCTATTCTACATGTTTCACATCTTGAGGCCCAGACTGATGATACAGCAGCTACCCAGAGCATGCAATGTTCGTGGCAATCACAGAAAAGGAATGGGTTAATAGAAAGAAGTGATGCCTCTAATGGTCTCAACTAAAAACCAACACACTGTTGCTTCTACACACATTCCATTGGCCAAGCAAACTACATATAGATAATTCTATTAAGAGATGGAGTAAGGGACTGGGAAACTCTAATCCAGTCTATCACAAGGTGAATTATGTATAACATTTGTCAATTTACATTCTTCTGCTTCTTTATTGGGCTTGTAGGAAAATAGATTTGAGATGGTTACACTTGGACCAACCTCAGGACCAAAGCACCCATGATCAAGACTATTAGGTGAATTTTAAGAAAATGAGCCCTTTCGGACATAGGAACACTCTGGCATTGATATCATCCAGGAATACTGAGCAGAATCACTGCTTTCTCCTCCAAATATACTTACTCGTGTTGAAATTAGCTCAAACATCACAAGCCAGTTTTTATATATTAGGAGATGAATTCTTCCAACTGCTGATGGGGACTGGTTTTGCTAAAAAGGGTATGACTAAGAACACATACACTGTTCTGGATTATATTACAAACTATAAATTTTACTTCTTTTTAAACTTTTTACTGGTTGCTATTTAAGTGTGAAATATAAATTTTTAACTAATCTAAGTCCACCTTCAAATGTCACTGTATTGCTTCATGGGTAATGTAAGTACTTATAACAGAGTAGTCCCAATTCTTCTCACCTGTCCCTTAACAACATTACTGTTGTTCATTTCACTTATCCACATGCTATAATCTCCCAATACATTGTTACTATTATTACTTAAACAGTTACCTTTTAGATCAATTAAGAATAAGAAAAATACAGGATTTTACTTTGCTGTTATTTATTTCTTCTCCAAATTCTTCCTTTCTTTATGCAGATTTGAGTTTCTGATAACATATATAATTTTTCTTCTAAAATAACTTCTTTTAAAAGTTCTTATAGGATAGGTCTGCCAGTGATGAATTCCCTCAGTTTTGGTTTTTCTGAGAAATTTTTTATTTGTTTCACTTTTGAAGTGTAATTTTACTAGATATAGAATCTAAACTGATTTTTTCCCCCTATTTCACTCCACTCCCTTCTTGCTTGCATGCTTTTGATAAGTCTGTTGTAATTTGTTCCCTTGTTCTACAGGTAAGGTGGGGTTTTTTCCTCCTCTGGCTGCTTTCAAAATTTCTTCTTTGCCTTTGATTTTCTACAATTTGAATATAATATGCCTAGGAGCAGATGTTTTGTCCTTTATCCTGCTTGGTGTCCTCTGAGTTTCGTGGAACTGTGATGTGGTATCGGTCCTTAATTTTGGAAAGTTCTCAGCCATTATTATTTCAATTATTTCTCTGCTCTGTTTTCTCCTTCTGGTATTACAAGTATGTATATGTCGTACTTTTTGAAATTGCCCTGGAGTTCTTAGATGTTCTGGGGTTTTTTAGATTTGTTTTTAATTCTTATTTATCCTTGCATTTCAGTTTGGGAACTCTATTGAGCTATCTTCAAGCTCACTGGCTCTTCTGGCCACATCCAATCTACAGATTAGCTCATTAAAAGCATACTTCTTCCTGTTTTTTTAATTCTGAATTTTTAAGTTTTTAGCCTTTCCTTCTGATTCTTTCTTAGAGTTTTCTTCTCTCTGCTTACATTTAACATTTGTTCTTGTATTTATTTACTTTCTCCATCTGAGCCTTTAAAATAGGAATCATAGTTACTTTATATTCCCTCTCTGATAATTCCAAAATTTACATAATACCTGTCTCTGGTGTATACATTGCCTCTTCAGATTGTATTCTTTTTCCTTGTCTTTTCACATGCCTTGAAATTCTTGGTTGAAATTCAAGGTAATAGGAATTGAAGTTATAGGTATGACGTATAAGGTGATAGGAATTGAAGTTATAGGTAATAGGAATTGAAGTTTTAGGTAATAGGAATTGTATATGGTGATAGGAATTGAAGTTTTACATTTATCCCCCTAGGAGTAGGGCTGTATTTAATGTTGGCTTTAGCTGTAGGTGCCAGAGACTTCAAACTACAATTGACCTTGAGTAACACATGTCTGAACTTCGTGAGACACCTTATACACGAATGTTTTTTCAATAAATATGCACTACAGTACTACACTATCTGCGTGTGGTTTAATCCATGGGCGGGGAACCACAGATGTGAAGGGTCGACTATAAATTTATACAGGGATTTTCAACTGCACAGGGATTGGCACCCCTGACCCCCTCATTGCTCAAGGGTCAACTGTACTCTACTGTCCTTGTTTTTGTCTCCCTTGTTTCCTTTGGGCTTCTCTCAGAACTCCTCTACTGTTAGAGTCTGCATCTTACAGTTCTCTCAGCTGTAATCCACTATATTTATATTAGAGCCCTGTTGATGTGGTAGTAAGGTGTGGGAAAGGCAAGCATTTTATAATCTTATGACTAAATCTCAGGCTTTTAGTTATCCTGTGTCTCTCAGCTGTGACCTTAAGTGTGTTTCTTAGCTGCCTCCCATCCTTCCCTTAGGTGAGACAGAAAGGCTAGAGAGTAAATACACTTCTCTCAGGAGGGATGAGGTTCTGGTAAAGTCATTTCCTTGGGATAATAGGCTTTTGTACGGAGAAGTCTCTGTCTGTATTTCACCCTTTCTTCCCTTCACCCAATGACATCTACAACAAGATATTTCTTGACTCTTTACTAGGAGAAACTGGCAGGGCTTCCAGAGGGACAATCCACAAAAGTGTGGGCTCCTACCCGCCTGATTGTGGACCCCAGGAGTTTCTCATTCTCAAGCTAGTCCACACTCAACCTAAATAAATTTATCAAAATTACCATTTAAATATCCCTAACAATATTTAATGCTAGGAATATTTAACATTAAATATTCCTGGCTCCAGAGTCTTCTGCTCCAGGTACGTAGACCTCAGCTGTGACTGTTGGGATTTGCCTGTCTCTCCAGATTTCAGGGTGTTAGCTTGCCATGTGACATCAGTTCTCTGATGGGTCCAAGAAAAGTTGTTGATTTTCAGTTTGTTCAGCTTGTCTCTTATAAGGTTGGCAGTGGTGACTTCCAAGCTCTGTACATATCAGAGCTGAAACTAGATGGATTGATGTTTGGGAAACAAATTTGAATTTAAAAAAAGAATAAGTAAACCTTAAAATCTGTAAACATTTCTTTAAGTAGAAGCTTATTAGTCAAATTCTCCCTTAATGATAATCAGGTATGTTCTGAGTATTTTTAAAAAAAAAAAAAGAAAAAGAAACAAAAAACTCTGCTATTTTCATAAATCTGTGGGAGCATATCTGCTCCAGCCAACCAAGATCCAATGGAAACTCATTCCAACATAGGCATCATTTACTCCTGTTCTGTGAAGTCGTCTCACTTCCTTTAAGTGTCTGAATCTAATGCTAATGAGATCTGTAATATATGTATGCAGTATCTTCCTACCAATAAAATACCTGAAAGCCTACAGGAATCAACTTCACAAAATAAGATTGTGACTTTCAAAATTTGTTGATTTGATACAACATCTCTTTGTTCTGCATATTTTGACTAAATGGTACAATAATTTTTAACCTAATCTCTGCAATTATGTTTCTGAGTGTGTAGTCCAGGACATTGGCATAATTAGGTGAGACATTTGGTACCTAGACACATGAATCAGAATCTCTGGCGTAGGTCCAGGAATATATATTTCAAAAACTCTCTGTGTAATGATTATGAGCACTATAATTGCTCTATACCAGTGGTTCTCAAAGTGTGGTTCTGGACCAACTTGTTTTAATAGGCCTTCATGTGATTCTGATACATATTAAAGTTTCAGAACCATTGCTTTGTACTATGGGAATAATTAATAATAATAATAAATATGAGCTTTGCTTCGACAAGGTGACCCCTATTTCCCAAAGAATCTTGAAGCTATAATGGATCTTTTGACTATTTTCAAGAAATCATTTTAAATAATCAGAGTGGTAATTCAATAAATTTGAGATCAATAGCCAGCAATAGGTTTAATATGTTGCTAAACTGTTTTTCCTGCTTTCATCAAAATGACTATTTCTATAAGGTGATATATCTCTGCTTTTATGTTCTATATTTTACTGTATTATTTATTTTCAATTTACAGAAATATAAATTATTTGACAACACAGGGAAACAAATACATTCCCAAATACATTCTGCACATATTACCTCTGAGGGTGAAAAGTCCAGATTGAAGTAAGTAAATATTCGTATTTTTAGTCTTTTAATTATTCTAAAATGTAAATTTCAATACATTTCAGTTTCCAAATTTTCAGGAAAATATTATACATTAAAAAATTTCTATCCCCTGTATCTCACCTTGCTTTTACCTCAATGTATATTAGTATCTATAAATCTGTAAAAGGGCAAAGTACTTTTTTAGGTATTATAAAATATTTAAGCTCTTAACTAATGTCAGTTCAATATAAATAAAGTACTTAATGACATAATAGATGAATTCAAATGAGCTCTAAAAAAGTATGTGATGTGTTGGTTTTTAATAATTTTGCTAAATACATTCAAATTTTATGAATGAATGAGGAAATTATTTGAGGTAGCGTAATACTACATCAAGCATGAGGAAACAGAAATTATGATTGTATTTTTTTAGTAGTGCTCTCATTCCAAGTTGATGTGTGCGTCTGATGTATTATTCTCTGAATTCATCAGTTGTTTGTGTAAGACAGTCTTTCCTGGCCTAGGTGTGAAAATTTTACAGAGATCATTATAAAATTGTAACTATCATACTGGGTAATTTTTTGAAACAACACTATACATTTATTACCATCTTTATTCACCCAGTAATAACTCACATGTTTAAAACAAAAATCTGAATACATTGTGAGCTTATGTCTTTAAAGTTACCATTTCAATATGTTTTACATGTCAAGCATGTTGCAAACAAACTCAAAACTGTGAAATTTCCCATTACAGTTAATAAACAAGAAATAAATTTTAAATCTTAACCTATAAGCTGACATAGAGTTAATGTCCAATGATGTCTATCTACCCTTTGATATAAAAGAAACCTCTGAAATAAATTTAAATTACCAAACATTAACAACAGAAAGAACACACGGAAAAATTGTTATATTAATAGAATAAAAACAATATGGATTTTTCTTTTAATTTTGAAATGTGTCAACATTTTAGGGTGAAATTTATGTACTTTAATCCTATCAAATAAAGTGAACATGTAGTCTTTCTAATTTGAATTTCTCAATTACCATCTACTTTTTCTACTGCAATATATAAATATTCCTTCAGGGTAGCCTACAATATGAACAAGGAGAGATAAAAATTCATATTATACATAACATTACACTTATCATTTCTCTAGAGGAATTTTTCTGACTTCTATAACTATTCCAGAGCCAAAATTCCAATCTTATTTACCGGGCAAGAGCTCTATATTCTAGAACCAATTAATAAATTTCTAGATTTTAGTTTTATATAATTAAATCTCATGGAATTTTTAAAATAATATTTTAATGTTAACATTGATGTTTATTTTAATTTTATTTTTCAAAGTATACACAACATCTATCTTTAGATTATTTAGTGGGGGAAGAAGGAGTTGATATTTTTGACATTGGTCCTAATTCTATAGAAAAAAATCTCATACCCTTCCATTTAAGCACTTCGGTATTAAAGGAGACAGAAAAAAAGTATTGCGGTTTCAATGCTCTTTCCTCTTTTCCCCCTACCACTACCAGACTAGGAGAACCTATATAAGGAAGAGATGACCTCTGTTGAAGAGAGGCAAAAACCAAGATCACACAACCCTGAACCATTTAGACAAATCCCTTGAGGACTGTCATACACCTAGGAACACCTGGGAAGCTTATAGAAAAAAAAAACCAAAACACACACACACATATCACACCAAATAAAAACTAGATAAAAGCTACTGGAGATGAGATTTTTGAAATCTGGTTTTAGTCTCTGCAATACAATAATTATTCATTTTGCTTACAAACAAACCTTGCCTTTGGTGGTCAAATTTGAATGAAAGACACAGATTTTTTTTTTAAGTAAATATTCCATTTCACTATACTGAAAGGGAAACTGCTTACTCTGAATAAAAATCTGGAGTGAGCCTTATCTGATTAACTTGAAATAACATTTATTAAATATCCCTCCATGAAAGACATATATCTCACTTCTACTCCCTATTTTGTTAGTCATATTACAATTTCTATATTGTCAAGATTTAGAATATTTATATTTTGTTTTAACCATAATTTCCACAAATTTATATATTTAAATAATTTAATTCTTACTATCAGTGTCTTTCTTTAAGTTTTCTAAATTTATCTCCTGGTAAGCTAGATTTATTTTATTTTGTTTTGTTTTTCTAAGAAGGATTCATGTTGCTATAGTTTCTGAACTCTTACATGTTTGAAAATGTTTGTCTCCTGTTTTAGCTCTGAACAATTTGGGTGGATAAAAAATTCTTAGAGCACACTTTCTTTTGTTATGTATGTTATAGCCAATGCTCTGTTGATGGGCTACATAAAGTATACAGCCAGCTTGAGTTATTTTTACTAGCAATGGTGATAAATTATTTTCCCCAAGTGTCTATAGCATTTTTGGTCTCTGTCTTTAACATCTAGTAATTTTATCAAGACATGTCTCAGTATAGACAATTTTTTTTCACCTGTTTCCTGAAAGAGGTGTTTCTACTTGAGAATAGAGAAAGTGTGTCTTTGGCCTCACACACTGTTCAGGGGTAATAGAAATGGAAATGTCCATTGTGTTGCTGGAGTTGAAAAACAAGGAGACATAGCAGGAGCAGGTGTTGGGCTCTGGTGTGGAGTGTGGATGGATCACTCTTAAGGACGGTGCCTGTGAACAAATGGAGCTACAGGGATGGAGAATAGCACGAACTGTTCACTTGGATTTAATTCAAGTGTAAAGGATGTCATGCTCTCTTCACATTAACTTAATCTAAGTACTCCAGTGATTTCCCCCAGTGATGACTGGACTGGAAGATGCCTTCTTCACGGTGACAGGACTACAGAAGAGAAAAGAATCCAGAGAGCCATTGGAAGACATTGCCTTCTCACTCCCAAGCTGCTTGATCACCATCTTTCTGAAAACATCAAACTAGCCCCAGGGGCCTCCATGAACCCCCTCCAGAGCACCTGTGACAGAAACTCTCTTCTGTTGCTAACTTTGGAGTGCATGGAGATCCCAACTGAATGTCATCCCTCTGAAGTGGGCTCCCAATCTCTTAAATCTTTTGTATTTGCCCACAATGTCTGAGTAGTGCTGAGCACGAAGCAGTCAGTAAATACTTACTCGATTTACACACACACACACACACACACACACACACACACAATTTTATCTGATAAAATTCCAGATAAATTATTAACTGGAAAAAATTGCATATCACCAACTTAAATTTTTATTTTTATAAAAATCAGTAATGCTATGTATTGGCAAAATGTTATATGGGATTTCACATGTAAGTTACTTCAAATGGGTTCTTTGGGGCTGACAAATTCTTCTATTCTCATCTATTTAACAGATTTTAAACAGTCCAATTAGTATGGTTCAATCACAAGACAGAAATAAGAAAAAGTTCAGGCTTTTATGGTCATAAGGAAATAAAAGGGAAAGTAAACAGGGATGGATACTTTTAATTTGCAACTTTTTCTATTTTCCAAAATGTTTGTATCTACCAAAACACAATCAAACATCAAATTTACCTTCTTGTGTCCACAGCACTGTACCAAATATTTTATAGGGCACTTTATATAAACTCAGAGTGCCCATAATACACACACATCTATAAAGCATGTTAATAAAAGATGTGAGGTGCCTAAACTCTTATTTTCAAATTTTGGTACATTTCCGTTTATTGCTAGTTGTTTGTTTTCACCATCCACTCTCCTACCTGACTGACTTCCTGCAGAAAACATAAAAGAATCAGTGCCTTTTATTTCTTTCAAAGAAGAATCTTATTTCCTGCTTATATTAATCATACCAGCCAGGACCAGCAAAAGCACCACCAAATGATTCATCTTAACCACATTAAATTTTATTTAAAGCAAGCAAATTCTATGTGTTTCAAATAGCATTACCCTTCCTAAATTATTACGAGGCTGACAGTGAAAGAATGCCTAAGACAGTAAGCATATGCAGTGTGTGTGTATATAATAATAATTATATATGTAATTTTATATATTTTAAAGTAGTTTGATGTCTTCTCTAATATCTTTTTCCATATAAGGCTATTTATGCTCTATAGCCCTGTACTATATAATGGAGAAATAGAACACAGAGTTTCATTCAGTAAATTGTCAATATATTCACTCTATGAGGAGTAAATATGTTAAAGCTCTTTTTGCAGTTTTATTTCCCTCTGAATGTTATTTGCTACTCTTTACTGAAAAGGTCATAGTATAGTCAAATCTTATTTGCTAGCATCTGGGAGTAGTGTTTCTCAAATAGGAGAAGTGTGCCCAGAAAAAAAAGAGGTAAAGAAATCACCTGTTATCCTCAATATGAAGGAAAAAAAAACATCGCATATACTCAAAAAATTTTTCACACAGTCCCTAAAATGACTTCCAAAGAAACACAGTCCTTTCTCAAAAGTTAGTTTGAACATGAGACGGAGATTTTTCTGAAGCTGTGAATAATTAAACCACTGTGTGAAGGAGCTACTTTTCCTTGAATAAAATTGTTAAAATCTCAGCCACTTTATGCATAAAATCTTTTGACAACTTGGAGTTAGCTGTGTAGCCTATAACAAGGCTTTTATCAAGCACAATTTGAAAAATAAGTGGAAATGTTAAAAAATGAAATGCAGAAGTTTTTTTGTATTAGAACCAAAGGGAAAAGAAATCTTCCAGGGAAAGGAAAGCAGACACAGTTGCAGAAAAATATGAATGGCAACAAATAAATTGTCTTAAAGTATTAAAAATAGATTTTCTATTTTGACATTGACACTAAACTGCAAAACATTTCCTAGTATGTAAGGAAAATGCCATCAAGCCTCACTCATAAATAAGGGATGAGAGGAGAGAAAAGACTGAGGTGAAGCTCAATTGAATAAGGAGCTTTATACAGTTTTGTTTTTCATTTACCACGTTCTATCTGCTGTTCTTTGGGAATTTAAATTTTCACACTACATTATGTTTAATACAAATATGTTTCTCCCTGGGTTTTCTGGATTGATGTGATTGAAAAAAGCAGTGAGAACCCAATTGTGTTAAATAAATATGTTTCATGTATTTCTATGGGTCTGAGTAGGGAAACAAATAGACTCAGCTAGCACAAGAGATAACTCAACATTTAGTCACTAGTTTGTAGCTCAACATGTCCAATTAAATGGATTATCATTCAAGCAAAGCAGCTAGCATATTGTTTAACCAGCATTAAGGGAGTTCCTATTCCACAGGATGTTCCGGAACATTGTGTCCCTTAGAGGAAAACAACCATAAATTTTGTAGCCATAGCTGCCGTTTGAATTTTACAGTTAACAGGCTAATGCCTGCCTCTCCTCTTAGAAGTTTTCCTGGAAGTTACCCACTTTACCTTCCCTACATTTTAAAAAAATTAGTGCATAGTATTTTTTGGTACCCAGTTCTCTAGGTGTGCTGTGTTTCGTATGGTTTAGCATGGGGTTCGGTTGGTGTTAGTTATTCCTAAAAATATAAAATACCAAAAATTATCAAACCATATATATTTTTGGTTAAATAGCAATTTTAAGAAAAAATGACAAAAGAGGAAAACATAAATATGCATTGGAATTAAATATTCTGCTTTTCATATATTTCAGCTTTATCATTATTTAATTTAGATCAGATAATCTCCTAATCAGGTATAAAATGAAAATTTACCCCAAGTCTTTAATTGGGCTTCAACATTTCTGTCCTCTAGTCTTTCTGCCTTAGCTCTTCACCTCTTAAGTGTCTAGGTAGAAAAGCTTAACACCTCAACGGTCCAGTTTAATTATTCACTCTCCCTAATTGACCTGCTGATGGAGGCTTATCTAAAATAAGGCGTTTATCTGTGGCCTTATTGTTTCCATTTAGCTATAAAAGGCTTAAGGCTTTTTTATCTCTTTGATGAAGGGTAGTTGCTTCTCCCCTTTACACAGTTCCTGCTACGACAAACAGAAGAAGGCCAGAGATACTTACAAGTTGCATATAATTTAGGACGAAATTTATTCCCTTAGCTATCTTCTAGTCATTCACACCTCCCTCATTTGGAGCTCATTGCTCATAGCCTTTACTAATTACTTTGCACAAAATTGCTAAAGGTAATAACTTAATGAACCCAGCAACTCTTAGCTGCTTAACAGAAGCTTTGCCTTTATTTTTTTACACGTATCTGAACACAATAGTTCAGAAGAATTTAAATAAAATTATAAAGTATATTACCTCCCCCAATTTGTCAAATTAAAAACCTACTTTGGGCATTTAAACTGTGTAAAAATAATTTATCTTTTCATAATTATTTATAGACCATAGGAAATAAGTAATGCATTTTTTTAAATTGGCAGCTTGAAATTCAGTCTCTCAAGTAGCCTCTCTCCTGTCCCTAAACATTATTAATCCATTCTCCTGTATCCATCAAATCTTCTGACTCTCCAACTCTCATTCTGATGCTAGGGCTCACCGCAGCACCATAAGCAAATGTGTATGTTGAATGACAGATGAAGTCAATACAATAATTTCTATTGGGAAGTTCCACTTATTCCCAGTAAATTGCATAGCATTCTAACAGTCCTTTATTGCAAAAAGGTTCCAAAAGATCTATCTAGATGGGCTTTTCTGCTTTCAGGGGTGGACCCTGTTCTCACTCGAGTAGCAGATCACACCCTCTTATCCTGCTGGAATAATTCCTACTAGACCAAGGACAGTAGTTCTTGCCTTCCAAAGAGAATGCCCACCATCCAGAATTAGGAAAAACTCTTGCCAGGAAACACAATCTCTCAAGTAGTAGATGAAAGCAATATCCTATAATCTCCCTGAAGATCTCCCTGAAGACCCCTTTAGGTCTGATTCGTTTTTAGGTCTATCATATAGTATCTAATGTAATAATTTATATGCAGAAGACACTCAATAAACATATGCTAAATATTTAGATTGAAGAATTAAAGAGTCACAGTAAATGTTTTAACACTCAGAGGCAGCAAAGGTGATACTTTCCATGATTTAAAAAAAAAACTATGGTAAATACACATGGCCAACAGGCACATGAAAAGATGTTCAACATCGCTACTCATCAGGGAAATGCAAATCAAAACCACAATGAGGGATCACTAACACCGGTCAGAATGGCTATCATCAAAAAGAACACAAAGAACTGTTGGTGAGAATGTAGAGAATAGGGAATAATTGTACACTGTTGGTGGGAATGTAAATTGGTACAGCCACTGTGGAAAACACTATAGAGGTTTCTCAAAAAACTGAAGATAAAACTACTATATGAACCAGCAATTCCACTCTTGGGTATCTTTTTGAAAAAAACAAAAACACTAATTAGAAAAGATACATGCACCCCAGTGTTCACAGCAGCATTATTTACAATTGCCAAGATATGAAAGCAACCTAGGTGTGCATCAAGAGATGAGTGGATAAGAAGATGTGGCATATATATAATGGAATACAACTCAGTTATTAAAAAGAATGAAATTTGCCATTTGCAGCAACATGTATGGACCTGGCAGGTATTATGCTGAGTGAAGTTAAGTCAGAAAGACAAATACTATAAAGTATCACTTATATGTGCAATCTAAAAATTACAAGAAACTAGTGAACATAACAAAAAAGAAGCAGATTCACAAATATAGAAAACAAACTAGTGGCTACCAGTTGTGGGGAGGGAGGGGCAAAATAGGGGTGGGGGAGTGGGTGGTACAAACTACTGGGTATAAGATAGGCTCAAGGTTGTACAGTACAACATGAGGAATACAGCCTATATTTCGTAATAACTGTAAATTGAAAGTAACCTTAAAAAACTATATAAAAATTTTGTTTTAATTTTAAAAGAAAAAAATTATAGTAAAAAAAACAGTAAAAGAGCAAAATTCAGTAAGTGAAGAAACTAAAACTATTTTTATTGAAAAATGTGAAAGTGAAATATTATATTTATTGCATTTTATTTTTTTAACATCTTTATTGGAATATAATCACTTTACAATGTTGTGTTAGTTTCTGCTATATAACACAGTGAATCAGCTATATGCATACATATATCCCCATATACCCTTCCACTTGTGTCTCCCTCCCACCTTGCCTATCCCACCCCTCTGGGTGGACACAAAGCACCGAGATGATCTCCCTATGCTATGCATTTTACATTTGGTAGTGTATATATGTCAATGCCACTCTCTCAATTAGTCACAACTTACCCTTCCCCCACCTGTCTTCAAGTCCATTCTCTACATGTGTCTTTATTCCTGTCCTGCCCCTAGGTTCATCAGAACTTTTCTTTTTTTTTAGATTCCATATATATGTGTTAGCATACGGTATTTGTTTTTCTCTGACTTACTTCACTCTATATGACAGACTCTAGGTCCATCTACCCCACTACAAATAGCTCAATTTCATTTCTTTTTATGCCTGAGTAATATTCCATTGTAAGTATGTGCCAGTCTTCTTTATCCATTCATTTGACAATGGACACAAGTTGCTTCCATGTCCTGGCTACTGTAAATAGTCCTGCAATGAACATTGTGGTACATGTCTCTTTTGAATTATGGTTTTATCCAGGTATATGCCTAGTAGTGGGATTGCTGGTTCATATGGTAATTCTATTTTTAGTTTTTTAAGGACCCTCCATACTGTTCTCCATAGTGGCTATATCAATTTACATTCCCACAAACAGTGCAAGAGGGTTCCCTTTTCTCCACACCCTCTCCAGCATTTATTCTTTGTAGATTTTTTGATGATGGCCATTCTGACTGGTCCCTGTGTCCGGTGTGAGGTAACACCTCATTGTAGCTTTGATTTGCATTTCTCTAACGATTAGTGATGTTAGGCATCCTTTCAAGTGTTTGTTGGCAATCTGTGTATCATCCTTGGAGAAATGTCTCTTTAAGTCTTCTACCCATTGTTGGATTGGGTTGTTTTTTTTGAAATTGAGCTGCATGAGCTGCTTGTAAATTTTGGAGATTAAGCCTTTGTCAGTTGCTTCATTTGAAAATATTTTATCTCATTCTGTGGGTCGTCATTTCATCTTGTTTATGTTTTCCTTTGCTGTGGAAAACTCTTAAGTTTCATTAGGTCCCATTTGTTTATTTTTGTTTTTATTTCCATTTCTCTAGGAGGTGGGTCAAAAAGGATCTTCCTGTGATTTATGTCATAGAGTGTTCTGCCTATGTTTTCCTCTAAGAGTTTGATAGTTTCTGGCCTTACATTTAGGTCTTTAATCCATTTTGAGCTTACTTTTGTGTACAGTGTTAGGGAGTGTTCTAATCTCATACTTTTACACGTACCTGTCCAGTTTTCCCAGCACCACTATGGAAGAGGCTGTCTATTCTCCACTGTATATTCTTGCCTCCTTTATCAAAGATAAGGTGACCATATGTGCATGGGTTTATATCTGGGCTTTCTATCCTGTTCCATTGATCTATATTTCTGTTTTTGTGCCAGTACCATACTGTCTTGATTACTGTAGCTTTGTAGTATAGTCTGAAGTCAGGGAGCCTGATTCCTCCAGCTCCATTTTTTGTTCTCAAGATGCCTTTGGCTATTCGGGGTCTTTTGTGTTTCCATACAAACCATGAAAATTTTTGCTCTAGTCCTGTGGAAAATGCCATTGGTAGTTTGATAGGGATTCCACTGAATCTGTAGATTGCTTTGGGTAGTATAGTCATTTTCACAAGGTTCATTCTCCCAATCCAAGAACATGGTATATCTCTCCATCTGTTTGCATCGTCTTTAATTTCTTTAATCAGTGTCTTATAGTTTTCTGCATACAGGCCTTTTATCTCCTTAGGTAGGTTTATTCTTAGGTATTTTTGTCTTTTTGTTGCAGTGGTAATGGGAGTGTTTTCTTAATTTCTCTTTCAGATTTTTCATCATTAGTGTATAGGAATGCAAGAGATTTCTGTGCATTAATTTTGTATCCTGCTACTTAACGAAATTCATTGATTAGCTCTAGTAGTTTTCTGGTAGCATCTTTAGGATTCTCTATGTCTAGCATCATGTCATCTGCAAACAGTGACAGTTTTACTTCTTCTCTTCCAATTCGGATTCCTTTTATTTCTTTTACTTCTCTGATTGCTGTGGCTAAAACATCCAAAACTATGTTGAATAACAGCAGAGAGAGTTGGAAACCTTGTCTTGATCCTGACCTTAGAGAAAATGGTTTCAGTTTTTCACAACTGAAAACGATGTTGTCTGTGGGTCTGTCATATATGGCCTCTATTATGTTGAGGTAGGTTCCCTCTAAGCCTCCTTTCTGGAGAGTTTTTATCATAAATGGGTGTTGAATTTTGTCCAAAGCTTTTTCTGCATCTACTGAGAGTATCATATGGCTTTTCTCCTTCTATTTGTTAATATGGTGTTTCACATTGACTGATTTGCGTATATTGAAGAATCCTTGCATTCCTGGGATAAACCCCACTTGATCATGGTGTATGACCCTTTTAATGTGCTACATCATTCTGTTTGCTAGTATTTTGTTGCGGATTTTTGCGTCTATGTTCATCAGTGATATTGCCCTGTAGTTTTCTTTTTGTGTGACATCTTTGTCTGGATTTCGTATCAAGGTGATGGTGGCCTCGTAGAATGAATTTAGGTGTGTTCCTCCCTCTGCTATATTTTGGAAGAGTTTGAGAAGGATAGGTGTTAGCTCTTCTCTAAATGTTTGATAGAATCACCTGTGAAGCCATCTGGTCCTGGGCTTTTGTTTGTGGAAGATTTTTAATCACATTCTTAATTTCAGTGCTTGTGACTGGTCTGTTTATATTTTCTATTTCTTCCTGGTTCAGCCTGGGAAGGTTGTGCTTTTCTAAGAATTTGTCCATTTCTTCCAGGTTGTCCATTTTCTTGGCATATAGTTGCTTGTAGTAATCTCTCATGATCCTTTGTATTTCTGCAGTGTCGGTTGTTACTTCTCCTTTCTCATTTCTAATTCTATTGATTTGAGTCTTCTCTCTTTTTTTCTTGATGAGTCTGGCTAATGGTTTATCAATTTTGTTTATCTTCTCAAACAACCAGCTTTTTGTTGTATTGATCTTTGCTATTATTTCCTTCATTTCTTTTTCATTTATTTCTGATTTGATCTTTATGATTTCTTTCCTTCTGTTAACTTTGGGGTTTTTTTGTTCTTCTTTCTCTCATTGCTTTAGGTGTAAGGTAAAGATGTTTATTTGAGATGTTTCTTGAGGTAGGACTGCATTGCTATAAAATTCCCTCTTAGAACTGCTTTTGCTGCATTCCATAAGTTTTGGGTCATCGTGTTTTCATTGTCATTTGTTTCCAGGTATTTTCTGATTTCTTCTTTGATTTCTGTGATCTCTTGGTTATTTAGTAGTGTATTGTTTAGCTTCCATGTATGTATTTGTAATTTTTACAGACATTTTTCCTGTAATTGATATCTAGTCTCATAATTTTGTGGTCAGAAAAGATACTTGATACGATTTCAATTTTCTTAAATTTACTGAGGCTTGATTTGTGACCCAAGATATGATCTATCCTGCAGAATGTTCCATGAGCACTTGAGAAGAAAGTGTAGTCTGTTGTTTTTGGATGGAATGTCCTATAAATATCAATTAAGTTCTTCTTGTTTAATGTATCATTTAAAGCTTGTGTTTGCTTATTTATTTTCATTTTGGATTATCTGTTCATTGGTAAAAGTGGGGTGTTAAAGTCCCCTATTATTACTGTGTTACTGTCAATTTCCCCTCTTACGGCTGTCAGTATTTGCCTTATGTATTGAGGTGCTCCTATGTTGAATGCATATATATTTACAATTGTTATATCTTCTTCTTGGATTGATCCCTTGATCATTATGTAGTGTCCTTCTTGTCTCTTGTAATAATCTTTATTTTAAAGTATATTTTGTCTGATATGAGAATTGCTACTCCAGCTTTCTTTTGATTTCCATTTGCATGGAATATCTTTTTCCATCCCCTCACTTTCAGTCTGTATGTGTCCCTAGGTCTGAACTGGGTGTCTTGTAGATAGCATATATACAGGTCCTGTTTTTGTATCCATTCAGCCAGTCTATGTCTTTTGGTTGAAGCATTTAATCCATTCACATTTAAGGCAATTATCAATATGTATGTTCCTATTACCATTTTCTTAATTGTTTTGCATTTGTTTTTGCAGATCTTTTCCTCCTCTTGTGTGCCCTGCCTAGAGAAGTTCCTTTAGCATTTGTTGTAAAGCTGGTTTGGTGGTGCTGAATTTTCTTAACTTTTGCTTGTCTGTAAAGGTTTTAATTTCTGTCAAATCTAAATGACATAGGCCCTTGCTGGGTAGAGTAATCTTGGTTGTAGGTTTTTCCCTTTCACATCATTTAAATATGTCCTGCCCTGCCATTCTGGCTTGCAGAGTTTCTGCTGAGAAATCAGCTGTTAACCTTATGGGGAGTCCCTTGTATGTTATTTGTTGCTTTTCTCTTGCTGCTTTTAATATTTTTTTCTTTTAATTTTTGATAGTTTGATTAATATGTCTCTTGACATGTTTCTCCTTGGATTTTTCCTGTATGGGACTCTGCGCTTGCTGGACTTGATTTACTATTTCCTTTCCCATGTTAGGGAAGTTTTCAAATATAATCTCTTCAAATATTTTCTCAGACCCTTTCTTTTTCTCTTCCTCTTCTGGAACCTCTATAATTCGAATGTTGGTTCATTTAATGTTGTCCCAGAGGTCTCTGAGACTGTCCTCAATACTTTTCATTCTTTTTTCTTTATTCTGCTCTGCAGTAATTATTTCCACTATTTTATCTTCCAGGTCACTTATCCATTCTTCTGCCTCAGTTATTCTGCTATTGATTCCTTCTAGAGAATTTTTCATTTCGTTTTTTGTGTTCTTCATCATTGTTTCTTTGCTCTGTAGTTCTTATAGGTCCTTGGTAAATGTTTCTGTATTTTCTCCTTTCTATATTCAAGATTTTGGATCATCTTTACTATCATTCCTCTGAATTCTTTTTCAGGTAAGTTGCCTATTTCCTCTTCATTTGTTTGGTCTGGTGGGTTTTTACCTCACTCCTTCATCTGCTGCGTATTTCTCTGTCTTCTCATTTTGTTTAACTTCCTGTGTTTGGTGTCTTCTTTTCACAGGCTGCAGGTTCATAGCTTCTATTGTTTTTTGTGTCTGCCTCCATTGTGTGAGCTTGGTTCAATGGCTTTTGTATGCTTCTTGGGCAAGGGGAGTGGTGCCTGTGTTCTGGTGAGTAGGGATGGATCTTGAGTTTCTGGTGGGCAGGGCCGCAGCCAGTGGTGTGTTTGGGTGTCTGTGAACTTAGTATGAGTTTAGGCAGCCTCTCTGCTAATGGGTGGGGTTGTATTCCTGTCTTGCTAGTTGATTGGCATGGGGCGTCCAGCACTGGAGATCGTTGGCCGTTGGGTGGACCTGGGTCTTAGCGTTGAGATGGAGATCTCTGGGAGATCTCTCATTGGTTGGTACTACATGGGGCTGGGAGGTCTCTGGTGGTCCAATGTCCTGAACTCAGTTCTCCCACCTAAGAGGCTCAGGCCTGACACCAGGCTGGAGCACCTAGACCCTATCAGCCACATGGCTCAGAAGAAAAAGAAAAAAGAAAGGAAAAAAAATAATAATAATAAATTGTAAAAATTATTAAAATAAAATAATTTTTTAATAATAAAAATAATGGAGAGCAACAAAACAAAAAAACAAATCCACCAATGAGAACAAGTGCTAAAAACTATACTAAGATAAACATAAAAATCAGAAACAAATCAGTCGCAGACAGCAAACCCCAAGTCTACAGTTGCTCCCAAGTCCACTGCTTCAATTTTGGGATGATTTGTTGTCTATTCAGGTATTCCACAGATGCAGAGTACATCAAGTTGATTGTGGGAATTCAATCATCTGCTGCTCCTGAGGCTGCATGGAGAAATTTCCCTTTTTCTTCTTTGTTCACACAGCTCCTGGGGCTCAGCTTTGGTTTGGGGCCCACTTCTGCCTGCAGGTCTCCATCAGGCATCTGTTCCCACCCAGACAGGATGCAGTTAAAGCAGTGGCTGATTAGGGGGCTCTGGCTGACTCATGCCAGGGGGAGGGAGGGGTACGGTAGTTAAAATTGGAATGCGACCGTTCTGCGGCAGAGGCTGGCGTGACGTTGCAACAGCCTGAGGCGCACTGTGTGTTCTCGCAGGGAACTTGTCCCTGCAACATGGGACCCTGGCAGCGGCATGTTGCACAGTCTCCCGGAGGGGTGTGGATAGTGATCTGTGCTTGCACACAGGAATTTTGGTGGTTGCAGCAGCAGCCTTAGTGTTTCATGCTTGTCTCTGGGGTCTGAGCTGATAGCAACAGCTCATGCCTGTCTCTGGAGCTCACTAAGGTAGTGCTCTGCCTTCTGTGGTCAGACAGGGAAGGAATCCCCTCTCCTCACACACCCCAAAACAATGGTCTCTTGCCTCTTAGGCAGATCCAGACTTTTCCCGAACTCCCTCCCGGCTAGCTGTGGTGCACTAGCCCCCTTCAGGCTGTGTTCACGCAGTCAACCCCAGTCCTCTCCCTGGGATCTGACCTCTGAAGCCTGAGCCTCAGCTCCCAGCCCCGACCCACCCCAGCGGGTGAGCAGACAAGCCTCTCAGGCTGGTGAGTGCTGGTCAGCACCGATCCTCTGTGCGGGAATCTCTCCGCTTTGCCCTCTGCACCCCTGTTGCTGTGCTCTCCTCCGTGGTTCTCAAGCTTCCTCCCCAGCCCAATCCCTGTCTCCACCAGTGAAGGGGCTTCCTAGTGTGTGGAAACTTTTCCTCCTTCACAGTTCCCTCGCAGAGATGCAGGTCCGGTCCCTATTCTTTCGTCTCTGTTTTTTCTTTTTTCTTTTGCCCTACCCAGGTACATGGGAATTTTCTTGCCTTTTGGGAACTCTCAGATCTTTTGCCAGCATTCAGTAGGTGTTCTGTATGAGTTGTTCCACATGTAGATGTATTTTTGATGTATTTGTGGGGAGGAAGGTGATCTCCATGTCTTATTCCTCTGCCATCTTGAAGGTCATCCTATTGCATTATTTTTATAAAGCTTGTTATTTTCAATACACAAACATACACATACAAAATAAGTAACCTTTAGGGAAAAAAAAGTTTTATGCACTAGTTCTATTGATCTGTGTGTCCTGGTTGTTCTTGGAAATGCCACACACACACACACACACACACACACACACACACACACACACACACACATTCACACACACTCATAAGTGAAAGCCCATAGATCACAAACACCACTGAGGTCACCACAGATTAAAGATGCAGCCAGAATCCCTGGCTCCTTTGCTGCCTTCTCATGAAGAAAAATAGTGTTTTTAAATTTTCTTAATGAAGTTACATTTATCATTTTTCTGGTCCCTTTTTTCTGCTCTCAATACAATCCTGTCATCTTTGGAGTTGATGTCAATGAACCTGAATTTTTCTTAAGTCAGACTCCCAACTAAGTGAGATGAATGAAATCAATATTCTTCCCTTTACAGGTGAAATGAGCTTAGTAACATATATAGTACTGTACCTTCCTCTCCTTTTTTCCCCTTTGTACTGCAATCCATCAATGTATCGCTCTTGGCACCTGAATGAATGCATCTTAATATGAGATTTCAAGCAACAATTCTTTCTAAATGTAATGAAATATTTCAGTCTTTGTTCTTAAAAAAACCACTCCTAGATCTGTGTTCTTTGCTCCTTCACAAGAATTTATTTCTATAATTTTTACAGGATTCTCAGTATTCACAAGCAATTAGTCAGGTCCTTGAATTCATGAAATATCTGATCTCTACATACAAAAGCTTAAATGTTATTCAATTCTGAGGACTGACTGAAAAAATAGAAGGACTTTCAGAAAGGAAATTTCATATTCAAGGCCACCATGCTTCATGGTTTCGTTGTGTTTCATGAAGCACCTGTTTGCCATTATTCATGAGGCTTCTATTAATTCTAGAATTCCCTCTGCAGTAGTCCTTTTAATAAGGAAGAAAGTAACTTTATCAGATTGCATGATGATGCAGCTGTAAATTATAAAATATTGTGTGATTTTTAAAAAAATTTTCAGTTCTGTAAATCATTATTATTGACCTATTCTAATTTTACATCCTAATTACATCATATGTTACATCATATGATGATTTAAGCAGGTGATAAAAAGAATTAAGTAAAGAAAATATTAATTCATGCCGATTAAGGGATAAAAATCATTTTTATTTTTGTTTATTCATACTTTTCAGTTTTGAATACTAATAAGAAAGAATTATTTAGTATTTGTCATAGGGAAAATATGGAGACGTTATAAGCTAGAAATTTATTACATAATAAATACTGACAGATGTATTTGGACTAAGGTAAAAATAGATGTATTTGGACTAAAGATTGGAAATATTCTGGATCTTACCTTAGTAAATTTGGGGAGACATTAAGGAAATCCAACTAGATAAGGAGACAGAGACTACAAAGTCTCTAAATTATTGTTACCATATGGGTGGGATGAGGCAGGAACACAAGTGAGTTTCAGCCAAATGGAGGCAAGGTCCTGGCTGAAACAGAACTTAACTAGCACCATTACCAGTTACAATTCACCCCCCGAACCCCCATGCCCACCCTGCTTCTAATAATCACATTATATGTGAAAAGCAACAAGCAAAGGAAGTAAACAGTAATTAGTAAGTAGATAGTGAATTTCATCTTAGAGAGAAGTCTGGGGAGTGTCTTCAGAGGGGTTTGTACAGTGGACAAAGACACAATCAAAATTGGACAGATGTGTGAATGCTGAAGATTTTATCAAGCCCAATAACTTAGGGAATTCTTGAGTATCTCAGACCTCTGGTATCTCTCATGTAGTCAATGCAAATAAATCTTTGTGTATACATGTTGCTTCACCTGTTGTCTACTACTGATTGGGAGAAAAAAAGGGACCATGAGATGGCCGGCTCATCCTCCAGGTTTGGTGGTTCCCGTAAACTGATCCAAATGAGGGGACTATAGGCATACCTTGGAGATATTGTAGGTTCAGTCCAGAGCACCACAATCAAGTAATTATCACAATAAAGCAAGTCACACAAATTTTTTGGTTTTCAGTGCATATAAAAGTTATGTTTACACTGTACTGTAGTCTATTAGGTGTACAATAGCATTATGCCTTAAAAAAATTTACATACTTTAATTATATTTTATTGTTAAAAATTTCTAACCATCATCTGAGCCTTTAGCGAGTCATAGTAGTAACATCAAAGATCACTCATCACAGGTCACCATAACAAATACAATTATAATGAAAAAGTTTGAAATATTGTAAGAATTTCCAAAATGTGATGCAGACACGAAGGGAGCAAATGCTGTTGAAAAAATGGCACCAATAGACTTGCTCAATACAGGATTGCTACAAACCTTCAATTTGTAAAAAATGCAGTATCTGTGAAGCACAATAAAGGGAAGTGTGATAAAATGAGATATGCCTGTTTTTCCCTGGCACTCACACCACTCATAAAGACTGACTGCACCCAGGGGATAGGGTAACATAGCAGGAGGACAATACTGAGACTCAAAAACCTTCTCCCAAAAACCTAATGAAAGGAACCAAAAATAATCAATGTCAATAAAACAAACAGTAAAGCAAGCAAAAACCCATCAGCACTCTTAGTAAGAAAAAGGGTACAGCTTTTTTACTTTGAAAATTGTAATCCAGAGAAGAAAGAAAACTCAAGGAATTAAGCCTATGCAAATAAGTTTTAAAACCTGATATAAAGAGGTTAAGACATAAAATATAAGCTTTGTCAACTGCTTATAAATATCGGTGTTTCTAGACATTGTTTGCTGGCTGCAACAGCAGCAGCAAGTTGGCTTCTGCTTCCCTTCTGCCTTCTAAATCTCTCACAGGTGTATCAGTTTTCCAGAAAATAACTGAAATCCAAAGCCCTAACTACAAGGGAATCTGCAAAAAAAATGTGGGGCTTTTCAGTCTCTTTACCTGGAAGAAAAAGTGGAAGCCAAGCAATGGAGCTACTATTAACATTTAAAGAAAGCAAATATTTTTACTTTTCCCCTTTGGCCACATACACATGGTGTCAATTATCTATATCATAAATGAGATATTTTACCAACTTTAATTTTCAAATATATGATAATTAGGGAACAATATACACAAAAATATAATTAATATTTATTCATTTTCCCTAGTATATTAATGGTAGACATAGGCATGGAGTAAATATTTTAAATGATTAATTATTTGACATCACTTCATGGTTTCTTCATGGAGAAATGAGCTCAGAGATACCTAAAGTCTGGAGCTACAGAGAGATGCTGCTGGGAAACAACATCTTCACCCTATCCTGCAGTAAATATCAGAATTTTTTTCAATAATTTCCTGCATCTTGTAAGGCAGTAGACACAGGGCTAGATCTCTGCAACAGTCAAGTGGCTCAGGTTATATATAGCAGAGTTCTAGAGGATGGTATAGACTCCTTAGAAAGTGCACTGTTACTTTCTCACCAACTGTTCCCATGTGGAACTTGGGAAGACCCGAGAACTCATAGCTCTATGCAACGTTATCTCTCACTTCTTGTTTTATTTAAACAACTTCTTAAAGTTCTATATCCCTTTAAAAACAACTCCACAATCTCTTACTATGATTATTGGTATTTTTTGCTATATATCCGTATCATTTGGGACAATGATGCAATTTGCAAACTAAGAATTGAGATCTCCTCAGACAGTGAAAAGCCTTATATTAGATCCAGAATACAATTGGATTGGCTTTTAATATAGTTTGGGGGGGGGATTTAAGCACAATACTTTCAAACTAATGACACTATTATGAAGAAAATCCTACTTTTATTAAAACAGTAGAGATAAAGACCAATGAATTAATTTTACAACCCATTTCTAGCCATCTGAAATATTCTACAATATTTAATTTGTCACTTTTCCCAGTCTAATTGTATCTTTTTTTTGGCTTCCTCCTTATCTTCAGCCCAACTTTCTACTAGATATAATTTGATTCCAATTCTTGCTCTCTCTCTCTCTCTCTCTTTTTTTTTTTTTTTCTATAGACCAGATATAACAAAGGCCTGTGTGGGTTAGATTTAAGTTATGCATGATCTCACAGCAATTGTTAAATGAAGTCTCTGTCTTTGGGGGACTTAATAATTCAACAGTTATTTCTCTAGATTACCAACCTGAGGGTACCAAGAGATTGTACAGGGCAAAAATAAGAGCCTACATTAATTCTCTGAATTATGCCTTCCGGATTCTCCAGGATCAAAATGGAAAAAGAGAACCTGAATTTTTTCCCACTACTGACTTCATCCTGTTGCCTTGTGACAATAATGTCTCTGCTTGGCTGACTACCCGTGACTCTTCCAAAGAATTCTTGCAACAATTGGACAACTTGTTCACTATTTCTGCTGCTATCAACCAATTATAACTGCATCCACTCATGCTTACTCAACCTGAAGACCTCCTTCACCCTGGGTAGGAAGCAGGGTGCCAGTGACAGCTATGAATAGCAGATAAATCCTTAGGCAGGTGTAAAATAGGAAGCACACACTTTCTGTTGGTCTACTGTTTCTCCAGGTACCAAGAGAACAGACTGGAGATGGGAACTTCCTAGATGTTAGAAAATCACAATAAGTATCCTCCCTACTTACATGAATAAAGGAAGCAATCATTCAATCCTTATATAGTCTTGATTCTTTCTCCAAAATGAGGTATACATAGGCAGGGATTTTTAGCCTTTTAGCAAGAATAACTGAATTGTTTTATGGGTCATTTATTATATAGCATCCATTAACCTGAATTTTATGATATATTTACTAAGAATATAAAATGGCTGTTTTCTTTGTCAGTGTCCATGTCCCTTCACTATTATTTTCTCTCTTCTCTGGCTATTTCACCTCTGTCCCCATCATCATACCTTCATCTGCTACTTGAACTCTAAAACCCAGACTGCATCTAAGACTTTATCTTATTCTATGCTATTTCCCTAGGCAACCTTAACTACCCCTTCCTTAAAGTTATATTATCTTCTAAAAAATATATTATCTTCTAATAAATATCCCCCACTCTGAATCTTCTCTGAACTCCCAATCCATATATCCAACTGTCTACTTGGCATCTTTGCTTGGATGTCTCAAAGACTCAGCAGATCTTCAGCAGAAGAGTGGTGTTTGCCTGTATCCCCTCAACTTACTTCAGAGGTGGACCATCTACTGTGGTATATTCCAACAACCTCCTGCACCTCTGTGCCTAAGGAAGTGTCAGCGAGTTAACCCTTCAGAGAGGTATTTTTTCTCACTAAGGGCTTAACCACCAACCTTTAACTATTTTCTCCAAACCATCAAGTTAAATACTCCTGGATCATTCTCTTGATCTCTTCTTTCAGTCTTATGTATATTGCCAATCTAAACACCAAGTTTAAAACCTGTGTGCTATTTTGATCTATACCTTCACCTTTCACAAGTGCCTAACTATTCTGCTTATTCCTTAGAAACACTCTGGCTTTCACGTCATCCTTCCCTGAATAGAAAAGTTCTTAACCTCATGGTAATGTTCACTAAAAAAACTACCAAAACTTTTGAGAGCTCAAGTCTAATGGTAGTGTTTAAAGTTCTGTCAGATATACTATGATTGCAAAGAATGCTGCCTTATAGGGACTTCCCTGGTGGTCCAGTGGTTAAGAATCTGCCTTCCAGTGCAGAGGACGTGGTTTCGATCTCTGGTCAGGGAACTAAGATCCCACATGGGACGGGGCAACTAAGCCCGTGCACTCTGTAGCCCACACACCACAACTAGAGAGCCCTCATGCCACAACTACTGAGCCTGCGTGTTCTGGAGCCCACACACCACAATTAGAGAGCCCACATGCCACAACTACTGAGCCCGTGCACTCCAGGGCCCACATGCCACAACTAGAGAAAAGCCTGTGCACTGCAACAAAAGATCCTGCATGCCGCGATGAAGCTCCCACATGCCACATGTAAGACCCAGTGCAGCGAAATAAATAAATATTAAAAAAAAAAAAGAATGCTATGGTGTAGTGATCACCAAACATTTTGATCATGACTATCAGAAAAAGTTTGTTCTTGCCAATGTTCCCCCAATATTTATATATTTATATTGATTGGTTGGTTACTTATATCCATGCATTAAAATATTTTATTCAGTAGATAAAAACACAAAAATACACATTTAAAAAATGATTTAGATTAAAAAACAATATTTTCAAATAATTTTGTGTTTTTAAAATTTCTTAACAATACAAAAAGAATTTTGCTCTCAACAGAATATTCTTTTTGATAATCTTCTCTGACACAATGTTAATGACTCTCTGCTTAATTATTTTTGAAAATTTTATTTTAACGTTTAATGAAAGAGCAATATAACTGTTTCTATGCTCACATTATTTCAATAACTGATTTTAACAGCCTCCATAGATGAAAAATATATATTACAAATATACATAAAATCAAATGGGAGAAGCTCTTCACATGCTTAGCTTACTGAATCATGGCATTTATTTTTCAGTTGCATCTACAAATTATGTGATAGGGTTTTTTTGTCTAGTATTTATCCTATATTAACAACAACAACAAGAAACCTAAAGCAAAACATCATTTCCCTTTGAGATAGGAAACAAAACAAAGCAATATCACCAATCTTATTCAACATTGTATTCGGAATCCTAATCAGTACACTAATACAAGAATAGCAACAACAGCAAAGAGACAATGATTGGAAAGGAAAAAACACAACTGTCACTATTCCAAAGTGATGTGATACACATCACATACACAGAAAATTTCAGATTCTGTCCTATATCCACCCTCTTAACTACCATGCTATCTACACTGCCTTTGTAATCATGGAGAGGGAAGGGGAAAAGGAAACACTGAACCAACTAGAACCAATGGTTCAAAAAATATGGGGGCTAGTAAGTTTCAATTTGTAGGACAGAAGAGCAGGCTGGGAACTCAGGCAAGTTTCCTGAGTTTGCTGCAGTTTTGACGCAAAATTCCTTCTTTCCCAGGAAACCTCAAATTTTGCTTTTCAACGGATTAAATGAGGTTTACCCTAGTATTATTGATAGTAATCTCCTTTACTTAGAGTTAACTGATAGTAAAATTTTATTGCATCTACAAAATATTTTCATAGGAACATCTAAAGTAGTATTTAGATGGTGCCAAACAAGTGGGCACCACAGCCTACCCAAGCTGACACATACAATTAACCATCATGCTTACCATTACTTTCTTACAAAGTCATCGTGACACTGACACCAAAATCTGACCAAGATATCACAGTAAAAACAAGACCGTGGCTTTAAATATGGTGCAAAAGTTTTAAATAGGCTTTGGGCAAATGGGATCAAGAAATCCATCAGAGGACTTCCCTGGCAGTCCAGTGGTTAAGACTTTGCCTTCCAATGGAGGGGGTGCGGGTTCAAACCCTGGTCGGGGAGCTAAGACCCCACATGCCTCGAGGCCAAAAAACCAAAACATAAAACAGAAGCAATATTGTAAACGACTTTAAATACGGTCCACATCAAAAAAAAAAAAGGAAAAAAAAAGAAAAGGAAATCCATCAGAAGAAGAACACATGACCACAAGTGAAGTTAACTCCAAAATATATGGATATTTAGAGCATGTACAGATATAATCAATAATAATAACTGCTTACACCATTACAACTTAACACTGCTCTAAACTGTCCAATGCAAGTACATGATAGAAAGAAAGAAAGAAAAATTGAAAGATAGAAGCAGGCACTAGTGGTAGATGATATATGTGCAGAATACCAAGAGAATCAAATCTTATAAAGTATTAGGAGCAATAAGAACTCTACTGTGGCAGATTACAAAAATCAAATATAATAGAAGGAAAGTTACCATTTACAGAAAAAGGAAATTCTTAGGAATTTACAAAATTAACAAAAACAGGTAAAATCTACATAAAAATTAAATTCTACTGAGGATATGAAATCATTGACTAAATGAAACAAAAACTGTTATATTTGTTTTTATTTAAAATGCCTTTCTTCCCCCATGCCCAAAATTATTCCTGTATTCACAGGCAAGAATTGGAAATGGGAAAGCCATGTTCTGATAGAGCAAGGTGTGTAGATGGTAGTACATGTAAACACGAAATATCATGAGAAAGATTTGAGCTTCACAGTTTATAACTAGTTTTCTTAAAAAAAACACTAAATTTTGTCACAATTAAAATCCAAGTTATTTTCTTAACCTTTTACATTGAAATATATCATCACAACTCATGATCCAAAAACACTGGGATTGCTTTTTTAAACATTATTTTAACCGTAATGTCACAGACTTTAAAATAACCCTGGAAATAGGGTTGCTTGGTATTACTAGAAAAATCAAAGAACATAGAGAAAAGATGAGTAGCAGCTGAAAAGTTCTAGATGTAACAAATATAACCAGTATGAGAAAGGTCAAGGAGTCATGCAAAAAATGTAACCTATGGGTGTTAAATGACAAAACTTTGGACAAATTATGATTAGATTTCCCTCCAATTTAAGAAAGGAGAAAGAAATTCAATTTAGGAAAATGAGATACATGACTCTCCTTCATGACCTTAATTACAATGGAAATCTATTCCTATTATATGGTAAATATACAAATAGAAATATTTTATCAGCCCTTAGTTGAATCTGCAGATGTGGAACCCGTGGATTGAGAGGACCAACTGTAAGGGACTTGGGTACCCATGGATTTTATTATCCACAGAGGGCTTCCTGGAACCAATCTCCTGAGGATACTTAGGGACAGTGTATATGAAAGATTATAGAAGAAAATTTTTAAAAATAACTATTTAGGTGGTGAGAATACAGGTAATATTTTTTCTCTTTGAGCTTTTCATTTAAATGTTTTACCTTAAGTTATCTTTTTGAAATTTAACCAATATAACATTTAATGCAGAACATTTTTAATGAACTATATTTGATGTATAATATTATATAAATTCCAGGTGTGCAATATAGTGATTCACAGTTTTTAAAGGTCACACTCCATTGATAGTTATTATAAAACATTTGCTATATTCCCCGTGTTGTACAGTATATCCTTGTACCTTATTTTATACCTAGTAGTTTGTACTTCTTAATCCCCCATCTATATTTCCCCCTCTTTCCCTCTCCCCACTGGTCACCACTAGTCTGTTTTCTGTACCTGTGAGTCTGCTGCTTTTTCTGTTATATTCACTAGTTTGTTGTATTTTTTAGATTCCACATATAAATGATATCATATAATATTTGTCTTTCTGTTTGACTTATTGAACTTAGCATAATTTTAAGCAGCAATTCTGAGATTCAAGTTAAAGCTCAATGTAAAGTCTCTAGCATCCAGAATTGAATTTTCACTGTACTTGTCCTCCAACTTAATATGTCAACAATGTTAAGATTTATTCAATTACAACTAATGAGACAAAGTCTGATGGTAAAGTTCACAAATGTCTACTTCTTTATGAGAAGAGATTATTAAGCCACAACATTCAGTTTTAGCCTGAACAGATGGGGCTGAGTTACATGGGAAACTTTCCTCTAAACACTCTTCCTAAATTATGAGGGACACCTTGTGTCATTTCCTTGAGAATATTTTTAACTGGCAAGAGAAATTATATTGAAGGAGAATTCCACCAGCTTAACGATTGCCACAAATACATAACATAATTCTGGGAAAGTGTGATTTGTGGTTTTTCTTTTATAAAGAACAATCTTTTGAGAAAAACTTTTTTTCTCCTTTGTTTCGCATGACTCCACATAATCTCCTATATTAGCTTTCATAGTTATAACTAACCTCCCGATAGCAAAATATATAGTGTACAATGAAACTCACTCAACAGTTATAAATCTATTAATGTGAGTGAAAAAAACTATGAAAAAACATTTAAAGGCTTGTTGAAGTTCTATAAATTTCAGAAGTGTCTTACAACAAGATATATTATTAAATTCATCACTATTCAGCAGTGTTTTATAAATTATTCTTAATAAATATTCACAGTACATACATTTGAGAACAGTAAAGTGAATGCGTATTTAAAAGTTCAGAAAAATCTCAGTGAATGTTAAAAGCATTCATCTCTGAAGCATTTATTATGATAAACTGTGAGCCAAGATGAATTGGGAAACTTTCATTTTCCAGTGAAATGACAATCCTGGATTTTCTGAGGCTTAACTATGCACTTTATCTACAGCAAAGGGACTCATAAAAAACACTGAATTCACTATGACCCAGTTCCTCTTGAGAGTACAGTAAGCAAGTTCTCAGAATGCCAGGCCATTAACAAAGCCTCCTTTAAAAAAAAAAATTATGAGTGTGGAGACAGGTTTGGGTTGATAAGAAAACTTACATTCTGAAATTGAAGATTGACAGCAGTAGTACAGAGCTAGAGATATGCAATTAGAGGAGAAACCTGCAATATTACAGATGAGAGATGGCAAAAGCAGAAATTCAAAGGAGAAAAGAACTAGTTTTTGAAGATTTTCTGGAAAAACATAATGGCAGGATTTTAGAAGAGATGAGACTGAGTAAGATGCTTTCTTTATGGGCTGCTAAAACGGTAGCACTGCCCACTAGACAGTGAAGTTTGAGGAAGGAGGATGAAAGAGAACATGTATTTGTTTTATTGACAAATAAAGATAGTCTATGATAGCCAGAATGGGAAATGAGCATTTATTAAAGTTATATTACGTACTACCAGGTCATCAACAATGATATTAACCTTACATTTCACGTAAAGAAACAAAAGCATTTCATTTGGTTTAGTCAGATGTGACTAACGATCATCATTAATTCTTTCTAAACATACATAATAAGCATCTTTCAGCCATTTTGCTGGGAACTAGGGGCCCAGTGAGGAGTAAGATTGTTCCAATCCACATAGAGGGAGTTGAAGAGACTGGTAAGTAAATAGGTAGTTACAGTAAAGTGAGATGAGTGCCAGCCATAAGTCACAGTGTCCCCTCAGACACCAAACAAGGCACCAAGGCCATGTAGGAGATGTTAGGAAAGTCAGACTTAAAAACCACTAAGACATAATGAAGACAAAGAAGGATGAAGATGTGTTCCAAGCAGAGGGATAAGATGTACAAAGACCAAAGGGAAAAAGAGACAGTTTGGCTAGCATGATTAAAGTAAATAGTTTGCATGAGGAGTTGAAGACTTGATAGAAATGAAGACAGAGATGTAAGTCGGGGACAGATCCTAAAGAACTTGTAAATGTCCTGCTTAGAGGAGTTTGGGTTTTATTTGAACTAGTTAAGAATATCAGGGAGGAAAATGATGCCAGTATTGAGAAAGAGGAAAGCAGCAAAGGACATTGAGAGATGTTGGAAGAAAGTCAAGAGAGTCAAGAATCATGGAATTCAAGGGAAGAAATTCTGTTTAGATGAGAGAGTGATAAATATTAGCAAATGCTAACATAAGGTAAGGATGACAGAGACACAGATGTGTCTATTGTATTTAACGACATAGGACATTAGTGAAAGTGGATATATTGAAATGGGTGGAACAGAACCAAAATTTCAAAAGTTTAAGTATGAACAGAAAGTGAAAAAGTGGAGAAAGAAGGAGTGAATACCCATTCAAGGAAGGAGATATACTGACCACAGAGTTGGGCATGAGGTAAAGAGAGGGGTTTGTGGCAAAAGGAACTTAAGTGTACCTCTGACCCTTAAACAATGCAGGTTTGAGCTGCACAGGTACACAGATTTTTTTCAATAAATACCTACTACAATACTATACAATCTGAGGTTGGTTGAGTCTGTGGATGCAGAACCACATATAAGGAGAACTGACTATAAATTAAACATGGATTTACCCCCACAGTTGTTTAAGGGTCAATTATATTTCAAATAGAGGAAGGGCCTATTTAGGAAAACTTGAAGATACTGGAGGAAAAAACAATTACTGATGAAGCAGAGTCCATTCAATAAATGGGATTCACTGCTGCCTTAAATAGTAGATTATAATTATTTGGAGATAAAATTTAAAGAGAAAATCATAGATATAAATTTGTGTCATTTTAAGGCAGGGTAACAGGAAGTTAAGGAGGGATCTCTTAAGTCATGTTTTAAGAGGGGGGTGGAATAGTGTAACATAATAACAGGGATGGTTTTATAAAATTGCTGCAAAAAATGGATAAACAAAACACCTATAAAAATAGGAAACGACTTCTGGTTAGCCCAAATAGTACAGTTAATGCCAGAGATCATGGATTTATTGTAATGGAAATTTGCATTATTATGTCACATTTCCAGCCATCAGTAGAAAGCCAGAAGTAAGACCAGAGAAGACAGAAAACTGGTTGAGGTGGGATTTTGTTTTGCCAGGAAGATGGGAGGAAAAGACAAGAGGGCAAAGATTGTGTTGGTACTAGAAAGAGAATCACTGAGGTGACGAACCATAGGATCCATGCTGAAGAAGGGAGGAAGCAAGAAGAGTGCTGATGGCCAGGAGAGAGCAGAGGTCCTAACAACTCAAAAAGGCTGAGCAACCTTGGTAGTGGGAATAATACAAAGTCATACATTTACTATTCACCTAGTATATTCCAGGGAGTTTGCACTTAATGATTATCTAGCTCTTACAATAAGTCTGTTAGTGCTGATTCTACACTGACCAAGAGAAGTCAGCATCCTGGGTTTCTGAAACCTTTCCATATGAATTCATACAAACCTTATAATTCCTTAGCATGTGCTGAATATCACACATAGAGTTGTATGGCATGTGCTCCAGCTAAGGACCTCCTGTGTTTCTCTTCTGGATCCAAGGAGTGATAAAAGGAACGAGAGAGTGAACTTTAATGTTTAATCTAAAAAAGGTAGTAACGTGTTCCTTTATATTAGGTGCAATCAAAAGGTTAAGAATTCTAAAGCAAGTGTATAGCTAGGTTTAAAACTTGACTGACATATCTTAACTATTACTTAGCAAACTAAAGTCCAATTTGATTAAGTAAGCTATTGAGGATAATAACACTGTTAAAAAAATCCAGAATTAAAATCCAAACTCAATTGTGACTGATTTAAAAGTTCACATTCTTCTAATGTGATACATTCTCCTTTAATGTGAGAGAATTGAAAGCATAGCTGCTTATAGATATAAAGTGGAATATTTTAAGATAAGAATTTAGAAATGACATAGTTATGGAAAGGGAAAATGTCCAAGGTGAATCTTGGGAGATACAGCTGAAGTGGAGTGAAGAGACTGTCTACGGATACAGCTACAGTACTATAATCACTACATAATTTCTCTTCTAGAGAAATCCAAATGTGATTTGACCTCATATTGGAGGATGGCAGGATACTGTTCACAAACAAGATTGTAGATGGACACCAAAGTCCTCAAAGAGTGACAGGGAATGATCTGGAGGTCAGAAGGTAGGAATGGGGAAAGATAGTGAGATGGATAGTTAGTTGTCCACATCTTCAAAAACTATGGTTGTTTTTTCTATTACTGTATATTAAAAAATTCAGAAAAAAATAAAATCACAAAAGCTGGATTATGAGAGTGGTGAGGATGCTTATCCCACTTCCAGTATTGAGTTTTTTGGCTTATAGGATAATGTGTGACATTAACTAAAAGACCTACAACGAATGTGGTCTTTTTGGAGCTATCTAAGATTCAGTTAAGGTAGGGAGATTTGGAGAAGAACATAAAAATTTTATACCACAGAATGAGGATTTCAAAAGGCAAAAGAGAATGGTTTTGGAAGAAAAAGAGCTGTGAAAGTTGGCTCAAGAAAAAAAAAAGGTTGCAAGTGTAGACTACTGATTACTGAAAAAGCTGGTATTTGGGGTAGTGACTAAAGATAATGGGTATTTAAGGCATAAAATTTGACTCCTATGAACTTCCCCGAAAGAAAAGTCAGTCCCAACAGCCTCCTGGAGCACAAGCAGGTCTTGTTCTTTTGGGAAGAATTCATATTCATCAAGACTGACTGAACTTCCAAGAAAATCCAGTGGATGTCAGCAAGCACACAGCAGGATTTGTCCCCAGGGCTCCCATGGTGTTGGCATCCATAGTAATCCCTGCTCGATCGGAACTGACTCAAGATTACAGAAAAGCTACTTTCAAAATTTTCTCACTAATGTCAAGCACCTGAAAAGTCACTTGTTCAAAAGTTTTAGAGATCTAATATAAAACATTTGGAAAAATATTTGATCTCTAAAAACAATTATCTTTAGAGAAAAATTAGAGTGTTCTATCAGGTCACATCTAGAAGCCACACATTTATGAACTTAAAAACTATTAATTTATTTCTTCTAGTTTTGAATCAAGTTTGAATAATGCCAAGGTCAGTAAATTATATACAGATAGATAGACAGATAGATAGATAGATAGATAGATAGATAGATAGATGAAATCTGTAGTGAAAAGGAAAAAATCCTTTTAATATTCCATTAAATAATGTAATCTTGGGACTTCCCTGGTGGTCCAGTGGGTAAGACTCATGCTCCCAATGCAAGGGGCCTGGGTTCGATCCCTGGTTGGGGAACTAGATCCTGCATGCATGACGCAACTGAGAGTCGGAACGCTGCAAGGAAGAAGAGCCTGCATGCTGCAACTAAGACCTGGTGCAGCCAAAATACAAAAAAAAAAAAAAATGTAATCTTAAAACTAATACCACCATTCTTGATATATTCAATGACATGCATGTATGATATGTTTAGCCCCTTTTTTTAAATTTAATTTTATTTTTTAACATCTTTATTGGAGTATAAATGTTTTACAATGGTGTGTTAGTTTCTGCTGTATAACAGTGAATCAGCTATACATAAACATATATCTCCATATCTCCTCCCTCTTGCATTCCCCTCCCACTCTCCCTATGTTTAGTCCTTTTTATGAAAAGTATTTAACTCTTACCTCCAAATAAAATCAATATATATCATCAAAGATGTTTTACCTGACTCTCTAGTTCCCTGGAGGGACACAAAGATCATCCACATACTATTCTAGAAGTATCACAGTGGCTGTCAATTTAAATTAAGAATAATGTGCACTTACGTACTACTTTAAAAGTATAAAAATACTGATAAAAAATAATTATATTCTAAGTGCATCTAAATTAGCCCTCTATTTTTAACTGAAACAAAAATACAAAATATTTTATGTTCTAATGAGCTGTTTAATGACCCTGCTGTTTGATGTTACTCCATCACAAATAAGTAGATTTTCTGTGGCCCTACCCCAAAGAGAGAAAAATAAATGCCTTTCTTCCACCTTTAGAAAGGAAGAAAACAGAGACCTCTGACATAAACAAGTCTCCAACTTGGTGTTAACTGACAAGTTACAGGCCACCATGGCAGACAAAATAGTTATCCACACTATCCTTTCACCTCTTCTTAGGTACATGGCAACCTAGAATGAAGGCTGCAATTCTCAGCTATGTGTTGCTATATGATTAAATTCTGACCAATAGAATATGAAGGGGAATGATATAAGCAACTTCCAATGTGTCCTAAAAGGAGGAATGATGACCCTTTTCTCTTCCTTCCTCCAATTTTCTACTTTAAACTTGGAACTGGTGGGGAGTCATGTTGGGACACGGCAGACAAGGGTAACATTCTAAGGATCGCAGAGCAACAACCAGAAGGAACCTGGGTCCCTGGACTTCATGGAGCAGAGCTGCCATACCTGGACCTTCTACTTACAGTTTATTATGTAAGTGAAACAAACTTTCATATTGCAGATGAAACTATATCCTAACAAAAATTTCTACTATATTCTCTAAATTCACTGTAGTATGACACTGCAACTTATGTACTTGGCATAAACGGTGATTTCAGAGAAGAGTTATTTCTTTTCTCTGTGATTCCAGATGGCAACAAGCATTCTTCTGAATCAGAAAGAGAGAGGTGATAAATAAAATATTCATTACCTTTATACAGAGCAATCCTGAAATAGAACAAATCCAAATAAATAACCCAGTCCCTAAATTTGGAAAAATGTTACATAAATTTCACCTGCACAATAAACATTTCTTGGTGAAAGCAAGTTCTTTCAGGCACCAAAAATTATCATCTAGTAAATCAGGCAGTGTGTTAGAGATTATTAGCACTCAATAAACACATTTGTGCTCCTCTCTCTCCCAGCTGCACTTGCAGTTAGCTCAGAGCCATGTGACTTGGTATGGGACAATGAAAGGTGGGTAGAGACCGCTAGCTCCTTTGTCTTCTGCCATGGCAGGTTTAGGAAGCACAAGTTCTCAATGGTCCACCTATAAAAATGGAGGAGGACAATCACAGGGGATGCTCTGTTGTGCCACCAAGGTTCCTTCATCAGTGGTGACTGCTCTCAGCTGAGCTGAACTCTGGAGATTTCCTCGGCAGAAGAGAGCTTCTTTGCCAAAACTATTACCCTTCTCTAGGGGTAACACACACCTAATAACTGGTCAATACAGAAGTATAACAGCCTTCCCGCAATCCCCACGTAAGACAACCCTGAAGAACTAGCCCAGCTCCAGATCTTCCTGTGAGATTAACTGAGGCCTCTGGTAAGACAGCATTATAGTTCAACTCTTCCCTCTGCCCAATCCTACTTTCTTGCCTCACCCACTGATGCTGACTCCAAGGGCTCCCCCACCACTAGCCTCCATGGACACAAATCTTCATCTCAGAGTCTGCTTTCTGGGGAAGCCAGCCTATGACAAACAGTCAAATTGTATCATATTTTGTCTGAGCAAGAAATAAACCTTTATTGTGTTAAGCCTTGGGATTTTAGGATTTATTTATTACTCCAGCAAAGCTGAATGATAGTCATTCAGATTAGTTGTATTTCCAAGGTCAAAAGAGAGAGAACTTCCAAATCCCCACCTACTACTACTGAAGGTCTATGAGAAAGGTAGGAGGAAGAGATAACGGGCAACACTGCATTTTGATTACTGACATCTGAAGCTGAGTTAGATTGTGAGTTACCTTAACTAGAGACAGATAAAGAGCTTTGATGATTTCTGGGCTTTTTTTTCCTTATAAGACACCTTGCTAAGAGGAAAGAAGTTCTAAGCCCATTTATTTCTTGCCTTGGAATGAAAAGAACCCACTGTAGATTGTATTTTGATCACAAATATTTTTCACTGCCTTCCCTGGGGGATTATTACATACCACACCATTTAAATCAGGCCTGGCCATATGACTTGCTTAGGACAATGAAACATGACCAGAGTGGTTAAGTAGCATTTCTGAGCAGAGGCTGTAAAAGCCAGTGCACTATATTTTTTTCTCTCTGCCATGAGAACTTGCAATGTTCCAGATAGTGGCTAATTCCTCATTCTTGAGTCCAGAGTTCTGGACTCAAGGTAGAACAGAGTCAGAACTGATCCTCAGTGATCACGTAGCATGAAAAAGGAATAAATATTTGTACCATAGCCCCTGAAATTTTAAAGTAGCTTGTTACTACAGCAAAACTTATCTGATGATTGGAGATCTTAGAGAGAAAGGTTCAAACTTAGACTAAAAATCAACCAATCAATCAATCAATCAAATCCAAAGACACCACACAAAACAGAAGGAAAAGATTTAATCCTTCACCTGTGTCACAATGAAAATTCCAACCAGTCCCTGCAGTGTCCCTGACTTTGTACCAAATTAGCACTGCAGATTTTAAATATATCAAAGCCACTAAAGTTAGGTGATTAGAACTCTAATATCTCCCTCTTTCTCTCATTCTCTTTCAGGAAGGATTATTTGATAATGTTTTTTCATCAGGGCTTCCAGTACTATTTATTTCAAACAGACATATAGACATATAGACATATGACAGACATATAAAATCTTGTTGGTAATATAAAACACATTGCGGATCACCACAGATGATAAATGCTTCAAGGTTCCACCTGTGTTTTCAAGGCAATAAATTATGACGATGTTATTTATGGTCATAATCATTGAGTAATCACATAGAAAAGTGTTAATAACACTTCATCAAATTTTAAAAAAAGAAGAGGGCTTCCCTGGTGGCGCAGTGGTTAAGAATCTGCCTGCCAATGCAGGGGACACGGGTTCGCGCCCTGATCTGGAAAGATCCCACATGCCGCAGACCAACTAAGCCCGTGAGCCACAACTACTGAGCCTGCGCATCTGGAGCCTGTGCTCCACAACGGGGAGAGGCCCATGCACCGAGATGAAGAGTGGCCCCCCTCACCGCAACTGGAGAAAGCCCTTGCACAGAAACGAAGACCCAACATAGCCATAAATAAATAAATAAACAAATAAATAAATTTTTTTTAAAAAGAAGAAAAAATGTACTTCTCCCATACACCCCTTGCAACTTCTCTCTCACACATACACATAAACACATATATATATACACATATACACATATATATGAGTACATATATATAAGTACATAAGTATACAAAACTTAAAACTCTAATTTTACATGTCAGAAATATAGATAGATAGATAGATATAGAGCTAGATATAGATAGAGGTATAAAATACCATCTGTTTGTGGACAGACAGCTACATATTTTTCTTAGGCCTGGCATGTCAAGTTCTCCCTTGTATAGTTCACATGAAGAAGTTGAGATGGGGAATGAAAAAAAGGGAGAGAGTAGAGAGTAGGATACAATGAAAGTACTAAAGACACACAGACAATGTCAAAAGCAGATTCATAATAAAGAAAGCTGCCAAAGGTGTTGTCAAGCAGGTAAATACATTTCCATAGGAACTTTTTCTTTGTTAAACCAAAGTAATTGGAAATGACTGGCATTAAACATCAATCAGAATTATAGTGGACATCAGTTATAACTGATAGCTGCCAGAAATCAATGTAATCATCAGTACTATAAAAAGTTCTTTGTTATCTGCTTTCAGAATATCTCACAAGTCTTTCCTCAGTTGAAATTTATGCATTTATACCAAAATAGCAAAGGTGACTCTAAGTTATTTTCATAATTTCTTTATTCTTACTTTATGGTTCTTGCTTAAAATCTCTATTTTATATTTCTTCAAAGATGGAAAAAGGATTATGAAAGTAACCAGTGAACTTTAAGATAATCTACGTTCCTGCGATATATGGCAGTATCATTTTTCACACCATGTAATAATGCGTGAATTCTGCATTATTCCTCTTTTCATCACAAGTTTGTAATTGTTTCTTCTGAACACAACAGCATAACTCATATATTGATTCTAATGCTGTAAATATATGGAATGACTGAAATAAATGTTTTGGTAAAAAATAAAGTTGTGGCATCCATGTATTCAACCAATATTTAAACAGTGTGAGGGATAAAGGTTTGTGTGGATAGACACTTTTTATGCTGTACGTGTTTGATTCAATGTTTCTGACATGCAAGGCTCTGAGTGAATTGTGAGTCCCAGGGGAGCAGCATGAGTTGTTAAAACTGGGTGCTTCAACTTAAGTGATGTATTTATAACCATATAAATTGCTTTTATAAGGAGCAGCTCCAATGGGGCTTACTCAAAGTAATCATATTTCATATAATACAATATCGAGTGTTGGGAAGGAGTTTGGAACAAAAGCCATGCCAGAGAAAGGTTTTCTGAATTGGCAGCTGGAAAAGCAGAAGAATAGAAAAATACATAACTAAATAGGGATAAAAATTAAATAAAAATGAAGAAGAAAAAGAGAAAAGGTCTTATATCCAATAGGAGTGCAACAGGTGTAGGGTTAATTAACACGTTGATAATTCAGGGGGAAAGCAAGCAAGCAAGAAAGTTCCCTCACAATTTAGGTGGAGGCAGTGGTCAAAATGACATTCCTCAACTCATAGGATTCCTCTTTTCTACTCTGTGCACAAATCTTTAATCGTATTTTGAGTGAGGACCCAAATACTTAGCATTTTTTCGATCTCTCATCCCTAGTCCATACCTGATTCTGGAACACCAGAGATAAGGATATGAAACATTTCCAAGTCTCATTTTTCCCATAAGTGTATTTTCCTCACCCTGTGGCAACCATCACTCTGATCACGTATTACTTTTGCCTGTTCTGAATTTCACATAAATGAAATCACACAGTATGTACTATATTGTATCTATTTTTCCCTCTCTCAATATCATGTTTTTGAGGAGCATCCATGTAGCAGCATTTTTAACAGGCTACTGCTAGCCTACTTGCCATAGGGTAGGCTGCTAACAACTACTCCCTTCTTCTAGAGGATTGCCTCTGGCTGATGGCACCTCACATTTAGGGCAACACAGAGTCAATGTTCAACAGGTGTACAGTACAATAGGACAGCATTTTTGTCTCAAGTTGGCCAGAACTCTGTGGTGTGATCCCTCGTGAATTAGGTCAATCCCAGACTTTATTCGAGCTCAGCTTTTTCTCCTTTGCTATTTTGCTTCTCTCACTCCCTACTGTTTTCTTTTTTTAGAAGAAAATGATGTACAACTGAATCTCTCAGAAAATGAGGTACAACTGAATCTGCCTCATGTTCTGTTTTTAGGGTTGAGTCAGAAAATTGGTAGTGAGAATTATCCTAGGAAGCTGAGTCTATGGGATTCTAAGTTAGATTATCCATCAGTCAGCTGGTAATGGACCCACGATCACTGGTGGTGGGTGTAATATTGATCTCTGACATGCTGTAGGAGTGTAATTGTTTATACTTTTACATGGAGTGCATGGAACAGGACACATGTTGAAGAGTATGCACTACTTGTACAGTATCTCTGGCATATGAGAGGTGTGAGGGAAATAGTATTTGTAAGGACTCTGGAATGGAATAGCTGTTGCTGAGTACCAGTGATGCTTTGAAGAAAGGAAATAACTAATTCAGGACCATCAATCACCAACTGAAAGCAAAGTACTGAAATCCAGAGAACTGCTTTGTCAGATTTTAAAGAATCACCAACTTTCTGTAACTGGAGAGCTTACTGTACTGAGAACCAGGCTCAGGACCTAATCTTAAGAGCAGGAGAACTTCATAAAAGGCTAAATTCTCAGCCCAGGCAAGACTGATTTTATAGTTCCAATAAGGACGAAGTGGGTCCTGGAGACTTTAGCTGGGGATATGTGGGTAGATGCACTTAAAAATCTTGAATACACAGGGGCTACAGGAGGGTCCCCTCCCCATGTGAGAGTATAGCGGATTACATTTTAAAGGGAAGGGTTCTATAAAAGGGTAGAGGTTGAAGTTACAGAAGAGAAATGAGATAATTACTAAATATGTCCATGAAGTGATGAGACAAGATTTTCAATGGTCACAGTGAAGAAAGGAAGATTGTGGCTAGGCTTGCCCGGATCTGAGGAGAGCGTAGATGAAGTTGGAGACCATGAGTCTGTAGTAGCAATAATCTCTTCACCTCTGCCTAAAACATAAGATTAAGCACAAAGAAAGTGGATAGTTGGATTTACCCAGTTCAGGGGTTTTATTAGGTTAGCAAAACAGAATGACAATGAGAAAAGGTTGTGAGACTATTCATGGATATGATGAACCATGGGATCTAAAGAATTCAGGGAAGGATGAAGACAGGAAGAAATAAGTGGGTAGGAAGAAAGCTAGGAAGTTGTGATCTGAAGCAAACATCTGAATTTATCAGGTTAGCAATAACAAAGTTTTGCAAAGATGCAGATCTAGGACGTAGCCCATCAGAGTGGTGGCTGAAGTTCTGCCCTGTCAATGGACAAAGTCAATAAAGACTGGATAACAGGACAAGCCCAGGGATATAGAGATCGTTATTTCTAGAAATTTTGAGACTAATACCAATAGGTTTTACATTCCTAGTCCTCTTGATCACTGATATGTACCACTCATTTGCTAAAGATTTTAAACACCTGGCTTACAGATTTCTCTTCAGCACAAATCTTTCTAGCAATGTCCTTGGGTACTTAGTAAAAAGCAAAATTTCTGGAAATTATTCAAAAATACTGTAGATTAAAACAAAGGTAACTGGGACTTCCTTGGAGGTCCAGTGGTTAAGACTCCGTGATTCCACCGCAGGGCACATGGGTTCAATCCCTGGTCAGGGAACTAAATCCTGCACGCCGCACGGTGCAGCCAAAAGAAAAAAAAGGTACAAAATTTAAGAATTGGTGAATCTGGCTAAGGGCTATATGAGAGTTTTCTGTAGTAGCCTTACAGCTATTCTAAAAGCTTGAAATTATATCAAAGTAGTTTAAAAATGAATGTTATAGAACTGAAATAAAAGAGGGCTTACAGATGATTCTATGATATATACCAGTCCAAATATAAAGACCTATTTAATCTAATAAAACAAACAGCAATAGTCAGCCGTATTTCAATCAGCATCTGTGTATTATGAAAGTGTCTCATAATGCAATTATTCAATTTTTACAAATATTTTAGTACAAATAAAGCAGTTTGTTTCATCTGATGCTGCTGTGATTCTGTATGATATATGCACCTTTATCTTTGAATTGGATATTTGGTATCTCTCTCTCATATGATGTACTTAATAAATACTTATTGGACAAATGATTAATGCAATGAGTGTACTAACATCTTAGCGTATTTCCATACCTCTATCTCATCTTATACAACAGTAAACTCTGCTAAAAATATACCTTCTCTAGTCTTGGTTGGTGGTGTACTTGCTTCCAGCATGTTTTGTATTTATGTATGTTTGCATAAGCTACAATACTTATTATCTGAAATTAGTTATTGTTTCACAGCCTGTAACAGTATGAAATGGAAGATGATCTCTTTTATAAATTTCTGGATGTGTTCCAAGAAAACGCTTAGAAAATTACAGCAGACAAATTAACAAGCTCATAATAGGAGGTAATTCCGATCATCTTCACCACATTCCCCTTTATCACAACAGAATGAAAATGAAATACCTACAATCTTGAAAACAGACAGCTTTGGGAGGTTGCCATCTTGAGTTAATTAGAAAAATCTACGTCTTCAACATCTCACATTGACAAGAAGCAGTCAGGCCTTGCCTCTGAATCCTAAGCCTGCAGAGCAATGTTTCTGAGGAGGAATATGTACCCCAATTAGAAACCCACTTGTCAGATTCTTCACCCGAAAGGCTTAGATCTGGACTATTTCAATAGATGTTTCATATACAATGTCACAACTCTGAAGGACAGGTATTCTTATCTCCATTTTCAGGATAAAGAAACTGAGTCTGAGAAAGATAAAATAAATTGCCTGAGACCACACAGCTAATAAGTGGTAGATCTAGAATCCAAAATAGGCCTGCTGCCTCTGGAGACCACACACCAAACCACATTCAATTCTGCTTCCTATTTCAGAATTAAATAAAATATGATTTGCTTTTCCATATTCTGATTGCATGTTCCAACCCATCATATCTAAGTGCTCTCTGTGAGCATTTCCATAAAGCAGAAGTAATTCCCACTCCTTAGGAAAGTACACCCTCCATCGCATTATACTTTTCAAGGGAATATCAAATTAGAGAGATTGTGAGAAAAAGCTGCACATACCTGGTCAGCCTTGGTCTCTCATTCGGGGCATCCTGCCCTCCATGCACTTGAATTCTCTACTCATCTGTGTTGAATGTTTTATGGAATAGGCTCAACCTCTGGGAACAAGGCTGTGGTTGTCCAACTCGGACAATGTTAGGGTGGATAACTTCAATTTAGGATATATGCATTAGAAAGTTAATTTTAATGAGTGATCAAGCTAGGTTTCCTAATTCTGCTTTTTCATCATTATTAAAACCACCTTGATTTCTGACATAGAATATTGACAAAGAACATAGACTCTGAAGCCCTACTGCCTAAGGACAAATCTGACTCCACCATAGGTACATGGAAAAGTTACTTAAACTTTCTGTGCCTCAGTTTCCTCATCTGAAAAATGGGGATATTAATACCCACAACACAGCTACCAACTGGCCAAGTCAAACATGATTATACTACTCCATAGGAGCTGCTAAGCCCCAGATGCTCTGTTTTGTTATATAAAGAAGGTCTCTTCATTCTTTCCAGCTTTGTGACTTATTCATTTTGATCTGTAGAACATGCTATGATGATCTCCTTCCAAAAGCCCAGTGCTAATTCTGTGGGAAGAGCTACATGCTTGTTAGATAGATTCTTGGGTCTCATATTCCTCCTCCCTCCTATTTTGGTTCTCTAACGTGGCCCTTTAGTTTTAACCTTCTCCCTCCACAAGATCCTACAATGTAAGGTTTCCATTTTAGATTATGTTTTTCTAATTCTGTCTAAGATCTTCTGTTCTAAAGGCATAATCATTCTGAAAAAAAGACACCTTGAATTTCACATCTGTACAGGCTGTGCACTCCGTGGAAGAGGATGACCTTCCCTCACAGAGGAGGACGGTTCTTTAGTGAAGGGTATACAAGTTGCTGTGCTCCTCTGCTCGAAACTTCAAACAAGCTCCCATTTGCACATTTAGTAGTTAGTTCCTATAAACTCCTGGAACAGTCTGCACAGATTTCATTCCTCCTTGCATGTGAGGTTTAGAATTAAGGTTTGGGAGAAAAGTTTTTGCCTTTGCTGTGCTAAGCAACTCCCTTGATTAGCCCTTTCTGCAAACACCTGCAACAACCCAGCTGTGCCTACTACCTGAGCTTTGCTGCCAGCCTTCAGCACCACGTTCGTAATCAATTCTAGACTCACATTTTTACAAAGGTTTCAGGTCTCTCCCTACATTTTCCATTTATGAGCAGTAAGTGCTACTACTTGTCTAATAATTCTAATGCCAGCTAACTATCATTCAAAAATTGCAAATATCCAGAGCACAACTTAGAATTTTAAAAATCCATTCACCATGTTTCCTGGAGAAATACAAACATGTATTTATTCAACAACTATTATGTATGGGACATTTTTCTGGGTAGTGACAATGCAGAGATAAACGAGACAACTTTCCTGTGTCGCAAGACAGAGATCGTTAAAGAAACTAATAACTAAAAATTTCCAGGCAAGGTCAGAAATAGTAGTATGTGCCAAGTGCAGTGGAAATACAGAATAGAAACTAGAGTGAGGACAGAAAATAAGACTAAGTGATTTGAGCTAATGCTTGAAGGATAAAAAGGAGTTAGCCAGGTAGGCAAGGAGACAAAAAGCATTTCAGACAAAGGAGACAAGAGGCCTGCCCTCTCAATTTTCTTTTCCCTTCTCTTCTTCCATCGTTGGATTTCCCTTTGCTTGAGTTATCTTTGAGTTGCCTACAAGTTCCATCTCTGCCTTGCAGATTGAGCCTCTTTATCTCAACTAACTCATGTTGCCTGTCATAGGCTGTTTCCCTAGATGGCTTCCTAAGAACACTCCTCTTTAAAATATATATATAATTACGTTAATGTACAGCTTGTTCTCCAACTCAAACACACCAAACACAGACATGCACCAAGCCATATAGTTTAAGTAAACCAGTATACTATTTCCTTTTATTCTTTAAAATTTTTTGTTGTTTCCATCTAGAGGGAGGTCAAAGGCATATTTCTAACCAAAAATTAATTGCTAGCTTTGAAGTATCACAGCTTCACTAACCAACAAAGCAGAAATACTCTTACCAGTGAATGTGGCAGTCTCCATTATGAAGTCAGATTACGAGGGTCTACAATAGCTGTTCAGCTACAACAGGCTGACTTGGTAGCAATTTGTCTGTCGAGGAATAAAATGTACATAATAATTAGCTTGAGTCTCTAATTAATCTGTGAATGATTTTTGTTTTTAAATTATTTAACATTAAACATTTTTTATTAGATTTCAAAACCTGAAGCCCCAGGCATACATGTATAATTTTAAAAGTATCATTTGTCTCAAGTCTTAAAAAGGGCTTAATACTAAATAAATTAAATGATAATATTTCCAGTAATTTTTAAAGATATTATATCTAAATGTAGAAAGTATCTTAGAGTACAGAAGGTCATCTTTCTAAATGTTCTATCACAATTTGGAACTTGACAGTAAAAATAAGAGATATAGATCATGTTTAACACTACCCAAAATCATAGACAACAAATGTATCAGTTTATCGTGTATATATTTTTTGCTACAAAAAGCTAGAAAACAGTGTTTTAATTCATCTTTGTTTCTCTAGGGGAACTGGACAGTGTTATCAATAAATGCCTATCACTTAGATGATTTCACTTATAGGTATTTATTAAATGGAGTCAATTATATATCATGACTCAAACATGTATCCCACAGTCTTATGTTGTCATTTTTTTCTAATACTCCAGTAGGTGGATCTTCTATAAATTAAACAAGAAAAATAAATTATCCAAAAGGGAAAATATTTCAACTTTAAAGTTATTTACAAAATATATTACTGAATTTGAGGACAAGATTTTCTGTTCCATCAGTATGAATTAGAACCGGAGGTTAGGAGAGCTAATTTTTATATTTGTCAAAAATCAAGTTTGAATTTATGAATAAAAATACATGTCCTAGGATCACACAACTCACTATGAAGCAATTTCTCAAAAATGAAATCAAAGTATGATGGACTTTACAACACTGTCAAGTATTCTTGTCATCAATGGTTCAATTTGTCTTTTTAAATACTTTCCTATTTTTAATTGTGACCAAAGTTCAGCATTACAACAGCAAGTTAATATTCCATAATAAAATGAACCAAAAGAATTTTTATTTTGCTGCTGGTATCAATCATAGGTATCAAGATAAATGCAGCATAGACAGATGGATGGATGGATAGACAGACAGATACATAGATACAGACAGAGAGACAGACAGGCAGGCAGATAGACATAAATGGCTCATTAAATGTAACTGAGACAAATATATAATAACAACATACTGAAATCATAACAAGTAAATTAAACTGACTGTGGGAAAATAGAGATAATTTACACAATTTCATCTTGTCAAAAAATTTTGGCCATATCACATATCTTTGAATATATACACACACTAATATATAAAAGATGTCTTTCAATGATTATTTCATCAGATCCAAGAAAATGTGGAGTATTACTGCATACTATTTTTAGTCCAAGTCTACCAAAAATGTCTTTCAAACCTTAATTTTTTCATTTCTAATGAAAGGAAACATAATTTCTAATAAACTATTAAAAAAGGGAGAAGGACTTTCATTGCACTGCCATTGGTGGCTCCTATGGATTAAAATACTACGTCTGTAGTGGGGTCTTAAGTGATTTGGGTTTGGCTAAGTCCTTATAAAGAACTCTGAACAGCCAGTGGCTATTTGTGTGGTTAGGATAGGGTGAAGTTTCAGAGATGGGATAATGACCCTAAAGGATGTAGGGACACCAACAAGATGAATATGCACATTCCACAATCCTTTCTGAGACCAACCCTAGCAAGAAGACTGTGAAATGCAAACCTACACTATCTACTTAACTCACTACATCCTATTTCCTATAAGATAAATCTCAACTGGAAATCCTTTAAAAGATAGTAATAATATTTGAAAGAGAAATAACTGTTTTAATCTACATTGAATAAACCTTGTATTTTAATCAAGTTTAAATTTTTAGGAGATTTTTACAGGTGGTCTTGAACAAGAAAGGTAACATCTGCTCAGCCAGCCAGATCAGCTAAATAAACCCTGGCAAACAATAGGAGGGCAAATATTTCCTTTGGTTTAAGATGTCAAACCAAGAAAAAGAAAAAAACACTGCACCTATAAACACATCACACTCATTTCCCCAAACCAGGGCAAAGAGTTCAGACCCAGGCTACAGGATTTTCTCCTCTCCCAAATGCACATGGCAAGCAGAGGAGGATGACACTCTCAGGAGAAGTGAATCGGCACTCACCTCCACAAAACTAAGACATTCAAGGTACTTAGCATTATGAAACAAGAACAATAAGCAGAAGAACTACACCTAAGGAAGCAGAACTAACGAAACAGAAAGAACCTGAATTTAAAGCAGAATTACTATCTTATGGGAGAAATAGAGAATCTTACAAACATGAAGCAAGGGCGTGTGGTTTTAAAGAAAAATCATTTGAAGATATTAGATACGAATAATGTATTAAATGAAATAGAGAATCACTGAATGGGTTGACCAGCAGAATGAAAACAGATATAACAACCATCACGTTGAAATCCCTCTTGGATATTCCACCGTTATCTGAAATGTAATTTGTCAAAAACTGATACTATATTTACCTCCCCAAAAGGAATGCCCTTCTAGTTTCCATGTTATTATTCAGCCCAGTATCCTTCTTGAATCACAGGGTTTGTCACCTCGAAGTTATTTAAGCCATTTCATGGCTTGAATTATACTGAACACTCTTTGGGGAGCTCATTCATTTCACTTCTTTTGCAGCTTCTCTACTCTCCAGCAGCATATAGTAAATACTGCATCAACACTTTCGCAATTAACTATAGCTATATCTCATATTGAGTCATATTAAACAAAATCTCAGATTTGGAGCATCTTTTAGAACCAGGAAGCAATTTTTTAAAAAGAAATTCAAACTATGGCAAGGGTTGTCAATAGTATCAATATGTAAATTATTCATCCTCTTAAACTTGTTTGGAATCAAAATGATATCCAAACCAAATTTCACTACAAAGCAGTGTGTGTTATTAGAGAAACTAATTTGTAAACTTTGATACACATTCATCCTACTGTTCAGTGCTAAGGCTGATATTGCAATTCAGCGTGATCTTATAGAATACACTAGACTTTGACAGTTAATTACTATTGCATATGTAATAGTAAAACTCTTGGGTGAGTTTTCCTCACCCAAGAAAATGTGATTTTTTGGTTATTATTTAATTTCCTTTGTGTCCTAAATGTTAGTGTCAGCTCAGAATGTATAAAAGAGAGCCCACAGAAAATAAATCTATCCATTATTATTATTGAAATAGCACTGCAGCTGTTTTGCATCTGTTGCTAAAATCTTTTTAGACATTCTCAATTGAGATGCTAATAGCTCTGTGGATATGCAGTTCTGGACCCGTGTGAACAGAACTATGTAAATATTATACACAGCTGTAAAGAACAGCTTTTTACATTTTTTAATAAAAGCTTACCTTGAAGTTCTTATATTAAAATCAAACATTTTACTATTCTTCAATGGTTTATGTGGCCAATAACAGACACATTTGGAATTGAGAGTTAGAAAATTAGCTGCTTATATCTCCTGCCACGATGGATAAGAAAACGTTACCCATGATTTCCATAATGATAACAGACATTTACTAAATAATTAAGCATGTAGTTATCTGGTCTCATTTCACAAATACATAAACTGAAGCTTTAAGAAAGTCAAGTAATTTGATCAAGATCATGGAGCTAGAAAGTGGCTGACCCTAAATCTAATTTTTCTAATCATTATGCAGACTTCCTCCACTCAGTGATAACCTGCAGTTGATCACCACCCTATTTTATACAAGAGGAACATGTGTAAAGGCTCATCTAAGATGTAAAGCATAAGGTTATATAAAGCTATTACAGGTTTCAGAAGCAACAGCCCATAATTCAGAACAATCCATTTTAAAACTACAGTGGATGTTGTTCTATTTCTGGGGAAATAATGTATATTAATATAATATATCCTTTAGAATTACTTCCGTACATTTTTCCATCAAGTAACTTATTAGTTAATAGGTATACCATCTTCAAAAGAGATTTTTAAATGCATACAATATAAAAAGCTTAACGGAACTCCATCTGGGACTAAATACAAAGAGACATAACTTCAGGAAGTTGTGTTTTCTAGTCTCTTTCAAGTCCTGACAGAAATATCTGTTTGATCATATTAGAAAAAACTGCTTATGAGAAATATTTTAGAGTATCCTTAGAATATCATTCTATGAATCATCTATTATAGACATACCTCAGACCACCACAATAAAACTAATACCACAATAAAGTGAGTCACACGAATTTTTTGGTTTCCTGGTACATATAAAAGTTATGTTTACACAATACTTTAGTCTATTAAGTGTGCAATAGTATTACGTCTAAAAAACAATGTACATACCTTAATTAAAAAATACTTTATTGCTAAAAAATGCTAACCATTATCTGAGCTTCAGCATGTTGTAGCAGTAACATCAAAGATCACTGGTCACAGATCACCAAAACAAATATAATGATAATGAAAAAGTCTGAAATATTGCAAGAATTACCAAAATGTGACACAAAAACACAAAGTGAACAAACGCTGTTAGAAAAGTGGAGCCAATAGACTTGCTCAATGAAGGGTTGCCACAACTTTCAACTTGTAAAAAATGCAATACATGCAAAATGCAATAAAGCCAAGCAAAATAAAATGAAGTATGCCTGTATATACATAAGCCTATAAGTTCACCAGTTAGGTCTCCTGAAAATCCTTGAATTAGGGATAGAAACATGCTTAAAGGTATGGCACCCTATTTTAGAAAGAGTTTAGGTCAAATCTTTTATTTATTTTAACCCACAGGATTGAAAATACGTTAACATTAATAAACTGTTCCTTAGTAACAAATATTTCATGTAGAATGGCCTACTTCCTCTTCATCAGTTGCTGACACACTGTTCAAGTGTTCCTAAATGATCTAATGTGCTCAATCATTGTAATCTGGATTTAAAATATAGCATGGCTAGTAAACACTGACTCAGAAAACTTATAAACTCAGCAAGATTGTTAATAAATACTAACACACTGGCCTGCTGTTATTTATTGAGCTTGTTTGGGTTTTTTTAGGTTGATATTTAAGTCATTTAACATAAATTCAATCTCTAACATTCCTGACATTCTGGTCTTGCCATACTAAGTCATCCTTAGTTATAACATGCATCACTGGCCTAAAATGGCTATCTACGAGAGCAATATGGTATTTTGGGAAAAAGCATGTATTTCAGAGCAGAGCAACCTGGATTCAAATCACAGTATTGTCGTATATTAATTAACCTAATCTCTCTCCATGCTATTTCCTTTATTATAATAAAAGAAGAATATGACAACCTCACAAGTCTGTTGGGAGAATTTATATATATATATATATATATATTTATATAACTATATATTACAGATATATTTAATTATATATAATGTATATTTATATACTAAATATACATCTATGTATTTACAGTGCATATATATCATTATAAATCCTCTATAAATAATTAATGAAAATAAATGAATATATTGAATACATAAAGTTATTGATAGAAAGTACTTTCTTCCCTTTTGTACACCTGGTCATGAACTGATATTTTATAAACAAAGGAAAACCTTAGTGATTCAGACTAATTAGGAAAAAAAGAAACCACCCAAATTAGTGAAAGACCTCAAACTACAATTTTTTTCCAGGGGAAAACCTGTATATTTAATAATTTAGATGCCAATTTCAGAAAAATGTACTATAATATTCCACATCATTCTTCCATTTAACAGTGGCATGTGATTTCATTTTCCAATTAAAGATAATTTTCATGACTAATGACCATGTCTTTTTTTAATAGAATTTTATAGAATTATATCAAAATTGCTGTTTCTCACATTTCCAAGTAGAAGGCACTACTTTGGAAAAAAAGATAAATTCACCTAAAATAAATGCTATCTACTTATATATATACCATAATTAATAGCAAATACTATAGAGTGCTAACTATGGGTCAGGTAATATTCTATGTGCTTTAACATATAATAAAATAATTGTAGGGCTTCCCTGGTGGTGCAGTGGTTGAGGGTCCGCCTGCCGATGCAGGGGACACGGGTTCGTGCCCTGGTCTGGGAAGATCCCACATGCCGCGGAGCGGCTGGGCCCGTGAGCCATGGCCGCTGAGCCTGCGTGTCCGGAGCCTGTGCTCCACAACGGGAGAGGCCACAACAGTGGGCCACAACAGTGAGAGGCCTGTGTACCGCAAAAAAAAAATATATATATATATATATAGTAATCCTATCAGGTAACTACTTTTTACTGATAAGCAAACTGACTTTCCCAACTGATCTGTCCAAGACCACAACACATACTAAGTGGCACATCAGTCTAACTGCAACGTTCACGCTCCTATCCACTAACTCCTGTATAATAAATGTGAAAATCAGATTTTTTCTTAAGTATGTTCTCTTCAAACATAGCATCTTACAATGTTGATCACATTATTATGTTGCTTAGTCAAAATTAATTCTTTATAAAGTCCACCCTGTAATTAGCCAACTATAAATTACTATAGTCCAAATAGATTCATCTCTGTTGATCATTTTTAAAGAAGAGAACACTGAAAACAAATTTTATCAACTGAATTTGGATTTTGCAATGCATATTTTCCTAAAGGTAATCATTAGCTATACTTCAAATTATACATTAGTTCTGAAACTTGCTTTAATAAGGTATAATTGTGAGAATTGAATTTTATTTTTTCATTCTCATTTGAAAGAAGTTGAAATAAGTAAAATACAATATTAAATTTCTTTGGAAGGTCCCTAAAAAATAAAAACTGATTTTAATTCAATAAGATTTAAAATAAAATAAACCTTTGGTTATACCCTTGATTTTTAAATTTCTCAATCCCTGTGGGGGGTTCATACTGAATTAGCTCATCTTTAATATTCTTTCAATGATCTCAAAAATAAATTTAGAAATTACAAAGTAGCAGGTGAGAATAGATCTAAATTATACCAAAAATAAATTATATTCCTGAGTGTAAGGCTTATGAAAAAAGAAAAACAGTTATTTTAAAAGGCTGTATAATTTGATTTGATATTAAGATTTTTTGCCAAAACATGTCTACAATATTTCTGTATTGTTTTCTTTTGCTTAGAGTGGGGTACAGATCTAAATGAGCTCAAGTTTTCTTTTAAGTCCATAAATCTACAACTCAGTATATGCTAGGATATCTGTGATGGAAGAGTTACACAATTCTGCTTCTGAGATTCATCTTATATTTCTCAGTTCCCTAGTCAATACCCCCATTTGAGAATATCTTTAATATGAATGGTAAAATTAAGAAATGTTCTTATATTGTAGTAAGAGTAAACAAAATTTGGAGAAAGGGGTCTGTAGACACTTGACTGTAATGAGTGAAAATAAATCTCAAAGTTTCTAGAAACAAATGATTTTCATGGAAGTGCTTGATCTCCAGAGACAATTAAAATTGTTTTAATTTTGGTCAAACCAATTAAAGTCTTTATAAATGTTTGTTTGTTGAGTTCAGAGAATATAAAAATAATTCATGGCCCATTGACATCTTTTTAAATAAAAAAAATTAGCCCTTTAAAACTGTCAACACTTCAGTAGAGTTTTAAAGTTTTTCAAGAAAGCAAAAATTCAATGTCACATTACAAATTTAATTTGAATTGACTGACCAAACACTAAGATTAGTAATATTAATTACTTAGAATGTGATGTGATAGATAACATTTTTTGTATATTTGTGAAAATAAAATTATTGTATTGTTTCTTTTTGAGTCTGAGACTCCCATCATACAAAAACTCTTAACCCTTTCATTTAATTCAGAAAATATAATGCATTTGATGCTGTGTTATACAGGGTTAATCCATTCTCCACAGTGAAGTCCACAAATTTTAGCAATAACATATTCTGTTCCACTGTCATCCGTATAAAATATTGTTTACACTCCAGGACTATTGCTTCAGGAAATTATTGATAAGAGCAGCTGCTCCTTCAGAAGAAACGTAGAAAAGTCCTTTCTGTCCAGCCAGGGGCACTTTCAGTCCCTTGCTTTATCTCTATGGCACAGAAGCATGCAAGATTGGATTTCAGACTTTGAATATAAATAAAATAAAATAAAATAAAATGAAATAAAAATCTTGAGAAAGAAACTCTTTAAAACTTCACTTGGGAACTTTTGTCAAGCTCTGAGCCATATCCCTTTACTCAGAATCCTTTGTTAAAAATGAAATGAAAAGCAGAACCTAAGCTATACAGAGTAATCGGTATCCAACTTCAAATGCAACTCATTGCTACTGAACTGAACATTGTAATTGCAATTATAACTCTACACTGGTTCATGCATAAATTATTCAAATTCTGGCCATAGATTATTCAAACATTATCTCCAAGAAAGGCTTCTGAAAGCTCGCTAACAATTATGCTCCAACTCTTTACTAACAAATGCCCTGCAATCAAAAGTTTAATCTATTTTTTAGACCCAGAAGTGGTCAATAAAATTGTTTTAACACAAATCTATTTTTAGCTATAATTCACTATTAAAAACTTCTTTCTTGTCAAATCTCAAAAAATTCAACGCTCTGTCTCTGAAAAGAAAAGGTTGAGAGTTTACACTGTTCAAATTGAGTATATGTAATTCAAAAGACTAACATCTTTTATAAAATATGGAAATATGAATATTATTGAAAAAAAGGAGATTCTCAATTACTGTTAAAATGGCAGTACAATGCCAATTTCATATAACCTAACTGGCTTTCTCCACTATGCTGCACAAAACTGTATTTTCATATAAAAAGTTGAATCAAACATTAGAGTAAGCTTCAGCTGAGTTCTAGAATTAATCATTTAGACCTGGCTTTTGTGCAGGTCATAAAGTTCATAAATCCTGGGATATGTTGTTGTTCATGTTGTGGACTATATGAACTGTCTCTTTAAGGACTATTTAATCCACAATTTACACAGACATACCTGGGGTCCCTGATTGCCTTCCCAGAGCATTGCATCAAGTCGGTAGCATAGAATGCTTTCTCAACTATTGTTGCTGATCCATCATAAGTGTCACAGTAACCTTGATTTAGTGCATTTTTAAAAAATAAAGTAGAGACTCAAATGCTTACTGCCTAACCTCTGGACAAGGGATTGATTACTTATCATACTGAAAAGTCCAGAGTCTGATCTTGTTTCCCCCACGACTGGGTCTTTCACACGGATTGCTTCTCATTGGTCTGAGTGGGTCATATCCCTGTTGCTGAGACAAACATTGGGGCAGATGAAACTTTATTCTCAGATTCGCTTGGCCTATGTCCCATGACCAGGAATAATTTACATAAGAGTTACAGATCATGCTATTATCCCTTCTTGTTATTTGTACATTTAAAACATAAATACTCCTTTGTCATGGCTATACACAGATCACAAAGTATCAGGGAACTATCTTGTTATTCATTACCTATATTGTTAAGCCTTTGGATGAAATTTACTCTTCCATAAGTGAATAATACATACCCCTATGTGTGAAAAGTAAAGGACTGTGCTTTATCTTACTCTAGACTCACAATCTCTTCCTACTGAAGGGAAGAATTTACCGGCTGGCCCTACGAGCTGTCATTCTGCCAGCATAGCAGAGGTGCACACTATATACAACATATGAATTTCTGTCTATATGTTTATAGTTATACTCCACATCATTCCATGAAAGATTCCAGTATGGTTTACAGGAATCTTTACTACAAGATGAAATAAAAAGTATTTTGGCATTATAACTAAATAAAAACAAGAGCAGTAAGACAGGAATACAACTTGAATAAAGAATAACCGTAATAACTGCCATTAATTTGTATATAATTTAAGGTGCAGACCAGGAAGAACAAGGTGAACATGATCAGCTTCCTAAAGAGTCAGAGTTTCTATAAGACTTAAAAACACACATACAAAGAGACATTCTTTACATAGTTAAAACAATCACCAATATCTGATTTTACTTCCTCAGTGAACGGAGCCAAGAACACAAAAAGGGAGCACTGGCCAGAAGGTAACTTTGGGGAAAGTGCCCTGAGATGGTAGTTATGATTCCACAGTAATAAGTAGAAATGTGCAGCCTTATCTTTATTCTGTTTATGAAGCCTTCTGGCAGGGAAGGAGGGGAGATGCAAGTTAAGGATATACCATAAACTAGTCAATGTACAAGTGTGAAATGGCTATGAAACTATTAGCAGAATTTTTGCTGCCAGCAAAAAGAAATTCATGTTTACAGGAGATGCACTTTATTAGTCAGGACTCTCTGAGAGGTAAAAGAAACAGCAAAATCCTGTCTTCATCCTTCTTTTGTTATTCAAAAACTTAAATTGCCACGGAAACCTTGCATATCAAAATTATATTTATTCAAACACATTAATAGCAAAAGAACTAGAAAGTGTATTTTAAAGAAATAAATAGCATTAATTTTCTCCTTTCAACTTTGCTGCAGAAAAAAGTGATTAGATTTTGGATTTGCATTAATGAATAATTTAGGAGTTATGAATAAGACACTAATTGTTGATGGAGCAACCTTTGCTGAAGAACACTCTATTTAAATAAACAGAGTGCCTCAGGGTATTTTTGTCAGTCTAAGGGGAGCCATTTTATTTCGCTCTAGGAATGTCTACAGTTCAATGTTGCATTAACTGAAAGAGTTTTAAACGGCACAGTTGCTTATGCATATCAATGGAAAATCTCAATAGAGATATTATTTCTGATTTTTGGATAAAAAATAAAAGGGGAACAGACCACATGGGACAGAGTTATAAACAAAAATAGGGAAAAACCATAAAGAGTTTTACAAAAGAGCCATTGATACAACAGTATTACATACTCAGCTGATCTGTATTACACAGTCTGTAGTTATATCAATTGGTAATAAACTCATAGTCCATAAAAACACCAACAATCACTTTACCTATAATCCAACAAGGAGATGCACTCAATTCATATTTACTGAGTGCCCACTGTATGTAAGTTGCTTTTCTAGACACAGAAGACAGAGAAGCCTCTAGATTTTTACAAATCATAACAGCTCACCAATATTAAATGTACTACAAGAAGTGAGCATCAAACTGGAGAGGAACATTGTTTTGGATCTTTCTATTTCTAGGATTTAGGTTTTGTAACGCTGCATTTTTTAATGAAGAAAAATAGATGTGTTGTTAGACAACAAAACAGAGAATAACTATAATAATTTCTGTGGAAGATTTATTCACATGGAGGGTTTGAACCTGGAGTGAGGGATGAGGGAAAATGGAGAATGGTAAAGGGCCAGTTTGCTATGAAGCAAAACTCATTCCTTGTATTCTATGGGTTACTTAAAGTATAGTAGAAAAATAAAATTTTGTCTACATTCAACTCTGATCAAGCATACTTCTGCAATGAAAACAGACCATAAGAAATACAACAAAATATTTGGATAATGAGATTATGGTTATTTGCATCTTATACATTTTTTCACTTTCCAATTTTTCTGCAATAAATATCAGTTACTTGCAAAACTAGAAAAAATCAATAAATTATATTTTTAAATTAAGTATAATATAATGCTAAAACTAATGAAAAATAAATCTGTATTTGCTTTCATATTTTCAAACTACATTCAAATGATATTTCATACTTAGGTAAATAGGTATATACTTGAATGCACACTTACATACATATATTGCCCATATATTACACCCTCAGCACAGAGTTTAGCATGGGATCATGTTGTAAAAACTACCAACTGTTAAGAATGATAAAGACATCAATTTTCACATCTCTGGTCAATATTGTAGAATGCTTAAAATGATCATGTATTTCCAAATGTAATACTAAAATGTACATTCAAACTTTTTATTAGCTCTGAAGGTTTGTGTATTTTTAATATATAGCTATGGAGACAGGCTAATATGCCTTCCTTAGTTGTTAAATACTAAATTAAAATTTCTGTTAATTTGCTATATTAAAGAAACCTCTATTTTTGCATATTGAAGAAACTCCAAATAACTGTAGTTTTTCAACTCAGCAGGATTTTCAAGAGGAAATATGCTAAAAAATATAGGCCTGGAGGAAGAATGTAAGTTTAAGAAAGACATAAAGCAAAATAAAAAGGATCTACACAACCAATTAAATCTAGAGATTTTATAACTTTCTACTATTTTCAAGAAGTATGGTAGCCTAAAGGGAATGTCAGAAAATATATGGTCTCATCCAATTCAATCAATAATTCTATTTAATTGACAAATATTTATTGAGAACTTATTACCAATCACCAAAATAGGTGCCAGAACTCATATTCAATGAGCTATATTTATGGGGAGTAAATATTAGTTAACCTTTGTTTTTACATTATAACCATCCTTTATTTTGAACAGGTTCTCATTCTGACAGATATATAATTTGGTCTCACATCTCTCCACCTCTTACATCACATGCACACACATACACATAATTTGTTGGATTTACTTGCAAGATGAAGAAAATGTAAGTATAGCCAAGGTGTCAGAGATAGGGAACTCCCATCTGGTCCCTGATCATCATCTATCCTTGGAGACTTCAAACCTCTTGCCGTGTGGTGACTGATCATCAGTACATTCCTGTTGCTGTTCATTCCTTTTTGCAAATCAGAGCTCCCTTCCAGGTCCTGGATCCTCATGGGTAATTCCTTGCCACTCTGAGAATATAGGAATTTTTTCTCTTACTTCAAACCAAGCAGAGCTGCAGGTAACTAGATGAAACATACCGAAGACCTTCATCTTACATTATCTTATACTTCCAATTGCTTCTGCAATATCCTGCCAGATTCTTTCACTTTGACCTAATATTCAGGGACATTCAATACCTTCTTGTTGCCTCGTAAAAGAAATCCATCTTCCATATTTTGCTACACAAATCTCCTGAGAAATCTGAGTTCATCATAACTTTTCTCCCCCTACTGCCCTCCAAGGTCTATCACTCTAGTGAGATTGTTCTCATTGTTGCTCCCCATATACATTGCCCCAGCTTCAATCTTGTTAATGATGCTCACCCTGCTTCACATGTACTTTATTTCCAATCAAATGTGGAAACTTTCAAGATTCAATTCTAGGCATCTCTCTTCCATAAAGTTTTCCCATCTTGATCACTCCTTGGTCAGGCAACTATTAACAATGTGTACATCATCTTTTGTTTTTACAGTACTTTCTATTCTTACTATACTCTATTTTAAATGTTCATGTATTATTTCATTAGAAAACGAATTGTGACAGATAGAGTTCATGGCAAGCAGTATTCAGCTGGACAAAATGCAGTAAATAAATACTTAGCAAAATGAATTAAACATGTATATGGAGTCCTAAAGAGCAAACAAGAGTATGGCTGTTTCAGAAATTTGTCTCTCTATCTCGACATGATAGATCCAAGTAAATTCAAAATACACCAGTAAACAAATATTAGATTTCTTTCTTTCTGACATGTAGGCATTCTAGAGAATTTTAATATTACAAAAATTCAATATGTTGATACAAAACTAATGCTCTGACGACATCACTTGATTTTTAATACTTTGATAATTCTTGACCCAACTGCCTTCACTGGTGCAATGCTCTAATCCAATCTCTTGATAAGAGTGTTTATTCCCCAGTCTTTTAGAAATAAAAATCTAAGTTTGCTCTGGCTGTTTCTTCATAAGTGCTTTCTACTCTAATGCATTATTTAAAGTAAATGCATTATTTAAAGTAAAAACATGTGTATGAGACTATTTCTATTGGAAATGTTATGTTCATATGTTTGCAGAGATAGAAAAACAAGAATACAGTCATCACCTTTGTATATTTAAATAATTCACATTGCCAGAGGTCCTTTATGCTTACTAAAACAAGGTGTCTTTCAATAATCTGTTAAGAAAGTATATTAAACAATGGATCGCTAGATACAGTCTTCTTCCTCAATTCTACTACACTTTCTTTTCTGATATTAGATATTTAAAGTATTGGTAACAATGAAACTTCAGTGGTGCATTATTTTATTGGAAAGTTTTTATTTCCCATGGGGTAATATCCTTTTTGGAAGCACATTCAATATCATTTCTAAGGGTTGTTTTCATTCTTTACTGGGAAGATCTCAACTAGGAAGTAAATTCCAGGGACATTTTCTCTTCAACTACAGCTGAATCAACAGCATCTGGAAAAGTCCCTAGCATTCAATAAATATTTGTTAAAGAAATGAATGGCTACATCAGAAAAAAAAGATTATTTTCTCTATGTACTTTCTCTTTTCCTTCTTGTGCCTTTCTTAAAAGTACCTAACCTCCCTTTTTTCCCCTGGCTACACATCCTACTGATGCCTTCAGGAACTAACTGACAGAAACAGTTTTAACTGTACTTAGTGGTAGCAGAACACTAGTTGATGTGCAGTGGGCAATATTTAGAGATATCAAGCAAATATTTAAAAGGATTATGTAAACTTACTTCCCCTCCTCCCAAAAGTATTGCTTGATTTTCTCTAGGTTTAGCAAGTGTGCATAAACATAATAAAAATTAAGTTTTGAAAGCTATCTTCCCGTAAGAACCTAGGGGGAAACAAATACTCCCTCTCCTTAGACTATGTCTATATAGCATTTAACGGCTGAAGGAGAAGAAAAGAAAGAAAGAGAGGAAGGAAAGGAGGGAGGAACAGAGGGAGGGAGGGAGGGAGGAGAGAGAGAAAGAAAGCCTAATATCCACTGTATCAAAATATGCTATTCATTTTCTTAAAATCAGTTAGCTGTTTTAGATCATATACATTTAAACAGCTAATTAGCTTACAGATACAAGTATTTCATTTTAAACAGATTTTCACTATCAATATAAACACTTGTTCAGAAGGAGTGCCATCACATAAAGATGACAGCATCTGAGTAAATCTCCAAGAAAATCTCAAACTCCTAGAGTTCTGACTTTTTACATTATACTGTACATTACTAAATTCCTTTTTCCATATGATTGGATTATTAACATTTAAGAAGCACAGCCAATTCATATTTAACTTTTATTGCAGGAACTCACCATGTGGCAGTAATTCCTTTATAAGAACAAGGAAACTATGCACCTCCAGCTGTGATAGAAATGGAATTGGAGAAGAGTTCCTCCCTCTGCTCACCTTTTCATTGTTCCCATGTCTTTTACTATAATAAATCGTTTTAAAAGGAATGTTTTACAGTGTCACTTCTGCTTACTTTACTTGATCTTCAATTTTGGATACACGTTAGTATTTTGAGATATAGATTGCAGGACATGAAGACATAAAACAGTAATATAAATGGTTTTGGAATTTTTGCTATCTAATTATTATTCTAAAGTCCAGGGTCCTTTAGGTTTTGGTTTTGTTTTATTTCTTTTTACTTTTTAAGATCATTTATGCAGAAGTATATAGACATCAGGCACATTAAAAGCTATTGTATATTTTCAGATAAAATAACTGGATTTTGTATCCATATGAAAAGAAAGCATTATCTTTGAATACACAAGAAAGAAAACAATATTTTATAGCCAAGAAAAATTTTGCATAATTTTTCATAGAATATGTAACATGGATAAAATATAGAATATATACATATAACCAGACACAAATTTTGCTCTTGCTTTTATAATAATTGAGATCATATCTATAACCTTTCAGCACCTTGTTTTTCTCATTCCAAAATGCATCATGAAACTCTCTGCAGGTTAACTAGGAGAGAACTAAGTCATTATTTTTAATGGTAGCATAATGTTCCATGGTGTGGATCCCCCTAGTTTATAAAGCCATACCCCTCTTGACTGGCATTCTCTTTGTTTCCACTATATTTCTTTCCTTTTCTTTTACTCAAGATATTTTCACATACTTTGTTAAGTAATGATGCTTTTGTTTATCTATATAATATACTCCTGTGAATGAAGCTGGAAAACAAAGGTATATGTATCTGTATCTTAATACTGACAAATTACTCTCTCAAACAGCAGCATTAGCAGTCACTTTTCCTAGTGTGTGAAACAGTTAACTCTTCTTCATACCACATGACTCACCAGTGATGAAAAATATAGGATTTTTTTTGACAGATCTATGAATATAATGTAATGTCTTCTTGTTTGGTTGTGTGCGTGTGTGTGTGCATATTTCTCTACCACATTAGAACATTTTTTTCTCACATTTGCTGACTATTAAGACCAAGATCTTTGCTACTTTTTTAAAGACTTATTAATATCTTTCTCATCAGTCTAAAAGTAAGCTACATAGCCTGCTGCACAAGGTATAAGCAAGTGCAATCCAGAAACAAATCAAAATGAAAATATATGACTAAGGGTTTATTCCAGGAATGCAAGAGGAAGTCCATTATTTCTACATATTAATAAAAGAAAAACGTGATCATATCAATAGATGATTAAAAGATATTTGATAAAATTCAGCAGTCATTTCCAATAAAACCCTAAATAAAATAGTAAGAAACAAAATTTCTAAATACATTAAAGACTATCTTACCACTTCCCAAAAAGAAGCATTACAATAAACAAACACTAAAATCTTTCCAGTTAGACAGAGATGAATGCTATCACAATATTAAATACTGCCTTGAAACTTTTAACAAAAGCAAATATCCAATAAAATTAAATAAGTAGCATAAGCACCAGAAAAGAAGAGACAACATTATCCTATTTGGATAGTAGAAAATCCAAGATATTAAATGTTCAAACAAAATTAACAAAATATTTTGCTAATAAGGAGGACTTTCAAGATGGCGGAGGAGTAAGATGTGGAGATCGCCTTCCTCCCCACAAATACATCAAAAGTACATCTACAAGTGGAAAAACTCCTATGCAACACCTACTGAATGCAGAAGACCTCAGACTTCCCAAAAGGCAAGAAAATCCCCACATACATGGGTAGGGCAAAAGAAAAAACAGAGACAAAAGAATAGGGATGGGACCTGCATCTCTGGGAGAGAGCTATGAAGGATGAAAGGTTTCCACACACTAGGAAGCCCCTTCACTGGCGGAGACGGGGGCGGGTGGGCAGGGGGGGGAAGCTACAGAGCCACGGAGGAGAGCACAGCAACACGGGTGCAGAGGGCAAAGTGGAGAGATTCCCGCACGGAGGATCGGTGCCAACCAGCACTCACCAGCCCGAGAGGCTTGTCTGCTCACCCGCCGGGGCGGGCGGGGGCTGGGAGCTGAGGCTCAGGTTTCGGAGATCAGATCCCAGGACTGGGATCTGGGAGAGGACAGGTTGGTTGCGTGAACACAGCCTGAAGGCGGCTAGTGTGCCACAGCTAGCTGGGAGGGAGTCCGGGAAAACGTCTGCAACTGCCTAAGAGGCAAGAGACCATTGTTTCAGGGTGCGTGAGGAGAGGGGATTCAGAGCACTGCCTAAAAGAGCTCCAGAGACGGGAGTGAGCTGTGGCTATCAGTGCGGACACCAGAGACTGGCAAGAAAAACTAAGGCTGCTACTGCAGCCACCAAGAAGCCTGTGTGCAAGCACAGGTCACTATCCACACCTTCCGTCCTGGGAGCCTGTGCAGCCCAGCCCACCACTGCCGGGGTCCCATGATCCAGGGACAACTTCCCCGGGAGAACACACGACACACCTCAGGCTGATGCAACATCATGCCGGCCTCTGCCGCCACAGGCTTGCCCCGCATTCCGTACCACTCCCTCCCCCAGCTTGAGTGAGCCAGAGGAACCCAAATCAGATGCTACTTTAAGGCTGTCCTGTCTGGGCGGGGAACAGATGCCCTCAGGCAACCAACAGGCAGAGGCAGGGCCAAATCCAAAGCTGAACCCCAGGAGCTGTGCGAACAAAGAAGAGAAAGGGAAATTTCTTCCAGCAGCCTCAGGAGCAGTGGAATAAATCTCCACAATCAACTTGATGTACCCTGCATCTGTGGAATATCTGAATAGACAACAAATCATCCCAAAATTGAGGCAGTGGACTCTGGGAGCAACTGCAGACTTGGAGTTGGCTTTCTGTAACTAATTTGTTTCTGGTTTTATGTGAATCTTAGTTTACTATTTAGGGCTTATTATAACTGGTAGATTTGTTTATTAAGTTGCTCTCTTCCTTTTCTTTTATATATATTTTTTTTCCTTTTTCTCTTCTTGTGAGTGTGTGTTTGTTTCTTTGTGTGATTCTGTCTGTAGAGCTTTGCCTTTAGCATTTGTCCTAGGGTTCTGTCTGTCCATATTTTTTTTTTTGCGGTACACGGGGCTCTCACTGTTGTGGCCTCTCCCGTTGCGGAGCAAAAGCTCCAGACGCGCAGGCTCAGCGGCCATGGCTCACGGGCCCAGCCACTCCGAGGCATGTGGGATCTTCCCAGACCGGGGCACGAACCCACGTCCCCTGCATCGGCAGGTGGACTCTCAACCACCGCACCACCAGGGAAGCCCCATTTTTTTTTTTTAAGTATACTTTTTAGCACTTTTTATCATTGGTGGATTTGTTTCTTAGTTTGGTGGTTCTCTCTTTCTTTTGTTCTTCCTTTTTATTTTCTATTACTTTTTTATTTTTAAACATTTTCTTTCTATTTTAATAACATTTATTTTATTTATTTTTCTTTACTTCTTTTTTTTTCTCCCTTTTCTTCGGAGCTGTGTGGTGGACAGGGCCTTGGTGCTCCGGCCAGGCGTCAGGCCTGAGCCTCTTAGGTGGGAGAGCCGAGTTAAGGACACTGGTTCACCAGAGACCTCCCAACCCCACGTAATATCAAATGGCAAAAGCTCTCCCAGAGATCTCCATCTCAGTGCTAAGACCCAGCTCCACTCATTGACCAGCAAGCTACAGTGCTGGACATCCAATGCCAAACAATTGGCAAGACAGGAACAAAACCACACACATTAGCAGAGAGGCTGCCTAAAATCATAATAAGTTCACAGACACACCAAGACACACCATCAGACGCAGCCATGCCCACCAGAAAGACAAGATCCAGCCTCATTCACCAGAACACAGGGACCGGTCCTTCCTCTACCAGGAACCCTACACAACCCACTGAACTAACCTTACCCACTGGGGGCAGACGCCAAAAACAATGGGAACTACAAACCTGCAGCCTGCAAAAAGGAGACCCAAAACACAGTAGTTAAGCAAAATGAGAAGACAGAGAAATACACAGAAGATGAAGGAGCAAGGTAAAACCCCACCACATCAAACAAATGAAGAGGAAATAGGCAGTCTACCTGAAAAAGAATTCAGAGTAATGATAGTAAAGATCAAAATCTTGAAAATAGAATGGAGGAAATACAAGAAACGTTTACCAAGGACTTAGAAGAATTACAGATCAAACAACCAATGATCAACAACACAGTAAATGAAATTAAAAATTCTGTAGAAGGAATCAATAGCAGAATAACTGAGGCAGAAGAACGGATAAGTGACCTGGAAGGTAAAAGAGTGGAAATAACTACCAGAGAAGAATAAAGAAAAAAGAATGAAAAGAATTGAGGACAGTCTCAGAGACTTCTGGAACAACATTAAATGGACCAATATTCGAATTAATGGGGTCCCAGAAGAAGAAGTGAAAAAGAAAGGGACTGAGAAAATATTTGAATAGATTATAGTTGAAAACTTCCCTAATATGGGAAAGGAAAGAGTCAATCAAGTGTCCAGAAAGTGCAGAGAGTCCCATTCAGGATAAATCCAAGGAGAAACACAGCAAGACACATATTAATCAAACTATCAAAAATTAAGTACAAAGAAAAAATATTAAAATCAGCAAGGGAAAAGCAACAAATAACATACAAGAGAATCCCCATAAGGAGGCCCGCGAACTGCAAAATTTAAAAAAAAAGGAAATGAAGGATACGATAGCAAAGATCAATAAAACTAAAGGCTGGTTCTTTAAGATAAACAAAATTGATAAACCATTATTAAGACTCATCAGGAAAAAAGGGAGAAGACTCAAATCAATACAGCTAGAAATGAAAAAGGAGAAGTAACAACTGACACTGCAGAAATACAAAGGATCATGAGAGATTACTATAAGCAACTATATGCCAATAAAATGGACAATCTGAAAGAAATGGACAAATTCTTAGAAATGCACAACCTTCCGAGACTAATCAAGAAGAAATAGAAAACAGAAACAGACCAATCACAAGCACTGAAATTGAAACTGTGACATAAAATCTTCCAACAAACAAAAGCCCAGGACCAGATGGCTTCACAGGTGAATTATATAAAACATTTAGAGACGCACTAACACCTATCCTTCTCAAACTCTTCCAAAATATAGCAGAGGGAGGAACACTCCCAAACTCATTCTATGAAAGAGAAATTAAGGAAACACTTCTGTTTACCACTGCAGTAAAAACAACAAAATACCTATGAATAAATCTACCTAAGGAGACAAAAGATCCGTATGCAGAAAACTGTAAGACACCGATGAAAGAAATTAAAGACAACACAAACAGATGGCGAGATATACCATGTTTTTGGATTGGAAGAATCAACTTTGTGAAAATGACTATACTACCCAAAGCAATCTACAGATTCAGTGCAATCCCTGTCAAACTACCAATGGCATTTTTCACAGAACGAGAACAAAAAATTTCACAATTTGTATGGAAACACAAAAGACCCCAAATAGCCAAAGCAATCTTGAGAAAGAAAAACAGAGCTGGAGGAATCAGGGTCCTTGACTTCAGACTATAATACAAAATTACAGTAATCAAGACAGTATGGTACTGCCATAGAAACAGAAATATAGATCAATGGAACAGGAGAGAAAGCCCAGGGATAAACCCATGCACATATGGTCATCTTATCTTTGATAAAGGAGGCAAGAATACACAATGGAGAAAAGAGAGCCTCTTCCATAAGTGGAGCTGGGAAAACTGGACAGCTACATATAAAAGAATGAAATTAGAACACTTCCTAACACCACACACGAAAATAAACTCAAAATGGATTAAAGACCTAAATGTAAGACCAGACACTATAAAACTCTTAGAGGAAACATAGGCAGAACACTCTATGACATACATCACAGCAAGATCCTTTTTGACCCACCTCCTCGAGAAATGGAAATAAAAACAAAAATTGGACCTAATGAAACTTAAAAGCTTTTGCACAGCAAAGGAAACAATAAACAAGTGAAAAAGACAACCCTCAGAATGGGAGAAAATATTTGCCAGTGAAGCAACTGACAAAGGATTAATCTCCAAATTATACAAGCAGCTCATGCAGCTCAATATCAAAAACACAAACAACCCAATCCAAAAATGGGCAGAAGACCTCAATACATTTCTTCCAAGAAGATATACAGATTGCCAACAAACACATGAAAGTATGCTCAACATCACTAATCATTAGAGAAATGCAAATCAAAACTACAATGAGGTGTCACCTCACTCTGGTCAGAATGGCCATCATCAAAAAATCTACAAGCAATAAATGCTGGAGAGGGTGTGGAGAAAAGGAAACCCTCTTACACTGTTGGTGGGAATGTCAACTGATACAGCCACTATGGAGAACAGTATGGAGGTTCCTTAAAAAAACTAATAGAACTATCATAGGACCCTGCAATCTCACTACTGTGCATATACCCTGAGAAATCCACAATTCAAAAAGAGTCATGTACCAAAATGTTCATTGCAGCTCTATTTACAATAGCCAGGACATGGAAGCAACCTAAGTGTCCATCGACAGATGAATGGATAAAGAAGATGTGGCATATATATACAATAGAATATTACTCAGCCATAAAAATAAATGAAATTGAGTTATTTGTAGTGAGGTGGATCGACCTAGAGATTGTCATACTGAGTAAGTTCAGAAAGAGAAAAACAAATACCGTATGCTAACATATATATAAGGAATCGAGAAGAAAAAAACACCGTATGCTAACATATATATAAGGAATCGAGAAGAAAAAAAACAATGGTTCTGAAGAACCTAGGAGCAGGACAGGAATAAAGACACAGAAGTAGAGAATGGACTTGACGACACGGGGAGAGGGAAGGGTAAGCTGGGACGAAGTGAGAGAGTAGCATGGACATATATATACCAAATGTAAAATAGATAGCTAGTGGGAAGCAGCCACATAGCACAGGGAGATGAGCTCTGTGCTTTGTAACCACCTAGAGGGGTGGGATAGGGAGGGTGGGAGGGAGACAAAAGAGGGAGGAGATATGGGAATATATGTATATGTATAGCTGATTCACTTTGTTATAAAGCAGAAACTAACACACCATTGTAAAGCAATTATACTCCAATAAAGATGTTAAACTTTGCTAAGGTAAAAAGACAAAATATAAACATGTGACACCAAATAGCTTTCTCTATTCTAGCAATAAATACCAATAAAGGACAACACAGGGAAAATCTCTTTTTGATGATGACAAAATCAAAAAATATATTTAATAATAAATATATCAAGGAAGAACAATATAAAGAAAACTATAAAATGTTATTAAAAGAGATAAAAGAAGATCTGAACAAATGGAAAGTCATATCCTCTTCCTGGTGAGAAAGAGAAAAGCAGGCCTTTGACATCTAGGAGCTGACCTGGCACTCACATGTAGTCTTGTCGAAGATACCCAGTTTCATAGAGTAACATCATCAGACAAGGCTACTCTATCACCAGGATGAATAAATAAGAGTACTACCTAATCATGTCTGAACACAGACAAAATATGAATATTGTCCAAGTAACAAAACTAATCACACATCCTACATCCTGGTTAATGTGAGCGCCTGCTTCTTCTTTATTGTTTTTAACATCTTTATTGGAATATAATTGCTTTACAATGGTGTTTTAGTTTCTACTTTATAACAAAGTGAATCAGCTATACATATACATATATCCCCATATCCCTTCCCTCTTGCGTCTCCCTCCCACCCTCCCTATCCCACCCCTCTAGGTGGTCACAAAGCACTGAGCCGATATCCCTCTGCTATGTGGCTGCTTCCCACTAGCTATCTCTTTTACATTTGGTAGTGTGTATATGTCCATGCCACCTGCTTCTTCTTTACCAATTATAGGTCTAGCCTCACTTCATTCCCTGCCTTCTAGATGAGATCTATGATTACCCCCGATTGCAGAGTCGCCTCTCTGCCTTACAGGATCCAATTCAGGACAAAGCCCAACTGACTTCCTTGAATCCTCTCCAAAATCACTTAACACAGCCTAAATCCTATAATAGACTCTTTTTAGCACTCTGAGACACCCTATGATTCCCCATCATGTGTGTTCTCCTTTGTCTCAAAGAACAATAAACCAACCTGCTCAACAACAGGTTGTTCCCAGTGGTCTTCGGCTGGTTGGGCATTGACACTGAATGGAATGATTAAGAGCACAATTTGTCAATTCTCCTAAAATTTATGTTTATTTTAATGTTTAAAGCGATTACAATCAGTCCCCACTATGTGCGTATTGTGGGTTGGGATTTGCTCAAAGTGATCTTCAACTTCACAGAGAAATATTAATGACAGAACAGTCTAAAATATATATACAAAGAACAGCAGGAGGGAGGCGGGTTTATAAAAAAGCAACAAGATGGCTCATGTGGAGATGGAACTGTTCAATATCTTTACTGTGGTGGTGGCTTCACAAACCTACACATGTGATAAAATTGTTTAGAACTAAATACACACACACAAATCAGTGCAAATGAAACTAGGGAAATCTGAGTAAGATTGGTGAATTGTATCAATGTCAATATCCTTGTGTGGCATACTATAATTCTGCAAAATGTTACCATTGGGAAAAACTGGGCAAAGGGTGCAAGGGATCTCCCTATATTATTTCTTAAAATGACAAGTGAATGTACAATTATCCCCAAAGTTTCAATTACGAAAAAAAATATCAAGGTTTGTGGAGGAAGGGAACTTCCATTATCAGAATGTATAGTTTACTCTAAAATTTGTGAACACAAACAATAGGTATTGGTATGAAAATAGATTAGCCAATGGACTAAAGTATAAAATCAAGAAATATATTCATATACTCATTATTATTCATAAATATTGATTTTCAATTCAGAGATTATTGTTTACATCAGAGAAAATAGCTTCAAATTTCTGGGAAGCAATATATAAACTTCGTAAGTTATTATCATCTTATATACTTTAATCAAGTTATTTCATATATTAAATGTTTCAATGAATAGTAAGCAATACAGTTGCTCTATCAGAATAATGTAAATTCTATTTTTTTAGTTGCATATTACATATAAATCATGCTTTATGCATGAGAAATTACAATTCTAGTGTATTCAGTATAAGTGCTAGCTTTTTTTTATTTATATTAATTTATTTATTTATATTATTTTTAATATCTTTACTGGAGTAAAATTGCTTTACAATGTTGTGCTAGTTTCTGCTGTACAACAAAGTGAATCAGCTCTATGTATACATACATATATCCCCATATCCCCTCCCTCTTGAGCCTCCCTCCCACCCTCCCTATCCCACTCCTCTAGGTTGTCACAAAGCATCGAGCTGACCTCCCTGTGCTATGAAGCAGCTTCCCACTAGCCATCCAGCAATGTTTTTTTTTAGTTAAACACTGGAAAATAGCATCTAGCATGAAAATACACGCTTACTGTTATTGTACAAGCAAAAGAGAACCTTTCGATCCAGGTAACATACATACCTCCTACGAAACATTTCACCTCTGAAAATTTCTCTATAAGGCCAAAGCGTCATGCTTCTAATCTCCATTACAGATTTTCAGATAAATCTAAACCTAATGCCTCTTTCCTAAGACTGCCTTATTTCTGGGAAGTAAGTTTCTTATTCCTGCTCTGTTATAATTTATCTTGAATTCTTTAATTCTTTTTCAGCTGGTCTCCTTAATCCTCTTAATTACAGCTTCTTCAAAACTCACCCTTATGTACTCTACTTGCACCATTATCAGATCATTTCATTATCAATTATCTGTAAAATTAGTTCTTAAATTATTCTTGGTTTTTAATAACTTGTTCTCACCCATCAACCTTTCTAATTCTAAGGTAGTATTTTTAGATACGCTTCTTATTCTCTTTCTCAGGGCCATTAATCAAAGACCATACTGATTTTCTTTTCTCACAAATACTGTGAAATGCCCTGCCTCTCCTCAGAGTCCAGGACCAAAAACAGTGTTTCTCAAAGTTAGTGGGCCTGGGAATTTCTTGAGGTGTTTGTCATAGATGTAAATTTCCACTTGTTACCATAAATTCTGACTGGAAGGTCTCCGGTGGGACTCAAGAATCTGTATTTTTTTTCTGAAAACTATTTTATGTTTTTTCTTATTTTTCCTAGTTTTCACTGAGCTATAATTACACATAACAAGAAATCTACATTTTAAACAAGCACCCTACATGACTCTGATATGGGACATATATGGACAATTCTTAAGAAACCCAGAAGGAAGGGCAGATGGTTTCTATTGAGGAGTCCTTCTTAAGTCCACATTCTGACCGATTCTAAAACATCATCCACCATTGGAAATATCTCAGTGTTTTGGTCAATATTTGAAAGAATCTAGACCTGCTTCTAAGCAAGACATTGAGACAGTACAATTAGTGATAAGGGGACATGGAGGCCACATGAGCTCAAACAACTGTTTTCATATCACTAAGCCTCAGTTTCTTCCTCTGCAATGTGCAGGTAACATCTACCCCATAGGGAAATCGTGAGGATTAAATGAGATGATATGTAAAATGTTTATCTCAAAGTGCCAAGTAAATATTAGCTCATATTTTTCTGCTGGGAACTTTTCACACTTTTCTTAGATGTTTTTATTCTTAATAACTGTTTACATTTCTAAAAGAGCATATTCCTAGTGGAACATCTTGCACAGTGCTGGGATCCTGCAGGTGCTTAAATGATTATTAGCTCAGAATCTCAACAACAACAATAAAATACTTTGTTTTCCTCATGTGTTTAATTTTCCTTTGTTTGAGATGATGAATATTCTCAGAATTCTGAGAGGAAAATATCATAAGCATAGTGTCTGTTGAGAATGAAGACACCACTCTCGTGTCACCATATTATATTGACCCTTCCCTATGTCTTAATATAGTGCCCCGAAGTCCCAGAGAAAAACATTTTCTTCTGTTAGAAACATAATAGCATCACAAGGTATAGCCATGGATCTGTTTGTTCTGAGCAACAAAAATATTTCACATTTTCCCTCAAGTTTGAAAAGGGAAACAAAAAAAGAGCTGTAAAGTGTTATCTTATTGAGAGTCTAACCAGAGAAGACTGCCTCGGTACCCCCAACAAAGTCCCCGAGAAAAATCACTGTTGTTTGTGGCCCTAAGAAAAAAAAAAAGAGAGGCAGAACACCTTCTTCATTTCAATTAGTGCCCCACCAAAGGGATTTCATAATTCACTTTCTAATTAGGGAGCAAAGAGTATTTAGAGAGCAGACACCTGGAGAATTCTAAAATGCTTCTACTCCAGCCCCAGGAAACAATGTGCTTGTTATTTCTTTACTCTGCAGCAAGTGCCAGACACCATGCCTACTACCCTCAGGGAGTTCCTGGTCTGATAGCCGGTCTTTGACCAACACCTCCTTCCCCTCCTCCTCCTGGCTTGGACATTTCTCATCAGTTGTCTATATCTTCATGCCAGGGTGGTTCTCTCAGAACCATAATTCTTTCTCTGTACATTTTTTCTTTTTTTTTTCTTTTTCTTACTCTATCAAAACTATCCTATTAGCTTTGGTGCCTGAGAATATATGACTAACTTCTGGCTAAGATGATAAGATATTATAGAGATCAAATATAGTCATTTCAATTCTAGTAAATCTTTTTTTCAACAGATTCTTTCCCTAAAGGGGGGATGTTCAAGAACAGGTAAGGCTGTCAGTGTCTTTAAATTATGTTGCACATGCAGCCATAAACTCTGCATTCCACGTCTAACTTCCAATAACATATTCATCCAAAAAAGTGAAAATCGAACACCCAATATGTACTAGGCATGCTTTCAGATTCTAGATACTTAGAAGTTAATTTTAGCTAACATTATTGAGTATTTATGCCATTCCAAAAAACTTTATGCCCTTTACATAAATTAACTCATGATAACTCTATGAGTAAGGAAAAATTATCTTCATTTTATATATGAGAAACAGAGAGGTTCAATACACTTGCCAAGGTCACACAGTAAGTAGGTGCTGAAACCATGATTGAAACACAGGCAGCTTGGCTTTAGAGTTCACATGCTTAAGCATTATAAACTTTACCACTTTGAGAAATCTTCCATGAGACTGAGAGCCCCTAGTCTTATGGAGCAACAGATGTGGAAAGAAATAACAATAATAAAACATATGAGCCACATAGTGAATGCTGTCCCCTGAAGGATGTATTCTTCCAACTGCTGGGAATTCCTCTGCCATCAACTGTCTTTATAATTGCTCTCGATGAAAACAATCACCTTGCCCAAGTTCAACCCTCTCTCCAGGGCAGCTCACATCCCATGGCTGATGGACATAAAGGACTGTTCCGAGGGCCATTCAAGTTTCACATCTTTCCATGGAGCTCACTGGAGTCCTTTTTGAAACTACATCACAGGCTAGTATCGCCCTCTGCTCAACCCTGCTTCCTTCCCTTTGCTTGCACAGGTATTAATCCTCGCAATACTCACTAATAAACATCCTGCACCCTAATCTCCATCTCAGATAGGAGAGTTTGATCTCCATCCTGAAGGCTAATCTCCATCTCAGAGTCTGATTCCAGGGAATTCTGACCTAAGACATGCTATAATATAAGTAAAATTTGAGTGAATTGAGAAGCGACAAAAGAATTCATTAACTTCCAAAGGAAGTTTCATTGGCAGTGGGTAGGGTTGAGGGAAGAGTATCTATTTTAGTCTTAGTTGTAAAGAAAATCCAGCATGGCTAGTTTCCATTCCAAAACAACTAATTATTAAAGGACATTAGGTAGCTCACAGAACCCCTGAGAGGGTTGGTGAACTGAGCTCTGAAATTATACCCACACACATGTGTGACGCACCATGCCCACACACATGCATGACATCTTACCTGAAACATCCCTGCCTCAGACAGCAATCCTCGCATCTGCGACTGAACTCCAAAACACTTGCTACTGCTACCCAGGGAACTGTGCACCTCCACCATCATGCTTGTCAGAACACTATCTCCCCAGGCGAGGCCACCTCGTAACATTGCTAATCTCTGAGTCCACATCTGATTTGTAAAACAACTGTTGCTACCTACACCCTAGCCACAAGGGCATCTGAGGATGTGCATTTTCAGAAGGTGGAACTAACGTGAGAAAGTAACAAGATAAAGGAGAATGTTCAATGATGGTGACTGGCCATAGACAATCATCCACTACAGGAGGATTACTTGTATTTTCCTCTTCATAGAGCAGGGAGTCTGTGTAGTCTTTCTGGGCTATGGAGAGTTCTACAGCAATTGGAATAGGAAAGTAATAGCCAATTTCCCTTTCTTAACCAAATGTTTACTGCTTTTTTCCCCTCTATATGCCCACAGAAAGTATTAGTATCAGATTAATTATGTATATTTATCATGTTTTGAAAGCATTTTGCCATTCCTCTTAAATTGTTCATCCATTTTTTAATGGTTTCAATTAATTTTTACATTTTAAATTTATTGTAGATTGTGTATTGTAAATCATGAACCAAAAATCAATTATTGTACAAAATATGCTATTCCTAGAAGTAACCATCCAAATGGTTTCTGCTTGCTGAAAAGAATCATGGAATTGTGGTATACATTTCTATATTTTACTCATAATCACAATGCAATTCTATCCTTCATAAGAGTAGGTCCATTCTGTGTTATTTCTGATTTAAGTCAAACTACCTTAGTTGAAAAGAACATTTACCATAATTATTATTAGTCAGTTTATAATAAACCAACCTCTGCTGCTATTTTATAACATAAATTATAATTTACTCTCATACACTCATTACTCTTCTAAACTTACTAGTTAAAATCTTCAAATTATAATAATCTCTCAATATTACTCTGGTTTAGTCAAATGTAGGGGTGATTTGTAAAACTATGATCTCAGGTACGAGAATCAGTAACGGGGGTTAATATTTCATGCCATCAAGTCAGCTTGATGTTCGGCACCTTTTGCCTTTGAACTGTTGACAGGTAAACAAGAACATCAAAGAAAGCAGGAGAGACTGGGTTAATCACTCTATTTTGTCTAAAAATTTTTCCACACAAGGCAAAACACACACATTCACACATACAACATTTAATTTAAAAGGTCTTTTGATGGAATATTTTATGGGACTATTGGTTGTTAAAAGCTATCATACATTAGGTTTGTACCAATGTTTAGCACCTCTTTACCACTTGATCTTTTTGGGGTACAACTCAAAAGCAAAATTACGTATGTTTAGCATTAATAGTATTTATCCTGAGAATAAAAACAAGACATTTCCATGACTTTCAAAATTCCTACTTATAAAATAATTTTAATGTGTAGTGCATTTGCCTAAATGGATGAGATAAATCTTTGTAGCTGTCTTCTGAGTCTCAACTTTTCCTTAGATGTAAAATACTGATGTGCTTGTTAGGATTCAAAGGGGTTAAATGTAATTTGCATCTGATAGCTTTGTTTCTCATGGTAATTATGTACCTAGAAAAATGAAAGAATGCAGTTTCTGACAAACTAGGCATTGGCTTCAAAAAAGAAAGAATCATATTTTAATTAATAAGTGATATGAAAAGGAAAACAATATTTGACTACTGAACTGCCTATACAAAGAAAAATCAACAAATAGATTAGTTGAAAAAGTCATTCCAACTAGTTTGGGGACTTGGGCTGGAGAAAAAAAGAAAGGCATGATTGACGTTTTAGCTTTTAGTTAATTGCCTTGGTACTGTATTCATGCAACATGGCTCCATTGCTTTTCTGGCACCCCTGAGCAATTCTTTACCAGCAATTCTTTACCACCATGTTACCCAGGTGAAAAACACTGTAAAATAAGCAAAGAAATAATGAAAAATCTTTTCATATAATTATAATAAATTTATAAGTATACTTGAGGTCAGGATTGTTTATATGCCGATTTCCTCTAACAGTGCTGAGCAACTGGAAATTGAAACCAAACAGATAAATTGAAAAACTCAAAGCTTAGTGGAAATGGGGCTGGACAGAAGCAAGATCAGATGACAACAAAGATTAAGTACAAAGCAAAGATCTGCCATGTGTAATGTGTAAGAAGAAAGATTAATAGCTAATGCTTTATTTGAAATAAGATGCAGGAAGAATTCAGCCAAAAAAAAAAAAAAAATCCTAATTGTCAGTAAACAACACGGTGTAGAGTTAGTCAGACCAAGGCTTGAATCCTGTCTCTACCACTTCCCAGCTAGGAGACTCTGAGAAAGTTGTACTAACTTAGCTTCAGTTTCTTTATCAGTAAAATGAGGCAAATCCTAACATCTACCTCATAGATAGGTATTAGGATTAAATTTCCTTCAATAGAAAAGGTACAATTTTTTTTTTTTCTGAGACCAGCATAATTCACCCTAACACTGAATTCATGTTGAGGAAAATAAAAATGAAGATAGTCAAAAAGCAGTAGACCAAAAAGAAACGAAATTGAGTTATTTGTAGTGAGGTGGATGGACCTAGAGTCTGTCATACAGAGTAAAGTAAGTCAGAAAGAGAAAAACAAATACCATATGCTAACACATATATATGGAATCTAAAAAAAAAAAAAAAAAAAACGGTCATGAAGAACCTAGGGGCAAGAAAGGAATAAAGATGCAGACCTACTAGAGAATGGACTTGAGGACACGCGGAGGGGGAAGGGTAAACTGTGACAAAGTGAGAGAGTGGCATGGACATATATACACTACCAAATGTAAAATAGATAGCTAGTGGGAAGCAGCCGCATAGCACAGGGAGATCAGCTCAGTGCTTTCTGACCCCCTTAGAGGGGTGGAATATGGAGGGTGGGAGGGAGGGAGATGCAAGAGGGAAGAGATATGGGAACATATGTATATGTATAACTGATTCACTTTGTTATAAAGCAGAAACTAACACACCATTGTAAAGCAATTATACTCCAATAAAGATGTTAAAAATATATATATGTATAAGAATGTAAAAATATATATATATAGTAGACCAATTAATAGAACTTGAATGTGCATGTAACAGCATGGAGCACACTCTGACAGAAATAGGCTATTTAAAAGAGATTTATAGGGTCCCCAACTTCTCTTATTTTATCTACTCTAATGTAATGGTCAAATCATATCCCCCAAATCCAAGTATCCATATGCTATGAGACATAGAGTGGTTTCCAACTCTGATTTTTGAAGAGAACAAAGGTTTTTGTTTTTACTTTTTAAAGAATAATAATGTAGTAAACATATACTTTTTATTATATAGTGATGAAAAATTTCTTTTAAACTATTAGAGATACCAAGATTTCTCATAGCTACTTTGTTTAGCTTCCAAAGCTGTCCGGTAATCATGAGTTAAGGTGCAGTTTAATATAAGCCCTGAATTTCTGGTGTCAAATAATATTCAAACAGGTATATTTTCCATTTATCCCACATGAAGCCAGGCATCTTCCTGGTAATTATCTGGAAACAACCTAGCAGTTACTCCTGTTACTTTACGTTTACTTTACGGACTCAGATTTTTAGGGGTTCAGAAACCAGCTGAACCCTGGCCCAGATTAAAAACAAAGAAAACACAATAGAGCAGTATGTGTTATCTGCACAAAATAAAGATACAGAAGACTCATCCTTCTCCCTACCTCTTCTTCATCTCTAGTTTCGCCCCTAGCAGCTTTGCTCCCTGGTCCCGTATCTATCAAATCCTTGTGATAAAATTATTTCAGTGCCCTTGTTGCAATTTACAGAAAATTTTTAGTCTTAAGTGAACTTCCATCTTGGACAAGTACAGGACTCAGGAATCTAGCCATGAATAGATACTGGTAGGCCTAGGAGGATGGGCATCAGGCAAATGGGACGATGATAACATGCAGAGGAAAAGGCAGGATGAGAACAGAGAATAGAAGGAATTCCAGGCAGAAAGTGGAAACTACATCCCAGGCAAAGGCCCTGGGACCAGGAATGGCAAAATGGAAGATGGGTGATTACCTAAGACATCGTTTTACCTAATGAAAGATCTTAAAGTGTTCTGTGTGAGCTCTACTTTGAGTGAATACTAAGTTAATTTGGTTTAGTAAATCTCGGCATTTGCAACTACATAGTAAAGTGTTTTCCTTCAATATACTCTTAAAAATGGCAGCTGTTAACTTTGTCACCTTCAGTTGTTTATATTCTGCTGAGCTCTGTCCAATGTGATCCTTATTTGTATGCTCTGTGACACAACAGAGTGATTGGAATGGCGATATTCAATTCCCTTTATCTGAACGAATCTCTATCAGTTTGGACAATAAGCAAAAAAATAGATTTACGACTGGACAGAGGTACTTTCGGCAAAATGTTTCATGGTAACACTATTAAATATCAGCTCCTGTGACAGTACTCATAGATATTCCTGTTTCAATGTTTCAATCCCAGGGGAAAGAAGACTTTACAAACACATTGGGGTGTCAGTGTTTTCACAGGAAAATACTGATATTCTGCACTTCTAAATGATTAATACTTTCTTTTCCCACAAAACAATGCATGCTCCTATTTTCAAAAACATTTATTCATATTCCTGCCATGTGGTTATTCATAATAACAAATGACTATAATTATTTAGAGACCTGTAGAAAAAATTGTATACCCTAGACATCAAATTTAAGTTGTAATTTTTAGACTCGATAGTCCTAAAATTTTCCAGACAATTTAGCATAATATCTACATCTAACAGAATGGCTCTCGCTATCACCTCTATATAGATAACTACGTGACCGGCTGTATGTCCAGCCCTGATGTCTTGAGCAACCGTCTGCATCCCCAATTTCTTAACTGAACATCTCCACCCTGATGTTACCAACTGACACCTCAAAGTTAAGTCCAAAACTAATATTACCTCCTCCACAAAATCTGTCCTTAGCACAGTCCTTAAGAAAGCCCTTGCTTTCCATTTCCTCCTCTTTCTAATCTATCTGGAACACAATGCTTCATCTATCTTCCCACTGATGATGTCATGTCATTCACTCTACTCAAAAACTTTTCATAGCTTCCTATTGCCAATTAGATAAAGTTCAAACACCTTGATTAACCTGTTAATCATAGCCCTCTATGATCAAATCATAATCTATCTTTCCAGTCTTTTCAATTTATGCACACTTCGCGTCAACATATCAAACTTATTTACCGGACTGCTTTTCACTGCTTTAACTGTCTGAACATTGTTGAGGACATTGCCTAAACCTTTTCTAAAAGATTGCATGTAAATGTTTTTAAACTTTGTGTTAAAGTATTGCTTCCTTTGGTAGGTTTCCTTTGTTTTAATGCAAGAGTTATACAAATGACCATACTCTTTTTAATTATTATCATGACTGTTATGCTGCTTAGACAAACTTGTAGATCAATTATATCAACCTGAGCCATCCACTCTAGACACACCAGCTTCTCACAGTATGAAAGCATGGTCAGCTGTATTCATCATCATTCACTCTAATTTACATATTTCTAAATCCTAACCAATCTGCAGTTCCTTGCATTTACCTCCCACATGTAGTCATTCATAAGCCTCATTCCTCCTGTAACCAAACAGCCTTCTTCTGAAATATGTAACTGCTTTTCAAATAAAATCCTATCTCTATTTGTAAAATACAAATGAAAAATAAGAGGCTTAATTCTCCCTGTTGAAAATAAGCGAAGCAGATTTTCCTCCCCTCCTTTTTCTTTGAGCATTTATTTACTTGTACTTTTAAGTATCTTCTTCCTTTCTCCTTATCCTTTTGAAGACTAAATAAATTAAATAGGCCTTTTGTTAGCATTAAGACCTGGGAATGTCTTTCTCAAGGACCTGGGAGCCATCTTTTTGAAATGTAAATGTCAGGAGACATAGTGCCCCTATCTCCCAGTTTCTGTGAGAGGGTAGGAGTTTAACTTCAGTGGGTACATCGCTCCAAGTTGCAAATTTTTTTCCTGTCATAAGAAATATGGTTGCTTTGCCTCTTGATAAAGCCAATTGGCTAACACCCCAATCAATTACCAGGTAAAGCTGGGATGAACTATATGTGACAAATGGTGCCATGAAGTCTTCTTATTGAAGACTAGTTATTGCTTATCTTGAGAAGATATATGTAATGGGTCGTATCTACTTGACTACACAAAAGGGTGAGATTCCTTCCTGTATTTGCCAATTGCCTGTGATACACATCACATTCTGGTTTAATTGTTTATTCAATAATAAAAGTGCTTTCTTTCCCTACTATCTTTGTGGAAGGGATTTCTGGGTTGGAAGATTTTGTTTTTAATTATATTTCTCTATCTCTATACACCATAGATATTTGGGGTGTTCCCCCTTATAAACTGCTATAATAGGTTTGAATCACTCTATCACACTAGATGCTCAAGTAATGTCATATTTCAAACTAACCTACAACAACTACATACTGTTACCATAATTAGAAAGTTCTTTTGATAGAAATCAGTATAGTCTCCAATAGTTAAAGGTGAGGGCACATGTGTATGCACATGCACACACACAAAAATACACATACACACCCCTTGCTACTAGGTCATATATAATAATGAAAGCCAGTATCTGACAAAAGACAGTATCTGACCACATTCTGCCACCTATACAAGTATGTCTTATCAAGCAAACACAAAACGCTAAACTCAGTAACTCGATGCAGTCTCAATTCTCTGTCCTTTCAAGTACTCTAAAAAGTACCTACATGAAAATCCGGTCAAGGCAGTTGCAGTAATAATTCTAGCAGCAAGATTAAGCTAAACTATTAGCCAAGTGTCAGATAACGGAATCCTCCAAAAGTCTCTGAACACAGATCAGATGGAAATCTTAAGCCTAGGGTACGTTTCTGAAGGATATAGGCTATTGGACTCATTAGACTATTTTACCTGATTCATAGAGTGGGATTGTTTGTGTATTTCTAGTGAATCCACATGTCTTGAACAGTACTCATTTCACTAACAAAACTTCAGTAATGGTAAAATTCTATTCTCCATTAACTACATGGCACACCCTGTGGGGTTGATGGAAAATTCAGATAGCTGAATTACTTTTGTAGTACAAGATTTTCACGAGTCTTTCAAATTCCTGATCACTGCAGTTCAAAAGTAACTAACCACCCTTTAGTGAGGATCAAAGCTAAATAACAGATGCATATTTTACCGTGCTTTTGCTAACATGTCAAAGTAAATTATAGATAATATAACATTATGCTTTCAAATTTAATTCAATTGGCCTTGACCTCAATGAATGACACTGGCAGGAAGCCTCTCCCCTTGGACCATGAAAGAATGTTGCACCCTAACACTGCAGCATCCCAGAGCTCAGGCCTGGATGGTTTTCATTTGTAATCTAAACTCTCTCCATTGGTGAGTTCATCAGGTCTGAAGGCTTTAAATGTCACCATAAGCCAACACTTCTAAACTTATGTCCTGAGCCTGGAACTCTCAAGTGACCTCTGGGCTTGTTGAACTAACTACCCATTTGACATCTTCCATCCCCACTTGCATGTTTAATGGACATCTTAAAACTTATTATGCCAATAGTTGGGCCCATGTGTTATCTTTCTTATTCCAGGAGTGTTTAGTTTGGTGGCTAACATATAGTAAATTGGTCATTTGACTTTTTTCACTGATGGAACTTGTAAATTTCTCACTTCACATAAAAACCAAACATTCCAAAAAAATTAAAGTAATTTTATCCCAATTGCATTTAGCATCAAAGGTTACTGTGTACACACTCTAGGAGCATAAATACTATGGTTAATAATTCCACTGAAATTTTTGGCTTAAGCTCATTTGATTGCTGACAAAAGAAAAGTGAAGCCAGTACACAACGATATTTGGCATTAATTTCACTAACAATACACTGCCACAGGTCATGGGAAACTATCTGTCAACAACATCAAAATCGTCATTATACAAACCATGTAATTACCTCTAGTCAAAGGAAAATATTGTGGAATTTGTTAGGTGTATTCCTAAGACAGATTTAACAAAGTTTAAAAATGCAGTTTAATTCAACAAACATATGTTGAGTACCTACAGTGCACCAGGTGTTGCTGTTGGCACTCGAGCAAGCATGATGACACTGTTTTCTTTCTCTTTTGTGTCCCTCAGAAAGAGATGAGAAGAAAGGTGATATGACCGTCAGCTACAGAAACGACAGCAGGTCACTCTAATGAATCTGGGTGTTTTCTTGCTGGCTTCCCTAAGATTGTAACATTTGTGAAGTTGAGCCATGAGGAAGTAAATAAGTGACACATCCCAATGATAACAAATCTAGTGTGGGAGAAAATGGTATATTCAGTCGAGTGTTATCATAACTGAGAAGATCTGAGGATGTGAACAAATAAGCATCATTTACAGACAAGGTCTTCTAAGTAGACCTGGTGAAAGAACACAGAGTCTAGGACTGTGTGTTAGGCAATGAGGCACTGAATAAGAATAATTGTTACTATTATTATTTCAAGCATTGTCCATGATCGATACTGTTCAAAGTTCTTCAAATACATTAACTCCATTAATTATCACAAGAACTCTAAGTATAGTTAATATACTTACATACTAGTAAATATTATAATGGATCTAAGATCAATACTATTATCATTCAATTTCACAAATAAATTAAGTCTGGGAGAGGTCAGCAATTTGCCCAAGGTCATAATTCTTTGTATTGATATGCAATACCTGCATATTATATCTGCATAATTCCCATTTTCAGAAATATCAATGGCAAGCTTACATCAACAGAAAAAAAAAGCAGATACAGACATGGTTTACTCATCTAAAGAATACAGAAATAAGTCACCATAGTAAGGATAGAAAAATGAGAAATCAGCAACATTTTTCAGGAAAGGCACAGATGCAAGCATTTGTGCCCCAAAATGTTCACAATTGAACATACAGCTGAGAAGGGTACATGTGAGTGAGTAAATGAGTGCTGTATCTGAGTCTAGAATAACTGGATATTGCAGTTCACACAAGACAGTCCTGGTTTACACATGTTATCCCTGCATAAGTGTACTACTGACTCCCTTGTCTCTCAAAAGTGTCCTGTTTGGATAGTGTATTACACGATCACCCTAAAAATGAGCCTTCTGAAAGCTTAACTGTTCTTCTAGGTTGTATGTACATATAATAAGACCAAATGCATGTGTGATATCTGAGGATGTGTGTGTGTCAAGGAGTCCCCTCATCTAGGCCAGGTGATCTTCACTAATCTTGAGGTTGTCATATACTGCACGATAGTGGAGAAAAGAGAAAGCACAACACTCAGAAATAAGCACAGCCCTCCATTAGATTTTCTTTGCTAACAAAGCTTGGTCCAAGGATCTTTCTGCATTCAGCAATGAGACTGGAAAGCAAAGTTCACTTACCTAGACATCTCTGAGAGTCAGGCTGAGACTCCTTGGTTAGTTATAGGAATATCATGAAATATCACTTGGTTTGTTAATTACCTTCTTAATATAGCTTTCTGCCAAAGTACTGCTTACAAATGGCCCTTCAAGGAAAAGTCAAAAAAAAAAGATACAAATGCATACACATACACACATGCACCCACATACACCAGCACATTAACACTGCTGAAAGGAACATGTACCAATCAAAGAAACAGTCCTTAAAACCCATAATCAAGCCATTATTGGGCAATGACAAGTAACAAAGAAGCTGTATGTCTGCTAAATCCTGTATTGCCTGCTAGAAGCTCAAAAACTCAGACAAGTAACACATCGGTTTATAAAGTTCTTATTAAACTGAAATAGTACAGAAATAAGTGTTAAAATATGCAAATAAAACATTATATTTAAATCAACACATACATGCATGCTTCAGAAAGTGACTAATGGAAACATGGTAGCAGTTATATGTTTTGATAAAGCATAGCTCAACTATGTCTGCTTCTTATATTTATGGATTTCAAGGCAAAATCATTTCACTGAACCAATAACTGAACTGTGGACAATCCTCAGACACTAAAAGAAATAGCCAATTTACAATGTTTTCCTGAAGTCTATGAACTTAATGTATTATTTTGATGGTGTCAGACTGAATTGTAAACATCTTAATTGGAATTTTTTTCATATTTCGCTTTTCTTTTAGAAAATGAAATATGGTTTAGAGTTACAAGTAAATGCATTGCTTTGAGAGAGGCAAAGACAAAGAGGTTTTGAAAGGGGAAAAAAATGAAGATTGCATGAATCCATGCTTTGACTTCCAAATCTCTTACCATATGTACAAGACTCCTCCATGTTCCATCTCTGCTTGTCTTCCTGGCCCTACCTTACCATCACCATCTTCCTGGCCCTAGCCACCATCACCATCCTAGGGACTTGAGCTTTTCCTGATCTTTGACCCTGCTCTGCCAAGTACCTTGCCAAAATCTCTATAAACAGTTACAGAAAACACAACTTGCATGCAGTTTGAAGACAGAGAATTTGCTTCCTCATCTCTGTCCTCAGCACAGAGCATACCACCAAGCACACAGCAGTTGCTTAATGAATATTTGTAGCATGAATAAGTGAAAAGTTATGCTCAATATTTTCATTTAAAATGCAGTATTTAGTCATCTTAATATAGTCAGAGAGATTTTTTTAAACCTCCGGTCTGAATTCCTAACACCATGTTTTGCACGTAACAACTGCAGTACTGTGCTTCAGAAAAAGAAAAAAAAAAAAAAAAGTTGTTTTTTTTTAACTATTAAATAATGCAAAAGGATCAAAAAAAATCCAGACACCATCTCATAATCTCTTACTAATAGAGCGCATTCCTTATTTTCCAAAGCTATCCTTTGAATCTTCTAATGCAGGAGCAGGTATGAGCATGTGCACGTGCGCACACACACACACACACACACACACACACACACACAGGGGCACACTTACATTTTCCTTTTTTCCCCTCATTCTCCCCCCTATAGAGTAAGATGTGGCTACTAGTCAGTCAATCAGTCAACTTGTGAAATGCAAATAGCAGCTCACAGTGATTTTTTTCCAGGCTTCCTAGTCCAGGCAGCAAAAATAAAATATATTTCTCAGAGAAAATCAAATGAACCTTATGTGAATGAATTGTTTTCTTTACCATTTTCATTTTTTAGAAAAAGCAGAAATGCTTTTACCTGGAAAGTACTTTCTTTGACTAAGTTAGTATCATGCCGACTGACCTTTACTTTATTGCTCCACCAGCTCTCTGGCATTTTAATGTTTTGGTCTGTAATAACAGTCGTAAAGAACGGAATGGGCTTTTTGAAGCAATTTTCTCCCTAAGGATTTAAAAATCAGTCTTTATTTTTCACATACTCAAAACAAAGCACTTAAAAAAAATCAAATGGAAATGCAGTTAGTGCAGAAGTGGGCTCATTTACACTTCAATATCTTTAAATGCTGGACAAAAGAGAATACTGCATGTAGATATTTTTAAATGTCTTTTTAAGTGTGAGTGATTTCTGGGTTCAGGATCAAATGCAATATATTATAAGATTATGATCTCTCCTTCACAGAGCTTCCCGGGATAAAGAATCTTAGGCCAGCCCAATAAGGGGTCAGAATTTCCCATGTGTGTACACAGCTTACTCTACTGGAAGCATCCTTGTGCCTGACTCCAACCTGGTTCAGTCTCCAGTCTATCTTTAAAAACTTGACTTTCTCTGGTTCCACAATCTCTGCTAGTATACAGCCTTACAGCTGTTTCCCAAATAAAAAAAAAAAGAGAAAAAAGAAAATCAAAGGCTTTTTCAAGTTGGGAAACAACCTTCTCCTGCTGAGTTAACAGATTTCTCTCCCTTTTGTTTCAGGGAGGAAACAGAATATACTCTTAAACTTTCCCTCCATCCCCCAACAACTGCAGCTGTTTCCTTCTCAAAGACCCATGACTATGATAGCCAAAAAAATCTTACCAAAATTTTAATAAAAATTCAAACAGAAGTTATGAATGTAAAATTTTTGTCAATTATTTTAATTCACCAATATATTCCAATTAATAAATTACCTGAGAAAAATTCTGTTTAATTAGTATCACTGATAAAAATGATTTAAATTTGTTAAACAAAGATGTCAGTGCTCCTAAGTAAATATTTTGTCATAAATATATTTTCTAAATAACCAAGAATATACTACTCAAAGATAAGACCATTTTAAGCTTTTGTGATGGATTAATATTTAAGAATATGGTCTTTAATGAACTCATCAACAATTATTTAAAGAAAAACACAGTGATCAAGACACTGACCTAGGCACATACTTAGAGTTTAAAAAATCACAATAGGGCTTCCCTGGTGGCGCAGTGGTTGAGAGTCCACCTGCCGATGCAGGGGACACGGGTTCGTGCCCCAGTCCGGGAAGATCCCACATGCCGCAGAGCGGCTGGGCCCGTGAGCCATGGCCGCTGAGCCTGCGCGTCTGGAGCCTGTGCTCCGCAACGGGAGAGACCACAACAGTGAGAGGCCCGCGTACCGCAAAAAAAAAAAAAAAAAAAAATCACAATATACAAATTCCCCACTGAAATAAAAGATTAGTCTCTATTTTAAGATTAAATAATAAGCACACATGAAAGAAATTACAAATAAGAGAGTACCTGTGTACAGATTTTAGCTAGGCTATATAAGACATCTACATAAAAGAAATGTGTAGCAATAAATGCAAGTGAAAAAGGAAATAAGAATGGAGAGTTTATTGTGAATTTGTGGCAAGAGAGAAGGTTCATCATGAATCCCTCAACTGTTGTCAAGTTATTCCCCTCCATCAGTGTTTTTTGACAGGCGTCTGGATTGTAGTTGCTCAATTTTTCTCATCCTTGTTTCTCTCATCACCAAAGACTAATACTTGCATGGAATTGCCAAAGTCTTCATGTTCTACCCATTCAACACCCAAACACATAATCTCACAATTTTTTAACATTTCAAGTTAAAACTCTTCACCTCAATCTCCACCAAATCACCTGATGGTCTTAGAGTTTACTATCACCCAGAATTGCTTCCTGGTAAATATGTAAACCTATAATATCCCTCTCTGTTACCACACTTCTCTATGCCAATATATCACTTTCATGTACTCTTTAACCACATCCAGACCAGTTCCTCACTCTCCATCCCTCTCACACAACCTGTTTTCTTCAGCTTTTTCAGTGCTCTCCTGTTCTCACCTTCTTCCCTAGCCAGCCTGAACCCCATGGCTGATAAGGTTAACTATCTTTCCATCAGTACCTTCAACTCCCCACAGCCTCACTCTTTTTCATGCCTTCTCTACAAACTGTCATCTCTCCATTCACCAGTCCAACATTTAGATACCTAAGCACTATTACAGAAATGCCCCAATTCTTATGTATTCTTGATATTAAAAATATTCTGTAATGAAAGAAGATAGGCTACTAAGAAGAGGAGAGTAAGATACACTTATTCAAGGCCTTGGGTGGAGTGCCATGAGAATGATGTGCTGGTTAAAGTCACAGACCACAGTTCAATCATGACTTTCGACAGAACACATTCAGTGGAGTAATTGTTGCCAAATCAGGGTAGATGAAGGGATGAATCTGAGGTGACAAACAGGAGACAGTGAACATATCTTTTCAAGAAGACTGGCAGTAGAGGAAATGAAAGATAAAATGATAGTTAAAGAAAGAGATGCGGTCTGCAAAATCTTTTTTAAAATGGATGATAGTTGAACACAGTTACAGGCTAAAAAGAAGAAGCTAATAGGAAGGGAAATGCTGACAATAAAGGAGAGAAAAAGCATCAATTTGTAGATCAAAGTATCAGAAAAAGAGGTAAGAAATGAGATCAGAGGTGCCTATGAAGGAAGAACTAAATGGAGAATAGAGGGGAAAAGAATATAAGAAAAGATTTAGATGAGCTTTTAGGTAAAAGAGACAGAGTTGAATAAATTCTAAGTTGAGAGTCTGCTTTTGTTCAGATCATTTCACTTCAACCTGCTTACATTCTCTGTTCCCTATTTTCTGTTTCTGCCTTGTTTCCTATGAAAAGATTCACAATGTCCCCTCTTATCTAACGCTTTGTACCACTTCTATACTCATGACTGCTGGCTTCATTCATGTGCGTCCTTTCACTGCCTTCGTCTATTCAGTCTTGTTAACCCACAACCTCTACCAGCTCAATTCCTTGAATCCTCTGTGACATCAGCTCGCCAGATTCTCTATATCTCTATGAACAGGAAACAGATGAGCAAGAAACACTCTTCAGGTTTTGTTTGATTTGATTCTCTATAGCATTTAATGTTCTAATATATTCTATCTCTAGGCTTCATTCATCTATCTAAAGTGTCCCCCTAATGTTGGTGATGCCTAAGACTTCATCCTCATTACTAGAGACCTAGACAGAGGAAACCAGAAGGTATTCTTGGAAGCTGCCATCCAAGATTATCTCTGAAAAGTGTGATTTGACTCCCTTCAGTAGTAAACCAGCAGAATATGAGTAAAATTAAGGAAATTTAGAAAAGAAACTGATTTGGGGAAGAGAATGAGTTAAGTTTTAGATTTCAGGCTGATAGTCTCCGTTTGTGCCTCCAGACCTACTCTCTGCTCTTCTCTGGTCTATCAGGAGGAGACTGATCTGCACGGTGTGCATCATCTATGTTCCCTCATCCTCTGGATTCCTGTTAGGCTTGGCCAATGAGAACTCCAGGAAATAGGAGGGTGGGAGGAAATAGAGGTCAGGTATTTTTTCTCCCTGCTTCTCCCAAGGTGGACTGCAGTTTCAGCAGGAGCTGCATTCCTCTACCATGGCCAGAGCATTTCTCAGGAAGGCCTTCTTTCATAGCTTCCGTTCTCTCCGGGTTCTGGTAACCACTCTCTTACCTAGACATTCCGAGTTTCTTAATATTGTTAGTCCCTGGATCAAAGACCATCCTTTATTGATTCTCTTATTCCTGCCCACATCTCTGTAAATAGTTTACACATTAAATCTCTTCAATTAACCCTTTGAATAAGCCATCTATTTCCTGTCTGGACCCTTATTGATACTGAAGTGTTTTGTTTGAAATGACAGCACGACATGCAAACAGTGAGATGACAGCACTGAACTGGAGAAACAAAGGAATGAATTCAGACCTAAAAATGTATGTTTGGAAAAATATCTGTGCAAATGTGATAATGGAATCCACAGTAGAGGATGAAATCTCTAAAGAACAGCATGAACAGGAAGTACAAAGTAAATAACTAAATACAAACTGTGGGATGTATTCATATTTAGAACAAACGGAAAAGAATGAATGAAAGGAAGAGCAAAAAGTAGAAAAAAATTAAGTATCAAACAGATCTTAAGGTTTGCTGCACCCCAAATTCACTTAACATTTTTATTGTACAATAACATCATAAATTTTAGGAAATTTGGTGACTCTGGCCTCCCAAAACTATTAAATCTTGTTGTTCTAACATCAAAAAGTAGTGTTCATATTTGAGTATGCAATGGGTGTAACTATCTTTTCTAAAAATATTTTAACAAATTGTTTGCTTCTGTCCTTATATACTTAGCTATCTGTATATGTATTAATACAACTTTACATTATATAATTTAGCATGTTTTAATACAAAAATAAAATAGTTCTATATAATGCAAAATAGCTGGCCTAAGCATGGAAAGGTATGAATTACCCATGATCAACTCTGTGTTTTTTGGTTTCTGTGTGTTTTTTTAATAATTTTCCTTTTGTTTTGAACAGAAATAGCCCTGATATTACAAATAACCCTTTGCCAGCTTAACGAAACCGCTGGGGTGTGGGAAGTGCTTAAAGCATTGCTTTTCTTATTTGTTTTGTTTTAAGCAAGGGACTAGAACTAAAGGTGAGGAAGATGTCTGCAGAAAGGAACAGAGACCAAATTCACAAGCCAACACTTTACAACAGTTGGTATCTATTGGTTTGGCCAAAAGGTTCATTCAGGTTGAAACCCGAACGAACCTTTTGGGCAGCCCAATATTACCAAAATTTGTCTTTCGAATGAAGTAGAAATTGTTTCGTCAGTATATTTGATGATGTAGTTCAAATACAGAATAAAGCCAATTTTCGCATGTGGGAGGAACTTTGCATCTCAGCTATGTCCACGTTGAACTTTCAGTAGCACTCACTATCAGGTCGGGCTCTGTTTCTTCAGATCCATTCCTTGCCCTTCTCTTGCTCTCTCAGTGTCCTAATGGGGGTTGATCCTGGCAGTCTGCGTTTACCAAGCTCCTGGGTTTGGCCAGCTGAAAGCACTGGTGAGAGACTGGGGTTCAGGAAGAAGAGAGAAGTAAGATGCTTGCCCTCTCCTTTAATGCTACAGGTGTCTCTGACAGCTGCTGTGTCTTTCCTTGGTTTTAGCACCTGCCAGACAAGCTCTCCACAATTCCATCTTGTACTCAGTGACCCAACGACCTGAGTCTCTGGGCTCCAGCAACACCGGCTCTTACTTTTGCCCCTGCAGCCCAGAGCATCTGGTAGCATCTTTTGTTCTTGCAGATCTCCCGGATGCTTCACTGTTCCCTGGTTGGCTTCTTACTCTCTTCGATCAACTAGATAACCAGTTCCCTGCATTAAATTCCCTCTGTCTTAAATACATTGAGTGTTTTCTATTTTCCTCATTGGTCCCTGACTGATTAATACCCCTGTATGCTGCTCTGTGTTATGCTGATTTGCATATTTGTTTCATTCTCTCCATTACTCTTTGTAACACCTGGCACAGTGCCCAGCACAATGTAAATGTTTCACGAATATGTGGAATTGCATTTCTAAAGGGAGTTTTGTGAGGTTTAATACTTAATGGAAAATTAAAACAAAATCAAGGACCTTAATGAGGGACATAGTCATTCACAGTAAACTTAAAAGCAGCTATTAAAACTATCCAGTAATAACTTATCTCATTGTGACACTGATTGAGGAGAAGATCACAGCGTTCCTGACCTCCTCCCACACCAAATCATTGCAAATCCTCTTAGAATTAATAGCAGTCATAACCCTTTTCATAGGTGAAAATGCAGCACTCTTACCAGAACAGTAACATAACAATTGTAATGGCCTGTAATTTATACCACGATTTGTAAAATGCAGGCATTCTGTGATGGTTTCCATGGCTACATGCATAGAAAGAGGAGTGAGGTTACAGATGAAAATAAGCTATGACTGAACTGTGAGAAGTATAAAGACTAACTCTGAGAATGAGGGAGAAATGTTTTAAAAAAATGAAGTGTTACGATTGAAACCACATAATAAAATATGTGGTTGTCATTATAACCTGACAGTGATGTGATTAATTCAGAAATACTATCAAAGTGAAAAGAAATGAGTTACTTTAATGCAAATAAAAGATAACTCGACATTACACAGAAAGCCAACAGAACCAGACACTCAGCAGCACTCCCAGGTGGAAAGGCAAACTTCCCTGTTCTCAAGACCCCACAAAAGCATCCAGATACTACTAAGACTGTCCTCTCAACTATCCTGGCGTCCTGACTCAGCAAGTAACAGCCCAGTATATTCTGTGTGATTGTTGTAAAGCTTGGAGAACTAAAGGTTGATTTCACTGGGTCAATCTTTTAGGATTTATTTCTACCATCTACCAACTTTCTCCCAATAGCCTAGACTTCAGGGCTGCCTGACTTCTCATACTACATAAAATAAAGGATAAACTGGAAGATAAAGTTGTTATATAAATTAAATCATACTTTATTATTTAGACTTTGCTTGCTTTAGTACATTAGTACTAAAACAAGCTTAGCAATAGATAACAACAACTACATTGAATGAGCATCTATAAAAAAAATTTAGAATAAAAACAGGAAATGGACAAGGAAACTCTCATTTAATGTTCAGTAAGTAGTACAGAGCTACTTAAAATTCAACTCTTTATCACTGAACACTAATCTCTATTTTTCAATAGATTTTGCCTTATCATAAAAATAACTGAGACTGTGACAAGAGAATCTAAATCTTTTACAAATGTATGAAATGATCTCACTGAAGGAAGTGGGGGAAAAAGTCGCTGACCTAAGTAACTTAGGAAATGGGTGAAGTCTGTTAAGAGAAAATCAAAAGGAACTATATATAAGCACTGAACTTTAGTTAATGAAGTTCCTTCCCATAAGAGTACAAGTTAATAATCTCAATACTACTATACATGTATACTGGAATTGAATACTACATGTATGGATGGTGAATGGTGAAATCCACTATTAGAGTGGGAACTAAGGGATAAACAAGGGGAGGAGGCTAGAAGGATGCACGTGGTTGTCAGAGAGGAAGAAATTTTCCTCTACCCTTCTAAGTTCTTCTGGCTGGTCTAAGAATTACATTGACATGAGATAGATTAACAGGGAAAAAAATCAAACAAAAGTTTAATAACATGTATATGTGGAAGAGACCAGGAAAACTCAGTAACTTGCCAAAATGACCAAAACTCTCACCTTAAATACCATCTTCATCTAAAGACAAAGGAGGATGTTGGGGGTAGTGGTTTGGGACCTCAAAGTGGAAGAAGGCAATTCACATGGAGATGGAAAAGCAAATGTTTGGTAACCAAATGTTTGCTGGGTCATGTAGAGTGGACTGATCTCTAGGCCTTGCCTGTATTCTTTGCAGATATCTCTAGTAATAACTCTATCTCAGACACAGGCCCTTTATTTAAATTCTTTCAGGTAGTTAAAGGGGCTGTAACAACAATAACTTTCTGAATCTTCTGTTTCTTAAAAATAACCAGCCTAAATTAACCCTCATGCCCAAGAGACACATTTGGTGTAGCAAATTTTGCTCCCTTAAATGGTATTAGAATCGGAAACATCAGTATGAACTTATGTTTAACTTAATATAGATAAGATGGTTATATATATATATGTATGTGTGTGTGTGTCTGTGTGTGTGTGTGTGTGTGTGTATGATGGTACATACACATTTATTTCCTAGCTCTGTCAACTGAGAGGGCCTAAAAGAAATAACACCCCAGTAGAAACAAGCACACTTAGTGCTTGAATCTTGGTTTCTTCAACCATTCTCCAACAAAAGGAACCAGGGTTTCTTGGAGAAACAGCTGATTCTAGGACTGGCATAGGAAATATACAAGATGAGTGTGGAGCTAATTGTAGTGCCAGAAAGTAAGAAAGTGCTCAAAACAAAACACAGACAAAAACAAAAAAATACCCACATTGATGAGAATATATCAAAGAAACACAAGAGCCAATGAAAGAGCTCCCAATGAACAAAGCTGGAAGAAATAAATAAACTAGTATTGAATTATATGGCCCAAATGATAAAACAAATATCCCTGAGTCCATATTGATATAAATAAATTATTGAATAAATAAATAAACGGGGAGAAAGGATAAACCTCCTGTGCAAAAGAATTTCAAATAACTTTAATATAGAAACTCCGTTCTGAAGGAGGGGAAGCACAACTCACCACTCCTTAAGTACAGACTGACATTCATCCAAAGAGTACTGTATGGAAAGGGTATAACAAGTGAAGGGAAGAGGAACTTTACAGTGGAGAAAACCAGCAAACACTACTTCAGCCAGGTAATCAAGGTTGACAGCAACAGTGCAAGGTCATGATGATAGTAGGTACCCTTGACATATTGTGATGAAAATGGTACTTTACTTTGTGATCTTCCTCCCACAAACCGTAACCCATAATCATGAGAGAAAAAATCATATAAATTCCAATCAAGGGGAATCCTACAGTTCTGACTAATATTCCTCAAAACTGTCAAGGACATCAAAAACAGGAAAGTCTGAAAACCTGTCACAGCCAAGAGAGGCCTAAAAAAGATATAATGACTGAATGTAATATAGTAAACCGGATGGGATCTTCGAACAGAAAAAAATACATTAGGTTAAAAACTAGTAAAATCTGTCTATAATCTATGGACTTCAGTTAATAAGAACATATCAATATTGGTTCACTAATTATAACAAATGTACCATACTAATGTCAACATTAATAACAGGGAAAACAGGTGTACAAACGTATATGGGAGCTTTCTATACTATCGTTCCAATTTTTCTATAAATCTGAAACTGTACTAAAAATTAAAGTCTACATAAAAAGTGGTAATTACAAATATAACAAAATATGTTTATAGTTAAGAAATACTCCACAGCATGATTTTTTAAGTTCTAAAGAAAGATCATAAAAGCATTCAAATATCTTTAATCCATTACACTAAAAATAATAGTCTTACAATGCTACAAGTTAAAGTAAAATCTTCAATATTATTATAAATTCCTTAATTCCATCAAGGAGAAAATTCTAAGTCATGGATGACCTCAGAATGATATTCTATCTGGACTTAACTTACAGCCATGACTTTCTTTCAAAACTATCATCAAAATCAATTCATATTGTCATGGTCATACTACAGAGTTTAGGTGTGGCTCTGAAACCACCCTAAGTTTGAACTCTGAATCTGCTACTTACTAAACAAATGACCTTGGCCAAATTACTTGACTCTTATGTATTGGGTTGGCTAAAAAGTTCTTTCGGGATTTTCCATAAGATCATACAGAAAAACCTGAACAAACTTTTTGGCCAACCCAATACTTGCGCTGTATTACACATATGGTTGCATGGAATTGATGTGATGATTACACGAGTTAGCATATGCAGACCACTTAAAAGAGCGTCTTTCATGTAGCATATGTTCAATAAATGTTAGTAGTTTTCTTTAATTTTTACCAAACCTCCCACATGCTAGGATTTGAGTTCCATGAAGCCAGAGATTTTTGCCTGTTAGAGTCACTACTATAGCTCACATGCCCAAAACGATGCCTGTCCCGTGGTAAGTGCTCAATAAGCAATTTTTGAATTATCATCATCATCGTCATCATCATCACAGATCCAAATCAATGGAACCAATTACTCAACAGCATAAATAAACTAGGCTGACCCCTTTAGCTATAAAATTTCTGAAAAGAAATATTCTGCTGTAGTGGACATAGAAACAGTCAGGAAGTTAAAACAAAGTCTCAGTCAAGCCTTCCCTCTGAGCCTCTGTTAGTCACTGTTGATTAGTGGTTACCCTTAAATTTTTGTGGGATGAACTTCCAAATAAGGAATATGAAGTAAAGTATTTTTACTCTATTTCCTACCTTGAAACTCACAAAAAACACCCAACATTTTTTTAAAAACAGAAATATCGCCATCATCAATACAACAAGCAAATGGCTCTTAACTTTCAACAAAGACCTAGTGACGGTGTTAAGGAATGAGTTGGAGAAGGTAAAATTTAGCCACCTCCCCCCTTTTTCATCAACAACCCACAGTTCACACAACATAAAAAATTCATTTGTATCTAAATATGATCTTTTCAATATAATGAAGCTTCAGGGAATTTCCTACATCACTTCCCTCCTTGTTTTTAAGTAATTTGACACAAAACTTTAGTATAACAATTGTGGGGCTTTTGTTGCCTTTAAATGCAAAGCATATCTGTCAAATCCCATTGCAAATGATATTAAATTTGACATTTCACCTGAGGAACCAAGATTTATTGATAATGACATTCCAAGGTTAGGTATCTGACCAACACTTTTAAAACTGTTAAATGACTTCTAAATTCCTCATCCACTTCCAGGTTGTGGCAGATTGAAAGAAAATATATAGTAAAAAAGCTCTAACCTACAAGCTAATGGAGGGTAATGGAATCATAGAAAATATTAGATTAATCCAAAAAAGGCAAAAAAGAAAAGAATAAAAAAGAACACATGAGATGAACAGAAAATGAATAGTAACATGGCTAATGGAAATTCAAATATATGCAACTTACAAAAGAAACATCTTACATATAAGAACACAGAAAGGTTGACAATAAGAGAAGGGGAATGAGAACAGTGTGGATTTCTTCTCTCCTATGTAGTCCTTACTGTTTTCTGGAATTCTATTCAGTTAGGTTTCTTTGTGTTTTCAACTAATAGATTTTTTTAAATGACTTTATTGTTTATCTGCCTTGTTCAATTCTTAGGCTAAGAGTGACAGAATCTTGAGACTTTTGAAAACCCCATCAGAAGTAGAAGTAACTTTCATATTTTTTCATCTTTCAGTTTAAACTATTTTTAAATTTCCTTTGATTTCTTTTTGATAAATTTGGTATTTAGAAGTATATAATTTAATTTCCAAAGTTGAGCAGATTTTCTAGTATGAAAATATACAGAATATGCATCCATTTCAAAATGTATATGCAAAGAAAGTTGAAGAGGAGAAATAATGAAGATAAAAACAGAAATTATAAAACAAGAAACAAATACAATAAGAAAATAAAAAGCCAAAACTTGGTTCTTTGAAAACACTAATAAACTATCCAGTAAAACCAAGAAAAGAAAAAAACAAGCAGGAATATCAGGGATGAGAAAGAAGACATCACTATAAAGCCAAGAAACAGTAAAAAGATCATAATAAAAGATTTGAAGGACCTGTACCAAAAATTAGGAAATCTAGATGAACTGGACAAATTTTGGAAAAACAAAACCTACCAAAACTGATCCAAGAAAAAAAAAATCTGAATAGTTTTGTATCTATTTAGGGAATCAAATATAAAATTAATTATTCCACAAAACCACTTCAGGCCCAGATCATTTCAGTGGGTGCTGAAATTTTTTTTAATGACTGAAGGAAAAATACCAATTTAATATAAAATATTTCAAAAATAAAAACAAATATTACAAGTTGTTAGATGTATCTAGAATAACTTTAACATCCAAACTTGAAAAGAGCAGTAAAAGAAAGAAGAATTATAAGACAATCTCTCTCACAAATATAAAGAAAAAAAAAAAAACCCTAAATTAGTAAATAAATAATGGAGCCCAAGATCATGGTATCAGAATGTTGTCAGCCACACATACATAACCATCTTCATTTATTCTGAGACTAGAGAGCACAGGATTCTTCTTTGGAAAAAGCACAAACCACAATATGCCAAGAACTTAATCTTCCCACACAAAAAGGCTGGCTCTGTCACATAATCATACAGTGAAACCTACCAGCAGATAAGCTCTGCCATACACATAAAACTTCCAGGCAGTTTTTTATATCTCACTTTTAAATTTAAATAAATAACAAAGAAATCACTAGGTAGAAGAGGAAAGCCATTGAGTAAACAGAGACAAAAAGCAAATAAACAGAAATAAGAAGAAATAGAGAAAATGCAGGGAGCAGAATAAAAGTAAATGAGGAAATACACCTAATATTCTTGAGGAAATAAGAGAATTGTGTTTATAAAATAAGACCAGGGCTTCCCTGGTGGCACAGTGGTTGAGAGTCCGCCTGCCGATGCAGGGGACGTGGGTTCGTGCCCCGGTCTGGGAAGATCCCACATGCCGCGGAGCGGCTGGGCCTGTGAGCCATGGCCGCTGGGCCTACGCGTCCGGAGCCTGTGCTCCGCAACGGGAGAGGCCACAACAGTGAGAGGCCCGCGTACCGCAAAAAAAAAAAAAAAAAAAAGAAGACCACTTTGCTATACAAAAGGAAAAACTAGGAACAATAAAGAATTTGGAAAATAAAAATATGGCAATTAAAATTTTAAAATTAGTAGCAGGGACTTCCCTGGCGGTGCAGCGGTTAAGACTCCATACTCCCAATGCAGGGGGTCAGGGTTTGATCCCTGGTAAGGGAACTAGGTCTCACACGCATGCTGCAACTAACAGTTCTCATGTCCCAACGAAGGAGCCCTCAAACCACAACTAAGGAGCCCACCTGCCACAACTAAGACCTGGTACAACCAAATAAATAAATATATATATATATATATATATTTTTTTTTAAGTTTAAAATTAATGGCAATTTTGGAAGAGCCAGGAAAGTCTCCAAAAAATAAAACAAAATGATAAAAATATTGGGAAAAAAAATTAGAAAGTTAAAGGATCCATACAAAAATCCCATATGTAATTAAGAAGACTTTTAAGTCAAGTTACCGATAATTTAGTTGTCATTAATAAGAAAGCAGGAAATTATGTAAGAAAACAATAGAAAAAAGAAAAATATCTCCTAGATCGACTGTCTAGCATAATAAATATTTTTTAACCTAGAGCAACACTTAGAATCGTGAAATGTAGAACAAAAGGATAAAGAGAAGATACTAAAGGGTTAGACAAAAAAATTAGTTCCCTTTGCTCATTCTTAGGAAATCTACTGAAAGATATGCTCCAACAAAATGAATATGTAAACAATTAAAAGAGGAGACATGGGATCCTGTAAGTGTAGATGATGATGAAGAGAAGCCTCAGAATGATAAACATGCAACAGACCTAGACAGCATAGAGTTGGTCCCAGCAGTAGGGTATTCTGGGGAGTAAAAGATAAATCATGTGATGCAGTTGGCCTTGTAAAACTCAGGACTGAGTGATTACAAATCTCTCGGTTTATCTGAGAAGAATTAGAAAAATAAATTAAAAGATTAGGCAATTATTAACTCTTACACAAAGTTGTATAAGAAAAACATTAATTAGAATAGACCACTTGACTAAACTGTGAGCACTATTTTCCTAGTTAAAATAATATGTACTCTAACCTTCATTAATTCAGAGTTCTGATATAGCAATTTGGGGAGAGGAAAAGAAATTAGAGAGATTCCCTGGTGGCGCAGTGGTTAAGAATCCACCTGCCAATGCAGGGGACAAGGGTTTGAGCCCTGGTCCAGGAAGATCCCACATGCTGTGCAGCAACTAAGCCCATGCGCCACAAATACTGAGCCCACGCACCTACAGCCCATGCTCTGCAACAAGAGAAGCCACCGCATGAGAAGCCCGCGCACAGCAACGAAGAGTAGCCCCAACTCGCCACAACTATAGAAAGCCCATGCGCAGCAACAAAGACCCAACGCAGCCAAAAATAAAATAAATTAAAAAATAAATTAATTAAAGAAAAGAAATTAGAAACATGGGGTAAGCAGGTTCTATGGTGCAACAGTTAAATGTTTCTGAATTATAGTTGCAAGTCAATACATAATATCTATAATATAGAAATAAATAAATACCAATAATGTAAGTTGAGTTCCCTGGGAAACCGACTTTAGATGAAAATTAGCTTGTAGCTTTTTAAGAAGTGCTCTTGGGCTCAATATCTATGGAAGGGGAGGAAAGAGAATAGGATTGGACAAAGGGAAAAACTAAGCAGCAATGCACTTTCAATCAATCATCTCAGCTAACCCTGCCCTGAAGATGGGATGATCATTTAGAGCAGTCTGGAGTTAGAGAGACTCTTTGAAAGAGTCTTGAAGTATGTGTGTGTGGAGGGGGGATGGGGGGTTGGCAAATGAGGAATTTATATCCATCCAGCCATCCTCCCTGTTCTGCCCTGTAAATTTATCAGTGGACACAGATTAACCAAGGAAGGGGCATGATCTTAAGGGAGGTAGCTGTCTTAACTGAGGCAATTCCTGGAAGACGCTGGTGACTGGAGGCTATCTGCCAGTGGTATGTCCAGCATCTGAGTAATAATTCCTTTATTTATGAAGGGGAGTCTGCACAGTACATCATAGCCTCCACCACAGAAGTATAAGTGTATTATTTGAAAATGTTAAGGTAAGTATCTGAAGAAACAGTTAAAAGAGCTGAAAGTTGTTGCCTCTGAGAAGCTGGTCTTATGACACAGGAAATGGGTTAAAGAGGAATGCCATGTCCCATTTTAAGCCCACTGGTATTATTTGATTGCTTTTACTCTGTTTATTAGTTGACAAAGATAAAAATGATAATTTTTAACAGCAGGACACACAAAAGAACATGTAAATGTAAATGTATACTTTTAAGGATAGATAAGAGGAAATACTTTAAACTTCATTGTTATGCTAAGGTGGTGGGAATATAGTTAGATATATATACATATTTATATACAGGATTATAGGTAGAATATAGAAAGATACCCAATGTTCAAGCCTTCTATAAAGTTATTTATTATATTTTTAATTTAAAAAGATAATGAAGAAGCTTATGTAAATAAATCAATGCATTTGTGAAATCTGGTATTTAAGGGAAATATTTAATTATTTATTTCTTTATTAACGGAGATTCATCTACATCTGTTGTATCATGTTGGAGTTTCAGACGTGGCTTTGAAAAATATACAACATCTATCTATCTATATACACACTCCTAAGTATGAGAGATTAATTTGGATATATATGTGTGTATGTAAGGATGCATATGTCTATCTATCTATTTATCTCTCTCTCTAAGGCTTATCATGGTGAATTAGAGATCAGATAACCCAAGAAGACAGGAAATCTATTTTACCTTTACCAACATCAAGCTATAAAATATCTCTCTGAATAAAGTCATTATCAAAAGTTCTCCCTTCACCGCTTAGCAAATTCCTATTCAGCTCTCAAGGTCAAACAAAAAATATTTCCCTTCCAAAGCATTCATATATATTCCTCTCTCCTCCACCCAGATGCAACCTCTTTGTCCTTCATAACGAGCATAGAACACAGCAAATGTAGCTGGTTAATAATCCAAGCTTTTAAAACTTGATTTGGAACAAACAAACAAAAAAAACCTTCAGAGGTGCTTATTAAAAATACGGATTCTCCAGCCCCCGCCCTAGAGTGTCTGACTTGGTACCCATGGTACTGGGGCTATGAATCTGTACTTTAAGAAATTCCCCAGCTGATTTATTATGATCAGGCAAGTTTTGTAAACACTGCTAACAGTATAAAAAGCAAATGCTTTGGAAGATGAGAGATTTGCATTCTAATCAGAGCTAGAATCACTAGCTGTGTGACACCCAACTAACTTACTCAACTTCTTGGTTTTCTCATCTGTACAATGAAGATAAGCTTAACTTCATTAATTAAATAACATATATCAGGACCTAGCACAGTGACCAAATATTGTGACTATATAGCATATGACAAATATTCTTGGCCTTCCTTTTAACCCCCTCCTCTACACGCCCCCCCATTAAAGCACTTACCACCTTACTTTATACTCAATTATTTATAACTGTTTTCATTGCTAGATTATGAAACCCACAAGGTCAGTACCACATTTTTATTCTTAGGTCCTTAGTATCTATAATTGTACCTGGCATATGGTTGGTGCCCAAAAACTATTTATGGAATGAAATGACCAGGAGAACTTCCTAATCACCAGTTCCAGTTCTTTGCCCAGATTTACTACCTTGACCAACCTTTTTCACTTCCTCCCACTCCCAACAGATTGCATGTAATGGTGTATTCCCTATGATGAAAAAAAAAAAAGTAAAGAAACCAATACTCTTGATACCTAAATAAAAATTAAATTATATAGGAAAATTAGAATAAAATTTAAAGAGATAAAAGGAGTTTGAAATGGTTCTCCATAATTGCTTCTTTGTGCCACGCAAATGTGTGGATTTCATTGTTTTAATCTGCCATATTTCTGAGTAACAAGTATACTTAGGTAGGCATTTCGACTTTTCCTAGAATAGAAATGATCATTAGTGTGAGTCTAATTTAGTTCCCTGTTGAAGGTGATAAAGACAGCTCATTAATTCTTTCTAGTATAGAAGTACCTTTCACTGTTTCAAAGTCTTCTCATGATCTGGAAGGTACAGCCAAATGATGGGATTCAACATCAAGACAGGTAAAATATAATAAAAACTATTTCTCAAATAACATGTAATTCATTCTTTGGAAAAAAATATTTTTTTAGTGAAGTAAAAACGAACTGGTTCGTTACTTATTAGCAGCCAACAGATGTAGGAGGATTACTTGACAGTTTGATTTTTCATATCTGAAGAAGAAAATTAAGTGTGGTGCTAATAATGTTGTGCTCACAAATGTATTTCATTTCTTTCTATTCGAGGTATTGTTAACTCTGGAAGCTCTTAAAGAAAAATCAGGAAGGCCAAGACTGCAGCCTCACACTCAAAGAAACAGCATGCAAATGTTGTTCCTGTCATTTGCTAACTCATTTTACCTATCACCTTACTGTCCAACCTTACTGATGACTCACCTTTCCTGGTGCTTTTCTTACATTTGGAAGTTGCATAGCAAAATACTTAAGTTCTAGGTCTCCAAGAATACATGAATTTGATGCCCAAACTGACCATTTAACTTAATGAATTTGGACAAGTATTTAGTGCCTCTCTAATTTTCAGTTATTTATTTGTGGAATAAAGATACAATATTAATGTCATAGGACTGATATGAAAATTAGATAATGAATTTAGAGCCCTTCCATTGCCCTGGTTATTATTATTTATTATGTTCAGTTAGGACTTCCAGGAAATTAGCAGATCAAACTTCATTTTGTGATATGCATTTCCAGTTGTCTAAATTTCCATGTGCAAACTCTTATGTACTACTTACTACTTTCTAAGCACTGTACTAAATCTCTGTATTTACTTTTCACAACAAATCATGAGGTAAATAATCACCATCATGTAAGTGAGAAAACTGAAGCACAGAGAAGTGAAGTATCTTGTCCAGAGGCAGCAGCTAGCGGGTGTCAAGCTGTGATTTGAACCCAGATAGTCTGTTCTGGAGGGTTTTCCCTAAACCATAACTTTCACTGCACCCTGCTTAGTACAACCTGACTGAGAGCAGGTAGAGCACCAAATAAACTAAATTTATCTCAGTTTAGAATTAGAGGGAAAAAAATCATACTGCGATGAAATAACTTCCAAAAAGCTTCAAAGAAATGCTGCATCAAAGACTTGGTTAAACTCTGATGTATCAGCTCCTTGAGTGTTTTGCACTTTCTTGGAAAGCTTGCCCTTGATTTGTAACTAAGAAATATGAACTGACTACTCTGAAAACCCAAATCACAAGCAGCTGGCTGAATATGAAGAGACTTCTCCTTCTTTTGTTTTTGCTTTGCCTGAAAACAAATGCCAATAGCAATAATTTGCTAAATATTTTTTAAACACAGACTTTTAGTTTCAAGGCAGAATGCTGTTATGACTGAAGATTTTGCCTCAAAAATTGTAAGTCTAATTATGACCATAAGTGAATGCTACCTCATGACTCAGAAATTTCTTGTGTTTTTGTTTTGACTTCTTCATGAATTATAGGCACTTTTATTACTGTTTCACAGATAACAAAAGCAGTCCAGCAAGGTTACGTGAATTGATTAAACAGTTAATATTACCAGCCCTGACATTTCTGTACCCGAAAAAGAGATGACAAACATTAGTCCCTGTGCCTTGGTTTTAGACCCTCAGAAATCTCAAAGAGACATTTGGGAATATCTGCTTAATCTACCTTCATTCTGACATTAAAATCTGTCCTCTGGAATTAATAATTAGTAACAATGTTATAGATAGTCTGAGTTCAAATATATCCTCAAGAGCAAATGCCCTTTTTATTAGATTAAACAAAATATATTTAGTGTTCTCAGTCATACACTTCTGCAACCAGAAGGTGTATATCACATTTATATATATATTAGAAAATACATTTCAAAAATTCAAAAGCATGTCAAAAAATGTTCGCTCAAGACAAATTTTGCTCCATAATCATACAAAATGAATCAATCAACCTTGAGTTTTAATAATGTGACTTTAACAAAATACTATTACATGCATTTAGAATTGGTACACAATGTATATAATTATATGTATAATTATATGTTAAGTGTTGTCTTTGCTTATGATATTTTAGCCAACAATAAAACATATTTTTTTAAATTAACTGATCAGAATAGCTTAACCAAACAAATAAACAAGAAAAATCATTCATATAACACTAGCACATTTAAAACCATACTTAAATGCTGTGATGATAAATATTTCAGTAGCCATGAACGCGACAGAAAACTGAGAATGGACTATTTCCCAGTAAGAACTCCAAAGCTAACCTAAGATGTCCACTGATAGATATGGCAAACATAGGCCTGGAAAATGACAGGGATAAAAGGTACTTCAGAAGCCATTAAACCAATCTTTCGCTGCTCAGATTTACATGCTGATCTCTAAAATAAGCTTCCGGTTTAATTTCTCCTCTTCTTTCAACCCTACAATCAATCCATCCTATAGATTCTCTCTTAAAAGTGTGTATCTTCCTTTTTTTTTTTCTTTCAGTTGTTAACATCCTAAATTAAGATCTTTCACCTGATTCCTGAATCCTGGAATACTCTCCCAGGTGGTTCCCGTTTCCATTTCCTCCCTGCAAAAATCACACTGTTGCTTTCTGAACATATCACTGACTTGCTCAAAAATGCCTCACTCATTTTTAGTTCGCAACCTCGGGAGTACCCCTGGGTGGAATTCAAAATTAGTCCCGCAACACGGAAGGCAAGCAGAGCTCAAAGAAAGAGGCAGGCCACTCCAGACTGGTAGGTGGCGGGTTTCATAAGCAAGGAGACTTACCTACGTGGCTGTCTCCAGCAGCTGGTGGCTAAAAGAGTAGGTCTCTGCATGTGCTGACAGAATCTTAAACGTTTACACAGAGGTCTTCACCGGGTTCAGTCACGGATTCGGTACAGATGGTCTCAAGAACACCTTACTCTCTCAAGGCTGTGTGCCTGAAACAGCTCCTAGTATGGGGACAGCGGTAGAAACGTTCATTCCAAGGACAGAGAAACCTATGGGAAGCTGCCAATTTCCCGCGACCAGTTCTGGGTCAACCGGCAGTCACATCCTCTGGATGACCTCCTCCAATCCTAATCAAGACAGTGTTTTCTTCCCTGAATTCAACATCCTTCACAAGTATCTCCAACCTACACTTTATCTTCCACTACTTATATGCTTGTACTTTATACTTCAAAATAATGGACTACTCCATATTTCCCAAATATTCTATTCTCATTCTCCTTCATACAAATAACCCCATGTTTGGAAGTAATATACCCTCCATTGGCTTGCCTATTAAAATCTGCCTTTTAAAAAGAATTTTTATTGGAGTATAGTTGATTTACAATGTTGTGTTAGTTTCAGCTGCAAAGTAAATCAATTATAAATATACATATATCTACTCTTTTTTAGACTCTTTTCCCATTACAGGTCATTGCAGAGTATTGAGTAGAGTACCCTGTGCTATACAGTGGGTCCTCATTAGTTATCTATTTTATATATAGTAATGTGTATATGTCAATCCCAATCTCCCAGTTTATCCCTCACCCCCTTCCCCCCCCCCCCCGGTAACCATAAGTTTGTTTTCTACATCTATGACTCTATTTCTGTTTTGTTTTGTAAATAAGTTCATTTGTACCATTTTTCTAGATTCCACATATAAGCAATATCATATATTTATCTTTGTCTGACTTCACTCAGTATGACAATCTCTAGCACCCAATGTTCATTGGAGTACTATTTATAATAGCCAAGACAGGGAAGTAACCTAAGTGTCCATCAACAGAGGAGTGGATAAATCTGACATTTCTAATGGTATCCACTATCTTTCCTCCTCTGGCATGCATTCCTTCTTCTTCTAGTCATGGTATCCCAGTTGCACTTTGAGAACTACTTCAAGCCCCCAGGACAGAACCTTGATAGGCTGTTGGTCTCTGCCTTGCCTTCCTCTTGCTAGGGGGACCATATGTGTTCCAAACTAGGCTGGGAAGATGCTCTACTCCTGGAATTACACCAGGATTGAAATCTGTTGGATATCAGACACACTAAGATAACTTCATATGATCATGGCTCACTGATTCCTGACTTTCAGATATGTGAAGCTTCCTTCTGTCTTTTGAAGATCGGCTTTTCAACATTTCCTTCATTTCTGTAAATCATCCTATTTTTATAATAAATGTTTTTTATAAAAGTAACATAATCATGATGTCTAGCTTAAAGTCAAGGAATTCTTGATCATTAAATCATATTGGTCCCTTCTCAAACAACGCCTCCTCTGTAAAGATATTTATGACCCTGAAAACCAAATTTGACTTTTCATACTTGTAAGGGTGGCTGATGGCATTCTGAGAGTTGAGCAAGTGCAAGAACTATGGTTTCACCACTTATCACCATTACTCTATATATAGTCCCTCCCCTCCACTTTCAGGGATTCCTCATGTCCCTGTATGGAACACTTCTGGTTCAGTACCCCCAAAGTATCAGCCTCCTGGCAGAGTCAAGGAGATAAAATCCCTAGAATACTTGGACCAGGGAGGAACCCTAAGGGCCTAACTATTTCTTATACAAACTTTCAACTGATCCTTGCACTCCAGTATAAAGACTTCCTGAACCTTTCTAGTGCTTCAGAAACACAAATCTTTTTGTTTCTCATTGCTTCCTCTGTATGAAATTAGGTTTCAGCTCTGTCCTCCTGCCATGTCACTAGCAACTGGTTCATCTGCTTTCAGTCTCCCAAAATGTTGTTGACATCTTTGTATCACTGCCTTCAATGCTCCCCTTACCTGGGCCTTAATGGGTTTATCTCTTTTTAAAATTACTTTACTGTCATATTAATGTGGTTTGGAAAGGAAGCAAAAATAAACATATTTGTTCAACCTGTTATGTTTAATCTGAAATCTTGAAAGCTACATTTAATACTAAAAATTCTCATCAGTATAGTGTGGCAATTACAAACATGCCCTCTGGAGTAAGACACTTCTGTGTGAGTCAAAGCTCTACAGTTTACTAGCTTACTTACTGATAGCACTATATACCAATTTCTCTGGACCTAGTTTTATATCTAAGAATTTCGAGATTTGCTGTAAGGATTACATAAGAAAATACATCTGAAGAACATAGTACAATGCCTAGAAAAAGCTTACTGAATATTACTAAGAGACATCATATATACATGTATATAAGTAACATATTTTAAGTATTTCCTTTATGCTAAGCAACTTTGATCTTTTAATGACATAGTGAGGCATGTTTTGTCATCTCCATTTCTAATAATATCCTGAGAGCTACATGACTAATGATAAAAAGTTAGGAAATACAGAACCTTCCTAGTGAAACCAGAGAAAGCCTACGTTCTGTGCTTGAAATCAATGTTTTCTTAGATCTAAGCTTTTCATATGAGAACTTTCACATTTTGTACTGTCATTTTCTGTTAATCTCAGAAAGTAATAAAAATATAAGTATGTTTTGGACTATCTCAAGCACCATCTTAAAAAGTATGGGAATTTGGTGCCTGAGTTTGCATTTTTTGACTAAGATTTCTTTGGTATCAGGTAACAAAAATATTACTGTCAACAATTAAGAATGATAGGGCTTCCCTAGTGGCGCAGTGGTTAAGAATCCGCCTGCCAATGTAGGAGAAATGGGTTCGAGCCGTGGTCTGGGGAGATCCCACATGCCGCGGAGCAACTAAGCCCGTGCGCCACAACTACTGAGCCTGCACTCTAGAGTCCGCGAGCCACAGCTACTGAGCCCATGTGCCACAACTACTGAAGCCCGCACACCTGGAGCCCGTGCTCCGCAACAGGAGAGGCCACCCAATGAGAAGCCCGCACACCCACCGCAAGAAAGAGTAGCCCCCGCTCGCCGCAACTAGAGAAAAGCCTGAGTGCAGCAACAAAGACCCAAGGCAGCCAAAAATAAAAATAAATTAATAAATTTAAAAAATAATAAAATAACATAACAGTTAACCCTTTAAAAAAAGAATTATGAATGATAAAACAGAGCAGATTTATTATGTGGAAAATGCATTCTATATCAGCTTGAGGCCGGGTGATGTCAAGACACACTCCTGAGAGAAAAGTTTTAACAGTAGTTGCAAGAGAGAAGAGGAGAGACCAAATTCAGCCATCACTAAAACCTCAGGGGTAAAATGTGGATGTGAAAACTCAGCACCTTATTCACATTGCTACTTCATTTAGTTCCTCCAAAATAATATCATCAGGGACTTCCCTGCTGGTTCAGTGGTTAAGAATCCTCCTGCCAATGCAGGGGACATGGGTTCAAGCTCTGGTCCGGGAAGATCCCACATGCCATGGAGCAACTAAGCCTGTGCACCACAACTACTGAGCCTGTGCTCTAGAGCCTGTGAGCCACAACTACTGAGCCCATGTGCCTAGAGCCTGTGCTCTGCAACAAGATAAGCCACCACAATGAGAAGCCCACGCACCATAACAAAGAGTAGCCCCCATTCGCCGCAACTAGAGAAAGCCCACCTGCAGCAACAAAGACCCAATGCAGCCAAAAATAAATAAATTTAATTAAAAAAATAATAATAACATTCAAAATATCACCATTAGCTCATCAAGTTAAGGCAGATTATTTGGATTTCATTGGTTTTGAAGTTTTGTTCGTATTTAATTAGCAAAAATTAATTTTGTAATTTGTAAGGATAACTAGCATAAAATTGCTATTAATTTTACATGTATATATTTAAGTTAACATTATAATAAAAATAATTTACTCATCAAGGAGAGAAGAAGGTTGGGCAAAATTACTAACAATTTTGAACTATGGGTTGTTATGAGTAGGAGCTTCCAACAACTTCAAGCTCCCTAAGATGGAGACACAAAGGATGAGTTTAAAATGCAACAGCCAGAAGACAAGGAACTGTCACTAGAAGAAAGTGGACATGGATTCTGAGACTGCTAATGATGACTGTGATTCTTTGGAGTCAACAGGGGAACGGACAGGGCCAAGAGTTATTAATGCAGGCTGAGGACACAATATATGTGAAAATGCCTCGCCTGTTGGATTTCCAAAATATCGATAAAATGAGTGCTTCCTGTGTTTCTTTTCCTCCCTTCAACTTCTGCATCCACTTCATTTTATGAGCCCTAAAATCCTAAAATTCATATCATGACCATTAACACATATCTTTTACTCCTTCCTAAGCCTTGAAAGCTATACATTATTTTTTGTTAAATTCTAAATTGTTTCAAAAAATAGAAATTTTATAGAGATGGATGTTGATACCCTTTCATCCAATATTTGAAGTGTATGTCATTTGATCTTGCTTGAGTTGTGTAGTTTTGTCTCTCACACTGTTTTTCAAGAAATTCTATTCCCTAAAATACTCCTGAGAGCCTTGGAGAAGGCTATAAATACCAAATTACATTAATAATAAATTTTTTTAATAAGGACAAATTTTTAAAGTTTTATAAACTTATCTAATACTTGCAGCAGATATTTTTATGTTACCATTAGCCAGATAAAAAGTCATATTAATTGAAATCTTCACTTTCCAAATTTCCAAATGACATAGGGCAAAGGCCTTTGTCATCATGGACTTAAGATTTTATAACGAAAGTGCTTGTATTTCTCCTATGAAACGAAATCTCAAAATCCTAAAATATACAAATTTTAGGACTATGTGGAACATAAGCCTCCCCCGTCAACCTTCTACTTTCAGAACAATGTTGCTCCTTGATAAAAGAAATTACTTACACACCTTTAGGATGTCCAGATCCACCAACTTATTTATCCCATTAACCTTCTTTAAAAGCTTGCATAAGAATGTTTGAATTTGACTTTCACTAGGAGTCAGATGTATATGACTTGAAATTTTTTTTCTGTTCAGTATGCACTGTCATATTTACTTTTAAACTTTTTAAAATTTAGTATAATTGTCATATAACATTATATTAGTTTCAGGTGTACAACAGTGTAATTTAATATTTGTATGTATTTCAAAGTGATTACCACAATAAGTCTAGTTAATATCCATCATCATACATAGTTACAATTTTTTTCTTGTGATGAAATGTCATATTTACTCTTTAACTTACACTGTGCTGCAACAAATAAAAGTGGATGAAAAAAATAATTAAGTCAACTTGAATGAGGCTGTCTGTGAGAATGCTTTTCTATGCCATCCAATTCGATAATAAGAAAAAAATTTAAAGAGCAATTTCAACTGGGGAAGAATTTTTATTTTACAAATTATATGAAAATAATAAGTAAACAGTTGATGCACACTGAATATTTATAACGGTATGTCGCAGGAAAGGAGCTGCATGATATTTTTGAGGAATTCTGCATAATTGTTTTATTATGTTGAGAACTGTTTTACTGCTTAAATATTCCTATTATCAGGATAAGAGAGCAGGGAATATATTTTCTGAAAGGCAAAGAATTTTTAAACTAGACAGTTTGGAATAACTAACAGAGATTTCACATTTGGCACTTGAGATGATTTTGGTGAAATTCATTTACGTGTGCAATGTAAATTTTAATAAGAAAATACCTTCATTTTCAACTATCCCAAATGGATTTTAATTATCTTATTCTTTTATATTTTATTTGTAAAATGTATTAAGGACAATATCATTTAAGTCCGGTGACAAAGGCGCTAACTTTTTTAAGCCACAAATGATGAATATGGTGCTTATATTTGGCATATCCTGTGGAAAACACAGATGGAAATGTTATCATGACAGCTTATCTACCTGCAAAATATTTACTGACTATTCTTTGTGCTAAGATGATAACCTGCTCTGCCATTATACTTATGTAAAATATATGCTATGTATGTAACATAGCATCATATTTTCTTCTCTTTCATTTTGTATAATATGTAGCTAATGGCTATTGCTGTGATATTTCTAATTTTATTATTCTAATTATTTTACAATATTGAGGCACATAATACCTTTTAATGTTAGCTATATCTCACATGATATTTGTAAGATGAGACAACAGTATTATTCAGTTGGATTTCCTCATATATGTCACACACAGACATATTCTAAGTGAAGCAGTGTCTTTCTCTCGCAAATACTGTTTACCCATTTTGATGTGTTTTAAACTATTTCCCAGAAATAGGGTCAATAACAGGTTGCTGCATTTAAAGTATTTCATTAGATTCTAATTGTGATTAAGGGGTATATATGCAGCTCACCTTATGGGTATAGTTTAAAGATGTAAAGTAGCCCACAAGGGACCTCATTAGCATGCTGATTACAAGTTAATCAGTAATACCTAAAACAGGGAAATAATGAAACAAAAAAAACAAATTTTAACGTGCTGATTATTAGATTTTCTTGACGTTTAAACGTTTAAAAATGGCTAATGTTCGGTGCTTTCATTCTTCTAAATTATGCTACCCTAAGGCAATAGTTTTGTGCTTTCAGGTAAAACCACTGAGGGACAGTCGTCATTGGGTCATCTGTTTTACTGTGGTTTTTTTCAACTCAATAAACATTTAGAAAATGACTACGAGGAACAAGGCACACTGCTGGGCACTATGATGAATACAAATGCAAGCAAGAAGGAAGCTGACATGTCAGAAAACACATGACACCAAACAAAGTAGAAGTTCCATATGGAGAGGGACACAAGATTTGGATGAGGAGATCAGACAAGGATGTGAAAGTACTAGGATTCAGTCTAAATCTTGAAGAACAGAGCGCTAAAAGGCAGACAGTAAAATGGCACTCAAGGAAGAAGAAATACTATGGAGAGGTAAAAATTGCTTGACAGCATTTGAAAAACACAGAGTAGCACTAAATTTTTTAGAGAGCAAGGTACATATAGAAGAATGAAAGGAGATAATTGATAAAGAAAAATTGGGCCCAGATTGTAGAAGACCCAATTGAATACAATGTTGAGGGGTTTGAACTTTTATCTATAGGTAGCAAGGATCCGCTGGAGGGTGTTTGTTTTTAAATAAACAGGTTTTATAGTACATCCGTTTTTTAAAAAGAAGCATATGCTCATTTTCAAAAATTTGGAAAATAGAGGGAAATATAACTCATCTTTGTACCACCTTGAGTCATTTAAGGTTTTTTGTTCATAGAAATGATGGATGAGCAGAGACATAAATGAATCACACTAGCGTTTTTAAGAATAAGATATGAGCAAGCCAGTGTGAATAACATAAGTATGCTACAGCTTCCTTTCTTTTTCTTTGAATGTGAAAAGCAGGCCTATGAATTTTCTAGCATTTGCATCATACATTTTACATATTTTCCAAGACACTTTCACATTCACTGTTTTATCGTATTGCCATGAAATATGGAGCAGGGCTATCATTAACATTATATCTTAGTGAACAATTAAGTGACTTTGCTAAATTCAAACAAACAACTAAGACTGAGTCAGCTTAGAATTAACATTTCCCAGCACATGTTTCAATGTCCTTAACCACTGTATTTGTTCAAACCACCAGAATAAAGGCATGGAATAGCAGTGTTCTGCATAATATTCCTCCACATATTCACAAAACCCATCCAGAGCATCTATTAGTGCCAGGTGCCAAGGCATCATGAGGATAAGAGGTAAATTAGACATGGCCTTGATCTCAAGGTCCTTGGCCTTTCATGGAACATTCAGAGTAAATATCACAGTAAACATTATTGGACACCTTCTCTTTTATACACAGTACTCAGCCTTGTTTTATGAAAAATTATTTTTCTTCTGAAGAGACTTCAACCAGAGTAGAGCATTACTTCTGATTCTTCTTTGCATCCCTCACTCATGCCAAAGAGAAAAAATGACTTCTCCAATTAGTGAGCTTTGAAGGAGCATGACTGAACTCCAACTGACCCTGTCACAAGCTAGTCTGCCAAGCAGATGGGTGCAGTTTGGTCTTCTCTCTGCTGTGGAGTGTCCCCTGAAGGGGAAGCCTATAGTTATTCAGTTGTGCCAGTGACTGGATTAGTGAGTTTGACTCAGGGGTGAAATACTGGTAAACACACCTGGCTGTGGATCTAAAGTCACGTCCTCCAACTAACTTTCTTAGTAATACAGTTGACATCTTTATTTCCTTATGTCTGATTATGTCTAATCTCAGTTGGATCTATACTCAGTATGGGAAGAGAACCATTATTTAATGACCATGTAAACATTGTGTCTCTTACCTCATTATTAAGAACCATAGAGAACAGACAATAATGTTATTATTCTTCCCAGTGAGGAAACTGATACTTAAAATATTAAGGAATTTACCCATGGTAACATAGCTGCTTGGTGACAGAGGAGAACCATGAGCTAAATCTCTGTGCTTGACCACATTCCAGACCACAATACAAGGTAACAAATGCCTTAAGACAGACACATCATGTTGCTATGTGTTTGATTCCATAAACAAAGAGCACAGCTTGTTTTCCATAGTAGTGGAAAGTCTAAAGGGGAAAAACACCTTTTGAGAACAATGGCACTCATTATAACCCACCTAAGCAAATTTTAAAAACAAGGGGAAAAAAATCACCAGGTCTTACTTATGAATCAGATATCATAATTTACTCAATTCTGTTCTACATAATACGACTCTTAGCTACTACTCCCCTTCCTACTGGATGGCACTAAATATAAATTTCAGTTAGAGAAATAAAGGGACATAGTTTCCCATGGGGTGTCACCAAGACCTAAATTGCATTCCAGCAAGAAAAACCTGGTTTAAAAAAAAAAGAAGAACCTGGTTTCTCAACCCAACCTAGGACTCAGCCCAGTCAGACTCAGGAGTCTGTATTTTACTTGGAGTCTGATTACACTTGGAGATTCTCCCTGTGAGAATCAGTTAAGTGCAATAGCGCCATGCAGGGAAGTGTGCTATGGATTCATTATATCATATTATGGAGGAGAAATCCTATATGTTAATCATAATATAGCTAACACAAACATATAAAAGAAGGGCTAGAGATCCTACTCTGCAAGTTAGCTTCTGTGCCGGAGTCTCCCTAAGACCACAGACCACTGCCAGGTTCAATAATTTGCTAGGAGAACTCACAGGATGTGGCATGTAATTGTACCCAGGATTATGATTTATTACAGCAAAAAAATATATACAACAAAGTCAGCAAAGGAAAAAGGCACATGTAGTGAAGTCCGGGGGAAACCAGGCATAAGCTTCCAAGGGTCTTGGCCCAGTGGAGTCACACCACAAGTCCCTCATTCCCCAGAAATGGGTTGTAACAACGTGTACGAAATTGTCCAACCAGGGAAGCTCAGAGACTCAGTGCCCAGAGTTTTTACTGGGGGTTGTCAAGTAGGCAGCCTCTGCCTGGTACATACCGAAATTCCAGACACTCAGAAAGGAAGTAGGTGTTCAGCAAAAACTATATTGTTTAGACAAATAGTTTGGTCAGGGTGAGCCCTCTTACCAGTTAATGGTGGAAAATCAAAGTTCCCAGATGTCAGCAAAGGGTCAACCTTGTAAACAGGCCTTGTAAGGATAAGCAGTCTCAGATCTGCTATGTTAACACTTTTATGCACAGCTTCCAATGAAAAAACTACATAAGAATTAGAGCTCAGTGGTACTTTATTAGGGAATCATAAATAGAATACCACTGGGCCTTTTTAAATTTTAAAGAAAATAAATTTAAAAGTTTCACTTACTTTTGGATTCTATTTACAGTGTAAGATATGTCATCAAGGAGTTTAAAATTCTTATATTGTTAGGAGTTCAAAACAGTTGTCTTGACCTATGAATTGGCTAGTGCTCAAAAACAGGATTGATATCAAAAGCCTATTTTCCACTTCTTACATCAAACTACTTTTTCTTTAGCAAAGATCTTTAGTTTCTAGTCATAAGGGAAGAATTCAATTAAATTGAAAAAAAGGAAAAGAATTACCAGCATATTTCTATCATGCTAAGATCTTATTTTAACTCCTCTGTGTGTATATTTCAGTTTTTTGTATGCATAGGTTCTATATTACTGTACATTCCTTTGTACTGATGTACTGCAGTATATTTAGCCAAGCATCAGTTTCTACCTGCTAGACAGGTAGGTAAAATGGGCAGAGAGCAATCTCTTCTCAAGGAGTTGGCTTTCTAGGGGGAAGTGGGATTAAAAAAACAAACACCACAAAAAATCACAAAGAAATGAAGTAGCAAGTACTATGAAAAAGTTCACAATGTGATAGAGGAGGAAAGAGAAACTGCTTTAGCTCAGATGGCAACTGAGTATCTCTTGAGGAGGAAACATAGTTTGAGATGTGAATAATGAGAATTAATCAGGGGAAGATCTGGAGGAACAGCAGATGCAACAGTCATTGCAAAAGCCTTGAGCCAAGAATAATAGTGGCCATGGGCAGGGGGTTATTTTGCTACCTGCAAGGTAAAACCTTTGAAGATTTCTAAACTGGAGAATGATGAGTTAAACTTTTAAAAGGTCATGCTGGGTTCCAGGGGGCATAAACTTTCAGAAGGGAAGAGTGGGGTCAGAAGGCTGTTGTCAGAATTCAAGGAGGAGGGAATGAGGCTTGACCAGAGCTACAATAGCAGAGATGAAACAAACTGGTCACAGTAGGGAAATACTTTGGAGATAGTGATATTCTTATTGATGGATTGGGTGTGAAGTGTTAGGATGAGGTATGAAGTTGGACCCCTAATTTTTAGCTTGACCACTCATTTGAAAAAATATTTTTGAAAAATTGGGACCATAGTTTTTTGACATATTTAATGAAAACTTTTTTCCCTCTTTTAGTTTGTCCTATAATTTTCTTTACGCTATTTTTGAAACAGAGCTATTTAATTTTCGGGCATTAATAAATCAGTCTTTTCCGTTTTCTTATTTGTTTTGCTAATAAGCTTATACAGTAATTCTCTACTTTCAAATTTAGCTAAATATTCACCTTCTTTTGAATTTAGGGTCCCATTTTTACATGTCTATAATATGTCTGAAATTTGTGAAGATGTCAATAATGGATATTCCCTCCCTTTTGCCCAGTGGCTGCCTAGTTATTAGATAATCCTTCCTTTATCTACTGATTGAGATGCCATTTTTATATAATGCTTAGTCTTATTTAATTTGGGCTTATTTCTGGAATTTTCATTTTGCTCCTTTTACTTGCCTGAACTTGGTCCAGTACCAAATTATTTTCTCAATTATTGGACTTCTATTATATATTTTAATATCTAATAAGGAAAATCTATCCTCATAACTCATATTTTTTGAAATGATCTAAGTTATCCTCTCACATTCCTTCTTTCAGATGAACTGAAAATCATGTTGTCACTCAAGAAAAAAGTTTAATACTTGATAAATTACCAAGATTTTAGCTGTATATATGATTGGAGTTAATGTAAGTTTTTGGAATAGAGCATATTGAATCGAAGTGGCATAGGTGCATAATGAAGAAGAGAAAGTATCGTTTTCTCCTTTATCTTGGTCAACGTCTTTATGGTAAGTTCAATTTCTTGTCTTTAAAAAAAAAAATACTCCGGATATCTGATATGTTTTGTAAAAGAAATGATATTGCAACAGTTTCTTTAATTATAAACATTTACATTTTACAATACCAAATGTTTTGTGATGAAGCACCTGTACATAATTCGCCCACTCTTTTAAACTCCCAAATCACATTTCTATTTTCTTCAAAGGAAGGAAATAATTTAGAGTTGTTTTCTTTAGCCTGTATTTTAAGCCTGATACAGAACTCAAAATATAAATACTTCTTTGTTGCCAGGTATACTATATATGCTTTTTGAGTTTTCCATGCAAGATCCTTTCTGAAAATGCAATTTTGTGACTTTATGTTTTCACACTTTTATCTTTATTTTCTTATAAATCACACACCCCCTTCCCAAGAAAACTCTGAATACCTTATTACTTCCTATATTTGACAGATATTACTTAGAAAAAAAATGAATTTCAAAAATCTTGCTTAGATCTATTGGAGGAAATTACAGCATCATATTTAAATGCATAATTCCAGTTTTGAAAAAGGACTTGACCAGCTTGAAAAAGAGTCCAAATGGCAATGTCAAGGGATGCATAAAAATCTTAGGTTGAGTTCAGATTTAATAATATCCAATAAGTTGAAATGTACTAGTGACACAATAAGTCAGGTAATGTCATCATAGGGCTTGCCCTCCTTTGTGCTATGATTTTATATAAGTCTGCCAGTTTGACACATCCACAGACCCTATACTTACCCATTAAAACAAGCCAAAGGTATGAAATTGTTTAGATAAATTGTCCAAGATTCCTCTTGCTTTCCCTGCTTTAGTCCATGATTATCTTCTATTAGACTCTTGATTGCACCTCTATTATTTATTTTAAAATTCAGCTCCTCCTTTTTGCAATTAGCCTCAGCATTGAGTTCCTCCAGCTTCTAATTTTTGTCTTCCAATTTCTCACTCACTTCAGGTAATCTCAGATAGGATTCTCCATCTTTACTGGCTCCTCAGAACTCCCATAGCAATTGCTGGCCTCAAATCACTCACTCAATGCTTATTATGAAGATTAAATAATACAATAATAATAAATATGAAACATTCACCACCATATTAAAGCATATCACAAATGCTCAGTTAATGGCAACTATTACTAGCTATAGTGTTCTGCAACAACTAGTTGTAGCATAGAAACAAACTGAATCAAGTAATTGCTTTGTCTATTGATAGCTAAAAAACAGTTTGGCTAATTTTTACCTTTATTTAGTTGGCTAAATACACAAATAAACTTCAATGTAGGAGTACATCAGCTGGTTGTTGTTAATGTTCATTATGTTTTGATATAGGGACAACTTATACATCTGTACACAGAAAAGAAGGAGCCAGTAGAAAGACAGTTGAAGATAAGTGGACCATATGTCCTGGTTTGCTGGTGACAGTGGCCAGTTTATACCTGCTCTCCTAGAATTATTATTAATAGTGCCCAGCTTCACTCTCCACCATGGCACTGTCCAACTGAACTTTTGGTGATGATGGAAATGTTCTATATCCAGAGTATTCAACATGGTAGCTATCAGCCAACATGGCTATTGAACACTTGAATGTGACTAGTGTAATTCAATAATTTCATTTAACATAAATTTCATGTGGCTAGTGGCTACTATATTGAATAGTGCAGCTTTAAAGTGTCACGTTGGGGGTGATATATTAGATGGTCATTTTAATGATAACGTGTATTTTGTAGACTGAAGTCCTTAAGGTCATCAGAGGGGAAATAATCCAGGTGGAAGGATTAGTCCTAGAAAAGTAAAGTGACCTTTCCTCTTCACTAGCAGGAGGAATTGGGTGACCATATATGGAACTTTTTCAGGTGGATGAATGGATAGTTTAGAAAGCTCATGTCAAACGATCTTATTAAAGCAATAAAAAAAGATACATCTGAAAGTGAAAGAGAGGTGATTTGGGGCCACAAATTGCCACATATCCTAGGAAAGAATTAAGGCTTCAAGTAGGAGCGAAACTTTCCCAGCTGTGATAATAGGACCTCATGTTCTTCCCATGTTTCTCATTTCATCTATATATTTTATCATTTATTATCTACCACAGTTCAAATATTCTATCACCTCACAAGTTGTTCCTAATTAGCATACAACCGGTAAAGAAAGAAAGTGACCTTTTCTTGACTAATTTTCCTTCTTCAATTCAACAAAAGCCTGTGAAATACTGTGTAATTAATAAAGATGTAGAGAGAAGTAAAGGTCTTATTTTATGATTTTAAAAAAGGATTAATTTCACAAAGAGCAAACTAGTTATAATTCCAATAGTTGTTAACATGCATCCTTTAGCACAGTACCTAATTAAGCCATTTTCTGTATTTTAAGAGAATAAAAGAACAAATATTTATTTTCTTTTCTACATGATGTTTGAATGTAATTATTCATCAAATTATAATGAGGAGTAACATACAGACCACACTTACTTTATTACAATCATACTTACTGGCACTCAAATTTGACTTGTTTATAGTTTTTCTTATTTCAGAGCAAATGGAATTATTCCATTTCAGATATGAAAAGGTATCTGTAAAGGCTTCAACAAGCTGAGGTTGCTCTATTTTGACTTACATTTATTTTCCTTAAGCTAAGTATTCATATAACTTTAGTATGACTCACAGATTATAATATTACTATAGCTTTATTTTCTGTTTACATGGGGTTCCCATGAGAATTAGTGATATATATTTTATTATTGTCTCTAGAAAATATTATTTCACTGCAGAAGGGGAAAAATGCCTTTGATTTGTTTGTTTTTTTCACTTTTGTGACTCTGCAGACAGGCTGGAAAAAATGACATTGCTTTCTCTGTCTCATAAAAAAAATAAAAGAAAGAAAGAAAACTGGACCTAAAAACCACACTGCTGGTCTTTTCCATTTTCTTAATTACTGAATTGGATTAACTGCATGATCCGAGTCAACTGATTGTGCAGAAATCAATGGCCGAGAAGGCCAGATCTCCTCTGCTGGTTGGCCTCTTTTCTAAGCCTCTGAGTATGTGACGTTCACTCAGTGCACCATCAACTTTTAAAATAAATTACTTTTTAAATGCTCAAGTTATAAACTTCGATGGATGATATTTGTCTTGAAAATATCCAGTAAATGAGTAGCAAAATATAAATTAAAGGCAGTAAAAAAAAAAATAGGATTTATTAGACTTTTTTCAATTGTACTTACTATGGAAAATCTAAATAACAGAAATATAAAGAGGAGAATACCGCAACTCAGCCACCTACTATTAATGCTATGATATATATCTTTAGAATTTCTCTCTGTGTATGTGTGTGTGTATATGTGTGTGTGTGTGTGTGTGTGTGTGTGTGTGTGTGCGCGCATGGTAGGGAGAATAATGGCCCCCCAAAGATTTCCACATCCTAATCCCCGGAATTTGTGAATCTGATAGGTAGCAAAGGAGAATTAGGTTGCAGATGGAATTAAGGTTGCTAGTCAACTGCCCTTAAAATAGGAGAGTATGCTGGATTGTTCAGATGGGCCCAATGTAAGGGCAAGAGTCCTTAAAAGTGGAAGATGGAGGCAGAAAAAGAGGAAAGAGTAATGTGATATGAGAAGGACTCAACATATTTTTCAGCTTTGAAGATGGATGAAAGCGGGCCACAAACCAACCAGCACAGGTGGCCTCTCAAAGTTAGAAAATGAAAGGAAACAGACTCTTCCCCAGGGTTTCCAGAAAGAAACACAGGCCAACTAACACTTTGATTTTAGTTCAGTGAGATGGTGCTGGACTTTTAACCTACAGAGCTATAAGATAATAAATTTGTTATTTCAAGCCACCAAAACTGTGGTAATTTGTCATAGCAGAAACAGAAAACTAATATAGTGTATATATATGTGTACATGTATACGTATAGGTGTGTATGTGTGTGTGTATATGCACATATAATTATATCTATCTACATATATACACATATATGCTGAAATAGGAACATCATCTATATGCTCTTTAACTTGCTTTTTATTTTTAAACTATCATGAGCATTTCTGTATTATTAAATATTCTGTAGCACAGTTATCATGGCAGCATACTATTCCACTGTGTTGATATGACTTATTTTTCACTCTTCCCTAGTGTTGGTAACTGAGATTCTTTTCTTTTTTCCATAATTATAAATGACATTGCACTAAATAATGTGAATCAATATCTGATAGCTTTCTTAGGATACACTGAAACTTTTAAAAATTATTTTTATACAATATATATAATTATATTTTATATATACATAATATATATAATTTTTTTATATTTTAAATGTCCTTACATTTAACAATATCACTATTTTAGACTTATTCTACAAAAATGGAAGAAATCTTGTCATCTAATTAAAAACTAATTAAAATTAGTTTTTGAACTGTAAGGTCTTTAAATGTGACACCAAGATCCAATTCTACCCGTTGACACTTAGCACAGTTTTTGATTGGGACCCAATGTAGGCAATAGGGATTTTTTAATTCCCTTGTCACCATGCTTCCATGAAGGACTTTCATGTCAAATGCCAGGATAAAACAATTTTCAAGTAACAAAACTGTCCCCTCTCTCCCATTTCTTTACTGCTTGGGAGAAGTGACTGACCTGACTGACACAGTTGGGAAAAAAAACATCATCCAATACACCACATTAACCAAAGCAGAACTTCTATAGAAAAATTTTGTCAAATAATCTGGTCTCTCTTTGGCTCTCCTGAGACTCCTTCTGCCATGTGGTAAACGCACTTGGTCATGTACTTTCTTATGTGGTTGGAAAACATGATATTCCAGGGCTCTGTCTAGACAGATTAGCTGCTAAAAGAAAGGGGGTTCTGGCTAGCAGAGTCCAGTGCATTCAGTAAATAGCCATTCCTTAAGAGTATGCTATAGAGTACTAAAATTTATTACTTCTCCTGGGGATTTGCTGGAGGTCTAGGATGAAGCTATTCCTTTCTCTTCTTGTTCTTATTATAGTTCAGCAGTTCTTGAACCTAGCTGCAAAAGAGAATGGTTGTGGAGCTTTAAAAAAAAGAGTGATGCAACCTGGAGATTCTGATTTCGTGGATCTCATCTAATTATTTTTTTAAAGCACTCCCAAGAGATTCTAAGATAGGCCCAATATGATACCATATGAACCAACTAGCTGATGTATCTTAATGTCAAAAGCAGAGAGGAAGGAAATCATGATGTGTCCTCATTAATAGGATTTGGTAATATTTGAAAATCCTCACAAAGCAGTATTAATCTTCCATGGTGGTGGAACTAACTCAGCAGCACTGTTTCCAACATATGTGGTTTTCCTAGCATAGCATTTTTGTAAGTAATCCTAAAGATTCAAGTCCTTATGTTACAGCCCATTGAATTAGGAAGAGCATTTGCCTTTGCTTTCTCTTTCATATCATCCTTGCTTAGAGGATAGGCAATCGCTATCCTCTAAGCAATGGCTATCTCTATTACTGTTCCAGAATTGACTTTACTTCTATTTCCTTGTTCCTGAGTCTCTTTTCACCTTGCTCCAAAATCTCAACGAAAAGAAATTGAATGAGTAAAGTGAGGAGAGCAAGCAGCTAGAAGAAAAAACCTATAATGGAAAAAAGGTAAATAAGTGGTGGAGAGAAAAGACATAGGGCAGAGTAGGGAGAAAATGGTGGCACTACACTATAATCTAGGTTTACTCTGTGCTTCAAGTGTGTTAAAATGTCAAAAGTAATTTACTTTCCCCATGTGTGTTACTCCAATAGGAATAAGATGTGATAGGATGGCTTAAACAACACAGAACTGCACGAAACCAAAAACTAATTTATCATTTCTTATCTGTTCCTCTAAATCACAATTAGTAGTCAGGATGAGCTATGTTAAAAATCTAGCTTCTCATTGAAAAAGTGTTGCCTTCATCCATATGTAACTCCCATTTCCTACACAAACACCTATGCACTTTTCCCTCTACATATGTGTCTGTATATGAAATGGGAGTTACATATGAATGAAGGTAACACTCTTTTTCTCCCTATGCATTTTTTAATGTATCTATCCATCAGTCAATGGATGGACAGATAGATAGGGGTTCCACATTACTAATGTCTGCTCCATAGACTTTATATTAGATTATTATTGTTATTTTTCTTTTTTTTTTTGGCTGTGTTGGGTCTTAGTAGTGGCACGTGGGATCTTCGTTGTGGCATGTGAGATTTTTCATTGTGGCACGCAGGCTTCTCTCTAGTTGTGGCACAGGGGCTCTAGAATGTGCAGGCTCAGTAGTTGCGGCACACGGGCTTAGTTGCCCTGTGGCATGTGGGATCTTAGTTCCAAGACCAGGGATGGAACCTGCGTCCCCTGCATTGGAAGGCAGATTCTTAACCACTGGACCACTAGGGAAGTCCCTATATTAGATTCTTAAATGCTTTATTCTCTACTGGAAAACCTAACATAATCAAAGAATGTTTACACTAGGCAAATTTTATTGATGGCTAGTCTGAACTTATTTTACAAATAATGAAAGTCAGGAACACAGTTTCCAAGGTCAAATCACTATTTAGTGATGACCTATAGCAAAGATTTTGATGAGTAACAAATCTCTTTCTTCATAATATGCTGTTATGAAGAATGAAATGGAGTAAAAAAGCAATTATATTGAAATATTTATATGAGGAAATTCTAACTTTAGCAGTCCTGAGACATGATAAACATCTGAGAAATATAATATGGTTATTTTATCTCATATGTAGATGGAGTAAAAGGCTGCTTACCTAGGTGTTGTGATCTGAAAAGTCTAGGAGTCACCTCCCCATTCCCACCCTCATTCAGCCCCTGCAACCAGACGGGGCCTTGAAACACTGCCAGAAATCCATATCCTGCAGAAGCAATTATTCAATAATAATCAATTATTTATATGTCTTTATATTTCTATAACTAAATCTATTTGTTTGTTTATAATAAATATCCTGTCTTCATTTGGCCATCAGTAGGTAGAGATATACTTGTAAATTTTAGATGTTCTTAAAATTCATGAAAATTAAATTTCACAATCTGAGCAAGACTTAGTCAACACATTCTTGTGTACACATAAAACTCAAGCACTTAAAACTTAGAAGTAGAAAAACAAACAGCATCTTGGCTATTTGTAAAACAAGTAATTATCGCTATACTATAGTATGTTAGTACATGCTTGTGTTGTTTAAACGCAATCAAAAAATGCTCAAAAACTTTTCAGAAGATTTTTGTTCAATATGGGAAAGCTAGTCAAACAAACTGTTAAGATTATCTTGATATATATAAAGAGAGCTGTAGGCATAGTGTATTTTTCATGCACACATGTAGAATATTTATATGGAATATATATTATATGAGCCCTTAAGTATATCAGTATGTGTATATATATACATGCATTTCATGTCAAGACAATGGATGTGTAAAAAGTAGCTATATGAGAATTTGATGATTAAAACTGTAATCACACATTCCATTTAATAAAACTCAAACAAGTTTTATTCTACTGTAGCTAATATGCCATTCTTGCCAACTACTTCAGACTCATATCTCAAAAGCTTAATGGCTAAACCTTTAGACATTTAATATGCCACCATGTCTTGAGAAATGAGCAAGACATGCTTGATTAGTTTAAAAATGAAGTGTGCATTTCTATGAGACTATTTAGCAGGCTATGGCTTATGTGGGTAAAATGTCAGGATTTTAAGTTTGATGTGAAGTCAGTGTCTTGAGATCAATTAACTTCGAATTTATTAAGAAAAGAAGAAATCTATCATTTGGCATATTTTGAAACACACAAAAAATATTCAATGAGGATGACAACACATTCAATTCACCATGCACCGTCAGAGAGACTGTCAAATGACTCCAAAATCGTTGATGCTTCATAGCTCTTATACGTGTCTTCACCAGCTTTCAATATCACTTCTTTTACCACATTGTGCAATCCAGTACTTGTGTTCTGAGTGCCTTGAAGTTTAATGTACTTCTATTTTGAGGCATTTACTGAATTGTATTAAGAACCATGGGGCTTGGGTTATAGAAGCAGTATCATTTTTCTTTATTCCATTAAAAAGGTCTCTCATCTTTTTCCTATATATTTTCCCTAGCTAGAAAAGAAAATATTGCTGTCACTTTCAGTGGGGTTTGCCTTTCATCTCACAGTAGCATTTCACATCTCTAAGTGGTATCCAGTTTATTTGTATTCCAATGCCACTTCAGTGAAGCATGCCTCTCTGTCAACTGAATGAAAGCTTCAGGTGCCTAGTCCTTGGAAGCCATGCCATGAACAAATTGACAATATCAACTGTAGCCAGTCATCTTGCAGGTAATTTCCACATACCTGCTGGAGATGAGTTCTCAAAATTATTCAGGAGCACTATTGATAATATTTTTAGAATAATCTAAGATTCTTTTCCTTGACTTTCTCAAACTATGATATTTTATTGTCAACTCCCTGTCATCATATTGAAGATGCACTTTAGCATAATTTTAATTCCAGGAAAATGGTTTTTATTTAATGTTATATTTTTAATATTTTCAAATCTTTCAATTTACTATTAAGAATCAAACTTTAATGAATCCCTATAATTTAAAATTTTACAATAACTGAAATCTGAGGGGTAACCCAGAATTACAACATACACAGCATAACACAGTATAACAACAACATATTATTCCTATCCTATTTCTATGTTATTCTTTTTTTTTTTTTTTTTTTTTTTTTTTGCAGTACGCGGGCCTCTCACTGTTGTGGCCTCTCCCGTTGCGGAGCACAGGCTCCGGACACGCAGGCTCAGCGGCCACAGCTCACGGGCACAGCCGCTCCACGGCATGTGGGGTCTTCCCTGACCGGGGTACGAACCCGTGTCCCCTGCATCGACAGGCGGACTCTCAACCACTGCGCCACCAGGTAAGCCCTATGTTATTCTTTTTACTCATTCACTCCTAAAAGATTCAATAATTATAGAATATTATGTGATTGGTATATCTTATTTTAAAATATCCCCCTCAGTTTATTGTAGATTGACTGCAAAAATGCCCAAATTCTCCATTTTTTCTCAGTAACGTTGCTTTGCAGCTCTCCTCCCTTTATGGCTCAGAATCTGTCCCACTACCCCCTTGAATCCTGGCTGGCTTTGTGACTTCCTTTGTCCAAACAGAATGGAATGGAAGTGACAGAGTGCCAGTTTCAAATCCAGGCTTTAAGAGCTTTTGTGTACCTCCATGCTTTCTTGGGACTCTGCCTCTACCATGAGCTCAAGCTCAGGCCAGCCTTCTGGAGGATGAGATACAACTTGAAGCAGAATCAATTTATTCAGTAGAATCACCTATATCAACATGTCCACACCCAACCCCAGGTGACCACAAATGATGATTAAGCCCAGACAAAATCACCTGAGCCTAGTCCAGGCAACCCATAGACCCATGATAAATAATATGTTATTGAAATATGTGCCTAGATAAGATGCAAAATGGAATACCTCCTTACATTTGGGTAAGACACAGCAGAGTCAGGTCAAAGAGAAAGCATGACTTTTAAAAAATCTTTCTGAAAGATAAAACTATGTCTAGTCATACTCATTTCCTCTGAAAAAAAAAAAAAAGACCTTATTTGATTTCCTAAATCAATATCTTATGTTCAGTTACCACTGAGGAGTTGTAAAATGCAACATGGAGAAACTGATATTTGGACTAGGCTTTGAAGAGGAAAAAAGAATTTGTAAGATGAAGAAGGAATGAAGTAGCTTTAATGACAGAGTGAACCAAAGATGAGCAAAGATGAAAAAATGAACTTAGCTGAAATAAAGTTGCATATACAGGCTAGTGGATGATGAGACTAAAAATTGGGTTGGGACTAAATTGTAAAAAGCTTTCTCAGGCAAGTCAAGGAACTTGAATCCTGGGGACATTAAGGAGACTAAAGAGAATTTTTGATAGAGAAATGACAATAACTCAGGAGACAGAGTGGATGATGGTTTAAAGGAGGGTGAGATTAGATATAGGGAAATCAGATAAAATGGCTTACCCAAAGGGAAAAAAATGATGAAGACTTCAAAGGCAGTTTCAGAAAGGATGAAAAGAAGAACTAAAGTCAATAAATTTTCAAAGTTAGAATTCAATGATTTTTCAGAGTTAGAATTCAATAATTTTTCAGAGTTAGAACTGATTAAAGTAGGTTAAGAAAGAGGGAAAGAGAAGGGAAAACACAAAAGCCTAGCATTCCCCCAGATTCCAGATTAAAAGATGGCGCGGACTGTAGTATTTTCATTCAAATAGAAAATATTAGAATAGAAACCTGCTGTAAGAGGAGAAATAACACATTTGGTTTTAACATATTAATTTTGAAGTAGCTTCAGGATATACAGGTTTACATGGCAATTGAAAATACAAAAATGATTGGGATTGACATATACACAGTATTGATACTATGTATAAAACAGATAACTAATGAGAACCTACTGTATAGCACAAGGAACTCTACTCAATGCTCTGTGGTGACCTAAATGGGAAGGAAATCAAAAAGAGAGGGGATATATGTGTACATAGAGTTGATTCACTTTGCTGTACAGTAGAAATTAACACAACATTGTAAAGTAACTATATTCCAATAAAAATGTTTTAAAAAAAGAAAATACAAAATGATACTCAGGGATAATGTTAGAGTAAGAAAAGTTAGAATAAGAAAAGAGAATTAAAGAATTGAACTCTGGAGAATACAAAAATCCAAAGGACAAGCAAAGGAGACACTATTAAAGGACCCTTACAAGCAATTTTCAGATGTGGATAAAAATTTTAAGAAAAAAAATCCTGGAAATTAATGGTACAAATTCTTCAAGGAGAGGGTGATCAACAGTATCAAGGGCAAAAGATGAGTAAGATGAGGTTTAAAAGAGCAGCTCTATTGGCAATTAAGAGGTGACTATAGGAAGACAGCTTCATCAGGCACTAAACATTCCCAGTTTAAGAGTAATTAATAGATAGATAGAAATTCAGGATTTGAAAAAGCAAGCCTAGGCTACATTGTCATAAATTTTGGTAAAGAATTGAATAAGGGAAGTAGGGCTTGAAGGAAAGGTAGATAAAGGATGAGAATATTTGAGCTTCCTTGAAGGCTTAGGAGAAGTGACCCCTGAAAAGACTAGCTGGGTTTCACAGACCTAGCAGAAGATTGTCTCTAGGGTACAGGAGAAGCAGCTACCTTTGTAGATAAGAGAGAGCACCTCAGCCTCTGGGTCAGAAGAGAAGAATGAACATGAGGACAGTAGTATTCAGAAGAGGGAATACAAAGTTACAGGATTTCCCACCTGATAATCTTGGCTTTCTTGTGAATTAACGATCTATTGAGTGTGATTGTACTGTAAGTACAATAGGATCCAGAATAAAGGTTTTGGTATAGATATTATGGAAATTTAAATGGAAGTTGAAAAGAGAAAAGAAAAATGATTCCAAATAGTTCTGAAGGCTCAAATGAGATTGGAGAACTCTTAAGTTTATAGTCGTAAAGATGTGCACTGATCTGTGTAAAGTCCAGGGGTAGCAGTGGAGGTGGTAGACGGTTGGATTCATTTGAGTGAGAACAGAAAAAAATAGACTGGTAAGTCAAGACTGGAGCCTGGAGTGAAACCAGAGTACAGCTTATATATACAAGGAGGATTGAAAATGCAAGGTATATGCTCTTCAATTCCATTCTACTATGGTGCAAACTAGCCTCTAACATGGCTTTTTCATATGTAAAAAGTTAGATTTTTAACTGGCTTATGTCTGTTCTACTTAAACACTAAGTACCGTTTTTTTCTGGTTTCAATATTTCATTATTATAGCTCTTTTAGTGAGCATTCACAATTACAACCTACATAAAACATGATTTCTTCTATTAATAAGGGACTGCTTTATTTACCTTTCCCAAGCTAAGCTAAATGTCAGGCATAGTTCAACAAAATAAATCTAAAATTCTCGATAGGCACAAATGCTTATTTTATTAATGCCAACTCTAACTCCAAATTAAAATCATATGGGATTGACATTGTGTACATATTTCAGATAAACTAATTTTGTTTTTTAATATCAAATACATAAGGAGAGTAATTAAAGCATCTGTTGCCCTTTTCTCCTGGTTTTATATGTATGGACTTAGAAGGTAATAATTAAAAAGAATCTGCTTAACTCAAACACAGACAACATAAAAATATGAAAGTAGATAGACAGATGGGAAATAGATGGATAAACAGAAGGCCATATCACTTTGGAAAAATAAAGTGAAAACTTGCTTGTCATTCTAATTAACATTGAACATCATTCTTTAATCTTGCACCTTGGAACAAAGATAACAGTTTAAGTACTAAGACATAATATTGTAACTTATAGTCCTTAAACCCAAAACAAGAGTCCTTAAACCCAAATTTCAAGGTTTTCACTCCAGATGTTGAACAATTCTAAAGACTGTTGATATGAGTAACTTCTATGTGTATAGCAGGAAACTGATACAATTTTACAATGCATATATTGATAAACCAAAGAAATCTATTAACTATTTCACCTTCCCCATTCAAAACTGAGGTTCAGGGAAGAATACTGTTTTTAAAGGGACTGAAAGAATCAGGTAGAATTGAAGAGCACGGTCCGAAATATAAGTTCAATCCTGGGGACTGACCAGTATGTGAAAGTAAAGGGAGTAATGCTGACAATAACTCTGAAAAAAATTTAGGCTTATTCTCATGTTTGATTATCCTTAGAGAAGAGTCACAGAAAGAACCCCTGGAGTTTAACAGTTAGGGCCATTAGATCCCACATTTGATGGGCTATTTCAAGACAGATGGGAAGCAAAGGTCATTAACATACTTCCTCCTAAAATCCATCAAGATTGGTTCAGAAACTAGACAGGGCTGAGACGCAGATAGAGAAAGAGTAGGCACTATAACAAGGAGAGAGAAGCTTGAGGCAAAAGAAGTGAATCTGGTTTACATATTAAAAAAAAATAAAGACATTGGGATTAGCAGATACAAACTACTATATATAAAATAGATAAACAACAAGGTCCTACTTATAGCACAGGGAACTATATTCAATATTCTGTAATAAACCATAATAGAAAAGAATCTGAAAAATATATATATACAGACAGATAGATAACTAAATCACTTTGCTATACACCAAAAACTAACACATTGTAAATCAATTATACTTCAATAAAAAAATTAAATAAAATCATTAATGTTTGTTTGACTTTATACTGGATCTATACATAAGTCTCAAAATATAGTTTAACAAAGAATAAGAGGCCAATATAGGTAACACTGTCATTAATATAGTAGTGTCCTCATTTCTGTGGTCCACCACTGGGTAATAGAGCTCCCTAATAAAGTTTGGCAATGACTGCCAATTAAGTCACAATTTGGCCACATGTAGCTATTCCAAGCTTATTTTTTATAACCATAGGTCAATATATCCAGGAGTAGAGAAGAAGAAACCATACTGAACTTTTCAAGAACAAAGATTGTGTCTAATAATATTTGTGGTCTTTCAGCATTACATAGTATCTAGAACATAATAAATGATCAAAACAATGAAATGAGAAGTATAGCTTGCTTATGCTCTTATTTTTATTTAACTATAATTTTATTTTATATTAGTAATACAAAATATGTAACAGGGCTTCCCTAGTGGCGCAGTGGTTGAGAGTCCGCCTGCCGATGCAGGGGACACGGGTTCGTGCCCCGGTCCGGGAAGGTCCCACATGTCGCGGAGCGGCTGGGCCCGTGAGCCATGGCTGCTGAGCCTGCGTGTCCGGAGCCTGTGCTCCACAACGGGAGAGGCCACGACAGTGAGAGGCCCGTGTACCACAAAAAAAAAAAAAAAAAAGTAACAAAGTTTGGCTATGTTTATGAGATATGAAGTAACATACCTGGGAAATTCGTTGATAGCCAATAAGAGCATAATGACAGAAAAAAATACTTTAATCCACAGAAATTAAATATAAACCATTGAAAACATAAATAGATAAATGTAAATAGGCTTAAAGTAAACAGGCATTAAAATATTGTTAGTTCTGTATGAAGCCAATATAACTGTTAGAGTGATTAAGAGGTAGGCTCTGGAATCAAAAAGGCCTGGATCTGAATCCCATATGCCCACCTCGCTGACTCTGATCATCAGGTCTGGGATTTTACTTTACTTACAAGTCAGCCTGTAACTATGTGATGGATACTAGCAGAAGACATGAGATTTCTGGGTCAGAGACAATTGTCTTTATTACTCACAGTACAAAAAGGAGCATAAGTGTCATCACATTTGCATGGGATCTTTTTGCCCCAATTTCCACAGGGACAAAACGATAAACTAATATGGATGCTACATGAGCAGCAGGATTTCACCACAGCTGAAGAACACTGAGTTTGGGGAATCCACAGTTTTTAACAGCAATTCAGTAAGCATGTCTGTTCTTTGTCCAAGGAAGGGGAGAGCCATTACCTCATTTCTCAACCTTGAGAAACAAACCTAAAAAATAGTAATAGCAGTCAGGGACTTGCAGTCTGGCATACTCAGCAAGATTTGTAAGAGTGAAATAGACCCAAAGATTACTGTCTCTCCATACACAAATGTTAGGCAGATCATTTCAACTCATTCACTTTCTCTCCTTTTTAATCTGTTTTTTTGTGACTCTTTCAACAGCATTTTTATTGTCTATCTCTCCCACAAGAATGAAAACCCTAGAGAGATTGGTTCAGCATGGCAGAGTAGAAGGGCGTGCACTCACTCCCTCTTCTGAGAGCACCAGAGTCACAACTAACCGCTGAACAATCATTAACAGGAAGACACTGGAACTCACCAAAAAAGATGCCCCACATAAAAAGACAAAGGAGAAACCGCAATGAGATGGTAGGAGGGGCGCAATAACAATAAAATCAAATCCCATAACCACTGGGTGCGTGACTCACAAACTGCAGAACAATTATACCACAGAAGTCCACCCACTGGAGTGAAGGTTCTGAGCCCCATGTCACACTTCTAAACCTGGGGGTCCGGCAACAGGAGGAGGAATTCCCAGAGAACCAGACTTAGAAGGTCAGCAGGATTTCAGAACTTTAACAGAACTGGGGGAAACAAAGACTCCACTCTTGGAGAGCACAAACAAAGTACTGTGTGCATAAGGACCCAGGGGAAGGAGCAGTGACCCCATAGGAGACTGAACCACACCTACTTGCTAGTATTGGAGGGTCTCCTGCAGAGGTGGGGGTGTCTGTAACTCACCACGGGGACACGGACACTGGCGGCAGAGGTTCTGGGAGGTGCTCCTTGGCATGAGCCCTCCCGGAGTCCGCCATAGGCCCCACCAAAGAGCTGGGTAGGCAACAGTGATGGGTTGCCTCAGGTCAAACAACCAACAGGGAGGGAACTCAGTCCCACCCAACAGCAGACAAGTAGATTAAAGTTTTACTGAGCTCTACCCACCATAGCAACAACCAGCTCCACCTACCACCATTCCCTCCCAGCACGAAGCTTGCACAAGCCTCTTACATAGCCTCATCTACCAGAGGGAAGACAGCAGAAGCAAGAAGAACTAAAATTCTGCAGCCTGTGAAATGAAAAATGCATTCACAGAAAGACAGACAAAATGAAAAGGCAGAGGACTATGTACCAGATGAAGGAACAAGATAAAACCCCAGAAAAACAACTAATAAAGTGGAGATAGGCAACCTTCAAGAAAAAGAATTCAGAATAATGATAGTGAAGATGATCCAGGACCTTGGAAAAAGAGTGGAGGCAAAGACCGAGAGGATGCAAGAAATGTTGAACAAAGACCTAGAAGAACTAAAGAACAAGCGCTGAAAAGAATTAAAAAACAAACAAAGAGAAATAAACGATACAATAACTGAAATGAAAAATACACTAGAAGGAATCAATAGCAGAATAACTGAGGCAGAAGAACAGATAACTGACCTGGAAGACACAATGGTGGAATTCACTGCCATGGAACAGAATAAAGAAAAAAGAATGAAAAGAAATTAAGACAGTCTAAGAGATCTCTGTAACAACATTCACATTATAGGGGTCCCAGAAGGATAAAAAAGAGAGAAAAGACCCAAGAAAATATATGAAGAGATTATAGTCGAAAACTTCCCTAACATGGGAAAGGAAATAGCCACCCAAGTCTAGGAAGCACAGAGAGTCCCAGGCAGGATAAACCCAAGGAGAAACACACCAAGACACATAGTAATCACATCAACAAAAGTTAAACACAAAGAAAAATTATTGAAAGCAACAAGGGAAAAATGACACATAACATACAAGAGAACTCCCATAAGATAGCTGATTTCTCAGCAGAAACTCTACAGGCAAGAAGGGAGTGGCATGATATATTTAAAGTTATGAAAGGGAAGAATCTACAACCAAGATTATGTGGCAAGGATCTTATTCAGATTTGACGGAGAAATCAAAGCTTTACAGACAAGCAAAAGCTAAGAGAATTCAGCACCACCAAAGCAGCTCCACAACAAATGCTAATGAAACTTCTCTAAGTGGGAAACACAAAAGAAGAAAAGGACCTACAGAAACAAACACCCAAAAATTAAGAAAATAGTAATAGGAACATACATATTGATAATTACCTTAAATGTGAATGGATTAAATGATCCAACCAACAGACACAGGCTAGCTGAATGGATACAAAAACAAGACCCGTATATATGCTTTCTACAAGAGACCCACTTCAGACCTAGGGACACATACAGACTGAAAGTGAGGGGATGGAAAAAGATATTCCACGCAAATGGAAATCAAAAGAAAGCTGGAGTAGCAATACTCATACCAGATAAAATAGACTTTAAAATAAAGAATGTTACAAGAGACAAGGAGGACACTACACAATGATCAGGAGTCAATCCAAGAAGAATATAACAATTATAAATATATATACACCCAACATAGGAGGACCTCAATACATAAGGCAAATGCTAACAGCTATAAAAGAGGAAATCGACAGTAACACAATAATAGTGGAGGACATTAACACCTCACTTACACCAGTGGACAGATCATCCAGACAGAAAATTAATATGGAAACACAAGCTTTAAATGACACAACAGACCAGATAGATTTAATTGATATTTATAGAACATTACATTTGAAAACAGCAGATTACACTTTCTTCTCAAGTGTACATGGCACATTCTCCAGGATAGATCACATCTTGGGTCAAGCTTCAGTAAATTTAAGAAAACTGAAATCATATCAAGGATCTTTCCCGACCACAATGCTATGATTAGAAATCAGTTGTAGGAAAAAAAAACGTAGAAAACACAACCACATGGAGACTAAACAATATGTTACTAAATAACCAAGAGATAACTGAAGAAATCAAAGAGAAAATCAAAAATACCTAGAGACAAATGACAACGAAAACACGACAATCCAAAACCTATGGGATGCAGCAAAAGCAGATCTAAGAGGGATGTTTATAGCAATAAAATCCTACCTCGAGAAACAAGAAAAATCTCAAATAAACAATCTAACCTTACACCTAAAGGAACTAGAGAAAGAACAACAAACAAAACCCAAAGTTAGTATAAGGAAAGAAATCATAAATATCAGAGGGAAATAAATGAAATAGAAACAAAGACGACAATAGCAAAGATCAATAAAACTAAAAGCTGGTTCTTTGAGAAGATAAACAAAATTGTAAAACTTCAGCCAGACACATCAAGAAAAAGACGGAGAGGATTCAAATAAAGAAAACAAAAAATGAAAAATAAGAAGTTACAACGGACACACAGAAATACAAAGCATCCTAAGAGACAGCTACAAGCAACTCTTATGCAAATAAAATGGACAACCTGGAAGAAATGGACAAATTCTTAGAAAGGTATAACCTTCCAAGACTGAACCAGGAAGAAATAGAAAATATGAGCAGACCAACCACAAGTAACGAAATTGAAAGTGTGATGAAAAATCTTCCAAAAAACAAAAGTCCAGGACCAGATGGCTTCACAGGTGAATTCTATGAAACATTTAGAGAAGAGCTAACACCTATCCTCTCAAACTCTTCCCAAAAATTGCAGAGGAAGGAACAATCCCAAACTCATTCTACGAGGACACCATCATCCTGATACCAAAAACAGACAACAATACTACAAAAAAAGAAAATTACAGACCAATATCACTGATGAATACAGATGCAAAAATCCTCAACAAAATACTAGCAAACAGAATCCAAAAGCACGTTAAAAGGATCATACACGATGATCACCTGGGATTCATCCCAGGGATGCAAAGATTCTTCCATATACACAAATCAATCAATGTGATACACCATATTAACACATTGAAAATAAAAACCATATGATCCTCTCAATAGATGCAGAAAAAGGTTTTGACAATATACTACACCCATTTATGATAAAAACTCTCCAGAAAGTGGGCACAGAGGGAACCTACCTCAACATAATAAAGGGCATATACAACAAACCCATAGCAAACATCATTCTCAATGGTGAAAAACTGAAAGCACTTCCTCTAAGATCAGGAACAAGACAAGTATGTCCATCTCACCACAATTATTCACCATAATTTTGGAAGCCAGAGCCAAGGAAACAGAGAAGAAAAGTAAATAAACGGATTACAAATTGGAAAAGAAGTAAAACTGTCACTGTTTGCAGATGACATGATGCTATACACAGAGAATCCTAAAGATGCCACCAGAAAATTCCTAGAGCTAATCAATGAATTCGGTAAAGTTGCAGGATACAAAATTAACGCACAGAAATCTCTTGCATTCCTATACACTAATGATAAAAAATCTGAAAGAGAAATTAAGGAAACAATCCCATTCACCAATGCAACAAAACAAATAAATTACGTAGGAATAAACCTACCAAAGGAGACAAAAGACTTGTATGCAGAAAACTATAAGATGCTGATGAAAGAAATCAAAGATGACACAAACAGATGGAGAGATATACCAAGTTCTTGAATTGGAAGAATCAATATTGTGAAAATGACTATACTACCCAAAGCAATCTACAGATTCAACGTAATCCCTATCATATTACCAATGGCATTTTTTAAAGATCTAGAAAAAAGATATTAAAATTTGTATGTAGACAAAAAGACCCCAAATTGTAAAAGCAATCTTGAGAGGACAAAACGGATCTGGAGGAATCAGACTCCCTGACATCAGACTATACTACAAAGCTAGAGCCATCAAGACGATATAGTACTGGCACCAAAACAGAAATACAGATCAATGGAACAGGATAGAAAGCCCAGAGATAAACCCACGCACCTATGGTCAACTAATCTATGACAAAGGAGGTAAGGATATAAAATGGAGAAATGACACTCTCTTCAATAAGTGGTACCATGAAAACTGGACAGCTACATGTAAAAGAATGAAGCCTCTCTTGGTAGTCCAACAATCTTTTTCAATGTATCCTAAATGTGACCCAGGGTTAAATACTGGGCTGGCCAAAAAGTTCGTTCAGGTTTTCCTGTATGATGTTACAAAAACCCGAACGAACCTTTGGGCCAACCCAATAATAAAACTGTGTTTTGGGCTTCCCTGGTGGCACAGTGGTTGAGAGTCCACCTGCCGATGCAGGGGACACGGGTTCGTGCCCCGGTCTGAGAAGATCCCACATGCCACGGAGCGGCTGGGCCCGTGAGCCATGGCCGCTGAGGCTGTGCGCCCGAGCCTGTGCTCCGCAACGGGAGAGGCCACAGCAGTGAGAGGCCCGCGTACCACAAAAAAAAAAAAAAAAAAGAAACTGTGTTTTACATGTATCCAGTTTGGGATAACACATTATCAGGCAAAGGTTTTGGAAGTTTACAGTGAGCGATGCTATACAAAGTGGAGTAATTGTTCTTATTCTGGAGTCCTATACACTATTGTCCTTGCTACACCTGGGAACAATGATCTTTTAGTCAGTTATAATTCAACTCCATTACCAAAGAAAGGAAACGTATTGATTTGAGATGAGAATTTCTCCATCTGCCTTTGGAAAGATATTTTCCCCCACTGCTCCAGACCAGGGTTGGTAGCACATTCTTAGCTCTAGAGAGTATAAAGTTCTCACAAAATCCTTTGTATTACCTGAAACTGGCCTAGATATAACTGATATTCAAAAACTATTAGTATGTGTGCAATATGGAGAATGAAAGCTAAGGAACCTAAATGATATAAAAAAATAAAAGGGTACAATATCCCTCGCCAACTTTTTTTAAATAGAGAAAACTACTTATGAGGAAAAAAAAATTTTTTAAACATCATCGCAGTATTCTGGCGTTGGTGGGGAGGGTGTGGTGGAAGAAGAATATATACCAGAATATCTTGTGGATTTTTATCAGTTATTCTTCCTCTCCACTGAGGACAAAATAAGAAGCTATGAGCCTAAGTTGCTGCAAGAGAGATTTAGCTGGGATGTAAACAAGAAATTCTTGACAAGAGGAGCACTGCTAAATATGCAAAAAAATTATAGAGGAAGGCTCAGTTCTCTGTATATGAGATAAAATTTCACATCTGAGATCATGAAAATGTAATCCTCTTGTGTATCAATGCAAACTGGAAAGAAAATTTCACTTCAAGGGTCTTATAACTGAACAATTCTATTATTCCATGCTGAAGCAATGATGTAATGATTTGTTTTCACGAATGTCTAGAAAAATTTCGTTTTTAAAAATCATTTATTCATAATATTAATAACTAATGTAACTGCAGTGCTTTATAGTTTGTAGTTTTTATAAATGCTTAAATCTGTATTACTATTTGATCAATCAAGGTAAAAGAAAAGTTTTAATAAATAAGCCAGATAGTACCCATTCAAAATATCCTTGTCCTTAACATAATAATAATTATTCCTTGGAGGGCATGGCAAAGATGGTGAAGTAGGAAGACCCTGAGCTCACCTTCTCCCACAGGCGTATCAAATTTACAACTATTTACAAAGCAACTATCAATGAAAATGACCTGAACACTAGCAGAAGAGATTTACCACAAGTAAAGATACAAAGAAGAAATCAAAACAAATGGGTAGGAGGAGCAGAGATGTGGTACAGTCAAGACCCAAACCTCCACGTAGGCAACCCACAAATGAGAGGATAATCACAATTACAGAGGTCCTCTCCAAGGAGCAAGGGGTCTGAGCCTCATATCAAGCTACCCAGTGCAGGGGTCCTGCATGAGGAAGATGAGGCTCCAGAACATCTGGCTTTGAAGGCCAGTGGGGTTTGCATATGGGAAAGCAAGAGGACTGCAGGAAACAGAGATGCTGCTCTTAAAGGGTGCACACAAAATCTCACTCTCTGAGTACCAGCACAGAGGCAGTAATTTGAAAGAAGCCTGGCTCAGACATTTACTGATCTTGAAGAGCCTCCCAGAGAGGCAGGAGGCAAGTGAGATGTCCCCTGGGGACATAAATTTTGGCACTAGCCATTTGTGAAAGCTCATTCAACCACCAGGAAACTGGTGCTAGCTAGCACCATTCTGGAGTCCTCCCTCTAGCTTATTAGTGACTGGGGCTTATCTGGTTATCCGTGGTCCCAGGACCCCATAAGCTAAGCAGCCAGAAGTGCAAGGGCCCAGCCCACCCACTACCAGGCTGGCACCAGCCCCTGATCCAAAGGCCCCCAAAGCCAGCGACCCAGAGACTCAGCCCCATTGACCAGTGGATCAGCATCAGCCTTAAGCACCCTGGGAACCACAAGCAACTGTCTCAGGATACAGCCCCACACACCAGCAGTCAGTCTCCTACATAAGGCCACTTTTCCAAGATCAGGAAATGTTACCAACCTACCTAATATATAGAAACAAACATGGAGAATTAAGCAAAATGAGAAAGAGAAATATGTTCCAAACAAAGGGGAAAAAAAAAAACTTGGAAAAAGATCTAGACAAAGTCACGATAAGCAATCTACCTGATAAAGAGTTCAAGATAATGATCATGAAGATGGTCACTGATCTCAGGAGAAGAATGAACACAGGGAGAAGTTTAAAAAATAGTTAGAAAATATAAAAAATAACCAAACAGAGCTGAACAACACAATAACTGAAATTTTAAAAATACACTAGAAAGAATAAAAAGATTAGATGATACAGAGGAATGGATCAATGAACTGTAAGACAAAATCATAGAAATCACTCATGCTGAATAGAAAAAAGAAAAAAAATTGTAAAAAATGGTAGTTTAAGACCTCTGGACAACAGCAAGAATACTAATATATAGAGGTCCCAGGAAAATAAGAGAGAGATAAAAGGGCAGAGAAATTATTTGAAGAACCAATAGTGGAAAACTTCCCAAACCTGGGAAAGGAAACAAATATTCAGAGAATCCCAAACAAGGTGAACCCAAAGAGGTCCATGCCAAGACACATTACAGTTAAAACTGCAAAGATTGAAGATAGAGACTCTTAAGAGCAGCAAGAGAAAAGCAACAAGTTACATATAAGGCAACTCCCATAAGACCATGAGTTGACTTTTCAACAGAAACTATAGTCCAGAAGAAGTGGTACAATATATTCAAAATAATGAAAGGAAAAATACTACAACCAAGAATGCTCTACCTGACAAGGCTATCACTCAGATTTGAAAGAGAGATTAAGAGTTTACAGACAAGCAAAAGTTAAAAGAAGTCAACATCACTAAACAAACCCTAAAATAAATCTTAAAGTGACTTCTCAAAGCCTAAAAGAAAACATAACAAGTAGAAATATGAAAATTGCAAAATGAAAACTCACAATGGTAAAGGCAAATATACAGTAAAGGTAGTAGTGTAACCACCTATAAAGCCAGTAGGATAGGAAGATTAAAAGACAAAGTAGTAAAATCGATATCCACAATAAGTAGTTAAGGGATACACAAAACAGAAAGATGTAAAACATGATGTCAAAAACATTACGTGTGGCTGGGGAAGTAAAAATACAAGATGTTAGAATGGGTTTGAACTTAAGAGATCATAGGCTTCCCTGGTGGTGCAGGGGTTGAGAGTCTGCCTGCCGATGCAGGGGACACGGGTTCGTGCCCCGGTCTGGGAAGATCCCACATGCCGCGGAGCGGCTAGGCCCATGAGCCATGGCCGCTGAGCCTGCGCGTCCGGAGCCTGTGCTCCGCAACAGGAGAGGCTACAACAGTGAGAGGCCCACGTACCACAAAAAAAAAAAAAAAAAAAAAAAGAGATCATCAACTTAAAATAATCATGTATACACACAGGGTGTTATATATAAACCTCATAGTAACCACAACCAAAAATCTAAAATAGACACGCTCACACAAAAGAGAAAGAAATCCAAACATAACAGTAAAGATAGTCACCAAATTACAAGGGAAGAAAACAAAAGAAGAAATAAAAGAGAACTACAAAAACAACCAGAAAACAATTAGCAAAATGGCAATAAGTACAAGCCTATCAACATATACTTGAAATGTAAATGACATGTAAAGGACACAGATGGTTAAATGAATTCAAAACTGGACCCATATATATCCTGCCTATAGGAGACTCACTTCACATCTAAAGACACACACAAGCAAAAGTGAGGGGATGGAAAAAGATATTGCATATGAATTGAAATGAAAAGAAAGGTGGGTTAGCAATACTTATGTCAGACAAAATATACTTTAAAACAAAGACTGTAACAAGAAACAAAGAAGAATTTTACATAATGTTCAACAGATCAATTGAACAAGAGGATATATCAATTGTAAATATAAATGTATCCAACATAGGAGCACTAAACTAAATACATAAATCAAATATTAACAAATATAAAGAGATAAATTGACAGTAACACAATAATAACAGGGAAATTTAATACCTCACAAACATCAATGGACAGATTATCCAGGCAGAGAATCAATAAGAAACACTAGCCTTAAATGAAACATTATACCAGATGGACTTAATAGAAATATATAGAATATTTCATCCAAAAGCAGCAAAATACACATTCTTTTCAAGTGCACATGGAACATCCTCCACGACAGATCATATGCTAGGGCACACAACAAGTCTTAATAAATTTAAGACTGAAATCATACTGAGCATCTTTTCCGACAACAGCTATATGAGAATAGAAATCAACTACAAGAAAAAACAACTGCAAAACACACACACGGAATCTAAACAATATGCTACTAAACAACCAAAGGGTTACTGAAGAAATCAAAGAAGAAATAAGAAAATATACCAGGAGACAAATGAAAACAGAAACACAAAGATCCAAAATTTATGGGATGAAATCAGTTCTAGGAGGGATGTTTACAGCAATGCAAGCTTCCCTCAAGAAAAAAAAAAAAAAATCTCAAATAAACATCCTAACCAAACTCCCAAAGGAACTAGAAAAGAAAAAACAAAACCTAAAGCTAGTAGGAGAAAAAAAGATCAGAGCAGAAATAAATGAAATAGAGACTAAAAACAACAGAAAAGATCAATGAAACTAAGAGCTGATTCTTTGATAACGTAAACAAAATTGGTAAACCTGTAGCCAGTCTCACAAGGAAAAAAGAGGGAGAGCCCAAATAAATAAAATCAGAAATGAAAGAGAAATCATAATTGACATCATAGAAATACAAAGGATCATAAGAGATCACTATGAACAATTATACAACAATAAAATGGAAAACCTAGAAGAAATGGGTAAATTCCTAAATGTACAATCCCCTAAGACTGTATCAGAAAGAAATAGAATATATAAACAGACTGATTACCAGTAATGAGATTGAATCAATAATTTTAAAAAACTCCCAACAAGCAAAAGTCCAGACAAGATGGCTTCTTGTGTGAATTCTACCAATCATTTAAAGAAGAATTAACACCTATCTTCCCCAAACTATTCCAAAAAATTGAAAGAGAAGAAATGCTTCAAACTCATCTACAAGGCAGCACCACCCTGTTATCAAAGCCAGACAAAGGCAACACACACACACACACACACACGAACTACAGGCCAATATCATGGATGAACACAGATGCAAAAAATTTCAACAATATGTTAGCAAACCAAATTCAGCAATACAGTAAAACAATCACACACCATGATCAAGTGGGATTTATCCCAGGGACGCAAAGACGCTTCAATACCCACAAGTCAATACCCACAGTGTAACAAACCACGTTAACAAACTGAATAAAAATCATATAATAATCTCAATAGATGCAGAAAAATCTTTTGACAATATTTAACATCAATTTATGATAAAAACTCTTATGAAAGTGGGTATAGAGGGAACATACCTCAACATAATAAAGACCATAGATGACAAACCTACAGCCAACATCATACTCAACGGTGAAAAGCTGAAAACATTTCCGCTAAGATCAGGAACAAGACAAAGATGCTCACTTTGCCATTTTTATTCAACATAGTATTGGAAGTCCTAACCACAGTGATTACACAAGAAAAAAAATTAAAGAAATCCAAATTGTAAAGGAAGGAGTAAAAGTGACACTGTTTTCAGATTACATGATATTATGTGTACAAAATCCTGAAGATGCTATGAAAAAACTACTAGGACTAATAAATGAATTCAGTAAAGTTGCAAGATACAAAATTAATATACTGATATCTGTTGTATTTATATATACTAACAACAAACCATCAGAAAGAGAAATTAAGAAAACAAACCCATTTACAATTGCATCAAAAAGAATAAAATAACTAGGAATAAATTTAACCAAGGAGGTAGACATCTGTACTCAGAAAACTCTTAAGACACTGATGAAAGAAACTGAAGATGACACAAACAAATAGAAAGATATGCCATGCTTACAGATTGGATGAATTAATATTATTAAAATGACCACACTACCGAAGGCAATCTATAGATTCAATGCAATCTCTATCAAAACACAATTGGCATTTTCCCAGAACTAGAACAAATTATTCTAAAATTTGTATGGAAACATAAAGGGCCCCAAATAGCCAAAGCAATCTTGAGAAGGAAGAACGAAGCTGAAGGTATTATGCGTCCTGATTCCAAACTATAGTACAAAGTTACAGTCATCAAAACAGTATAGTACTGGCACAAAAAGAGACACATATATCAACGGAACAGAACAGAGAGCCCATACCTATATGGTCAACTAACCTATAACAAAGGATACAAGAATATACAATGGGGAAAAGATAGCTTCTTCAATAAATGGCCTTGGGAAAATTGGACAGCTATGTGTAAAAGAATCAAACTGGACTACTTTTTGACACTATATACAAAAAGAAACTTAAAATGGATTAAAGACTTAAATGTAAGTCTTAAAGCCATAAAACTCATGGAAAAAAATATAGGCAGTACACTCTTTGACAACAATCTTATTAGCAAAATGTTTTTGGATCTGTCTCCTCAGGCAAGGGAAACAAGAGTAAAAATAAACAAATAGGAGTACATCAAACTAAAAGGCTTTTGCACAGTTAACGAAATGATCATGAAACAAAAAAGCAGGCTACTGATGGGAGAAGATATCTGCAAACTATATATCCAATAAGGGGTTAATATCCAAAATATGCAAAATAACTCATACAACATTAAAAAAAAATCCCAATTAAAAAATTGGCAGAAGCCCTGCATAGATATTTTTGCAAAGAAGATCTACAGATGGCCAACAGATACATGAAAAGATGTTCAACATCACTAATCATCAGGGAAATGCAAATCAAAACCACAATGAGATCTCACCTCACACCTGTCGGATGGCTATTATCAAAAAGGTAACATTTAAAAAGTGTTGGTGAGAATGTGGAGAAAAGGGTGCACTATTTATGGGATTGTAAATTGGTGCAGCCACTATGGGAAACAGAATGGAGATTCCTCAAAAATTTAAAAATGGAACTACAATATGATCCAGCAATTCCACTTCTGAATATGTTTCAAAAAAAAAAAAAACCCATTAATTTGAAAAGATGTATGCACCCGTATGTTCACTGCAGCATTATTTATAGTAGCCAAGATATGGAAGCAATCTATGTATCCACTGATAAATGAATGGATAAAGAAGATGTGGTGTGTGTACATACATATACACACACACACAATGGAATGTACTCAGCCATAAAAAAGAATGAAATCTTGCCTTTTGTGACAGCATGGATAGGCCTAGAGAGTATTATGCTAAGTGAAATAAGTCAGACAGAGAAAGACAAATACTGTATCATTTCACTCACATGTGAAATCTAAAAACAAAACAAATGAATAAACATAACAAAACAGAAACAGACTCACAGAAACAGAGAACAAACTGGTCATTGCCAGAGGGGTGGGGGGGAGGGTATGAGTGAAAGAGGTGAAGGGGATTAAGAGATATAAACCTCCAGTTATAAAATAAGTCATGGAGATGTAATGTACAACATAGGTAATATAGTCAATAATAATGCAATAACTTTGTATGGTGACTGATGGTAACCTGATTTATCATTGTGATCATTTTTTTTAAATTGAAGTATAGCTGATTTACAACGCTGTGCCAATCTCTGCTGTAGAGCAAAGTGACTCATTTTTACACATATAGACACTCTTTTTTTAAAGTTTTATTTATTTATTTTTGGCTGCGTTGGGTCTTTGTTGCTGTGCACAGGTTTTCTCTAGTTGCGGAGAGCGGGGGCTACTCTTCGTTGTGGTGTGCAGGCTTCTCATTGCGGTGGCTTCTCTTGTTGCAGAGCACAGGATCTGGACACTCGGGCTTTAGTAGTTGTGGCACGCAGGCTCAGTAGTTCTGGCTCATGGCTTTTAGAGCAGTGGTCCCCAACCTTTTGGGCACCAGGGACCAGTTTCACAGAAGACAATTTTTCCACGGATGGGGGGTGGGGGGGATAGTTCCGGTGGTAATGCGAGCAACGGTTCAGGCAGTAACGTGAGCAATGAGGAGCAGCAGATGAAGCTTTGCTCGCTTTCCCGCCACTCACGGTTCCTAACAGGCTGAGGACCAGTACCTGTTAGGGGGTTGGGGACCCCTGCTCTAGAGCACAGGCTCAGTAGTTGTGGTGCGTGGGCTTAGTTGCTCCACGGCATGTGGGATCTTCCCGGACCAGGGATCAAACTGGTGACCCCTGCATTGGCAGGCAGATTCTTAACCACTGTGCCACCAGGGAAGTCCCTACACTCTTTTTTTAATATCCTTTTCCATTATGGTTTATCCCAGGAGATTGGATATAGTTCCCTGTGCTGCGATCATTTTGTATGTATGAATATAATGAATCACTATGTTGTACACCAAAAACTAATATAATATTATAAGTAAATTATACTTCAATTAAAAACAAAATAAAAACTAAACCAAAAAATTATATCATAGAAACTTCTCTGTAACTAGTAAAAGTACTTAAAATGTTAAGCCCATAAATTAATATCTTGGATGTCCTCTGTATTAGTCTGCTCAGGCTGCTATAACAAAATATCGTAGACTATGTGGTTTAAACATCAGACATATGCTTTTTACAGTTCTGGAGCCTGGTAAGTCAAGGTCAAGGTACCAGCCAATTTGGTTCCTGGTATGAATTCTCTTCCTGGCTTACAGAAGTCTACCTTCTCCCTGTGTCCTGGCAGAGAGAGTTCTCTCTCTCATCATCTTCTTATAAGGTCTCTAATCCCATCATGAGGGACCCACCCTCATGACCTCATCTAACCCTAATTACCTCTCAAAGGCCCTATCTCCAAGTATAGTCACATTGCAGCTTAGAGCTTAGACATATGAATTTGGGTGGGGGAGGGACACAATTTAGGCCATAGCCTTCCAAAGTATTTATATGTGGTCTGTGTACAACTTTCATTACCTTTTGGTCTTCTAACACAAAAACTCTTTACTCTTATTTTTTTCCATCTCTATTTAAAGACAACAAAGTAATATTTTTTAATTGTTTTATTTTTAGGTATAACTCCTTAAGCTTTTTTTAAATGATGTTATTTTTTAGAAAATTTTGATTTACAGCAAAATTGAGCAGAAGATACAGGGATTTCTGGCTTTCCCATATACCCCCACCTGCCCTCTTTTTTTTTGGCTACTCCGTGTGGCTTGCAGGATCTTAGTTCCCTAACCAGGAATCAAACCCAGGCCCCCGCAGTGGAAGCACAGAGCACTAATCACTGGACCACCAGGGAATTCCCACCCCTACCCCTCTTATATACAGTCTTTCCCATTATCGACATCTCCCACTATGGTGGTATACTTGTTACAACTGATGAACCTACAATGACATATCATAATCACCCCATATCCATAACTTACATTACAATTTACTCTTGGTGTTCTACATTTTATGGGTTTAAACAAATATATGGCATGTATCCACCATAATAGTATTATACAGAGTAGTTTCACGGCTCTGAAAGTCCTCTGCTCTCTGTCTATTCATTCCTGTCTCTCCCCCAGCACAATAAATGCCAGGTAACTCCTAGCAACCACTGATTTTTTTCTCCTATCTCTGTGGTTTTGTTTTTTCCACATGGTTTTGTCATATAGTTGAAATTATACAATATGTAGCCTTTCCGATTGGCTTCTTTCACTTAGAAATATGCAGTTAAGGTTTTTCTATGTCTTTTCATGGCTTGATAGCTCATTTCTTTCTAGAGTTGAATAATATTCCATTGCCTAAATATACCACAGTTTATTTATCTGTTCACCTACTGAAGGACATCTTGGTTACTTCCAAGTTTTGGAAATTACAGATAAAGCTGCTATAAACATCCATTTGCAGGTTTCTGTATGGATATAAGTTTTCAACTCCTCTGGGTAAACACCAAGGAGCACAATTGCTGATTCATATGGTAAGTGTATGTTTAGTTTTTTAGGAAACCTACCAAATTTTCTTCCAAAGTGTCTGTACCATTTTGCATTCCCACCAGCAGTGAATGAGAATTTTTGTTGCTCCACACTTTCACTAGCATTTGGTGTTGTCAGTGGTCTAGATTTTAGCCATTATCATAGGTATGTAGTGATGTTTCATTGTCTTACTTTGCATTTCCTCATGACATATGATGTAGAGCATCTCTGTATGATTATTTGCCATTTGTATATATTCTTTGGTGAGGTGTCTGTTAAGGTCTTTGGTCCATTTCTTCATCTAGCTGTTTGTTTTCTTACTGTTGAGTTTTAAGAGTTCTTAGTGTACTTCGAATAACAGTCCTTTATCAGATCTGTCTTTTGCAAATATTTTCTCTCAGGCTGTGATTTGTCTTCTCATTCTCTTGACAGTATCTTTCACAGAACAGACACTTTTTTATTTTAATGATGTCCAGTTATCAATTCTTTCTTTCATGGATCATGCCTTTGGTGTTGTATGTAAAAAGTCATTACCAAATCCAAAGTTACCTAAGTATTTTCCTACAGTATCTTCTAGGATTTTTATAGTTTTGCATTTTACATTTAGGTCTGTGATCCATTTTGAGTTGATTTTTGTGAAGGGTGTAAAGTCTGTATCTAGATTCATCTTTTTGCATGTAGATATTCATCTTAAGCTTTGATATACGTTTTACTGAGAACAATGGGTATTAATAATAATAGCTAATATTTGTTGGTGCTTGCTAATGCTATAGGCATGGTCAGGGTTCTAAGCTTTCATGTATTAAACTCATTTAATACTCGTGACAACCTCTATGAGATAGGTAATATTATTTACATTTTACAGAAGAGAATACTGATTTTCAGGAAACTAAATAGCTTGCTCAAGGACACAGAAGCAGGCAACTGAAAGGAACCAGGTTCTAAAGCCAGGCAGCCTGGTTCCAGAGCACACCTTCCTACTCATATACCCATAGCCACACATATCTAAGTTATTACAATATTAGATAATAAATACCTTGCTTTAAGATTATAGATCTAAATTATAATTAGAAAAGGTAAAGACAGGTAAGTACTCTTGTCCAGAGGAAAAGACAATGTTCTTAAGATAGAGAATGTTTCATAACTATGTGTATTACATTTACTGAAATATTTGGATTTTTACTTCTTTGAATCAATGTGTATTACATATGTCTTAAAGTGAATCTGAAGAAGTATATTCCTTAGATATCAAATGATAGGCATCTACTCATGTAAATTTAGTCTTGCAGGTAAAATAGTGTAATAACAAACATATGTGTTACACAGGCCACACCAGATGTTATAAACCTATGCTCATATAGTTCGTGCACAGAGACCATGATAATGCACAGTGTTAGCAATTTTCATCTATATACTCTCTGGAGCAGCAGTTTTCATTGTTCTAGCAAAACGCCCAATCTATCACTAAGATCTGTCACATTTTCTTCTATGACATTTCTTGAATTTACAGCTAATAATTTCTACCAATTTTCTGTCATTTGAGTCACTGCCACCTGATCTTCATGATCTGCCCTAAAAGCAGCCCCCAACATTATCATTTAATTTCTTCTTCAGCCGAAAGCTATTTACTATAATGTCCTACAATCTGTCCCAATGTCCCAACACAACACTTTATTTATAGGTATAAAACAACTTTTTCAACCTCATATTTCCCCATCATAAATGTTGCTGTTTGAATTGCACTAACAAAACAATCCAAAAAGTGTTTCTAATTGCACTGATTCCAGACTGCAGAGTTATCTGGGCTGCTCTTGGCAGTAGTGGTGACACCAGATGCTAAAGGGCTAGTATTCAGCAGCTGGACATTTGATGCTATAAGGAAAGTGTGCTGTGTATCAGACTCAGACTTTGATTATCCTGCCATGTGCCACAACACCCAAAAAGGGGAAAAAAATAAACAAAACTCAATAATCATCTTGGAATCAACCATAGTCTGAATGTATACACTTTAAATAAAATTAAATGTAGATTCACAGATAGAAAAGACTGTTCTCAAGACTTTTTTTCCCAAGTAGTATACATATACAGCAGAAATTTATAAAGCTAAAATTTAGGTAGGTTGAAGCATAAGAAATTGCTTTTTTAGTAAGTCAAAAATGGCCAAATATTGGCAATTTTATATGATTCTGCTTAATAGGTTGTAAAATATAATAACACTAATTTTTATTGAGAATAATAAGGAACATCGTTATGAAAACAGATGACAAAAATAGCAAGACAGCACTTAATGTCTCACCATCTATCTCATTTGTCTGAATAAAATGTCACGCATTACCTTAATTTTCATCCATTGCTTACATCTCACGCTCTCCAGAAGACTGTCACACAGCAGATTAAAAAGTGGCTATATAAATCACAACTTCTGCTACCTAATACCATGGTTTCCAAACACTATGCTGACAAATGATGAGAGTATTAATGAACTCTTCAGTTCAATAATCCAATATTCCACCAGTAGTTAGCAAAAGTAGTGTGAAATAAAACACACTCTGAAATAAATGCCAAGGTTAAAAATACTGTTTCAAAGTCTATAAACTTATTACATGCTATTACAAAGTGCCAACAGTTTTCTGTTCCCGGTACTTTCATTTTACTTTAAATCAATTGGAATTACTACATTAAATCTATGTCTCTGAAAGCTCAGCATGCGAAAAAGAAGGCAGATTAAACACTATATGATCAGCAACCTCATATAGTGTAATTATTTTTTTCTTATCATTCTAAGCTCTTTACTCAAACCCACATGTATTTAAGGAACACACTATTTTCAAAGCACTGCATGCGTGCTGTGAAGAAAACAAAAATTAAAAAACTTCTTCCCTCAAGGAGTTTACATTCTAATTTTACAGACAAAATATGGACACTTATGTGGTGTTTTTAAATAAATTTACTTTCAAGGACATGTTAAGACAGCAAAATAAAAGAGGTGTCACAAGGTAGTACATGATTGTCAGATGTATGTAGTATAAATGGTAATTAATGTTAGAAATCAAAAGAGGGAAATATCTTTTCAGACACAGTCCAGAAAAGATTTGCAGGTGAAGTGGGATTTGTGCTTCCTTTAAAGAATCACTGGTGTTGAGAAGAGGGAAAGGGGAGAGAGATGACTTTCATTCTAGATGCCTTGGGCTTGGGCTGGGTGGTATCAGAAATCAAAGTACACAGAAGTAATCATTCCAAACTAGTTTCTAACAACACATCACCACTACTTTTAAGTTCACTAATGCTTCTTTTCACATTTTAGTTGCTTAGAAACCATATTACTCATTTTTGCCATTAACGTGCTTATCACCACATCAACTTATTTATCACAAATTCTTTAACATCTTCTCAAAATTCCAATTGGTAGCATTTGAGGTTCGCCAGAAAAAAAATACACTCCAGTATATTGATAGCAGCTGCGTGGCATGGCTAGAAAACTAATATTTGTGGGCAAGAAAGCTCTGTGTTATTCAATCCAATATTTCAAAATGGAGTATGTGAGAAGACTCTCAAAATTTGGAATATCTTACATTTCCAGTTCTACCAAAAATTATTATATAAACATGTTCTAAGTTTTACCTATTCTGAATTCATAAAGAACTATAAGGAAAACAAAACTGAATGAAAAGAAACTAAGACAGTCTCCCCATTTTTTGTATATTCACTTGCTGCCTCCAACCACAGCTAGTGACCCTACATTAAGGGACAAATTCTGCCAGAATACAGGAGGAATTTAAACTGACTTCCTTCTTGGACTCTGGAATGATACTTAATGCTTAACTGCCTTCCACTCATAATGATTTTAGGTCAATTTATCAGAAATCAATACATCTGAAATTCAATTTTCCAAGGGAACAATATGCCAAGTGATCAATTTCCCTCCTTTGCCAAAATTACAGTAAACTTCCTTTTCTTCACCATGTAAAGTTTTGTGGCATTCATACTGGATGCACAGCCTTTACATAGATTTTTAATTTATAAGAAGATGATAACATCTAAGAATTGTTTAACTGACCTTTGCCCTGGTTTTCTGCTGCTGTTGTTATTGCTCCTGAAGCTTAAAAAGCTGGATACAAAGAGGAAGCATGGACCAACCTTCAAGATGGCGGAGGAGTAAGATGTGGAGATCACCTTCCTCCCCACAAATAATCAAATATACATCTACATGTGGAATAACTCCTACAGAACACATACTGAATGCTGGCAGAAGACCTCAGATGTCCCAAAAGGCAAGAAACTCCCCACCCACCAGCCGTGTGGCTGACAGGGTCTTGGTGCTCCGACCGGATGTCAGGCCTGAGCCTCTGAGGTGGGAGAGCCGAGTTCAGGACATTGGTCCACCAGAGACCTCCCGGCCCCCATAATATCAATCAGCAACAGTGCTCCCAGAGATCTCCATCTCAACGCTAAGATGCAACTCCAATGAACAACCAGCAAGCTCCAGTGCTGGACACCCCATGCCAAACAACAGGAAAGACACGAACACAAGCCCACCCATTAGCAGAGAGGCTGCCTAAAATCATACTAAGTTCCCAGACACCCCAAAACACACAACCGGACACAGTCCTACCAACCAGAAAGAAAATATGCAGCCTCATCCACCAGAATACAGGCACCACTCCCTGCCACCAGGAAGCCTACACAAGCCACTGAACCAACATTACCCACTGGGGGCAGACACCAAAAACAACGGGAACCACGAACCTGCAGCCTGCAAAAAGGAGACCCCAAACACAGTAAGTTAAGCAAAACGAGAAGACAGAGAAATATGCAGCAGATGAAGGAGCAAGGTAAAAACCCACCAGACCAAACAAATGAAGAGGAAATAGGCAGTCTACCTGAAAAAGAATTCAGAGGAATGATAGTAAAGATGATCCAAAATCTTGGAAATAGAATGGAGAAAATAAAAGAAACGTTTAACAAGGGCCTAGAAGAACTAAAGAGCAAACAAACAATGATGAACAACACAATAAACGAAATAAAAACTTCTCTAGAAAGAATCAATAGCAGAATAACTGAGACAGAAGAACAGATAACTGACCCGGAAGATAAAATAGTGGAAACAACTACCGCAGAGAACAATAAAGAAAAAAGAATGAAAAGAATTGAGGACAGTCTCAGACCTCTGGGACAACGTTAAATGCACCAACATTCGCATTATAGGGGTCCCAGAAGAAGAAGAGAAAAAAAAAAGGGTTTGAGAAAACATTTGAAGAGATTATAGCTGAAAACTTCCCTAATACGGGAAAGGAAATAGTCAATCAAGTCCAGGAAGCCCAGAGTCCCATACAGGATAAACAGAAGGAGAAACATGCCAAGACACATATTAATCAAACTATCAAAAATTACATACAAAGACAAAATACTAAAAGCAGAAGGGGAAAAGCAACACATAACATACAAGGGAATCCCATAAGGTTAACAGCTCTTTCAGCAGAAACTCTGCAAGCCAGAGGGTGTGGCAGGACATATTGAAAGGGTTGAAAGGGAAAAAATCTACAACCAAGATTACTCTAACCAGCAAGGATCTCATTCAGATTCGACAGACGTTAAAACCTTTACAGACAAGCAAAAGCTGAGAGAGTTCAGCACCACGAAGCCAGCTTTACAACAAATGCTAAAGGAACTTCTCTAGGCAGGAAACACAAGAGAAGGAAAAGACCTACAAAAATAATCCAAAACAATTAAGAAACTGGTAATAGGAACATACATATCTATAATTACCTTAAATGTAAATGGATTAAATGCTCCAACCAAAAGACATAGGCTGGCTGAATGGATACAAAAACAAGACCCATAAATATGCTATCTACAAGAGACCTACTTCAGACCTAGGGACACATACACACTGAAAGTGAGGGGATGGAAAAAGATATTCCATGCAAATGGAAATCAAAAGAAAGCTGGAGTAGCAATTCTCATATCAGACAAAATAGACTTTAAAATAAAGAATGTTACAAGAGACAAGGAAGGACACTACATAATTGTCAAGGGATCAATCCAAGAAGAAGATATAACAATTGTAAATATTTATGCACCAAAAATAGGAGCATCTCAGTAAATAAGGCAACTGCTAACAGCCATAAAAGGGGAAATCGACAGTAACACAATAATATTGGGTACTTTAACACTTCACTCTCAGCAATGGACACATCATCCAAAATGAAAATAAATAAGGAAACACTAGCTTAAATGACACATTAAACAAGATGGACTTAATTGATATTTATAGGATATTCCATCTAATATCTAATATTTAATATCTAATATCTAATATTCCATCTAATATTCCATCTAAAAACAGTAGAATACACTTTCGTCTCAAGAGCTCATAGAACATTTTCCAGGATAGATCATATCTTGGGTCACAAATCAAGACTTGGTAAATTTAAGAAAATTGAAATCGTATCAAGTATCTTTGCCGAACACAACGCCATAAGACTAGATATCAATTACAGGGGAAAAAAACTGTAAAAAACACAAACACATGGAGGCTAAACAATACACTACTAAATAACCAAGAGATCACGGAAGAAATCAAAGAGGAAATCAAAAAATACCTAGAAACAAATGACAATGAAAACACGATGACCCAAAACCTATTGGATGCCTCAAAAGCCGTTCTAAGAAGGAATTTTATAGCAATATGATCCTACCTCAAGAAACAAGAAAAACCTCAAACAAACAACCTAACCTTACACCTAAAGCATTAGAGAAAGAAAAGCCAAAAACACCGAAAGTTGGCAGAAGGAATGGAATCATAAAGATCAGATCAGAAATAAATGAAAAAGAGATGAAGGAAATGATAGCAAAGATCAATAAAATTAAAACCTGGTTCTTTGAGAAGAAAAACAAAATTGATAAACCATTAGCAAGACTCATCAGGAAAAAAAGGAAGAAGACTCAAATCAACACAACTAGAAATGAAAAAGGAGAAGTAACAACTGACACTGCAGAAATACAAAGGATCATGAGAGATTCCTACAAGCAACTCTATGCCAATAAAATGGACAACCTGGAAGAAATGGACAAATTCTTAGAAGAGCACAACCTTTCCAGACTGAACCAAGAAGAAACAGAAAATATAAACAGACAAGTCACTAGCACTGAAATTGAAACTGTGATTTTAAATCGTCGGACAAACAGAAGCCCAGGACCAGATGGCTTTACTTGTGAATTCTATTAAACATTTAGAGAAGAGCTAACACCTATCCTTCTCAAACTCTTCCAAAATATAGCAGCAGGAGGAACACTCCCAAACTCACTCTACGAGGCCACCATCACCCGATACCAAAACGAGACAAAGATGTCACAAAAAAAAGAAAACTACAGGCCAATATCACTGATGAACATAGATGCAAAAATCCTCAACAAAGTACTAGCAAACAGAATCCAATAGCACATTAAAAGAATCACACACCATGATCAAGTGGGTTTTATCCCAGGAATGCAAGAATTCTTCAAATATATGCAAATCAATCATTGTGATTAACCATATTAACAAATTTAAGGATAAAAACCATATGATCATCTCAATAGATGCAGAAAAAAGCTTTGAACAAAATTCAACACCCATTTATTATAAATACCCTCCAGAAAGCAGGCATAGAGGGAACTTACCTTAACATAATAAAGGCCATATATGACAAACCCACAGCAAACATCATTCTCAATGGTGAAAAACTGAAAGCATTTCCTCTAAGATCAGGCAGAAGACATGGATGCCCATCTCGCCACTATTATTCAACGTAATTTTGGAAGTCATAGCCATGGCAATCAGAGAAGAAAAAAAAAAAAAAGGAATCCAAATTGGAAAAGAAGGAAGTAAAACTGTCACTGTTTGCAGATGACATGATACCATACACAGATAATACTAAAGATGCCACCAGAGGACTACTAGAGCTAATCAATGAATTTGGTAAAGTAGCAGGATACAAAATTAATACACAGAAATCGCTTATATTCTTATACACTAACAACAAAAGATCAGAAAGAGAAATTAAGGAAACATTCCCATTTACCACTGCAACAAAAAGAATAAAATACCTAGGAATAAACCTACCTAAGGAGACAAAACACCTGTATGCAGGGAACTATAAGACACTGATAAAAGAAATTAAAGATGACACAAACAGATGGAGAGATACACCATGTTCTTGGATTGGAAGAATCAACACTGGGAAAATGACTATACTACCCAAAGCAATCTACAGATTCAGTGTAATCCCTATCAAACTACCAATGGCATTTTTCACAGAACTAGAACAAAAAATTTCACAATTTGTATGGAAACACAAAAGACCCCGAATAGCCAAAGCAATCTTGAGAAAGAAAAACGGAGCTGGAGGGATCAGGCTCCCTGACTTCAGACTACACTACAAAGCTACAGTAATCAAGACAGTATGGTACTGGCACAAAAACAGAAATATAGATCAATGGAACAGGATAAAAAGCCCAGAGATAAACCCACACACATATGGTCACCTTATCTTTAATAAAGGAGGCAAGAATATTTAATGGAGAAGACAGCCTCGTCATTAACTGTCACTGGGAAAACTGGACAGCTACATGTAAAACAATGAAATTAGAACACTCCCTAAGACCATACACAAAAATAAGCTCAAAATGGATTAAAGACCTAAATGTAAGGCCAGACACTATAAAACTCTTAGAGGAAAACACTCTATGACATAAATCACAGCAAGGTCCTTTTTGATTCACCTCCTAGAGAAATGGAAATAAAAACAAAAATAAACAAATGGGACCTAATGAAACTTAAAAGCTTTTGCACAGCAAAAGAAACCAAAAACAAGAGGAAAAGACAACCCTCAGAATGGGAGAAAATATTTGCAAATGAAGCAACTGACCAAGGATTAATCTCTAAAATATACAAACAGCTCTCATGCAGCTCAATATCAAAATAACAAACAACCCAATCCAAAAATGGGCAGAGCCCTAAATAGCCATTTCTCCAAAGAAGATATACAGATTGCCAACAAACACATGGAAGGATGCGCAACATCACTAATAATTAGAGAAATGCAAATCAAACCTACAATGAGGTATCACCTCACACCAATCAGAATGGCCATCATCAAAATGTCTACAAACAATAAATGCTGGAAAGGGTGTGGAGAAAAGGGAACCCTCTTGCACTGTTGGTGGGAATGTAAATTGATACAGCCAATATGGAGAAGAGTATGGAGGTTCCTTAAAAAACTAAAAATAGAACTACCATATGACCCAGCAGTCCCACTACTGGGCATACACCCTGAGAAAAACGTAATTCAAAAAGAGTCATGTACCACAATGTTCACTGCAGCTCTATTTACAATAGCCAGGACATGGAAGCAACCTAAGTGTCCATCAACAGATGAATGGATAAAGAAGATATGGCACATATATACAATGGAATATTACTCAGCCATAAAAAGAAACGAAATTGAGTTCTTTGTAGTGAGGTGCATGGACCTAGAGTCTGTCGTACAGAGTGAAGTAAGTCAGAAAGAGAAAAACAAATAACGTATGCTAACACATATATATGGAATCTAAAAAAAAAAAAAAATGGTTCTGAAGAACCTAGCAGAAGGACAGGAATAAAGACACAGACGTAGAGAATGGACTTGAGGACACGGGGAGGGGGAAGGGTAAGCTGGGACAAAGTGAGAGAGTAGCATGGACATATATACACTACCAAATGTAAAATAGATAGCTAGTGGGAAGCAGCCACATAGCACAGGGAGATCAGCTCGGTTCTTTGTGACCACCTAGAAGGGTGGGATAGGGAGGATGGGAGGGAGACACAAGAGGGAGAGGATATGGGGATATATGTATTCATATAGCTGATTCACTCTGTTATACAGCAGAAACTAACACACCATTATAAAGCAATTATAGTCCAATAAAGATGTTAAAAAAAAAAGAAGCAGCACTTTGTTGGGATGGAAGAAAAGATAGTGAGCACAAAGAGCAGCCTGGGATACTGTACTATCTCAGAAAAAAAGGCAGTGACGTGGAAAAGTAGGAGCCAGGAGTTAGGAGGATGGGACAGTGGAAGGAGAAGATACAGGGACCAAGAAAAAAACTTGGAGGTGGAACAGAAAGAAGAGACATCAACAGCGGAAATGGGATTTTAAGGGACAAGGAGAGGAGAGCAGTAGAGAGGAGAAAGGGGAATAAAGAAACTTAGGAGCAAGGAGGGGAAACAGTGAGAGAACAAGAGAAGTTGACAGGCAGAGAGAAGAGATGACATGGTTAAGTAGTGGAGAGGGAGTAGACTGAAAGGCAGAGAGAACACAGACAAAGGGAAAAGTGAAAATTTTGTGTCCAAGTTGCCCAAAACACCTTAATAATCCATCATATAAATTGCTGCAGATATTGTGTATATTTAGAAGAAAAAGGGTTTTTGTAAGTTAACATTGGTAAATTCCTCGTGTTTGTCATTCAGCAAAACATAGTAATTGATCATTGGGCAAAAATGCTGGATTTTATGAAAACATCCCTGGGAATTTACTTCAGAAACGAATACTTTTCATTACAAACTTTGAATATCATGTGCTTTGAATGCCAGTGTGAGCTTCCATTCATCACCACATAGCTTGTGTTATCTCCTCTTAGTTTTATCCCACCATGGCCCATCTATTTCGTAAGACATGGCCATAGCAATAATACTGGATATTAAAAAGACCATTATAGACCTTAGCTGGCTACTACAGGAATCCTCCCAGTTCTTACTCTATCTTCTTTACAGTGCTGTCAAATTTCTACTTTAAAAGTGTTAACATCTAAGAGTTTTCAAAGCAATATGTAAGTTAGGTGATCAGGACATTGTCTTTTTTTTTTTTTTTTTTAATTCTGATGAGGAACTTGATGTTCAAAGAAGATAACTGAGTTGTTCAAGGTCATAAGGTAAGACTTCCAAAATCTGGAACCTTAAGCCAAGTCTTCCTGTGGAAAAGCTAACACTTTTTTTCATAACATTCCAATGCACTGTCCCCAAATACTTTTAGAATCAACAATTCCTATAACAGATCTTTAAAAATAATATCATTTTTAAGTGGGAAAATACAATGGCTAGAATGTATGTGATTATTTGAATCAAGATTGTTTCAGAAGGTACTCCTCTCACATTCTCTTCCTCAACACAGATGTCTTTAAGTCACTCTTATAAATCTAGTAACTAGGTTTTCAGTTCAGAATACTCAAGTGCATGGTACTGAAATACGAAAAAAAATTGAAATAAAGAATTGATTCAGTTACACTTTCCTTCAAAAGCAGAACTTTTATGGTGTGAATTAGGTAACCATCATGTTATAAGAAATGGATAAGGTAAAAGTTACTATTAGGATAATGGTTTAAAGAAACACACTGGGGCTTCCCCGGTGGCGCAGTGGTTGAGAGTCCGCCTGCCGATGCAGGGGACACGGGTTCGTGCCCCGGTCCGGGAAGATCCCACATGCCGCGGGGCGGATGGGCCCGTGAACCATGGCCGCTGAGCCTGTGCATCCGGAGCCTGTGCTCCACAACGGGAGAGGCCACAACAGTGAGAGGCCCGCGTACCGCAAAAAAAAAAAAAAATACATTGACTTGGGTGGGCATAGGTGCCCTATTAATAAATTCTGATATCCTCTGGCTTATTTAGAACAAAGCTTTATCTTTACAGACATCCAAAATCAGTCCTGATTCTGCTAAAAACTGAAATGTCTAAGATTTTACCCTCCTTGTTAGCTAATAAGTTAGCCTGTCACAGTTTCATGAATGCTAGTAGAACAAATCAGATTCCCAGGTGAGACAGAAAGGACAGCTTTTTACTCACAATGATAGCAGTAGCTGCAGTATCAGCATTTTTGTGCTGGTTCCCCAAGTCCAATTACTACAGGGTGGCATGAAGAGGTTCAGATGACACAAGCACACACTACGGGTTGCTTTACAAGAAAGGAAACCCAAGAGAACCAGAATCTTTTATGATGGGCAGTAATTATGCTTGCCCTGGGCTCCAGAAAGAGACATTTTTATTGTACTAAATATTAAGCATGGCTGCACTTTGCCCTGAGAGACACTAGCTCTATCTTCCAAGGTATTAGACACACATCCTTGAAACAAAAGTCCAGAAAAAACAGCCATCAGAGTCTCACTGGCAAAATGTGCAGAAACACTAGAGACCCATGAGAATTCTCTCTCAACAGGATGGTCCACATCTGCTTCAAGCTGTCTGTTATATTATTCTGAAACTTGTTTTATGAGTTGAGGTATTTAATTAATAATCTAGCTGTCTATGTCCCTTAATTGCAAATCATTTTACTTGGAATGTAGTTTCTGTTATTGCCTCCATATGATTTCACTGGAGAGAAAAGTCAAACTGCCATAATAATTATTAATTGAATCTACCTGCTATAACTATTCCCCCTTGCAACCAGAAACTCTCCTAAAAGTTCAAACCTAACTCAGGCTCTAGGGCCAAATCTGTCCCATTTCAGATCTCAAGCGATTCTGCATCAATTCAACCTTGCTTGTTCCCTGGGATACCTGCCTTGAAAACTGCACCAGCGGATCTGTTCTCTTAGGCTGAGATCTTGTTTTGGTCCTCCAGATCCTTGAAGAACCTAAATCCCAGACCTAGTCTCAAGCCAGCATCTGGCCCATGCCCCAGCTGTGAGACCCTTGTCACTGACTAGTTGCTAACATTGTCATCACGTTTCTCCTGCTGCCATCCACTCTGGTCCTGTGCCCCACCCTTTTATTTCGGTACTAACTAAATTCTTTCGCATGAATTTATTGCTATCAATTATCTATCTTAACAACCACCTTACTATTATCACCTACCTCCTTTTCGTTTATTCAACAAATACTTCCTGAAGACTATCAAGTTTGTGGATCTGGTCCAGGTTGTGAGTTTGCAATGGAATCCCCACCCCAAATACTATATATGGTTTTGATTACCTGACTAGTACTGTCTGTTGGCTACTCCTAGGAAGATTTCTCAAACTTTTGCTCTAAACAATGTGTAAGTTCCAGGCTCCAAAAATCCATTCTGAGAACCATCTTTGTATGTGCAAGACCTTCCCTTAAATTCCTTGTATCTGCCATAATTTTCTGTTTGAAAGATTTTGTTCTTAAGTTTTTGTTTTTTTTTTTTGCGGTACGTGGGCCTCTCACTGTTGTGGCCTCTCCCGTTGCAGAGCACAGGCTCCAGACGCGCAGGTTCAGCGGCCATGGCTCACAGGCCCAGCCGCTCTGCAGCATGTGGGATCTTCCCAGACCGGGGCACGAACCCGTGTCCCCTGCATTGGCAGGTGGACTCTCAACCACTGCGCCACCAGGGAAGCCCCTGTTCTTAAGTTTTTAATAGTACTATATGTTACTCTCAGTCAGTATAATTATTTTCTCATAAAATACTAAATTGGAGAGATATTGTGATATCATCTGCCATAGTCTGTTCAGTTCACACTTATTTTAAGGTGTTGTCACCTATACGATCTAGTATTTTCACCTGTACAATCCAATATTTTCTTTCAGATGTTAAAGTCTTTGAGTATTTTGAAGTTTGTTAATGATAGATTAAACTAACATTGAGGCATCATTCATTCTTGGAAGGTTTCTACAAATGGAACTTTACATATTCCCAGCACCATGGTCTCGTCTTGTCTACAAAACAGTACTATACAGTTATCTAATTTAAGAGCTTTTATTGAAAGGTCTTTGAAATAGCTTCCCTTATCAGGTTATATATGTACATATTTAAATATGTATCTCTGCATGTGTGTTCCCTCTGATGTGAGTTATGGTTCGCTGCTAAAGAAGAGCTTGCTAATTTCTAATCATCTTTAAAGCAAAAATAAATGTTATACTTTAAAATAATCACAGTTTGTGGAAATTCTGAGCCTCAAATAGAACAAAATGCTAATGGACTATAAACATACTAATTTATAATAAATAGCATAGTATGCACTAATACAGTCAATATATACCTAACATGCTATGGATAACATATACTCTCATATAATAGGGTACCTGACCCACATAGGTTAATGATTATGGAGCTAAAATCCTCAGCACATGAACCACAAATCAAAACAATTCAGTTTGGGATTCCCTGGTGGCACAGTAGTTGACTCCGCCTGCCAATGCAGGGGACACAGGTTCGAGCCCTGGTCCAGGAAGATCCCACATGCTGTGGAGCAACTAAGCCCGTGAGCCACAACTACTGAGAGTGTGCTCTAGAGCCCACGAGCCACAACTACTGAGCTCACATGTCACAACTACTGAAGCCCGCAGGCCTAGAGCCCATGCTCCGCAAAAAAAAATCACTGCAATTAGAAGCCCGTGCACCGCAATGACGAGTAGCCCCTGCTTGCCACAACTAGAGAAAGCCTGCGTGCAGCAACGAAGACCCAACACAGCCAAAAAAATAAGTAAAAATTAAAAAAAAAAATTCAGTTTACTGGACTTGGCAAGGGTCACAATAATCTCATGGTATCAATTCAATTCTGCCAGAAAAGCACAAAGCCGAATAATCAGGAAACAAGATCCTAATGTTAATTAGTCCTTTTTTCTGTCAAATGGAATCATCTCTCAATCTTAAATTCTGACCAGTTTAAAAGGTATTGTCCAGGGCTTCCCTGGTGGTGCAGTGGTTGAGAGTACACCTGCCGATGCAGGGGACACGGGTTCGTGCCCCGGTCCGGGAAGATCCCACATGCCGCGGAGCAGCTGGGCCCGAGAGGCCACAACAGTGAGAGGCCCGCATACCGCAAAAAAAAAAAAAAAAAAAAAAGGTATTATCCAAAGTTTATTTCTAAGAAGCTACAAACCCTTATGCTGGATGGTCATGCAAAAGAAACACTGTTTGTCCTGAATTATGCCATTTCACATCCACAGGAAACCCTTTTCTGATTTTGTTACCCTTGGACTTTTCCGACAGAAGCAACAACAATTTATACATAAAAATGACTACTCATCCTTTCAATGATTTTCTTCCTCTTTCATGAATTTCAGTTTACTTACCTCAAATCTTTTGAGAAATATTGAAGTATGAATAGATGAAAAGATGAACAGATGCTGAGAATAGGTAGATAATAGGATAGGTACATACACATATAATATACACATACGTATCAATACATACATACATACACAAGTGACCCCAAACTGTTTACTAAAAAATTTGTCCTTCCTCATTTATCTGTCAGGCTACTTCTATCATATATCAAGGATCCATACGTGTGGGGTTTTTTTCTGCATTCTCTATGATGCTCTGTTGGTCTATTTATCTACCTCTGTCTTATTTATTGCAATTTATTATAAAAAATGACATCTTGTGGGGAAAGTACTTTCACCATTTACATCTTCATGTACGTCTTCACCATTCTTGGCCCTTTGTTGCTATGTGCATCTTAAAATCTATATTCCAAGTTCTACTGAAAACAAAACAGAACAAAACACTCTATTGAGATTTTCACCAGAATTATATTCAAGCTCCAAATTACCATTGTTTTCAAATCCATGTTCATGGTATACAGCTCTACATAGGTCTTTCTAACGTCTCTGTTATGTTTTATAGTTTCTACATTGTTGGCCCTGCATACCTTTTTATAAATTTGTTTTTAGATATATGATAGTTTTTATGGTATTAGAATCACATTTTTTTATTTTATTTTTTATTTCTTACTGGCATATAGAAATCAAATTGATTTTTTAATAATTTACTTTAAATCCAAAATTTTGTTAAACACATTGATTACAATAATTTGTTTGTGGAGCCTCTGATTTTCTATTTAAATAATCTTCACTACAAATAATGTCAGTTTTGTTTCTTCTTTTCTAATCTTTTTTTTTCTTTCTCTATTTAACTGGCTACCACTTCAAATACTATGTTGTCTAGATGTGGTAAGAGATGAACCAATCTTACAGAAAGAGTTCAACATTTTCAACATTAAGTATATTATTTATTGTAAATTCATTGTAGATACCAAATATCTGCTCTAGTTTGCTTACTTTTATCAAATACATTTTCTGCAACTATTGATAGGACTATAATCCAATAACATTGGGAATTTCATTAATTGATTGTCTAAAGTTAAACTAAGATTAAAATCCTGGAAGAAATCCAACTCTTATCATATATTACCCTTTTTTTTAAAGATCGAGATTCTTTTTGCTAATATTTTGTTTATAAGTTTTTCGTCTATGTTCACAAATGAGACTGGCCTTTAATACTGTCCTTATCAGATTTGGGTATCAAGTTATACTAGTCTTGTTATACAAGTTAGGGAGTATTCCCAATTTTTTTTGTCATCTTAAATGACAGAAGTCACTAGTAAAACCAGTTAGGCCTAGAAACTCACAAGAAATGCCAGTTTTGTGAGAAATTTTTGATCACTTATTCTATTTCTTTAATGGCTTAGACTGTCCAGGTTTCTCTTTCTTCCTGAATAATTTTTGATAAATTATATTTTTCTAAGGATTTTTTATTTTATCTACATTTTCAAGTTTATTGATATGTTACCAATAATATCCAGTCATTTACCTTCTTGATTTCTTCAACACCTCTAATGCTGTACTTTTCTCACAACTGATGCTGACAATTTGTTTCTTGTCTTTTTCCTCTGCTTACTCACACCAGAGGTTTGTCCATTTTATTGGTCTTATAAAAAGACTTTTGATGTCACCATTCTCTCTGTGACTTCTGCCTTACGTTAATATATTCTACTTTCCACTATTTGAGAACCTAGATCAGCTACATATAAAATTATCATTATATCTTTTTTTAATCTAAGTCAGTTTAAGGCAGGTTTCTCTCACTTGCAACTGAATAGGTCTTGATACAATTGTGCACATTTGTATAATGTAAATATGTGCACAACTGCACACAGTAAATATGTGCCATTCATAATGATAAATGTAAAAGCATTAAAATGCACTGACATAGTGCTTTACAGTTTACAAAACTGCTTTGACATACATTAAATTTCAAGCAATTCTTACAGAAACTTAATAAAGTAATTGTTATAACACATTTTACAATTATAATAATTGAGGTCTGAGAATTTTCCAAGGCCTCATTACTACTAAGTGACAATAGAAACTTGAATTCCTGGCTTTAAAAGGTATATTATTTCCAAAACAACAGAGGCCCTTATACTATTAAGCATATTTTCACTTTATATTTTATTGCTTGTTAGTATTTTTTTCATAATATTAACCGTCTTCAATGAACTACTGTAAGCTTATTTTAGCAAAAATTCTTCAGCAACATAGGGCCCAGGACTTTCTAATTCTAACTGTTCAGATTGTTTCCATAAATTCTGTTCATGTAGTTTCCTTCCATGATGTGAAAACATTCATTTTACTGCAATCAAATTGTTATAATATTCTTTTAGGAACCTCCCAAATATTAGCTCCAAATCCTAATATTTCTTCAAGCAGTGGAACCCCTTAAGTATGACTAGATTTTAGTGTTTGGGGCAAACAGTTTCATGTGTTTTCTATACAGCTGTCTTTAAAATATTTTTGAATATGTGGTTAATTTCTGAATGCACATTACCATTATTTCAAGTACCCTATCTTCCCTTGTCAATGCACATAAATGCATGTGTTGTCTGAGAAACGATCATCATCACCATCATTTATTCTAAAGAGAAAAACTGAGAACTTTTCTTTTTAGATGTGCACAATTTTCAAAGCCTTCAACATATGACAGATGTTGAATACGTCCCTGCAGAGTGAAGGTAGCTTAATAACACCAACGATCTCATGAGAAGGTCAACTCTTGGTTCCACCCAGCAGGTTGTTATCACTTCCCTTTAAGAAAGGACAGGTAATGTTACTTTCAAGTTTACCAACATATTATAAATGTTTTTCTCAATTACCTCCTTTGTTTGTTTCACTGGTTCTCTGCTTATCATTGCTAAACAAAATGCCTGGATTCGGGGCTTCCCTGGTGGTGCAGTGGTTAAGAATCCACCTGCCAATGCTGGGGACACGGGTTTGAGCCCTGGTCCAGAAAGATCCCACATGCCGTGGAGCAGCTAGGCCTGTGCACCACAACTACTGAGCCTGTGCTCTAGCACCTGCGAGCCACAACTACTGAGCCCACATCCCACAACTACTGAAGCCCGCAAGCCTAGAGCCTGTACTCTGCAACGAGAAGCCATTGCAATGAGAAGCCCGCGCACTGCAACAAAGAGTAGCCCCCACTCACCACAACTAGAGATTCGCCACAATTAGAGAAAGCCCATGTGCAGCAACAAAGACCCAACGCAGGCAAAAATAAAATAAATAAAATAAAAAAATTTTTTAAATGCCTGGATTCCAGCAGAGGGGATCTTTGAGACCTACTTAACCATTGCCCCTGATGTTAAGGAAAGGACCCGAAAAGGGTGAACTGCTTGGCATCCACACAAGAGTCAAACTGTCGATTGGCATCATTCAAAGGTTTTAGGGATTAATTGGGCAGAGGATCAGAATGGGAGACTAATATTCTGGCTCTGCCTTCATCAGGTCTTCTCAGTCTGGCTTCATGATTCCAAAATAAAGTAGAAAAGCTGTTCTTATTAAAAATAAATGAAGTATACCATTGGAGTATTCTATATGGGTATAAAGAGATAGTGAAGAGCAACAAAGGAGAAGTATTGAGAGATCAGGCCTTCTGTGTCAGAAGAACATGTCTTGGAGCATCACTTGGTCGTAGTCTGCAAGGAAAACCAAGGAAACAACACTAGATGGGTCAATAAGAAGAGACGTTACAATAAAGAGACAGTACAGCACTTCAGAAGAGTTATAGATTGGCTAGAAGCAACCCCACACCCCTGCTACCATTAATTCCCCTGCCCCCACCAAGAAATGCACCGCAAAATCTACACATGCACTTTCCAGGTTTATTTAACCAAGAATACTGAAATCTATGGACACGCAATAAACACAACTTAGTACTGTTTGCCTTACCCTCTTCAAGGGCACTGCTACTAAAACTGAGAAAACAGACACATTTTTGGCTATGTTCCCTGTTTTTACACCACCTTCAAGAAGGAAACTATATTTATAGTCATTGTACTTCTGTTTAAAAGAATATTTTCAATATCAGGCTCTCCTGGATATGAACCAAATTCAGCATCAAGAAGGCCATATTGCCCTGGAAGGGAGAAAGCAGAGGAATGCTTGATCATTATTTCTGCCTCCAACTCTCCAGGTACAGAGAAAGTACCTTTTTCTGATGTCCCATCAGTTGGCAGAAGGCAGTTTCAAAAGGGAGAGAAGAGCAAACAGTATCAAATGTATCAGAGAGGATGAATACTGAAAAGAGATCATTGAGTTTGCAGCAAAGAAAATACAGGTGATTTTACTGGTGCAATTTAATTGAGGGTGAGCACTGAGTATATCAAAGATGCAGCAGTAAAGGCCTGGACTAAAACTTCCGCTTCCAGTCTTGCCTAACTCCAATCCATTCATTATCCAACTGTCACAAGAATGATCTTGCTAAGTCTGATCACTTTATTTTCCAACTAAAATCTTTCAATGGCTTCCTATTTACTAAATGGCATAGTGTACCTGTTTATAGTGTAGCTATTCATCCTTCACTCCAACTTACCTCTCAAGGATAAATTCCTATTTAAAACATTACTTGAACTAACAGATAGAATTGAAAATCCTCTTTTTTGTTCTCCACTATACCCAGGACACACTTCTCTTGCATCACTGACAACATTCAATCTCATTTATCTGTTTTCATGATTATCTTTCTAAACGGACTTTGAGCCTGTTGAGGGTAAACACAATGTCTAGCACATTGTAGATACTCAATACTTAATTGTTGAATGAATGAGAGAGAAATAGAGGGAGAGATAGAAAATAATGATGGGTGGATTAAATTTATAAAAAAGAATACCTTTGCCTTCAAAGGCAAACAGGAGGGAAAGAAAGGAAGACAGGTTATGAGGCAATCAGAAACAAACTAAAGCAATGATGTCATAGGAAACTGACTAAATGAAAAAAGAATCAAATATCAACTCCATGGAAAACTAAAATTTATACAGGAAAGGAATACTGTATAGAGAATACAATGAACTTAGAGCTGATCTGAGCAACTGTAGAGCTCTGTGCTTGTCTGCAGGGATACCTGGAGTCATAATACTGACCCTTGGCCAGAATGGGAATAAAATGTACTACCTAGGGATTTATAATGTGCAGTCTGAATTCCAAAATTTACCTAGAGGCACCCAATAACAAGTTGTCTACGTTATTTATTGAGAATGTAGAATGACGGTTTGCATCTGGTTTAACCAGTTATATAGCCTTATTTTAGCTATTGACTGAAAGTTTATAAAAGATTCCTCAGGAAACTTGTGCTTGGCTGCCCTGAGACGAAGATATCTCACACATATCTTGGTGAGTCATAATCCAAAGACAAAGCACATGTTGCAAAACAGAAAGGACCATGGGGGCTGTGCCTAGAAATCTCATACCTCTCTGATGTTTACCTATGTTTTCATTCTCCTGCTATACTTATGCCTTCACCTTTATTGAAGTCACATATGAATATACCCTGTGGAGTCCTTTCAGCTCTCCAACGTTCTGTAATTGATGCAATGGTACATTGAATGGAGTATTTAAATGACCCTTGACTCTATAATTTAAATAACGGCTAAGACCTTGGGGAAAAGAAAAATGAGGAAAGAGAGCTGTGAACCTTTGACAAAGGCTGACTTCCGGGCAACTTCTGGTTTGAGATCATGCAAATGCTGTGACCACTGATGGAAGGAAAAGCATATCAGCAGAACTTGGGGGTTGTAGATACTAAACCAAGGGAAACAGTTACATGAATTAAGAAGGAAATTCAGGTAGACGGGAAGCCAGCCAAGAATTTTGTGATTTTTGGCTACTTTGAAAAAGTGAAGGAAGCAGAAACAACTAAGACTGCCAAATGCACCGAATTATTGCTTGTGACCCGAAAGAGAAGAGACAGCAAGCCAAAAGGGAATCATGTAAATATTTCTTTTGATTATAATGTGCCTCCGTCTAAATGAGAATCACTAAAAAAGACTATACAGGTTGCAAGGGGAGGAAATGAAAGACAAACAAATTACAGAAAGTTATTTGTGGAGTGATACAGACACTTCCTGGGAAGGTTATGCTCAAGTGGATTTTACGTATTCAGATCCAAGGAGCTATTTCCTTGTATTAGGTACTGCTGACTGGAAGAGTATGTTTGGTCTTATTCAGGATCCTGAAATAGTTGCAACTTTTACAGAAATGTGGCTGGAGAGTCAAACTCCAAATCTGTAGACCTGGAAAAAATGTAAGGTACATGACATACACCTATAGAGGGGAAATTAGACACTAAATGAAATACTCTTAGATACCAAATGAAATAATTCTTCTGAAGCTTCTGAAATGTTGGAAATATCAGCAATTTTGGATTGGTTATATGATGATCCTAAAGTATCCCTTAATTTTATACCTTTGACTCGAGCGGTGATTGATGTTGTGGACTTAAAAAATTATTCACAACCTAAAAGTTGAGAGTTATGTTTCATTTGGCGGGAATTTTTAGAACTTCAAGCTCAGAAGGCAGCATCTCAAGTAACCCTGAGAGAACTGCTCTGAGGAAGCAAGGAGGGGAGTCAGGATATATAGGAGTTTCGCAACAAAGGGCAGGTAGTAGGAACATCAAAAGATTACTGTTAATTAAAGAAAACCAGACATCCCAAGTTAAGGAATTTTTAGCACTTTTCTATGTATGGGAAGATGCAAAAGTCTAGGCTCACTGAAATCATTCCTTTGACATGCACCTCAGCTCTCTGGGGCCAGTATCCTGCGTTTTCACATCCTGAAAACCTCAGGGCTCACCATAGGAAGTGGCTGCAGTCTGATGGCTGCTAGATGGCGGGTATTCTTTCCTTCCTGAGTTTCCTGAGGCTCACTGCCTCACGTTGGAGGGCTGCAATCACTGATGGGTGCGGCATCCTTTGTTTACTGATATGACAGGAAATATTCCATTTCTCAATGTCATGATTAAAGGGCTCCCAAATACTTAGGTTCCTTATGTTACTATAATAACAGATGAGTTGGATTATGTAAGAGAAGCTGCCATTGACCTCTTGGCTCATTTCTTATAAGTAGGATTGAACAACGGAAAGGATTAGGATTATTCAGAAGAAAGGAAAAATAATAAAATGGATGAAAAAAAAGCTCAAGACATTTAAGCTGAGTAGAAGTGTTCACAGGGTATGGAAAAGGAGGAGACAGATGGAGTAACTATGAAAATTTTAATGGATCACTTATGAGATTATGTGATCTGGTTGCTTTACCAACTCCTCCATTTATCCCAGCCTTGATGAATCTTATAAACCTAATAATGACATAAAAAGAGGATCTACAGTTTCTTCCAAAGCAGTTCAGTTTAAAACAGGGAGAGTTTAGAAAGATTACTCTGAATGACAAGATGGCCAGAGACTGTTAGTACAATGTCCCAGCAAGGAAACAAAGGCCATTCTCGTTGGCATACAAGAAAACCATCCAGGGTGGTAAAGAAATTTTATTGAAATTTCTAGACACTGGTGTAAATTTATACAACCTGCTAATGAAAGGGTAAAGGGCAATATAATTAAGTTAGTGGGATAAGGTAAAATATTCAAAAATAAAAGTGTGGTTCATAGTAGGATTTTATGAATGAAAGTTATGAAGGGCTATTGCATCACCCTTACCAGAATGTATTTACCAGAAAGGATATAATGTATGAATGAGGAACTCTTGCCTTATCCAAGCCATTGGGAACAAGGATATCATAAAAATCTGCTCTTCATTATCTTTTAATTGGGTGTGTTAGATGGGGGACTTTGGAACTACCTAAACCCACTCAAGGGCTTAATATAAAACAAGAGAACACCTGGGAAGGGGTGGGGGAAAAGAAAGGAGCATCAAGAAATTTTATTATACATATGGTAGATGCAAGTGAATTAGTGTCTACACATTCCTTGTTTAATAGTCCAGTATAGCATGTGAGAAAAGCTGATGGATCCTGGAGGTTAACTCTAGACTCCAGACGACTTAATAAAGAGGAGCCTTCGATAGCATCAGCCATTCCTGATAGTGTTAACAATTCAAGATGTGCCACAAGCTAAGGGCAGTTGGTATTCTGTGATCAATCTGACTAATGCTTCCTTTTAGATTCCTATTTTGAAAGAAGGTCAAAATCAAATTTGTATTCATGTGAAACAGACTCCAATACACATTTACTGTGCACCTATGGGGATATTTAAATTATCCTGCTTGTTGCCACAACCTGGTGAGAAAAGATGTTGATTTAATTCAATCGAAAAGTACTCTTATTCATTAAGTCAATAATATAATGTTGATATCTAAATCTAAAAATCAAGCTAAGCATGAATTCCAAATGCTGGTTAATTATATAACCACCAGGGAGTAGCTAATTAACCCAGCTAAAATACAGGGTCCAGCATAAATGATAAAATTCTGAGTAATTATATGGGCCAGACCTACTAGCAGCATTCCTCAACCAATCACAATGAGTTATTGTCTCTCTAGCTCCAAAACTGAAACAAGAGCCATAAAGATTGCTTGGTTTCTGAAGAAATCACATATCACATCTATAAATTTTATTGGCTTCTATTCACACAATAATAACAGAAAAGGCTGAATTTGAATAATGCTTTAAACAGCGTCAGGCTCTCTCTTGAAGCTTCAAATGGCCATTGACCCACTCTAACTGGATGCTCAAATGACAGTAGAAATATAAGCAACTAGAAAACTCAAGCTGGCTAAAGGCTTTGGCAAAAACCCATGACTGCCGCCCAGCAGTCATGGAATTTGGACTAGAATACTACCTAAGGCTGCCTCCTAAGTAGCATGGTTCACAGATTGTAGCTCAAGGGTAGAGAGCCAAAACTCAGTCTGGAAGTCAGCTGCATTACAACTAGCTGATCATTTCATTTTGACTGAAAAAAGACAAATACAATTCCACTCAATGGGCAGAAATAAAAGGGGTATTCCTTGGGGAGCTATACAATAAAAGTAACATAGTATAGGATTCATACTAAATTTTAGGCAAAACCCAATAGATTGGCAATTTAGTCCAGGAAGTAGGTTTTGGATGGCTAGAAGATAAGAGAAACCTCAGTGTGGGAGTCTTTGTATGAAAGATTTGCATGAAAAATTTTTTTTCATGAAAAATTTTATGCACTTCTAAAGGAAACAGATAAAAGTAGGCTAAGTTGATTCCCTTTTTTTAAAAAAATCTCCTGAATTCAAAAGGGTACTGGAACTAACAAGTAGATACCCCATTTTCTCTTTGAAAGTAGTTTCTCAGATACATAAAATCAGTTGTCATGGAGACATTCAATCAATGAACAAAAAATAGATGTATCCTACTATGAGCTTAGAAGCTCAAAAAGTGATTAAATTTTTTTTCTGTTTTTTAATAGTAGCATTAGAAACTAAAAATGACTATGGGCTGCTGCCTATTGAGAGGATCCAGGCCAGCCCTGGCAAATGGATTACATTATTCATGACTCCAGGTATATACTGATGAGTTTTGACCAGGACAGATATTCATTCTAGATGTGGATATACATACCAGGTCATTGAAGCAAATGCCTCTAACACTGTTAAAGGTCTAGAGAAAAAATATGTGATTTCAGTTTGCCACCCCCGCCCCACATATATTACTGATGAAGGACACATTTACTGCCAGTGCAGTATAATAGTGGGCTAAGATGCATAACTTACAATGAACTTATCATATAGTTAACCATGCACAAATTAGTGAACTGAATGGAAATCAGAAGGTACATTAAAATGTGTGCTCACTAGAGGGACAGCATCAGCAAAATGATAGAACAGAAAGCCGCAAGTCCTCCTTTCCTCCATGGACACATTGATTCAACAATACGTGGACCAATTCCCTTTGTGAGAAATCCAGAGACCAGTTGAGAGAGTCCTACACCCGAGGCAAGCACAAACTCAATCACAATGAAGCCAGTAGAAAAATCTGCAGAATCCTCTTGCCATAATCCCTCTCACCTGGCATGTCACTGCATGATCAGGAGGGAACCACTTAGCTCCCAGTTTCTTCCTGGAGAGAGAAGGACAGGATTGCACCATACATCCAACATTCTGACTTTTCTGGTGGCTGCCTAAGAGACTGGTTCTTGTCTTGCCTAAATGTGAGTGCTAACTGGAAAGGGCCTCAGGTTGGGAACAACTAGAAAAAAGGTGATGGTTTGGACTAGTGCACATTTATTGGTCATAGGCCCTCCCACTGGCTCAGTGGAGAACAGTGCAGCAGGTGAAAATGCCCAAATCCCAACTTCTCCCTGGGAAGGGAAAGAGTTGGAGTATCCATCAAACATTTCAGCTATTCGGGGCACTGCTCAAAAGACTAATTTCTTTATCACCTCTCTTGGAACACTGATAGAACCTAGCATACTCTAGATGCCTGATGGCAACTGCGAACAAGTGAAAGGTTACAATTTGGACTACTATGCACTCACCAACAGAGCCCAGTCCCCAGTTCAGCAGGACACAATTGGGAAATCTCACAGCTCCCAACTTCTCTTTATGGAGAGAAAGAAAAGACTGAAACATACATCTAACATTCAGACTTTTGGGGGGGGGTGCTGCCCAAGGGAATGGTTTCAGTCTCACCTGTCACAAAGTACTGACAAGCCCCGGCATATTCTAGACACCTAGATGCTGGGGAAAAAAAAAAAAAGTTGAGCAATGTGGTGCTGCTCCAGCAGACAGACACCAGAGGTAGCAAGAGATTATGAACTCCTGAAAAAAGAAACCGTTAATTTCTCTGATTAGGCTAGAGGAGATACACATACAGAAAAGGTTTAAGAAGCCCCCAGAGTCTCTAGCTGGGTTTATTGGTAAATATCTTCCTCTGTATGATGCCAACCCATAAAGTTGGGAGAGTTGGCTTATATTTCAAATATATAGATACCAATACAAAGTGTCAAGGAACACACAAAAAAACAAGGAAACAAAGCCCAAAGAAACAAAAAATAAATCTCCAGATACCAACCCTAAAAAACAGAAGTATAAGAATTACCTGAAAAAGAATTTAAAATAACCATTATAAAAATGTCAGTGAGCTCAGGAAAATGATGTATGAACAAAATAGTATTTCATCAATGAGACAGAAAATATAAAAATAAAATAAAACCCAGAAATGTTGGAGCTGAAAAATACAATAACTGAACTGAAAAATTCACTAGAGGGATTCAACAGCAGACTTGATCAAGCAGAAGACTGAATGAAGTCAAAAACAGGTCATTTGAAATTATTCAGTCAGAGAAGCACCAATATGAAAGAATGAAAAAGAATGAAGAAAGCTTAAAGGTTTTATGGGATATCAATAAATGGATAAGTATACCCATTATGGAAGTTCCAGAGAGAGAAAAGGGACAGAAAGCTTATTTCAAGAAAAAATGGTTGAAAACTTCTCATATTTGGGGAGGGAAATAGACATCTAGAGTCAAGAAACCCAAAAGTTTCCAATTATGATAAATCTAAAGAAATCCACACCAAGACATGTTATAATCAAAGTGTCAAAATTAAAAGACAAAGAGAATTCTGAAAGTAGCAAGAGAATAGCAACTTGTCACATACAAAGGAACCCCCATAAGACTATCAGAGGATTTCTCAGCAAAAACCTTGAACACTGGAAGGGAGTGGAATGGTATATTCCAAGGGCTGAAAGAAAAAACACTACCAACCAGGAATATCATATCTGGTAAAACTAGCTTACAAAAATGAGGGGGAAATAATAACTTTCACAGATAAACAAAAGCTGAGGGAGTATATCACTATTAGATCTGTCTGACAAGAAATGCTAAAGTGATCCCTCAAGTTGAAATGAAAGGATACTAAACACAACATGAAAGCATACAAAGGTAAAAATCTCATTGGCAAAGGTGAATATACAGACCAATACAGAATACTGTAATATAGTAATGGTAAGGCATAAATAACTGTTAATTCTGGTATAGAACTTAAATATCTATCAACAGATCAGTGGATGTGATAGTTAACTTTATGTGTCAACTTGACTGGACTAAGGGATACCCAGATATCTGGTTAAATTATATCTGCATGTGTCTCTAAGGGTTTTTCTGAAAGAGATTAGTATTTGAATTGGTGGACTAAGTAAAGCAGATTGCCCTTGCCACTGTGAATGGACGTCATCCAATCCAATCAGACACTGCATAGACCAAAAAGGCAGAGGAAGGTCGGATTTCCTCTCTCTGTCTGACTGAGCTAAAACATCAGTCCTCTCCTGCCCTTAGACTGGGACTTACACCATCAGAGCTCCTGGTCCTCAGGACCTTCAAACTCAGACTGGAATTATACCACTGGCTTTTCTGGGTCTCCAGCTTGCATACAGCAGACTGTGGGACTTCTCAACCTCCATAAGAAGATAAATAAAATGTCATATATACATACAATGGAATGTAACTTGGCCATAAAAAAAAAAGCCTATCACATGCAACAAAATGGATGAGCCTTGAGAACATTATACCAAGTCAAATAAGCCAGTCACATAAATAAATACTGCCTGATTCCATTTATGTGAGGTATATTAAATACTTAAACTCATAGAAACAGAAAGTAAATTGGTGGTTGCCAGGGGCTGAGAGAAGGGGAAAATAAGAACTTGTTCCTCAATGGGTATAAAGTTGCAGTTATGTAAGATGAAAACATTTTAGAGATCTGCTCTACAACACTGTTGTCATAGTTAAAAATACTGTACTGTATACTTAAAATTTTGTTAAGAGAACAGAGCTCCTGTTGTGTGTGTGTGTGTGTATGTGTGTTTGCCACAATTCAGAAAAAAAGCATGTGCTTACAGTACTTGCTTACTGATTTGGGGAGGGGTAAGACACTGAAGAAATGACTTACAAGATCAAATGAATGTTTGTTGATACACATGAAAGTGGAATCACTACTCAATAGATTGTTGAAATATTATCACTATTGATAGATAGGGAAGAGGAAATAGGGAAGGCATTAGAACTTAGTTAAACATCTTACTTATTTCTAAAAATTTTTCTTTTTCTTTGCTTGATCTTGTAGTGCCAAGACCTAAATTATGTTTCCAAGTTCCAAAGTAAGGATTACTTACTAAACATCACACAGTTACAGTATCTCTAAATATTATTGTTGGAATTCCTAAAGGAATGATGGAATAAGTTGTTTTTCTCCTCTCATGTCTAAGCTGGGATTAACAATTAATACCTCTTTCCTACCTAGTAGACAAGACAGTCCTGTAAGTTTTTACTTACCCAACACTACTCCACATGACTGGGAATGGATGAAGGGGAAAACACTGACCAGACTCATGCTGCTGGCCAGCTATAAGGAAGTCTTCTTGCTGAACCTGATAATACTACCCTAGGAAGAAGATCTGGTTAAAAATTAATGATAAATGGAAATAAGAGGAAACGATTATTGAAAGAAAGTTAGTCTATAAATGGATAATAGAAAAAAGAAAGGCTAAATTTATATTGGTAACTTGTGAGTGGGTAAAAATAAAAGAATATTAACTCTTAACTATATTTACAGATTTCCCTAAGAGTGAAGTGATTCTCCTGTAGATACCTCTTCCTCTGTTTCAAGCTAAAGCTCCCCTGCTTATGACACCTTGTAGGTGAATACTTGAAATTCCCATTTTTCAGAATACATCTAAAGAGAATAGACCCCTTTTTAAAGGTAACATGCTGGAAATTTTGCGTCCCAAATGTAATCACCCCAGATTCTCAAATGATATATAGTGACATGCAGAATTTATTCCAGCAATGGGAGCAATAGGGACAGTAGCTAGATCCAGTCTTCAGAGACAATATTGATATCTTGAGGGTTACATCAGCAGTAGTGTCTTCATGAGATCGGTTCGGTGGAATGTAAATCAAGCCCTTCTATAGACTCTGTGAGCTACAGAGTATTCTTTAATAAAATCTTTTTTGCTTAAATTTTTCAGAGTTGTTTTTATCACTTGAATTGAAAATCTTGAGTATTACTAAACTACATATTTAAAAGTAGGGGGCTGCTTAATAATGGGCCTAAAATTTGGAACTGGATAAATACTATATGCAGGGCAGCACTAGGTTGGCACCTTACCATCCAGTCAAGGATAATGGTGACTCTTACTGTGCAACCATGAAACATTTGACTATTTCCTGTACCTTAAGATGCAGGTCCCAATGATGCAATGAAAACAGGAAAAGTAGTAAGAAAAATTGGGGATGTTAGGGCACATTTGTTACTTCATACATTTTTCAGCAAAGTCAGTATGGCACAAGGGTCACTACTCTAGAAGTAGAAAGAGAAGGAAATAACCGATTTGCTCAGAGAGAAAATATCTGCCTTGGCCTACACATTGAATTGACTGAGAGACCCAAAATTTAGAGAATAGCAAGGTTAGATAATTGAAGCAGAGATAAGGAAGAGGACACATAGCAGAAGAAAAAACTTAGAGGACTCTTACACATTCTCCACTGGGCTAAGAAACCGTAAAGCCAAGATCAGGTTCAGAGCGTAGCCTCTCCAACCAAGGAAAGTGACTAAATATCATAGCAAACTACTGTACATGCACCAATGCAGGCAAGATCTGGGCCATTTACTACTTAACATCCCATGAAGAAAATCCAAAGTAATGATGAAATTTCTTAGCCCTAAAACACTTTCATTTTACTACTTGACTTCTTTAAGAATCAAACTTACTTGCTCTTTGCCCAGGGTTTTGAAAAGTCTAGTGTATCAAGAAAGTCGGATAACTACCAAAATTAAAGCCGAAGGAAGTGTACAGCACAGTCATTAGGAGCTCAGTCTAAGGGGCCAGACCCAGATTTAAAGGCATGTATGACCCTGGGACACTTATTTCTCTCTTCTCTCTAAACTTCAGTTTCCCAATCTTTACATTAGGGCCTGTCTCTTCGAGTTTATGAGAGAATTAAATAAAATGAAGCATATAAACTTCAAAGCATATTCCCAGGCACACAGCAAGCAACAAATCATTATTATTATGAATTCTATTATAAAACATTTATATGGAACATGGATCCCAAATGAAGATTAATAGATATAGTCAAAACTGTCCTTTGGAATTTTTAAAGATATTTTCTTAATTAAAAGATTATATATGGTAACTCTTCTGAGCTATGGCTAATAAGAGAAGATTCACAGTAACACTCTGGTAAGTTAATATTAAAGTTTTCATTATATAAATAACATATGAACTTTAGATATATAAGAGCAACAAAGATAATCAGGGATATCAGGTAATAGGAAATACTTAGGGGAAATATCCTACGGAAGATGGCAAAATAAAACTGGACTGAGAATCTCCTCTCAAAACTTAACAAAGTTCATTATTCATTTAAAAATGAGGGACTCAACAAAGGCACCAGCAACAATAAAACACCAAACAAGACAAAGTTCAGGACACAGACTTTGATTCTGATATAATTCAGTCTATTCCTAACCTTGTTGCCATCACGCCAGTCCAAAATTTTCACCAAGGAAAGAAAGAATGTAAATGAATAAAATCCTCAGAATCCTTATTAACACAATCTCCAGGCCCTTCCTAATCTCCACTGGGGGGAGGGGGGAGGAAGGCAGGTTAGAGAGGAGGTTTCACTCTGGGAAAAAGTTGAGAAGCCATCAAATGTGGGTGTTCCTCTCTATCACCACCTGTTCTCAGCAGAGCAAGATAAACAATTAGAGATTCTCATTTTGCTATCTCCATTTGATAGTCTCCAGAAAAGCAAATAAGGAGGAAATATGGCCATGACCACACTAGCACCAATAAACTGTGACTTAAAAAAACTGAATGGAATAGAGAAAACAAACTTGCTGAGGGAACAAGAAGCTAAAAGATAAACAGTGAGTCAATGGAATTCTATAAAACAATGAAAACTCCAGCTACAACCAACGATATAAAGGAATCTCCTAAATGTAATACTGAGCTAAAGAAGAAAATTCATTTAGAACACAAACAATTTAATTCCATGTTTTTCAGGAATGCAGAAATAATTTATCATCTACAAACATTTAAATATTTTACTTTCAAGCATAAAAATGTATGTTTATTTGCTTATATTTGGATATATGTTCATGGATTTTTTTTTCCCCCAGTATAGTTCTACAGATTAGTTCCTCTTCAATTTTTTCATCTTTGATAATTTCCAATGAGAAACAAAAACTTCAAAACAACTGTGAAGCAAACTGAGTGCAGAATCCTAAAGGAACCTATTAAGTTGTTTTCATTCTTCTACTGCTGGCTCAGTCACACCAGATTTCATAGCAATATTTTTTTCAGGAATTTGCCTTCATCAAAATTTGCAAAAGCATTCAAATTACGTTTTATAGAAACATCTCCCTTCCTTATACATCATATCAACTGAATTTTTTAAATGTTTAATAAATAATGTAATCATAACTTCCACAACTGGCAAAAACATGTTTGGGAAGAAACACAACTTAGTCTTGACAAGCTCACAACCCAGTTAGTGAAAATAGAATACATGGGCCACGGGTGACCAGTCACAGGTGATAGGTATCAGTTGGTATGTTTTACAGATGGTATATGGAGTATCAGATGATTAGACAGGTTATTTGAGTGGAAGTCAGCTAAGTAAGTGACATAAAAGTAAAACTGAGACTATCTAATGTCAGAAAAAAGCAGAGGAAAATGACAGAAAGATAAATGCAATTACAGAAAAGATTATTGACTTGGGGGGGAGGAGGGATTAGCCTGAGGAACAGACAACGATGATTCAACAAAAGTTATTTAGCCTTCCTGAAATACCGAACTCATATGGAGCAGGAATAGTATTTAAATATATAATAAAATTTTGTTTCATTAAGTAAAGGAAAACCTGAATCTGCTAATAGAAAGGCACAGCATATTACAGGAAAAATTAATACAGTATAAATTATTAATCTTTTTTTTAAAATCCTGAATTATACTGAATTTTCAAGATTAGAAATATTTCTTGAGACACTGAGGTAGGCAAAACAAAAATGAGTTACTTAAACGAGTAAAAAATTAAGCTGGCCCCAGAATACTCCAAACAATGTGCAATGCCAAAAAACAACAGAGCAACAATGTTTACAAATTTCTGAGGTAAATAAAACATAAACCAAGAATTTTAGACCTCACTAAGTTGTTCTTCTAGAATACAGGCATTCCCAAACATGAAGGAATTCAGGAAATATAGCACTGAATGTGTATGAACATACAACTGAAACTAAACCAATTGATCAAATTACATTTCAAAACTGTATAAATGACATAAAATTTGATAATATGATAACACAATGTCTCTAATAATCTTTAATTTAAAAGAAAATCTTTTAGGAATAATTTCTGTGATGAAGAACAAGCTTAGCAATTTTATTTTCTTCTGCTAAATTCAAGTAAAATTAAAATTAATGAATTTTATTGTTAAACAGCATGTATCCCATTATCTCATTTTTATAAAACTTTTATTTGTCTAGCCTTCTTTCATTATAATGCACACAAATAAATATGAAATTATAATTAGTTAATGTTAACCATTATTTCTGAGTGGTGAAATTTGGGAAAATTTTCTCTAAGTTTGAACTTTTTGTAATGGATTTAATGCCTTTGTAATATATTTTATAAAGACAGTTAACATCATTATTCTAAAAGAAAAGTTAGACTACACAGGAAATTATAAGTTCAATAAAGATAAAACTTGCCTAACTGTCTTGACCTTTGCTCTAGTAAAACCCTTCCTTTTCAGTATTACTCAGCTGATCAAAATCCTACACCTGACTACACAGCAAACGCACCATTAATTTTTTTAAATAAGTTAATAAAAACGCAGAATGCTATGCTAACGGTCAACCCTGTAGAAGACGTTTAGAAAGAAATTTCCCTCATTAATCCCTTGTCAAGCAAAAGTACTAATTGACTTTAGAAGAAAATTTGGTGGAGGAAGAAAGGAAATGGTTTAAAAGGACTCAAAGCTTTGCTCTCTCACAAATCACATAAGTAATTATTATTCTGTATAACAGATTTAATAACTATAATGTGCTCTGTTTAGGACACTATTGTATTTCTCAGGTGGGTGCAGGTTTTTCTAGTATATTTGAGTTGGTAAGGCACACTGGGAGCCTTCCAGTTCCAAAGCATCATGTTAATGCAATATATTAACAATTGATCCTGTATTTGGAATGTTAAAAATGAAATTTATTCTTAAAAATTAAATGGTTCATTTTATAGATGAAAAACAAAACCATTTTAAGTTAGAAAAAAACTTCAAAATGTCAACACTGTTAAAACAAAAGTTACAGTGGTTTCAAGTTTGAGAAAAGAAGCAAGCTTTTTTATGAAGGGCAAATATTTCTTGCCTTTGCCACATGAAGAAGGTTTTCTTTTTAATGATCTGTTTATTTCTGGTGTTGAACTAAATTTAAATTGTTTTATTTGTGAATATAGTTGAAAAATGGTAAATCCTTAAAATTAGTTACCTAGGGAAGTTAGGTGACCTCCAATAGAAAAAAAAAAAATCATTCCAAGGGAAAATACCTGTCCAAATCTCAGGTCTTTATAGGCACCTGTAAATCCAGTTAACACTCTAGTTAACATTCTAATTATGACTTTAAATCCAGTTAAATGTCTAAATCCATGGTAACACGTAATACTGTTTTTTAGAAGACCCACATAAAGTTATTTCAATGCATTGGAAAAAAACTTCAATAATGTAGTTTAATAACTGCTTTCTTTAGTTTTCAATCCTTCTCTTTTTTAAAAATGAAATATGCAGCACAATATGCCCCTATATTCTTTCGTTTCGAATGGGACCATCTCTTTTCTGTTTTCATCGGCATATGAACCCGTTATTCCTCCTAAAGAGGTCAGATAAAACGGGAAGGGTAAAAAGCCGTTGCTGTTGTTGCTGTAAAGCATGTCAATACTGCTCTAATTCAAAGTTGCCAGGGCTGTGTATCAACAAGCAGCACCACTGAAATCCACTAGTTCGTATCCACAAACAACTGATAGTGATTAACCTAAATAAATTGGTGTTTTGAATTATCATATCTTATTATTTTATTAATGTTTGTTATCTATTTGAGTAAAATAAGTTTAAAAAACTACTTTGAGTTAGTCCTTTCTCATCAAAGAATCAGTTACAGGTTTCTCCCGCTATCCAAAAGTAGAGTGTTCCTATGAAAACTTTCATAAGCCATAATAGCATAAAGGAAAGAGGCAATTGACTTAGGATACATCTGGCTAACAGATGCACAAAATAAATTAAGATAAAGCAAAGATGCTCACAGACATATGGCATCTTGATGCTGCGATGCTGAGTGTAGTTCCAGGGGAAGGCGCTTGGGGGCGCTACTCTTGCTGCTCCAGGTTCCCGTTGCCTCTGCAACAGCTCCACTGCAAAATACGGGCTGTTTTCAACTTTTGCCTTTTTCTTGTAAAAGCAAAAATCCTCTTCAGATTTCTTTATGTTAGCAAAAACAGCTACTAACGTAGGTCTTTCATAAAAACAAAGTGGTATAAAGCCAACTTTCGAAAAACGGGGAAATGTTTGTATTTGTATTGCTGAACATTTAGATTGTTTCCATTTTTACTAATGTAAGCAATGATTATTTCCTTAAAATAAATTCCTAAGATTTAAAATACTCATTATTAAGATATGCACATTTTTAAGATTTATGATATGTAGAACCAAAGTGTCCTCTACAGAGTTCTGATTTCACTGACCCTAGATAATGCTGGATAGTTTATCATTTTTCATCTTTTTGGCATTTATACTTAAACTTGCCTCTTCATTTGTGGTTTTAGTTCCCATGCTCTACTTTCTAGCAACAAGAACTAAAACAGATAGCTATCAGTAACTATGGAGTTAGTTTCTATGCCTTGCTGCATCAGATTGGTGTTATAAGTCAGAAAAAAGATAGAGAGCAGCAAAGCAACTGTTGGGAAGTAATTTAAGTAGATTCAGAATGGAAGAAATACAAGAATCAGCATGGCTTAGATTTAGGCAAGTGTTTTAAGAAATTGGTAAGAGGGGGAGGTATCTTCTTGGTAGCTTCCATAGATTAGGGTAAGAAAGAAATTGAATTGTTTCTCAGGTGTTTCTAAGTTTTAAATGATCATTATTTTCATTTTCAAGAGATTTTGGTAAATATTTATGTTGTTCTAAAATTGTTTTTAGAATGATTCAATGCTGTTTCTTTGAATCTTCCTCCAAGCCATGACTGAGCAACTGGGCATTTCGGCTTTGGGAATTGAGAACCTAAAAGGGAGGAAATATTTTCCCTTCTTCCCTTTCAGGTTCTGGTCTAATAATTAAGTTGATATAAAACAGATTAACAGAAGAAAGTCAAACAAAAGGTTAATAACATCCCTGTGTATACATGGAAGAGACCCAGGAAAACTGAGTAACTCTCCTAAATGGCTGAAGTCATCACCTTAAATACCATCTTAGGTAAAGACACAAGAAGATGTTGGGGTTGGAGAGTCAGATATAGGAGGTTACCAGGAAAACCACAGTAAACAAGAAAAGGTTGTTATTCGAATTCAAGGTTTAAGTCAATTGATAACAGTTTATAGAGGTTTATATATTCTCCTCTTCCTAGTATAGAGAGGGAGACACTACAAATGGAGATTTCTCAGATTAATGTAAATATTTCTTAGAAAAGGGTAACTTCTACTCAGTTTTCTGAGCTTCTGTCATGTCTGCTGCTTTTTAAAAATAACTAGTTTAAAATAATCAATATGCCAAAAAGATATCTTTTGGGGTGGTATATTTTGCTCCCCTTTTATTTTTTTATTTTTATTTATTTGTTGTTTGTTCAAATCTGAGTTTCATATAAGAAAGAAAAGGATATGTAGCAGAGATCACAATCAGTGTTTTTCACAACAAATGTTGTATGGTGGATTTTAATTTGTCAATTTTTTTTTTTTTTTTTTTGGTCGCTCCTTGAGGCGTGCGGGAATCTTAGTTCCCCCACCAGGGATCAAACCTGTGCCCCTGCAGTGGAAGTGCTGAGTTTTAACCACTGGACCATCAGGGAAGTCCCTGCTCCCCTTTTAGAATGTTGTATCAATTGTTAATTTATAAGTCTAAAATACCATAATGTTAATTAGATACATTTTTAAACCATTTGTAACATTCTTTTCATTAGAGTCTTTAACAGGACTTTTTGTTACGTTAAGATCTTCCAGAAAAACCCGAACGAACTTTTGGCCAACCCAATATATAATATTTCATTATATTAAATATTATTTTTATAAAATAAAAAATATACTGGGAGTTTTGTCAAAATATGAACATCTTAGTCTATCATAAATGTTGGGGAAGGAAAAAAGTTTTCCTCTACCCTTCTATGTTCTTCTGGCCGATTTAAGAATTAAATTGACATGAAACATATTCACAGGAGAAAATCAAATTTAATTACACACATATGGGGACCCCCTAAGAAAAATGAGACCCTTGGACAAGCTAAGCAATTGAAGTGTATATGTCATCTAAGAGAAGAAGAGTGGAGTAGAGGTTTGGGATTTCAAAGGGGAAGATAGGGAAAAAAAATATTTGGAAAACGAATGCTTGCTGTGCTATGCAGACAATGGGACACTGAGAGAACTTTGATCAAACAGGCCTTGCTAAGTTTCCCTCAGTCTACCACATCTAGCTTATATTCTCTGTAGTTAGCTCTGATGATAGCTCTCTTCCTGGGATAGGCCCCCTATCTAAATTCTTTAAGGCAGTTAAGGGGAGGAGGTAAAAGCTTTTCCTTTAGCCTTTTGTTCCTTAAAAACAACCAGGATAAAATAACCCTCATGCTAAAGCGAAACATCTTCAGGTGGCAAATTTTGCTCCCCTATATAAATAATGCTTTTGCCAATATATGTTCTATTTTTTCTCTATATGGAATTACTGTACAGGTTTTTGCTTTTGTATTTTTAATTATGACACATCGTATATTAAATAACTCATCCTGATACCTAAAAAAAAGCTTATTCACATTATAGAGGTAAATGTTTCTATTGCGTTTACCTATGATTTACATATTTCGAAATAAATAAAAAGAAAGGAAAAAGAAGTTCCAGATGTGAGAAAAGTATAACATCAACTTTTTATATCAGGAATGAATTAAAAATATATCTTTAACTAACTTCCTGTGCTTCTTTAACTTTTGAATATTTATTCTACACTTATATAGTGTCAGACCTTGTACTAGGAACTGGAGTTACAGCAATAATAAAAACAGGTACACTGCCTTCCTGAACACAATTAGAAGAGGGAGAAAAACATTAATCAAATAAACAAATGAAAGGTACAGTTATATTTTTGATTAGTGGTACAAGCTGTGATACATAATCTTATGAAGATTTATAATAATGATATTTGACCTGGAAATAAATTTTTTTATTTGATAAGAAACTGTTTTTTATCTGAAGCTATAACCTAACCATGTTTTTAAACGTATTTGTTTCCCATAGCAACCATCTTTGAAATGATGTGGGCCATGTTACATTTTAGAAACTTAACCTAAGTGCAAATGTAGCATGGAGAACTTGGAAGGAGAAACTGAATTACCATCCCCAAGGTTTAACCAAAAATATTCACATGTAAAGGTGAGCACGATCAAAAGAGAAAATTTTCCATTGAAATGATAATGCAATGAACTTTATAAAGCAAAAGCAACAGAATTCATATATATGAAAGAGAAGACACTCAAATGTTAAAAAAATAGACAAAGTAAGAAAATTTCATGCAATAAAAACTATTCTTTTTAAACTCTTTGGGGAATTTGAAATCTATCAAGTACTTACAAATTCACTAGTATAAACATAATGTAATTTTAAAACACGAAACTATCTTAAATTTCATGAACAGATTTTAAAACTTTATATCTCTTTGAGATTTGATTGTTAATTAGAGTTAAATGTAAAACAGTGTCTAAAATGTAAATGATACTTTAAGTAACTTTAAAAGGAGACTAAAGAAAGAAAATTATAAGCATGTCCTTTTAAACCTTCTTTCCTCAAAGTCATTTGTAAACTGGCTAAAATGAATTAGATCTCCTTACCAACCAAAAACATAATTTCTTTTCTCGCTGCTTCAACAAGACCCAAAAATACGTAGACTAAGGAGCAAAGTTTCTTATTGCTCCTTCAAATACCATTCCAGGTTCACAGGCAGTTGCTCCACTCTCGGCAGTCATTCACAACCCAGGTTACAGGTCTTGTTTGTCTGGCATCCCCTAGGGTGTTGCCCTCATCTGCATTGTCAAAGCTGATGTAGGGGGAGTGGAAATAATTTTCCCTCTACCCTTCTAGGTTCTTGGATGAGATTCACTTGTAAAAAAGACAAATTTATAGGAGAAAAACAAACAGAAGTTTAATAACATGTATACTTCCTGTTTACATAGAAGATACCTCAGAAAACTGAGTAACTCTCCTAAATGGCCCAAGCCACCACCTTACATACCATCTCCAGCTAAAGATAAAAGATGTTGAGGGAGGGGGAGTCGGTTATGAGAGATTATCATGCAAAGCACAGTAAACAAAGGTATGGCTATTATGCAGATTTAAGTCCATTTAAGTCCACTCCATTGATAAGTTTCTAGACATTTAATCTTCCTCTTCTTCCTGGTACAGACAGGGAGACACCCTTACAAATGGAGATTTCCCTTATAAACATAATTTCTCTTGCAGAAGGGTAACTTCTACTGGTTTTTAGAGATTTTCGTGTGTCTGCAGTTTCTTAAAAACAACTGGCTCAAGACAAACCTTATGCCAAAGAGTCATATTTCAGGGTGGAAAATTCTGCTACCCTTTACTGGGTTTCAGGTACATCCTTATTTAGCTCACAAGAAGTCAAATGTGGGTTGTGTACTTCCAATGTTCTAAGGCTTATACCCAGAAGTAATGCAGGTCACGTCTGTTCCCATTCCACTGGCAAGAACATTGTCATATAAGGACATTATAAGAAGGCTGGGCTGGGAAGTGTAGTCTTCAGCTGGTGGGCACATGCCTTACTATAACTTTATTTCCTACCAAAGAAAGGGAAAGCAGATTTTGGTGCTGTCGGGAAGGGAGAAATTTTCCTTTCCCCTTCCCTTCTTTCTGGTTCTTTTGGTTGGTTGAGTAATTACAATGACATAAACTAGACTAACAGGAGATAAACTAGATTAACAGGAGAAAACCAAATTTAATTTTGTATATACAGGAACACCACATACATGAGAGGATCAAGACCCCACACACGAGAGGTTCAAAGACAGAAAGGTAAAATGTATATGCCATCATGAGCTAAGAAAGGAGATACGGGCCTGGGGCTTCAAAGGAGAGGAGGGTCATTCACAAGATGGTAAGAAGAGTAGATGTTTGGTAATTAGATGTTTAATTAGATGTTTGCCCTGCCATATAGATGGGGCCACTTAGAATTTATCCATGGTAATAACTCTTTTTTCTGGGAAAAATCCCCAATTTAAATTCATCTAGGTAGTTAAGGGATAGGCAGTGGTTTCTCTTGAACCCACAGTGTCTCCATTGCCTTTAGCCCAAAATAATTCACATGCCAAAGTAGCACATGGAAGTCTGTTCTGAACCCCCACCCACAGTGCACATTTAGCAGTTTCACCCATAAAGCTGACGTGTATTGAATTTAATTATGCTTAAAATTTTCTAGGGACTTCCCTGGTGGTGCAGTGGTTAAGAATCGCCTGACAATGCAGAGGACATGGGTTTGAGCCCTGGCCCGGGAAGATCCCACATGCTGCAGGGTAACTAAGCCCATGCGTCAAAACTACTGAGCCTGCGCTGTAGTGTGCGTGTGCCACAACTACTGAAGCCTGCGAGCCTAGAGCCTGTGCTCCACAAGAGAAGCCACCGCAATGAGAAGCCCGTGCATCACAACGAAGAGTAGTAGCCCCCGCTCGCAGCAACTAGAGAAAGACTGCAAGCAGCAACAAAGACCCAATGCAGCCAAAAATAATATTAAAAAATTTATTTTTTTTTAATTTCTATATCATCAGATTTTTTATTTAAAAAAAATTTGCCACTCACCATCTTGTTTTGTCACCTAAAAGATTCATTCTGTCTGCAAATACTTACTGAGCAACTACTTCATATTGGTGCAGTACTAGAAGTGCAAGATACAGAGAAGTATACGTCAGAGTCCTAGACTTCCAGAAATCTGCCACCTAATTGAGATTGTTATATGTCAACTACTATGGCAGGTGATTTAAACAAGTTTGTCTTAATAGTAGTGAAAATTCTTAGAACAATTCTGTGCCTGCTTTATAAACATCAGAAAAACCTGGGGTTGTAAAAGTTAAGTAACACAAATCTAAATGCCAGAATCCACAGACCTTTCTTTTCCAAAGCCAGTATTTGCTATATATATTGGAGCTGACCTAACACAATCAAATTGTCATATCAAACACACACAAACTAGAAATCTTCCGCAGTATCAATTTTTACTGAATTTCAAGAATCCAAGCAGTGAGAGGCTTATACATAGCAAATGAAAACAGAGAGCTATAGGTTTACATCAAAATCTGCAGTCACCCACATATCAGTAGGTTTGTTTACTATAAACAATCTTAGACAATTATATACATCCTAATAAAGCATTCCACAGATAAGGGCTTCCAGCTACAAATACCATGTGTTTGTTTGCCAGGAGGTGTCATTAGCATATTTATAAGGAGATTAGTCCAGATCACCTGCCTTCTTTCTAATAGTGACACAGACACACACCCTCAACCGAACTCAGCAAGAGAATGGATTATAGATTTGCTGTGTTAACCATTTCATTCCCATCAAGAATTCTAGTTTCTTCCCTCCAAATTTCCTGTGTCCCAATTTATATTCATGGTTAAATTAACTTAGCTGCAGAGCTATGAACGTCCACACAAATATGAATGTTTCCAAAAACTGTTTTACTAAATAAAAATTATAAGTTTGCACAAATAGATGGCATGGGTAATTTATAAGCTAATTATCCATCCCCACCAAATTAAAAAAAAAAATTTCTCAATAGAGAGATAGAGTGAAAGGAGGGAGAAAAAGTGGTAACATGATATTCTTCTCAGAGTAGATCCAGAAGCTTGAAAACAAAAGTCAAGCTCTCCCAAAATTCTACTGTAGCAATGAGTCTAAGCAAAGCTATTCACAATTGCAATCTGAAGAGACCCAGGATAGGAAGGTAAAGAAAAGACTACCGAGAAAATGACAACGGTAAAAGAGAAAGATATAGAAAATTTTAAATAACTTTTTTAAAGTACATCTAGATTCAATCAGATGGGGTCTCCAGACTCTCATAGAAACCACTTTTCTTCATTGGCCATTACGGAGAGTTTAAGAACCTACAGAGAATTAAGATGTTCTGAACTGAGACTGCAGGAAGTCTACAGCTTCATTTCATCTAGCTTTGAGAGTCACTGCTGCTATATTCCAGAAAATTAATTTTCCACCTAGTGGTTTTCTTTGGTTTTCCTATAATGGAACATTTAAAAATCTACAGATCTAAGAATTTAAAGAGCTGTAGGCAGTGTTCAGTCAACTAGCTATAACACAGCCAAAGATACCCTAAAATTAAGGGCAGAGGAATTGCGATTACTGAAGCTGTGAGGATAAAGAAACCCTTTTTTTTTTCTTTTTTCTTTTTTATTGAAGTATAATTGATTTACAATGTTGTGTTAGTTTCTGGTGTACAGCAATGTGATTCAGTTATAAATGTATACATATTCTTTTCCTTATTCTTTGCCATTATGATTTATCACAGGATACTGAATATAGTTCCCTGTGCTATATAATAGGACCTTGTTATTTATCTATTTTATATATAGTAGTTTGTATCTGCTAATTTATCCTCCCCTACCCCCTTTCTCCTTTGGTAACCATAAGTTTGTTTTCTGTATCTGCAAGACTGTTTCTGTTTTGTAAATAAGTTCATTTATATCACCTTTTCGATTCCATATATCAGAGATATCGTATGGTACTTGTCTTCCTTCTTCTAGCTTACTTAGTATGATAATCTCTAGGTCCATCCATGTTGCTGCAAATGGCATTACTTCATTCTTTTTTATGGTTGAGTAATATGTATATGCTGAGTGTGTGCGTATATATATATATATATATATATACACACACACACACACACACACACATATATATATATATATATACACACATATATATATACCACATCTTCTTTATCCATTCATCTGTCAATGGACGTTTAGGTTGCTTCCATGTCTTGGCTATTGTAAATAGTGCTGCTATGAACACCGGGGTACATGTATCTTTTCTACTTAGTTTTCTTTGGCTATATGCCCAGGAGTGGGCTTGCTGGATCATATGGTAACTCTATTTTTAGTTTTTTGAGGAACCTCCATACTGTTTTCCATAGTGGTTGCACCAATTTACATTATCACCAACAGTGCAGGAGTGTTCCCTTTTTTCCACACCCTCTCCAGCGCTCATTATGTGTAGACTTTTAAAAATGGCCATTCTGACAGGTGTGAGGTGGTACCTTGTTGTAGTTTTGATTTTTATTCCTCTAATTATTAGTGGTGTTGAGCACCATTTCTTATGTTTATTGGCCATCTGTATGTCTGGAGAAATGTCTATTTAGGTCTTCTGCCCATTTTTTGATTGGGTTGTTTAGTTTTTGTGTTATTGAGTTGTATGTGCTGTTTGTATATTATGGAAATTAAGCTCTTGTCAGTCACATCATTTGCAAATATTTTCTTCCATTCCGTAGGTTGTCTTTTCATTTCTTTTTTATGGTGTGCTTTAATGTGCAAAAGCTTTTAAGTTTGATTAGGTCCCATTTGTTTATTTTTGATTTTCTTTTGCCTTGGGAGATTGACTAAAAAAACATAGTTACAATTTATGTCAGAGAATATTTTGCCTATGTTCTCTTCTAGGAGTTTTATGGTGTCATGTCTTATATTTAAGTCTTTGTGCAATTTTCAGTTTATTTTTGTGTATGGCATGACAGATTGTTCTAACTTCATTGATTTACATGCAGCTGTCCAGCTTTCCCAACACCACTTGCTGAAAAGACTGTCATTTCTCCACTGTATATTCTTGCCTCTTTGTAGAAGATTAATTGACTGTAGGTGTGTGGGTTTATTTCTGAGCTCTCTATTCTGTTCCATTGATCCATATGCCTTTTTTTGTGCCAATACCATGCTGTTTTGATTAGTGTAGCTTTGTGGTATTGTCTAAGTCTGGGAGGGTTATGCATCCAGCTTTGTTCTTTTTCCTCAGGATTGTTTTGGCAGTTCTGGGTCTTTTTTTGTTCCATATAAATTTTAGAGTTATTTGTTCTAGTTCTGTGAAAAATGTCATGGGTAATTTGATAGCGATCACAATAAATCTATAGATTTCTTTAGGTAGTATGGCTATTTTAACCATATTAATTCTCCCAATCCAAGAGCATGGGATATTTTTGCATTTCTTTAAATCATCTTCAATTTGCTTTATCAACGTTTTATAGTTTTCAATGTATAAGTCTGTCACCTCCTTGGCCAGGTTTATTCCTAAGTATTTTTTTAATGTGATTTTAAGAGGGATTGTTTTTTTACTTTCCCTTTGTGATATTTAATTGTTAGTGTAAAGAAATGCAACAGATTTCTGTATATGTTAATCCTGTATCCTGCTACCTTACCGAATTCATGTATCAGTTCTAGTAGTTTTTTGTGAGGAGTCATTCTGGTTTTCTATATAAAGTATCATGTCATCTGCATATAATGATAATTTTACCTCTTCCCTTCTGATTTGGATACCTTTTATTTCCTTTTCTTGTCTGACTACTGTGGCTAGGATTTCCAATACTACGTTGAATAGAAGTGGTGAGACTGGGCATCCTTGTCTTGTTCCAGATTTAACAGGAAGACTCTCAGCTTTTCACCATTGACTATTATGTTGGCTGTGGGTCTGTCATAAGTAAATAGCTTTTATTATGTTGAGATATGTTCCTTCTATTCCCATTTTAAGAGTTTTTACCGTGAATGGAGGTTGAATTTTGTCAAATGTTGTTCTGCATCTATTGAGATGATCATGTGGTTTTTGTCTTTTCTTTTTGGATGAGGTATATCACATTGATTGATTTGCATACGCTGAACCATCCTTATGACACTGGGATGAATCCAACTTGATCGTGGTGTATGATCTCTTTTATGTGTTGTTGGATTCAGTTTGCTAATATTTTGTTGAGAATCTTTTCATCTATATTCATGAAAGAAACTGGCCTGTAATTTTCCTTTTTTGGTAGTGTCTTTGTCTGGTTTTGATATCAGGGTGATAGTGGCTTCATAGAATGACTTTGGGAGTGTTCTCTCCTCTTCAATCTTTTGGAAGAATTTGAGAAGCATTGGTAAAAGTTCTTTGCATGTTTGGTAGAATTCCCCAGTGAAGCCACTCAGTCCTGGACTCTTGTTTGCACGGAGCTGTTTTTATCACAGATTCTATTTTATCTCTATTGACCAGTCTGCTCAAACTATCTATTTCTTCTGGATTCAGTTTTGGTGGGCTGTATGTTTCTAGAAACTTGTCCATTTCTTCTAGGTTATCCAATTTGTTGGCATATAATTATTCATAATATTTTTATGTCTTTTTCTTTGTTGCATTTTTTTTGTATTTCTCTGGTATTAGTTATCATTTCTCCTATTTCATTTTTTATTTTGCTTATTTGGGTCCTCTCTCTTCTCTTCTTGGTGACCCTGGCCAGAGATTTGTCGATTTTGGTTACCCTTTAAAAGAACCAGCTCTTGGTTTTATTGAGTTTTTTCTATTTTTTTAATCTCTTTTATTTATTAGCTCTCCGATCTTTATTACTTCCATCTTTCTGCTAACTTTTTTCCTAACTCTTTTAGATGATAGATTAGGTTGTTTGAGATTTTTCTGTTTTTTTGAGGAAGGCTTATATCACTATGAACTTCCCTCTACGGACTGTTTTTGCTGCATCCCAATATAGGAGCAGGAAATACATAAAACAAATACTAACAGACATAAAGGGAGAAACTGACAGGAATACAATAATAGTAGGAGAATTTAACACCCCACTGACATCAAGGGACAGACTTTCCAGACAGAAAATCGATAGGGCAACAGAGATCCCAAATGATACAATAGAACATTCAGGCTTAATTGATATTTTTAGGACAATACATCAAAACAAACAGAATACACACTCTTTGCAAGTGCACATAGATCATTCTTTAGGATAGACCACATACTAGTACACAAAACAAGCCTCAATACATTTAAGAGGATAGTCATTATTTCAGGCATCTTTTCTGACCACAAGGGCATGAAGCTAGAAATCATCGACAGGAAAAGAAATGAGATAAAAATGGATTGGCTCAAGATGGCAGACGAGAGGGACGTGCAATCACTCCCTCTTGCAAAAGCACTAGAATCACAACTAACTGCTGAACAATCATTGACAGGAAAACACTGGAAATCACCAAAAAAGACACCACACATCCAAAGACAAAGAAGAAGACACAATGAGATGGTAGGAGGGGCATAATCACAATAAAATGAAACCCTATAACTGCTGGGTGGGTGACTCACAAACTGGAGAACACTTGTACCACAGAAGTTCACCCAATGCAGTGAAGGTTCTGAGGCCCACGTCAGGCTTCCCAACCTGGGGGTCTGGCAACAGAAGGAGTAATTCCTAGAGAATCAGACTTTGAAGCCTAGTGGGATTTGATTGCAGGACTTCGATATGACTGGGGGAAACAGACTCCACTCTTGGAGGGCACACACAAAGTAGCACCGGGACACAGGGGAAGGAGCAGTGACCCCACAGGAGACTGAACCAGACCTACCTGCTAGTGTCGGAGGGTCTCCTGCAGAGGTGGGGGGTGGCTGTGGCTCACTGTGAGGAAAAGGAACTGGCAGCAGAAGTTCTGGGAGGTGCTCCTTGGCGTGACCCCTCCCAGAGTCGGACATTAGCCCACCAAAGAGCTGGGTAGGCTCCAGTGTTGGGTCACTTCAGGCCAAACAACCAACAGGGAGGGAATCCAGCCCCACCTATCAGCAGACAAGCGGAATAAAGCTTTACTGAGCTCTGCCCACCAAAGCACCACCCAGCTCTACCCACCACCTGTCCCTCCCATCACGAAATTTGCACACCTGCTTAGATAGCCTCATCCACCAGAGGGCAGATAGCAGAAGGAAGAAGAACTACAATCCTGCAGCCTGTGGAACAAAAAGCATATTCACAGGAAGATAGACAAGATGAAAAGGCAGAGGGCTATGTACCAGATGAAGGAACAAGATAAAACCCCAGAAAAACAACTAAGCAAAGGGGAGATAGGCAACCTTCCAGAAAAAGAATTCAGAAAACTGATAGTATAGATGATCGAGGACCTGGGAAAAAGAATGGAGGCAAAAGATCGAGTAGATGCAAGAAATGTTTAACAAAGACCTAGGAGAATTAAAGAACAAACAAACAGAGATGAACAGTATAATAACTGAAATGAAAAATACACTAGAAGGAATCAATAGCAGAATAACTGAGGCAGAAGAACGGATAAGTGACCTAGAAGGCAGAATGGTGGAGTTCACTGCTGTGGAACAGGATAAAGAAAAAAGGATGAAAAGAAATGAAGACAGCCTAAGAGACCTCTGGGACAACATTAAACGCAACATTCGCATTATAGGGGTCCCAGAAGAAGAAGAGAGAAAGGACAAGAGAAAATATTTGAAGAGATTATAGTCGAAAACTTCCCTAACATGGGAAAGGAAATAGCCACCCAAGCCCAGGAAGCCCAGAGACTCCCATATAGGATAAACCGAAGGAGAAACATGCCGAGCCACATAGTAATCAAATTGTCAAATATTAAAGACAAAGAAAAATTACTGAAAGCAGCAAGGGAAAAATGACGAATAATATACAAGGGAACTCCCATAAGGTTAACAGCTGATTTCTCAGCAGAAACTCTGTAAGCCAGAAGCAAGTGGCATGACATATTTAAAGTGATGAAAGGGAAGAAACTACAACCAAGATTACTCTACCCAGCAAGGATCTCATTCAGATTCCATGGTGAAATCAAAAGCTTTACAGACAAGCAAAAGCTAAGACAATTCAGAACCATGAAATCAGATCTACAACAAATACTAAAGGAACTTCTCTAAGTGGGAAACACAATAGAAGAAAAGGACCTACAAAAACAAACCCAAAACAATTAAAAAAGGGTAATGGGAACATACATATCGATAAATACCTTAAACATAAATGCATTAAATGCTCCAACCAAAAGACACAGGCTCAATGAAGGGATACAAAAACAAGACCTGTATATAGGCTGTATGGATACAAAAACAAGACCTGTATATAGGCTGTATGGATACAAAAACAAGACCTGTATATAGGCTGTCTACAAGAGACCCACTTCACACCCAGAGACACATACAGACTGAAAGTGAGGGGACTAGAAGAGATATTCCATGAAAATGGAAATCAAAAGAAAGCTGGAATAGCAATACTCATATCAGATAAAATAGACTTTAAAATAATGAATGTTACAAGAGACAAGGAAGGACACTACATAATGATCAAGGGATCAATACAAGAAAAAGATAAAACAATTATAAATATATATGCTCCAACATAGGAGCACCTCAATACATAAGGCAACTGCTAACAGCTATAAAAGAGGAAATCAACAGTAAAACAATAATAGAGGGGGATTTAACACCTCACTTACACCAATGGACAGATCATCCAAACAGAAAATTAATAAGGAAACACAAGCATTAAATGACACAATTAGACCAGATAGATTTAATTGATACTTATATGACTCTCCATCCAAAAACAGCAGATTAAACTTTCTTCTCAAGTGCACACGGAACATTCTCCAGGATAGATCACATCTTGGGTCACAAATCAAGCCTCAGTCAATTTAAGAAAACTGAAATCATACCAAGCATCTTTTCTGACCACAATGCTATAAGATTAGAAATGAATTACAGGGGAAAAAAACATAAAAAACACAAACACGTGGAGGCTAAACAATACGTTACTAAGTAAACAAGAGGTCACTGAAGAAATCAAAGAGGAAACCAAAAATGACAACGAAAACACGATGATCCAAAACCTATGGGATGCAGCAAAAGCAATTGTAAGAGGGAAGTTTAGAGCAATACAAGCCTACCTAAAGAAACAAGAAAATTCTCAAATAAACAATCTAACCTTACACCTAAAGGAACTAGAGAAAGAAGAACAAACAAAACCCCCAAGTTAGTAGACGGAAAGAAATCATAAAGATCAGAGCAGAAATAAATGAAATAGAAACAAGGAAATCAATAGCAAAGATCAATAAAACTAAAAGCTGTTTCTTTGAGAAGATAAGTAAAATTGATAAAACATTAGCCAGACTCATCAAGAAAAAGATGGAGAGGACCCAAATCAATAAAATTAGAAATGAAAAAGGAGAAGTTACAACAGACGCTGCAGAAATACTAAGCATCCTAAGAGACTACTATAAGCAACTCTATGCCAATAAAATGGACAACCTGGAAAAAATGGACAAATTCTTAGAAAGGTATAACCTTCCAAGACTGAAACAGGAAGACATAGAAAATATGAACAGACCAATCACACGCACTGAAATTGAAACTGTGATTAAAAATCTTCCAACAAATAAAAATCCAGGACCAGATGGCTTCACAGGTGAATTCTATCAAACATTTAGAGAAGAGTTAACACCCATCCTTCTCAAACTCTTCAAAAACACTGCAGAAGAAGGAACACTCCCAAACTCATTCTACGACGCCACCATCACCCGGATACCAAAACCAGACAAAGATACTACAAAAAAAGAAAATTACAGACCAATATCACTGATGAATATAGATGCAAAAATCCTCAACAAAATACTAGCAAACAGAATCCAACAACACATTAAAAGGATCATACACCATGACCAAGTGGGATTTATCCCAGGGATGCAAGGATTCTTCAGTATATGCAAGTCAATCCATGTGATACACCATATTAACAAACTGAAGAATAAAAACCATATGATCATCTCAACAGATACAGAAAAAGCTTCTGAGAAAATTCAACACTGATTTATGATAAAAACTCTCCAGAAAGTGGGCACAGAGGGAACCAACCTCAACATAATAAAGGCCATATACAACAAACCCACAGCAAACATCATTCTCAATGGTGAAAAACTGAAAGCATTTCCTCTAAGATCAGCAACAAGACAAGGATGTCCACTCTCGCCACTATCATTCAACATAATTTTGGAAGTCCTAGCCATGGCAGTCAGAGAAGAAAAAGAAATAAAAGGAATCCAAATTGGAAAACAAGAAGTAAAACTGTCACTGTTTGCAGATGGCATGATACTATACATAGAGAATCCTAAATATGACACCAGAAAACTACGAGAGCTAATCAGTGAATCTGGTAAAGTTGCAGGATACAAAATTAATGCACAGAAATCTCTTGCATTCCTATACACTAATGATGAAAACCCTGAAAGAGAAATTAAGGAAACACTCCCATTTACCACTGCAACAGAAAGAATAAAATACCTAGGAGTAAGCTACCTAAGGAGACCCAAGACCTGTATGCAGAAAATTATAAGACACTGATGAAAGAAATTAAAGATGGTACAACCAGGTAGAGAGATATACCATGTTCTTGGATTGGAAGAATCAATATTGTGAAAATGACTATACTACCCAAAGGAACCTAAAGATTCAATGCAATCCCTATCAAATTACCAATGGCATTTTTTTACAGAACTATAACAAAAAATCTTAAAATCTGTATGGAGACACAAAAGACCCCAAACAGCTAAAGCAGTCTTGAGGGAAAAAAAAGGAGCTGGAGGAATCAGACTCCCTGACTTCAGACTATACTACAAAGCTACAGTAATCAAGACAATATGGTACTGGCACAGAAACAGAAATATAGATCAATGGAACAGGATAGAAAGCCCAGAGATAAACCCATGCAACTATGGACAACTAATCTATCACAAAGGAGGCAAGGATATACAATAGAGAAAAGACAGTCTCTTCAATAAGTGGTGCTGGAAAAACTGGACAGCTACATGTAAAAGAATGAAATTAGAGCACTCCCTAACACCATTCACAAAAATAAACTCAAAATGCATTAGAAACCTAAATGTAAGACTGGACACTGTAAAACTCTTAGAGGAAAACATAGGATGAACACTCTTTGACATAAATCACAGCAAGATCTTTTATGATCCACCTCCTAGAGTAATGGAAATAAAAACAAAAATAAACAAATGGGACCTAATGAAACTTAAAAGTTTTGGCAAGGCAAAGGAAACTAAAAACAAGACGAAAAGACAGACCTGAGAATGGGAGAAAATATTTGCAAACAAATCAGCGGACAAAGGATTAATCCCCAAAATATATAAACAGCTCATGCAGTTTAATATTAGAAAAACAAACAACCCAATCAAAAAATGGGTAGAAGACCGAAATAGACATTTATCCAAAGAAGACATACAAATGGTCAAGAAGCACATGAAAACCTGCTCAACTTCACTAATTATTAGAGAAATGCCAATCAAAACTACAATGAGGTATCAACTCACACCAGTCAGAATGGGCATCATCAGAAAATCTACAAACAACAAATGCTGGAGAGGGTGTGGAGAAAAGGGAACCCTCTTGCACTACTGGTGGGAATGTAAACTGATACAGCCACTATGGAGAACAGTATGGAAGTTTCTTTAAAAACCAAAGATACAATTACCATATGAGCCAGCAATCCCACTACTTGGCATATACACAGAGAAAACCATAATTCAAAAAGACACATGCACCCCAATGTTCATTGCAGCACTATTTACAGTAGCCATGTCATTGAAACAACCTAAATGCCCATCGACAGACAAACAGATAAAGAAGATGTGGTACATATACACAATGGAATATTACTCAGCCGTAAAAAGGAATGAAATTGGGTCATTTGTAGAGACGTGGATGGATCCAGAGACTGTCGTACAGAGTGTAGTAAGTCAGAAAGAGAAAACAAATATCGTATATTAACGCATATACGTGGAACCTAGAAAAATGGTACAGATGAACCAGTTTGAAGGGCAGAAATAGAGACACAGATGTACAGAACTAACGTATGGACACCAAGGGGGAAAGCAGCGTGGGGTTGGGGATGGTGGTGTGATGAATTGGGAGGTCGGGATTGACATGTATATACACTAATATGTATAAAATGGATAACTAATAAGAACCTGCTGTATAAAAAAATAAAATAAATTTCAAAAAAAAATGATTACATGGAGACTAAACAACATGCTACTAAAAAACCAACATGTCAATGGTGAAATCAAAGAGGCAATTACAAAAATACCTTGAGACAAATGACAATGAAAACACAACAGTACAAAATCTAGGGAATGTAGCAAAAGAAACCCTTTTAAAAAGAATATATAAAGAGAAGATCAGTGGGCTAAGAACTAAATCTTGATTAATGCTCACATTTTAAGAATGAGAAGAGTAAGAAAGTCCAACATATATTCACCTTTTTGATTATGTGTGTGTGTGTGTGTGTGTTTAGAAAGGTGATTGCAGAGCTGGGATAGTGAAGCAAAGGATTGTTAGCATGTTCAACAGCATCATGTTTCAAAGAAGTCAAATCAGATATGGACGGAAAGAAAGAAATTAAATGTGATGATTAGTTCATTTTTGAAAACAGGGAGACTTCACTGGAGTAACTGGAAAGAGAAACAAAGCTTCCAGAAGATACAGAGTGAGTGGATGGTCAATAATTATGGCATAGCGGGCTTCCCTGGTGGCACAGTGGTTGAGAGTCCGCCTGCTGATGCAGGGGACATGGGTTAATGCCCCGGTCCGGGAATACCCAACATGCTGCAGAGTGGCTGGGCCCGTGAGCCATGGCCACTGAGCCTGCGCGTCCGGAGCCTGTGCTCCGCAACAGGAGATGCCACAACAGTGAGAGGCCCGCATACCGCAAAAAATAAATAAATAAAATAATAATAATTATGGCATAGCATATCAATTGATCCTTTGAGGAATATTGCAATGAAAGGTCAGAAGTCATTTTTAATTTAGCCTACTAGTATTTTCTGTTGCCTTTAATATCCACCAAATGCTAAATCTATCTTGCTAAATCATATTTCCTTTCTATTTATTGAAAAACTAATTCTTCTAAAACATCTACGGAATTAAGAATGACAATTTTTCAACAAACCAAAACAGGTCTCTTGACTCCTATTCTATTAAGTCACACTGGGCCTATTTTTAGGACCACTTACTCACTTATTGAAAGCACAGAGGAGTTTCACAGATCTTTTAACTTAACCCAACTGTAGTCAAGCTTCAAGTCAAGCTTCAATTGAAGAGATTCAGAATCCTTTTTCCCTTGAGAATTACTTTTTTTCAGTTGCAAGGGAGAGGAACATAGTTACGTTAGGTGATAATTTAAAAATCAAATTAACTATACCTAATTCTTATTTCAATCTTAGGCAGAAAACATTTATTTTGAGTGACAAACAAAATCTAGACTAGAGAACTGATATAGTTTAGGGTGCCAGAATTAAACATGGGAACTATGAAGATCAAAGCAATGGATTGAGAAGGTAGTTTGGAGCCAGTGAAAAGAAATGGAAAGCTATAGATTGTTGGAGAAGAGGAGGATAGTTATGGATAGCTATGGATTACCCAAGCCAGAGAGGAGGATAGTCAGTTAACATTATAACAGTAGGAAGAGGAAAGAACGTGGCAGTGCTGATAGTCATTACGAAGTAGAAACATTAGGGCTCAGCAATAAACTGGATAATGAGACAAAAGTAATCCGAGAAGTAGGATTATAGGATATATATGACGGTAATTTGACATAATTGGCTGCCAATGCAAAGAACCAACTTTATGATCAATCTGATGCTTTAATTAAACCATTGTTTGAGGGCTTCCCTGGTGGCACAGTGGTTGAGAGTCTGCCTGCTGATGCAGGGGACGCGGGTTCGTGCCCCGGTCTGGGAAGATCCCACATGCTGCGGAGCGGCTAGGCCTGTGAGCCATGGCCACTGGGCCTGCGTGTCCAGAGCCTGTGCTCCGCAACAGGAGAGGCCACAACAGTGAGAGGCCCATGTACCGCAAAAAAAAAAAAAAAAATTGTTTGAAAATCAATATAATCAGTGAAAGAAATAAAGTATTATACTTCTATACCAATTCTACCCTCAGAGTTATTTTTAATTGAAATATAATTGATTTACAATACTATATTAGTATCAGGTGTACTACATAATGATTAGACTATATATTATGAAATGGTCACAGTGATAAGTCTCGTAACTATCTATCACCAAATAAAGTTATTACACTATTATGGACCATATTCCTTATGCTGTATATTATACCCCATGACTTACTTATTATATAAATGGAGGTATATACCTCTTAATTCCCTTCACCTATTCCATGGACCCCCACCCCAACCTTCTGGCAACCACCCATTTGTTCTCTATGAGTCTGTTTTTGTTTTATTTGTTGTTTGTTTTGTTTTAGACTCCACATATAAGTGAGCTCATACAGTATTAGTCTTTCTCTTGCCTGTCATTCTCTGAGACTTATTTCACAACATAATACCCTCTAGGTCCATCCATGTTGTCTCAACGGCAAGATTTTGGTTTTTTAAGGCTGATTAATATACCATTATATGTGTATATCACATCTCCTATATCCATTCATCTGATATTGATGGACTCTTATGTTGCTTCCATAGCTTAGCTACTGTAAATAATGTTGCAATGACCATTAAGGTGCATATATCTTTTTGAATTAGTCTTTTTCTTTTCTTCAGAAAAATACCCAGAGATGCAACTGCTGGATCATATGGCAGTTCCATTTTTAATTTTCTGAGGAACCTCCATACTCTTTTCCATACTGTGTGTACCAATTTACATTGCCATCAACAGTGCACAAGAGTTCCCTTTTCTCTACATCCTTGCCAAGATGTGTTGTCTTTTTGATGATAGCCATTCTGATGGGTGTGAGGTGGTATCTCAGTGTGGATTTGATATGCATCTCCCTGATGATTAGTAATGTTGAACATCTTTTATTGTGCCTGTTGTTCATCTGCGTATCTTCTTCAGAAATACGTCTATTCAGGCCTTCTGCCCATTTTTTTTTTTTTTTTTTTTTTTTTTTGCGGTATGTAGGTCTCTCACTGTTGTGGCCTCTCCCTTTGCAGGGCACAGGCTCCGGACGCGCAGGCTCAGTAGCCATGGTTCACGGACCCAGCCGGTCCGCGGCATGTGGGATCTTCCCAGACTGGGGCATGAACCCGTGTCCCCTGCATCGGCAGGCGGACTCTCAACCACTGTGCCACCAGGGAAGCCCCGCCCATTTTTTAATCAGGTTGTTTTTCGATGTTGAGTTGTATGAGTTCTTGGTATATTTTGCATATTAACCCCTTACTGGATATATCATTTGCAAATATCTTCTTCCATTCAAAAGCCTGCTTTTTCATTTTGTTGATCGCTTCCTTTGCTGTGCAAAAGCTTTTTAGTTTGATGTAGTTCCGCTTGTTTATTTTTGCTTTTGTTTCTCTTGCCTGAGACATAACCAAAAAAAAAAAAGTTGCTAAGATTGATGTTAAAGAGCATACTGCCTATATTTCCTTCTAGAAGTTTTATGATTTCATAACTTATTTTAAGTCTTTAATCCATTTGGAGATTATTTTTGTATATGGTGTGAGAAAGTAATCTAGTTCAATTCTTTTCCATGTAGCTGTCCAGTTTTGCCAATACCATTTATTGAAGAGGCTGTCTTTTCCCCATTGTACATTCTTGCCTCCTTTGTCTTAATTGACCAGATAAGTGTGGGTTTATTTCTGGGCTCTCTATTCTGTTCCACTGATATACATATCTTTTTTTGTGCCAGTACCATACTGTTTCAATGACTGTAATTTTGTAGTATAGTTTGAAATCAGGGAGCATAATACCTTCAGCTTTGTTGTTCTTTCTCAAGATTGCTTTGGCTATTTGGGGCCATTTATGTTTCCATAAAATTTTAGAGTGATTTGTTCTAGTTATGGGGAAAATGTCAATGGTATTTTGATAGGGATTGCATTGAATCTTTAGATTGCCTTGGGTAGTATGGTGAATTGATGACTAGCTTTAGTGTTGTGTTTGGATTCCTTCCCCTTTTTTTGTGTTTATATCTTTATAAGTTTTTTTTATTTGTGGTTACCATGATTTTAATATGTAACAACATATGTATTTATATATACGTGTGTGTGTATATATATATACACACACAGATATACTTGATTATTTTAAGTTGATGATCTCTTATGTTCTAATGCATTCTAACAACCCTGCATATTTACTCCCAACTCCACATTAAATGTTGTACATCTTTTTGTTTTGTGTATTCCTTAACTACTTATTGTGTATATCAATGATTTTTCTCCTTCTGTCTTTTAACCCTCCTACTAGCTTTATAGTCCCTTTAATATTTCTTGTAAAGTCAATTTAGTGGTATTGAACTCTTAGCTTTTGCTTTCCTGTAAAACTCTTTATCTCTCCTTTAAATCTAAATGATAGTCTTGCCAGCTAGAATATTCTTGGCTGTAGATTTTTTCCTTTCACCACTTTCAATATATTGTGCCACCCCATTCTAGTCTGCAGTGTTTCTGCTGATGGTCTTATGGAGGTCGCCTTATACATAACTAGTTGCTTTTCTCTTGCTTCTTTTCAAATTCCCTCTTTATCTTTAATTTTTGCCATTTAATTATAACATGTCTTGGTGCAGATCTCTTTGGGTTTATCTTGTTTGGGATTCTCTGTGCTTCATGGACCTGAACATCAATTTCCTTTTCCAAGCTGGGAAGCTTTCAGATATTATTTCTTCAAATAAGTCTCCTGCCTCTCTCTCTCTCTCTCTCTCTCTCTCCTACTTCTGGAACCCCTACAGTGAGAATGTCAGGACACTTGATGTTATCCAAAAGGTTTCTTAATCTGCCCTCATTCTTTAAAATTTTTTTTTTCTTTTTTCTCTTCAGTTTGGGTGGCTTCCAATACTCTTTATTCCTGTTCACTGATCTGTTCCTTGTATCATCTAATCTACTATTAATTTCTTCTAGTTTTTTTTTTCAGTTATTGTATTCTTTAGCTGTGTATGGTTTCTTTATATTTTCTAACTCTTTGTTAAAATTCTCACTGTATTAATCCATTCTTCTCCTGAGATCGCTGAGCATTTTTTTAATTACCTTGAACTCTTTACTTTGTAGATTGCTTATCTCCACTTCACTTAGTTCTTCTTCTGGGATTTTTGTCTTGTTCCTTCATTTGGACCATACTGCTCTATCTTCTCATTTTGCCTAATTCTCTGTCTCTATTTCTATGCATTGGGTAGTTGATTATGTTTCTGACCTTGGAGAAGTTGTCTTATGCAGCAGACATCCTATGGGCCCTACCAGCACACTCCTCTCTGGTCACCAGAACTATATGCTCTAAGGGTGCCCTCTTATGGGTTGTGTGGGCCCTTCTGTTGTGGTGTGGCTGTCTATTGTGGGCACACTGACAGGCAGGGCTGGTTCCTGGTCTTGTTGGCTGTCAGGCCCTGCCTCATATGGTGGCTGCCACCTTACTGGTTGGCAGGGCTTGATCCTGGCATGGCTGGCTGTGGGGCCAAGGGGATCTGGGGCTGATGTAGGCTTGCAGGTGGGCGGGGATTTGGGTCTGGACTTGGCTGGCTGTGGGGCTCAGAGAGGCCCAGGGCTAGTCCTGGCCTGCTGATGGGTGGGACCTGGTAATGGGTAGCTGGTTGCACAGCTAGGGGGAGCTGCTCTTAAACAGTTTGTATATTTATGCATTTGATTTCAGGGAACTGGGAGCCTTTTGTATATTAATGTATGTATATACATATATATATATATATAACATAAACACAAAAAATATAATTTTGTATATACATATATATAAATGTATATACATATATATTTAGATGTATATTTTTGTATATACAAATATTTACACATATGTACATTTATCTATGTATTATATTTCACAAATAATATCTCCTTGGCCAAATGAGAATAAAAAACTTAACATTTTTCTTGAGTTTCAAATTCCATTAACTGATCACAAATAATGAATTATATTAGTTGAAGATACATACGTGATTTCTATATTGGCAATACGATGATCCAAATATCTTCCCTGACACATAACTTTAGAAGCCTTGTACTAAGATGATGGTGCCACAAGATAGAAGGAACTGGTATCTGTAAGCCATCAGGTAAAGAAGAGCCCCCAAACTGACCCACATTGGATTTGACATGAGCAATCAATAAACATTTGTTGTACTAAGTCAATGAGATTTCAAGGTATGTTACCACAGAAAAGTCTAGCCTCATCCAACTAAAAAAATATGGATAGGGCTCTGGATAAGCAAAAAGAAAGCATACACCCTGAAAATTCTCAACCACAGGACTGTCCTCATAAGGGCTTAGGAATCAAATTTATGTTATCAGCATTCAGAGAACAATGCTGAGAAATTACCACAGAGTGGTCCCTAGCTGATAGAACTTCATGGGTATATCATCAAAAAAGGACTAACAAGGTAAATACTGAAAAAACACCCCAAACATGTGCCCTCAAGTCAAAATTATACAACTACAATATATAAGGAAACAAGCCACTATGAAAAAAAGGTCATCTGATAAAACAGCAAATTACATTCCCAATGCCTTCAGATACTAGAATTATAAAACCTAGAACATAACATAAATGTTTTGTATTTTTGAAAGAATAAAAGATTGAATCTAAAAATTCAGAAAATAATATAGTCTGAAACAAGCAGACAAATTTTAAAGTGAAACAAATATAAAAAATGAAATAAAAATGCTATGAATATGGAGAAATAGCAAGTTATACATCTGAAAGATTACTCATAAAAAGAAAAATAGGTGTAAATTTGAGTACATTCAAAATAGAAATGTCTGTTCATCAAAAGATACAATTAAAAATGAAAAGACACCTCAGAATGGGAGAAAATACTTGAAAAGCATTTTTAAATGGCATAAGATTAGAGTCTATCATATATAAAGAATATTACTAAATCAATAAAAGACCAACAACCCACGAGAGGAATGGACAAAATATGTAAACAAATAGTTAAAGAAAAAAATGACAAATAAACATAGGGAAAAATGTTCAAACTTAGAGAAATGTAAATTAAAATCACAGTAAAATACCATTCATATTAAGAATTAAGGAATTTAAGAAATCTGACAATACCTAGAGGAACAATAAGAATTTTTATGCAATTCTTTTGGGGAGTGTAAGTTGATATAACTACACTGGAAAGCAAGTTAGCAATATTTTATAAAGTTAAAAATGCACAAATTCTATGGATCAATAAATCCACTTCTTGGTAACTTCTCTAAGAATCTCTAGCACATATGTAAAATACTCAGACCAGCATTTGCACTAAGTCCTTACAAAAATATTTAGAGCAGCATTTTTTTTAAACAATTCATTCCAAGAAGAATAAATGAATAAATTGTGACATCATATCTACATAATAAATACAGCAGTGAAAACTATTTCACTAGACCTACACAATGGACCTCAGAAACAAAATTCTGGCTGAAAATTGTACATTCAAGAATATTACTTACATTAATGATCATATTTAAATTAGTCAGAATCAGGAGACATAGAGAATTTAACAAAATGAATTGTTAACAGCAACAACCTTATCTCTAGTTAATGAAGTTATTAAAAAGTAAAAAGGGACTGTTGGAATCACAGAGTAGTAAGTGTAGGAAGTAGCTACGTTCCCTAGGGCTGTGGGAACAAAACTGAAACTCAGACCTTGGAGAAGAGGGCCTAATTAATTGATACTATTGTTTGCAAATCAAGAAGGACCCCATGAAGCTGGGATCCAAACCCTTACGGTGAGGGGCATCTATGGCTGGTGCCTAGCCTTTGAGGCGGCAGCAACAAGGCCGTTTCTGGGAGTGTCAAAACTGCAAACTGGATTCAGCCGCTGCCTATGGAAGGAATTGCTGCTGTGGCATGAAAAGCAGTTGTCAATCTAAGGGTCACAGGAACAGGGAGCAAACAAGAAGCAAATCCCTATTTTCTCCAACCTTCCAGTCTCCCTCTAGTACCTCTATCGGCACAGCCCAACAGGGAACCAGCTGGTGAAGCAGGAATGTGGTCTGCACAGTCCCTGTCCCAGCATCATACAGCAGAGTGTTAAAAGGATGGGCATGAAGCTGAGAGACAATCGTTGAAAAACTGATACACTATTTAATGTTTAAAACCTGCCAAACAATATTTATATGTAATATATATGTAGTAAATGTATAAAGAAATGCATGGGAACAGAATACACAAAATTCAAAATAGAGACTGATGGATATAGAGAGAAATGGGATCTGAAAGGGGTATACAGAGTTCTTCTGTTCTTTTCAAGTTTTATTTTCAGGCTGGATGGTGCATTCCTAAGTATTGATTACCTTATTCTTTAGGCATATTGGATGTCTGAAATATTTCATTAAAAAACCAACCTTTTGTGGAAAGGAAGAAAATGAGAGAAGTATACACACTTAAATCCAAAGTACTGTGAGGCCACCATCTTGTCTCACGGTTAGTGTTTTGTTTACATGGTAAACTCAAGATAAAAGTTCCTACATTTTGATAACCACTGGAACACAGATGCAGATTTAAGTGAGTGTTTTGACCTGGTACTAAATGGCAGGTTTTCAAATCTCCTCTATAACGACACTTGCTCCTGGGAAGAAGGGCAAATTGTCCATGAAGTCCCCATCTGCTTGTCTGAGGAACATCTGTTGTGATGTGGACTCTCCTAGTTTAGGTGGCAGTAATGTACCTACTAGTGAAAGTATCCCTCCTTAGTAATAACATCTACTGGCAAGAGAAACCTTTGAAAAGACATTTGTTTCACGTTTTTTAAAAATGGAACTTTAAAACACAAATTTAATTTTTTTATTCAATGTTTGTAACTTTTATCTGACATTATACAGATTTATTTTGACAACCTATTTAGTTGTTGACAAGTCTATTTTGCTTTCTTGTTAGTGTATTTTAAAGATTTATGCTGAACATATTTTGTATAAATCTCATAATGATACAAAAACAAACATGAGGAAAACTGAATGCATCTTCAAAATATGTTTACTTTCATAAGGCTGCTTGGAACATGAGCACTAATAAAATTTTTTTAAATGCTTTTATTGGAAATCAATTCAGACTTGTGGAACAAAAATTGCTTGAGCAACTGTATTCAATATATTCCACTTACTGACCAAGCCATGGGAGAGAGATACCTCCCAACATCCATCAGTTACCAAAAAAGGGTACTTCCCAAATATCTCAGTTCCATCCACTTCTCTCCATTCCCACTGCCAATAACTTAATAAAATTTCTCCATCTTCTCTGTCTTTGACTACCACCCCAGCCTCACCACCGACAGTGTCTGATACATAATGGATTCTTTAAAATACGAGTTTGAATAAATGAATGAATAAATTCTGAATGTCTCATATTGTTAATGTCAAAAGTGTTGAGGTACAGGACCAAGACGGAAAAGTAGGTAGAGGTGCATGGGAAAAGCAGGAAAGGAGTATGAGGTATATGAAATGGTGATGGGAATGTTCTCATGTTATATTATTTTTAGAAAGTCTTCTATATTTTCATAGTGTAGAAATAAGGGGTTTTTTTAAATATACCCCAAAATTAAGTTTTCAAAAAGTATTTTCAAATTGTAAAAGTGGCTGAGATATCCCAAATCCTAAGTGGAACTTTGTAGGAAAGTAGTAAAAAATATAAATACGCTTTTCAATTTACCTAATCAAGTTACCAAACCAAAGCTCTTATGGGAAATTTTTTCTGACATTTTATTCCTATTTATTTTATTTATTCATTTTTGGCTTCTGTTTATGTAATATCATGTCAGTCAAAGAGCAGATATTTAATAAATGTTGCAATTCAAATGTCATTTGCTAACATTTACTCAAGATACTGATCAGATGTTTTTGTTCAAAAAAATCTTTATCACCTTTCACCAGCCAGCCTTCCTTCAACTAAAGAGTATTTGATTCAGCAATCTTGCTTGTATTCTAAGTATTTAGTGGAATACAATGATTTAAGAACTTGATAATTGATATAAGTAATGATTGTTCATCACCAGCAAATCTGCATTATAAAAACCTTTCTTGGTGACATTGGATAGTGGTTTTACATTTATTACTTCATCTCTAATCAAGACTAGAGACCACCTAATCATCATAAAACTTAGACTGAGGTTAACACTTATTCAATATTTTTTCTTAAAATTATTTAACTAACTAAGGTACTAAGGTACCTTAACTAAGGTACACCTACGGATTTTTGTTAGATTAACACAGTATTTTGTCACACAACCCAATTACTGATTACATATTATCGATTTTCTAAACAGTTCCAGGACAGTTTTTTAGACTTGTAGAATACACTTACCAAAAATGTATTGTCATTCTTCATTAGACTCTCCTATATTTTGAAAGTACTACTGCTAGTGGATCTTTCAACAATGGAAGGAGACAACAATAAAGTCACAATCTATGATGAAATTATTACTGGGTCCACTGTAGACACTCACTTGAATCCTAGATCTGCCACTTAGTAGCTATGAAAACCTGAATAAAGCACTTAACTTGGCTTTTCTCCATGAGAATAACAACATCTGGTCTACTTATCTTAGAAGTATAGATAAGATGATTTATATGAAATCTGAGCAAAATGTAATGCACTGTTTGAGTTTAATTAACGTTTGGTATCTTATGTAAAGATTTTTTTTTAAAGGATTAAATCAACAAAGTAGAAAGGTACTTTGTACTGGACATCATCAATAGTTCCAAAATGGATCTCCCCGGCTCCTAGCCCAATACTCGGCATACGTTCAATGAATATCTGTGTAACTAATTAGTTAATTAACTGAACAGAAGAATTTAAAGTGATTATATATTAGTAACAACGAAAAATCTAAGACTACAACAACACTGGGAGAGAAGAGGGCACCTTGTGGAGTATGCTTAGATTCCAGGAAACCCTTCTTTAACTATATCAATGACTATAGAAGAGCAAAGCATGGAAAACGTGAAAGCACTCATAATGAGATGTACTATGTGCTACTACTACTCCTCACTATGGGTGAGGAGTTCAGGACTGAAGCATTCCAGGTTCTTTAACAAGAGCAGAACCACCTATAAGAGAGTGTAGTTGGCATTCAGGCTGACTGCCTGACTCACTGTCAGCCCCTCTTCTCACAGGGGTGGGTCTCTAATGCATCTATTATGAGACCACGTGTATAGCTTCAGATAATTGACCAGGGATGATCACCAGACCCCAAGCTAACCAATCAAATTCTCTCTCCCAGGAATTTGTAGTTTTTACTAACAGTCATAGAAACTAGGTGTCAATGGAGCAAGACCATATTAATACCAGTGTAGTAAAGGGAAGATCCACAAATGCTGCTTCAGAGATCCCCAGTTCCTCCCTGGTTATTCAAATCTTCTTAGGCCACTGTAAGATAAGTCAGCACCCACCTAATAAATTGCCCTTTATGCTTAAGCTAAGAGAGTTTCCAAAAGAAAGATTCTTTAAGTACAGTACGTAAGATATTCTCTGTTATATGATGCAACCTGCTACCTACACTGAGCCAAGTTCATTTGGTGACCCTGGGGAGAACCACAACTCCATGCAGAAGGGGTCCTCGAGGTACGATTTTTGTTTGGACTACTGATAAAACACTGAAGAGACAGAGGAATTAAAACCTAGGAGGGAAATAATATGCTTCAATGTCATTACATAGAATTTAAAATTTTTTATTTTTAAGGGAAATTTCTCATTTTTAATGAAGAAAGTAGGCTTACATTTAAAAAGGGGGAAATGTAAATAAGGATTTAACAATGCATTTCTTTAACTCAGGACATTCAGTCCATAAATATTTCTTGGACGTTTAATGTGTGGGCAAGGCAGTAGGCTATTGAAACTTCAAATTTCCTCCCATTTTATAAAGTTATAAAAATTTTTTCTCTCATGAGACTTTTAAACATAGAGGATAATCTAAACCCAAAAGTATTCTAATTAGTAGTTCAGAAGAATATCAATCCCTTGTTTTAATTATTTAAAGACCTTATAATCATGAAATCATACACTGAAAACCACAGACACACACACACAGCAGGCAAGCCATGTTTATTCATCACCAAATGATTTATATGGATTAATCCCGTAACAGAAGTGAGGAAATTGAAAATCTTAGCTAAATTTAAGCATAATCCTCCAGAGGTATGCACTGCTAGAGGCAGAAATAACATTTTTCAACAGTTTCTGAAAACAGGGTTAGTAGCTAATACCATTAATATTATAAAGCAGCCCTCTGAGACTCAGCATAGACAAATCATTGATTTTTACATTTAACTTTCTTGGGACTTCTATTGTCACTTCAAGGTGTCTTCATGTAATCCACTCATACCAGAGAATGTTTTCAAGGATATTGTAAATAATTAACCTTCTCACAGTGGAGTTCAAGTGTCTCTCTGTGATAAAGCACTTGAACACCTCAAAAGCATAATTACAGGCATACCCTTGAGAGTTGGGATATATCGAGTTTTCAAAATGAGGGTGGATATTAAAACTGATATAACAGCAATTAGTTATCATGAATTTTCTCCATTACCCAGCCTTTTGGATTGTGTCAGTGAAATATAATTCTCCTTAAAGGAGTTCACACAATTTCTGATGGCCACTCTCGATCCTCAATCTTGAATTTATTATAGTATTTCAAAGGCAAAGCCATCAAAATTGATTTGGTTTCCCTTTTTCTTTTCTCCCACTGTTGAATCAGTTATATGTTAACATAAAGTCACATCTAAGTAAACTTTCTTGTAGATAAATTATTTTGGGAGAGGAAATAATGCATCAATTAATAATAAAAAGAGTCCTTGCAGAAAAAGGAATCATTTAACTAGGTGACTTATAAATGTATGTAGGTTTAACAAGTCTTAAAAATAATGGTTTTAAATGTATGAAATAAACAATTTTGAGAATTATGCCAAATACCAAACAGGTCCATAAAGATGCCCTTTATTAAAAAAACGATTCAGACTTTGATCTAACATGTACTTTCACCACCAATATCTTAATAGATGTAACTTTTGTATACATATTAAATACATGTGCATATTTATAACAAAAATAAACAACAAATAAAATAAATATTTTTATATTCTTCTTATCAACAAATAAATTCATCTAGTCATCAGAATATTTTTAAATCCTACATGGTCTAGGCCTCTACTATCACTTCAACCTCATCTACCTTGTGACACCAATTATCTCTGTTCAGCTCCTTTTTCCCAATTCTGGCTTCCTTGTTGTGCTCCAGAGACTTTGCTCAGTCTTTCCCCTCTTCTTGGTATGTTTTTAACCAACAGAGTCACATAGCTTATTCTCTTACTTCCTTTAAATCCCTGTTTCAAGTTCATCATTTTCTCTAAAAATACCATTTTACACATGCACGCCCATGCACACACTTCTCTAGTCTATTTTCTGTATCCCACCTTTGTTGCTTGTTTTTATAGCACATCATTCCCCTGATATGTTTGTATCTCTATTTTATCTCTTCTACCCAAAGGAAGAATATTTGATTAGGGAGAAATTTTATTTTATTAATTGTTGTATTCCCAATACTGATGTAGTGCCTGGCACTCAGCAGCTGTTAAATAATAATTTTTGGATAAATAAATGAATAAATGACTGAAATCAATTTTTTAAATCAAACACAAATATTGTTTTTCATGCTTGGTGCTTCAGCATTAAAATTGATTGTTTTGTCATAAAACTTCAACCCACCTATAATTATCTCTTTTCTACAATAGTTTTTATTCTTATAACTTTAATAAGGTAATAAATAAATACGAAATTCTGGAAAACACCACACCCATAGTAAACTAATTTAAATATCAATGCATTGGCGAAAACAACAAGAAAACAAATTGAAAACTATTTCATAGACTATAGTTGCTTCCCCCAGTGACCACTCTCCTCCAAAACCGTAACAGAGAAGAAGGAAAAAAGGAAAGAGGAAGGAAGGAAGGGAGGGAGGGAAAGAGGAAGGAAAGAAAACTACATGAACTTTTTAAACTAGGCATGTCACATTAAGGTTAACATTTTTTTGATCCCTTGTTGTATCTATTGTCTCTAGTTTGCATCATTTAATCTTAGATTCTTTATGTAGAAGCACTCAAAAGGCAATTCACTGAATATGTAGTCTTTCAGTATGTGATCATTATAAATAAAGGCAGTAATGACTAGTTATAGGAAATCCAACCACTTTGCAATGACTGAACACAATAATAAATTCCTCCCCTGGAATGCGATCTTGCATAAAAAATATTACTCTTCAACATGCACAAAATATAGTTTAATTTCTAATAGTTCTCTTAGTCATTTGATTTTTACTCATATGTTCCAATACTCCCAATGGAGAGCACATGTCACTCCCATGTGTGACAAAATGAAATCTAACTGAGACCCATTCTCTAAATCACATTCTTTGCAAACTGTACTTTCCTAATAGTCTGTTGAATAACAAAACTTTAGCACCTGATGTTACATTAGATGACAAAGCTTTAGGACCTTAGTTTATCTTCCAAGGGACATCTGAGACTCTGTAGTGGTAGGTACAATAGGAAGGGACTGATGCAAGATGGTATAACCAAAACTGATAATCAAAAAATAGACATACTATGTGGTATCTAGATAGCCAATAAGGCAACAGTGGTATTACAGGAAAACATTATGTGTGTTTGGACCCAAATCACTAAATATCCCAATATGGTTTATTATTTCCAGAAAATAAGGCACATGATTTAATAGAGTGGCAAGTGGACAATTGTCAGTTGTGATAAGGACTATGAAAAAGAAAGAAAAAACAAGTTGCTGAGAAAATAAGTAAAGTGAAAATAGGAGTTGAGGACCTATTTCAGATAGAGTGGTCAGGGATAGCCTCTCTGAAAAGGTAACATGTAGCACGAGACCAGAAGGATTAAATGGAGTCAGTTATGAGATGCAGGGGAAAGAGTGGTCCATGCAGAGAAAAATATGGGCAAAATCCCCAAGCCTGGGAAGAACTTGGCATATCTAAAAAGTAAAAGCAGCCCAGAATATAAGGAACACAGTGAGCAAAAGGGAGAGAGGGCAAGCCAGCTAGATATTTGTCATACAGTGTTATTCTGAATTCAACAGAACACCATGAGCTGTTATAAGCAGCAGAAGGCCATAAACAGATTTATAGTTTTAATAGTGTCACTCTGGCTGCTGTATGGAGAACAGATTGAAGAGGACCAAGAGTAGATGAAGGGAGGCTTCTGCATTAGTCCCATGGAGAGGAGGTGTTGGTCTGGATGAACGGATGTTACCAAAGATTAAGAAAGATGGCTACTACATTGGAGATACATCTGGAAGGAAGAATTGATAGGCTGAATTGGTAGACTGGATGTGTGGTATGAGAGAGAGAGAGAGAAAAATCAAGGATGGCACTCATATTTTTTTAAAGTAAGGACTTCAGCCACTTTGACAAGCCAGAAGAACCTAGAAAGGTAAAAGAAAATTTCTTCCTCCCACACAGCTGGTGAAAAGAATGGGGTGCTACTTTACTGCCGGGACACTACACTGCCCCAAAGCTGCTGCAGTTAAGAGATCCTGGGACCATGACAAAAGGTGGCAGAAGCTGTGTGGCTGACGAGGTCTTGGTGCTCCGGCCTAGTGTCAGGCATGAGCCTCTGAGGTGGGACAGCCAACTTCAGGGCATTGGACCACCAGAGACCTCCCAGCCCCATGTAATACCAACCAATAAGAGATCTCCCAGAGATCTCCATCTCAACGCTAAGACCCAGCTCCACCCAATGGCCAGCAAGCTCCAGTGCTGGATGCCCCATGCCAAGCAAGACAGGAACACAACCCCAGCCATTAGCAGAGAGGCTGATAAAAATCACACTAAGTTCACAGAAACTCCAAAACACACCACTGGACACGGCCCTGCCCACCAGAAAGACAAGATCCAGCCACACCCACCAGAAAACAGGCACCACTCCACTCCACCAGGAAGTCTACACAAGCCACTGAGTTTACAACCTCACCCACTGGAGGCAGACACCAAAAACAATGGGAACAATGAAACTGCAGCCTGCAAAAAGGAGACCCCAAACACATGTAAGTTAAACAAAATGAGAAGACAGAGAAATATGCAGCAGATGAAGGAGCAAGGTAAAAACCCACCAAAACAAACAAATGAAGAGGAAATAGGCGGTCTACCTGAAAAAGAATTCAGAGGAATGATAGTAAAGATGATGCAAAATCTTGGAAACAGAATGGAGAAAATACAAGAAACGTTTAACAAGGACCAAGACGAATTTAAGAGCAAACAAACAATGATGAACAACACAATAAATGAAATTAAAAATTCTCTAGAAGGAATCAATAGCAGAATAACTGAGGCAGAAGAACGGATAAGTGACCTGGAAGATAAAATAGTGGAAATAACTACCGCAGAGCAGAATAAAGAAAAAAGAATGAAAAGAATTGAGGACAGTCTCAGAGACCACTGGGACAACATTAAATGCACCAACATTCAAATTATAGGGGTCCCAGAAGAAGAAGAGAAAAAGAAAGGGTCTAAAAAAATATTTGGAGAGATTATAGTTGAAAACTTCCCTAACATGGGAAAGGAAATAGTCAATCAAGCCCAAGAAGCTCAGAGACTCCAATATATATATAGAAATATATATGGGTATATATTTGGAAATATTTGGGGGAATATTATGAGGAAATTTGGGAAATAATATGGGGAAATATTTGGAAATATTTGGAAATATATATATATACCATATACCCTGAGAAAACCATCATTCAAAAAGTGTCATGTACCACAATGTTCATTGCAGCACTATTTACAATAGCTAGGACATGGAAGCAACCTAAGTGTCCATTGACAGATGAATGGATAAAGAAGATATGGCACATATATACAATGGAATATTATTCAGCCATAAAAAGAAATGAAATTGAGTTATTTGTAGTGAGGTGGATGTCTGTCATACAGTGACGTACATCAGAAAGAGAAAAACAAATATCATATGCTAACACATATATATGGACTCTAAAAAAAAAAAAGATTGGTTCTGAAGAACCTAAGGGCAGGACAGGAATAAAGATGCAGACGTAGAGAATGGACTTCAGGACATGGGGAGGGGGAAGTGTAAGCTGGGACGAAGTGAGACAGTAGCACTGAAATATATACACCACCAAATATAAAATAGATAGCTAGTGGGAAGCAGCTGCATCACACAGGGAGATCAGCTCGGTGCTTTTTAACCACCTAGAGGTGTGGGATAGGGAAGGTGGGAGGGATACGCAAGAAGGAGGGTATATGGGGATACATGTATATATATATAACTGATTCACTTTGTTATACAGGAGAAGCTAACACAACATTGGAAAGCAATTACACTCCAATAAAGATGCTAAAAAAAAAAAAAAGGATGGCACTTACATTTCAGCCTTGGGCAACTGAGAGGATGATGGGAGTACCTTATTAAAAGGAGAAAAACTGTTAAGATGGGGAGTGTGTAAAAAGATAAGAATATACTTAGTGGGAAAAAATAATCAAGTCTTCAAAAGATGTTATGTTTGAGAATTGGTGGAAGCTCCAAGCATGGCTGCTGGTAGATAGTGTGATAGGACGATCAGTAGCTCAGAGAAGAGGCTAGGGCTGGGAGTCAAAATCTGTTTGATCCTATCTTCGCACACACATTGGACACATCTGCAAAAGGGTAGGGAGGCTATGTATTAGCACTTGCGGGTGACATATTTTGCAAGTGAAGTGATATGCTGGTAATTCCAGCCACTTCCTCTGTCTCTCTCTATTCAGTAGAACTAAAGCAGTAAATGTGAAGCCCATCTGATATGGCAAAGACCTGAAGCTGTACCAATCTCTCTTTCTCTCTCTCTCCCCCAATTTCCCTCTAGCCCACCTCCATCTGTTTCATTTCTTTCTATATACAGTTCAGAATTAAAATCTGAAAATTGGTTTTTGGGGAATTTTCAAGTGAGTGGGCTTTACCCACCTATAGCTTTTTTGATACGAAGCTATGAAACCTAACTTGTTTTAGGAAAACCAAGGCCACAGGTCAGCTTACTATAGAGTTCTCTATGCTGTGGTTGAAGACCCAAGCCCAGCCAACAATAATGTGGTACTTTCTACCTATATGACATTTTTTGTTGTGATGTACCCTTCTAGGGAAGGGTGAGTGTGGTCTAGGGTAAATTTTAGATACCTAAATGCCACAATGTCATCATTATTTCTGAGAAAGCTCAATTTCTTCATTTAGTCTCAGATTGTACCTGTCAGATGGCTGCCTCCTTTGCTAATTGACTTGGAGAATTTAATAAATAAGACACTCACTATATATAATCTATGTCCTTTTAGACTGTACTCGTAGTGAATATGAATACTCTGCTGATTCCATTTAACTTGTTACAGATCCGGGCACCTGCTTCTGGGCTGCAGCACATCTCAGCTGTGGAGTTTTTTAAATGCTTTGGCAACTGAAGTGCATCTTCACTATTGAATGGCATCCCTCATCTATAAAACCATTTACAAACTTTACTGATCAAGCTGTACATTTCTGAGTTGGAATTTAATCTACAGAGCCTTCTGCAAAACGAGCTGAATCCTTTACTAATCATGGGCAATGGTAGAATTTATTTGGTTTGCAGCAATTTGTATTATTTGCTTATTATACCCCTTGGTTCCTGCTGCAGACCGCTGTGCAGTGTTACTGGAACTGGGAAATCACTCTCCACATCATCCTACTCCCAAGGTGAGAGCATTTTGGTTGTGGATGAAATGTCTTCTTAATGTGAAAATCTCACCATTCACGCATGCACATATCCTCTCTCTGTGCCCACATGATGCCACACAGTGAGTCCTGCCTGGACCTCTTCATAAACTTCTATGAAGTTATGATGTTCCAAAACATTAAACCAAAAGCAACGTTACTCCATTTGGCCACAGACGCTATATGACTCCCTTCAGCCTTACACAACAAACACTGTTTGAGCTCCCTGTAAACCCCTAATTCAATTAAAATTGTTCCTGTGATACATCCCACCACTCTTACTCTGGAAACAGAGCAGTAGATTAAACAGTATGATGATGTAGAATTATTTTAATCAACCCTAGATATCATTTTATGATTTCTCCTCCAAAAAATGGTTTTATTCCAACTACAATATAGTAAATTGATGACTCAAAACTCCATAAATAAAGATATTCAAACACAAATTTTTATTCCTGGTTAGCAAACCTAGATAGACTGCACAGATAATTATAATGTAGTCAGAGCACTGTTTTAAGAAATAAACTGCTCCTCCATAATACTCTAACAATTACATTGTTTCATAGGAAGAAAGAGTAAACACTTCTAGAAAATGATTGTATTCACATCCATTTGTACCTGAACCAACATCTAGACTTGCCAGGTAAGATCAATATACTTGCTTCACGTTTGCATCACAGAATAGCAAGAGGGCTTTTGACTGGGTAAGATAATACCTAGAGTTTAATCCTGGTATATCAGAAGATAAAGCACTCAATTGTCCAAGAGATTACAAAATTTATGTTTTAGTACCGTGTAGACATTAACCATATAGACGTTAGGCCAGATAAGAGAATATGTACAATCTTGAGAACAAAAATATAAAACTGAGTCACTCATTTGTTTGTTGAAGATTTTTTTCAAGAAAGCACATAAAAATGACTAAGGTTGCCTACAGTATGCAGACAAAAAGATATATAGCCCAGGAATAAAGTCAGGAAATATGTTCTATATTAACAGATTCACTCCTCAATCCATAAATTGTATGCAAGATAGTTTAAATAATTCCTTCATGACAGAATTTGTTAAAAATAAAATACATATAAATCTTCACCTTTTTTTCTTAAAACAAATCTCCACATTTGTTCAGGGGAGATCAGTACCAGCAATAATTGCCCCATTGATGGCTCTTTCAACATGTTCTGAGTTTGTCTACTGGGAAATAAATGTTCTAGAAATCAAGTTAAGTTATAAGAACTATAGAATATCACACTTGGATTCTTTAATATTTTGAAGTCTGCAGCATCTAACAGACTATAGGCAAATCTATTTCAAAAAATAGCTTTTGAAGGTTTTGCTAAATATATCTTTCCTTTTGCCCCAATTCCACTTCCATCCTGGGCAGATTTCTCTGTGTTAAAAGGACTCCCTATTGATTTTGAAAGCTGCTTCTTGGGGAGTCTTGCTAGGAGTATTCCAAGAATCTAGTAGATGTCAAGAAGAGAGTTTTAATTTCAAGACTATGATTCAAACTATTTATATTTAATCCTTTCTATCAAATACATCGTGGGGAATGAGATATTTCAGAAAAATTAATTTAATTTAAATTTAAAAATTAAATTAAATTAAAATTTAAAAATTAAATTAAATTAATTTAAAAATTAATTTAAATAATATTAGAAAAGATGTAGCAGTGCCTTTTATTATTTAGTTGTTTTCTAGGTAATTTGTACAATGTATACCCTAGTGGAGACATGCTCACAAAATCTCCTACCCTACTGTTAGATTTTTGCCAAATACAATGGGGCAGGAGACAGCTCAAATGGAACTGGGCAAGCAAAGAAGTAAAAGCTGAAGCAAAACTATTCCAAGATATATGAACTTACAATTGAGCTCTTGCTGGGGAGTAACTTGCTCGTTCGCCTTGAAGTAATACAACTCTTCGTGAAATATAATTAACATGCCTGTCTCTGGTACATGTAAGGGTCATACATGAAGCAAGCTAGATTTCACATGAAATTACATGTACATGAAATTACTCTAGATTTCACCTAGAAATGATCCCTAGATTTGGTAGGGTAATCACTCACCCATAATTCCTTGGGGACTACCAAAGATGATACATTGCACTGAATTCAGGGCCTGCTCCTTGATTTCTATCCTATCTACAAACAAGAAAGAAGAAAAGGAGAGTAGCCTATGACAGTGCATGGATTATTCAGGCAAACTTATGCTGCTAAGGTTGTAACAAGTTATTATTTATTAATTCAGATTGGAAGAGGGTTAAAAAGTGGAGCGCTGTGTGAGAAGAAATACAATGCTTTCTTAGGATGCTTTAGTGTAAGAAGGTTACCCCACCACCACCACCGCCACCAAAAAAAAAAAAATGCAGATCTGCTGCTTTCTTTGAAGACAATGTCTTGCAATGGGAGACCTTGCAATAGCAATGGGATTAGCAAAGGAACTTACACATCCATGCTGGCAAATAACTAAAACTCTTGTGCTATAATGTACTAATAGTCATGTCAGCATTAGGTGAAGTCCTAATCTTAATGTCAACTGAGCCCCACAGCATGGCTCAGAAGGAGTGTTCAGAATGAGAATGCAACAGCCCATCTGTTTGAAAACACCTGGCAAAGGTGAGGAAAGCAAGGGTAGACACTGTTTAAATAATTCACAGAGTAGAGAAAAAGATAAATATCAATATATTCAAGATATGTCTGTGATAATCAAGCCAAAGTAAACTCTAAACTCTAATCCCCAGCTTTTACATATTTCATGGGAGACTGGAAGGGGGCCTGTAGGAAAGGAAAACAGGGAGGCTGCCCCAAAACAAAATATTGCCTATATAATCTGAGTTTGAGATCCATGCATATCAAATAGGGCCTCCAAATGCCAACCTGCCTACATCTCCAAGTAATATAAAGCCAACTATCTATTGTCTCTTGGATCGTATTCACTGAGTTAAAGCCAGTAATCTCAAAAGTTCTGTCCTGTGATGCACTGGATAGTGGTTGGATCTGTCCCAGGCTTCTTTCTGATCCTGTTTCCTAACAAAGACAGTCTTGCCAACAGCCCTCTAACAAGGAGATTCGAGCCTTTGAAAATGGGTTACTCAAGTTACTGCGCTGCAGCTGACTAAGAGAGATAGACACTCTCTCTTAGATAGACACACAGCTTTTCTGACACTCTCTTCAAAAGGATGCCCCATGCAACCAAAGTGTGTTCTAGAAAGCACCAATTCAACCATCCCAAGAGGAAGATGCCTGGTCCATGACGTTGTCTTTCCCTGGACCCGAGATGAGAGAAAAAAGATAAGGGAAAATTGAAGCCATATCCTTTGTTATTCACTGCACTTTGACCTTTTTAAAAGTATCTAATGTTGAGTGCTTGATTCGGTCACATCATCTAGCACAGTTAAGGAATATTTTTAAAGGCTGTGTCTAACTCTCCGGCTGAGAGTTCATCTACAACACCTCCCCAGATGTCCTCAGCCCTGGTTCCTGCTGGATGTCACCATGACCCTCCAGGAGGACCATCTGGCCCAACCACGTTTAGGTAAGCCCAGAAGGGAGATTTCGATCTTCACTGGATGAAGGCTCATTGGGCTGCATCTCTGCCTTTACTACCGACCATGGCTGGATAGATCCTCGTGTGTTCCCGTGCTCGGCCACCTGGGTTGACTTCAGCAATGCTACCTGTCTCCCAAATCCCCTGAGGGCACCCTGCCTCAGACCTCACCACACGCGTCTCCTGCCTCCCGGCCTGGGGATTCCTTCCCACTTCTGGGCCGCAAGTGGGCACCCAGCGCGTGCCCACACATGTGCCCAGGTTCACTCACCTAAGCCTGAGGGTCCACAAGCTGCAGGAAGATGAGACTGCCCGGGGCGGCTTGCAAGCCGTGATTCTTGCCACGAACCCTGCGGCTGCCGTAGTGGAATCTGGGTTCCCAAGCCGCTGCCGGAAGAGGGCGGGAAAGGCCGCCGGAAGAGGGCGGGAAAGGCCGCCTCAAGATGGCGGACACAAGGGTGCCGGCGTGCCGCGGGCCCTGAGGTGATCGTGAGGAGGGCGTCGGCGAGGCCCCAGAGGCCCTGCCGAGGAGTGTTGCGTGAGCTGGAGTAGGCGGCTTGACAATCGACTGTCGGCTGCTCTCTCATTCGCCTGGGTCCGCCCCGAGGCAGTCAGCCCGCCCGCCCGCTTGCTCTGCCCGGCCCTGCACCTGCGCTGCCGCCTAAACTTAAAAGAAAAAAAAATAAAAGTTGGATAATACAACCTAGAAGAGCTGGTGAGTGAAGAGCCCATTGTGCAAACAGATCCATGAGAGACAGGAGATGAGAAAGTCTAGAGGATAAAAAGCTGAATTCTTTTCTCCTCTCCCGCCACAGTAGACTATTCCAGGGTGCAGTCGTTCCAGTGCCTCCCAGAAGATGTCCTTTTATATCCAGCAACAGTTGAAATTGGCTGTGAACCTGAGATCAGCTGGGTAGCGGACCCACTTGTCCACGCTCTCCCTCCTTCCACGACTTGCCTTCTTGCGCCTCCCTCAGGCCCCCCTGGGATTGCACCCGCGGTAGGGAGAGTGCTAGTAGGTAACTTTTGCCTCAGGCTCTCTTTTCCAGGAAACTTGGTTTAATGCTGGACTGTAATGAGATTTGTATATGTTGAGTTTGAGGCTCCTGTAGGACATCCAAGTGAAAATATCCAGCAAATAAATAGATACAGGAATCTAAAGGGGTATATGGACTGAGGATGAGGCATTTTACAGTGGGAGGTATTGTAGTATGCATGATTTGATTCCTTTGACGCATTATTTTAAATTAAAAATTGACAAATGTGCTATATTTTTCATCGAGTGTCTACTATATGCTAGCGTGAATCCTGCAATCAAGGATGTTACAATATGGAGCCATTCAGAAAGTGTCATGTTGTATGAAGGTTTTTCATCTGGGATCCATGAACTTGGATGAAAAAGGAAAAACCAACAATCTTATTTTCACTAACCCCTAACTGATGTGTCAATTATAGATAGAGAAAACAAACCACAGTAGTATTAACGGTACTTGTTATATTGTTAGCAATAGAAATCACAGGTATTTTCCTATCACATTGTAGTTGTCACAGGTAACTCATACAACCCTCACTATTGTTAAATTATGGCCTGTTAAATTATTAGACCTACTGGGAAACATAGTCTATAGTCAATACATAGTCAATGTGTTGTTACATCACAAAATGTTTCTAACATTTTCATAACTAGTTGTCAATATATTAGTTTTTTTTTTATTCCTAGAAATTTTTATAAGTTTAAAAACATTATTCTGAGAAGGGGGTGCATAGTGATTAGAACGTTTGGGATGCCAGAAAAAGTACTGCAAACCGAGTTGTTCAAACAGCAGAAATTTCTTGCTTCATAGTTCTGGAGGCCAGAAATCTAAGATCAAGGTCTCGCCAGATTGGTTTCATCTGAGTGCTGTAAAGAAAAATCTGTTACATGCCTCTCCCCTAGCTTCGTGTGGTTTGCTGTCCATCTTTGGTGTTCTTTCGCTTGTAGAAGCATCACCCCAATCTCTGCCTTCATCTTCACATGGCATTCTCCCTGTGTGTGTCTGTCACCAAATTCCCCCTTTTTATAAGGACACCAGTCATATTGGATTATGCTTAACCCTAATGACATCATTTTAACTTATTTCCGGAAAGACCCTATCTCCAACAAGGTCACATTCTGAGGTACAGGGGGTTGGGCCTTCCACATGTCTTTTGCTGGGGGGTGGGGCACAAATCAGTCCATGATAATAGGCTGCAACAGACTGCCAGAGCAGCCCCAGTAATGAGAGGATAAGAATGCTACCATGGAAGAATATTCAACATAAAAAATATTTTAATACATTCTAAAAACTGTGGTTATTTTATAATATTGCTTTTCTTATGCATATTTTTTCACATATGTGTATCTATATATGTCTGTGTATATATATGAAAAAGGCTGGAAAACCTTTTACCACACATAAAAAATGTATCTGGTTTTCTTTCCGTGTTAAAATTGAGGGGATATAGGTAGGTTTACTTTCTCCTTTGTACTCCTGAAATTCTCAAATGTTCTTTATCTTAACATTTCAAGTGGTCTGTATCTCTAAAAGAAGGGTTACATAATAAATATACCTTTAAAGATTATAAAGATAAAAGTATCTCCGCTCTTTTGAGCCTTAATTAAACCCTAAAATTCTACTTTTAATTGTCCCAACTTTAATGCACTCTACCCCATGTATTTAATAAATCAATAACTTTTTTCTTCATAGTTTTCCAAAATGTAGGTTTTGTTAAATATGTGTGTGTGTATAGGCACACACCAATGTGGCTATAATTACCAACGAGCCGTCTCATAAGTAAAACAGTACATGTATATGATTTTCAGTAGGATTGAATATGTATTTATTTTATATACATGTATTCAGAAATAAATCTCAAGTACGATCAGTGAAGTCATTCTATGCAGTGAAAAAAGTGTGAAAGAAATGAGAAAACAGTAGTGATGAATGAGGCAAGTGCCTTCAGGACATTTGAAGAGCAGCAGGAGGAAAGCAATTGGCTGGGTTGTATGAATAGTTATCCAAGTCACCAATTCATTTTTTCTTTTCAGAGACCTAACTACTGCAGAAACAAAGTAAAAGTCAAAAACCAGTTCAGTTCAACCAGAAATAAGTAAAACATAAAATTTTAACAGTCATTTGGATAATCTAATCCTCCTTGGCATTTTCCCCTTGAAAAACTTCAGAGCATTGTCACAATTCTCTACTTCTCTTTGGCTATAGTTACCCAATATCAGTGTACAAGGAAGGACATTAGGTAGCATATAAGATGTTATATAGTGCCAGAAAATGTTTTATTTATTTCTGCCTTTTTTTTTTCTGCCTTTTGATATCCCACACTCTATTTTGCCCAAGCAATCAGAATAACAAATTACAGTTAGAAAATAATTGTTTTAGGTAGAAGAATATCAGAAATTGAAATAGAAAAGGACGGAAATGTGGGGATTATACAGAGCAGTACGATAAGGTCTATAAGAGCGACTCCAGCATGGACTGTGTCTGATGCAGCCATTTGGCAAAGCCCTGGTCTTGGCAAACTGGGCTGCAATTAACCTTTAGGGTGTTTGAAATGATGAGACATTCTGCTCTTCTTCCAGTCCTTTAGGCACAGAGACATGCAAGTACAAAGATGATCTCTTGGGCTTTGTAGTCAGACTTTCTGGAATTAAAACTAAGCCTCTGACCTGAAGCACTTGCTTGACATTGGTTAAATTATGTACCCTTCCTGTGCCTCAGTTTCCTCCTCTGCAAAACTGTCACAACAGTAACTACCACTTGGAATTATTATGCACATTTAATTAGGAAACACATGGAAAATAATAAGCCTATAAACAATTTCAACTACGAATATTATTACCATTGATTTTTTAACTCTAATCACATCCACACAGAAATTATTTTCACAGGGATTTTCACAATAGTTCAAGTAGCTTAGATTCTTCAAGAAACCACTAGGAAATCAAAATGACAACGTCATATGTCTACCATTACTCATGGATTTAATCCAATTCCTTTTGCCCCTCTACACTTTAATTGTTGGCATGAAGGCACTTATTAACACTTCTGAAGCATGTTGGTATTGCATAGTGATCCCCGTCTGTCTTTTGCTGACTCAGATCCCTCGCTTGTCTTTTCTTGCCCTATGTTCTTTCTTTCTCTCAAAGACATCAAGAAAAAAAAAGGAATCTGGTTTCTGGTTCAGGCTTCAGCTTCTGAAGCCTTGATTTGTGGTAGGAATAGAAGCAGCATTTTAACCTCCAATGACACTTCGTTTCAGAAAGCTGCTTGAAAGCATCTCAAGGGATCGATATAGGAAGTAGTCTCAAGTATTGCTATGTTATTGGTCAGACAACAGGAGTTGCCTGTTTTTAGCAAGAAAGCTGAAACAACCAGCTGGTTAAAATAATAGATCACAAGAGTAAACTCCATGAAATAGAATTTTAACAGGAATATTCTATAGTTTACGAAATCTGTATTTTGGCTTATGGGTTTTTAAGGCATTATAATACAGAAAGGAAATGTGAAAATACCATCTGTACAGCCACTATTTTGGGAAATTCAATAATGCAATGTAGAAAAAATTGACATACTGGCACATAAGCAAAAGTAAATCAAACTAGATTTAAATAAGCAAAATAATGAGCCAAATTCAAGATTCAGATCCATTTAAAAAATTTTTTTTTCCATCAGGAGGAAAAATCAAACATGGAATATACACTTTTAGTGTCATTGGAATAATATTATTTATAAGACTCACAATACTATGTTTTGCTCCTGTTATTCCACTGTTTTTCCCTGTCTCCTCAGTCCCAAGCACAAATGGTGCATTTAAGACATTGGCATGAGACCACAATTCTCATTGACTTTAATGAGACTTCTGAGGTAACAATAAAAATTCAGTAAGATTATACTGTACATGAAACCACTTTATGAGGATGAAATTAATAAAATCATAATATTGACAAATGTTCAATAGGCAGGTGGAATTTGTTAATTGCATTATGTATTCTACCTTGGGTGGGCTTCTTCTAAAAATCCTGGGGAAAATTACGTATACAAGTACAGAAGACAATAAAGTTATCTTATGAGCTGTTGACAAATTTGTGACTCTTTAAGCTTAAACATAATCTGGCCTTGCCTGCTGCGGATATTAGTTGGTCTCTTGCTGTTCTTTTTGTCTCATAAGCTAACGGGTAAAATTCTCCATTTTTTGTACATTTATAAGCTACTTTTGCAGGAGCTTGTAAAAGTTCAAATTGAACAGTAACTAATTTTATATCTTCATATATACAAATTATTAGTGGAACTGGCAATAAAATTTTGCTGAGAGCAGCATGATGGGTCATGTTCTAAGCTGGCTTGCTGGCATAGTATCACATGTAATATCATAAAACAGTTTGTTCTAGTCAGCCTCAACTGGAGCTACTGTGACAACATTTTGCAGATGATGAGACTTAATTGCATGGAAATGTCATTTCTCAAAGGTCCTAGAAACAAAGAACAAAATCTGGATTCAAAAAGAAATCTCATGTTAACAAGGTTACCAGGAATCAGCCTTGGATCGGGAGATTAGATGAACTCTGAGACATCCTGTATTTGATTTGATGAAATTACAAATATAACTTTAAATTCTTAAATGAAAAATAAAAGATAAAGCAGACAATCCTCTTAACTGATTAACCTTCTAATAAGCAATTTTATTTTTAAAATACAGATTAAATATTTACTAAAATAGTAAAAATCTAACTATAGTTACACAGAAGTTACATAAGGTTTCAACAAAGTACATAGGAATTTTTGCAGCATGTTGACTCTCAAAAAGAAAATGACTGTATAAGCTTGCAAGAGTGAAATTTATTTTTAGTGGTCCAGCTTTCAATATGTAAGGGGTAACCTACTCTACAGTGACATGCCAGTTATGCTTCATCAAACTGATTATATATCATTTCATGAGGATGTAATCCACTGGGACTGAAGTAGTCCAGTGTAATCAGTTATAATAAGATGGATCAGTACAAGTTGTAAAAATATCAAATCCTCCAAGCAATAGATCAAGACTGATAAAGTTTTGCATGTTGAAGATCTCTGGGTGCTGGTAGGTAGCTTATAATTACAGGGCTTTTATGGTTTGGTTGCAACCAATTTTTCTATAAAGAAGTCAGCACAATAAATATTTTCTTTAAGCCCTATCCATGAAACAGTCACTATCTTTAGTAAAAAAGCAATCAAATGTTTTCCTTTTTCAGAACTCTTCTTACTTGCTAAATTACAAGTTGATGATTTCTCTGTTTTTCTGGCCCAGTATAAGTCTTGCAACTTTTCTAAAAACCAAATAGCAGAAACCCTCCCACCACCACCACACACACATACCACATACACCAAAAACAAACAGACAAACCTACAACCTTGGAGTGGAGAAGTGAAGGGACAGGGCTAGGTAAGACTGGATTAGGGAAAAGGTTGTATACATGAAACTCCTCTTCACAGTCTTCAGTGCATCTTTGACCAGCAGGGACTGGAAATGAAAGAGAACCATTCCCTTCCCTTTCCATTCCCCTCCACTACAAAGCTGGTAGTTCAAGCGTGAAGAAAAGATAAGCTCAGGCCTGGGGAGAGACAGCTACCCTGCCCACATTCTCACTCTTTTCTCTCCCCCTTTCCATTTTAGTTGTGTACAAACCACAAGAAAACTTCACCTTGAGAAAAAAAAAATGTGGATAAAGCATTTAAAAACAGTTTATAATAAACTAACTTTTGAAAATAGAGAGTAATAAAAACTCATAGCCTCTCTCCCCCATCTCACACTTGCCTGCACCCTGCACCTTCCCTCTCTGCACCCAAAGCGCTTGCTCGAGCACTCTCTCTGTCTATCCCTTCCTCCCTCCCTCATCCTCTTCCTCCTTCTCCTCTTTCTCCTATTCCTGCCCCTCCTCTCTTCTCCTCTTCTCTTTCCTCTCCCTCTTTTCCTCCCTCTCTCCTTTTCTCCTTCCATTCTTTTTCTTCCCTTTCTAGTATAGTTTTACTCTCAGGTCTCCTCTTTCTCTCATTAGCATAATGTATACCAATTAAATGATGAAACGAGAATGTCAAGGGAATTCATATTCTATAGACTAATAATAACTAACATTTATTGAGTGTTTCATATGACTAAGCACATAGCAAGCATATGCATTCTTTATGTTATTTACTTGAATCCTCAAAATAATCTACAGAGGTGGATTCTATTATTTTCCCCATTTTTTAGATTAGGAAAATGAGGGTAAGAAGTAAGCAACTTGTCAAAAGTCACAATCTGTTTAAGTGAAAATAAAATTTCAATATTTTTGTCCACTATATAAATATAGCTCAGAGAAATATCAGAAAATTGGGAAAACGCTTAGAATAGATTAAAATGTAGGCACTGGATCGTATATAAAAATCACTTTGGAAGATCTCAGAGAAGCCCTTCAAAACAGCAGGCTGAAATCTTCCAGAGAGAGTCTACCTGGGGCTTAAAATGCTGGCATAATTGCCATTCAGAAGGGACAGGCAAACCGTGATTGAAAATATGACCCACAAATCTGATGTCTCTCACACACACACGCACACACACACATTCACAGCATCATATGTAGATTTGCGAGCATTGATTTCTGACAAAGCTGCTTCTTATAGGGGTAACTCCAAATAAGTGTGTCCTGGTAGTAGAAAATTACATATTTAATGATGGTTAATAACTCTCCACATGGCAGCCTAGGATATGTTATATATAAATAACCCACCTAAACAATTATTCTATCAATTATTTGGGCTGCAGAATTTTGGCTACAGGGCATTCCACAAACTCAAGGAGCATACTCTGGGGGTACTTTGTCATTGCCAGAGATTTGACAGCCCACTGAGCCAGGCCAAAACTTTTCACTAACAAGAACCTGTCATAATCAAACACGCCAACTCATTCATGGAAGAATAGAGTATGTTGTAGGTGGCTAAGAATTTACAGTTGGGAAACAAATCCAAAAAATCATAGAAGTTATCAGATATAGACTGCCGCCTCCAGAGTCTATTCAGTACTAACCACAGCAGAAACATCGTTGCTCAATTATTACACAGTGTGTTTGGAAAGAATGTGTTCTGCAATTAGGCAGACGTCAATTCAGATATCAGCTCTGCCAGCAGTCATTTAGCCTCCCCACCTCCACCTCCTGCAGCCTTAGTTTTTAACTTATTTTAATTTTTTAAGTAATAATAACACTTGGTATGTCTTTTGTAAGGATTTGATATGTACATAAATGATCTATCTGGGCTATATAGACTTTTTATAAGTAACAACTGCTAGTATTAATATCTTTTTAAATTGGCTAGCACCTAGTTATGTGTTGAATGGAATGTTTTCATATCGACACAGCATCATCCATTTATATTCAAATCGCTGTTTCCTAAAACCAAACCCAACCTACACCCAAAGTGTCTGCCCACTTCATTCCCATATTGTACTACTGTGCACGTTTTGGGAATGTGATTGCACCACTTTGATGAATCAACTTCTTGAACTGGGTCTAGAAGCTAAATCCAAAATCTACAACTTTATTATTCTTTGTAGTCAAATGACCCTATTTACCTTTGTTTTTATACCTCCAATTCTGCATTCCTTCCAACAATTTCTTTAGAGGTTATATCCTCAAAGAAAAGTTCACAAGAGTGATTTATAAGAGCAAGAGGTTATTTAACAAGAGTTGCATTTTGTAAATGCTGAGGGATGAGATTGGTGTCTAAATGCATTAAAATGAAACAAAATTATGTCCACATTATGTGGGAAAACATTGCTGTTTTTATTTTCCTATAGTGTGAATCAGCGTATGGACTAATTCTTTCACATAATTACATTCACAGCTCCTTTACCTTCAGCCATGGCTACAACTTGAGAAAGCATTTGGCAGGTCAGTATAAAATGTCTTTTGAGGGACTTCCCTGGTGGCGCAGTGCTTAAGAATCCTCCTGCCAATGCAGGGAACACGGGTTCGATTCCTGGTCCAGGAAGATCCCACATGCTGTGGAGCAACTAAGCCCCCCGTGTGCCACAACCACCGAGCCCACGTGCCACAACTACTGAAGCCTGCACGCGTAGAGTACGTGCTCCACAACAAGAGAAGCCACCGCGAAGAGAAGCCCACACACTGCAATGAAGAGTAGCCTTCACTCACCGCAACTAGAGAAAGCCCGTGCGCAGCAACGAAGACCCAACACAGCCAAAACTAAATTTAAAAAACAATGTCTTTTGAGCACTATGGTGGAAAGTCAGAGATGATATGTGGGCCTATGGACATTGGGAACCATCTGAATTCAGCCTGGTAAGAAAGCAGATGCCTGGGCAATTTTACATGATAAACACTAGGAAGATTTTTAGACAATAGATCCTTGATTGCCAAGCTACTGAAGATGGTTATTTCATCTCTAGAACATAATTACTCTGCTGGCATTACACCCACATTATTCGAAGGGATGAAAATAAAATTATAAACTGCTGTGTACAGCCTGAAATGGCCACCTTTAAGTTTAATCTTTCCCTTAATGTTGTAGAGTTCATAAAATATGCATTAATTCCAGTTTTTTAATAGCTTTTATCAATTCATCTTTCTTCTTAAAATGATAGACAAAACCTAATAGAAGAGATTTCTCACACTGCACTTCCAGACCATGATATATCTTGTAATTTTGCAGGGTTTTTTTTTTTAGTTTCTTAAGCAATATTTATTAGATAAAGCACCCGAAGCAATAAATAGCTTCTCCAATGTTGAAACCAAAAGAAAAACTGGGATCATTTTGGTAAGCCACTTTGTTCATTATAAGCAGATTAGACTTTCACTGACAAAATATTACTATTGTAATATTTTTTAAAGATTTAAACTTATGAAAATTTTACTTTTTGAAACAATTGCTCCTAATTTTCATTTGCTTTCACATCATATTTCTTTAACTCAAGGTAAAACAATATAATTTTTAAAGTCTACATTTATGAATATAAAACACCCAGAAATTTTGATGATACTTACTGTATTTCTCAAACTTCCCATTTACCACCACCTATCAAGATTCTGAATTTTTCAACAGCAATTAAATAACAAAAAATAAACTCAATAGACCAATTATAACCTCCTGAAAATTGGAAACAAACTAAATGTTGTCAAAATAGATGATAGGTTGGGCTTCCCTGGTGGCGCAGTGGTTGAGAGTCCACCTGCCGATGCAGGGCACACGGGTTCGTGCCCCGGTCCGGGAGGACCCCACATGCCGCAGAGCCGCTGGGCCCGTGAGCCATGGCCGCTGATCCTGCGCGTCCGGAGCCTTTGCCCTGCAACGGGAGAGGCCACAACCATGAGAGGCCCGCGTAGAGTAAAAAAAAAAAAAAAAAAAAAAGATGATAGGTTAAATAAACCATTCAGAAAAGAAATAAAGTTCAGTAATTCAATCATAGCTTGACAGAATAATTAATGACTTGGGCTAACGTTTTCAGTACATTGCTAAGAGAAAAAATTAGGGTACAAAGGAGTATAACAGTATGAATTTAACTTTACTAAAAGTATAAATAAGTTTATGTATAAAATATCTAGAAAGAAATAGAGCAAAATAATTACATTTTTTTCTATCTGTGATAGAATTCTGGGTGACATATTTTCTGCTATATAACTTTCAATATTTTTCAAATTTTTCCATTGAATTTGTACTACATGCATGAATCAGAAAAAAAAACATTAACTATTTTTAAATTAATGAGGAAGACTTAGGCACTTACCAGTTGAGAATAGTGTCATAGTGAAATCTGTATTAACTGCCAATGATGATAATTAATTAATTAATAATTTATTCTAAACTAAATATCAAAGTGAAATTTTTACTCTATTTAACAAAAAGAAACAAATTGTCCAATAAGTATATGTTGAACAGCTACTCAATACACAGCTGTTATATAATATTACCGGTATGGCATGTAAAAGAATTAGAACTGATTAATGATCAGAGAAGTTAAGATGTAGGCCATCTGAAATACAGGGGCCAGATTTAAGTACAATCAGGGGAAACATTAGAAAAATGGACTAAAGTAGGAACAGTAGTGGAGGAACTATCATGGTAGATTTGAAAGCACAAACTTGATGTTAGACTTTAATGCAAGGCTGGTTTATGGATTAGGTGCAGTTGGCACCATGCCAAGGCCCACAATGTTTTAATTTCTTTTCAGATGCAAAGAAGATATAACTTCTAGGTCAAAAAACTAAATTTATGCCAACACAATTGTAAAATATAATCTTAAATATTTCTATGGAGCGAGGAGCCCACAAAAGCAAAAACCCCTATAGGTCCCATGAATGTCATGTTGCTGCCCTGGTTCAATGCTAAAGAATAGTATTTAGGAAAACAATTCCAATATATAGAAAACAGAGATGAGAAAGTGCCTAAGCCCAGAAAGACTATATATGAATGTTATAGCAAATTGTGAGTAAAATGAGGGACCAGAGATAGACAACAGCTGTAAATGATGAGAACAGTATAAGAAGTAGAGAATCTTGTCACAGACAAGAGATTTGACAAGTCTTTGTAACATTAGATGTGAGTTTGATGGCAATACAGCTATGTGGATTCGTGGTTGATCAAGCTACAGAGTGAGTTCGCTGAGGTGGTGCCACAGGTGTTGTCTTTTAAGTGTCCCTGTTACATCTGGATGAAGCAATGCTTTTCGAATTTTCACATTGCACAAAGCTGGGACAAATTACTATGCTGATTGAAATAATTAAGTTAATTTTCTTTTCAAAGAGTAGAAGACTGAAAACAGTGAAATTAAACAATTATGAATGTAACCTTCACTAAATGAATTGCAAAGGTACGCGATGAGGAAATGTGGATTCAAGAGTTCATATGAAGGAAAGGAAGGGTGAGTGGTTGACTCCAAGACCAAAATGAATGCGCCACTGCTACTAAAACAAGCAAACTAGTGCAATCTCAGACTTGCAATTTTGTTGAAATATAATCTCCAGATCAAGGAAAATTACTGTGTTCAATTTGCATGCATTATATTTAGAAAGAGGCTAATATAATGGGATAAAGGCACAAGAAGTAACCTGGTTGACAAATGGTCTGTAAACCACAACGTCACATGAATTATTTGAGGATGTTTGGCCTGAAGAAGGGGAATGTGTGTATTTATGTGTGTATTGGTGTGGGGGGGGGGTGGAATAACAGCTGACTCTAAACGCTTGATGATGAATTTACCATGTAAAACTAGGATTATACCTATTTTGAATAATGTATAAAAACAATTAAGACCAAAGGTTAAACACTGCAGAGGAAATGATTTTCACTAAAATATGAGTGAAAGAATTTCTAACAATTAGAGTTGTCCAATAATAAAATAAAATTCCTGGAAAAGTAGTGATTTATTTTGTACTAGAAATAGTCAAGTGCAAGTTGAAAGATCATCTATCAACAATGCTGTGGAAGTGATTCTTGTAGTGGATATGTAGTTAAACAGGATGATCTCTAATATTGTCTCAAAGTAAAATAGTTTTTTTGAGGAGAAACAAATGCAAAAGACCCAGTGAAGAAGAAAATGGCAAGGGTGTGTGAGTGACTAGATGTGAGAAGGCAACGGAGATAAATGAGAATCAGCATGTATGCTGCACACCACACATCGTAGGCTAAAACAGAAGGAATTCTAACCTGTGATTTCACCATCACACGTTGTGTCTATCCTTATCCATTGCAGTCCACCCAGCTCAGCCCTTTGTAGAGCTCAGCCCAATGCAGTGCCACCAAGGAATCAACATAGGCTCTCTATTAATGAGTTCATTCCTCTGCCTTCACCTCTCCACACCCATTTCTTTCAGAGACTGTCAGAGGCATCAAGAGCACAGCCAGAGTACCATCAACAGATAAAATTCATAAGCAATCAACTCTTCAAAGTCAAGTCTCTCAGTCCAAGACAGGGAAGAGCAGAATATACTGAAAGAAAATCTGTGAGAAATATTATTGTGAATTATGGTGAGTATTATTAAGCAATTCCCTTTATGATCGTCAGACTAAATGTATGTTGTCCAGAAAAAATATTCCTGATATAGAAACAACTGGAGAAAGCTAGGGTTTTTATTTATATCTCATTTAGAAAAATGTGGATTAAGTATAAATGATGATAGAAAGAAGTCAAAAGACAACAAAACAAAATGAAAAGCAGCTTGCGACTTTTCAACCATGAAGTGTAAGCCTGAATGATCAAGTTTTAATCGCTCCTGTGCAGTTCATATTAGCATTTTATTATGCAAAGCTGTAGGTTTGATTTTACAGTGAAAATAAAATTTGTTTCTTTAAACATATTTCCTTTCCTGTAAAATAAGGGGTTTGAGCAGCACTATCTCTATAGCCCATTTCAGTTCTAAAAGTCAACAATTAATAGATGATATTTACTATAACCTCAAAAGTGGCTATATTTTTGAGAGATCTTGTTCACATTACTCTCAAACCACTTTCGACACTCATCAGCCAGCAAAAGTTGAAATAACGGAAGCTATTTCCCTACTACCATCAGTAGGCAAGCCTTAAAGAAAAATGATGGAAGCAAACAGTCTCAATTATTAGAAGCGTGGTTTTCATATCAGTAAGTTGTGGGTACAGAATAGAATGTTGATGAACCTAGAAAAGCTCTCTCGTCCACTCACATCACATAATTCCTCATGGAATTAATTTCTTGTAGGAATCAAAAAGGAGCTTTTAAGTCTGATTTGTGTGATTTCCTGGCTGCCTTTCTGGGGAACCAGAAGCATTATCATGGACCCTCATGGCGGTTAAGAAGGTAAAGTGATAATTATTCTTGTTAAGTTTCACATTGCAATAGGATATCCTCCTAAAAATATAGAATTAAAAAATAAGACTTAAAATTGGATTCTGTTATTCACAATTATGTGTCCCTTTTGACTATTTTAGCATATTTAGCATACAAAGCATCCCTATTCAGTTATGTAAACTTTCTACACTAGCTGAAGCAATATTATGGTGGAAAACCTAAAGGTGAAGTACAGGACTGGACTTTTGGCTCAAGGACATAGTTTATTATAGTGAGCTCAAAGAATGGAAGATAAGAGTACAGCCTGTGCAAGTATCTAAAATTACCCCATATGATACAAGATTTTCAAAACAGAAAAATACACAGTTAAAGAGGGTTGCAGAGATTCTCTGAAGTCTCCAAAGTACATTTCAACAATAGTAAGTCACATGTCTCTGAGAAAACCTGATTAACAGTGAGCAAAACAGCCCCATCACTACCTTCACAGGCTTAAATGATGATCTGTTGACATTATTTTGTAACAGATGAATAAGAGATTGAAGAAGATAATTTTAGATTAATTAGGATATTAAAATAGAAAGAATCTATTGCAGAGTAGATCAACAAATGTTAGTTCCTGTGGAAAAATACCATCCCTAAGAATTATCCTTCAATATTTATATAGGAGACAAGTAATATTTGTGGAAATGGTATATTTCTGAAAAAACAAAAATTCAAGCAGAATACTCCTCTGTAGTTTAAGTTCTAAGCTTATCTGCTTCTGTGATATTTGATATACTCTAAATTTCTAAATCCCAATCCCTGCTTCCAAAGAACCCTAGAGTGATCAGAAGTAAAAACCTTCCCACTGTTAAGATGAACAGTGGCAAACACTGAAAAAAGAAATTATGTTTGGGATGTTTAAATAGTCGCATGAGTCGTCCCTCACCAAATGGTGGTTCTCAAACTTTAGTAAGCGTAAGAATCACCCAGAAAGCTTGTTTAAAATAGTGATATCCCTGCTAACCCCCATTCCTTCAGGAGGGCCTGGAAATGTGCATTTTAGCAATTATCTGGAATTTGGAAGCACATTCATTCTCAGGCTACACTTGGAGAAACTAGGTCCTAAAATGTGTGGCTGCTTCTCAATGAACTTCATCTATTAAAGTAGGAACAGAGTATCTTAGTGTCAATGAGCTTGTCTAAATGGATTTTGAATGCAATGGCATGCTAGTTCTGCATTGGACAGATTTTCATAATTGAGGGGCTTGAGTGGGGACCTGATAAAACTATTCTGAATGTGATTGATGCCCCAGCTGAAAAAGCTGAACTGTACTCACTAATGTGCTACGCTCTGGGAGGTTCTTTATGCTGGAGGCTGGGACTGTTGCCCAGGCACTGTGCCTGTAATGAAGGTAGACATGGGTCTTTAATGATTTCCACCCCCTACCCCAAACGTTGAAAAATGGTTAGCATTGAGTATTTTTATACATAGCAAGAGTAAGACAGACTGAGTCAAATTTCTATTCCCATGTATCCCAGTGACAATATTCTAATATAATTTCTTCTCTAATGTTCTATTAAAATGATTGATGTCAAATTAAACCTTTGGAATGGTGGCTGATTATATGAAAGTGTGACAGTTGGCCAGTTTGCATTCTGACTGACTTAATGACAATCCCATACCATTCGGTATTATGTGTGTACATTTACCCCAATTTGCATACCTAAAAAATGTTCTTTAATGAATAAACTGGCTTATGACAGCTGTTGCTTGACTACCTTTTTCTAAATCTTATTTATAAATAAGGCTTAGCTATCCAGCAACCAAAAGGTTGTCATCCATTACCTTGCTGAATTTTAACTGATCAAAGTTAGTATTTCTTCTTAAAAGAAGGATCTTCTTTTGGGAAATCATTCATTATGTGTATTCACTATCTATATATCGGTCAGGCTTTTAAAACCATGTCTTCCAGAAAGGAGACAAAAGAAAATCAAAGAGGTAAATCTAATATGCTAAATTTTACAGAGGAAAAACATCATTATATACAAACCTGATGCATTTCATAACCTGAGTGGCATTCCTTAGACCTACCGGTACGCTGGCAAGCTCCAGAAACCGGCTGATCCAGGCTATCAGAATACCAAAACACCTGAATGCTGTGTCTGAAATTAGACTTGAAATTCTCCCTGGATGTCACTTTCCTTTATTATAAACACATTTTTTCTTATTATCAAAGCTGCCTTAAACAAGTAAAGAGTGCCACCAAGTGGCAGTGTGTCATATGCCTAAGTGAAGTCTGTTTTCCTTTTTTTAAAAAAAAGATATACTTCACCTTTGTTAATTGTGCTCACACCCTTAAGAGAAATAGGCTTGTATGCATGATTTAAAACATGTGCTTCAAGTGTCCAAGTCATATTTCAGGAGAAAAGCATATTTTTCTGGGTTGATGAGCAAATCGGCTATGATAAATTTTTTAAACATGAAAATTCTATCTGCAGTTATTGGTATTTGTAAAAAGAAAAAAAGAAAAAAAATGTTAGTAAGAATCCAGTTTCCAAAACTTATTGGCTATATAGTGACTATTGGTATGGAAATCTGCATAATTTTCAGAAGAAAATTTTCTTGTTATACAAAAATATTATCATTTCTGTCCAGAAATTTCAAGTATATTAGATTGAAGATACAGGGGCAAGACTTTTTGTATGAGAATAAAATCTATGGGTATTCCCTTAAATCTACTGTAGGTATTTGTTCTGCCTCTGTGTTCACTCAGTCCTTCATTAAATCCTGAATGCCTACCATGCCAAGAACAGTGTCTAGAAGAAAATGAGGACAGTCTCTGTCCTGATGATGTTCATAGCAAGCTGGGGCTCCTGGTTCTGACTGGAACTCTCTTGAAAACTTCAAGCACACTAAATTAAGACAATTTTATTTTACAAAGATGTATTTTATATATTGTGAGCATTTTCTAAAGCTTTTAGAATGATTTTGCATTTATAATTTCACTTAGAATCACAGTGACTTTGACTGTGTACAATAGCTGTGATAACTGTTAATTATTATTCTTATATATGGCTCAGGATGTGGTTAAATGATTTACCTAAGATGTCATTGGAAGGTTGTGGCAGGATTAAAATTAAAACCTCCCGACTTCCTAAACTGTGCCCTTTCTAGGAGGCCACCACTCTTTATAATAAATACATTAAAATTAGCATGATATTTCAAGAAGGTCATCATCATAGGAGGTTCTACAATAATTACAATGATGCTGACACTGCTTAAAATATTTTGGGAACTCTTGTTTAGAATTTCCCTTAGAGGGGGCACAAGAAAACCAGTCTCACTCAACTTAACATAGATTTATTCAATATCTATCACTTGCCTGGCACTACACTGAATGATATAGAGTTATAGAAATGATACAACTGGCAAGAAATGTACAACTTAACAGGCACAATAAAAAATGTAGTACTGGTGCTTTTTTTTCTTACACCCTCCCCTCACTCCGCTTTTTTTTCTTAATACTAATAGGCTGCATGGCCCTTGTATAGACATAACACATACTATACTTTATTGAATCTAAGATGTTGTTAAACACTTTATTTTATGTCCCAGTAAGAAAGAAAACACTGCACTGACAATTGACAAGTTGCTTTCCCATCATTTAAAAATTTTATTTTACATTTAGAGAAAGATCTCTTTTAGTCTTATTTTGACATTGATTTTCTTTAATATATCACTCTGTTGCATAAATAGGAAAATATAAGCAAAAGAAAAAAGGGACAATATAAGCAAAATAAATTGGTTAACGTAATGACAACCACCTGGTGGTTAGTAATTGTAAAATCTCAGTGATTATTATATACACTCCAATTTAAGAGATGTGTTAAAATATGTGTGTGTCGGGGGAGGGTGCATTTTAGAATCACTGAGGTGCATATTTCCTGCTGTTTCTAAACTGGTTATTGTATAATGAAGATAGGACAAATCATGGAGGAAAGAATGGTACAATGGTTTAATTCATTTTCTTTTGTCTTTGGGTGCTATCAGTAATTGCCACAGTGGTTAAGAGAATGTGTTATAGGGTCAGAGTTCTGAGGTCAATTATTGGCTCTACGTCTTATAAGCTATGTGACCTTTAGGCAGGTTAGTAAACCTTTCTGTGTTTCAGAACCCCCATCTGTAAAAATGGTAACAATTATAAACTACTACTTAGGTAATACTAAATGAAATAATATATTTAACACACTTAGCATATAGCCAACAATACTATTATATTTGAATATGGCTAAGCTCTGGGAATTCTTCTAAATACAATAATGATGCTATGCTATTAAGATCAGGAATAGCTTTAAAAAAGCCTGTTTTCTCCCCTCTCCAATGATGAACTATGCAGTATCACTCTTTCAGCTAACCCTATTAAAGGCCTTGGACCCCACCTTGACCAAGGCAGAAAAAGAATTAAGTGCTCTAGCTTAAAGCCATTCTAGAGTAGCTACCAATTTGTCAAGTAGAAAAAATAAACCTGAAAGAGAAATTCAGTTTCTGAATTCATCCCTTTACTTCAGATATTCAAATATTAAGAAGACTATACAAAAGGAAGTTGATTCATAATATAGTCATACAATCATAATCACAGTATTTCAAAATGAGCTGAACTTAAATGCTATGAAGTATAACTAACGCACCCAGGAGAGGTACAGACTGAAAAGAAATAATAAAAAGATCTGAAAGACTGCCTTTTCAGGTAAAGTGGCCACAGAATCATGACTCTCAATAACAATGAATGCAACAGAAAACACAAGCAAGAAAAGGGATTCCAAATCAGCTGGTTACAGTGAGCCTTTGGGTGACTCATGGCTTAGCTGCTGCCTTGGCTTCCCCAGGATACCTCTGTGACAGGTGGAACCAAGCCAAGCCCATAAATCAGACATAGCCTCCAGGCTGGGACTTGTTCATAGAACATAAAGACAAACTTCAAACTTCAGAGACAACTTGTATCTTGTGACCCTCCCTGATGCTGATGAGTCCAGATATCCTAGTTTCTAGGTCACTTTCTGAATAGGAAAGGAAGCTTTAATTTGGGAATATTCCCCCATTATAGATGCCTGGCCACCATCATTACCATATATTTTTCACTTTTTAATTAAAAAACATATATAATTGCAAACAGTCAATAATGCTTACAAATGGAATAAAAACCTTAGTACTTCTGAAAATATGTTTCTCAACTGGGACCACTGCCTAGTCATTTCCATTTAAAAAGAGAGGAGAGGGGGAAACGTAATCCTATGGGTGAGTGAGTAAAATGGACAAATAAATATTTGGAAAGGTGTACAGTATATATTTCCATTTCACCAGAGGGAGTAGATTTGTCTGTTTCATTATTCATAAGCCAGCGTTTTAGTTTAGTTATCTTGCTTGCTAAATATCAAGAATGTTCTAAGCCCCCAGGCAATAGACTTGGGTAAGCAATGGCTGAATTTCATTCACTGCGTTATGGAAAAATAAAACTTTTAAATTATAAAATATGCAAATAACAGTGTTCAGTTTTCCTTTTTTGAGGCGCACTCTAACTACTACTTTGAGATCAGGAACTAGTCAGCCTTTGTTTATTATCAAAAATCATGTGGCAAATTAATACAACATGAATTTTATGTTAGCAAAAATTGTTTTATTTATGTCTGTGTTCCCAAAGGTGAAAATTACTCAATTGTTGCTCTAGTGTAAACCTAGATTTTGTAATAAGGTCAAAAATAATAATGAAGCAATTTTTAAGTTACTAGTGCTCACAACACAAAGATCACAGTTCTTTAAAATATAAAATACAAAATCAGGTACAAAAATAATTGTTTCTTAGTCTCTCCCTCAAGTAGTATATTTTAAACACCTTCTTAAACTTAGTCATAATGAGGACTGCTATATGGACAAGTTAAACAGATTAAGTTCCTGGCCTATTCACAGTTTTAAGTAGAAGACTCATCTAAAATTGTAAGTGAAGGGCTTCCCTGGTGGTGCAGTGGTTGGGGGTCTGCGGGCCGATGCAGGGGATGCGGGCTCGTGCCCCGGTCCGGGAGGATCCCACGTGCTGGAGCGGCTGGGCCCGTGGGCCATGGCTGCTGGGCCTGCACGTACACAGCCTGTGCTCCACAACAGGAGAGGCCACAACAGTGAGAGAGGCCCATGTACCTCGGAAAAAAAAAAAAAAAAAAAAACTAAAATTGTAAGTGAAGAACTGAAAACTGTTTATTAAGACTACCAGTTAATCTATGTCATCCTGATCTGGTATATTTACAAAAGAAAATTCCATATATGAAATACTACATTCCAGCCCTTCAAAGGACTTGGCCATAGTCATTGACATAGCATAAAAACATTCAAAATAGAAGAGGAATATTCCCCATGGAATGCCACCCATAATGTCCTAATCATGATATGCAGAGGTTTTGAAGCCTCCAAGATGATGGGAGAGGGAAGGCAGTGGTAAGAGAGAATTACCTGTGAAATATATAGAAGTCATTGAGGGTAAAGTCTGTCAGGTACACTTTAGGCTGTTCCCAGGGCATTTCCCCCTCTCTGTTGTTCTCTTGAAGATGGAGCTGAGCTAATTAGCTCTAATAGAAGAAATCTCATCTAAAAATATTTTTCTCATGAGCTCTGACAGAGGCCTGAAATTCACAAAATGCTAACTCCTTTATATCAAAATATAAAGATAAACTATTTTATTATATCAGCCTTTAGCATTTTGGTTTAAATTTGTTGATTAGATTTACCAGTAACTTGATAGGACTCTAACATACTAGGATAAAGGTAGTTTATGAACAAAACTTTGATGACAAAGGAGAAAGTCTGGAAAGATACAAAGAACTTTCAGAAATACCATTGAGGGACTTCCCTGGTGGTCCAGTGGTTAAGAGTCTACCCTCTCACTGTAGCGGGCACGGGTTCGATCCCTGGCCGGGTACTAAGATCCCACGTGCAGCTTGGCACGGGAGAAAAAAAAAAGAAGAAAAGGAAGAAAGAAAGAAGGAAGGAAGGAAGAAAGAGAGAGAAAGAGAAAGGAAGGAAGAAATACTGTTGAAGAAAAATACTAGTGTCACAATGAGGTATCACCTCACACCAGTCAGAATGGCCATCATCAAAAAATCTACAAACAATAAATGCTGGAGAGGGTGTGGAAAAAAGGGAACCTTCTGGCACTGTTGGTGGGAATGTAAATTGATACAGTCACTATGGAGAACAGTATGGAGGTTCCTTAAAAAACAAAACAGAACTACCATACAACCTAGCAATCCCACTACTGGGCATATACCCTGATAAAACCATAATTCAAAAAGAGTCATGTACCATAATGTTCACTGCAGCTCTATTTACAATAGCCAGGACATGGAAGCAACCTAAGTGTCCATAGACAGATGAATGGATAAAGAAGATGTGGCACATATATACAATGGAATATTATTCAGCCATAAAAAGAAATGAAATTGAGTTATTTGTAGTGAGGTGGATGGACCTAGAGTCTGTCATACAGAGTGAAGTAAGTCAGAAAGAGAAAAACAAATACCGTATGCTAACACATATATATGGAATCTAAAATAATTTAAAAATTGGTTTTGAAGAACCTAGGGGTAGGACGGGAATAAAGATGCAGACGTAGAGAATGGACTTGAGGACATGAGGAGGGGGAAAGGTAAGCTGGAACGAAGTGAGAGAGTGGCATGGACATATATACACTACCAAATGTAAAACCAATAGCTAGTGGGAAGCAGCCGCATAGCACAGGGAGATCAGCTCAGTGCTTTGTGACCACCTAGACGGGTGGGATAGGGAGGGTGGGAGGGAGGGAGGCGCAAGAGGGAAGAGATATGGAGATATGTGTATATGTATAGCTGATTCACTTAGTTATAAAGCAGAAACTAACACACCATTGTAAAGCAATTATACTCCAATAAAGATGTTAATAAAAGAAAAATACCAGTGTCTGAGAAAGGGTGGGAACTGGGGTATGGCCTTTGAGAAGGCTGAAGACTGTACTGAGCACCTAGAATGAGTGCTAAGAGAAATAAAAGGACGACTCAAAATCAAAACTGGATGGAGAGGCACCAAAGATCAATTATACCTACTTCCCAGTATTCCCTAAGATTGATCTTAACCATTAATAGACTAGATGCCAACCATTCTTGATGATTCTCAATTAACTCTTGAAAACAAAAACAACTATATATTAGGGGGCTGGATAGATAGTATATACTAGGATAATAGTTAGGAAAAAACTCATTAGAGCTTAAGTTTTTACACTTAAAATTTGTTGTTTGTTTTAGTATTAAAAGCTGGTTAAAGGAACAGGGAGGTTAAGACTCTAGATAACAAAATAACCACCAATGGAACTCTGATTAGTTCAAGTAGACAAGGTAACCAGACAAACAGTAGACCACTGTCAATCATCTAGTGAAGACCAAAAAATGAGTTGCTCCTGACCATTCCTCAGTTCTTCCTCTCACCTCTCCCTTAGGAGGCAACAGAACTGTCCATCAAAAAGAGTTTCCAAGTCAAAATAAAGAACTAAATAAAAAACTCTTTACACTGAGCTTTTGAGAAGAGGTTGAGATAAGATAGGAACAAGAGGGAGAAAAGGGTGAAGAGTTCTTGGAGTTATATATGGAGAAACAAGAGCAAAAACTCCCGTGTGATGCAATGCTTTTTAATTGCTTTCTAATGTCTGGACATTCATCTTCTTTGATCTGTGCTAAACCCAGGTGGAAAATAAAACTTGCCTACATTAATTCTATCACCTTTAATCCCTAATTGTCATTTAACCTTAGGAAGCTATAACTACTAAAAAAAAAAAAAAAAAAGAGCAATCAGAAGATACATGGTTTTATTGTTTTGCATTTTATATAATGTATGCCAAAATGTACAACTACATCAGAAATGAAAAAAAAAAAAAGCTAAAGCCACTTTGTGTAACACTAGACTGAGCAGACTGATTATAAATAATTTTAATTTGTTTATTCAAATACAAGTTCTTAGAATCAAAACTGAGCTCCTTTCCAGTATGAATCACTCTCCTCAGTTTCAGAAGAGAGATTCTGTGTTCAGTGAAGGAACTGGGGCTTCTTAAATTCCACACAACTATGTAGTTTTTTAGCATAAGGCTGGTTTTCAGAAGAGATTACTGTGGTAAAATGGATTTACTAGAGCTTCTTAAGTTCTACCCCTGATGAACAGTTGTTCAGTAAGGAGCTGCAAGACTTCATTTGACTTATATAAATAACGTATCGATGCCAACTTACTTACTCCTCAGTGAATTTGAATGACTTGACCACTTCATCCACTTTCTGAAATTTTAGGAAATGAAGTAAGAATAATTCAACGGACAGCCCTAGATAGAGCTCAGAAATGACCTTCCACACAGTTCTCGCTACCTCAAGCAGTCCACAAAATAAATTTACGGGTTGAGTGAAAGCGATGTAATTGTTAGTGTTAAATACTAGGATCATCCTGTGAGGAAATCATTATGATATGTGGGTAACAGTAAGATATGACATTTTCTTGAACAACATCATCTGAATACTTCATTGGAGACTTTTTAAAGAGGCTTTTTTCTCTCTCTTTTTCTGTGAATAACTTCTTTTTTTTTAAAATAAATTTATTTATTTTATTTATTTATTTTTGGCTGCGTTGGGTCTTCGTTGCTGTGCGTGGGCTTTTCTCTAGTTGCAGCGAGTGGGGGCTAATCTTTGTTGCAGTGTGCAGGCTTCTCATTGCAGTGGCTTCTCTTGTTGTCGAGCATGGACTCTAGGTACACAGGCTTCAGTAGTTGTGGCTCGCAGGCTCAGTAGTTGTGGCTCGCAGGCTCTACAGCGCAGGCTCAGTTGTTGTGGCGCACGGGTTTAGTTGCTCCGCGGCATGTGGGATCTTCCCAGACCAGGGCTCGAACCTGTGTCCCCTGCATTGGCATGTGGATTCTTAACCACTGTGCCACCAGGGAAGGCCCGAATAACTTCTAAATGGAAAAATATCAATCTGTTTTTGTGCTGGTCATTTTTATTTTCTTTGAATCGTGGAAATAAAATGAGAGACCAATTAAGCCAAAAGAACATGTAAAGTTGTGGAAAGTTATGACATTTATTTAAAAAAAGAAAAAACCTATATCAAAACTCCTAATCTGCCTTTCCACTTCTTTTCTAAGAGAGTCAAAAGCAAATTGTGAAAGAATGTTCACTGGTCCTTCACGTACTTGTTCCTTCAAAGGAAACCTCGTAAAAAATAATTCCCTGTTATCTAAATCTTGGGTGCATGGGGCTGTCAGGCCTGTTTTTTCTCCCCTCTCTCCAAGCCCAACTGCTTTCACCACTATCTGCATTTCTCTCTTCAACCTTACAAAATTTTGGGAAAGACTTTTTTTCAGAATTTCCCAGATTTTTCCTGAGAAAACCACTTAAGAAAAAAATATTGAACTTTTCACCTTGTTTCCAATTACATTTAATCTGGTGTTTATGAATTTGTTTTTTTCCAACCATTCAGTAATAATCTTATACTGTCCCTCCTTGGACATCTCAAGGTTAGGAGCTATATTCTATTAATCTCTAGAAAATTGGCTTACAGATGTGCAGTTTTCGTGTAGGGTAAAAATAGAAGTTTGTGCACCATTCCATCTTTACATCTTCTGTTTCACTTCCATGTTATCCACCAGACTCTTTTATACTCTACAGATTGTCCTCTAGAAATGTGCTGGAAATATGCCCACACGTGACAGTCCCTCATGTATCTGAAACATTAGCCACCTCGCTTATTTCAAATTGCAGAAAAGTTTTAAATACTGCTTTTCAGATACTTTGAGTAGAAAATACAACTTTATAATAGCTTATCTCTCTTCTGTATCCACTTTGAAATAACTAGTAAGGTCAAAATTCCTAAACCCATTCTCAAGAATTTTAAACCATCAACAATTTTTGGTGTGAAGGGGTACCCTATAACCAAAGTTTCTGATGTTTGAAAACTCCCCAAAGAAAAAAGTCGAGTTTTTTGTTGACAAACAGCACTTCTCTTAAGTAAAGAACAGGATCTGTAGCTCCTTAATTCTGGGGTATTTTTTATATTAGGAAATGGGAGCAAACCAATGGGACAATTTTTTAAGGAAATAGAATTAACCACATCACTTAATTGCTTCATTTCACAGAACTCAACACTGGGAAAAGAGATGTCCCTTAAAAATTCCACTTGTGCCCTTCTTCAGTAGTTCCTATAGAGAAGGATAACTGAAGCTTTGAGACTTTAATTTGCTTTACTTTCTCCTTAACTAATCATATGAAAGTGGAAAATTACTTTCAGTATTTTGTTGAAAGAAATAAAAAAGATATCCATTTTTAACACCCTTCAGAGTTAGATTAGTCCACTGAAAAACTTTCAAGCCTTTATACTCTATATCATACTTTTACTATGGCATCATTCTCTATTAAGTGGAATTTGGTATAAAGGTCATCTTGTATCCTTTCCATTGTCGGATAACAAAGGAACATGAGTAGACAATTCTTCCACAAGCCATTCTACATCCCCATTCTCAGGAGTAGATTTCTAGAAAGCCTGTAATGCAGTATCAATTTTTAAATCTTTTTACCTATGGAAAATGTTATTCATTTTCATCTTCAAATATTTAAAAAAGGTAAGTGCTTAAGACAGTGGAGAATAAAGAAAATCTCTCTAAACAGGAGATGTTGTACAGTAGACTTCAGTTGATTTTGTATCCCATTAAACATCTGCCCCTCCCTATGATAATACCAACTTATTTTTGCTTTGAGGGAACCATCTCTGTGCCCGCTATTAATCTATGTAGTATGTTTATGTGTGCTTGTGGGGAGGGGGTGATAGATAGATAGTTAGACAGATAGACAGATATAATGGTTTTAATTTTGTTATAGTAAGTTTGAGTTGAGTTTCCTGGTAGATTCATGGCTGGGGAGAAGAGAGAAAGAAAACATTAGAAGTGGGGACTTTTCAACAATTTTATAACATTACAGCTATTTAGACAATAACAAAAATGCATTAGAAAGAGAAGCATGGAAGGAAGCTTATGAGACTACCTTGGAAAGTAGTCTAACTGAAAATATTTTTACAAACTCTGAAACCAACCAATAAATGGCACATGCTCCAATCTCAATCTGTAGACATAAAACCTAACTATAACCTCACATCCATTAAGACAGCTACCATCAAAAAGACAGAAAATAACAAATGTTGACAAGGATATAGAGAAATTGCAACCCTTGTACTCTGTTGGTGGGAATATAAAATGGTTCAGCCCCTATGGAAAACAGCATGGCAGCCCCTCAAAATTAAAAATAGAATTATCATATGATCCAGCAATCCCACTTCTGGGTATTTATCCCAGAGAATTACAAGAGATCACAAAGAGATGTTTGTACATTCTTGTTTATAACAGCATTATTCACAATAGCCAAAAGGTGGAGGTAACCCAACTGTCCATCAGTGGATAAATGTATAAACAAAAGGTGGTATATACACACAATGGAATATTATTCAGCCTTAAAAAGGAAGGAAATTCTAACGCATATTACAACATGGCTGAGCCTTGAGAACATTATACTAAGCAAAATAAGCAAGTCAGAAAAAAATAAATATTGTTTGACTCCACTTATATGGGGCACCAGAGAAATCAAATTTATGGAGCCAGAAAGTAGAATGGTGGTTGCCAGGGGCTGGGGGAAGTAGGGAATAGGAGTTTTTTAATGGGTATAGAGTTTCAGCTCCGCAAGTTGAAAAAAGTTTTGGAGATTGGTTGCACAAAAATGTGAATGTAGTTCTCATTACTACTAAACTGTATACTTAAAAAAGGTTAAGATAATACAGTTCATGTTCTGTATATTTTACCACAATTTTTTTTAAAATTTTAAGGAGAAAAAAAAATAGGGAGTTATATAAACTCTAAAAGACTGACTCAATATGTGTAAGAATGAGTTAGAAATCAGAGATGTATGTTAGGTACAGTTTTTCATTCTTTTTAAGGGAAAAGGCATACACACACACATATACATACATACCTATACACACATATGTAGATATATATACATATATAAAGGTATATATAAAGTAAAGCACATGTAAGCATATATATGTGTGTGTAAGAAAAAATATATATTTTTTTCAAGTTATAACTATTGTTTTCATCATTGAACAACCACCTATACATACACATGTGATTCTCAGACTCAATAGAAAGGTGGTAATTCTCCAAAACACCTAAAAGAGTTGTGATTCTTAAGAAGACAGTACTAAAATAGGCATAAAAATTAATCTTAAGATCTTATTTTTTGAGAAAAAAAACTTGACTGTACATCTGTTCTTTTGTCATTCACAGCCAAAAGATTATTACATCAGTTTTATTAGCCTTTTTAAAAAAATCAACTTATGTTTGGTTCTTATTCTATTAATTTCTGCTCCTATCTTTATTATTTTCTTCTACTTTCTTTAGTTATCCTTGCTGGGTTTTTTCCCCTAATTTCTTGAGCTGTTTGCTTGTCTTATAGGTTTTCAGACTGTATTCTTTTTATGATATATATTCATGGCTATAAATTTCTCTCTAACGCATCTTTCCCAGAACCCTACATATTTGATAATTAGCACACACAAATTGTTTGATTCAAAATACTTTCTAATTTCTTTTGAAATCTTCTTTAATCTATGTTTTATATATAAACACATATTGTTAACTTACAAAACACTTGTGGCTTCTCTGGTTGTCTGTTTGTTATAAACTTCTATCATAAAAGCATCATTGTCCAAAAACACAAACTGTATGATTCTTGTCATTTGAAATGTGTTGAACTTTATCCTTAGGGTTTCATCCTTTAGGTCCCAGTAAAGGGTGTGTGTGGGTGGGTATTTGTGTGTGTGTGTTTATGGAGAGACAATCAGAAACTGTACTTAGGAATGGTCCTCAACTCATGAAGCTAAAACAAGCTAACCTTTAATCAAACCCAGTTTCAAAGATGCTTCTGAGACAGGCTGGGACCTGAGACCTGGAACCCTTTGCTGCAGTGCTTGCATCTGGACAAATATCTCCTCGAGCAACAAAATACAAAGAAACTACAAGGGACTAAAAATAGCATGCATGTGCAGTTGGGGCAAATTATGGACAACAAGATACAAAAAGACAAAAACCCAACTGCCACTTCTGAAGAGCCAAGAGCAAAAACAGGGTACCAGGAGCAAAAGCAGGGTACTGCACATGCCCCGTACACATACCCCTACCAAACGGTGGGCAGACCACCCCCCCAGGGTGACCCCTGGACCCGCCCCTACTCTCACCCCATATAAGGAAACAGCTCACCCCCGCTCGGGAAGTAAGCAAGGGAACCTTTTACTTGTTTTCACTCCCTCCTGCTGCAGCAGAGCCCCAATAAAGGCTTGCCTGAATTTCTTCTCCGGTTTCCTATCAGTTTCTGTTGATTAGGGAAGGCCAAGAACCCTGGTCGGTAACACTTCCAAGAGAATAACAAACATCCTTTGAGCAAAAGCTGTTTCAAGTGCTGCTCTTGCTTCTCTGAATCCTCATTTTTTTCTGGTATTTTGGTTCAGAAACTTCTCCACGTATTAGCTATTTGATGCTTTTAAGGAAAATTTTTATCTATTTTATTCAGCATTTTAATTTTTTAATTAATTTTCTTGAGAGGCAAGGTTGGTCAAAATTACCAAGCCTGCTGTTACTGGAATTAGATGCCCAAGAACATTAACTTTTCTACCAAACATTTGAAAAGCATTCAACCTCATTTCTTGAGTGATTATAAAAGAGATGTTTGACTTTAAGATGCCTATTCTTCCTCCATTTCATAATTCTAGAGGGCTGTCAATCATTATACTTGGTCCTTCTTGACCACAAGACTAGTAACATGAGCCAAGCTAGTATGACATCTCCCATCCACACAGTCATGAACTGGAAACTTGAACCAGGTGGAGCCAATCACAGTCCCTCCATGAGATCTGATGTTATGAACTCTGAAAGGGAAAGGGGCTCTATTTCCATGGGATCACAGGCCATAAATATGCATATTTTGTTAAGACTGTCAGCAGCCACCTTCCTCACATACAGAAGAACCCTGCCTCAATGAAGTCAGTACCCAGAGCAAACCAGAGAGAAGAAATCAGAAAGAAGGAATGTCTAGTCCCCATGATGTCTTAGACATTGATCCTTGGACTTCCCAGTTACTTAAGCAAAAAAATAACTTTTTGTTAAACCTAATCAACAATCTAATTGTCTAATTGGGTTTAGTCTCTTTTCAAAATGAAAGAATCTTGACTAATCCAATGTTAATGGCTGATAAAACCCGCTGCACAACTGTTTGTTTTTCCACAGCATTTAAGGACCAAGATATACAACCAGTTTCCTGAGGATACTATTTCTACTGCCAGCCTCTGTGAGCCACGAAGGGACATGAGCTATCACTTCCTAGAATAGACTAGTTTCAGTGCTATTCCCTAGAAGTCTTTGTTTTTGTTTGTTTGGTGGGTTGGTTGTTCCCAAGCACTCTGTAATTTAAGTAGTCTTCTTCTACAGAAAGGAAACAAGACTCTAAGTCAGGTTTTCACTATAAAATGATTGTAGTTATGTAGGTTTAGCTACCTAGAATGTAAATTGCATGCTTTCCCTCCAATTTCCATTCAATTATAATAACGTCTTCATAAAAATAAAGCAATTTCAAGCTGATCACAAATAATTTCCTAGCATTCAGATAACATTATACTTAAAAGAACGATACACAAATAGTGTTTTAGTTAGGTTCCCAACAGGAAACAGATGGGGCACTCAAGATAATTCAGGGAGAGTTTAATTACAAAGAGACTATTCATAAAGGTGTTGACAGAGTAAGAGGAGCCACAAAGGATGGTTCTGTAACCTAGGTTTATTAACTTCAAAGGGACAGGAGAGGGAGCAGTTACTGTAAAAGAGGAGAGACTCGTGCAGGGGAGGCTGCCTTGAAAGAAGCAAGTTGCCTTCAGTTTTACTAATGAAAATAGCCAAAGGCACCCTTACATGGAAGGAGCCAGGGAAGTAAATACCTTGACCTCCTTCATATACCTCTGATCCTTTGCCAAGACTCCCTATTGAATAAACCCAACCGGAAACCAGAGAGCGAGAAAGTCTGTTTCTATAATCCATATAGAATGGTCTCCTGCAGACAGTGAATAGGATGGAAAAAGGAGTAAAGAGATAAAAACATAAACATGAGTATAACTTAAAGCCTTTCTTATTAATCCTCATTATCATCCTCATCATCAAAATGATTTAGCATCTCACCCTCATATTTTTTCTTAGTTTGAAATATTTGTCTATAATGTATTATAAGTTAGATGACAAATAAGTTTCTGTATTCAAGAGACTCCTAAATACAGTGGGTCTAAAACGTAGGCATTTTTGTCTCTCACACACCTTCCAAGGTGAATGGCCAGCTTGGTAGGGTGGTTGCATTCCATTCAGTTATCAAGGGTCCATGTTCTTTTACCTTGTGGCTCTACCATGCCCTCGGGCAAAGTCCTCATCCTGGGGTCAAGCAGGGTCTTGAGCATGTCCACGTTCCAGCTCACAGGACATGAAAAGGGGATAAACTCGGAGCAAGTGAGTGAGGGCAAAGCTGCACACATCACTTCCCCTCACATTCCCTGGCAAGGGAATTTGTCATATGGCATTTGCAGCAAAGGAGGCCGGGTAAGGTTGTGTGTGACCACGTGCCCAGGAGGAAGAAAGAAATAGATTTTGTAAGGGGGACAACTAGCAGTATGCCAGAAGGTATTAAAATCTTCACAGCTTTTTCTAGTTTTAAGAGTTTATATAATAGTATATATATAAATATATATACTATTATATATATACTATATATATATATATACTAAATATATATACTATATAAAGAGTTTATATAATAATGAGTCTTGTAATAGATTCATTCTCAAAACTCTTTCTTACCTCATCTTTTTCTAGCTAAAATCTACCTTTGTTAGCATATTTAAATATGACCTCATAAGATTATTTTTCAATGATAGAGAATGATTTCTCAGTTTGAGTTCCTCACCCAAACCATTCAGTTTTCAAACACATGAAGTAGGACTCCTTACAACTGTATCCTTAAAACTTTCTAATCACATACAAATCCAGAATGTCCTATTCCAAAGTATATGCCACATCCTCTCAATTTGCTACTTGTACTGAAAACATGATGAGAGTTATGGTGGGAATAGGCACAGGACACGAGCTTCAGCCACATGATTTGTGACTTGTACCTGCAACTCCCCAGTGCTGCCTGGAATCGTGAAACTCTTAGAGATTTTTTTTTAACATGTGTGTAATACCTGAAAGATTTCTCAAATTTTAATTTCTATTCTTCAGGAAGATAATCTACATGCCCTGACTGACACATTCCTGAATCACTTTCCTTTTTAAAAGAAAGCTAAGAAGAAGGGAAAACATCACCCCAGTAAAATCCCTAACAATGTCACCTGTTCTAGATATGTCTAAAGAGGCTTTGAATTCCTTTGTATATCTAAGAAAGAACAATCTAACCTGAAGATTAATTCACATTTTCTAAATTATAAAAATATCAGTCTCTTTAGCATAATTTTAGAATTCTTTCAAAAATTTTTAATTAAAATGTGTTAATTAAATAATTAAAACATGGTTGTTGGTATAAATTAAATTGGTCTTTTTCCATTTGTGTAAATTGAATTTCAAATACAATCAAGAAAGTAAATATAGCAGCCATCTTCTAACTTGAAAGGCACACAGATATCTTAATGCAAGTTAGTGTGGTTATCAGTACTTCACCTACTATCTAAAGTCTCTTCTTTAACTATAAGTCTTTAACATTTCACATTTTCTATCAAGATTCAAAAGTTCACATTTTTAACAGTTTGCACTTATTTTTGAGACCATTGCTTTTATGCAGGTGCCATATGTGAGTTTAGCAGATTTTCAATACTTTGATGTTTACATAGATGTCTAGAGTAACCCTGAGGTCACTTTGAATCTCATCTTCCTTCCTCTATTGGCATTTATTTCTAGTTCAGTTATTCTCTAACTCTATCATATGTTTTAAATAACCTTATTGTATAATTCAGTCACTGGGTTGTTTTTATTTCTATTACCATTATCTATGATAAAGCTTTTCTTTCTACTCATGGGCAAAGATGTTGGGCATTAAGGTCACTGTCATTGATATTGTCTAACCTAAATACTTACACATGAAGTATTGCCAAATTCAAACTCAATTTTAGAAATAAAACATAACTGAATAAATAACAACTTCATCTAGGGCAAACCCAGAAATACATTTTGGTAAACCATGTTCAGTCTTTTCAAAATTCAAAGATCTGCCCTCTGACACTCTAGAAGTGGCTGAACATTGATATTGAAGTTATTTTTAAATGTACTCCCCCAATAAATTATAATATTATCCTACATTAAAAATGTTAGGAAACCATAAAGCCATTGCAGTTTTTTTTAACTTAATCATAAATTCTTAGTAATAAGAATGTTTGAGAGGTCATTTAACCGCCATGTACACCCACTTCTGCTACCTTCGGAGACAGACAACCGCATCAAACTATTCTAACCAGATGGAAAACTAAATCTCAGAAGAAACAAATTCCATAATCCACAACTCACTGTCAGGAAATTTTCCTTTCTGTTTAAACTACAAAACTCAGGCTACAGATTAAGTCTGTTTCCTCCAGTTCTATTCCTGGTGGAGGACAAAAACAGATGGACACAATCCGTCATGTAGTTGAAAACAATAATTAGGTTACTTCTCTTTCTCCGGCCTAAAAAAAGAAAAAAAAATATTTTGGTGCTTTACATGTATTTTACTTCCTGATCATATTCAAAAGAGTACATATACAAACTATTTTAGTAATAATATAAGTAGGGGCCTTCTGTGCAAAACCAAGTGGTAGTCATAGTTGGCTTTTAAATGTCTTTTCTTCCAGCTATCAATGACCTCATGTTTCCTCCCACTCTGTCCCTGTCTGCAGTACGTTGAGATCACTGCAGATGAATATGAAATAGGGCAGTTAATGAGAGGGACAAGGGCTTGGTCAGACCCAACTGAGCCCAGAGCTTAAGGCATCTACATTTTGGCCTGGGAGCTTACTGCATCTGCAGTGAAGCTATGGGCAAGCAGCATATTGAGATACCAAGTGAAGGAGATGTGCATCCCTATTTAGGAATCTAAGCGGATAATGGGAGAATCTAAGCAGCAAAGAATGCAAATGAACAATAATGGAAACTGCAGGCAGGCTCGCAGCATCTGCCTCAGGCAAGATGTTTTTCACTTCAGAAAAGCTATAAGACTAGACTGATCACTGGAAGACAAACTTAAATTGGGACTAGAGTAGAGAGCCAGCCTTAGACCTGGGCCACTGGAGAAAGTGTTAGGAAAGTGGGAGAACATGCTCCCTACCTGCTGGGTCAGTAAAAGGAAGGGTGACAGAGGACACAAGGGGTAAGGGCAGAGGTCAGTAGCAGAGAGCTCACATTTATTTGGTCCACAGACATTCACTGACCTGATAAAGTTGAATTGATAAAAACTTGCTCTGTAAGCTCTAAAACACATTTATGCAAAACATAACAGACCTATAAACCTTAAAGATTTTTATTCATTTATTTAGAGGTTTTTGAGAATCTACTATAAGCATCGACCATGTGGTTTGGTTCTAGAAAATAACAGTGAGCAAACAGGAAAAAAAATTCCTGCCCTATGGTGGGGGAGAAAATAAAGAAGATAGTAAGTAGAACATAATAGTATGGTGATAAATGCTATGATGAAAAGACACAAAAGATTGTCATTTTTAATAGCTCACAAACACCTATTGTACTTAAGTGACAAGAATAAAGTTCCTTTGAATTCGTTATAGTCATGAATTGAATGAGGAGAAACCTGGGGGTGCCTTTACAAAGCTCCTAAAATCCCAGCGCACAGCAGGCACTTACCCCTTTTGCCTGTTGTTCTTGAATCTGATTTCTCTGTCTACCTGGTTGGATAGCAATGATGACTGGAGTAGATCACAATGATGCATTATATAATAAATTTAAGGTTTTGAAACAATAAATACTATTTTAAAAGCTGCATGTTTTATTGCTAGACTATTATTCATTTAGATGGAACATCATTAGCTAAAATGTCTCTGGTAGCATGCTACAGAATTTTATCTTTACCTCTTTCCTATTCAATATTTTTATCAACAGCCTGGATGAAGGCATGGAAAGGATGTTATCAAATTTGCAAATAACACTAAGCTGAAAGGCAGAGCTAATGTGTTGGACGACACAATTAAGATTCGAAATGATCTTGACAAGGCAGAACACTGAGATGAAAGCCATAAAATAAAATTAACAGATATGCTATGAATAAAAAACAAACTAATGAACAAACTCCCTGCATCATGTGTTCAAGATGGGAGAGATCAGGCTTGATAGCATTTTTATTAAGGAGAAAAAAACCTAGAAGCTTTAGTTGAACATTAGTCAACAATTTGATACAGCTGCAAAAAAAAGTCTTAGGTGGTATAATAGAATAATAGCCAAATCAGGATAGATAATATCTATGTGGAGAAGAATATTCATGCCTGGGTGTCACATTTTAGAGCAATATTAGAGACTTCCCTGGTGGCACAGTGGTTAAGAATCCACCTGCCAGTGCAGGGGACATGGGTTCGATTCCTGGTCCGAGAAGATCCCACATGCCTTGGAGCAACTAAGCCTGTGTGCCACAACTACTGAGCCTGCACTCTAGAGCCCACAAGCCACAGCTACTGAGCCCACACGCCATAACTACTGAAGCCTGTGCACCCTAGAGCCCATGCTCTGCAACAAGAGAAGCCACCACAATGAGAAGCCCGTGCACCACAACAAAGAGTAGCCCCCGCTCTCCACAACTAGAGAAAGCTTGCACGTAGCAATGAAGACCCAACGCAGCCAAAAATAAATAAAAATTTTTTGGAAAAAGAGCAGTATTAAAATTTTTTAAGTATTCATGGAAGGGTGACAAATAGGAAATGCACTCCTCATATCATATAAGGAATAGTTGACAAATTGCTTTCTGTAGGAAAGAGAGCTTACAGTAAACTAATACATATTTTCAAATATTTTAGAGGGCTATTACTCATAAGAATACTTCATCATTTTAAAACATATTAACTATGTGACCTCAGAAAAGATCTTTGGCCTGCTGTGCCTCAATTTTTTAATCTCTAAGAATATCAATTCTGTAAGGTTATTATAAGGAGTAGCAAGGATTCATGTAAGGTATATAGTACCTTACCTGGAACTCTGCCTGCACTCCGTAAAGGGTGGGTATTTTTATTCTGTGTTGCTCTAAGGGTAGACTAGAGTGAATGGATGCAGCCAGCAGAGCCATGCCACACACAAAAAAGGCGCCTAAAAGAGTTAGCTCCCTTCCACGAATTTTCCATGCAGATGTTAAATGACTATCAGGGAATTTGAGAAACGATTCCTACATTAGGTGAAAGTTGTATTAGATAGTTTCTAAATTCCTTTCACTGAATAATTTTTAAGTTCCCTTCCAGTGCTAAGATTTTGTAATCATCTCTGATTTCTCTCCATGCCCCTAATGGATGTGTTTCTGACTAATAAAACTAAAAATATACAGAAAAAGTTATAACAAGTAGAATTCATTTTGTTTTACTTTGTGTCCTACACTAAGCAGCAGCTACATTTATTATCCTCTTTTCACAAATGAGGAAACTAAGGCAGAGTCCAGTAATGTAGTTCAAAAGTTCACACAGCTCAACAGTGGCAGAGCAATAAGTGGAACCCAAGCTATCTGGATTCAGTCACTTAGGCTAATTTTGACTCAACTGCCAGACTTTCTTTCTATAGCCATTGCATCATGTGGACCCCAGTAGGTTTCATGATGCCCTGGGATTTCTTCAGTCATCTCCAAACTGTTGCACAAACACATTTAACTTTAAAAGTAAAGTAAATTTTAAATGACAAGGTACTGCTGGTGAATCAAATGAAAAATTTGCTCTGCATTATTAGAAAATGATGTGTTCCACAAGAATGTATTTTGTAAACAAATAAATCCCATTTCTTAAGTGCTCAAACTTCTTCTATTTCAACCATTTTGGATGGCGCTCTTCCAGAGATGAACTACTCTCTGCCTACTTCCTGTTATAATTTATTCTAATTTACAGAACACGAGTTAACTTGTACTTATTACTCAAAATCATCATATCATTAATACTGGTTATTGTTAATCATCATATCATTAATATTGGTTATTGTTTTATGACATTAGTCATTAATGTTCTCAGGATATATTGATAAATGGACTATGTCAAAGTAAAAAGAACTCAGGGAGGGCCTAAGGCACTCTCCAAGAGTAATTCTTTGAATTGTAGAGTCTGGTGTTTGTGACTGTGTTCCAGGCTGTTCAGAAGAACTGCTTGTTTTCTTCCTTGTTCCAAGTTGTTTCAAAGGGGTGTAGTTGCAAGATGAAAGACTCCTCATTATGTAAGATGGTGGTGCTTACTCAAAGCAAATTTCAGTGCCTATCAGATAATAAAAAGACAAAGTGTGGGAATTGCTGCATGGTGAGAGGGCAGGAAAAATTAACTGAACAATGTGGTTTCTGAAGCCACAGGATATTTTGTCTACTGAAGGGGTGCATTGCCGAGAGGAAGTATAGGGAATTGAGAGGAACAAGTGAGAAAGCTTAAAAGTTCAAGGAAGTAAAATTCTATAACAACACCTTAAAACTAAAATCATGTTTTCTGTTTATTTGGGTAAATTCTGCTTCCTGATTATCGTAATTGGTTTAAGTTTCTAGTTCCTATGTCTGTGTGTGTTTAAGCTTTCAATGCAAGTGTGTTTAAGCTTTCAAATGTTTATAGCATTTCCTAGCATCCTCTTTCCTGAAATTTAAATAGCTTCATATTCAGTTTTATAATTTTTTTTTTTCCCAAGGAAAGCCATAACTTGGGACTTACCTGGAAATTTACTTTTGAAACTAAGGATAATGATCTATAAATATTTCCCTGGGAAAGAGCTTTCACCTAAGCAAATAGATTTTATGTGCTGAGCTAGAATTTGATTGAAATTTGTTAGGTATTTTTTCTGTTCGTTAATCTTTTTGCTTACCTTACCAAGTTTTTTGTTTGTTTGTTTGTTTGTTTGCGGTACGTGGGCCTCTCACTGTTGTGGCCTCTCCCGTTGCGGAGCACAGGCTCCGGATGAGCAGGCTCAGCGGCCATGGCTCACGAGCCCAGCCGCTCCGCGGCATGTGGGATCTTCCCGGACCGGGGCACGAACCCGCGTCCCCTGCATCGGCAGGCGGACTCTCAACCACTGCGCCACCAGGGAAGCCCCTTACCAAGTATTTGGCTAGAAGCCTAACTACCGAACTGTACCTAAAGAATAGAAATAATAAAATTCATAGAGAAATAGGTATACTTTATAACTGCTTAATTTATCAATGTGCAAGAGCCCCCCAAATAATTATTAATTCAATAAGCATTTGTTGACATCAGCTCCAGTTAAGTGCTCTCCTCAGTGCTGAGCATACAAAGGAGTTTAGTGGTGAGAGAGTTTATATCCTACAATGTAGCAAGTGTCCAGGTGATAGGAACCCAAAGAGAGAGAGCTAATCTAGACTGAGAGAGTAAGGGAGGGTTTAGTGATAGGAATTAAGCACAAAAATGGAGTGGAATTAAGGTAGGAAGTACAAGCCAGTTAAGGAAGGTAATGAGCTAAAGCAGACATAAGAAAGTATGAAGTACGTAGGAAAACTCAAGGATGGTCTGTACACACTCTCTCCAATTGTTCTTCTCTCTTTCTCTTTTGAATCCCCTCTAAACAGCCTTCCATTTCTCATTTCCTTGAAATAGCCTTTATCAATATCACCAATGACCTCCATCTCACTAAATCCATTTGGAATAGTTTTCTATTGCTGCAGTAATGAATTACCACAAACTTAGTGGCTTAAAACAACACAAATTTATTATCTGACAGCCCTGTAGGTTAGAAGTCAGGCATGGGTCTCATTGAGCTAAAACCATGATGCTGTTAGGTCCTTGAGAATTTTACACCAGCAGAAACTCGGTAAGTTTGGACTAAAAGAGACAGAAAGTACAAAATGCGAGAAGACTGTCAGATCTCCAGAATTCTTCAGGCAAGAAACAGACTGATAAAGCTACCCAGCTGTAAACATGCGCTACCTTTTATGAAAAAGGAAGGATGACTCCAAGGGTAAAATGTTAAACCCAGAGGGCAGAATGAAAAGCCACGAGAGATTTTTTAATTGCTTGGGACCTATGTGTTTTATATTCTTTTATAAGGTGGTCAGTCAAGGGTGACCACAAAAGGAGAGAGAGGAGAAGGAAAAAAACAAAGTTTATTATACTCTCAGGTCCCAGAGACACAGTTGCTGTACTCCAGGAGGTGGGTGACACAGGAGGGAGCACCAAAGAGCAAGTTTATCCAAGCAGGTGGGGAGCCAAGAGAGAACGAGGGCCTGTGGGCAAGTGCCTTTATTGGGTCCCAGGGTGGAGTAGGCAAGAGAAGGCATGAGGGGATCTCATTAGTGCATTTGAATATCATGAGGTCACTGTCAGGGGAGGGCAATAAGGGGAACTTGTGGCAGGGGCCAGCCTTACCATGCTGGTGCACCTGGTCACCTGGGCAGAATGCTCAGGACCTGACTGTGGGCATATTAGGGCAACAGGATAATATGAATGTTTAAAGGTTATAATACCCTTCAACTCCTTTTTTTCTTCTATTTTCTCCTCTCTTGAATCAAACATCTATAGCTATGGTATCCTGTTTCTCTCCCACCATTGTATTTTGGAAGTAAATAATTTGTTTCCTGAGTTTCCTGTTCACAGAGAGAAATTGTGCCCCAGATGGATTCTGCACAGAGCCTTACTCTTAACTGATTTAGATGATGTAGCTGATGAGACTAGGAACTTTTAAGCAATGATATTTTGGACTTGATGCTTTGAAGACCTTTGGATGAATATATTTTGGATGTGGAACAGACATGAGTCTTTGGGAGCCAGAAGGTGGCCTGTAATAGGCAGAATAATGGCCCACCAAATATATCTTAATAGGCAATTAAGTCTGTAGGTGAAATTTGGGTTACCAATCAGCTGACTTTAAGATAAGGAGATTATCCTGAATTACTGTGGTGATTCCAATATAATCACATGGATCTTTAAATGGGAAAGAGGGAGACAGAAGGGTCAGAACCAGAGAGATGGCATTGTAAGAAAGGCTTGACTAGACATTGCCAGCTTTGAAGATGAAAGGGGGTTATAAACCAAGCAACGTGAGCAGATTTTGCAAGCTGGAAAGGACAAGAAAATGGATTCTCCCCTAGAGCCTCCAGAAAGGAACACAGCCCTGTGGACAGCCTAATTTTATCCCAGTGAAATTTTACCCTACTTTCTGACTTCTGACCTCCAGAAATGTAAGATAATAAATTTGCATTGTTTTAAGCCACTAAATTTGTGGTTATTTGTTACAGCAGCAATGGGAAACTAATACACAAGGAAAGACTGAGAAACTATAACAGACCAGAGAAGACTAAACACAATCTGATGTCCCAGTTGAATCCTGAAACTGAAAAAGGACACTAATAGAAAGTTGAAATTCAAATAAAGTCTAGAGTTTAGTTAACAGCATCATACCGGTGTGAATTCCTTGGTTTTGACAAATGTACCATGGTTATGTAAGATGTTAAAATTAGGGGAAGCTGAGTGAAGAGTATTTGGAACTCTCTGTACTATCTTTACAACTTTTTTCTAAATCTAAGTTTATTCTAAAATAAAGAGTTTATTTAAGAAAAAAAGTTTAGCTCAGAATGAAAGGAGTGAGTTTGGATTGTTAACTCAAGCAGATGCTAGACTCAAGAATAATTTTTGTATCATTGCATGTTCTTTTCAGAAGGCTTAATCTTGAAAAAAGTTTTCCCAAGCAATTTATATGACATTTTCTTGAGAATTTTTAAAGAAATAATAGAAAAATCAAGCAAAATATTTTTTTCTGTACAAAATATTTTTCTGTACATTGTTGACAGTAAAATTATGAACTAGGAAACTTGCGTGACAGTTCTTGCTTCTCTCCTTTCTACCTGCTTTTCCCACTTTCTCCATGCCTCTATTTTATTCATTCTTTCCCCAAGTGGTTTCATGCAATCCTTTCCAGTTGAAGAAAGAAATAGGACTGATAAAAATCATTTGCACCAAGGTACTAGTGAATTAAAGTATTCAATATTCTTCTTTGAAAATTTGTACTTCAAAAGAAACAGGCACTAAGGAATATTGAAACTCCTGACAGCATAATTCTTTAAATATGCAAATAAATTTCTCCCACAATTTGCTTTTACTATCACTGTTTTTATATATAATAGCTAAGTTCTGTATTGTATTTTAGCCCTCCCTGTAACTTGGATAGGATGGGTAGTTTGGGATCAGCTCTTTAATAACCAAATCATTAGTTATTCCTTTGAATTTATTAAGTATCAAACTACTAACTACCCCTAGTGTTAAACAGATTATTTTATAGTAAAATATGAGATGCTAAAATTTATTAAGAATAACAGTAACTTTCCACTACAAGAATGCTTACTGTGTGGCACCCTGCCAAAGTAATTTCACTTCATAGCAACAGTATATGGTAGGTATTATCATTATCCAATTTTAAAAGTAAAGAAACTGAGGCTTAGAGAATTTAATTAGCTTGCCCAGGGTCAAGCAGGTAGTTCAGAACAGAGATGGGATCTGGTGAAGTCATCCAACTCTGGAGCACAATCCAGGCTTTGCCCTCTCACTATGCCTTCACCCTTCCCCTCCCCCTCATCCTATCCTACACACACTCTATCTCGGTAACTCAATAGAATTCATTACCTTCCCTCCTTATCCACTATCGTACTAACACAGAGAAAGAAAAATATAAGCTATACACAATATACGGCAATTATATTGAAACATGCTTTTCTGTTTTAAACAATAAATTTCACGGCATCTCTACTTTTTCAAAATCACCTGGGAGAAATGGCTTTTATTTCTGAGTATGTATGTGTAATGTTCCTTCATTCTGCTCATATGCAAACTATTGACATTATAATCTGGCTCATGTCCAGTAAAGCACATGCTATATAGTGAAGGACACATTTACTACAGATTAAATTTCAGTTTCCCTTTAACTCTGGGTTCTAAAACTGAAAGCAGATTTTCCAGAACAGGGATTTCCCATTTTATTTCTGTAATGCCTTTGTGTTTGATAGGAAAAGCACATATATAGGTGTCATTTCTCTCATGAAAATGAAAGGTATTGTGAGCAGGTGCACTTTTAAAATTTCATTTTACCTCCTAAGATGTAACTTTAGCTATATTACTGTGGAATTAGGATAGAATATCTTGAGTAATTCTGTTCAAGTTGTGTCAAAAATCTTACTCATCTGATCAGCAAAATATGTAAAGGACAAATTCTAAGGACATGATCAGGGAGAATAAAGTCTAGTAGAAGTAGATACAAAGGAGAGGCAGGAGCCTGGCTTCATGAAAAAGCAGCAGCCTCATGAGCTGTGACTCAGAATCCTGGCTCTGCCTGAGATGCTCTGGCAAATGTCAACCAAAGAAAATATTTCTTTGAACTGAAATTATATTCACACATTGCCTTAGAGTAAACTGAAATTTTACTGAATTACTGAAAATCAGTAACTACTATATTTGGGGGGGTGGTTCAAGAAAACTTAAGGCTCAGCCACGATTAACAGCCTATTCCTACAAGAATTTGCAAAAGAGGAATAAAAAAATCTAACCCTTGAAACCAACTCAAGCTCCAGTTTTCCTCCTAAATAGCCAAAATGAAAGGGAGGGATTAAATGAGGGAGGGAGGACTCTAACATTAACTTGAACCAATTTGGAGCTCATATTATAGTAGGCACTTATGCTATTTTATTTAATCCTCATAACAATATCCTGCAGTGCAGGCTTTAGAAGTTATACATTATGGAGACACAACAGAGACTGTAACAGCATAATTTAGCCAAGATCACGCGGGGAAGTATGAACCGGGTCTCCTATCACTGAGTCTACAGCTCTGTCCAATGCAACAAAAACACAAGTAGCAGTTATTGTGGTGTGGTCTGGGATACACAAGGAAACTATCCAAAAAATTATTACCTGTAAAAAGTGGCATGATTTTTCCCAAATCATTCTTTGTCACTCCTTATATCTTTCTAATTAGCTTTGCCTATTAAGTTTATATTTTAAATGCAAATAGTTCAGTAGTATGCCCATCATACACTATTAAGTGAAAAAAATTAAGTTGCCAAGAAATATAGAACAGACCTAAAGAAATTATACTGAAAAAAGGGAAAAATCTCAATGCCCCCAAATATGAGTACAATTAAATAAATTATAGAGAGATCCAGTCATTAGAATAATGACATCTACTAACAAAAGACTAGGTTAAGCTCTAATGTGAAGTAGAAAAGAGCAAGATGCAAGTACTATGTAAAGTCTGATTACATCTATATCAAAATGCAAAGAAAATAAAAAGCTAAGAAGTATAAACGTGATACATTAAGGTGAAAGAATTACGAGTAATTATTCTCTCATTTTTGTTATTACTCATATTTTCTCTAACAGTTTGTATAATTTCTTAATGTGAAGTCGGTAAGCTTTTAGAAGCAATAGACACAGTCATATAAACTCGAGCCATACAATAGTCTCTTCCTCGAAGGCCAGAAACTTTTGTTCTCCAATTTATTTCCCACAGTGCACAGTTCCTTATACCAAGTAGATAACCAATATATTTTTTTTTATCAAATATATTTTTTTAAAGAGTAGGCAAACAAGAAAGATCCCCCTCTGCTTGGAAAGTATTTCCTACATAGGTTCACTAATTAGTGATTTATTTGTGTTAATGAGTTCCTCTTTTAAAATGCAAATGCATCAAATAGCTAAATTAGCAAAAACCATGAACAGAGAACACACAAGAGGAAACACAAACGGCTAATAAACATTCAAAAGTTCAACCTCATTAATCAAAGATATGAACATTAAAATGATATCAGTTTTCCTCATGAAACTTGCAAAATTTTTTCATGTAATTTTTAATGCCAAGTGGGGTATAAATAAGAATAAAAATATATGCCTCTCATAAATTGTAGGACTGAAAATTCGGTGCTTACTTTCTTGAAAGCAAGGTAGCAAAATATTCCTAATTTTTGATGCAAGAATTCCATTTCTAGGACTCCAGTTTAAAGAAAAAATCATATATATATGTGAAAAAGTTTTATTCGTGGATGTTCAACGCAGCATCATAATCCCCAAACAATTGAAACAATCTAACTATTCATGATAAAGAAAAAGAAAACTAAAGTTTTGTAAATCAAATCAGTAAAATACTATTTAGTCTTTAAAACCAACTTTTCAAAAAATATTTGGTATGGAAAAATTCTCATGATATAATATTAATTGGGGAGAAGTAGTATATAAATCTTACCTTATATCATGATCTCACTTTTAAAACATTTAAGCATAGGCAAAATATTTTAAGAAAATAGTTGTAATGCCCTTCTCTGGATGATGGTATGTAACATGATTTTTGTTGTCTTCATTTTCTTTCATATCAAATCCCTAAGAGGATATTTTTATATATAATCAGCATTTTTTTAATGTATTCTATCTATTCTAGTTGCAATTTATAGATATCCATCCTGAGAAAATAATCCTAAATGAAGTGAAACTTTCTACACAAAGATGTTTATGCACTGCTTTATTTAAAACAGTAAAATTGGAGGAATAAAGAATTAGTTGAAGACAGTCTATATAATAGACCACATTGTCTTTTAATATTATGTTTAATTCCTTTTACTTTATGTAAAACATCTTATTTCAGTGTGCTACCATGAAAGATACTAGGACAGACAAGAGAGGACACGGACACACACACACAAACACACCCCTTCTCCACTACCTTCTCTCTAAGGAGGTAATTTCAGGATTGGAGGATCAAGTGTCCTGTTCTTTGAGTACCAGCAGCAAGATGAGTAAGGCTACCCTCTCCTCTGTGAGTTGAGGCTTTATAACCACCTCAAAACATAAATGCACATAAATAAGAGACTTTTTAATATAATAGAAAAATATTTTGACACCACAGTTAAATTTTGAAAAGCAAAACAACATAGTGAAATCAACAGTGTAACCTCAGCTGTCTCTGTGCACATAAGACTGGCCCATTGAACAGCCCTGAACTCAGTGGGATACAAAGATGGTGTGGTTTTATTTTTCTCCATTCACTGCCTTCAAGTATGGTCTGTTGAATTTCCTTTTCCCATCCTTTAATGACATCTCGGACAGATCCTATAGCTTCCAGTCATTCTCAAATGTTAAGAATTTCAGTCTAGTCTAATAGAGTTTAAAATCTCAATCTTGCCTTCAGTTCTGTGTTCATCTTGGCCTTTCCCCCAGCAGGAGGGAGCTTGGAATGGAGACAAGGGCTCTCCTTTGCTCTTCCCCTCTTCTTTGCTGATTTGCTTCTAGCACTTCCAGAAATGGGTAGGAAGAGAGATTACAGAAATAGAACAAAGGTGTACTATTAATGCAGCTGCTCTAGCCCCTCACAGGTATAATGCTCCCAAGGGCTTCTGGTACAGGTTCTCAGCAGGCCCTGAGAGAAACGCCCTCACTGAGCAGTCTGCTGACATGGGGAATTCACTCCAGTTTAGCTGCTTCTTAACTCCACTAGCATTCACCCAAAACCCTTCATCAGGCGTCCCCTTCCCAAAGGCCATTTCTCTCAGGTGGGCCATGAAACAGACTACTGACCTCAGATGCTTTCCTTGATGTTCCTTTGACCCACTAGAAAAGGACACATCTTCATCCCAATAAAAGTGAGAGTGAAAAACAGCTTTACTTCTCTATCGTCCTCCCCCAACCACTCTTGAATTATTTTCCCCACTCCCACTTCAAAAAGGCACAGAGGCCAGGTCACTACATCTGATGCATAAGTGCCCAGCTGGGGAATAAGATACCTATCTCCCCTTTCCTGGTCACCCCTCCCCTCCAAGCTTACAAGGTATTCTATTGGAACCATGCTGCACGTGTCATTCCTCTGAGGAGGCCAACAGCTCACATCTCTAAAAGTTCATAAGATCCCTTGAGTAAAGTATTCATATAGACTAGGGAAAGGAAGAGGGATGAAGGGTAGGGGGCTAGTTCTGTCACCTTAATAATCTTACGGAAATATTATTGATGCCACCTTGAAAGCTCTTGTAAAGTGGATGTACATGCTACCTGTGCATTTTTTTATTTGTTGTTAGTTTGGAGGTTTGGTTGTTTGCTTGGTTGGTTTTGAGACTTTAAGAACAATTCCAAGATAACAATGATACAAATTCAATATTGTTACACGTAGAAAAACAACTGGAAGGAAAGATGTTAACATACTACCGTGTTACAAGTGCTTGTTACTAGATGGCAATACTATGAGCATATTATTACCTACAGTATAGGTATATATTACAATATTATTTCCTCCTCACCTTCTGAATTTTTCTGTTTAAAGGGAAAACACATTAAAACTTAAGGGGAATATTTTAAACAATTTTAAAATATAATACATATATTTCATATTAAAGTGATTGTGGGAGTATTTTTTCAGCTTTATTGAAGGATAATTGAAAAATAAAACTGTACATATTTAAAGTGTACGATGTGATGGGTTTTACATACATATGCTTTGTAAACTGATTACCACAATTAGGTTAATTTGCACATCTATCACCTCCCATAGTTACCTTATTTTTGTACGTGGTGATAACATTTAAGTCTCAGCAAATTTAGAGTACACAACGCAGTATTATTAACTAGAGTCACCATGCTGTACATTGTATCCTCAGACCTTATTCATCTTTCTTTTTTTTAATAATTTGTCAAGGGCTTTTTTTTTTGGCTGCATTGGGTCTTCCTTGCTGCGCACGGACTTTCCCTAGTTGTGGTGAGCGGGGGCTACTCTTCTCTGTGGTGCGCAGGCTTCTTACTGCATGGCTTCTCTTGTTGTGGAGCACAGGCTCTAGGTGCATGGGCTTCAGTAGTTGTGGCTCGCAGGCTCTAGAGTGCAGGCTCAGTAGTTGTGGCGCATGGGCTTAGTTGATCTGTGGTATCTGGTCTCTTCCTGGACCAGGGTTCAAACCCATTGGCAGGCCGATTCTTAACCACTGTTAACCACTGGGCTACCAGGGAAACCCAGAGCTTATTCATCTTATAACTGAAGGCTTGTACCCTTTGTCTAGCATCTCTCCATCTTTCCCACCACCCAACCCCAGCTCCTGCTAACCACCATTTGACTTTATTTTTCTGCAAGTTCAGCTTTTTTAGATTCTGTGTATCAGTTAGATCATAGAGTATTTGTCTTCGTCTGGCTAATTTCACTTAGGATAATATCCTCTAGATTATTTCTGTTGTTGCAAATGGTAAGATTTCCTTCTTTCTCATGGCTGAATAATATTCCATTATGTGGGTGTATATATATATATATATATGTATGTATTATATATACAATGTGTATATATATACATAATGTGATATATATATATCTCACATCTTCTTTATTCATCTGTCAGTGGACATTTAGATTGTTTCTGTACCTTGGCTATCGTGAATAACGGAGCAATGAACATGGAAATGCAGATATCTCTGAGATACAGATTTCAGTTCTTTTAGATAAATACCCAGAAGTGAGATTTCTAGATCATATTGTAGTTTTATTTTTAACTTTTTGAGGAGACTCTGTTCTGTTTTCCATAGTGGCTATATCAATTTACATTCCTTGCAGTGATGTAACAAGAGTTCCCTTTTCTCCACATTCTCACCAGCTCTTGTTATCCGATGTCTCTCTAATAAAAGCCATCCTAACAGGTGTGAAGTGATATCTCATAGGGGTTTTGATTTGCATTTACCTGATGATTTATAATGTTGAGCATCTTTTCATGTGCCTATCGGCCATCTGTATATTTTCTTTGAAAAAAAATGTCCTTTCAGGTATTTTGCCCATTTTTAAGTCAAATTATTTGCTTTTTAGCTATTGAGTTAAAGTTAATTTATGTTAAGTTCCTTATGATATGAAAGTGATTAAATAGGCATGCCTGTCTACTGTTATAAAAAAGATTATTTGATTGTAGGTATACAGAAAGTGCCCAGGCAATGGAAACTTCTTTACTGCATAGACAAATCAAGAAATTATTCTTTCCTGGAAAAAAAAATGGGTTTAACCTACATAGCTAAACACATACACACACACTGGCTCATATATAGAGATTTCTCATTATTCAATTTTCATAGTGTCTAGGGGAAAGACAGCTAAGTAACCTCCCTTAAAACCAGGGCAAAATTTTACATATATAGTAAAAAAAAAAAAATGTATGAATGAGACTTTAGTTTGAAATACAAAAATTAAAAAATTTTTGAATAAGTTTATGTTCTGTTTAGTGAAATAGAGGTTATATTTACAACCATATGCCAATTCTTAGAATTTACCCCCCAAAAATCTATTGTGTCCTTAAAAAAAATTTATTCACACAAAATTGTATGATGTTTTTACCTCAAGCTCGACAGCAGGATCATACAAGAGGGTTGTTTTCTTGCAATATTATTCAAGCGTTCATTATTTTCCTAAAGGACCTTCCTTAATCCTTTGCAATTCAAATCATTCTCTTTTGAAGAACTTATCCAGTCACCCTGCTTGTCACTTTTCTCTTCGAATATTAACTTGTCACACTCTGCCAGATCCTCATTTACCAGTGGTTTTGCAAGTGATTACAGTAGTTCTCAAACATTACTTTCCATAGACTTAAGAGTTGCCTGCAAATTTTGCAATTGCACCTTAAAATTCATTAGAATTTTATTTGTAAAAATTGAATGTTTACAGCTTTCTATAATCACCTATAGAAACAATAACTAAAATAGTACATTTGGTGGAGATGGATAAATATATTCATGTTATGAACACTTTTTATTTCTCTGACAACATCAAATAAAGCAGATTAGATAGTGATTATTAGGGCAGTGAGAGGCTCTGTGCATGTGAATATGGGTGTGCACTAAACCCCTGGTCCATGATAACCCTACCTAGTAATTGGGAAAACTTTTGGTGCCAAAATTGAGTAAAACTAGGTAAGCATCCTGTTCCATTTTCAGTCTCCAAATATGCAGAGACTGGGAGACCTAAACCAAATCTTATTATATATAATAGTCAGAAAATCATCTAGCCCAGGAATTCAACTATACAGATGAGTATTTTAACTAGAGTAGAAAAAGGGAGTAGAAATTTAAGTTGGGAATATGAGACATTTTAGGAGGGAAAAATGCACTTTTAAGAGATGCCTAAGTATGTGTGTTGGGAGAATTTATGTTTTGAACAGATAAAAGGCAATATAAAAATCCTGATTAGGGAAGGGGAGAAATAAATAGAGAGGGACAAAGTACAGAAGGCAAAATTTTATCACTCAGAAGACCAAATAGTCCTAACAGACATATACAGAACATTCCACCCAACAGCAGGAGAATATACATTCTTCTCAAGTGCACATGGAACATTCTTCAGGATAGACAATATGTGAGGTCAGAAAACAAGTCTTAACAAACTTAAGAAGACTGAAATTATACCAAGTATCTGTTCCAACCATAATTGAATGAAGCTAGAAATAAATAGTAGAAGAAAAGCTAGAAATTTCACAAATGTGTGGAAATTAAACAGCATGCCCCTGAACAACCAATTTGTCAAAGAAGAAATCAAAAGAGAAAATGAAACTACCTTCAGACAAACAAACATGAAAACACAACATACTAAAAACTATGAGATTCAGGAAAAGCAGTACTAAGAGGAAAGTTTATAGCAATAAATGCCTATATTAAAAAGAAGAAATATCTCAACAAACAGTTTAAACACTCAAGGAACTAGAAAAGAAGAAAAACTAAGCCCAAAATTAGCAGAAGGAAGGAAATAACAAAGATTAGAGCAGCAATTTTAACAAAAAACATTAGATATTACTGTTAAAAATTATATACCACCAAATTGGATAATCTAGAAAAAGTGGATAAATTCCTGGAAACACACAACTTACTAAGACTGAAACATAAAGAAATAAAAGTCTGAACAGGTCTATAACTAGTAAAGTGATAGAATCAGTAATCAAAAACCTCCCAAAAAGGAAAAGCCCCAAACCAGATGGCTTCATGGGTGAATTCTACCAAACATGTAAAGAAGAATTAATGCCAATTCTTCTCAAACTCTTCAAAAAAAGTGAAAAGGAGGGAACACTTACAAATTCATTCATGCCAGCATTACTGTCGTACCAAAGCCAGATAAGGACACTACAAGAAAAGAAAATTACAGGCCAATATTCCTGATGAAGATGGATGCAAAAATCATCAACAAAATACTAGCAAACTGAATTCAACAATACATTAAAAGGATCACATACCATGACCAAGTGGGATTTATCCATGGGATGGATACAAGAGTGATTCAGCATATGAAAATCAATTAATGTGACATGACACATTAACAGAATGAAGGATAAAAATCATATGGTTAATCCAACAGCACATTAAAAGGATCATACACCATGATCAAGTGGGGTTTATCCCAGTAATGTGAGGATTCTTCAATATACACCAATCAATCAATGTGATAAACCATATTTACAAATTGAAGTATAAAAACCATATGATCATCTCAATAGATGCAGAAAAAGCTTTTGACGAAATTCAACATCCATTTATGATAAAAATCCTCCAGAAAGTAGGCATAGAGGGAACTTACCTCAACATAATAAAGGCCATATATGACAAGCCCAGGCATGTCATGTACCACAATGTTCATGCAGCACTATTTACAATGGCCAGGACATGGAAGCAACCTAAGTGTCCATCATCGGATGAATGGATAAAGAAGATGTGGCACATATATACAATGGAATATTACTCAGCCATAAAAAGAAACGAAATTGAGTTATTTGTAGTGAGGTGGATGGACCTAGAGTCTGTCATACAGAGTGAAGTAAGTCAGAAAGAGGAAAACAAATACCATATGCTAACACATGTATATGGAATATTAAAAAAAAAAAGTTCTGAAGAACCTAGGGGCAAGACGGGAATAAAGACACAGACCTACTAGAGAATGGACTTGAGGATATGGGGCAGGGGGAAGTGTAAGCTGGGACAAAGTGAGAGAGTGGCATGGACATATATACACTACCAAATGTAAAATAGATAGCTAGTGGGAAGCAGCCACATAGCACAGGGAGATCAGCTCGGTGCTTTGTAACCACCTAGAGGGGTGGGATAGGGAGGGTGGGAGGGAGGGAGATGCAAGAGGGAAGAGACATGGTGATATATGTATATGTATAACTGCTTCACTTTGTTATAAAGCAGAAACTAACACACCATTGTAAAGCAATTATACTCCAATAAAGATGTTAAAAAAAACATATGGTTATCCCAATAGATGCAGAAAATACATTTGACAAAATACACCACCCTTTCATGATAAAAACTCTCAACAAACTAGGAATAGAAGGAAATAACCTCAACATTATAAAGGTCTTAAATCAAAAGCCCACAGCAAACTTCATACTTAATGTTGAAAAACCAAAAGCTTGTCTTCTAAGTTCAAGAACAAGACAAGGGTGCCCACTCTTACCACTCCTATTCAACATAATACTGGAAGTTCTAGCCAGAGCAATTAGGCAAGAAATAGAAATAAAATTCATCCAAATCAGAAAGGAAGAAGTAAAATTATCTGTGTTTGCAGATGGCATGATCTTATATAAAGAAAACCCTAAAGAGTTCACTCAAAAAAAAAAAGAACTATTCAACAAATTCAGAGAAGCTTGCAGGATACAATCAACATTCAAAAATTAGTTGCATTTCTATACACTAACAACAAACTATCTGAAAAGGAAATTAAGAAAATAATCCCATTTAGAATTGTACCAAAAAGGATAAAATAGTTAAGTACAAACTTAATCAATAAGGCTAAAAACTTGTACACTAAAAACAATAAAACACTGATGAAAGACATTAAAGAAGACACATACAAGTAGAAAAACAAACGATGCTCCTGGATTGGAAGACTTAATATTGTTAAAATGTCTATATTACCCAAAATGATCTACAAATTCATTGCAATCCCTATCAAAGTCCCATGGCATTTCTTACTAAAATAAAAAAAGCAATCCTAAAATTCACATGGAACCACAAAGAACCTTAAGTAGCCAAATCAATCTTGAGAAAGAACAATGCTGGAGGCCTCATACTTCCTGATTTTAAAATATATTACAAAGCTACAGTAATCAAATGGTATGGTTCTGGCATAAAGACAGACATATAGACCAATAGGACAGAATAGAAAACTCAGAAATAGGGAGTTTGGGGGAGAATGGATACATGTATGTGTATGGCTCATACTTCCTGATTTTAAAATATATTACAAATCTACAGTAATCAAACAGTATGATTCTGGCATAAAGACAGACATATAGACCAATGGGACAGAATAGAAAACTCAGAAATAAGGAGTTTTGGGGAGGATGGATACATGTATATATATGGCTGAGTTGCTTTGCTGTGCACCTGAAACTATCACAACATTGTTAATTGGCTATACGTCAATATAAAAAGTAAAGTTTAAAAAAAAAGAAAACTCAGAAATAAATTCATGCAAATACAATCAACTGATCTTTGGCAAGGATCCCAAGAATATACAATGGGGAAAGGATATATCTTCAACAAATAATATTGGGAAAAACTGAATATCCACATGCAAAAGAATTATATTGGATTCTTGTCTTACATCATACATAAAAATTAACTTGAAAATGGATTAAAGACCTAAATGTAAAACCTGAAACTGTAATACTCCTAGAAGAAAACATAGGAGAAAAGCTTAGTGACATTGGTCTTGGCAATGATTTCTTGGATATAACACTAAAAGCATAAGCAACAAAATCAAAAGTAAACAAATGGGAATGCAATTGCTTCTGCACAGCAAAGGACACAGTTAATAGGGTGAAAAAACAATCTATAGAATGGGAGAAAATATTTACAAACCATGTATCTGATAAGGGACTAATATCAAAAATATATAAGGAACTCTTACAACTCAATTGAAAGGAAAGGAAGAAAAAATGGAAGGAAGAAAGGAAGAATAAAGGAGGGAGAGAGGGAGGGAGGGAGGGAGCGAAGCAAGGAAGGAAGAACAAATAATCTGATTTTTTAAAAACGGGTAAAAAACCTGAACTTGAATAGACATTTTCACAAAGAAGACATACAAATGGCCAATAGGCACATGAAAAGGTGCTCAACATCACTAATCATCAGGGAAATGTAGACATCCTGCAGAGAAGGCGGGGGCAGCCGAAGAAACGGCTTTTTACAAGCCGTGTGGATGAAAGGCTCTTGGTGCTCCAGCCAGGAGTCAGTGCTGTGCCTCTGATGTGGGAGAGCCAACTTCAGGACACTGGTCCACAAGAGACCTTCCAGCTCCACGTAGTATCAAACGGCAAAAATCTCCCAGAGATCTCCATCTCAACACCAAGACCCAGCTTCACTCAATGACCAGCAAGCTACAGTGCTGGACACCCTATGTCAAACAACTAGCAAGACAGGAACATCAGGGAAATGTAAATCAAACTAAAATGAGATATCACCTCACATCTGTTAGCATGGCAATTATCAGAAGACCAAAGATAACAAATGTTAGAAAGGATGTAGAAAAATTAAAACCCTTGTACACTCTTGGTGGGAATGTAAAATGGTGCAGCTGCTATGGAAAACAATATAGAGTTTCCTCAAAAAATTAAAAATGGAATTACCATATAATCCAGCAATTTTACTTCTGAGTATTTAACCAAAAAAAAATCGAAATCAGGATCTCAAAGTGATTTGCACTCCCATGTTCATTGCTCCACAATAGCCAAGATGTAGAAGCAACTTAAATGTCCATAAAAGGATAAATGGATCTTTTTGATGTAATATATACATACAGTGGAATATCATTCAGCCTTTGAAAAGAAAGAAATCTTGCAATATGTGACAATATGGATCAACCTGGAAGACATTATGCTAAATGAAATAAGACAGTCACAAAGGAAAAATACTGCATGCTTCCACTTACAAACTCATAGAAGCAGAAAGTAGAATAGTGGTTTCCAGGGTCTGGGGGGAAGAGGAAATTGGGAGTTTATATTCACTGGATATAAAGTTTCAGTTATACGAGAAAGGTTCTAGAGATCTGCTGTACAACGTCATGCCTATAGTTAATAATACTGTATTGTACACATAAAAATTTATTAAAAGGGTAGATCTCAAGTTAAATGTTCTTACTCTAATTTTTTTAATTAATCAGTTTGAAATGTTGCCTATAGCCCTTAGAACTCACACACACACACACACACACACACACACACCACCTTTATTTTCATACCGTACCTAAGTTTAATGTTAATTTATGCAATAATTATTTATTAAATACTACATTGTACTAGACTATTTTAGGCAATGAGATACAACTTAAAAGCACAGGTTTAATTTTAAATTCCGCTTGTATAGAAATGGAGTTTCACTATTTCTAGCCTTACTTTATATCTTAGTAAATCTAATCTCTTCTAAACATTTCCAGACTCCTTATTAAGTTACTTCTGACTTATACAATTTACCAGAAAATTCATTAAATCGTTCATTAATTTTTCACCAATCTATAAACCTTATCACTGCAATTTTATTAGCTAAGATATAATTAACTAGGTTTGACTTTTTAATTTTAGGGACAAGTCATTTACCTACACTTTCAACAATTTTGTAATAATTACTTTTTTATTTCATCAGATTTCTTTCCCCATCAAGTCCAGTAATGAGAATTCCACACTTAATATCTTATAGTCATAGTGACAGTTATATCTGTCTTTTTAACTCTCAGTCCTTAAATACTAAATAGTTTGTGATATTAACTGTCTGTTTTAAAGAAATCAAGAGCAATAATGGGTACAAAATTTCAGTACTAAATATATTATAGACATGCCCATTAATGGAAAAATTAGAGCTTCATTTCCTGACATTTATATCACATATAACTGTTGACTATCAACTTCCTTAATGTAGTGGAGTATACATTAAATGCTAGTGATTCTTGACAGGTAGAAACAATGATTAAACAAAGTCATCTGTCTTGTTTAATCAATATGAACTCACTGAATTCACTGAATAGTATTAATGTTAATCCTGCCAGCAGCTTCAGGCATTCCTTCATGCATTCTTTAAGAGACCAACTTATAACAATAACCAATATGGCCTCTTAAATAAAATTCTGGAATCTCCATAAATTGTTTTGCTACAAAGATGCAATACAAGTTTAAAAAATAAATAAATAAAATGGAGTCATTAGAGTTTTGCTCAAGCTAAGAATCCAGTTAGCTAAATAATTCCATCATTTTGGTTTAATCTAATATATTACCTCAAGTATTTCCCTTTTTGAGATTTAAAAATTCTGAAATTGAGTTTAAATGGCACTTGTCCACAATATTTTAATTTTTTCTTCTTTTGCTTACAGCATTCTAATCAGTATCTACAGACAGTGTCTTTATATGAAACATCCAGTGTAATTTTAATGATGATTAGTCTTTTCAAAGTAAAAGTCTTTAAATAAAATGTACTTAATTAAATTGAGAAAAATTTGTGTGAAGTCAAGATTTCTGGAGAGCTAGATGCTAAAGAAAATTAGGAAATAAAATTTATGTTCATTGGAAAAGAAATGGGAAGCATTTGAAAAATAGTTCAGGAAAGTCTTCTTTTTACAATGCCCTGTAGCATGAATTTAATGGTTTAATGTGCTATGTGTCCATTAGTGCCAATATAAACACTGTTATATGTATTTTATTCTATATTTTTCAGTTTTCCAATTTCGAATATACCTATGATATTAGTATATTCAAAGATTACAAGACAGTGCAGAAAATCAGAGTTAAGCATGTGATCTAGCAGATAACAAAAACAAAATATTATGCAGAGAAATATTTTTCCAACAGAGGCACTGAAATTCAGAATTAGGAAGAAAAAATTAAAAGTTAACATAAATTACCTGATCTAAGAAATTCTTTAAATGTATCATATAATGGATGTGAACAAAAATAGATCTTTGCAAAAAGAGAAGATTCTTGACATTTTCAAGCCTTCAAGTTTAGATAAGGTAGAGATTTTCCAACAAGAGGTTTTTTTTTTAATTTTCCAAAGAATCCTCTAGAATTTTAAAGCACCCTTGAAAGTGGGGATCTTTTAAATTAAATAATGTATGCTAAAAAATGAATGTGGAAATTAGCATGTGAATGGCTCATATCAGAAAACATGAATCCAGTACCAACAAAAGATAAAGTATAAAAATGTACAATACACAGTTACAAGAGCTTACAGTTCCTTGATAGAATATATGGATATATGCATATATACACATATGTATATATATATATTAACTATAAACACATAGCAAAATGAATGTCTTATGAACTGAATATTTGTGCCCCCTCCAAATTCAAATGTTAAAGCCCTAACACCCAGGGTATATTTGGATATAGGGCCTTTAAGGAAATAATTAAGCTTAAATGAAATAATAAGGGTGGGTTCCTGATCTGATAGCATTAGTGTTCTTATGAGACATCAGACAGCTCACCCTCTCTCACTCCACGTGTGCACAGAGGAAAGACCTTGTGAGAATGCCATGAGATGGCTGGCATCTGCAGGCCAGGAAGAGGGTTGTCACCAGGAATCAAACCCTGCTGAACCTTGATCTGGGACTTTGATTCTTCAGTACTGTGAGAAAATAAATTTCTGTTATTTAATTCATGCAATGCAGTCTGTGTTTTTGTTTTGTTTTGTTTTGTTATGGCCACCCAAGGAGACCAATACAAAGCAGATGCCAAAAGAGTAGCAGAGACAATTTGTGCTGAGCAAGGATATATGGGATAAAGGTCATTACAAGCATGAGGAGGAAGGGAAGACCTTCTAAGGAAGAGGGAACCTATCTGTGAAGTGATCTGTTTATGGAAGACAGTGTTAGTGGTAAAACGAGTGCAAATTGTAAAGGTGAAAACTGATTATGTTCGGGAGATCACACTTACTGATCAGTGCTGCGCAGAGGCTGAGAGTTCATGTGCAGTGAGAGATAAATACAGCAGATTAAATAAGCAAACGCTTCCTTTTCCAGCTCATCAGATTCTCCACCAAAAGAACTTAATCAACTCAGGAGATATTCCCTGGGTAACAAAAAGAATATTCACTTAAAAAGTGTGTGCTCTAATAACCTATAATGGAAAATAACCTGAAAAAATATGTATATATAACCGTATCACTTTGCTGTACACCCAAAACTAACACAATATTGTAAATCAACTATACTTCAATTTTTTTAAGAAGTGTGTGCTCATGGAATGTCACTGCATCTTGGAGCTGGAAAGGGCCCAATGTTTCTTAGCCCAATCAAGTGACCCCATTGTCCCTAAAAAACAAGGGCAAGGAAGACCCTGCAAATAGAGAAGAAGAAATCTTTCCTCACTATTGGACAGGCTACACTGTCCAAAAACAAACAAACAAACATTGAAGAGATGTGCTTATTTAACTAGATCATCAAGCAAGGACAATAGAAGGGCCAAAGGAAGAGTGGCCAGGGATTGGAGAATTCACTTCCACCTTTTCTCATAAAACAGCCAGTTATATACCTAGAGCCTGTGGGACAGCACAGAGGTGACCATCAACTTTCGTCCAGCTGAAGTCCAGGGTCTCACTTAAACTTGAGAGAATCATATCTACTCTTGTGGAAAGATGGGAGGGTTCTCAAGAGAAAAACTTATGCAGAGTCACTTGAAGAGCTAGTGTAAAAGTAGCATCCAAGTGAAGTAGAACTTCAGCTCTATTGTCGTTTCCTTCTAAGAATACCCTAACTTTGCATATGAAATCTTCACCTTGAATGTTAGTCTGTTGAAGGGGCAGGATGCTCAGGGTGAAGTGAGAGATGATTGTTCCATTGCATTTATTTTGGACTCCAACAGGAAAGAGGGGCTTTGGCACCTCTGGTCACTACTGGCTAAAACCATAGAGTCAGTGAAAGAGAAATGTGCAAGAAGGCCAGAAGAGCAAATTTTAATTGCTACCAAGGTTTATAAAAGGAAGGGGTTGGGAGTCAGAGAAGCAGCAACATCTCTGTTACAGCAAGTTAAACAGGCAGTTTGGAAACCAACATTACAGCTTTTAACCAATTCACAGATAAACATTGCATTGAACTAAAATACTCAGTTAATAAATGCTCACAATTCCACAAAGCCATGATTAACTTTGTTCATTTCTCCAGTCGAAGCAACACATCTTTTTCTTAAATTCCCCTTTGTACTGGCTCTTCTTCCAAATACAGTAGCTAACTAGAAAAGTGTCAGCTCTAATTGGATGATGGTTTGGAGGCTTCAAATCACCCAGACGGAGGTCAAGTAATGTAGCATGGAGCCTGTGTATTCAAAGGGAATGTTTTAATACACTGGGAGAAATGCAGCGACACAGCAGCTGTGTGAACTCTGGCAGACATGCTGCCCTGAAGAAGCCCTATGTTGTCTCTAATACCTTAAGTTCAGTAGTTTTAATTTCCACTTCTGTGTGATGTTTGACAGTTCGTTCATTTAGAGAGTTTCAGGGATGCACAGGTGACTCAAGTTCAGATAGCTATTTTAAGGATATGTCACTTCTGTTTATTTTTTAATGCTAAGGAGTACACACTGAGTGAGTCAGAGGAAGACCTTTTGCACACAAAAGAAACTGTTCTTTCAAAAAGGAGAATGTTTTGACATTTAGCGACTAAGCACTTCTTTGGGGGATAGACTTTCTTAAGGCTGAAACATTGATTGGTATAGTAAAGTTAAACAGAGCCCAGTCATATAACACCCCCCCCCAATCAAATAGCACCCTCTCTGAATGCTGGGCTTTAAAATACTCAAGGCTGTAAAACAGAGATCAGGCTAACTATTTAAACCTTTCTATATATACCTCTTCATCCAGGTTGTGAAGGGTGTTTATGAACTTCATTTTGAATTGAATTGGAAACATTACCAAAAACTGAAGTCAACAGCTTTAACAGAGGAAACCGCGCTCTTCACACCAGAGGAAAACATGGAGGAAACAGGTCTTTGCAACACTGTCACAGTATTTCCCCAAGTAATCATAGTGGGGTTATTGGTCAACTGCCAGGGAGTATGGGTGTGTAGGGACTGATGACAGTGATAAACAGAAGGATAAGAGGGTGAGGCAGGCCACATGTGGGTGGAGGGAGAGAAACCTGGAAGAACTGAGGAGGTCAGAGGCAGCACTGGTAACAGATGAGGTCTTAGAGCAAACATAATATATCCAATAGCTACATTCTTAAGAAAAACATGTCTATCAAAAGTAGTTCATAGGATTTTTTTGAAGTTAATATAGCATTTCTATTAAAAAAAAAAACACTGGTGTACTTACTAATGTAAAAAGAACATTACCAAGAATAAATTAGCAGCCCTTAAAATATTATTCTCTATGCTCCAAACTAACATTTTCATATTTCAATGGAAAATGACTCATTTTGTCACATTAAATAGCATAATTCAAAGTAAAAAATCTGTATAGAAATTATATTGAGCTTCCCAGTACATGAAGATGAACCAGGTTTTATTGAAATAAATATCAGCTGCTTCACAGAATCAATTCTTTTTTTCCTTTTAAAAACTCTAAACAATTCATTGCTCAGATACAAAAGGCTATTTTTTTAAAATAAGTAGCTCAAGACAATTTTTCTTTGTCTCCCATTCTTATATCCTGTTTTCTTATACCATTACTCCCTTCGAACTCTTAACTTAAATCTTCATTAGAGTTACCACAACCAAATAGAAACTCCATTCTGCCAAGTCTTTTTTCCTATTCCATGTTTCTTTGTCCTGTCCTTTAGTTTCTCTTCCCACAACCTGGCCCAAGTCTTTTCAGAGTTCCCAGCATTCCCCATTATTCCATTGGTTCACCCTTGAAAGATGGGAAGTTGTGGGAGAAATGTTTCTAATCCTCCGGGGAACAAGTTTGTCCATGTCCTGTACCCCCTCCAACCTGACTCTCTTGAGAATCACAGTGTGTATGTGGAGCACATGGAGCACTATTAATCATCTTTCTCAAGTGTCATTTTGATTTTATCATGCCCCTTTTTAGGAGCTTGCAGTCATTTTTAGTTGTCATTTGAGTCAAATTGAAATGGATAATCTTTTAGATTTTTGAAGAATACTTTCTCAAATGCACAATACCTAGTTATTTCAAGAATATTTTAAAAATAGGTCTTATTAGCACTTTTCTCATCTGAAGATATTTTTATTTTCCCTGGCAAATCACATACAGTATCACTGAAGTCTTAAGCACTTAACTCAATTAAAACATAAATGTTAGATTTTTTTTTTAACCCAAGATGTTATAATGGAAATGTTCACTTTTCTTGAAATGGAAGACATTCACAGGAAGCTGGAGATTTCCTTTGAATGAGTAATTATGTTTTTAAAATACTCAAATTAGTGCTGCATTGAATTATAAGTCACTTTGTTCTGACATTTGTACATTAGTGAATTGTATTTCTGGAAAAAACTAGTGTCTAGGGAGAGCATTTTATCATTGTCCTTGTAAAGTATTGGAAAAAATTCTGCCTAAGATTGTGTTTGTTTTATCATCAATGTAACATGTTCAGTGACATTCAGAGGCAAAAAAAAAAAGACTTTTTAATATTCAGGAGTCATTTTTAGAAATATATTTTACATTATAAGCATAAATTGTTGCTAATATTTTTTTCTTATTTTGAAACTAACATTCATCAAAGATGAAAAAGTATTACATTCATATGATGAATTTCTCCCTTGGTAAGAGCATAGAAAAAAATGAAACCAGGTTCATGAGAATAGTCTTCAACTAAGTGTTTTCATCAAAGTTGTATTTCTATAACACAAACTATGCTTGTTTCTATTTGTGATTTGTTCCAGTTATCTATTGCTGAATAACAAACCACTCCAAATTTAGTAGCTTAAAACATCATTTATTTTGATCACAACTAGAAATGTGAGCAGAAGTCAGTGGCAACATCTCATGCACCATCAGCTGGGGGAGTGAGAGCAGGAAGCCGAGGATGTCCTAGCTGGGGATGGAACCATCTGAATGCTCACTCACTCACACATCTGGTGGTTATGATGACTGTGGGATGGATGGGACTTCAATGCTCACTCACTCACACATCTGGTGGTTATGATGACTGTGGGATGGAGGGGACTTCAGCTGCTGCTATTGGCCAGAACACCTATATGTGGTCCTTCATGTGGACCTTCATGTGCTTGCCTTCCTAATAGCATGGTGGTTGACATCTGAGAATGAATGTCCCAAGGGGACAATGTGAACATGCAAGGCACTTTTATGACCTCGCCTCTGAAGTGACATAGCGTCACTCAACTGCACTCTATTAGTTAAGGCAATAACAAAGGTCTTCCCAGTTCAAAGGGAGGGGAATGGGCCCTACCAATTGATGGGAGACTTGTCAGTCTCACAATGTGGAAATTGCATGTGAGATGGGATAATTTGTGGAGACCATCTTTGGAAAATACAATCTGCCATATGACTGTACAGATATGGCTAATTTCAGAAGATATAGCTCCCCTACAATATATGTTCCATAAAATACTCCTGCTAAAGCTGTTCTTGCCAAATACATTCCCTTTGCAACAAGGGGAATTTTTATTTGGGGGTACAATAGGAATAGCTTCTAGACCGAATATTACCCAAAAAAACCTTCCTTCTGATGAGAAGCACACTCATCAAATTATCATTTTCTCACTCAGTCAAGAGCCTAGGGTTGGGGTTAGGGCACCTTATTATCACTCTTTGTGGAATATACAACTACTTTGATTCATCCAAAAGAAGTTCATTGTACAATAAGTAATAAACTATCCTTGGCTGGCCTAATCCGTTACCTTTAAATCAATCAGCTCCTTTGTCTCAACATCCAATAGTTTTGAGCCCTGGCACCTTTGCTTTGCTCGCAGTCTTAAGCACTAATGTTCTCCCATTTTATATCTTGTTTCATGACCTTATCCTCAGCCCCAGACCTCTTGCTTCAACCTCCTGACTAGAGTGTCACACACAATGTCTTTAAATCTGATGACATACAGGACAAGTTCATGGTTCATTTCCTTGCAGATGATTCTCACTTTTCCTCGGGCTACATCTCCTTTCACTATTCCACGCAACAGGCTTCTGTCACTCCTGGTACCCAGCAGCTCAGCCTCTGCAACCCTACCTGAGTCCCAGCCATTTCTGGGGCCTGGGAATGCTGAAAGAATGATGCCCCAACTGTGAAGAATACAAGCATTAATTAGGCAAATGCTCAGCTCCAGTTAGTTTAGCGTCTAGTTGAAGAAACATACATGTAAACAGCTAAATAGAACACAGAGCAGGATAAAATGAACCCTATAACAGAAATACAAAGCACTTAGCAATATTATTTGAGAGTGCAGATAAATAAACAACTGCTTACTTTTCCTAGAAAAATCTTTGATACTGACAAATAATTATCTATAATAAACATAGCTCAGTCAATGTGTTCCTATTTTAATCCAGTTAGTTGCCTATCCCAAAGGAAGATAGAAGCACCTGTTGCTGAGCACCATAAGAATACAGTGTCTTGCTGGACATGTCTTAACAATGATTGACAGCTTCCACTATCCCCAACCCATGGTGCAGTGTCACTTAAATTTCTACCCTAGAGGACAGACCCCAAATAGTTCAACACACTAAAAGTTCATGACTGATAGCTCTGTTGGAGCAGAAGAAGCAAGTGTTGCAAGTGCTGAAAGATATGCTACATACCCATGGGAATGTTTCTGATCCCATTTATACTTGAATATTTGCTTATACACAGCTCTCGCAGTGTTTGGTTGTTACTGCCTATGCTGTTGTGCCCTAATATAAGGCAAGTGTGCCCACTTGTTTATTTTGGATATTATTTAAAGTTCCTCTATGTGTTTCTTACCAAAGTTTTAAACATTGTCTTTGATCTTTTCTTTTTATTCAACTAGTTTGACTCCCTGAAATTGCGAGATATACTTTGGCACAAGACAAAAAGAACTGAATAGATTAAATATTTTTCTGATTCCCTTTTAAACTTTGGAGTAAACACAAGTTAAAAGTTATTGTCAATACCATGTGACTGAATGAAAGGTGCTGAATGTGTTTTTATGTGCACTTCAGAAGAATATTTGCTACTAATATCCTTTAGATAACATAGTTGAATCTCTTAGCACATTTTTCCTTTGTCAAAATTGTTAGGCCAGGATCATTTTTATGCTTTATCTTTAATTGCTGGAAAAAGCCTTGAGCATTTCAAGAAAGTAGGATTTGAAAAATAAAAAGAGAAAGAAAGGAAAAACAAAGTGAACTTCTCTTTGCAAAAGCTAACCCCTTTTTTTTTTTTTTTTTTTTTGCGGTACTTGGCCTCTCACTGTTGTGGCCTCTCCCGTTGCGGAGCACAGGCTCCGGAAGCGCAGGCTCAGCGGCCATGGCTCACGGGCCCAGCCGGTCTGCGGCACATGGGATCTTCCCAGACCGGGGAACGAACCCATGGCCCCTGAATCGGCAGGCGGACTCTCAACCACTGTGCCACCAGGGAAGCCCAAGCTCACCCTTTTAATGTGGATGACTAATGTATGGGGAATGAATAAGCACTGCATAAAATTGTGGGTGGTAGTTTCTTTACAGTCTGTGGACTATTTTATAATCAAAGTATAATTTTATTTCTGTATCTTATATAACCCAATATAAATTATTTGGAATATTGGAAATGTAGGTAAAATTTTAATAATAATAAAAAATAACAACAACAAACAACCAAAAAAACCAGTACAGGAAAGAATTCTGAATAATGAAGTCATTCCTGTGTCCTTAAAGCAGCCTATACTAACAGTGTTTTGTTGATCTGATTGCTGCCAATCAGCAGTTATTTACTTTGTCCCCTGTCCCTGTTATAGTCAATCTCTTGAGAAAGTATTTGAGTGTGGACTCTGCAATCTGGTATGAGAATGGGAAGTAGATCACCTTTTCTTGTCATACTTTTCCCCTGGCTGTCTCAGCAGTCATAACAGACGCCTTCTATCAGCAGACTGGGCTCCAGTCTGAGCTGGACCAGAGCTCTGGAGCCCCGGCCCCACTCGATAGTGGGAGCAATTAGTGGGGCTTCCATATATCCAATCCTGATAGGAAGGCTACTAATCTCCCTTCCTAGCATTCCAGCTGCCTTTTGGAACTTCAGTATTCACTTATTAAATTTTATCTTTATATAAAAGGTCCTTGGAATTCTCCCCTTACTAGATATGTCTTATATCTGTATAGTTACAAAATAGGCTGCAACAACTTGATTATATATAGCAGGGTACCTTCAGATGTCAATGCTGGATTTGAAATCCAAGTATGTATTTAGTTTTTTTTTTTTTTAATTGATGGTTTTCTTTTACTGAGCAGCCTGGCCTCTGAAAGACCTTCACTGTCATTATACAGCTCAAATCTTCAGCTGTGAATACCCACAACGCCTGGCACCTAAATGCCTGGTCATTGACAAGAGTCAGGATTACACCTGGCCAGGCCTATGAAACAACCACTTACTCACCTGGTTATTTTTCCTCTAACCAAACAAGTTTATACCAGGATTTTTGAGGATCTATAGGTTCTCAGAACATCCTCACCTTCCCCTGTCCATCATCAGCATGTACCAAACACTGCCTGGAATGTCAACTGTAACCATCAACTAATTCCCCTTTTGGCCCATGCTAATCCCCTTTCTTATATGTTATTTTTATGCTACCAAGTCTTTGTCTTGATATAAAGAAGCACTCAGCTAGAGGAAAAAGAACCTGCTTCAAGCTGCACATCTAGAACCAGAACATATCCCTATTCTGAATAACACTAGTATGCAATTTCTGCCAAGCGTTGATAAAATGGAGAGCAATATATATGAGATTCTTACCCTCATACAGTTGACAACGTAAAGAGCCTAAGACTGAAGATGGATGAACAACTACGAAGGAAGGAAGGAAGGAGAGAAGGAAGGAAGGAGGGATGTTAGACAAGTACATAGTGTAACAGACCTGAGGAGTGGCAGGGCCCTGTGGTACTCCCAGTGGGTGACACAAGCTGTGATCATGTACTGAAATGTAAGAAGTGCCAAATGTAGCGGCATGGATCCCCAGCGCTCACCTCTCCCTTTACCATAGTGCTGGAAATCGCCAAATTAATTATTTTTGCTTAACCAGTCAAATCGCCCAGCACATGGTAAGAATTCAATAAATAATTACTGAATGAATGTTATACCAGGAGCTCTTTAGCTCCAGTGCCTTTCACCATACTGAGCCCCAAGGACCCAAGCCATGGGATTTGGGAATTTGTTCTAGAACACCATTGCAAGCACCAGAGTCCCAGAGGAATGAGCTAGATGCACCCTTAAAAACTTGCTCACAGCCAACTCTGCTAAAGACAATAATTTATTCTGATTTACTAAGCTAGACTTTGAAAATTCAGTGTGAATGACTAACCATCCTCTAACATGTCTATTTTCATAAAAGGAAAACTAACAGTTATACCATAAAAACCTATAATATCAAACTCTGGTAACCACATTCAGAGCTGACCTACTTACACTATCAGCCCTGTTAAAAGAGAAAAATCTAAACAGATGTGCCTTGATAATTCATTCCTTTTCAACGAAATAGACTTCAGCAACTGAATCTCAACTACAGTGCTAAGGAAGACTTATTATAGTGATTTCCCAGCCTTTAGTTTAAATTTTCCTCTAGTAGTTTTAGAGAAAGTTAGAGATTAATTTTGTGGAGGAAGACTCTTAGAATGCTGAGGTTCAAAATTTTGAGCCAGGGCTTCCCTGGTGGCGCAGTGGTTGAGAGTCCGCCTGCCGATGCAGGGGACACGGGTTCGTGCCCCGGTCCGGGAGGATCCCACATGCCGTGGAGCGGCTGGGCCCGTGAGCCATGGCCGCTGAGCCTGCGCGTCCGGAGCCTGTGCTCCGCAATGGGAGAGGCCACAACAGTGAGAGGCCCGCGTACCGCAAAAAAAAATAAAAAAATAAAAAATTTGAGCCATCTATGGGTCAGTTCACATCACTTTGTGAACTGCATACATAGTTCTTACCAGTTCTTGGTTATAAAGGGAACCATTCATTCATTTATTGCATTAATATTTAAGGGTCTGAATATTTGAGAGAGAATTGATGGCTGACCAAAAAAAAAAAAAAAAACCCAAACTACCATTCCTTGCAAATCCAAAATCAGTGACATTTGATTTCATGAAACCTTAATTATGTACCTATGCTGTTAAGCAGACTGGCAAACCGTCACCTGCAACACAATGTGATAAGCATTATAATAGAGATAGGCAAATGGTGCTCCCCGAATGTGAAGGAAGAAGCAGACAAATGCTTTATGATGACAGGAATAGATTTGTTGATGTTGTTTATTTCTCTTTGTGTGTATGCGCGTATGTTTAATCTTTTATTGAGCTTTTATTACATTCTAGGCACTGTACAAAGTACTTTTAAGGAATTTTAATTTGATACAGCTCTAGGAAGTGAGCAATTATCTTCCCCATTTTCACCTTGGAGGATTAGGGTTGAGGAGGGGCGATGGTGGGATATTAAATCTGGCCAGGTAAGAAAGACAGGCAGTAAATGGTCTTATAGCATCTGAGGGCAACAGGGAACTACTGAAGAATTTTTATGTAGAATAGTAGCATGGACTCTTCTCCTGTTATAAAAAGCACTCTACCTTTACTTTAGCATGGTGGAGATATGCCCTCAGGAGCTTTCTGCAGAGAAGCTTTGCTGGGTCACAAACATTAGGCAGGGATAGCTTCATCCACAGCTGTTGTAGAATGCGTCACATTGAGGAAGCAGTGGGAGCCTGATTAAGACAACTTTACCAAGGCAAGGTAGGGTGCCCAGCCATTATGTCAATAGCTCTGGAAACACTGTTTCAAGTGTTGGCTCACTCGTTCAATGGCATTGTTTTTCTGCTGATGGTATGTTATAGGGATGTGAAAAGCAATGATTATCTGTAAGATACATTGCCAGTTTCTTCCTGATGAATGTGAAGATACTCTTAGAGAACAAAGAGTTGTATCCAAGATTGGGCATTAATGAAAGAAGAACACTCAATACCACCTCCCCCCAAGCGTGCATGCACACACACACACACACACACACACACACACAGCTCTGCCTGATGCATAGATGCGTTGTATATTGTTACGTTTAGAATATACTAATATCAGCTTCCCCACACACACTAAGTGCTCATGGATAGAGCATAGTGGTTCTTCATCCTAGCTGCAGATTAGAATCTCTGAGCAACTTTTTAAAAATAGTCACTTTGAGGCCTCACCTGAGACCAATCCAATTAGAATTATTCTGGGCAGGGTCCAGGTAATGTTTTCTTTTCTTTTTTTTTTAAATTTTATTGGAGTATAATTTCTTTACAACGGTGTGTTATAGTTTCTGCTTTATAACAAAGTGAATCAGCTATACGTATACATGTATCCCCATATCCCCTCCTTCTTGCGTCTTCCTCCCACCCTCCCTATCCCACCCTTCTATTTTTATTTTATTTTATTTTTGCGGTAGGCGGGCCTCTCACTGTTGTGGCCTCTCCCGTTGCGGAGCACAGGCTCCGGACGCGCAGGCTCAGCGGCCATGGCTCACGGGCCCAGCCGCTCCGCAGCATGTGGGATCTTCCCGGATCGGGGCACGAACCCATGTCCCCTGCATCGGCAGGCGGACTCTCAACCACTGTGCCACCAGGAAAGCCCCTATCCCACCCTTCTAGATGGACACAAAGCACCGAGTTGATCTCCCTGTGCTATGCGGCTGCTTCCCACTAGCTATCTATTTTACATTTGGTAGTTGTATATATGTCAATGCCACTCTCTCACTTCGTCCCAGCTTACCCTTTCCCCTCCCTGTGTCCTCAAGTCCATTCTCTACGTCTGCGTCTTTATTCCTGTCCTGCCCCTAGGTTCTTAACAAACTTTCTTTTTTTTTTTTTTTTAGATTCCATATATATGTGTTAGCATACGGTATTTGTTTTTATCTTCCTGACTTACTTCACTCTGTATGACAGACTCTTGGTCCATGCATCTCACTACAAATAATTCAATTTTGTTTCTTTTTATGGTTGAGTAATATTCCATTGTATATATGTGCCATATCTTCTTTATCCATTCATCTGTTGATGGACACTTAGGTTGCTTCCATGTCCTGGCTATTGTAAATAGAGCTGCAATGAACATTGTGGTACATGACTCTGTTTGAATTATGGTTTTCTTAGGGTATATGCCCAATAGTGGGATTGCTGGGGCATATGGTAGTTCTATTTTTGGTTTTTTAAGGAACCTCCATACTGTTCTGCATAGTGTCTGTATCAATTTACATTCCCACCAACAGTGCAAGAGGGTTCCCTTTTCTCCACACCCTTTCCAGCATTTATTATTTGTAGATTTTTTGACGATGGCCATTCTGATTGGTGTGAGGTGATACCTCATTGTAGTTTTGATTTGCATTTCTCTAATGATTAGTGATGTTGAGCATCCTGTCATGTGTTTGTTGGCAATCTGTATATCTTCTTTGGAGAAATGTCTATTTAGGTCTTCTGCCCATTTTTGGATCGGGTTGTTTGTTTTTTTGATATTGAGCTGCAAGAGATGCTGGTAAATTTTGGAGATTAATCCTTTGTCATTTGCTTCATTTGCAAATATTTTCTCCCATTCAGGGTTGTCTTTTCATCTTGTTTATGGTTTCCTTTGCTGTGCAAAAGCTTTTAAGTTTCTTAGGTCCCATTTGTTTATTTTTGTTTTTATTTCCATTTCCCTAGGAGGTGGGTCAAAAAGTATCTTGCTGTGATTTATGTCATAGAGTGTTCTGCTTATGTTTTCCTCTAAGAGTTTGATAGTGTCTGGCCTTATATTTAGGTCTTTAATCCATTTTGAGTTTATTTTCGTGTATGGTGTTAGGGAGTGTTCTAATTTCATTCTTTTACATGTAGCTGTCCATTTTCCCCAGCACCACTTACTGAAGAGGCTGTCTTTTCTCCATTGTATATTCTTGCCTCCTTTATCAAAGATAGGGTGACCATATGTGTGTGGGTTTATCTCTGGGCTTTCTATCCCGTTCTATTGATCTATATTTCTGTTTTTGTGCCAGTACCATACTGTCTTGATTACTGTAGCTTTGTAGTATAGCCTGAAGTCAGGGAGCCTGATTCCTCCAGCTCCGTTTTTCTTTCTCAGATTGCTTTGGCTATTCAGGGTCTTTTGTGTTTCCATACAGATTGTGAAATTTTTTGTTCTAGTTCTGTGAAAAATGCCAGTGGTAGTTTGATAGGGATTGCATTGAATCTGTAGATTGCTTTGGGTAGTATAGTTATTTTCACAATGTTGATTCTTCCAATCCTAGAACATGGTATATCTTTCCATCTGTTTGTATCATCTTTAATTTCTTTTATCAGTGTCTTATAGTTTTCTGCATACCGGCCTTTTGTCTCCTTAGGTAGGTTTATTCCTAGGTATTTTGTTCTTTTTGTTTCAGTGGTAAACAGAAGTGTTTCCTTAATTTCTCTTTCAGATTTTTCATCATTAGTGTATAGGAATGCAAGAGATTTCTGTGCATTAATTTTGTATCTTGCTACTTTACCAAATTCATTAATTAGCTCTAGTAGTTTTCTGGTAGCATCTTTAGGATTCTCTATGTATAATATCATGTCATCTGCAAACAGTGACAGTTTTACTTCTTCTTTTCCGATTTGGATACCTTTTATTTCTTTTTCTTCTCTGATTGCTGTGGCTAAAACTTCCAAAATTATGTTGAATAAGAGTGGTGAGAGTGGACAACCTTGTCTTGTTCCTGATCTTAGCGGAAATGGCTTCAGTTTTTCACCATTGAGAGTGATGTTGGCTGTGGGTTTGTCATATATGGCCTTTATTATGTTGAGGTAGGTTCCCTCTATGCCTACTTTCTGCAGGGTTTTTATCATAAATGGGTGTTGAATTTTGTCGAAAGCTTTTTCTGCATCTATTGAGATCAGGTATTGGTATTTTTAAAAACGTCCCAGGTGATTGTGATACACAGCCAGGGTTGAGAACTAAAATTCATCAGGCTGCATAAGCTGCTGACTATGGTGTGGTGAATTTCAGTTCTTGCTAGGGTAAAGCCCTCTTTAGGCCTTCCGTGTTTTGAATACAATCCATCACTCTATACCCTGAACAAAATATTTGTTTGCTTGTCTCAGCATACCTGTCAGGACATCTGCAGAGGTGAAAACCAAATTAATGCAGAAACTGTCAAGACATGCTATTGAATCCCACGTAGTAATGTTGGCCCATTTTATCCATTTTAAAGAATCGTGTTTTAAACTATCTTCAAAGAATAACTCATTTCCTCATATATTTTACCTATAATTAGCATGTTACCTCCAAAAGAGCAATGATGACTGAATTATTTATAAAATGGTATGCTTCTAAGGAAACTGTTGAGAGAAACTAGATCCCTTTTCCTACAGTGATTCTGTCATAAATCAAAGTAGACCCCTTGTTAATACAGCTAAATATAATAATATAATGATAGTCCTAAAAGCCAAGTTATTATTTTAAAAAGAATCTAGATATTATCTAATGCCTTTCTTATTGATCTGAGCTGTTCCAGTCAACACCTACTACAACTCTATTCTTCTTTACAGGATTTGAGTGTTATGTTTTTGTTGTTTTCAACTCATCCTGAACCTTTTAAGGTGGAGCTAAACCTCCCTAAGGAATACTTGTCTCTGTGAAGCTTTCAGGACAACATGATTCAACAGCCTAGAGCTTATCAGCATCTGACAAATGAGAATCTTCTCTAGGACTGCTTTTCTGGAAATGGGAGCAGTCTGTAGTGCTCTTCTATCCCCTATCAGGTGGATAAATTCCCTTCCCCTTACCAAAAAGCATACAGATGTTTAGTAGATGAGGCATAATAATGCTGTTTGCCTGGGAGAAATTATAAGAGAAAGCTCTTACCCAGAGAGTGAATGGTAAGGAAACAATTTTCCAATGTCAATCTTAATAAGGAGTGAAAGTCTCCCACTTTCAAAGGCCACCAGCAGCTAAGTGGCCCTTTTAGAAACCAAATCTAAAAAAGTAAATCTTTTCCAGATATAGCTTAGTCATAAAATGTCATATTAAACCCTACATTTTAAAAATGAGACCATCTATTCTAGAATACACAATTATGAAACAACATGTAAGAATCTTTAAAGTATGTTTTAATAAAAATTCCAAGTACATTTATTATTTCACTTTCTTCAATGTGGATCAACTGAATCATGATATAAAGCCTAAGAACTCAGGGTTTTCTAAACGAGTTAATCCCTTCCCTAAACATATGAAGAATGTTTAAATGTTAAAAAATACTCAAAATACATATAAGAAATATGAGGTATCTTCTTCCACTCATCTCACCCCCATCAAACAGCCATCAAGTTATAAGTCCCTACCTAATTCATGTGGTTTTACACAGCCGGTTGACACAAGCCTACCAGTTTTTAGTGGTGATGTTACAAAGCACGAATAACTGGCAACACCAGAGCTTCTCCAATTTTTATTCTCAGTATACAAGGGTACACCACTCAACATCACTGAAGATCTAATAAAGGCTTTAAGTTGTTATTTTAGTATTGTTAAGTCACTAGGAGTTCTGTCTCTAAAAGAATATATATGTACTAATTATAGGAAAGGATTTCCATAAATATTAAGAAAATGCAGCAGACTTTCCATAAGGGAAAACTTGTCTATATCTTGAGGATATTGATCAGATCAGCAAGGCAAAAATCTCTGCCTTCCATGAGCTTAGTCATGTGGGGGGATAAAATGCATACACATAATGGAAATTATAGACAACATGCTATATATTCTATACTGCAGATAGGATTGCAATAAAGGGACAAGTGGTAAAAGTTATTTTTAAGCAAAGGAAGTAAACTATAAGTTGATATTTAGGCATATAACTTGGGGACCTGCACAGTCTTTGTCACCTGTTTCTTGCTGGCTTAGATGGTGGAGGAGGGAGTAGGGGGAGGTTGCACAGGCTCCTCACAAGGGGTTAAACTGACGTTCATAAAACAGACTCCTTTTTTCTTTGGCAAAAAATAAAATAAAATCCCTCAAAATTTTAGTAGAATTTATATCTACTTGCTTCACATCAATTTCCTATGCATATAACCCATGCCAAAAATCTCATCTCAAAATGTATTTTAAGTCTGGAATTCTGATCTTATATTCACCGGCTTCATACAATAAATATTTCCCTCTCACTCTCTTAAAGGCAGATCCCTAAAGCCAATGGAAATAATAGGCTCAAGTGGAAAGACAATATCTAAATCTGATCCCTGCTGCAATACTGGACCTCATTTTCTGGCACAGAACTCCTACTGAAAGGTGCTTGAATAGGGCTTGGAAACACAGCCTCTCTTGGAAGAGTTCTGTTTCAACTGTACTTGAAGGCTAGCTCACTCTAGCCTGAGTTTATCACCTTTTTAGCACTAGGCAACAAGAAATAACCAATATATACCAGAATTTTGAATTTATCTTACCACTTTTCTCAATGGTATAGCTTCAGTCAGCCCAAAGATTACCTTCCATAAAATTATTGGTGAAATTTAATTAAATATTTTGCCATGATGTAATTAACAAAGATCACCAGATTTCTAGACTTTAATATCTGAGTCCCTGCCATTCTCAAGCAGATTAAACCAATGTCTCATTTTAGATTTTTCATATGTAAGACCTGTCTTTTTTTTTACCAATTTCTGTATTAATAATAATTAAGTTTAGCTCTAAGTGACATACAATAAAAAATAGGAATGACTTAAACAAAAGGCAAGCTAATTTCTCTCTCCAAATACATGGGGAGTCCAGGACTGATACAGCTTAGGGACCTGGGTCCTTCTGTCTTGCTATTCTGTCATCCACAATATTTGGCAGCACTTCATAGCCCAAGAAGGCTACTCCAACTCAAGCCATCATGTCTGGACTTTCTCACAGAAAGATGGGCTAGGAGGAAAGACCCTCATGCTTTCCATGAAAGTGGACCATATGGATTCCAGTTATATCCAATTGAACAGATTTTTTTCACATCACTAGATGCAAAGGAAGCAGAGAAATGAAGTCTTTTTTTAATTGAAGCATAGTTGATTTACAATGTGTTAGTTTCAGGTGTACAGCAAAGTGACTAAGTTATACATATATATTATTTTTCAGATTCTTTTCTATTATAGGTTATTACAAGATATTGAATATAGTCCCCTGTGCTATACTGTAGGTCCTGTTGTTTATCTGTTTTATAGATGGTAGTGTGTATCTGTTAATCACAAACTCCTAATTTATCCCTTCCCCCTTTCCCCTGTGGTAACCATAAATTTGTTTTCTATGTCTGTGAGTCTGTTTCTGTTTTATAAATAAGTTCATTTGTATCATTTTTTTAGATTCCATGTATAAGTGATATCATATGATATTTGTCTTTCTCTGTCTGACTTACTTCATTTAGTATGATAATCTCTAGGTCCATCCATGTTACTGCAAGTGGCATTAATTCATTCTTTTTTATGGCTGAGTAATATTCCATTGTGTGTGTATACATATATATGTATATATACATATATTTATATTTATACATACATATACATACCACATCTTCTTTACGCATTCATCTGTTGAAGGACATTTAAGTTGCTTCCATGTCTTGGCTACTGTAAATAGTGCTACAACAAACATTGGGGTGCAAGTATCTTTTCAAATTAGAGTTTTCTTCAGATATATGCCCTGGATTGCTGGATCATATGGCAACTCCATTTTTTTTTTTTTTTTTATTGAAGTATAGTTGCTTTACAATATTATCTTGGCAACTCTATTTTTAGAGAAACCTCCATACTGTTCTCCATAGTGGCTGTATCAATTTACATTCCCACCAACAGTGCAAGAGGGTTCCCTTTTCTCCACACCCTCTCCAGTATTTATTATTTGTAGATTTTTGATGATGGCCATTCTGATTAGTGTGAGGTGATGCCTCACTGTAGTTTTGATTTGCATTTCTCTAATGATTAGTGATGTTGAGCACCCTTTCATATGTTTGTTGGCAATCTGTATATCTTCTTTGGAGAAATGTCTATTTAGGTCTTCTGCCCATTTTCCAATTGGGTTTTTTTTAGTATATATATTAAGCTGTTTGAGCTGTTTTTATATTTTGGAAATTAAGCCCTTGTTGGTCCCATCATTTGGAAATATTTTCTACCATTCTATAGGTTGTCTTTTCATTTGTTTCTGGTTTTCTTTGCTGTGCAAAAGCTTACAGATTTGATTAGGTCTCATTTGTATATTTTTGCTTTTATTTCTTTTGTCTTAGGAGACTGACCTAAGAAAGCATTACTACGATTTATGTCAGAGAATGCTTTGCCTATGTTCTCTTCTAGGAGTTTTATGGTGTCATCTTCTATTTAAGTCTTTGAGCCATTTTGAGTTTATTTTTGTGTATGGCATGAGGGAGTATTCTAAATTCATTGATTTACATGTGGCTGTCCAGCTTTCCCAATACTAGTTGCTGAAGAGACTATCTTCTCTCCATTGTATATTTTTGCCTCCTTTGTGGAAGATTAATTAATTGTAGATGTGTGGGTTTATTTCTGGGCCTCTCTATTCTGTTCCATTGATCTATATATCTGCTTTTGGGCCAATACCACACTGTTTTGATAACTGTAGTTTTGTAGTATTGTCTGAAGTCTGGGAGGGTTATGCCTCCTGCTTTGTTCTTTTTCTTCAGAATTGCTTTGGAAATTCTAGGTCTTTTGTATAGTTCTGTACAAATTTTAGGATTATTTGTTCTAGTTCTGTGAAAAATGTCATGGGTAATTTGATAGGGATTACATTAAATCTGTAGATTGCTTTGGGTACTATGGCCATTTCAGCAATATGGATTCTTTCAGTCCAAGAGCATGGGATATCTTTCCCTTTCCTTAAATCATCTTCAACTTCCTTTATCAGTGTTTTATACTTCTCAGCATATAAGTCTTTTACCTCCTTGGTCAGATTTATTCCTAGGTTTTTTTTTTTTTACTCGATTTTAAAAGGGTTTTTTTTGTTTTTTTTTTTTTTGAGAAATGAAGTCTTTATTTCTGGTAGCCCTATACTCACCTAAAGATTAAGAGTCCATTACTACGAAAGAAGCGAAAAATGTTGAGAGCAGCTAACAGTATCTATCAAAATGTAGCTAAGATGAATTACATTTTCAAAGAATAGAAAATTTTAAAAAACACCATAGTCACCTCTGCTTCAAATCATCCTAAATATATTTAAATGGAAGAGTAATTGTGCTTGAATTCTTTACTACTCACTGCAAAAGTCAGTTCTTCTGACAAATCTTCATTTCTGCAACAATATCAGGTTAATGGTGCCACATTTCTATGTATTATGTATGTAAAATGGTGCCACATGTGGAAGGAATGCATTACTGTGTAAAAGAGATCAAGGATTGAGCTCTGAAAGGGAAAATTCATGTCAGCCATATAACTAGGAGTGAGCATACATTTTGCTTTTCTTAGGACAGTTCCAGTTTTCTTCTGCTGTCCTACTGCTCCAGTAATTATTAATAGAACACCCATACATCCATATGCTCGCAAAAGCTCTTTGGTTCAGCAGATGAAGTATATGGTCATCCCAGCTATATTACCAGGTTTGATAAACTTCCACATTAAGTTTAATTGCATGAAAAATGCTGTCTATGTACGTTAACACATGCCCCTTGTTTTCCGTTTTAGTAAGAATGTTTTCTTTTGTCATAAAAAATAATAATAATACCTGCCAGTTACCCATTTCACCTCAAGTGAGAGAAATGTTAAATTCACAGTCCAAGTGTTATAATATGATGGTGCCAGAGAGAATCTGCTTCAATTAGATGGACTCTTCCTCTGTATCTTTAAATGTTTTATCTTGAAATTATTCCTTAAACTGCCTCAAGTAAAGTAGAAACTGTATTTGCCATACTATGAATAAATACTTACGATGTACAATTAAGTAAAAAGATCAAGACATAAAATTGTATATATAGTCTCATTCCATCTATGTTGGGGGGAATCTGATGCATAGAAAAGAAAGCTAAGGGAATTCCCTGGCAGTCCAGTGGTTAGGACTCTGCACTTTCATTGCCGAGGGCCTGGGTTCAATCTCAGAAGCCATGCGGTGTGGTCAAAAAATTTTTTAAATAATAATAAATAAAAACATAGTAAAAGAAAAGAAAGCTAAGGGGAAAAATACTCAACTTTTAATAATGATTGTTTTCAGAGGATAAGATTACAAACAATGTCTTTCTACTTTTCTCTATTTTCTAAATTTACTTTTATTTCCAAAAATTGTTAATTAATAATAAAAATAAATGTCACATATAATTTCTACTGCTGTTGATTATTAGCAATAATCATAACAAATTATAGTGCAGCCATGATATTCTTGCTTCAGTTTGGTTATTCTATACAGGGAAGCAGATATATAAAGTGTAGTTATTATTGAAAGTGCAAAGACTAAATCTTAGACTAAAATTCATCACAGCCATTACCTATGAGGGTAAGTATTGCACCATTTATTGAAGAGTCAGAGGCATCGAAATATGGAAATATCCATGCATAACAACTCACAATTTTAAAAGATGATGAGAAAGCATCCTTTTTTGGAAATAAAGAAAAGGGTACAAGTTACACAGTCTGAGATTAATAGCACATCTTAATAATTAATATCAGGGGAACTTCCCTGGTGGTTCAGTGGTTAAGAATCCACCTGCCAATGCAGGGGACACAGGTTCCATCCCTCGTCCGGGAAGATCCCACGTGCCGCAGAGCAACTAAGCCTATGTGCCACAACTACTGAGCTTGTGCTCTAGAGCCTGCGAGCCAAAACTACTGAGCCCATGTGCCACAACTAATGAAGCCCATGTGCCTGGAGCCCATGCTCCACAACAAGAGAAGCCACCGCAATGAGAAGTCCACGCACCACAATGAAGAGTAGCTCCCACTCGTTGCAACTAGAGAAAGCCCACACACAGCAACGAAGACCCAACACAACCAAAAATAAATAAATAAATTTAAAAATAATAATTAATATCAGGGCAAAAACAATGTTTTACAAAGATCATAAATACTTTTTAAGTATTTAAAAATGAGGAATTTATAACATCTTAAGAAGAATGAAATAAACTCCACAAGTTGGGAAAAAATATTTGTGACACAGATAAGCCACAAAGGAGTAGCATGAGAACATATATTTTTAAAATCCACAAATTAATGGACAGAAATTCAATGGGGAGGGTGCAGGAGCGAAGAGAGAAAATGAAGAAACAATTAACTGAAGAGGAGACTAAAATGTCTAATATGTGTTTATAAAAAGACGGTCATATCATGTGTAATCAGGGAAATAAATGCACACTGACAAACAATGAAATGCCACTTTATAATTATAAATAACTTATTTGACAAATTTATAAATAACTTATTTGACAAAGAATTTTTATATCTGATAATACTTTTTAAAAAATTTTTTTATTAGAATATAATAACACAGCTTTACAATGCTGTGTCAGTTTCTGCTGTACAGCGAAGTGTATCAGCCATATGTATACATATATCCCCTCTTTTTCGTTTTGTTTTTTTTTTAGACTTATGGGATTTATTAATATTGATACCATAGGAAAGGAAAGGAAAATCTCATTCAGAGAGTGTTGGCCTGAAAACCCAAAAAGATGCCCTAAATAGGAAGTATATCCCCTCTTTTTTGGATTTCCTTCCCATTTAGGTCACCACAGAGCACCGAGTAGAGTGCCCTGTGCTATATAGTAGGTTCTCATTAGTTATCTATTTTATACATAGCAGTGTATATATGTCAATCCCAATCTCCCAGTTCATCCCACCACGCCTCCTTTCCTCCTTGATATCCATACATTTGTTCTCTATGTCTGTGTCTCTATTTCTGCTTTGCAAATAAGATCATCTATACCATTTTTCTAGATTCCACATATATGCATTAATACACGATATTTGCTTTTCTCTTTCTGACTTACTTCACTCTGTATGACCGTCTCTAGGTCCATCCACGTCTCTGCAAATGACAGTTTCGTTCCTTTTTATGGCTGAGTAATATTCCATTGTATATATGACAATACCTTATTATTGAGTCTTTTTGCTGTCGTTGCTCCACTCTTTCATTACGAGGTGTTGGAGAGGACAAGAGGCCAGAGGTACTGCTAGTGGGAGTACAAATTGGTACAACTATTTGGAGAACAATTTAGGCAATATCTAGTAAAATTGAAAATGTAAAAATGCAATATATCACCCCCAAAACAACTGGAAATATTGCATAAGTTATAACAAATATGCTTTGAAAAACATAGATACATTCATAAGTAAATAACGTAAATCCCTCAGGGCCCCCCCAAAAAAAGGAAACTGAAAACTAGAATTATGTTGTGTGAGTTGTCAGTTTGGCATCTAAGGAGTTCTTCCAATCCCTATAAATGCAGAGACTTGGATCTTCATGACTGCAGGGGAACAGAGCAAGAGGTCTTTGGCTTGAGGGAAGCTGAAAGTTAGAACTGATACCCCTATTTCCTCACCCCACTAGACACCACAACACACATAAACACACATACAGTATGCACACAGACACATAGAATGCTTGTATTCTAGAAGTTTACACCTTTAGTGAAATAAAAATATATCCATCCATCAGCACTGGGAAATATATATAGTTGGTTTTGTAGGGCTCTGGATAGAAAATTTTCTCCTCTGAGAAAGTGTAGCATTCTGTGCTATATACACATTTATTTTTTTTAATTTAGGTGTAGTTGATTTACGTCATGTTAGTTTCAGGTGTACAGCACAGTGATTCAGTCATACATACATATATATTATTTTTCAGATTATTTTCTATTATAGGTTATTACAAGATATTGAATATAGTACCCTGTGCTATACAGTAGGTCCTTGTTGTTTATCTATTTTATATATGATAGTATATATTGGTTAATCCCAAACTCCTGATTTATCCCTTCCCCCTTTCCTCTTTGGTAACCATAGATTTGTTTTCTATGTCTGTGAGTCTGTTTCTGTTTTGTAAATAAGTTCATTTGTATCATTTTTTTAGATTTCATGTATAAATGATATCATATATTTGTCTTCCTCTGTCTGATTTACTTCACTTCATATGATAATCTCTAGGTCCATCCATGTTGCCGAAAGTGACATTTCATTCTTTTTTATTTTCATTCATATATATATATATATATATATATATATATATATATATATATATATACTCACACACATACCACATCTTCTTTATGCAGGTTGCTTCCACATCTTGGCTATTGTAAATAGTGCTGCTGTGAACACTGAGGTGCATGTATGTTTTCAAATTATAGTTTTCTCCGGATATAGACATTTCTCCAAAGAAGACATAGAGATGGCCAAAAGGCATGGGAAAAAATGCTCAACATTGCTAATTATTAAAGAAATGCAAATCAAAACTACAGTGAGATATCACCTCACTCCAGACAGAATGACCATCATCAAAAACGTCTACAAATAATAAATATTAGAGAGGGTGTGGAGAAAAGGGAGCCCTGCTACACTGTTGGTGGGAATGTAAATTGGTACAGCCACTATGGAAAACAGTATGGAGGTTCCTTAACAAACTAAGACTAGAGTTACCATATGATCCTGCAGTCCCACTCCTGGGCATATATCTGGAGAAAATGATACATTAGGATTTGAATGTACACTACCACATGACCTGAGAATCCCTGATTTAAGAACTTAACCCTGAAGTGGTCTAGGCTGGATGCATGACACAAACAAAAGCAAACCTTCCCAGAAAAATTACCTTGGCTCTGTCACTATCCTTTTGGCAAAGGGGATGCTCACAGAGTTATGGAAATAAGGGAACCCCTAAGGAATAAAAAGTAACCCAGGGCTAGTAGTGGCAGAGCTGTTATCACCCATAGCAAGAAGGGATTAGGAAATAGAGTAGATGCAGGAATCCAGGGGAGAATTGGGTCAAGAAGGTCATCCTGATGGAGCAATGGCCTGCACTTGAGAACACTTGAGAATATGTACATAGTAGAGACATGTACAAGAATGTTCTTTGTATCACTGGTTTTACTTATTTATTTTATTAATATTTTCTTGTTTGTTGAAGTAGAGTTGATGTATAATATTATATAAGTTACAGATGTACAATATAGTGATAGACAATTTTTTAAAGTTATACTCCATTCATATTTATTATAAAATATTGGCCATATTCCCCCTGTTGTACAATATATCCTTGTAGCTTATTTTATGTATCACTGGTTTTAAATGAAAAAAAGGGGCATATTTTAAATGTCCATCAACAGAACAATAAATTAGTCAATTGTGGTATAGCTGTCCATTCATTGGAATAATGTATAGTAGTTTTCATAAATGGAAATATGCTACATTTATTAATATGGATATATATCAAAAATATAACAAGTAAAGAAAGAGTAGCTTGTAAAAGATTTCTATAGTATAACATTTATATAAATTTTTAATTTGTTAAACAATATTTGTGCTATTTATATTTACATATTTATGTAATAAAAGTAAAAAAAATATGAAGGGGAATAATAAAAACAACTTTGAGATAGTGAATAACTTTTAGAAAGGATTCAGAAAAGGGGAATTGATTTGAGGAGGAACATAAATATTAACGTACATTTATAGGGTTTTTTTTAATCTGATAGGAATATGGTGAGTGGTTAAGACTTCACAAGGTGGGCAGTAGATACATGGATATTCTTCATATTATTTCACATACTATTCTATATTCTTGAAATATTTTATCATGAAAATTCAACTCTCCTAATGGTTAATTTAGGTCATTAGCCTTCAGAAGGGATGCAATGCCTCACTAAGCTAATTAAAAATAAAGCCATGTGAAATTACAATAAATCCAACTCTGAGGAAAGATTTCTGTATATTTTGTGTACTAAGGTGGGGTTTTCTAATACTTTAAAGTACAGGGTCCAATTTATAAGCAAAATTATACATGTTCCCCTTTAAAGAATTCTAACAATTTATAGCATTAGAGCATTCAGGGAGATACAGGAGGAAGTGTCCACATTACTCTGTGGGAAAAAAGAGGCTCTAAAGAAAAATAATACAGTTATAGGCACAGGGAGAAATCTTTGTGTCGGATGGATTTACCTTTATCAGAATTAGAACATCTCTTATCTAGTTGAAATTATTAGGCTTTTAATTCTGTTTTCTTACTGATATATATACTTGACCTCATTCCAAGTTTATTGAGGAAATTAACTGAATATGTACATATATCTCATATATATGCATATAAACACAGATATATAAATATATGAGGACAGGAGAAAGTGACTGACTAGACTGAGATTAAAAAGATCCATTTTGAAATGATAAAAGTAAATATATTAATATGTGACAGGGACAAAATATTAAAATTAATAACATGCCTGTCTTTGCCCTTCTTGCCTTCCAAGCAGAAGAGCTCACTTGCTGCTTGAGCAAATCCTCAGCCTGGGCCTTTGCCATGCTGGCAAGCTGGGCTACAGAATTGCTGATTTATGTGATTACAATGTATTATGTGAGTTCACTAAACTGAGGGAGTCAAAGAAATCCCCATGTGACGTTCCAGGCTAGGGAGTCCATCTGCACAGACATCCAATTTCTTATTTAGAATCCTTTCTGAAAAAGAGGACAGTGACAGAGAAAACTGGAGCGGTTCAGAGCCCTCACTCTATTCCTCTGGCAAAGAATGGGTCCCCTGGAGGCCACGTTGCTGCCAGGGCACACCTAGAACGTTGGGGAAAGACTGCTTGCTTCCAGGAATAACCATGCCAGACTCAGAAACACAGGTCGAACATACATTCTAATCTTGGACTCTGGCATACATTTACTTTTCTTTCTTATTTATTGCCTGTCTCTCACCTGCAATGTATAAGATCCCTGAGAGCAGGGGTATATTTTGATACCTTGTTGGAATTCAGTAAATATTTGTTGAGTGAATAAATGTGGATGAACAATTGACCCATGCCACCAAAACACTACAAAGATGACAAACCTTTATCACTGAAAAAGTTCTGAGTCTGAGTAAAAGTTGAAAGATCTAAAATTAGGAATTATGTGTGGGCCCACAGACATAAAGACACCTGTTTTTTTATCAATTGTCTAGCTGCCCAGAAAGAGTATACTCCAAGGTGGAGAATTGTAAAAATTCATGTGTAGGATGGATGAAATACTACTTAAACATGAAAAGGAAATATAGCTCTGTTATTTTCCAGAACTGATTTCACTTTTTTATAAGCTCCCATTGAATAGTGGAGAACTTGGCAGAGTGTGGGTTGTGGGGAACCTCATGTCAGTATACACTATTTTATGCTCTTGTAGATTTTAAATTATTTGGAATAATTCATCTTTTAGGTAAATACTTTGTCTTTCAGAAATTCTCTTTTCTCCCTGCTTCTACCAGCATGGCATCTGGCTTTGCGGTAGGGCTTACTTGACTTCATGGTGGCACAGGAGGGGTCCTCAAGATGTTGAAAACAGGTCTAATCCATCCTCTGGTCCACCACTGCTCTCTGCTGCAGGGTTGCTGGCCAAGCCCTGCTTTCCTGAAGTGCAGCTAATCTGTCTGTTCCAGACCAAAGTTTATGGACCCAGCCATCTACCTCCGTTCATAAAATTATCATACCCTTACATTCACTCCTGACTTCACTAGCCCCACAAATTCTTTAACACTTCACATTCTACTTCTTCCTCCATCATCCACCAGGATACAGAGATTCAAGATCCCAGCCTCCACATATAGGTTATGGGAGATAGGAGCCCTGACTTAGGCTCAACTAACTACCCATCTCCCAACCAAGGCTTCACTAGCTCCCCGACTCTGCACTGGACATAGCTCCAAGTCTCCTGTGAAGCTTCTCCCAGATACTCATTAGCCAGACTCCACCACCCTCCAAATCTAACTTCTCAGCTTATCTCTCACTCATCTTCCCTCCCTTCATTCCACCAAGTTTATAAAGGGAAGGCTATCCTCCCTTCCTGCATAGCAGAAAAATTGTCTTTGCTCCTGGTTTATAGAACCCTTGACATTCAAGCTCACCAGACCTATATCTTAATATATTAATGGAAGTTTAAAGAATTTAGAAAACTCTACAAAGTCTAACTTTGGGGGACTATGGTTTTAGTGTGGATTCAAAAATCCAGCTAGAAATGTTAAAAATTAACACTCTTTTGCTTTTATGCTATATCAATGATAATCTTCTCAGAGACAAATTGCACTTGTTTCTAGTAAGGAGGTCAGATAATGAAGCAGCAAGCACAATTGTGGTGCAGCACAATTTGGATAACCAAAAGCAGTTGAGTTAGATCAGTGTCAAAGGAATGGACAGTGCAGATTTACCATAGACTTGAATTATCATGGTTAATAAAGCCAATTAGAAATAGGAGAAAGAGAATGGCCACCATGGCAATCCTCAGGAAGCACAATCAAATTTTGATTTTATGATAAACTTGCCAAGGTGTCCCTGGAAATCCAAAGTAACAGATGTGATTCAATCTCTTGATATCAGATTCCCAACTGTCACAATTCAGGTGAATAGAAATAAGTGATTCCTTTGGCCCCATTTAGAGGATCGTCTTGAAGCCAGCCCAGACTTTGGTCCTATTAGGACCTGTTTCTCCTAATCTGCTTCTAGTATGTAGCAAGATTTACAAACAGGATTAATCCATCAGCTAGGCACTAATTTTCTGGCTCTTTAGGATGCTTCAAATTGTGGTTTAACATGTGTAACAGAACAGGACTGCCCAGAACTTTGGAAGGGTAGAAACAGATGTGTCTGTCTTGACTGTGGAATGGAGGATTACCTGGTGACCCACTGCAGCCAGGAGTAGTCAATGAACACTTTTGATTCCTTCTCTGCAATAAACATATCCTCCTGGACAAGAAGAGAATGATATTCAGATGGACTTTTGGCACCTCTTCCTTACAAACAGTTCCAAGTTCTCTGGAACCCAGATTTAGTACAAGAAATTTTGACCCACAGACTTACTGAGCCAATCCTGAAAGAAAAAAAGTCCTGATGGCTGAAGAGGAGTTCTAAGGAGCAGGTTGATGTTTGGGGTAAAGACCTAGAAAAGAAAATGGGAAGAGCTAATTTCCATTAGTGGAAATAGCTATTTTGTGATCTGGAGGTAAAATGGTTAAAGAGTATTTTTAGGACATTTTTATGTGTATTAAGAAAGACAACTCCATCATTTGACTTCTCTCAATCTTCAAGAGTTCTGGTGTTGAAGTCTTCCCTCAGTGTGTGTCTGCATGTATGTGTGTGTGAGTGCGTATGTGGCTGCATGCGTGTATGTGCGGGTGTGTTTTAAACACAACTCCGTGCTGCTGCCAGCACCAAGATGGCTCAGCTTATTCAGGTTACATATATTAAAGGTATATGTTTAATAAAATTTACTATTTTATGTCTTTTCCATTTTTTATCCTATCCATATAATAGTAGTCATTATTTTTGTTACTTTATAAAATTACAGAAATTTAGAGCTAGAAAACATTATAAGATGTATCTAGTCCTGTACCATTATTTACTGATAAGGAAGCTGAAAGATAGCAAAGTTCACAAGTTCCCAATATAATACAGCTAGTGAGTGAGGCATTGAGAACCAAAGATACGTCAAGAATCAAGTTTTTTGATTCCTACTGTCTCAAACCTGGTATGTAAGCCAATCTTTTCTTCCTTTGGGGAAGAAATTAACAGTTCTGGCAGAATGCTTAAGCAAATTTCTGATGCAGTTTAATTTAAAGTCATGTTATGGGACACTATTTCCTTCCCGCACAGCTGTCAGTCAAGAGTGACCTTTAACCAGATTTTTTTTTCATTTATACCTAATCCAGTGGTTCTCAAATTTTGTTGCACATTAGAATCACCTGATACAGTTTTTAAATTCCCAACATCCAGATCAAACCCCATACCAATTAAATTAGAATGTCTGGGGTTGGAAACCAAGCATCAATATCCAATATCTTTTAAAGATCCTTCCCTAGGTGAGCCCAATGTGCAGCAAACCACTGATGTAACCTAACAATGATTAACTCTCTCCCTCTCCCTCTCTCAAATGGCCTTACTAAGAGTGAATCTTGGAATTGGCCTACTAGGTGCTTTTTCTTCAGCATGGATTGTCTGTTTTTCTACAGTTTATCCCTGTTTAATTATCTTTCAAAGTTAAATGATATGCTTGGATAATTTTAAAATAACTTTTAAAATAACTTCTATAATCGTTCCTTAAAATCGTTACATTTACATTAGGAAAATCTAAGAGAATCTGGTTACTCTGGGTAAATAAAATCACAACTAACAATTTACTGTCAGAAAAATAGTCTTTGATTAACACCAAATAACTATTTAATGAAGCACCTTACATTTCTTCCATGATTGTGGAAGCACTTGCTTGCTCTTCATTATATAATTATTGGACTGCTAATGCCTTTATGAGCTCTAATCATTTTTTTTTGGCCTCCTCCCATACATGGATGTAGCTCTAATTGAGTTTACCAAGGAAGAAAATCATGCAATTGTCCATAATAAGGTTAAGAGGCCAATTTTCCTACTTCCTAAACAGCTAGTCACAGAACCACAATATCTGGCAGAGAATACTAGAAATCAGGAAAATCCCCTTTGTTGAGATTCTTATTTTTCTGCCAGATTGTCTAAACCTTGTTCCCTATGCATTCATTACCTTGCAATATTAAATTATATGCTTAAACTATATGAAAGCAGCCAAAACTAATACTATTGAAAAAACAGAAAGACATATGTATTGAACTTTCAGCGTGTGCCAGGCTCTAATTGAACATTTTATACACATTACATGATTTAATCTTCACCAAAATTCTAAGACACATCTTTATTTTACAGTGAGGTAAATGAGACCCTGTAAAGTTAAGTAACATGTCCAAGGCAGATTCTGAATTAATACTGTCAAAAGTTTTTAAAAGACCACTAGATTGTTGTTATTGTTGTTAAATCCAAATGTATTGACTTGCCAGGCAATGGAACATAGGTCAGTAACACAATTCACAGAGTAGTTGGTGAGGGAAAAAGTCAGGGGGTTAATTGCTAAAAAGAAGGAAGAAGTTCATGGTGCTTATTCTAGTTAAGCACTGAAAATTTGCCCTCTGGATAAAATCAAATAAATACATATTGTCTGTACATAGTTTCTTAAATTCCAATTTTCCCAAAGGACTTGTATCCAGAATTTATATTTTTCTAAAACTCTCAAAACTCATTAATAACAATCCAGTTTTTTAACGTTAGGCAAAATATTTGAACTAACACTCTACCAAAGAAAATATACAGACAGCAAATAAGCACAGAATAACATGCTCACTAGTCTTTAGGGAAAATGCAGATTAAAACCATAATGAGTTATCTCTGCAAACATATTAGAGTAGCTAAAACTCAAAAAATTAACAGTACCAACTGCTGGTGAATACACAGAGAAACCAGAACTCAAAACATTATTGATGGGAATGCAAAATAGTACAGATGTTCTGGAAAACAGTTTGGTAGTTTCTTAAATAATTAAACCTATGTCTATCATATGACCCGACAATCCCACTCGTAGGTATTTATTCTAGGGAAATGAAAACTTATTTCACACAAAAAATCTGTACATAAATACTTACAGTGGCTTTATTTATGATCTCCAAAAACTGGAGAGAAAAAAACAAATATCCTTCAATAGGTGAATGGGTAACAAACTGTTATACTCACTCAATGGACCACAGTTCATCAATTAAAGAAACAAATTATGACAAGTGCAACAACATGGATCTCAAAGCATTGTGCTGAGTGATAGAAGCTAGCTTCAAAGGCTCCATAGCTATGATTCTGTATGTATAATATCCTATAAAAAGCAAAATTGTGAAACAGAGAAAAAATCAATGGTCAGCGAGGGTTGAGGTGAGAGAGTATTTGACTACAAAAGGGCAGTAGGAGAATTTGGAGTGTTATGGAATTGTTTTGTGTCCTGTTTATGGTGGTGATGGCACAAATCTATACAAGGGTTAAAACTCATAGACCTATCCACACACATATATATGCACACACATACACATACAAAAGAATTTTGACATGTTAATATTTTTTAAATAAAATTAAATCTTGGCTTCCCTGGTGGCGCAGTGGTCGAGAATCTGCCTGTCAATGCAGGGGACACAGGTTCAAGCCCTGGTCTGGGAAGATCCTACATGCCACGGAGCAACTGGGCCCGTGAGCCACAGCTACTGAGCCTGCGCGTCTGGAGCCTGTGCTCCGCAACGAGAGGCCGCAATAGTGAGAGGCCCGCGCACCACGATGAAGAGTGGCCCCCGCTTGCCGCAACTAGAGAAAGCCCTCGCGCAGAAACGAAGACCCAACACAGCCAAAAATAAATGAATAAATAAAAATTAAAGAAATAAAAAATAAATAAAATTAAATCTTCAGTCAGAGGAAAAATCCCATTGCTCATTCATCAAGAAAAAGTCTTCATTTAGATCTAATTGGGGTCTGGTGTACTGAAGACCTGCAAAGTTCATGGTCATTTATCAGCTTTAGTTAATTGGAGTCAACTGTGATGAAGCCCATCATTCAGCTTTCACATATCCTGGAAAAGTGCTGTTGTAAGTTAAAAAGAAATCTTTTTCCAGTCGCTCTTCTTGTGCTCCTTCAGCCTGATGCAGCAAGATGAGCACAAAGAGGATAAGTAAATCCTCAGATTTTAGAGTCTACACCACCATATTGGTTTTGAGTGTCATTCTCACAAAATTCCATTATATTTACTCAGGTTATTCAAGTTTTTTTGATGTAGAATTATCTTATATATGAACCTACAGGATGATGGCTGCTCAAAAGAATTTAAGGCCCTATTAACAACACACTTGACAGTGGCAACAAGTAGAAATGACATAGCAAATGTTTATAAAGCAACTCTTGCACAAGTTTCTATTTGGACCAGCCCAAAACAAGAGCAATATCCAATGGGTTGGTTTTTCCCATCTTGGACATCCAACTGGCTTATTATTGAATTTCACTTAAGGATCCAAATGCAATAGGGTTATTAACCAGCACACAAATGTTACCTTTTTAGTGAGTAAAATACCTAAAGTGATTCTGTGGTCTAGCACCTCTAGACAAGCAAGTCTAAAGCTTTTTTGTTGAGTTTGTATAGCATACACAGTCTATACAGTGTCATTTGCCATTATTGCAATTGTAAAACTAGTTTCAAATTCAGCATTTAAGGACCTAAAGCCAAGAGAGAAACCTGTGCTCAAAGCAATGGAAACCAGTATCTCCACCCTCTCCCGGTAGATCTGCATGTCAATAGCTACATGGGAGAATAATTTATCTCAGATACTACCAATATAGAAATATCACATATAAACCCTTCCCAGATGGCATCCTCCTACCTCTCTTCAAGGTTCCCAATGTGAATTGATATTACCACCACATAAATATACCAAGTCACATGCACACAGCCTGAAATTTTGGTAAGTTTTGTCAGTATACATCTTGGGTATCTCAGGTTACAATAGAAGAAGTATAATTAACCCAAGTAGTGCCAAAAAAATGTTTCCTTGATTGATTTGTTGAGTAAAAACATGTTATTAGTTATTTCCTGTGATGTGGTACCATCAGGAATATTTTATACTCTGCAGATTACAGAAAAGCCTTTATCCTTTATAGGGGGTATTCGTGTCATATTTATAAGGATTAAAATAACACTAGGAAAAAAATTTTTACCATTATAACTAGTTTTGGGATTTTTTTTCACATAACTAGTAGCTGTATATTATCAACCTGCATGTTACAATTTTTATAGATAAGATTATTAGTTGTGGGATAATCAGAAATTAGTTTCCATGGGTGAAACTTCCATGCTGATGGTATTATTTTTAGTGGAATATTCTAATAGATTGAAACCTCCCTGGTATTCCAGAAGGATGACAAAACTCAAATTAATTAACTTTCTTGATACAATTATGGTCTTGCTGAATTCAACAAATAGTCACCTATATAAAGGGTTTGTCCTAAAATTAGGATGATCAGAAAAATAAGAGATAGCAGTTTCAAGATTTAAAATAGTTAATAAATTAAAATGTAAATAAGTAGTCCTGTTAGTAGGCATTGATCTGAATATCTGGTTATCTGTTTTAGATAATTCAGAGTAAAATATAAGTGAATTAAACCTTGTAAACCTTGTCACTAAGGGAGGAGTCTCTGAAATATTGAATACATTCTCTTGGAGGGAAAAATAAAACAAACAAATTTAAAAAGTGAAAATGATGAAAACTAAAGGTTGACAATAAACACTGCCCAATACAGAAATCAAAAGGTCTGGAACTGAGGCACAGGCAGAAAGGATTCTTAAACATTCTTAAATGGGACTTGCAAGAGAAGAATTGTCAAGAAAGATTTCTAAGATCAAAACAAAAGAATCATATCACTATTTCTGCCTAGACATTGAATCAAGAGATATATAGCAGTATTTAGAACTACTGAGATGCAAAATTCAAGGGTGGATATAGGGGAGGAAAAAATGGGAAATAAGCAAAATGCCCCAGGTTAGGCATGGAACTGGTAGAAGCCACTTGGGTTCTGAGTACAGGTGGTCCAGGATGAATCTCAAGATGTAGTTCTTGATGTAATATCCCTTACACACAGGGTGACCATATAACTAATTACCCCAGCTAGAACTTCTCAAAGAAAAATAGGGCACTAAAAATAATTTATTGTAAATTATATAATTTTTTGAAATGTTATTGACCAACAAATTATTTGTAATATATTACTGGATTGTTTAATACTTTAAATAGTACTATCCAAATACCATTTTTGAAAATAAAATTTTTCTAAAAACTAAAAATAACACATATCTAGCACATTAAACAATATTTTAAAAACCCATATTGAGAATTTGAACATTAACAAATAACAAAAGCAAAAAATTATTCTGTTAACCTGTTTTTTAAATAATATTTTTCTCTAATACTGTATCCTAGTACTTTTCTGAGGAATTGGTTTTTCTATATAATCTTATTCTCTTTCCATGGTTTTCATAAAACTGCCTGCGATTTTCTTAAACATTTTATAATTATTGACATCTTCAATTGATACTCCTTATAGATACTCCTTATAATATTTTAAAATATTATATCTGTATGGGTGCTGAGATGCTTGGTAAACTCCAAGCAATTTCTGCTAAAAAAGGATATTATCAATAATAATTTTGAACTGAAATGTGTCAATTTCAACCCAAATATTTTCACAAGTACAGCTTTTTTTGCTTCATTCAAAGTGTTTTCTTTAACAAATATTTTTACAAGACAAATCTCATCAAATAAATCATCTCTTTTTATGATTCTCTTTACTGCTTTGCCATACTTGGATGCTGCAAAATTATAGTCCTTCTCAGTTTCATTTCGTTCTAGCATAGAATATAAATTTATCTAATTAAAAATAGAAGCTTCATCAAAAGAGTTTCCTTACAAGTCAAGATACTTGAATATGAAATTATAGAATTTCAAATTTAAATCTTATACTCCATTTGAAATCATAAGTTCAGTTTTGTCATTGGAAAAAGTTCTATGTCATAAAGTTTTGCAATGATTGAAATTTGCTAAAAGTTTTAAATGCTGACATTTTGGGAACTATGTTCATTTACATTGATTAAAATTTTCCACTTATTTTGACAAAAATGCAATAAAAATTTAGAACTTGTTTAGATAAAATTTCTATATCATTACAGTTAAACTTAAGTTGATTTACAAAGAAATTATTCAAAGCTTTAAACGTTCTTAAAATCTATTTGATAATGGACAGCAAAAAGAAAAAATAGATAACCCCATGTTACAGTGTTTATTTAAAATTTGAATTTAGCTACATCACAAAAAATTTGTAGTTCCCTATTTTTATATTAAGATATTTGTAAATCTGTGTAACAATTACACAAATTTGTAGAATTTCAGCTTCTCTTATACAGAATGTTGCACTACAAGAAATCCGGTAATCAATTTATTTTTTATTTTTATTTTTTTTCGCGGTACGCGGGCCTCTCACCGTTGTGGCCTCTCCTGCTGAGGAGCACAGGCTCCGGACGCACAGGCTCAGTGGCCATGGCTCACAGGCCCAGCCGCTCCGCGGCATGTGGGATCTTCCCATACCGGGACACGAACCCGTGTCCCCTGCATCGGCAGGCGGACTCTCAACCACTGCACCACCAGGGAAGCCCCAAATTTTAATTTAATGAGAACATTGTTTTTGCCATGACCTTGTGCTCCACCAAAATTCATATGCATATTACATGAAAAACAAATGATTTTACCAACAATGTTGAATTTTTTAACTGAATTTATGGTAATATTCAGAATAATGTCGATTGTTTCAGCTTTGACAGAATAAACTTCCAAAGTTTTGCTTTAACTTCTATAAATTGCATAAAAATATCAAACAAACAAATAATTTTTTATTTGAAGTATCTGATGACAGGATATAAAACTGACATTATTTAACTGATCGCAAACTTCTACTTGTAGAACTGACATATAAACAGAATTGTGTCATAGGTGTACAATAAAATTGAATTGAAAAGGGGCAGAACTAATTTAGAAGAGTAGTCATTAGATACAAATTAAATGCCATGCCTCCCAGAGTGATATATAAAGGCACATTCCGCAGACTCACATGTTAAATTGTGGTCTTCAGGCATAATGTTCTTAAAGGAACTATTAATATTTGAAGTATATGGTTCAGTTTTCTGCCTTCAGGTTTTCATGTGGTCAGTTACGTTGCTCTGCCTGTGCCTCCATAAACTTTGTTGGTTGGTAAGTGTCCACAAACATCCTGTATGAGTTATGCTTAAGAATCAGAAATTCACTACTTAATTTGTCATTTTTAATGCACTTTTTATCTTTGAAAGCTATTAAACATTAAAAAGTGTTACCAAATGCCAAAACGTATAAATAGCTTTAGATTTATAACTTAACAATAAATGGCAGTACCACTGTAGGGAGGGCAATTAGATCTCTCTCCATACCCTATAGAGCAGGACCGGTCAGCCTCTTTTTCTTCATACAGTTTTTTTCATATCCACTTAATCTAAAATCCCCATTCCCTTTTGATCCCAATGACTGAGAATAACTTTATGAATTTCACAAGCTATGGCATGGACCATAGCACAATCGGCTTGTACCTCAAGAGGTTACCTCCCACCCCTACCTGACACCAAAAGATTTAGCTGTTCTCACTTCATGGCCTAGTGAAATCTGTTTTATCAACAAGGGCCCTGCCTGCTGTCTTTGAATGGGAGGTGTTGGATACATGGCATCCAAAAGGGGGCAGATTATTGCTGGTTATCTTTCAGATTTAACTATAATACATATTAGTGAGAACTCTAGCACTGAACAAGTATTGCATAAGACTTTGATAGAAGCTGAAAGTACAAAATGGATGCACAAACCCATCCCAGTTTGTTTTAATGAAAATAGTAATAATATAATACCTTATTAAAAAATAAAAACATCCAGTATAATCAGTCAAGACATGAATACTACAGATGGAAACTGGCACTGGCATTCTTACATGGACCCTATCATATATGCTTGGTAGTCTTCAAGTGATGATCCTACCATAATATCTACTATTCAATCCATAGAAAAAGTTACCATATGCATCCTACAAATGTTATTAAGCCTTCACTTTATGAGGAAAAGCTTTCTTATGTACAGAGGTAAATATTTGAACAAGGCCATTTAGTATGACAGTCCAAGTTTTACTCTGCCCTGAAATTTAAGAAATACACACCCCCCCAAACTCAATATTATGGAGGTTGAAGTAAGTAAAGATAAAGATAGTCACAGAAACTCAGGAACTACTATCTAGATGTACTGACCAACTGACACATCAAATTATCAAATTATCTTTTGGCAATACTTCTAAGTTTGAAACCTAAAAGAGATTTCCTAAAACATTTTAAATGAGCAAGTGTACCCCAACAATTCCCATCTCTCAAGTAAAAACAACAACAACAACAACCCAACAACAGTGTAGATTCTATTAAAACAAAGACATTTGTCACAAAACCCCCAATGCGAATACATAACGAATTTTGTAAAACCTCATTTCTCACCAGTAATAACACCCTTAATTCCTAACTTGGTAAGAGCCTATGGTAAATTTTCAACTCACATTACTTTTATAGGTAAGGATTCCATCAACACAACTGACTAATGTAGATCTGTAACCAAGTTGTTTTAAACTGAAAAAAATAATGTTCCAAGGAGCATGTGTTGATTCAATAATAATATAATAAACTCCCATTGTGCGCAAGACCTATTCTAAAGGGCTTCAGGTATACCCTGATGAATAAGATATGATTTTATCTATGAGAGGTTTATAATCACCTTAAGAATTTATAGCATCACTTTAAATCAGCCAGGACTCAGCTATCACATAAATTTTTCTGGTAGGCATCAAAATAAATGAAATCTATTGAGCTCTATATATGAGCAATGAACAATCTAATAGTAAAATTAAGACTACAATCCATTCACAACAGCATCAAAAAAAAAGGTTTAGGAATGAATTTAACAAAAGTACAATACTTGTATAGAGAGAGTTACAAAATTTTGCTGAGAGAAAGTAAATGGAGAACTCCACATTTGTGGTTTAGAAGACTAATTATTGATTGCAATTCTCCCTACATTGACCTATAGATTTAATGTAACCTTATGAAAATTCAGGCAGGCATTTTTGTAGCATTTGGTAAACAGATCCTTAAATTTATATGGGAATGGAAAACTAGCATAGTCAAAACAATTTGAAAAAGAAGAACAAAGTTGGAGGTCTTTTACTTTCCAATTTTGAAACTTTCTGTAAAGTTTTGGTCATCAAGAGAGTGTGATACTAACATAAGGATAGACATATGTAGATCAACAAAGCAAAATTAAGAGTCCAGAAATAAACTCATATTTATAGTTAACTGATTTCTGAAAAAGTGTCAAGGCAATTCACTGGGGAGAGGATAGTCTGTTCAAGTAGGTTATTGCATCCCCACAAAGGCCTGAACGTGAATGTTCATAGTAATACTATTCATAATAGCCAAAAACTAGAGATGTCTTAAATGTCCATCAACTGGGGAAAGGATAGGCAAAGTGTGGAAATCCATACAGTGGGATATTCTTCAGCAATATAAAAGAACCAACTGCTGGCATCTGCTATATCAGGAATGCACCTCAAAAACATTGTGCAAAGTGAAAAAAGTCAGACATGAAAAGACACATATTGTATCAAAAAGGGCAAATTTATAAAAACAACAGTAGAGCAGTGATTGCTTTAGGCTGAGTGTGAGAAAGAGGACATGTAAATGGACATGAGGGATCTCATCAGGCAGATGAAAATTTCCTAAAATTGATTTATGGTGATAGTTGCACCACTCAGTAAAATTTATAAAGATCACTGAACTGTATGCTTGAAATGGGTAAATGTTATTATATGGAACATATATGCCAATACAGTTGTTTTTAAAAATAAAGGAAGGGAAATATATCTTTAACTGACAAGAAGGTAGGTGGGATAGCAGTTAAGAATATCTGATAATGTATTTTACATTGTGTTCCATAATATATTTCAAATCAATTTGAGATGTAGACAAGTTCTTTCGAACTGAAAAAAGCATCTGACCGTGACCTGATCACTATTATAACTACATAAGAGATTCAGTATGTGATTTTTACTCCAATAAAATGACAGCAACAATGGAAATACTGAGTTACAAGTAGAAGACTGAATTTACCCTGCAGCTCACCCAGAAATAGTCAAGGCTGTGTGAGAAGAAAAAGGAAGGAGACACTCTCCAACAGTGAATGTTAGATGAGACTGACTTGAGAACAAAAACATTCCCAGGTGGTTTTCTTTTTTTTTTGGCCATACCACACGTCTTGCAGGATCTTAGTTCCCTGACCAGGGATTGAACCCATGCCCATGGCAGTGGAAGCTCAGAGTCCTAACCACTGGACAACCAGGGAATTTACCCAGGTGCTTTTAAAGTGTTCATGACCTTCCCAGGCTCAGTCTCTGTTACAAATTGACTGCAGAGTCTGACATTCAACTGTTTCCCTCCTTTAAACATATAGAACCCAAAGTATTATGACCCCTTGAAACGTTATTAGAATATGATAGACTGATCTCAAACTTAAAAACGGTTCAATAAAGTCAGAAATGATTTGTGCTTAGAAAGTGAATCCACAGTAAAACATTTTAGATCTTTATAAGTGTGTACAATAGAAGCTTTCTTGATGTATCTATTTAGCTACTCACAAAAACGAAACAAAACAGAAACTATCTAGTCCCTCCCTAGAGCACACTGATCTGTCCATGGTGTGCTGAATATTCAAAGTCTGTAGTTCTCTCACATAATCCTGGGCATGTCTGCTCCCACCAACTGAATCACAGGTTTACCCAAAATCTGCTACTTACTCTCAAACCATTATTGTAATAATTATATTATTTAAGTAAATAGTATTGATGGTGGAGTAAGAACCCTTCAAAAATATTCTATCAAAGCAAATAAGAACACTGAAAAAATTTGTTGGAATCAACTTTTTCAGAGCTCTGAAAATCAATGAAACGTTTTTAGCAGTACAAGGAGTGTTTATTTTTTTAAAAAATTGTTGAATTTTAGTAAGAACAAGTTTTGTGGCATTTGAACCTGAACTTGCTGTATCTCCCCACCCCAGCTATGCAGTAGCCTTCAAAGCCAAGAGCACCTAATAATCATGGAAGGAAAAAAAGAAAACCAGCAACCTAGAAGCCAATAGACGAGGCAGAATGGGTTGAAGATCTTACAAAGCCCCATTTCCAGAGAATGGGCATTTGACCTATCTAGTGGTTCCCTGGAAGATCTCATTCACAAGCTTTATCGATCTGACTGAGAGCTTGCCCTGTGCAGTCTTTTCCTGAGAGCATTAGTGAAGAATAATCAGAGGAAATTGTTTAACATAGCAGTTGCCTGAGGTGGTGAATTAGAGTTGGGGCAAACAACAGACTAACCAAAACGTTTAAAAGGAAAAGCTGGGGAAGGAGACATCCATTAGGGGGCTTTGAAAACTCTGACATATTCCTGGGAATCTAGAAGTCCATGGGCATGTGTAGGTCATACCTCTTCTCTGAACTTCTGCTGTAATTATTGTCAAAACCTCATCACTTAACACTTGATTATAGGGTATCACTTGTGACTTATAATTATAGGTTACCTTCTTCTCCCCAATATTACGTTAACAGCTAACTTTTATATAACACTGACTGTGTGCCAGGCATTGTTCTAAGTGATTTAGATTTGTTGGCTCATTTAATCCTCATAATAAGTTAAATATTATCATTATCCCCATTTTACAGAGGAGAAAACTGAGACAGAGTACTTAAAATCCCAAGGTCAAATAGCTTTTAAGTGGTGGAACTGGGATTCAAATTCCAGTCTTTCAGCTCTACAGGTCATGTTTCTTAAAAGCAAGTAACATCACTTCTGTATGGCCTCTAGCTTATAGAAAGGGCAGAGGCTTTGGAGTCAAAGACTTATGGATATGACTTGCTAATTTAGGGAAATCATTTAATCTCTATGAGTCTCAGTTTTCTCCTCTTTAAAATCGTTCTGATAATACTATTTCATTAAAATTATTATGAATATTAAACAATACTGTGTATAAAAATACACTTTGTATCTTGAAAAGTGCTAATAAAAATATTTACTCATTAGATATTCAGGGAGAAATCAAGAAGAACAGCATGGTAGAGCAGAGTCAACAAGACCTGGGCTTGATTCTGACTTGAACAGTCGCTACCTCTGAGACCTTGGGCAAATCATTTAACCTTCATGGATCTTAGTGTTGGCATCTATAAAATAAGGATGATACACCCTGACTTTCTGGGTTCTGAGGATTAACATAAATAAATAAACAAACAAACAAACACCTAATGAATACTGTGTACTCAACAAACATCATTTCCCTTCCTACTCCACTTCATCATCATAGAGCAATGCCCCATTTCCATTCATTTACTCTGCTATATTTTGCTTCACAACACTTGTCAGATCTGACATATAGTATCAACACTTGTCAGATCTGACATATAATATATCAATTTGTTTATTTTCTGTCACTCCCATCCAGGATGTTAACTCCTTGAGGTGAGGTCAAGGACTTGTCATTTTCTCCACTGCTGTATTCCCAATATCTAGAACAATGTCTGGAAAATAGTAGGTGCTCAATAAACATTTGTTGAAAGACTCATTATTATCATCTATCATTATCATTGTCACAATTGAGATCAGGGTTTATATCACTGAAATCAATATAACATGAGGCAAATATTCATTAGTATATTTAAGGTATAGAATCTGCTCTCAATCCAGTTTTCTCAAAGATTAATCACCAAAATACCCATATCAGAAACACCTTGGGTATTCATTACAGTAGAATTGCTGAATCAATGATGTTCCAGGATATTATCTTTTAAGCAAAATCCACATGGACTTTTTCTTCCTTTTTCTCTTTTAATCCAGACTCCTGTTTACCAGCCATTTAAAGCTCTATTACTTAATATAATTTTTTATTATAATTTGGATAAAGGAAGTATAAGCCTTTTAAATTTTAAATTCAAAGTCTCTGAAACTAATTTATTTTCCTAACTGTGTGCTTATAGATTAAAGCCAGAAAAAAAAATTATTTCCTAGTTACCATATATGTAAAGTCCAAATAATTTTTTCTGATCCAGAATATTTGTCATAATTTTTATGAAATGATTTTTCTAATTTTTTTCTGGACTTCAGTGTTTAGAACACATCTTGGATAATTTTGAATTCATTAGAGTTTATAATTTTTGGTTAGCTAAGAGGGTATCATTCAAAATATGACTATGAAACCATCCATATGTTACAAAGAAAAACTTTCACAGTGGGAAAATAAAAAGCATAGTATTTAAGTGACTGCCCCATTGTCATCCCAAATGATTTCACTGAGCTGTGGACCTACACTGTATAGATATGGTAATAATTCCAAAGCTGCAGCAGCTGTCAAGACCACTTAAGTACTGGAGAGTTCAGAGGTACATTCTGAAACTTCTGCCACAGCTTTTTTTTTAAATGAAGTATCATTGATTTACAATGTTGTGTTAATTTCTGGTGTACAGTAAAGTGATTCAGTTATATATATATATATATATATACACACATACACACACAGATATATTCTTTTTCAGATTCTTTTCCATTATAGTTTATTACAGGATATTTAAGCTCCCTGTGCTATAGAGTAGAACCTGGTTGTTTATCTATTTTATATTCATATATAGTATTTTGTATCTACCAATTCAAACTCCTAATTTATCCCTCCCCCTCTTCCCCTTTGGTAACCATAAGTTTGTTTTCTGTGTCTGTGAGTCTGTTTCTGTTTCTATTTTGTAAATAAGTTCATTTGTATCATTCTTTTAGGTTCCACATATAAATCATATGATAATATGATATGCATCTTTCTCTGTCCGACTTACTTCACTGAGTATGATAATATCTAGGTCTATCCATGTTGCTACCAATGGCATTATTTCATCCTTTTTATGGCTGAGTAATATTCCATTGTGTGTATACATATGTATATGTATATTATAAGTATATATATAATATACACACACACACACATATATATATATATATATACTATATCTTCTTTATCCATTCATCTGTTGATGGACATTTAGGTTGCTTCCACATCTTGGCTTATTGTAAATAGCTTGCCACAGCTTTTAAGGTGTTCAGAGCTCTTGCAACTCACTAGGTCATCGACACTAAATACAGTGGTGGTTGTACCTCCACTCCATGTATGTTCTGGGGTTCAAAATCTGGAAATACAATCTCAAAGCAGATTATATATTTACTCAATTAAATATTAGGTATCAATAGTTGTGTACCTTTTGTCCACATGCTATTACAAGCTCAACAGAGGGATGAGTGAAGAGACCATGGGAATAAGCTCTTCCAAATTGCTCCAAATGACACCTGGAAGAATGGCAAAGAAAGGAGGTCAAGGGAAGCCCCAGCCAATGCCTGAGCCAGTTTTTATCCCCTTTTACTCATTGACCATTATTTCCAGAGAACAGAGAGGTGGAAATCTGTGAGTGATGCTATGACATTGTGAAGTGACTTCTCTGGAATCAGAACTTTAGGTACATTGAAAGGAATTAGCAAATGCCAATTTTTAGCTCAGCACTACTACAGGCATACAGTGAAAGACAGAAGTAGAATATATGGACTTGTTACATCTTAGTTGGAGAGAGTGTCATAAATGGCACTAATTAATATTTTAAAAGACCAACATATAGTACACAGTCAAGAAATATTTGTAAACAGACCCTAGGCAATAAAGCACAGTGGTTAGAGAGCAGCTTTCAGAGTCAGCCTAGCATTTGAATTCTGGCTTTACCATTTACTAGCTATGTCTTTGTGTCTGTGTCTTAATGTTGCTAAACCAGAATTTCCATATCTATTTAATCGTGATAAGCCTACTTCCCAGAGACTTTTTACATGGATTAAAAGCCAGGTGCTATATGTACTCAATAGTAATAAGAATATTAAAAGTAACAAGTATTGAGTGTCTGCTATCTGCTAGGCACTTTTTAAAGTATTAGCTCATTTACTTCTCTTAGGAACCCTATGAGGAATTACAGAATAGAAAACTGAGAAACTGAGAGAGAGATTTTATACCAGACTCAACATCACACCTAATAGGTGGTGGAGTTGAGATCTGACCCCAGAGTCTACACCCTTAGTCACAGTGCCCTTCTGCCTTTCATAAATGGTAGCCAAAGTAGGAAGGTGGCCAGAGGCAGGTGATGTAGTAGACGCTTAGTCACACCTGTGGGACACCTGGCTACAACATAAAGAAGTCATTAAGTAGATGGTAAGCTTTTTATTAGGACACATATATGAAAAACCAGAATCTCTTTAAGGAAATGGGATATAGAGCAATTAATATTCTATTCAACCACCTATAAGAAAAAGAGAAAAAACCTTTTTAGGCATATGAAAGAAACATTAAGTTTGAACAAAAATGCCGTGATAAAGATCAAGATTTTGTCCCCACAATAATGCATGCACATTTATGGCATTCCCACAGACTAGACTTTGTTTCAGTTGCTATTACTTAAATCAAGCAGCGTTTCCTACCCTCACTTTGGAAGCCACTTGGAAGCCCACAACACCACTATCTTCAGCAGCTTGCCTCACTATTCTTGGAGGCAGCTGGTACCTAAACTAGGAGGGAGCCTCAGCAAGTGTTATAGCAGCCTTTAATCTCTATAATGACAGCACCAAGACCCTAATTATCCAGGCAAATAATTCATGCTACAACAGTGGGAGCAAAGGCCACTTTTGGTCTTTTTCCTCCCACTGTTTTCCTCAAACTAAACTCAAAGAGAAGATCATGGCAGTTATCCAAGGTGGACTTGCCATGAAACAGAATAATGCCTCTCTGGGGAAGTCAAGACTACCTTAAGGATACATGATCACAGAATGGGAACAATTCCCTGCAAGTCCTGCAATTTAACCAAGCCTCCCTAACTACTAAACAATAGTCACCTGGTTGCTGCTAACTCCAACGGTTAAAATCTAGTCTTCTAAAAAACAGAACATTTTTATCTTAATATGTTCTTTTGAAACGTAGAGCCGGACTTCCCTGGTGGTGCAGTGGTTGAGAGTCCGCCTGCCGATGCAGGGGACGCGGGTTTGTGCCCCGGTCCGAGAAGATCCCACATGCCGCGGAGCGGCTGGACCCGTGAGCCATGGCCGCTGATCCTGCGCGTCCGGAGCCTGTGCTCCGCAACGGGAGAGGCCACAACAGTGAGAGGCCCGCATACCGCAAAAAAAAAAAAAACCCTAGAGCCATAGTTTTCATAAGAGCCTGGGCCGGCCTAAAGACAAGCAAAGAAAAACATAAGATATCATACCATTACGTGTACAGACCAAGGGGAAAAAAATCAGAAAGCAGGGCTTCCCTGGTGGTGCAGTGGTTGAGAGTCCGCCTGCTGATGCAGGGGACACGGGTTCGTGCCCCGGTCCGGGAATATCCCACATGCCGCAGAGCGGCTGGGCCCGTGAGCCATGGACGCTGAGCCTGCGCGTCCGGAGCCTGTGCTCCGCAACGGGAGAGGCCACAACAGTGAGAGGCCCGCGTACAGCAAAAAAAAAAAAAAAAAAAAAAAAAATCAGAAAGGAAAATATCCCTGTGGGCTAGTGTATATGTGAAAGCTTTTATTATAACATTTTTAATCCCCATTTCACAGATGAGTAAAGTGAGATTATACAACTTGTTCAAGGTCATATAACTCGTAGTTGAGAATTCAACCCCAAGTGTTCTGGGATGAGAATCTAGACTCACTCCACTATACTGAATTATCTCTCCTGAAAATGGTAGGATTTGAACAGGCCCTTAAACAAGTATAGAATTTATCAAAGTTAAGAGAATGCAGAGCATTTTAAAAGAGGCAGGAAATAAACAACAAAGGCACAGAAGTAAACTGGAATGTCTTGGAAGGATATAATAAAGAGATGGTGGAGACAAGCAGAAAATTTTGCAGAAAATCAATTAGAAAATATGGGAGCAGGAAAAGAGCCTCAAGAGAGCAAAATGAAGAAAGTGGTAGTATAGGGAAACTGATCTGATAACTATATGTTTGAAAATAATGCCATTTATTGAAAAACTTCTATGTTCCAGGTAAACATTATCTCATTCAACCTTCATACCTTTGGAAAATAATCATTATTATTGTTATTATTATTATTATCATTTCTCTTGCTCTGACAGCAACGCTTCTCTGGATATGGAAATCCCATAGTACTTCTCTAAATCTAGATACAAAGCAATAAACTAAACAATACCCACCCACATAATGGGAACCAGTAGAAAGACCTTCTTTTGCATTTATGCTTTCCAGCCTGACAGTGATCTTCAGAAAGAAATTCTAGACAAAAATTATTCAATTTTTAAAATCTAGAGCTTAAAATATCTAAGTATACACGATTTAAGAAAAACTATCATTCACAAATCTTGATGCATCTAACATGCAATCTCAAAGCTGTATATGAATAAATTGATTTTATAAATAGAAAATGATTAAATAGTGAATTAACTTTGAATGGGTAAGTACTTAATGAAGTATCTTACTCTAAGCATGCTCTTTGAGGAGAAAAAATATTGTGGTGAGAGTTGAACCAAATTTTATTCACATTAGGTTTATATCTATTCGATTCAATAACTTCTTAGAAGACCTACTGTGCTAAGCATTTTCCAGAGGCGTTGGAAGAATCAGTCCCTCTACCAGGCCCTGTGACACTAATGGTCATGTTTTCTATTTGTTCGCCCCCACCCCCTTCCTCTCCTTGCACAGGTCTTTAGATCAGGGCGCACACCTGGCTCAAGAGTAGCCAATCTTTAGTCTTCCCAGGAACCCACAATAAATTATGGCCTGGCTCTAAAATAAGAACTATAAGAATCCTCCCTTGGAAATTTGAACTAAGGGACTATGGAGAAAATTGCTAGATAGTGATGAAAGCTGAAAGATGAAGTCATGTACAGTCCATGCTAGAACAGTGTGGGCATTGTGCCATCAGATTTAGAGGAAGCTGATCTGACAGGGAGAACATGAGGCAGAAATGAGAGAGGCCATGCACCCCCTGAGGGAGAGAGAGAAAGAGATAAAAACAAAATCCTTAGTTTCTAATGTTTTCCCAGTTCCATTTCCCAAGAGTCTTGTACATACTCTGGTGCCTGTATTTAGATGTCTGTGTGATTTCACTAGCTGTCCTTACAATAACCTTCTTGTTGAGTGCTTTTCAAGGCTTTTCTGTTCCCTGCCAGAAAGATATTCTTGCCTAAGTTGCCTGCTGTGACTCCAGCTCCAAACTATCTATCATTCTAAGAGTTCAAAGATGACTTAAGGAGAGTCCTGCTCCTAAAAATCTTGCAACCAGGTGGAAAACAAGTACAGAAACATATCACGTATAATACAAGACAGACTGTGTAAAAGAGTACAAAGTACAATCAAGGTACCATGGAAAGAATGTCTGATTCAAATTAGTTGTATCTAAGAAGGCTTCTTGAGGAAGGTGAAATTTTCACCTTCTTAAATAATGTTAGGACTTCGAAAGTAAGGAAAGGTGGAGAACTACATTCTAGTGAGGGCAAACAGCATTAACACTCAGCAGCAGAACAGGGCCACTTCTGTGAAGAGCAGTTTTTCTGAAATGAGTTTACTATATGGTGCACATAGAATGGGAGAATTTAAGAGGAGATAAAAAATAAGCATGGTATATGCCATAAAGTGTGAAAATTATTGTGTAGCCCATGGAGACTTTTAATTGGAGAAATTAGTTTATTAATGTACATCTCTAGTAAGCTTAAAATTCAGTATTTAGTGTTTACTAGAAGGAGAGAAAGGCAAGATGAGATACCAGTTATTAGGCTAACTGATTCTTGTAGGCTTGGTCCTAGAAGGCCTAAAACTGACTTTTCTGAGTTAAATGTATAAGCAAGATTCAAGGAAATTTGTTTAGAAAACAGAGTTCCACAGATCACATGGAAAGTGTTGCGAAAGAAATCAATAGTAAGAGGGTAAGCCAAGAGGAGAGGATGGACAAGGCAGTGCAAAGCTTAAAGTATGAGAGAAAATAGAATGTGAATGGCATGAGAATGTGCAGGATGACAGAGTTGAGAAGCATGGTGAAATTAGTTAGTCTCAAGGTTCCAAAGGAATTCATTTGTAAAGTAATTGTAGTGGTTTGCATTTATCAGTGTGTCATGGTGACTCAATAAGTTAGTGAGTAATCAGACCATGACAACCAAAACACTGAACTGGATATTTAGAACTCACCTTAGCTACACTTCTAGATCCTAGGAAAATTCCTTCATAACGTGACTCCTATGAAGGGTACTAACACTCTTGTAACCCAAACTAAAATAAGTATCAGATATTTATATTTCTAAAAAGGTATTAATCCCTTCAAAGTGAAAAATATTATTATTTCCCCTAAATAGACCATTATAAATTTTATAAATGAAATACTCAAGCAGTCTAAAATTTAAAATATCCATCTAGGTACCATATTATTTATGAAGCAGTCACTGGAAATCACTTGACCTCTTTCTGCCTTTTCCAAGTGACTTGAACAAGCATTTGGTGAATGGTAGTGTTTAACTCACTCAGAAATTATTCAATGAGCTCTGTTAACATGCTGTAGACTATGGGGGAATCAGGTGTTGATAAGGGAGATAGTCATTATAAGAGGCATTCCTTTATTTCCACCTCTTTCATTATTTTTTTCTCATTAGATAAAATAGTAGTTATTGCCTACAGAATAATCCTAAGTACAATCTTAAGCATTGTGTTCTTTCTGGGATGGAGAAAGAAAACAATATAGTCAATATATTATGCTTGATATTTTATATTATTTGAAAAATTATGTTCAGGATGTGAAAAAACTAAACTAGTATGTGATACAAATTATTAAGAACATGATGAACTAGGAGAATCATGAGCAAGTACTTAAATAATTCTGGGTATTTAAAATCAAAATAAAGAAACCTCCTCTAGGATAAAATTGAGGAATGGTGAAAACTCATACCATTGTCTATGAAAAATATCTCCTCAACCAAATCAAACATCTCCAGCTGAGTACAAATTTCCCAAAATATCTTATATGAGTCTCTGAAGGATCCATCTAACAGTATTTCATTTAGAAAACTGAAATGAGGAAGAGGGCCTATGAATATTGGCCATGGGAAAGTAGAAAATATAGTGTCAATGGGCATGTAAGGAACTGGATAGAGTTGAGCAGATGTCAGTTTTGGAATCAGAGCTAAGCTTAGACGTCCCTTCTTGTTAGTTGTATAAACTTCAAGAAGTGGCTTCATCTCACAAGTCCCCATGTCTGCTCATGTGAAGTAGAAAGTAGGGATGTTAATATCCTTCTCACAGGGTTCTCACAAAGATTATTTGAAATAGGCAACGTTGGAAATTCCTGGCACTGAGTGAGTACTCAGAACACTGGTTCCCTTCTTCTTTCATCTACTACATCATCATTTGGTCTTCTAGGATTAGGCCTACAATTATCACACTCTAGAATTAAGGAATTTTAGCTGTGGGGAATCAACTCATGAATTACATATTCTAACAACTCTCTTAAAATCTCTGATGTGTAAAATATAGCTTTCATTAGAAACATGACACAATATGAAGATATTATCCTTTGGGGCTAATTTAGACAATCAATGAGTTGATATTTGAAGCATTTCACAAGTAAAGGAAAAATGATTAAAGAGTTATTATCTATTGTTTTCAATTATTTAAAATCCAAGAGGTAGCTATAATTTAGAGATGATTGAAATTGAATTGTATTCCTGTGTTCTGTAGAAGGTAAGAAATGTGTAGATTACACCCCAACCACTTTAAGAAATTCCAGTCATGTTTATTCAAAATGAGAGTAATGTTCAGAAAAAGATGCAGATATCATTTTACACATTGCATCGAAAATAAACATTATCTAAAAGAGTGATACCACAGCCTATCAAAGTTAAGTGGGCCTTGAGAGGCACACACGCCTAGAAACACCTCCAGGTCACACTTAATCCATCACTTATTTTTGAGGTGGTTAATTTTAAAGATATATAATTTTCACCACAACCCCAAAAAGTGAAAGTACTTGAAAGCACTTTCTTATGCATGAAACATTCTGGAAACAATTACAGGTTATGGAATTGGTCACTGCATTTTGTTAACAATCAAAACATCCTAAGTTGCAACCCAACTAAGTATTTATAAAGCAGATATGCAACAGAGTTGGAATTAGAAATAAAATGGCCTTGCCTCTAAACTCTACCTTAATTTGCCTCTTGTTAGGCTTCATTCCTCCAAAGTTGATGTACTTTATGTCAATCAAACTGATTATGTTTTTTAATAAATTGAAATCATCATCCCTACACCACAACCTGTAAATTATTTAAGACTATGATTTTGGAAGAATTGAGAAGTCTTGTCTTACAACAAAGTTGTCACTTCCTCAATATAATCTCTTGTGGTTTCTTAGTGTTTTTATTTCATTCTTTGAAAGTTCTTAAGCTCTATAATTGTATTATGTTACATAATTTGGTGATTGTAAATGATCAATTCATGAGTGCATAAAGACATTTGATTTAAATTAGAGTAAGGCTCAATCATAGTAAGTCCAAAATGATCGCTTTGAGTCCTATTATTTCCAATTAGTTTCATTCTTCCTCCATGGCAATAAGCTTTATGCATGGATCTCATTAGCGTTTTATATATATGAAAAAAAAAAAAACTGAGATGAGGTGGCAGTACAAGTCACCAGAAAAAAATTATCTCAAATATATTGTGGTTAATGGAGAAGTAAATTTGCCTAAAATTATAAACAAGGACAGCATTAAAAATGACATTATAAATCCTTAGTATCTAGAACCTCATTCATCTTTGCCATTCCAGCCTCCTGGTTTATGGTCACAGATCACATGTTCCATCATGAGATCATGAGAGTGTTGAAGGTATCTGGAAGCAGTGAAAAAGCTATAAACCAGGTAAGGCAAAAATACACTACACGTGCTACCACCATCCTACACCCAGAGCAAACATCATTAATCATGCTGCTCTTTTTCACTGAATTCATCCAGAGATTTTATATACAATTCTATTAAATGATAAGTGGTTAAATTTATATTTTATAAAATGCTCAATCCAACTCATTTTCTTCTCATGTTAATAAAATAATTGAATGATAATAATTCCTCAATTAAAATATTTTAGTTTTTTAATTGAAAAAAGTTTTTGCTGTAAGGGTCAAAATAGACAATAAATGATGTTATGTTGCTAATGGCCTATTGCTGTCTGTCTAAAATAGATTACTGATCTTTTAAAGTGGTACGCAAATTGATCATGCTGAGTGCTATATATTTTAACTTTTTATTATGGAAACTTTCAAATATTAAAAAAAAATAGAACTCTTACGTACATGCCATGCAACTCTCTCCAACAGTTATTAACTTTCTGCTGGTCTAATTTTACCTCACCCTTTGCCCTTTTATTCTATTTTAAGGCAAATTCTAGAAAGCATGTAATTTTACATATAAATACCTCAATATGTATCTCTATCAGAAAAGAACTTCTAAAACATATCACAATATCATTACCACACTCAACAAAAAAAATTTTTTGCAATAATTTAAAATAATTCCTTAATGTCAACAAGTAACCATCACATGTTTAATTGTCCCCAATTGTCTGAAAATGTCTTTATGAATTTTCTGGTACAAAGCAGGAATCAAGATTCAACTGGTTGATAAATCTCATAAGATACCTTTTTTTTTTTTTTTATGCGGTTCACGGGCCTCTCACTGTTGTGGCCTCTCCCGCTGTGGAGCACAGGCTCCAGACGCGCAGGCCCAGCGGCCATGGCTCACAGGGCCAGCCTCTCCGCGGAATGTGGGATCCTCCCGGACCGGGGCACGAACCCGTGTCCCCTGCATCAGCAGGCGGACTCTCAACCACTGCACCACCAGGGAAGCCCAAGATACCTTTAAATCCCATCTCTTATTTTTTTTTTTCATGCTCTTTGCTGAAGAAACTGGTTATTGTCTATAGAATTTTTCTACTCTGTATATAGCTAATTGGATCCTTATAATGGTATTTAATATGTTCTGCTATCTTCTGTATCTCCTAAAAGTTGGATTAGAAATAGAGGCCTTATTGATTTAGGCTTATTTAATTAATTAGATTTTTTTTTCCTTTTGGCAAGAATATTTCATCCATGGAGATGTTCATTATTGTTTTACTTCAGGAAGCACATGCCTCAATATCACTTATTATGGTATTAAGAACAGCCCATCCATTATCAAGTTCCCCATCAACTCTTCACGTAATGATTCTAGTAGCTATTTATGATTGTTGTCTTAATCCACTATTTTATTAAGACTTACAAAATGGTAATATTTAGCGTTTTGCATGCATTCAATAGCAATTATTTTTCCATAAATAAACTCTCTCTTGTAAACTATTAGGTATTCTGAAATATAGTATGTACAGAAAAGGCAGAAGAAATAATTGAATCCTCCCTTTTATCAATTTTCAAAAATATGAGTTGTTGCCCTAGCTACTTCCAAAGGTGTTCAAAATGTTTTGTGTTTTTGCTTTTATGCTTTTTTGATTGCTTTGAGGATGATTAAGTGTTTCACTGCATTGTGGTTGTTATTCTTTTGTCCCATCTTTGACCAGTGAGAGCCCTTCAGGTTGACTCCTGTGTAATTTTAACATGATCATAATACACTTGGATAGATTTCTTTTATTTGCCTGACAAGATGTCCCAGGCTCATTCCTGCCCTGACTTGCAATCAGTCATTTCTCTAAAGAGCCTTGGTTTCTTTTAGTGGGAAATGGGATTTAGAAGCTTCTATCTGATTTCTGGAATAGTCGTTGTGACTATGTGGTCATTGCCACTATGGCTTCTCAGTGTACAAACCTAGAAAACATATATTGCTCATCCACCAGAGGGCAGACAGCAGAAGGAAGAAGAACTACAGTCCTGCAGCGTGTGGAACAGAAACCACATTCACAGAAAGATAAACAAGATGAAAAGGCAGAGGGCTATGTACCAGATGAAAGAACAAGATAAAATGCCAGAAAAACAACTAAATGAAGTGGAGATAGGCAAACTTCCAGAAAAGAATTCGGAATAATGATAGTGAAGATGATCCAGGACCTCAGAAAAAGAATGGAGGCAAACATCAAGAAGATGCAAGAAATGTTTAACAAAGACCTAGAAGAATTAAAGAACAAACAGAGATGAACAATACAATAACTGAAATGAAAATTACACTAGAAGGAATCAATAGCAGAATAACTGAGGCAGAAGAACAGATAAGTGACCTGGAAGACAGAGTGGTGGAATTCACTGCTGCGGAACAGAATAAAGGAAAAAGAATGAAAAGAAATGAAGATAGCCTAAGAGACCTCTAGGACAACACTAAACACAATAACATTCGCATTATAGGGGTCCCAGAAGGAGAAGAGAGAGAGAAAGGACCCGAGAAAATATTTGAAGAGATTATAGTCAAAAACTTCCCTAACATGGGAAAGGAAATAGCCACCCAAGTCCAGGAAGTGCAGAGTCCCATACAGGATAAACCCAAGGAGAAACACTTTGACACACATAGTAATAAAATTGGCAAAAATTAAAGGCAAAGAAAAATTATTTAAAACAACAAGGGAAAAACGACAAATAACATACAAGGGAACTTCCATAAGGTTAACAGCTGATTTCTCAGCAGAAACTCTACAAGCCAGAAGGCAATGGCATGATATACTTAAAGTGATGAAAGGAAAGAAGATACAACCAAGATTACTCTACCCAGCAAGGATCTCATTCAGATTCAAAGGCGAAATCAAAAGCTTTATAGACAAGCAAAAGCTAAGAGAATTCAGCACCACCAAACCAGCTCAACAACAAATGCTAAGGGAACTTCTCTAAGTGGGAAACACAAGAGAAGAAAAGGACCTACAAAAACAAGCCCAAAACAATTCAGAAAATAGTCATAGAGACATACATATCCATAATTACCTTAAACGTGAATGGATTAAATGCTCCAACCAAAAGACACAGGCTTGCTGAATGGATACAAAAACAAGACCCATATATATGCTGTCTACAAGAGACCCACTTCAGACCTAGGGACACATTCAGACTGAAAGTGAGGGGATGGAAAAAGATATTCCATGCAAATGAAAATCAAAAGAAAGCTGGAGTAGCAAGACTCATATCAGATAAAATAGACTTTAAAATAAAGAATGTTACAAGAGACAAGGAAGGACACTACATAATGATCAAGGGATCAATCCAAGAAGAAGATATAACAATTATAAATATATATGCACCCAAAATAGGAGCACCTCAATACACAAGGCAACTGCTAACAGCTATAAAAGAGGAAATCAACAGTAACACAGTAATAGTGGGGGACTTTAACACCTCACATACACCAATGGACAGATCATCCAAAATGAAAATAAATAAGGAAACAGAAGCTTTAAATGACACAATAGACCAGATAGAATTAATTGATATTTATAGAACATTCCATCCAAAAACAGCAGATAATTTCTTCTCAAGTGTGCATGAAACATTCTGCAGGATAAATCACATCTTGGGTCACAAATCAAGCCTCAGTCAATTTAAGAAAATTGAAATCATATCAAGCATCTTTTCTGACCACAACGCTATAAGATTAGAAATGAATTACAGGGAAAAAAATGTAAAAAACACAAACACATGAAAGCTAAACAATATGTTACTAAATAAACAAGAGATCACTGAAGAACTCAAAGAGGAAATCAAAAAATACCTAGAGACAAATGACAATGAAAACATGATGATCCAAAACATATGGGATGCAGCAAAAGCAGTTCTAAGAGGGAAGTTTATAGCTATAAAAGCCTACCTCAAGAAACAAGAAAAATCTCAAATAAACAATCTAACCTTATACCTAAAGGAACTAGAGAAAGAAGAACAAACAAAACCCAAAGTTATCAGAAGGAAAGAAATCATAAAGATCAGAGCAGAAATAAATGAAATAGAAACAAAGAAAACAATAGCAAAGATCAATAAAATTAAAAGCTGGTTCTTTGAGAAGATAAACAAAAGTGATAAACCATTAGCCAGACTCATCAAGAAAAAGAGGGAGAAGACTCAAATCAATAAAATTAGAAATGAAAAAGAAGTTACAACAGACACCACAGAAATACAAAGCATCCTAAGAGACTATAACAAGCAACTCTATGCCGATAAAATGGACAACCTGGAAGAAATGGACAAATTCTTAGAATGGTATATATAACCTTCCAAGACTGAAACAGGAAGACATAGAAAATATGAACAGACCAATCACACGTAATGAAATTGAAACTGTGATTAAACATCTTCCAACAAACAAAAGTCCAGGACCAGATGGCTTCACAGGTGAATTCTATCACACATTTAGAGAAGAGCTAACACCCATCCTTCTCAAACTCTTCCCAAAAATTGCAGAGGAAGGAACACTCCCAAACTCATTCTACGAGGCCACCATCACCCTGATACCAAAACCAGACAAAGATACTACAAAAAAAGAAAATTACAGACCAATATCACTGATGAATATAGATGTAAAAATCCTCAACAAAATACTAGCAAATAGAATCCAACAACACGTTAAAAGGATCATACACCATGATCAAGTGGGATTTATCCCAGGGATGCAAGGATTCTTCAATATACGCAAATCAATCAATGTGATACACCATATTAACAAATTGAAGAATAAAAACCATACGATCATCTCAATAGATGCAGAAAAAGCTTTTGACAAAATTCAACACCTATTTATGATAAAAACTCTCCAGAACATGGGTGTAGAGGGAACCTACCTCAACATAATAAAGGCCATATACGACAAACCTACAGCAAACATCATTCTCAATGGTGAAAAACTGAAAGCATTTCCTCTAAGATCAGGAACAAGACAAGGATGTCCACTCTCACCACTATTATTCAACATAGTTGTGGAAGTCCTAGCTATGGCAATCAGAGAAGAAAAAGAAATAAAAGGAATACAAATTGGAAAAGAAGAAGTAAAAAAAACAAACAAAAAAATATTTTCAGAGAAAGAAAAATAAATAAGTACATGCATCTCCGATTCAAGTTAACAATTACAGAATTTTTACTTAATTTTTCTATTTTATAATTTTTTTCTCTTACTCTGAATATCTGGTTCCTAACATTAACATCATTACTTATTCACTTTATGCTATTAATCTGTGTATCTATTAAAATAGTTTTAAATAGTTTTAACAATCACCAGCAGCAGTACCAGTGAATGCAGTTTAATATTTCTTTGTGGTTCTTTTGTCTTTACAATATATCCCACTAGTCATGTAAAGTCAAAATACTATATTTAAAAACCACAGAACATTATTCTTCTTTGCATCATTTTCTGTGACATAGAATTAAGTTCATTAATTTCTTTTTGTTTTCTATTTTACAGATTGATTTGCTTTTTTCTTTTTAAATTAACTCTGCTTTTAACTACATGAAATACGTACATGATTCCCAAGCCAAAACTATAAAACAAATCTAGCTTCCATCACTATCTCTTCCCCACTTTCTTCCACATCCCTATAAAGAATCATTTTATTAGTTTTGGGCACTATTTCTTTTTGAAAATATTAGCAATACACACACAGAGATACATATATATTCACCCATACAAGCCAATACTTCTTGCTTGAGAAGAAACTTACAGTATACGTTCTTCTGCACCTTGTATTTTTGTTTTTGTTTTTGTTTTTTGCAGTACGAGGGCCTCTCACTGTTGTGGCCTCTCCTGTTGCGGAGCACAGGCTCCAGACGCGCAGGCTCAGTGGCCATGGCTCATGGGCCCAGCCGCTCCGCGGCGTGTGGGATCTTCCCGGACTGGGGCATGAACCCGTGTCCCCTGCATCAGCAGGCGGACTCTCAACCACTGTGCCACCAGGGAAGCCCCTTGTATTTTTAATTAATGGTATATTTTGAGATTACTCCAAACATTTTTATTTATTTATTTTTAAAAATAAATGTATTTTATTTATTTATTTGGGTCTTCATTGCTGCGCACGGGCTTTCTCTAGTTGTGGAGTGCGGTGCATGGGCTTCTGATTGCAGTGTCTTCTCTTGTTGTGGAGCATGGGCTCAAGGCACACGGGCTTCAGTAGTTGTGGCACACAGGCTCAGGAGTTGTGGCTCGCAGGCTCTAGAGCGCAGGCTCAGTAGTTGTGGCACACAGGCTTAGTTGCTCCGCGGCATGTGGTATCCTCCCAGACCAGGGCTCGAACCCGTGTCCCCTGCACTGGCAGGCGGATTCTTAACCACTGCGCCACCAGGGAAGCCATAGACGTTTTGATTAAATGTGCATATTCCTTTTTTGGTGGGTGGGTGCAGTTTAATCTGTGTGGATCCAGTAATCAACAGGCATCTCTCTCCCTATTCAAATTGAAGGAAACATCTAAATACCATCCAATACCTCATTTCTTTGTGAACAACAATGTCAATGATATGCAAACACAGGCACTTCACGGTGAAAGAGTGGTTTGTCAGAGTGGATAGTGAATGGGCGTCTCTTCTTGCTTCTGGTTACTCTGAGCTCTGCCTGGGAGTGGGGATCTTGCTGGGCGGCATCCAGGAGGCTCTCCCAGGTCAGATCTGCACACTGTAGACATTGCCTTTGTTGCTCAAAAGGATGGATCTGAGTCAGAATGGGTCCAGGAAACCGAGGTCAGCATTGCTCCAGTCACAGAAAGGACAGGGAGGCCTCCATGATCACGAGAATGCTGGTCTTCTAGGAGATGATGCGTCTAGTGGAGTTTAAGAAGCCAGTCAGAGTTAGGGAACGGACGGTTGACTCTGCCAGTGATTTCTTCCCCTTTAGTTCCCTATCACAAGGCACAGTCGCTTATATGCAGTAGGCACGCAATAACTGTTCATTGAATGAATGGATGGATGATTCGTTCCCCCAAATTGGTGCATATATATCTTGAACACGTCCCTAGATCAATTCTTTAAAATGATTTCACATGTAAGATCTTCAATCGCCTGCTCCCCCTGCTGCTTCTCGCGGCCGCATTGGGACGCTGTGGCGGCGCTGGACTCGCGGGCGGCCCCGCCGCCGAGTCGCGCCGTCTCCCGGCAGAGCTGCAGCCGATCACGCCAGCCCCGGCGCCCGCCCGGGGTCAGGGGCCACTCCAAACATTTTTAGAAACCTACTCTATTTAACAGATGTACCATCATTCTATACTGGAAGGCTATTTTTAATATCTTTTTTAAATAACTTAAAAAATAATTTTCTAATAATTTTGCAAGTAGTTCATTATTCCTAAAGAGCTTTTTAAAATTTTTAGTCTATGACACCTTATTTCTCATTGAAATAAAGTTAACACTGTACTTTTTTTTTTTTTTTTCGGTACGCGGGCCTCTCACTGTTGTGGCCTCTCCCATTGCGGAGCACAGGCTCTGGACGCGCAGGCTCCGCGGCCATGGCTCACGGGCCCAGATGCTCCGCGGCATGTGGGATCTTCCCAGACCGGGGCACGAACCCGCGTCCCCTGCATCGGCAGGCGGACTCTCAACCACTGCGCCACCAGGGAAGCCCAACACTGGACTTTTTTGAAACATTCCTCTTTCAAGCACAAACTGGCTGACTCTCATATGAAAATGTATACATCCACAGTGGAAAAAAATGAATTACACTTTTCTTTAAAAAAGTGAAATTTGTGGTTAATGTTTCTCCTTTGACATGGATTGAAGTATAGCTTTTACTCTGTGGGTTATAGAACACAAGAAAATAAGGAATAAATTATTGGTTTAAGGTCATAAGCACTAACCATTCCTTATAAATTTTGATGATGAAAAGAACTTTCTAAAATGTATCACAAATTTGAAAAATAAAAGTGTTGAGTCAAACAAGTTCACATTTTTCATAACACATCTCCATTACCTCTGCCAACACAGAAATGGCATAAATTTTCAATTCATGTATGCAAAATTACTGAATACATAAACACATCACAAGAATATATCAAGTGAAGTTGTCGCCAAGGCAGGAGTCATCAAGGATATTCCATCAAACAATTCAACAATCATATATTGGGTCCCTATTGTACCCAGTCACATAGTAGGTCAAGCACTCCACTAGCCACTGGGAATACAAAGCTAAATGGGCTTCCTAAGTCTAATTTTTCTACTAACCTGTGAATTTTTTAAAGGGTTGACAAAAGACAGGCTTAATTTACAAATTCTGGAAGAGTGTGCTAAGGACAATAATTATTTTACAAACTACAGTGGAGGTAGCACAGAGGTGAAGTTCAGGTGATTAATTCATGGAAGAGCTTCCCATCAAAATGACAGCTGGGCTGGGCTGTGAAGGATAAATAACTCTCAGTGTAAGATGAGCAAAGGAATCCCTGGCAAAGGGAAAAGCAAAGAATACTACATTATCCATTAGAAAACTCTGCAAAAGACCTTTCCCAGAACCCAGTATCTCTAGCAGCTTCAAAAATATTCAGGTCTGAGTGCCACCCTACCCCCTACAAATGAACACTCAGATTAATTAGCCTGGGGCAAGCCTGAGCATAAGAATTTTTTAAAGTTCCCCAGGTAATTCAATGTGAATCCAAGGCTGACAAGCATTGCAATAACTGGAACTATCGAAAAAGATTTGAACACTGTGTGAATAGATCTTTTTAGTTCTAAGATAGAGGGATGTCCTTTTTGCTTATAGAAATCCTGAAATTGCTGTCTGACACTATAGCCTGGGTGTAATGTTCTTAATATTCCCCTCTATCACTTTCAAATCAAGAAATGGTCACCTTTTCCAATGCATATTAAAATCAACATTCTAAAATTATGTCTTTGTAATAAAGAAACTGCCAAACTAAAAAAAAAAAAAAAAAAAAAAAAAAAAAAAAAAAAAAAAAAAAATAAAATTATGTCTTTGTTTTGCTTGTCTTTATAAACATATAAGAGCAGTGACGCTCTTATCGCTTATAACAAATTAGGCTTCACCTTAAGTCAATATTTAGTGCAAGTGAAAGATTACCCATCTTTTTGGCCATTAATGCTTAATTATGCATTTCATTAAGTAACGTTTTTACTTTAAAAGGTTCATTAGTAACAATTAGTCTTCTCTCTTTTCTAATTTATATGCACCTGTTTCTAATTACAGTGCCACCATGTCAGCCTTAGAAAATGCATCATGCATATTTCTGCCTACCCAAGTATATTCACCTTCCTGTTTAAGAAATAACTCTACCTTTTTTCATCTTAAATGCATTTTCTATTCTTTTCTGGTATAACTTGTGTGTGCTTCTCCAATATTTAAAAGGTAAATATGAGCATTTATATTTTGTTCTTGTTCAAAGGCCTACATCTCATTGAACGTGGTGAGCATGTCTGAAAGAAAAGGAAACAAGAAGCACCCCCCGAAATTGGTAATCATTAGATTTTAAAAAAATTCTGTGACCCTGCCATGACTGAATGTTTGTGTCCCCTCACCCCACAAAATTCATATGTTGAAGCCCTAATCCCTGATGTGATGGCATTAGGAGGTGGGAACTTAGGGAGGTAATTAGATTTAGATGAGGTCATGAGGGTGGAGCCCTTCTGATGGTATTAGTGCCCTTATAAAAAGAAGATAAGGCTAGAGCCCCCCCCCCTCCAATTTCAACACAAATTAGTCGTAACAAGAATTTTTTTAAAAAGAATGATGTTTAAACAAGATCATTTAATTGTTTTTAGGTTTTTATTATATAACATATATATAAGCTGGAGACATGAATTCTACTTCAGAAAAAAATAATCAAAATTAATTCCCTATAAACAGTGAAGGAAATTCTCTTACCAGGGTAAAGCATAAGGAAAACATGTTTTCGACATTCTCACTCTTCACCTGGGGCATTTTCTTATTTATCCCTCCTTGACCAACTGTCAAATTCCATACACTATCTATGACATTTTACCCCAAGCCTCTCTAGTCCCAACAACAAAACTTGGCTATCCTTTTTACCATCTCCTCTGATCTCAGTTTTCTGGCAAGGACTTGAACAAATTCTTTTTTTTTTTTTTTTTTTTTTTGCGGTACACGGGCCTCTCACTGTTGTGGCCTCTCCCGTTGCGGAGCACAGGCTCTGAATGCGCAGGCTCAGCAGCCATGGCCCACGGGCCCAGCCACTCCACGGCATGTGGGATCCTCCCGGACTGGGGCACGAACCTGTGTCCCCTGCATTGGCAGGCAGACTCTCAACCACTGCACCACCAGGGAAGCCCCTGAACAAATTCTTATACATACATTCATGAATGATAGTAAGTTCATTTCAAGTACATTTATGAATCTTTGTAATTATTATCTACAGCATCTATTTTAAAATGGGTAAGTTATCCTAATGCTGAGAATTGAAGTGATGTTGTGGGGAAAAAAATGTACTAAACAATATGTCAAAAGACCTAGTTTCACAACTCTAACTCACTTAACCTTTCTGATCCTCAATTTTAACAACTGCAAAATTTATGTAATTTCCACTTTCTTTGTTGTGAGGATTATATGAAAGTTAAAAGTACTTTGAAGCTTTTAATATATATGGGAATATTACATTTGTATGTATATATGTGAATAAATATGCACATACACATATATAATTAGATAGTATTACTTAATATGGTGGACCACATGGACCTTTTATTCCTACCTTCCACAATTTTCAAACAAATAAATGACTGGTTAAGTTACTAGATGAAAAAGGGAAGAGAAATGACCTTTCAACAGAAAAGGTTGCTATATTCCTTGGAGACTACCACTGAGATGCCCAGAGAAATAGCTTTTAGAAAAATAGTCACCATTTCATACCTTTAGCCTTCCAAGTCCAATAGAGCTGAATTTGACACAGTGGGAGAATACAGAATAAAAATGGCCCTGTAGGTAATTTCATCCTATTATGTTTATATGAAAGGAAGACTGTGAACTCTATGCATTTTTTTCAGTGTTCCTTCTTACAGTTTTAGTGCACGGATCAGAACCAACTGAAAGCTATGTGCTGAGCGTTATAATTTCATAGGAAGTAATGCAGTAAAAAATCTGATGGCTGTGTACCCATAAGGAGATAACCTAGGGAAGACATCAGAAGCAAAATAAGATTGTCTTAAGTACACCCATTTAGGACCTGCCTATCCCATAGACTATACCACTACAAAATTATGGATTGGTCAGGAGCAGCTGAAAAGCTTGTAAGATATGCAGAGGAAACAAGTTCAGGCTAGTGTGTAATCTTAAAGCTGCTGAGGTGGGAAAATCACTAATTGCATTTTCTGAGCGACATTTTTGATCACCCTATCTTCTCATTAAAGAGAATTTTCTGAAAATTGAAAGGGTGTTAGGATGTTGAGAAATCAGCTAAGTGGCGATGTGTTTGCCCAGAATATCATTTTCTGTTTTTGTGGGGATTAGCAGGAAGAGTTGGTTTTGTTGTTGTTTTTCCCAGAAATCATCCTATGTCTGAGCAGTTATTTAGGAAGACCTTATACACAATATTTCCTGACATGACTACTAAAGTGGATAGAAATTCATGCCAACAAGACATAAATGTCATTGGTTCCCTTTCCTTGTAATTTTTCAGAAGAATCTTATATAAATGTACAGATGGGAACAACCAGTAATGGGATTACTCAGTGGGAAAAAGAAAGTACAACATAATGAATGGTGAGCTTCCGGGCAAGAACAACATCAGCAGGAGATAAAGAGAAGCTGAGCTGTGTTCAGACTGAAAAATTATTAGAGAAGAAACAGATTAATCTCTGCTAATATGTTAGTGGCTGGATGAATACAGTAGCTGTATCACTCATGTTGTGATAACTATTTGTTCTGTCTGAAGACAGAATCTAAATACTCAGGCTCTGGTGCTGCTGAATAGATGGAATTCTGGCACTTTAATAGAATCATTTAAGGGAAGGCAGTGGCCTTTTGGAAAGAGAGCACTTCTCATATCCAAAACGCCATGAGATCGCCTGGGGAAACTGACGAGCTAACAATGAAGTAAGTGGACAGAATAAGGGGGAGGACAAAAGGGTACTGCTAACCTACTTACAACAGAAAAGTTTATCTCCCTCTCACCTCCTTCAAGGTCATCTTTTCTGCTCTCAGCCCCAGAGCAGAAACTTGACTGTTTAAAAATCTCTGACACAGTGGGAGAATACAGAATAAAAATAGCCCTGCAGATAATTTCATCCAATATATGTTTATATAACAGTTTTTTTCAGACTATTTACAGTTACTTAATATGTATCTCAATAGCCCAGTCTACTTAAGATTAGACAAATGTTAGATTCATTTCAAACATTTATTTGATTCAACACTAAATTTCACTTATATGTGTTTGGTCTCCATGTCTGTTGATCACATGTCAAGTTCTTAGTCCACAACGTTTAAGCGTGAAATGGGAGTTTGCCACCTAACTATTTAAAAATACAAATCAAAACAAATAAACAAACAAACAAAAAAAAACAAATGACACTAACTTTCATAAACTGCAGATTTGGGGCTCTTTCCCCAAATCCATATTCCCTACTAGTTGGTCAATCTGCATAAAATAAAAATGTTAAGAGGATTTAGTGTTGGAGAAAAAAGAAAAATGTAGAATATTTTCTCACAGTGTTAAGTAGCATACTTTGTTTCTAGACAATTTATTAAAAACAAAAAAAGATTTATTGAGCACCTACTACCTGCCCACCTTTGCTCAAAACTGGAAGATGCAAAGAATGGCAACAGAATCCTCAGGCTTATTTAGATGAAGAAAAACTCAAACAAAAACCAAAACAAACACCACCAAATATATATATACACAGTTGACCTTTGAACAACAAGAGTTTGAACTTTGTGGGTCCACTTATACTCAGATATTTTTGAATAGTAAATACTACAGCACTACATGATCTGCAGATGCAGAATCGATGGTACAGAGGAACCCCAGATATGGAAAGCCAACTATAAATTATATAGGGATTTCCTACCTCACAGAGAGTCAGTGCCCCAAACCCTACATTTTTCAGGGATCAACTGTATACATATTTGTTTGTTTGTTTGTTTATATTTGTAGGAGGGAGGGATTATACCCAAACTGTAAAAATTGAATTAAAAATATAACTTAATAAATTGTTTCCAAAAATAATGATTAGACAGACATAAGATGAGTATCACTGTATGCATCAAAATTGGAGTGACAAGCAATATAAAATTTTGACAACAATTATTTTACTTTTTGGATTCTCTTCCTTCCTGCATTGTTAAAGTAAGAAAGTAAACGGAAAAAAGTGAAAAAAAAAAAAACCCTATGGCTTTATTTTATGGTTTAATAATAGGTCCTAAAAGATTACATTCTGATTCAAAATGATGTGCATTGTCACATTCTCAGGCTTACAAAAGTTGCCAATAAAAGATCAGCACAGGGAAACCCAAGGCCAAAGTAAAAGGGTCATTTGGACACATCTAGGAAAGAAGATTTTCCCCTATTGATCAACTAAGCAAGATGAACCGTAAGCAGTAAGAGTGCTAGCCTTAGAGTGAACTTCAGGTAAGCTGGAACCAATGTAGGAAAATCCAGGTCAGGACAAGCCTGTACATGATGAAAGAAAGGCCATGGGGAGTAGAATTAGAGTTGAGGATCCAGGAGATGCACTTATGGCCCTGTCCACCCCTATTGAAAAGCTGGTGCTAAAAATCACTCACGGTTTTACATATTTTTATAACAGGTGCAGAAAAAAATGCTTTTGTTCACTGCTTCTTCCTCTGAACTACTGTTTACACTATTTGTCCCTGAGCTTATACTTCTTTCTATTGCTATTTATCATCTTGCAATACTTCCCCAACTGTTCTATAAAACTTTCTCAAATCTTCCAAAACCCAGTGCATAATTGTTATGTAACAGGGAAAATGTATTTTTAAACAGATTAGAGTGCTTTTCTTTTGCTAATGTCATTGTGTGTGATCTTTCTCTCATTTAACCCATTGCCCAAGGGAGAATTAGAATTTTTATAGCAGAAATAGAGTCTGTACCTTCTGCTTTTGACACCCAAAATAAAAATGTGAAGCCCAATTTTCTCTTAGCCTAACTTTATTAAGAAAGTAAAGGGTTTTCTACATTTCAAAACTGTTCCTTTATATATACAGACAAACCTGGCTAACTCAGATCAAAGAGCCATGCTGTAGAGATAAGGGAAGACACAGTGTGTGTAGGAAGTTTCTAACAGGAAGAGAAAATAAATAGGAAATCTTCTAAAATAGTAAGAATACGAGGCATTTAAAGAAGAGGAGATAAAATGAGGGTTATTTGGGTACTAGAGGAAAGATCTATTCCCTCTAATTCTCAGGGTCTCAACCAAAGGGAACAAATGGACAAGATTATAAAAATGCCAGTATAACCCGTGATAGATTTCAGAAAGAATATGACAGCATCTAACTTGGGCTATATCCACCCACCTTGTCCAGCATGGCAAGGCAGGTAGGACAGTAATGACCAATAGAAGTATCTATTCCAGATGAATATGATGGTTAATATTATGTGTCAACTTGGATAGGCTATGTTGCCCACTTCTTTGGTCAAGCACCAGTTAGATGTTGCTGTGAAGGTATTTTTCAGATATGATTAACATTTAAATGAACAGACTTTAGGTAAAGCCTAATATGGGGGGGGGGGGCGGCACACCTCCAATCAGTGGAAAGACTTAAGAGAAAAGACTGAGGTCCCATGAAGACAAAGTAATTCTGCATCCATACTGTCTTTGGACTTGAGACTACAACATCAGCTCTTCCCTGGGTCTCCAGCCTGCTGGCCTGCCTTGCAGATTTTGGACTTGCCAGCCCCCGCAATTGTGTGAGCCAATTCCTTAAATTTCTCTCTCTCGGTATGTATTTAAAAAATACACTCATACCCACAGTCATACATACATACATCTACTGGATGTAATATATATATATATATATATAAAATATATATATATATATATTATAGGCAGTATACATCTTATTGATTCTGTTTCTCTACAGAACCCTAATACAGTAGATAAGCCCAAAATAGCACCCTGAGCCTGCATTGTATGAAAATGCCATGCAAGAGGCCCAGGACTTCATGCGTAGAGGACTAAGAGATGCAGAGAGAACAGGGGAACATCTGAGACTGGGGGTCAGGACCCTGGAACTGCAAAATACAGGAACTTCATGACCAAAGCAAATGGCAGCGACCATGGATTTTAGCAGCAGCTACCTAAGTGACTCCAAAAATAGCAAGTCACTCCTCAGACGATGTCAGCTCACAGACCCAGGGCCAGCACAAGCCAATCATACCACAAAAAATTTAGGGAGGATACTAAGAAGAGTATATGAGCCAGTCCACACCCCAGCCCTCCGTAGTAAGATCACGTCGCTATCTTACAGAGCAACCTCCATGAGAAGCGGCACCTTGACAGAGCAGAAAAATAGCCTTGATATAAAGCTTGTACTTTGAATTGACTATTACATGAAATACACTGGGCTAATCCTAAATAGAACATATTAAACCGAAATGTACTTTTATTGTCAAGATTAAATTCATTCCAAGAGAGGTGACATCACCAAATGGTAGAATAGGAGGTTCCCTGATCATATTCCCCATTAGCAACAATAGTTTGGCAGCCATCTACAGACAAAAGTGCCTTTATGGGAGTTTTGGGATTCAGATAGGAGATGGAGAAACCCCAGTGGAGTCCAAGACAAAGGAGGGCCATTTTGAGAAAGTAGGTAGCTGCCCAGGTGGCAGGCTCCCTGACCAAGGACAGCTACAGACACAGAGACAGCCCTGTCCCTCGGTGGACTTGGCTACCCCCTCTTTTGGCCTTGGTCTTGCCACCAGCATCTATCTGTCAAAGGACGCAGGAAGAGTTTCACCCACCCTTGCCTCGGGTAACAGGCACCGCCCTGAACTTGAACTTGGGGCCAGCTGCGGACCCTGACGTGTCACATAACTCAGGTCTATGTCCTCTCAGCTGTGGTCCTGGTTTGGTCTTGCCCACTCAGGAATGTGTCGGGAGATTGCCTATCAGTACCCTTGGGGGCAAGCCTGCTGCCTTGGTTCCACTGTGGATCCCGAAATGGCGCTGTGACTTGGCTTCAGTCCCTTTTGTGGAGCAGTCCTGACTGCCCAGGGCCCAAGAGGAGACATGCCCCTCCGTGCCCCTGAAGTCAAGCCTGCTGACATCAGTCCAGCTGCTGATCCTGAATCAGCCCTGTGACCAGCTCTAACCATACTCATTTGTGGTCTGAGAGCAGCCCTGCCCACCCAGGAGCCCAGCAAGATGCACACCCATCCATGCCCCAGGAGGCAGGCCTGAAGACCTCCCAGCTATGGAACCTGAAGCAGCCCTGTGACTGGCTGCAGCCCCACTCAGCTGCAGTCCGGGTTTAGTCCTGTCCAGTGATCTAGCAGGAGCCCTACCAGGAACTCAGTGGGAGCAACACTCCTCCATGCACCTGGTAACAGGCTTGCCCTCTGTGGACCCAGCTGAAGACCCTGAAGTGGACTCTTGTTGCAACACCAGCCCTACTAACTGGGGCTGTGGAGGTAGTCCTGTCCACCCACGGACCAGACAGGATTCATACCTGCCCAAGTTCCTGGCAAAAGGAACACAATTGCTGGATTGTGTGGTAAGAGTATGTCTAGTTTAATAAGAAGCTACCAAACTGTCCTCCAAAGTGGCTATACCAGGTTGCATTCCCACCAGCAATGAAGGAGAGTTCCCATTGCTCCACATCTCACCAGCATTTGGTGCTGTCAGTGTCCCGGATTCTGGCCATTCTAATAGGTGTGTAGTGGAATCTCATTGTTATTTTAATTTGCAATTCCCTAAGAGCTTATGATGTTGAGCATCTTTTCATATGTTTATCTGTCATCTGTTTATCTTGTTTGGTGAGGTGTCTGTTCAGCCTTTGTGTTTTAAGAATGTGCCTTTCTGCTCATTTTTCTAACTTAAAAGTATGGAGGGACAAATTCACCTACCTCCAGAATAACCTCAAAGTAGATTTACTTCTTAGATTTCTGCTATTTCCATCCTTAGATGGGACTGAATAATCAGGGTTATTTAATTATGAGAAGAAAAAAAAACCTCACTCATTCATAATCTTCTCTATAAAAAAGAAGGAAAAGTAGAACCGATATTTTTCTGAGGGAGGAGCCTAGACAACATTGTACCTGAAAATAATAATAATGTGCATTGTCCTGCTAGGCTGGAACATCTGTCACTTTACTTTCATTGTCTTAATTTCACCTCTAAAACATTGACAGGACACAAAGGCTATCACTATCCCATTCTGCATGGTTAATCTGAACATCTGGGCTGTTTTTGAATTGTCACTTTAGTTTTACCAGCTGAGCCTTCACTGGTTTTGAATGCCCTTGTATTTAATTCTTATCAATTTTATGGCCAAGTAAAACTGGGATCAAATTTACTATGCAAGCTCTGATTCATGAAATGATTTGAACAATATTAGCATTGGACTGTAAAGACTGTTACTTTCTAATAACTAATACATTTTCAAATAGGTAGCAAGTCAGGGATATTTATTTTCTGAAAATGTGTTATATCAAAAGACAATAATGGACTACTGGGAAAAGTCATAAGTACCTTATTAAACCATGTTTTGGCATGAGTATGGTTTAGAATATGAAAATGGTTGTTAATGGGTCTCAAGCAGTTTAAAATAGATTTATAGGCATGGCTACTAAGGGCACTAAAAGTATTGTATCATAAAAAAAGAAGCTAGGGAAAGTTGAGACAAATATAGGAGATGGCCAAAAATATCCTTAAACATCAATAATTTAAATAAAAATTAGACTTTACTTTGTAGTACATTTTCATTTATTGTACTAAATATATGTAATGATTCAGATAAAAATCCTATATTCTTTTAACATTTTAATTATAACATTAATGATTAATATATATGTACCTTATGCACTAATAGAATCTCTGTATTTTAAACTCTTGTTTGAAAGTGAATGTTCACATAGTGATAGTTATATCAAATTATATCATCAGGGCTTCCCTGGTGGCGTAGTGGTTGAGAGTCCGCCTGCTGATGCAGGGGACACCGGTTCGTGCCCCGGTCTGGGAGGATCCCACATGCCACGGAGCGGCTGGGCCTGTGAGCCATGGCCACTGAGCCTGCGTGTCCGGAGCCTGTGCTCCGCAACAGGAGAGGCCACAACAGTGAGAGGCCCGCGTACCGCAGAAAAAAAAAAAAAATTATATCATCAAAGATAAAGTGAATAAATTCAAGGGTAAATAAAATTCTGAAACAACAACAAAAGCAACTATGATGGCAATCAGTCACTAAATAGACCTTCTAGAATATTTTTGGAACTGCAAGCAATTCAGAAGTTCATTTGGTCCATCTACCATACTGGATAAGTCAATATAATTGAAAGTTATCCTAAACAAACAGTTGTCAATCGTTCTTCTAAAGACGCTTGGAATATTCCTTGATTATCCATTCCAGGACCCAACACTTACTAATTCCATTCTAGAATGTCTTCCTTCTTTGTCTGAATACTCTCCTGCTGCTGTCTCCTCTGGTTTACCTTCTAAAAGAATTGCAAATAATCCTTCAAAAACTAGAAGTGCTGCTCAAACTTCAATCCAACCAGCATTTTTACTTAAATTAAATAGAAAACATCAGATTGTATTGGATAAAATAAGAGAAGTAACTGATTCATGAAACTTGTTTCAGTTATCCATATGCATGTGTGTGTGAACTGGATATTCATTTATATACAAGAATGTGTCTGTCAAGATAAAAATATAATTCTTGGGCTTCCCTGGTGGTGCAGTGGTTGAGAGTCCGCCTGCCGATGCAGGGGACATGGGTTCGTGCCCCGGTCCGGGAGGATCCCACATGCCGCGGAGAGGCTGGGCCCGTGAGCCATGGCCGCTGAGCCTGCGCGTCCGGAGCCTGTGCTCCACAACGGGGGAGGCCACAACAGTGAGAGGCCCATGTACAGCAAAAAAAAAAAATATATATATATATATATATATATAATTCTTACTAAGTGTAATGGTAAATGTCTTAGACCATCAAGAATTTTTCCTTGATCAAGTTTTAATTCCTTCTATAGTTGAAGAATATTTGCTGAATATATGTTTCCCCTCTTGTGATTCAAAATTTTTTTGTTGTTTACACAATTTTGCTTTGGGAAAACTCGTAAAATATTTTCTTACACATTTTTTTCACTAAATTATATAAACCTAGAATTATAACTCTTGGAAAATTAGACTAATTTTAAAACTTCAGTGTATGATTTGTGGCTTGACTGCTATTTAGCCTTCGTGTCAATGAGAATAGCTCACAATATATGTATCAGCAAACTTAAATTTTTATTAGAATTGATGATATAGCTAAGAGAGTGTTTTCTTCTGTGTGTGGTGCAATTGAAGCATCAATTATGTTACAATAAATATCATTCCTTTGACATATAATACAAGAAGGCATTTAAGAAGGAATTTTTCCACACTAATTTGGCACAATTTCTCATTACTAGAATCAGAAATAACAAAACTTTGGATTAATTTCAAGCACTGATAATATAAATCTTTCCTAAAATAAAAACTGAAGAGATGAAATGTCATATTATAAAATCCAAAACTTTTCTTTGAGATTTTTTTCTTTATAAATCAACTTTATTCATGTATAATAGACATAAAATAAGGGACTTCCCTGGTGGTCCAGTGGTTAAGACTCTATACTCCCAAATGCAGGGGCCCTGGTTCGATCCCTGGTCAGGGAACTAGATCCCGCATGCAGCAAAGACAATCTAGCACGGGGCAACAAAGATCTCACATGCTACAACTAAGACCCGGCACAGCCAAACTAATAAATAAATAAATATTTTTTAAAAATAGACATAAAATAAAATGCCATACTTTTTAAAATATAAATTTATTTATTTTATTTATTTTTGGCTGAGTTGGGTTTTCGTTGCTACATGCGGGCTTTCTCTAATTGTGGTGAGCAGGGGCTACTCTTCATTGTGGTGCACAGGCTTCTCATCCCAGTGGCTTCTCTTGTTGCAGAGCACAAGCTCTAGGCACGCAGGCTTCAGTAGTTGTGGCACATGGGCTCAGTAGCTGTGGCTTGCGGGCTCAGTAGTTGTGGCACACAGGCTTAGTTACTCCATGGCATGTGGGATCTTCCCTGACCAGGCTCGAACCTGTGTCTCCTGCACTGGCAGGCAGATTCTTAACCACTGCGCCACCAGGGAAGCTCAATGCCATACATTTTTAAGTGTACAGTCTGATGAGTTTTAACAATGTATATACTTGTGTAAACATCACATATTTCAGCCACTCTTTACTCAACCATAGTGTATGAATCAATAATGTTGCTGAAATTCATTTATATTGTTCTGTGTACTGTTTCTTTTCATTGCTAAGTAGTATTGCATTATATTGATATATCGCAGTTTATGTACGCATCTATCGATAGGCATTTGGGTTGTTTTTTTGTGTGTGTGGGTTTTTTTTGCGGTATGCAGGCCTCTCACCGCTGCGGCCTCTCCCGCTGCGGAGCACAGGTTCCGGACGCGCAGGCTCAGTGGCCATGGCTCATGGGCCCAGCCGCTCCGCGGCATGTGGGATCTTCCCGGACCGGAGCACGAACCCATGTCCCCTGCATCGGCAGGCGGACTCTCAACCACTGTGCCACCAGGGAAGCCCCTGGGTTGTTTTTAATTTAAGGTTATTATGAATAAAACTGCTATGAATATGTACAAACTTCTTAATTCACATATATATTTTATTCACATATTTTTTCACTTATCTTGGGTAAATACCAAAGATTAGAATTGCTGAGTTATATGATAATTGTGTGTTTAACTTCATAAAGAACTATCAAATTGTACTCCAAAGTGGTTATGCCATGTTATACTCCCACCCAATGTATAAAAACTTATTTGCTATACATCCTTGCCAATATGCCAATACTTAGTGCTTTATCTTTTTGTTTATCTTTTTAATTTTAGCTATTGTATTAGTCAGGGTTCTCCAGAGAAACAGAACATATATATATATATATGTTATATGGAGAGAGAGAGAGAGAGAGAGAGATTTATTGTAAGAAATTGGGTTATGTGTCATGTGATTATAAAGTCTGAGAAATCCAAGATCTGTAGTTAGCAAGCTGTAGACCCCAGAAAGCCAGTGGTGTAAGTTCCAGTCGGAAAGCCAGGAGGCTGAAGACCCAGAAAGAGCCAGTGTTTCAGTCTGAGTCTGAAAGCAGAAAAAGACCAATGTCCTAGCTTAAATAGGCAGAAGGAGTTCCCTCTTACTCAACTTTTTTTTTTTTCACTCAGCCTTTTTGATTGAAGGTCCACATTAGGGACAGCAATATGCTTTATTTAGTCAACAGATTCAGTGTTAATCTCATGCAGAAATACCCTCACAGACACGCCAAAGTAACATCTGGCACCCTTGTGACCCAGCCAAATCGACCCATAAAGTTAACCATCCCAGCTATTCTGTGAGTAATCTCCTATCTCATAGCACATTCTAAACACCAGAAGGAATTCCTGTAGTACAACACCACTAAGACCTGTGACAAAAAGTAAGACAAGCTGGGTAGTATATCATAGGATCTGGGAATGGCATTACATTGAGACCTTCACATGTTTCTTTTATACCATTAAAGAAAGTCTTCTCTGTTTTCCCAAAGTAAAGCAGATACACTACCATTTAGATACTACAGCTTTTATGTATATTAATCAATGGTCTTCTTTGAAAGTCTAGAAATGGCATCAAGCAAACCTTAACTCCTTAAAACTTGATACCATCAATGATCTAATTTCTTTGATTTTCAGATTTCTTTTCTGTTCAAAATTTGTCATAGAATTTTATATTCCCAAAACAACCGATTCTCACGTGATTAGATAGGAAACCACCTCGTACTTAACAGGTAAGTCTCATCAATTCTGTGTCCTTTTCTTCTGACTTTGGTGAAGAGAAAACATCTGGTTACCATTCTCTATATAATAACATTATGTATTTGAAGTTTGTAATTAAGCTTCCCCTGAAGACTTAATAACTATGATTCTTGAAACTCCCTTTCTAAACTCCCAAACCCTTAATCAGTTACTTCATGATGGATTTTTGCCAAGTTCTCTTCATTTTTTTCACAAGTCTTAAAATTGTTGAGATTCAAATTGGACACATCCCATAATTTATTATTAAAATATCTCTATCATCATATCACTCCATCTCGTGAGCACTGGTCTGGGAGTCAGGTGTCCAGCTTATTAGCTGTTTTGAATTGCCTAAGTCATTCAACTTATCTGCATCCCAGTGTACTTATATATAGATAGTAGGAACTAGACTAGAAGATTTTTATTGCCTATATCATTTATGCTATGATTTTATGACTTAGTCCAGTGAAACAATAATTTTTAATGGATATCTTTGTACAGCTAACTTTTGTTGCATTCTCTTTTGCAGATATTTTTTTTTCTTCACAAAGCAAAGTATCCTTCATTTGTCCCCAGTGAGCTTCGTTACATTTATTTTTTCAGCCTGTCAAAGTCATTCGGAATTCTAATCTTCTACAAGGTAAGGGATTCATCTAAAATATCAGTCCTTCAATGCCATGATGCAGTATCTAGGGGGAAAAAACTCAGAATATTATAGTGAATCAGTTTCAGGAATTTATATAAGATAAACTAATTTGTTTACACCTCGTCTCATAAAAGAAAAGGTTAACACGATAAAGAATAGGTCAACAGATGAGATTAGCCCATCTTTCCTGCTCCCCCTCCATTTTCTCCTCTTGCACTAATATTTATTTAACACTCCCAGTTACTGTGCTCGGTGCTCTGCCAAGAAGGCATAACAGATGTATTTCTTGTCCTTGCAGAACTCAGATCCGAAAATAGGTATCACTGAAGTGAGAAAAGGGTAAAAAATAGACTTAGAATATGCAGAGAATAAGTGACTCTTTCAAAGTATATGTACTTTTCCCAAAATGTGCTGTTTGGAATCTGGTAGTATAAGGTTTATCATTGTCAAGTCTGAACTTATAAATTGGGCAACGGCTTCCACCTTGCTCACCTTCATACAACTTTTAAGAAGGTTCTTGTCTGGAAATAGATATTGTCTTTATTCTTTTACAACTTCTGTTTTTCCACACCTACGCCTCCCCCTTCCTCCCCTGCTCCTTATTCTCTCCTCTCCCTATGCTGTCCCCACCACACACACGCGCGCGCGCACACACACACACGCACACGCACACGGTATCTCCTCCGGTTTAGGTACTCGTATAGAGTGAGCCCCACGATCTCGTTGGAACCTGGGTTCCCAAAATTAGTCTCAACTTTTTTCTTATAATTACTCTCAAATTCTTTCTTCTTGAGAAAGAATTCAAAGGCTTCTTGAGAAATAATAATAACGATAAATCAAGCAGAGCTTCTTTCCATAAAGAGGCTTAGAATCTCTAATATAGGGACTATAAATAATTCTTGCTGGAGTGAGGTGTGCATATTCTTAAACTTGTGACCTCACAGTTGGAGAAGGTCATAAGAACTATAAAGGAAGAGTTGGAAATTTTCTGGGAGAACTGAAATGGGGAGAGATAAGTTTTAAAATATTCTAGCAATATTTGAGAACATGCAGAGTGTTTTAAGGATTAAATATAATAGAAGGAAGGACTAGTAGAATAAGCAGTCTGGGCATATCCTTATATTCTAATTTGTATCTGTGGATGAGGGTTGTACAGTAAAGAAGAGAGACAGCTACAGAAGAATTTTAATGAGTGGTTTGATAGTTGAAGTGATGAGTCACTAATGCACTCTTGATAAAACACATATACACCCACAACCTTCGTTCCTTTGTAAAATGTGGCTAATAGTGCTTCCCTACTGAGGGAATGTCAAAAATAACAATAAAAATCATTGAAATTTTACCAATAAAAAAATCCCTTAAATAATAACTTTTTTCCAGAATTTTTCAAAGCTTTATTCAACTTTTCTACAAACTTATTTTCACATGCCATTTTTTATTCTAGTAGAATACAGCTATCCTGTTGGGAAATCTAATTTTTTCCTTCGTCAACTGAAACATGTAATTTAAGTCTACTAGAGCAAGACTAGTAATGAGAGTGACTGTAATAAAAACATGATGGGACTTCCCTGGTGGCGCAGTGGTTAAGAATCCATCTGCCAATGCAGGGGACACAGGTTCGATCCCTGGTCTGGGAAGATCCCACATGCTACGGAGCAACTAAGCCCGTGAGCCACAACTACTGAGCCTGTACTCTAGAGCCAGCGAGCCACAACTACTGAAGCCCGCATGCCTAGAGCCTGTGCTCTGCAACAAGAGAAGCCACCGCGATGAGAAGCCCGCACGCCGCAACGAAGAGTAGCCCCCCTGTTCTCCGCAACTAGAGAAAAGCCTGCGTGCAGCAACAAAGACCCAACATAGCCAAAAAATTTAAAAATTAAAAAAAACCAAAAACATGATAATAGGGAGATGCTGAATCAGCTGAGCAACAATATTTAATATAAACCAAATCATTTAAAATTCCTTTTACAGAAGCAGATGCATTTAAATTACCATTTAGGTGCTCTTACACATTACTGTTTATAGGGTATGGTTTACGTTCACTGTTCATTTATTTACAGCTCAGTTGGTAAGTGTGTTAATGAACAAGGTAGAGTTTGAGCCCTTTAAGACATGCTAATACTTTCAGACAAGGAAAAAGTGTCTTCCCCACTGCAGGGGCCCATATGTAGAAAAACACTGATTTTATATTGATTCTGGTAACAATGTTAGAGTCTATAAAAGTTTAGAGCTAAATGCTTGATGGGATTTGTATATTCAGTAGAAATAAAATTCAGTGCAGTTGTGTTCACAGGCTTTTTGGTTTTTGCTTGGAGTTTAAAAGATGCTTCTAGGGCTTCCCTGGTGGCGCAGTGGTTGAGAGTCCGCCTGCCGATGCAGGAGACACGGGTTCGTGCCCCGGCCCCGGGAAGATCCCACATGCCGTGCAGCGGCTAAGCCCGTGAGCCATGGCCGCTGAGCCTGCGCATCCAGAGCCTGTGCTCCGCAATGGGAGAGGCCACAACAGTGAGAGGCCCGCGTACCGGAAAAAAAAAAAAAAAAAAAAAGCTTCTCTAAGAGGTGAATGTTTTATTGATTAGCCAACCCAACAATTTTTTACTATGTATAAATAATTGCTAGGTGTTTCAGCAAATTCTAGTTGTAAAAGTGACTGGAGTCAACATTATTTGGTAAATTACTATAATTCCTTACCAAACATTTTTCATATTTCAGTTGTTTTTTTTCCTCCACTAAGTACTAAACAAAGTAACTGTGCAGTTAGAAATCATTTTGTCATGCCTGAACATTACTATTTCACAGAGCAGTCATTTTTGGATACATAAGCTGTCAGTAAAACAATTTCATTTACCTTTTAACTGGTGCATAAACCTCTTTAAGACCATCATTAATAAACCTCCTTTAATGATTAGCCAGGAAATGTCTTCATATAATTAGCACTTTTCTTACACCAAGCAGAAAAATTTTGTCCTAGAGGAGTAGAGGGTGGGAGAACTTTGAGGACATCCACCAAAAGACAGATCTAGGCCAGATAGTCCCAATGGTCACAGAGGATGAATATCTGGAACCATTTAACAAACCCCCCATGGGGAGACGGGAATGCTCTTTAGTATCGTCATCGTTTTGTAAACCTCGGAGGTGGATTTCAAACATTCTTCTTTCCTGTGTGTAAATGTGGAACATCTGTGGGAGCAAATGCCTGTGCAGGCTGTGCAAACAAAAATAGAAAGATTTCCATTTTGAAATCTCTTTCCAGAGTATAGTTGGGGATGAGAAATAAAAGACCAGATTCTTGTTATGACATTTAAAGTTGGTATTTACAGAGGACAATCAGGTTTGCCCATTGTTTCAGGATGGCGATCTTAATTCATAATCTTCTTAATGTCCCCAAGCATAGGATTCACCCGTGCAGATAGAGACAGGTTGATGTAATGCTTTTGGCAGAGACAGATTATGTTACTGTGTTCATTTCAAAGTCTCCATGATGGTTACAGATCAGAAAGTAATTTGAAAAGGATGAATTCTATTCCCCCTTGCTTTCTGCTAAAGTAGTTAAGGTTGCTATTCCAGATTACTTTACTTTTTAAAACTCACATGTTGACTTTATTCGAGTAATAATTAAAATATTTTAGTTAGATTTAGCTCATAACAATCTTTTCTGGCTATCACAATCTTAGACTAACTTCCCTAATCATACCAAGTTAACTTAGACTACATGATTGGAAACAATGGAGAGAAGTAGCAACTATAGCACTTTAAATCATTTGGGTTTTTTCCCCCTCTCAGGTGTTTATCGTATTTTTCAATGGACCAATGAACACATCACACTTTGAGGTTAGAAATTTTATACATTATGGTCCACATAAGAATCAGAAATAAGCAAATAGTCTATTTGTCTTTGTGGTTGAAGACAGAACATATTTTAAAATTATATTTAAAATATAATTATAAATATATATTTATAAACCTATTTATAAATTATATTTTTTAATTTCTCTGTAATTGCCAGTTTTGCTTGTCTTATAAGAAAGTCCACCCTGATTCTATTCACTATATAGTGTGAAATAAATTTCCTAATTTGGGACATTTTACAGACAATTATTAGGGGCTTCTTTTATTCCTGTCAGAGAAGTTATTTTAAAACCACTTTAGGAAAAACATGCCATATGCTAAAAAGTGCATGTTGTGAATCTTATTTAGTATATTCTATTTGGAAACATACTAAATTATATATTTACAAACTTTTGTGTCTCAAGGAAAGGAGGTATACTATGTCTCAGTTTAATTTAAATGTTACTTACTATAAAGCAGTAGTATTTTAATCCATTGAAGAAAACCCTTACGGTTATTGGCAAGAAACTACAACTGATTTGTAAAGAGTAGGGCAGAAACTTTTTTTGAGATTAGACACCAATATTTTAAGCTATGATGAAAGAATCACTTACCGCTATTGATATACTAATGATAAGGTGAGACTATACAAAGTGAAAAGCCTGAGATTGTTTTGAAAATTTTACTGGGTCTGTTCAATTGGAAAGCTGCTGATAATAGATTATATAAATTATTCTAGAACTTCCAAGAAAATGAGATTAGTATTGTGTCACCCCAAACTGTCCTGTTAATTCCACATTAAAAAAGTAACTTTCCATATGATATATGGAAAATTCAAAATAGTATTCACTACATTCATTGAAATGCATTGACTAATTTTGCTGAATGGAGAGAGGATTGTAAAACCCTGGGTGATTTTTTTCTGCATGTTTTTATTGTCCTTAATTTTATAATAGTTCCCTTCATCTCTGCTTTCTGCAATTTGAGAATGTGGGGGAAATTGTTGCTATAAAGTTTATACGTTTCATTGTGTTTTATTGGTGCAGAGCCTAACTCATCAAAAGTGTATCATGTGGGTCTGATTAGCTACCTTGCAAACGTCTTTTGGAATGCATACCCCATACTCTGTGTGCAACTGAGTAAGAACATGAATGAATACAGGGAAAACTGAGGTGGTATCTTTGACTATGCTTACAGAATTCCAGGATTGAAATGGAAACATGTTTTCTTAATTACCATTTATTTTAGCTTCATGTCAGCTTCTCACTGGATTCCTTTTTTTTTTTTTTTTTACAAATAACAGTCATGCACATAAAAACTTTAAAAATACAATTAGATGTTATGGAGGATATGAAACAAAGTAAGCTAGGAATTCTATTCTTGAGAAGCTAATGGTTTAATATAAGAGATAAGACATGTAAATAACCATAAAACAGAGGGATGATAGGTGAAATGAAAGGAATCGCTGGGATAATTTAGTGAAGAGGAAAATGACTTCAGAGAAGGCCTGGTGAGGAATACAGCCGATGAGTTAGGGAAATGAGTCTGGTAGAAATAATCAGAAGGTGAGAAAAGCAGGGAAGTTCATCGTGCATAAAATTACTAATAATGAGGGAGTGATCAAAACGTAAAATTACTGGGATTGGGGAACTGCTGCTGCTGCTGGAACAGGACAGGGGAGACCTGGGGGCTGTGATTCTGTTCATTTTCATCTCTTCCACATTCTCCTTTTCATATTTCAATAGCCAACTCTGTGAATATTGTGAATTTTGAGGGCAGCTAAGGGACTCCTTGCAATTTATTTTCTCCTTTTGCTATTCCATTTTTAATGAACAGAATAACGCATAGGGGAGACTCACTTCCTAACAATGTTCATTTCACACATAAACAAATTCCAAGGCAACATCTGAAGCTGAGTCCTCGATTTAGAGCATTGGAGGGCTGTGCAGATGACTGCAGGAAAGCAGTTTTTCAAATGAGGCACAGCGGGGCCAAGCTAACACCAGGAGAACTTCGGGTCATTAGGGATTCCCATGCCATTTGCTGCCAAAGGATTAATGTTGACCTCAAGTGCTGGGTAGATGCCAACAAGGATAATTGCTTGTGGAACAATTAACTTGGATAAGTTGAAAACTGCTCTTTGCCTGTATATTAAACAATCTGGAAGCTCTCATTTTTTCTTTGTTTTTGTTGTTGTTTCTGAGCAGCCTGATTACAGATAGCGGCTATATTTTTTATATTCACTTGATGGACACTGGGTAAGTAGAAAAGGTTTAGACAAGTGAGTTAAACTGTGGGTGGACTATTTGAAACGTGTAGGTATTGGGGTGAACTGCATTCCTGAGCCTTTTAAGGCAGTCATTAACAAGCACATTGTGGCCACCACAGATGAAATTCATCTCATTAATTTTAATTGGGGAAAGCCATCCTTACTTCCTTTCCCTAAAGCCCACACTTCATTTTATGGCTTAATTATGTTATTAATGCACCTCACCAAAAGAAGCGGTTCATCTCTTCCTGATGTCCTAATAAGCGTCTTGCAACAGTTCGTCCGAAACTTCCCCACTGTTTCCAAGCCCTCCTTTCTCCACACTCCCTCATTCTCAACAAGTGAGCTCACTCATATTTTACAGAGGAGCTAAAAGTCACTTAGCATAAACTCCCTCACCTGTTCTCTTCTAAGGCTTGATTTCTATACCTATCCTGTCACTTTCCTTCATTGAGTCTCAGAGAAAGAGGTCTTTGCTTTCCTTTCACTGGTCTGGGCTCCTTGATTCTCAAAGTGTGTGCTGAAGAGCAGAAGCGTCAGCATCACCTGGGAGCTTGTTCAAAATGCAGACTTTTGGGACCCATGTTGGACCAAAGAATCAAAATCTGGATACCTAGGTGATTTGCACACACATTCACATTTGGTTTTAGATCCTAGTCAGTCCTACATCCCCCAGGACTATTTTCCTTCATTTACTTCCATTGTAATACATCACTATAATATATCTTCCTTTCTCTTCACTTTTTAAATGCTTTTCTTCCCCCTGTCTTGTCAAGTCCTTCTGTTTCCACCTCTTCTCACTCAAATTACACTTTGCAAGTTTCTTAGCTCCTTCTTATCCATTGTCTTGGTTCTTACCCCAATGTCTCATCATCCTTTCATAAGGACTCCTGATGTTTCACTTCTACGCGTACACTTGAAAGTGACCATGATCTCCAGTTCCCTAATCCAACAATCTAGACTTAGTCTTCAGGACTTTAATTTTTGTAGAATTTGGCATTGCTCGGCAATTTCTTGAAACTTTCTCCTCTGGCTCCTATGACACTAGGCTTTCTCCCAGGCTCTAGGGCATGGTGTTGGCTTTTTTTTCTTCCCTGTTGCCAGCTGTGGTCAAGGGACTGGCATGGGAGGATGCTTGGCTGTAAAAGTGATATATTTTAGAATTGGGACGCTATTATTGCAGCATTCAAGGGTAAATAAAAGTGAAATCCAGAACTTGAAAACGTATTTGTTCAAAATAAAAGGGATGAAGGAGACTTATGGGAAAGTTCTGGGACTAAAAGTGCTACAGTCCCCATTAGATTTTTCCAGATGCCATCTTCTAAGGGAGGCAAAAAATGAGCTGAACAGCCTTTAGACTTCTTTTTATCATGATGTGGAGATTTTGGTATCTTAATTTTTCCTTTGATGGGAAGTCTTTGGCTGAGTTCTCCCTCCTCCCCCAAACTGGTGGAAATAAATTTAGGAATCAGAAAAAATTTCATTAATACAGAAATTTAGAAAGAAAAAAATGATCCAGAATTCTACCCTCTAGAGATAACTACAGTTAACATTTTGGGGTTCATCTTTCTAAATTTTCATTCATACATAGAGATAGATAATGTGTGTGCATGTGTGTATATACATATATATATGTATATACACGTATGTGTATATGTATAAACTTCAACTTTTTAAATTATTTTGTCTACAAAAAAGATGAAAGCTACTCCTTTCAGTTACTTATATAGTATGGCTCAAGTTTCTATGTAAAAGTATATATATCTACATCTTTTTAATTGCTCAATATTATTCTGGCAAGTGGCTACGGAATAAATCATTTGAATAATTGCTTATCCTTTGCAATGTTTTGCTCTTTTAAGCAATGTTAAAATGAGCATTAATGTGTTGATATCTTTATTCATTTATCATACTGTTTAATATAAATTCCCCAAAGTGGAATTTTTATGTCAAGGGCTATGTATTTTTCTTTCTTTCTTTCTTTCTTTTTTAACATCTTTATTGGAGTATAATTGCTTTACAATGGTGTGTTAGTTTCTGCTGTATAACATAGTGAATCAGCTATATATATATATATGTCCCCATATCTCCTTCCTCTTGCATCTCCCTCCCACCCTCCCTATCCCACCCCTCTAGATGGACACAAAGCACTGAGCTGATCTCCCTGTGCTATGCGGCTGCTTCCCACTAGCTATCTATTTTACATTTGGTAGTGTATGTATGTCCATGCCACTCTCTCACTTCGTCCCAGCTTACTCTTCCCCCTCCCCATGTCCTCAAGTCCATTCTCTAAGTCTGCGTCTTTATTCCTGTCCTGTCCCTAGGTTCTTCAGAACCTTTTTTTTTTAGATTCCATATATATATGTGTTAGCATACAGTATTTGTTTTTACCTTTCTGACTTACTTCACTATGTATGACAAACTCTAGGTCCATCCACCTCACTACAAATAACTCAATTTCGTTTCTTTTTATGGCTGAGTAATATTCCATTGTATATATGTGCCACAGCTTCTTTATCCATTCATCTGTTGATGGACACCTAGGTTGCTTCCATGTCCTGGCTATTGTAAATAGAGCTGCGATGAACATTGTGGTACATGACTCTTTTTGAATTATGCTTTTCTCAGGGTATATGCCCAGTAGTGGGAGTGCTGGGTCATATGGTAATTCTACTTTTAGTTTTTTAAGGAACCTCCATAATGTTCTCCATAGTGGCTGTATCAATTTACATTTCCACCAACAGTGTAGGAGGGTTCCCTTTTCTCCACACCCTCTCCAGCATTTATTGTTTATAGATTTGTTGATGATGGCCATTATGACTGGTATGAGGTGACACCTCATTGTAGTTTTGATTTGCATTTCTCTAATGATTAGTGATGTTGAGCATCCTGTCATGTGTTTGTTGTCAGTCTGTATATCTTCTTTGGAGAAATGTCTATTTAGATCTTCTGTCCATTTTTGGATTGCATTGTTTGTTTTTCTGTTATTGAGCTTCATGAGCTGCTTGTATATTTTGGAGATTAATCCTTTGTCAGTTGCTTCATTTGCAAATATTTTCTCCCATCCTGAGGGTTGTCTTTTCATCTTGTTTATGGTTTCCTTTGCTGTGCAAAATCTTTAAAGTTTCCTTAGGTCCCATTTGTTTATTTTTGTTTTTATTTCCATTTCTCTAGGAGGTGGGTCAAAAAGGATCTTGCTGTGATTTATGTCATACAGTGTTCTGCCTATGTTTTCCTCTAAGAGTTTTATAGTGTCTGGCCTTACATTTAGGTCTTTAATCCATTTTGAGTTTATTTTTGTGTATGGTGTTAGGGAGTGTTCTAATTTCATTCTTTTATATGTAGCTGTCCAGTTTTCCCAGCACCACTTATTGAAGAGGCTGTCTTTTTTCCGTTATATATTCTTGCCTCCTTTGTCAAAGATAAGGTGACCATATGTGTGTGGGTTTATCTCTGGGCTTTCTAACCTGTTCCATTGATCTATATTTCTGTTTTTGTGCCAGTACCATACTGTCTTGATTACTGTAGCTTTGTAGTATAGTGTGAAGTCAGGGAGCCTGATTCCTCCAGCTCCGTTTTTCTTTCTCAAGATTGCTTTGGCTATTCGGGGTCTTTTGTGTTTCCATACAAATTGTGAAAATTTTTGTTCTAGTTCTGTGAAAAATGCCATTGGTAGTTTGACAGGGATTGCACTGAATCTGTAGATTGCTTTGGGTAGTATAGTCATTTTCACAACGTTGATTCTTCCAATCCAAGAACATGGTATATCTCTCCATCTGTTTCTATCTATGTATTTTCAACTGTAGATGTATATTGCCAAATTGCCCACTAACTTAAAGTGTATATGAGTGTTATTTCTCCTGATATTTACCATTATTTGCAGGGCCAGGATTAAGGTCATTTAAATTCAGGGATGGATCCTGCCTTTAAAATTTTGATATCTTGTTCATCATGGAAATTTTGGAATATTTTTCATCAAAATATTATTTATTTTGATTGCTAAGTTTTTTGTGCCTAAAACAAGTAACTTATCTCACCATAGTCCCGGCCCTGAATATTGGGTCTGACATTAAAAGAAAAAATAACAGTATGATTGGTATAAAGTGATTGTTAGTTGTTACTTTTACATTTTTAACATTTCTAATGAGGGTGAGCAATTTTTCACCTTTAATGATAATTTGTGTTTCTTCCTCTAGATCACTTGTTTGTGCTCTTTGACAACTTTTCTATGGGATACTGTCTTTTTGAATAAATTTATTTACTCATTTATTTTTGGCTGTGCTGGGTCTTCATTGCTGTGCATGGGCTTTCTCTAGTTGCGGTGAGCAGGGGCTGCTCATTGTGGTGGCTTCTCTTGTTGCCAAGCACGGGCTCTAGGCATGCAGGCTTCAGTAGTTGTGGCATGTGGGCTCAGTAGTTGTGGCTCGCGGGCTTAGTTGCTCCATGACATGTGGGAATCTTCCCAGACCAGGGATCGAACCCATGTGCCCTGCATTAGCAGGCAGATTCTCAACTACTGTACCACCAGGGAAGCCCGGGATACTGTCTTTTGCATTTTGATTTGTTAAAAACTCTTTCTGTTTATCATGTACATTGTAATAATTACCCCAGTTTTTTTTCAGTATTTTGGGGCATGATTTTTTTCTACATAGAAGTTTGAAAAAACTGTAGTTATGATGTGACTGCAGAGACTGTTTAAAATGGAAAACTAATCTTTTAGTCTTCCTCCCTTTATCCAAATGTTTTTTCCTAACAGAATTTGAAGACCAAATCTTCCTTGCCCTTGAGGAAACGTTAACTGTTTTTGCAATTATTAATAATTTGAGTAATTTGAAATGCACCATCAAAGTCCATTACAGCAAAAAAAGAGGGAGCACAGGTGGGAGAGGAGAAGCAGAGTGGAGACAGGAGTTAGAGTGAGGTTTTCCCCACCACTATAAAGAACTTTTAAAAAGAGATAGGACTTCCAGTTTCAGAGATGCTTCTGGCAAGGCTCTGGAGAGGTGGCAGGATCCCAGAGAAGAAGGTTGCATCACACATCAAGGCAGAGGTGGCTAGTTCCCTAATTCCCCGTGTGACACAGAAACTACCTGACTTCAAGGACCAACCATGGACTTGGACATTGAGAATGGTAGCATGAGAAATTCCCTGGAAATTAAAAGCACTGACATTTGCATCCTGTCATCCCTTCCCACTCCACCCCCAACTGGCCTAATTTTCTCGCTACCACATAAGCCTCTCTGATTTCATGCAACTTGAGGAAGAGAAGATGGCATCAACTAAAACAAGCCTGGAATTTCCTGACAATCTGTTAGAAGACTGAATGTAGAGAAAACAAAGTCTTATTGGCTGTATACTCAAGTTTGGAGTCTGAGATGCATACTTGCTAAATGACTAGATTTTAAAATATTTTCTTAGATATATTTTTGATTTTGATATAATGCTAAGAATAGGCTTTCCCAGTCAAGGATGTTTTTTTATTGTCCTATAAATTTTTCTAATACATTAATGGTTTTATTTTTAAATCTTTAATTCATCTCCAGTTCATTTTGGTGTTCTGTGTGTAGTAGGAATGTAATTTTAGAATCATTTCCAAAATGGTTAGCCAGTTTAATTATCACCTCAAATGTATATAAAATTCCCAATGGTATAAACTGGACACCCTGGGAAAGTGAAGCCAGAAGTTTTACCTTTTTTCCCTTCCCTATAATTTGTTGGTCAGTGTCTTTCCCTAATTTCCTTCTGCTTTATTCCTTTCAGTCTTTTCCACCCTATAGCCAAAGTGAGCTTTCTAAAACAAATCTACTCATGCCATAATTGTTGCTAACAAACATTTGAAGGGCTATGTTGTGTAAGAGGAATCTGCACTGCCAGGCAGAACCAGGACTCCTGGTAGGAAAATTTGGTGCAAATTTAAATTGTCAAACTTTGAAATGTTCTGTAATATAAGGAAGTGGATTTCTTGTTTGGGTTCTCTGTGAAAATATTTCAGACTGGTAGAGTGCTCATCAGGAATGCTGTGGAAGAGATTCCTTCATAGGCAGAAAGTTGGAATAGATGACTTCAAGATTCCACAACTGTGCTAAGTGTGTGGAGTTCCATAGAACCAGAGCTTGAAATGCAACAAATTAAGGAAAAAAATTTCAATTGTTAAGATATCTCCTGTTTAAACATATGTACTTTTCTGTTAAGCACTCTTTGTTCTATTAAGTTCTATTAAGTGCTATTTCTATTAATGGTTTTATAGTGATGGAACTGAATTTTCCAATTATCTAATATATTTATTTATAACTATAATTTTCCTTTGCTATTGGTATAGTATTTTATTGCAAAATAATATTCTTATGAAATGTTAATGTATATTCTATCTTTGTTTTAGATATCTAATTAATTAGATGGCTTAAATATATTGAAATATCAATATATTAGCCAGAATTTTATCTGAACATATTCATTAAAATGATTTCTTTCTTTTAGTATGAAATAATGTTATTGAACCATAGTTTGGTTTAAAAAAATGGGAAAAAGAAGTTTATTATACTTTTTATCAATATCCATCAGCTAAACACCGATTATCATATGAAATGGGGGTATAGAGAGTATCAGAACTCCAAGGTTCAGTGATTTAGTCTCTGAACCACAGTCTAATTAAGAGTAGAGCCACAGGGTTACTAATACATTAGGACAAAGGTCACAGAAGGGAATCAAGTGCCTTATTCCTTGACTTGATTAAATGTTTCCCTTCAGGAAGATTACATTAATTTTTTCATTTCAGAAAGAAAATTACTTTTGCAATAGTTAGAACAGGGCACTAACTAGGCTCCTCCAAAATCTGGACATTTGCCAACTTCCTTGAGATATTGTTGATAATTTCCTCCCCTGTCCTCCACACATGCACTACATTCTAATTGTCTAGTAGGTGGGGAATATAATTTGGTGCTAAATGAATTTCCACAGATGCTATTTGGAATACCTATATGATCTAAATGCTAATTCACAGGGGACCATTTGCCTGGATAAAGGCTTTAAATATATGGTGGTTTTGTAGTTCTTCGTATTTGCCTTAAATATATTTTTAGTAATATTACTCTTTTTTTTCTGGCTGTGTTGCATCTTCATTGCTGTGCACGGGGGCTACTCTTCGTGGCAGTACACGGGCTTCTCATTGCAGTGGCTTGTCTTGTTGCAGAGCACGGGCTTTAGGCACACGGGCTTCAGTAGTTGTGGCACTTGGGCTCAGTAGTTGCAGCACGCGGGCTCAATAGTTGTGGCTCGCAGCCTCTAGAGCGCAGGCTCAGTAGTTGTGGCACATGCACTTAGTTGCTCCGCGGCATGTGGGATCTTCCTGGACCAGGGATCAAACCAGTGTCCCCTGCATTGGCAGGCAGATTCTTAGCAACTGCGCCTCCAGGGAAGTCCCGATTACTCTATTTTTAAGTTGTATAAGATTAAAAATGTGATAGTGCTTAGCAAATAGAGCAAGGGCACATAGAAAAATAACAGCTCATCCAATCAGCAGATGTTTGAGGGTCTACTCTATAAATAACTCCCTCAAAACTTTTCATCTTTCAAGGATAACGTACTTGTTTATATTGTGTGCAAATCTACTTAATAAGTTTTCATTGGACAAAGGAGGATTAACATTTGTTAGGACATTACAGGCTTTGAAAATTTTACTTTATTTGGCACCTATATGCATACTTTTTGTGTTTTGATAATATTTGGGACTGTTTCCAAAAATACTGTATGTTTTGTATCAGTATATATATGTGGTCCAAGTTGTTAATTCCTTCACTCTTTCAAATTCCCAAATGCCACTTTATTATGAGATTAAAATACAGCTCCTTAGAATTATCTGTATACGACTTAAAATCATAAAATTGTATTTTTTTTCCTCTCCAGGTATACTCTGTGTTGTAGATAATTCAAACAACGCTGGTCAGAAGACAGGGTTGTGTTTCCATTTGGTCTCTGTTTTTTCAAAGTAGCAAATGCTTTAAAATTAGTTTTGCTCAACCCCAATCCAAAAAATGAAACATTTCTTGAGTGTATTTCAGTTGTAGTGTATCAACTAGTAACGAATTACCTAAAAAGTCAGTGACTTCAAACAATCACCACTTACTATTTATCACAATTCTGTGACTTGACTGGGAGAGTCTTCCGGCATTCTCAGCTGGGGTGGCTGAATCTCTCTCCACCCTCTAGGAAGTAGAACCAGGCTGCTTCGAAGGTTTGGCTTCCTCACATGGCAGCTGAATTCAAAGGGTGAAATTGGAAGAAGCGAGGCCTGTTGATGCCTTGGCTTGGCAGTCACACAGTGTCAATTTTGCTACATTCTACTGGCCAAAGAAAGTCTCCAGGCCACTTTAAATTCAAGGAGATAGAGAAGTAGACTCCCTTTCTTGATTGGATAAGTGGTGGTGTCACTTTCTAAGATTAGAGAAATTTGGGACCATGTCTTGCAGTCTACCACCTCTGGGAAGTAAGGAAGTGACCATGGCTACAATCTAATCCATCCCATAATTAAGTCAAAATCCCAAGAAACCAGAAAATATAGATAGCTCATACAACCCATCGAAACAAAAAAACAATTTTAATTGGCAAAATTTGAACAGACACTTCACAAAAAAGACCTATAAATGGCCAATAGGGACAAGCAAAGATGCTCAACATCATTTGTCATCAAGAAAATGCAAATTAACACCGGAATGAGATAATACACAAAACACTCTTTACTCATCCTCTCACTCTTTATTCAACTAATATGTATTATTTTCTCAGTGCCAAGCATTGTGATAGGTAACAGTTTTATAAAGATGAATCATGTTTCTTGAAACTCCCAATAAAGAAGAACAAATTGTTGGCAAAACAGAGTAATGACTATTACAATAGAGTACAGAAAATTTATAAAGGCACAGAGGAAGCGGTGACCAAACTTTGGGAGACTAGAGGAGGAGGCAGAGTGATTTCTAGATAGTCTTAGAGGGAGGGTGAGAGTTTACATGAAATCATAGGGGAAAGAGATAGTCCAAGAAAAGAAACAAGCCTGCGCCAAAGCACAGAGGCATGGCAGAGCACGGCACTTTTGGAAAAATATAAGCAAGTTGGACCCCCAAGGGAAAGGAGTGAGGTTAGTTGTGACTGGTAGATGGGTGAGCAGCACACAGGGTACTGAGAAGCCCATGATACCTTTCGTGCTCTAGCTACTGTTTCATTCTTGGTGGACTGGCACAAAAGACAACTCCTCCACGGAGTTCTTTAAATTCTTCCTCCTCCCTCCCCCCAGCAGAAAAAAAAAATTCCCACCTTCCTTTGAGCTTCAGTAATACTTTATTTGTATACCTACCACATTTTTTTTTACAATGGTGTGTTAGTTTCTGCTTTATAACAAAATGAATCAGCTATACATATACATATGTCCCCATATCCCCTCCCTCTTGCGTCTCCCTCCCACCCTCCCTATCCCACCCCTCTAGGCGGTCACGATGCACCAAGCTGATCTCCCTGTGCCATGTGGCTGCTTCCCACTAGCTATCTATTTTACATTTTACTTACCACAGTTTTGCCTCATATTTATATTATTTTTCTCCATGTCTAATTTTCTCTGTTAGACTGACAGCTCCCGTTAAGGCAGAACCTAAGTCATTGCTTTTTTCTTCAGTACTTTGCCAGACCTTTTTCTTTTACAGGTCACCAATAAATGCTTGTTTAATAAAATTGTATTGTATCTATCAATTATTTTTTGGTATATGATGTTGACATGTTAAAAAGAGAAGACCAAATATAGACTAGTTTACTGCAATTGTCTCATAGGTTTTAGGTGAAAATGAAACTCAAATTGTTAATCTTACACATTGTAGGCTTTCTCTAAAGTCAAGTGATTTCACGTGTTTTTTAAATGGTTATTTTTTTCTTGTTACATATTTTTTTAATTCTGAAATATTTATCACTTAAAATATGGATTCCTTTATGCTATATTTTAAGTGGAACTCAGCTTTCTTGGTCTTACGCACTAGAATTTGGTCTCAGTACTAGCTCTTTGTCCTGGAATCACTTTCTGATAGTAATTCATGAAAGATATTGATATATTAAATACATTGGCAATGTAAGATACAAAATGCATTCATATATGGACTAATGATAAACTCAAAACACACTCTAGCAACTCTCAGAGGGTGGGTTTGGGAATACTGGGGAATAGTTTATTTTAGCATCTCAAAGAGTGGAATGTGGACAGTTAGAAATTTTGCTTTAAGTATTATGTATAAATTATTTTTAGACTAAAACTACATAAAACAAGGCTTGGCTGATACATGTGAAGATCGAGTGAGAAAAAATGTGGAGAGGTAAGAAAATAAAGTTGTAATACATAGTGTGTACTGGACTTACATGTATTAAGTGAGAACTATCTGGATAATTTAAGAAAAAGAGGTTTTTTTAAATTCACAAAATTAAAAAAAATTCATTGAGCATCTATTATGTGTGGGATGCATGGGGGCTTTAATTATTTAGCTATGTTCAGATGAAAGCTTTCACTTTCTACTTTATATTACATGTCTAGACAGAGCCCTAGTTTCTACTCAGAACTAAAGGACACAAATAATTTATTCCTAGGTGCAAGGGTTTATCCTCTAACTCCTGTCAATCTTTCCCCATCAATCAGGCCGGTTCCTAACTAAACAGATGGGATTTTCACCAAGCTCTGATGGCCAGTATGCATTGTTGAGCCAAGAATGAAAATTAATTCCATAGACAATGACCTTCTTCTGAAAATCCTTACATAGTCAAGGTTTGCATTCAATCACTCAAGCAAGATGTATTCTACTTGATTTAAGAGAAGCTTTTCCTTCTATTACTATATTGCTTGCTACTGAACAGGAACTCGTAGGGAGGGTGTTTGTCAGAAGACAGGGTTCTCTGCCTCTTTCTAAATGACGAGGTTCACATCATTTAAAATACGGCTTTTCCATTTGTGAAGGAAGATAGTAATGCTCACCTCCTCTCCAACTGCAACAATAACGTTCAGTGCATCAAGAACCACAATAATTTGTAATGTATTTTGCGTGTCACAGACGCGAATATCCTTAGCATTTTTATATTGCCTACCTTGTTAGACAATATATTAACTTTATTTCAGTGGATCCGATGAGGAAGTGTCATAATTCCCATTTTACAAGCAAAGAGACCGAGATTCAGTGATGTTAAGTGGTTTGGCCAAGATAACATTTCAAGTTAGTGCTAGAAACAAGATTTAGAATACTGTGTTTTGACTTCAAGTCCAGGGCTCTCTTAATTCTTCCACCTCTCTCGTTCTCTCTCTCTCTCTTTTTATTTATTTATTTATTTATTTATTTTTGTGATACGCGGACCTCTCACTGTTGTGGCCTCTCCCGTTGCGGAGCACAGGCTCCAGACGCGCAGGCTCAGCGGCCATGGCTCACGGGCCCAGCCGCTCCGCGGCATGTGGGAACTTCCCGGACCGGGCACGAACCCGTGTCCCCTGCATCGGCAGGCGGACTCACAACCACTGCACCACCAGGGAAGCCCTCTCTCTCTCTCTTTTTTGCCTCTTCTTTTCTTTTTTTTCCAGTTTTATTGAGATATAATTGACATATAGCACTGTATAAGTTTAAGGTATTTAGCATAACGATTTGACTTACATACATCATGAAATGATTACCACAATAAATTTAGTGAACATACATCATGTCATATAGATACAAAATTAAAGAAACAGAACATTTTTTGCTTGTGATGAGAACTCTTAGGATTACTCTCTTAAAAACTTCCCTATGTAACATACAGCAGTGTGAATTATATTTATCACGTTGTACCTTACATCCCTAGTACTTACTTATAACTGTAAGTTTGTCCCTTTTGACTGCCTTCATCCAATTCCCCTCCCCTCACCTCATTTCAGCAGGCCACGTGCAACAGTGCCGCACCTGGTGCTTCAATCAGCACAGCTGCGCCAGACCCACAAGGACTCTGCCCCGCCCTCCACAGCGAGCACCCTAGAAAGCAGCCCCGTCCACAGCCTGTGAGGGAGAGTGTGTACACTGGAGTCCTGGCTCGCACCTCTCCATTCTCTCATCAAAGAATAAAACCTTCCTTTGCTTCTGAACCAAACTTGGTCTCGTGCTGTTGGCCCCAAACGACACAGAGCAAAGGACCCTTGTTGGGGACTGGCTCGTGAGGGTCGGTAACGGTATCTCTTAATCCCCCTCACCTATTTCTTTCCTCTCCTTACCCACCTCTTTCTCCCAGAGAAATGCTGTGGTCACAGGAGTCTCTCTGGTGTGTGTTGAAGTAACTTTCCAGGTAAATTCTATGCGCTTCAAACCTAACTTTTCCCCTCTACCTCCAGTGATGAAAACCTCATAGCAATCACCTCCAAGGAAATTTGTCCTTGCCTCGAAAACAGACTGGTTTACAAACGAAAATAATCCTTCGTAGTTTCACCTGTGATTAAAGTGATTAAAGCAATCCTTACCCCAAAACATTCAGAATCAGCCATTAGACCATACTACGCTGCCTTTTAAACATATTTTAAATAAAAATTAAAGCCTAAATGGCATCAGTACAGCTTCGGAAAAAAACGCTTCTAACTTTAGCTGAATTTAACAATGAAGTTGGGATATTTTCTCAACCTACAAAAGTAATTAATTCACCACCTGGCTCAGTGCCTCCAAAGGATTAAGTATAAAACATGAAAATTGCTTTCAGTTAAGGGTCAGCGAGATGAAATCGCATGAGAAATTAGTAAAAGACTCAAAAGATCAAAGACGGCACATTGGCAGCAGGTCAGGGCTATCCGTTTAAGCACAGCTACTCTCCTGGTTCAAACAATTAACGTTTATGTGGAGTTATAAATAAGCAGGTTCCATCAAGAAAGCGTCCCCAGTTTCTGCTTTATAGAAACCTCTGATAAGAGGTGTATTTATCCTGGATTTTTGTGCTTGTTGGCTACCAAGAGGTTTTTGGAACCAAGTGTCATTGGCCAAAAGGGAGAGACATCCAGGATTTTCAAAACAACAACAACAACAACAAAATAACTGCAGAAGATAGATATTAGATTCGTCTCTTTAGTACTCCATAATTGTAAATTTCCTATTTGAGGCCTTAGAGGGAGGATTCAGATCATATTCATATTTGTTTCCCTCCTTTTTAGCACATGTCTTGATGCATAATAGGCTTTCCAAAAAATATTTGAGGTCAGAATAAGTAGGGTTGTTAAGTCAGGGACATCAACAAACAGAATATATCTATCAAGGAACCAGTATAATAGAGTCAGTAATTAGACTCTGGAATCAGACTGTCTAGGATCAAATATTTATTCCATCACTTACTAGCTTTATGATCTCACTCATTACAAAAAACAGAAAGAAGTGGCATAAATCCATTAAATTAAATATGGTATGTAATAAACGTAGCACAGAAGATAGTAAGTGCTCAATAAATGTTAGCATGTATTGTTATTATTATTGGTCTGGGATTCAGTAGAGTATTTACCAGCTTTAATCATCATATCCTTGTGGCTCACAGAAAGAAATATGGGATGAATGATGGTCCTATCAGTTGAATACCAACTGGATAAAAGATTGTACAAAACAGTGTTGATAAATGACTACGGGGAGATTGCAGGAGCTGTACTTCAGGGCTCTATCTTTGGCCTCTTCTAATCAATATTTTTATCAGTGACTTGGTTGGAGATTTTTCACACTTAAAGACTCTCTGAAATTTCTGGTATAAAATGGCATCTAAGATTCCCTGATTGAGCCTTTCTCATTTTCTCACTAAAATATCTGTGAAAAAACAGCAAATTATCAAAACAGTAAAAACTGAAACTGATGATCCATGGATTGTGGGAATCCAAGAGCCATCTGCACTATCAATATGACTTAAAAAGCTTCTACATTAATTTATCATAACCAATACTTTCCTGAAACATATTCATTTTACCCAACTCATATTTATTGATTGCCCACAATGTGTTCAGCACGGTTCTAGGAACTTGGGATCTATCAGTGAACAAAACAAAGATCCCTGTCCTCATGAAGCATGGGGATAAACACACAGTAATCATAATTAATAAATTATATTAAATTCATTGTGTGTTAGCTGGTTTTAAATGCTATGAAACAAAATGGGAGTGGGGCAGGGAATATGGGCAGAGGGTGAGGGTTGCGCTGTTAAACAAGGTGGTTAGGGAAGGCCTTGCTGAGAAGGCGGAATAGGAGCCAAGGCTTAAGGAAGACTTGAAGGAAGGAAGGAAGCTGGTTATGGAAACATCTGAAGGAGGAACATTCCAGGTAGAAAGAAGAGCTGAGGTGGAAAGAAAACAGAAAACAAGAGAAATTGTCTCTTTGCATGCTTGTCCCTAACTGGACAAAACATAAAGTGAGCCAGAGGAGTTTGTTTTAGAAAAGAGGAATAATGTGTACATTGAATAACAGAGTTGGAATCATAATTCAAGAAAGGCCAAACTGAATAAAATGAAGTTTAATAGGGATAAATGTAAAGTATTGCAACTGAGTTAAGAAAAGAAGTACCTAACTATAGTAGAGCAAAGACATAGCATAATAGCAGGATGTATCAAAGACACTTGGGAATGTTGGTTGATTATTTTCAACACATTTGAGTCAACACTGGGGGTGGCTGCCAAAATAGCTCTGATATTAAAATGCTTTACTACCATTTAGTGTCTAAAACCAGGAAATTGATATTTTGGCCCACTCTACATGGTGGGTCAAGTCCTGGAGTGTATTGATCAATTCTGTGTTCCACACTTAAAAGTGTACTCAGAGGAGGGCAAGCAAGGAGACTAATAGTATGACATCTGAGAGACAGTTTATGGGACTGAAACTGAAAAGGAAAGTCATGGGATAGAGATAAAAACCTATTTAAGGGGCTTCCCTGGTGGCGCAGTGGTTGAGAGTCCGCCTGTCGATGCAGGGGACACGGGTTCGTGCCCCGGTCCAGGAAGATCCCACATGCCGTGGGGCAGCTGGGCCCGTGAACCACGGCCGCTGGGCCTGCGCGTCCGGAGCCTGTGCTCCGCAACGGGAGAGGCCACAACAGTGAGAGGCCCGCGTACCGCAAAAAAATATATATATATACATACATATATATATATAAATAGTTATAAATAACGTACATATATGGAGTACTTTCACATAGTTTTCCTTGTTAAATCTTCACAATATCCAGAGGTAATTGCTATTATTATTACCTTTATTGCCGTCTCATTTTTTAAGCTAAAGATTGAGAGACCCAGAGCTGTTGAGGACAGGCCAGGTTTGCCTCAAGCCGAGCCCTGCAGTGTGGACACTCAAACTCTGCTGAGCACGGCTCCAGTCCACGTGTGCTCACCCAGCTTTCAGGACAAGCAACGATGCCTCCCAAAGAGTCTCCATTCCAAATGCTCCTCTACCCTCTGGCTCCCAGACAGACTGAGCCCCAGTGTTCCTAGTTACCAAATGACTGGCAATTAACTAAAACCAGTCTTATTTCTTCCCCATTTTCTTTTTTGTCTTCTCCTTTTAGTTCTCATTACCCTCAGCTTCCAGCCTATTTCACTCTTACCTACCTACCATGTGAGTGGTAGGGGAAGGGGAGGGGGCAGTGGTGAAAAGAGATAAAGATGAATAAAAGAGCATATCTAATAAATTCGAAATATATATACATCACGACTCCATCATTCCTTTCTAGGGATATTCTCTAGAAAAACTCTTGCACAGGTGTATAGAAGACAGGTAGGAGGATATTTCTACAATGCAAATAACACTGTAATGTTGAACAAGTAAGTAAATAGAAGCTAAATGTACATTTGTAGAAACATGGTAAAGCAGAAAGCTAAAATGAATGAACCATAGCTATATCTAGGTGTACACATCACAAAAAGAAAGTTGAGTGAAGAAAAAGTGCCACATATATATCCGCTTGCCTCCATTCTTTCAATAGTCGTCTTCCTCCTTATTAATACACTTCCCTCTGTTCAAATATATCTATTTAGTCTTTTGCCCAAAAGATGAAAGTATCCCCAGCTGGGCCTTCTATTTACTCCTTCCCAGGAGTAAATAGAAGGCCCAGCTGGCAATGCTTTCATCTGGATCTTAAGCTTTATTTTTCTCTTGCTCCTTACATATGTATCTTTCCTTAGAATGCCCTGGGAGAGTTGTACCTAAGCTTCAGTAAAAGCTCAAAAAGCCCTCTGTTGCTTTTCTCTTCTCAGCTGGTGGGGACCCAATGTTACTGTCTTTTCTAACACAGGCTCCATCCCATCTCTTCATCTCCTGCCAACGAGGCCTCTCCTCATTGTCTGATGAATAATTCTTACCCATCCTGCAAGGATCAATTTAAACCAATCTCTTCTAAAACATTTTCCTAATTACCCTTAATTCGAATTTAATTCTCCTTTCTCTCACTCTCTTAGGACCTTTCTCAACCACTCTTTTAGCATGCCTTGTAAGATTATTCATATAGGTCTATCTCCCCACCAAACTGATTTCCTCTAAAGACCATGGGTTTTATCTTACATTGTCTCTGAATTCCTCAGCACCTAACACAGGTGGCAGACTGTAGGAGGTGCTCAACAAATGCTTGTTTAATCTTGACACTTTATTGTCTGAAAGCTGTTTGATTCCTGGACACCGCATTGCCTGGAACCAATGCCTTTTTTCCATTCTCCTGACACTAGTTTTGTGATCTATAACTAGACCTAACTAGACTCTGGATCAATTGCTTGTCCCCCTCTCTTCCTTGGCAGATCTGAACAATCTTTCAGGGAAACCAGCTCAGAAATTTTATTAAAGGCTTAGAGCTCCTGCCCTGGTGTGATAATAAATGCATAGCTTTGCTCAGATCCTTCTTTAAACTTAATCTGGATCCTCCTGCCTCCCTCCCCAAGCATCTGGTTTAGCCTAGCCCTGTAGCAACTGTTATCAGCAACTCTTTATAGCCTCCTTCATAAGAGAATTTAATTCTCCTTTCTCTCGCTCAGGCCCCATCAGGCCCCTAGTTTCAATTGCTACTCCTGGAACTAGTAACTGTACCTTAAGTGCAGTTTCATTCTTCCTGTATCCAGAAGACATAAACCCTGGCAGGCCCCCAGCTTTAGCACCTCTCAGTAGTTTAATTCTGTTCTGTTTCTGGCCCATGGACAAATCTTGACTATGGTTATGTCATTTTAGTCTCTTCTCTCTTTTTACATGTTGTCATCTCTAAGTGTGCAGCTAGAGTTGGGGGAAAGGGTGCCTGAAGTCTATCCCCCACTATCATCTGCATTCTAGCTCTTTTTGAAGCAATTCTGCTTTTCTCACCAGAAACTTCCCATCCTCTACCAATCTAAGTTGTGGATGTTAGCTTATGAGATTCAAGTTCCTTCAGATGAGCCCAAGATCATGATATTGTTCCTTAGATGGGAACAGTCACTCTTGTTTGTGTCCATAGACCCTTTATTCACAGTTAAATATTTGATAGAGGTGTATACATTGTTCTTTACTGATAATGGGGCAGTAGCATCATTTCCCACAACCAACTGGCACTTCACATCTATTTAAATCTGATGAACTAACAAGACAGTGGTACATGACTTCTATGTTAAGAGAATCTCACACTGCACAAGATCTGACACGCTCCAACTATGTAGAGCCTGACACTGAATGAGTCAGAGTAGACACTTGAAAGAGGTGCCTCCTCTTTTGTTTTCACCTGGTAAATTGACCATTACGTGAGCAGTCTATCCCCTTAGTGGAAACTGCAGAATTTCGATAGATGGTAGATAGAGAGATAGACAGATACACAAGCCTCCTTGAAAGGGGAGAATGGGGATTTGTCTCCAAGTTGTATCTATATTACAAAAATACTATTTCTACTTAGATTATATGTTTAAATTGGTAGAGTTTTGTTTTTGTTTTCTTGTGTGTGTGGTACGTGGGCGTCTCACTGCTGTGGCCTCTCCCGTTCCGGAGCACAGGCTCCGGACGCGCAGGCTCAGCGGCCATGGCTCACGGGCCCAGCCGCTCCGCGGCATGTGGGATCTTCCCAGACCGGGGCACGAACCCATGTCCCCTGCATCGGCAGGCGGACTCTCAACCACTGCGCCACCAGGGAAGCCCTAAGTTGGTAGAGTTTTAAGAAGCCTGGTGAAATATGGCTGCAAGGGACAGCATGTATTATAAAAAAAAGTCAGTAATTGGCTAGTAACAGAGTAAACTGGTAACCCATAGCAACAATCACCACTCTCAAACAGCACTTTCAAAAATAATTAAGAATTTAACCACCACTTTTTCAATATTATTTAATCAATGTTATGTCTTCAAAAACTTACATAGATTTAATTGTATGGGAGAGATGAAAAAGAGAAAAAGGTGTTAATGGAGAATGGAATTAATAAAAGCTCTGGTCCAGAATCTCCTACTTTTGACTTTCAGTAGGGCTTCAAGTGCATCACATAATTTCTCTGTCTACAAAGTAGAAATGCTAATATTTGCCATATCATCAACTGATAAACACTCTTTGAACAACTAGGATTAAAACTCAATGTAAATACCGCAGAGTGCTATTTTTACTAACATTTTTCAAAGCTTCTAAAAATTTTAATCCACTTGAAGATAATTGCTTAATTACATGAAAAGGCATGAACACCTGACCAAACTAAGATTTCACACCGTGTGGGAGAATTCACATAGAGTTTTCCCATGAATGTACAAAGGGAATAAATTGGGCCTATAAACTTGGAGCCTCAGGTCAGGCTTACTCCAGTCTAAAGGCTTTTTCCAACTGGAAGGAAAATCTAGCTTTGTTTTATGAGACGAAAAAGTCATAAAACATACTGCTCTTACACAACTGGGTGACTCAAAGTGCTATTTTCTCTCAGCAATTATCATATGAGCTACTGGAATCAAACGAACTCAGGGAACGCTATGGGCCACTGTAAAATGCCAGTGTTGGTGTTTAAATGAAATAGTGAAACATTGTCAAATGAAGAGCTGTGTTATAAACAGTGCTAGCATTTAAAAAGGAACCGTGCCTACTTATTCATCACCCACATCTGTGTGTTGGGAGGGGAGAAGAATGAGTTTAGACTGGTCCACATTTGCTTTCTTCATTTTTTACCACATGTTTATTTTTAAAACAGCTCTTCAAATGTCACTAATGACTGATGACTGCAAATTTGCCAAATTCAGTACTTTTTCCTTAAATCTTCTTTAATGTCTCTGCAGCATTAATGGCTCCCCTTTGTCAAATATCTCATACGCGTGGTGAGGCAAAACACACCACTTCCCAGATTCCTCTGATAACCCTGGATGAATCTTTCTCCATTTTTACATACCCTAGAGCGTCTTTATTCACTCTTGTCTACTTTGTTTCTACTATCATCTATGTTGAAAACTCCCCAAACTAAATATTTAGCCTAACCCGTCTCCCAATCTCTAAATTCACATTTCTAAAAGCTTTCGCTGATATGGCCCAGAAACTCATCAATTCAACATTGTCCCTGAGCACCCTATTATGGGAGTCACCTAATACTATTTAATATCACTCTGTGTTGTCTTTGTCTAGTGCGTATGACAATCAGTTCTTTCCTTCTGGCTCTGTTATTGCTCTTGCTGTTGTTCATTGTCTGTCTCTACTAACATGAGACCGGAGACGTTGTCCATTGTACTCATCACTCAACTCTGAGTCCTTAGAATAGTATCTGGTACATAGCAGGAGCAAAATAAATATTTAATAATTGAATAAATTAATAACCTTTTTTTAAAATCATTTTTTCTTTCCTAATGGCATTGTTATTTTTATAGTCACCCGTGCATGAAATATAGCTACTTTGCCTCATCTGTCTCATTCTTCTAGTCACTGTATCACTTAGAATTTCATTCAACTGCAAGAATCAGAGACCAAAAAACAACACTTCCTCTCCCCCCAAAACAGTGATTTTAACCAGTAAGTAATTTTTAAAAAAATATTTACTTAAGTAAATATCTGAAAGTGAGGTATTGTAAGTGGTTTTTTTTTTTTTTTTTTTTCCGGTATGGGGGCCTCTCACTGTTGTGGCCTCTCCCATTGTGGAGCACAAGCTCCAGACATGCAGGCCCAGCGGCCATGGCTCACGGGCCCAGCCGCTCCACGGCATGTGGGATCCTCCCAGACCAGGGCACGAACCCGTGTCCCCTGCATCGGCAGGCGGACTCTCAACCACTGCGCCACCAGGGAAGCCCTGTAAGTGGTATTTTGAAATACCACTTTCAAAATATTACTGCACATTGAAAACAAACTTATGGTTACCAAAGGGGAAAGGGGGGTGGGGGAGGGATAAATTAGGAGGCTGAGATTAACATATACACACTACTATGTATAAAATAAATAACCAACGAGGACCTACTCTATAGCACAGGGAACTATACTCAATATCTTGTAATAACCTGTAAGGGAAAATAATCTGGAAAAGAATATACATATAACTGAATCACTGCGCTGTATACCTGAAACTTACACGATATTGTAAATCAACTATACTTCAATAAAAAAATTTTTTTTAAATTAGTTCTTAATCAAATTAAGTAAAAATAACTGGAAAACGGATAAATAAAATATGATAAATTCATTAAGAAATATATTACTGCTCATATACAATGCACCTGGCCACCCAAGAACTCTGATGGAGATGTACAGAAGATTAATGTTGTTTTAATGTCTGCTAGCCCAACATATATTCTGCCACCCATGAATCAAGAAGTAATTTTAGGGCTTCCCTGGTGGCGCAGTGGTTGAGAGTCCGCCTGCTGATGCCGGGGACACGGGTTCATCTCCCGGTCCAGGAAGATCCCACAAAAGAAGTAATTTTACCTTCCAAGTCTTATTCTTTTTTTTTTATAAATTTATTTACTTTATTTTATTTTTGGTTATGTTGGGTCTTCATTGCTGTGCACGGGCTTTTCTCCAGTTGTGGCAAGTGGGGGCTACTCTTCATTGCAGAACACGGGCTTTAGGCACACGGGCTTCAGTAGTTGTGGCACACGGGCTTAGTTACTCCGCAGCATGTTAGATCTTCCCAGACCAGGGATCGAACCCATATCCCCTGCATTGACAGGTGGATTCTTAACCACTGTGCCACCAGGGAAGTCCCCCCAAGTCTTATTCTTTATGAAACATATTTCGTAAGGTTATAGCTGACATAGATAGTGATTCCTCTGATGAATCTGAGCAAAACAAATTGGACACCTTCTGGAAAGGATTCACCATCCTAGACGCTATTAAGAACATTTGTGATCTACAGGAGGAGGTCAAAATATCATCTTAACAGGAGTTTGTAAAGAGTTGATTCTAATCCTCATGGATAACTTTGAGGGTTTCAAGACTTCAATGATGGAAGTAACTGTACATGTGGAGGAAAATAGCAAGAGAACTAGAAATGGAGCCTGAAGATGAGACTGAATTGCTGCAATCTCATGATCAAACTTGAAGGGATGAGGAGATGCTTCTTATGGAGGAGCAAAGAGAGTGGTTTCTTGAGATGGAATCTACTCCGGGTGAAGACGCTGTGAAGATTGTTGAAATGACAACAGAAGGTTTAGAATATTAAAAAAACTTAGTAAAGCAGTGACAGGGTTTGAGAGGATTAACTCCAATTTTGAAAGAAGTTCTACTATGGGTAAAATGCTATCAAACAACAGGGCATGCTACAGAGAAATCATTCATGAAAGAAAGAGTTAATCAGTGTGGCAAACTTCACCATGTTCTTATTTTAAGAAATCGCCACAGCCAGCCCAAACTTCAGCGACCACCACCGTGACCAGTCAGCCGCCCTCACCATCGAGGCAAGACCCTCCACCAGCAAAAGGATTATGGCTTGCTGAAGGCTCAGGTGATGGTTAGCATTTTTTAGCAATAAAGAATTTTTTAATTAAGTTATGCATATTTTTTAAACATAACGCTATTGCACACTTAACATACTACAGTATAAAGTAAACATAAATTTTATATGCACTGGGAAACCAAAAAAATTGTGTGACTTGCTTTATTGTGACATTTGCTTTATTCCTGTGGTCTGGAACAGAGCCCACAATATCTCCAAGTATGCCCATACTTCATAATATAGATGTACCACAGTTTATTCAACAACTCTCCTATATGTGGGCATTTAGGTTGCTCCCCAAATTCTGCAATTATAAACAATGCTGCAGTGAATAACCTTGCACACATGTATTTTCTTACTGTTGGAGATACCTCTTCAGAGTAAATTCCTAAAAGTAGGATTGTTGGTCAAAAGGTAGATGCATATGTCTTGCCAAATTTTCCTTCAAAATGATTGTACCAGTTTGCATTCCCAGCAGCAAGGTATGAGAATACTTGTTCCCCCACAGTCTTGCCAACATAATGTATTCTCAAACTTTTTATTTTATTTATTTACTTTTTTTTTATTTTTGGCTGCACCACAAGGCTCATGGGATCTTAGTTCCCCAACCAGGGATCAAACTCGGGCTCCCAGCAGTGGAAGCATGGAGTCCTAACCACTGGACCGCCAGGGACTTCCTATTCTCAAACTTTTAAAATGTTGCCAATCTTCTAGATTAAACATGGTATTGCCATGTTGTTTTGATTACCATTTCTCTAATTATTAATAAGTTCAAACTTTTTTAACATTGTATAAGTTTAAGGTGTACAACCTGTTGATTTGATACATTTATGTATTGCCGTATGATCATTACTATAGTGTTAGCTAACACTTCTATCACATCACATATTTATTTCTTTTTTGTGGTGGGAAAAATTAAGATCTAGTCTCTTAGCAACTTTTAAGTTTATAATACACTACTGTTGACTATAATCACTATACTGTATATTAGATTTCTAGGACTTATTTATCTACGAATTGCAAGTTTGTACCCTTAAACAACATCTCCCAAATTCCCCCACCCTACTCCCCCAGCCTCTGGTAACCACCATTCTACTCTCCGTTTTTACAAGTTTGGCTTTTTCATATCTCACATGTAAGTGGTATCATACATTTTTTGTATCTGTCTCTGTCAGACTTATCTCACTTAGCATAATGCCTTCAAGGAGGAACACTTTTATATCTTGTTTTTGTGTGTGTGAATTATGTGCTCATGTCTGTTTCTCTTTTTTCTATCAGGTTTTTGGTCCTTTGTTCCTCAATTCTCTCTATATTAGGAATACTAACCCTTTACCTATAGTACATGCTGTAAACATCTTCTCCAGTTTGTCAGTTGGCTTTGGCTTTTGCTTATGGCATTTTTTTGCCATGCCAAGAAATTTTTATGTAATCAAATTTATGACTCTTTTCTTTTATTGCCTCTAAGTCTGAGTCAGTTAGAAAGCTTTTCCTGCTTTGAGGCAAAAGAGGAATTCATCCATCTCCTCATTCTTCTAGTACTGTGTTGTATCTTATAGCTGTTTTGATCTCCACTACCGCCACCAATAATTTCTCCCTGCCCTCTTAAACTTCAAGCACACTGAAGGAAACCTCGTCTTCATTTTATGATCCCTCAAGTAATTAACCCATCGCCTTCTTTATATTAGGTCTTTAATAAAATAAAAAAGTTTAATGAATTTAATTGAATTGAATTTACATGAAGATATTAGCTATGCTCTAATGAACACCATATTTCAAAAGTTAGGGGAGGTTTAAATATGTCAGTTCAGTTTCTCCAAAATTAAGTAGATTAATTTACAAAATAATGACTCTGGAAGGAAATATAAACTTACTCAGCCCCTTTATTTTGCAAATAAAGAAACTAACATCCATGTAACTTAAGTGGCTTGCCCCTATCTTATGGCGAGGAGATAGAAGTATTAACTCACTGGTCTATGAAGTCCAATCAAATTCTTGGTCTACTAAACTTCCCATCCTACTATCCCAAATTTTCTCCACTTTTCTTTCTAATTAAGTAAAGCAGCAGACAAGAAAAGTTGATAAAGAGTAAAAGATTTTTCTAAAAGTTTAAAAGAAGCTGTCAGCCTTTGAAATGCCTGGGTGTGGTTAGGTTGCATTTTGAAAAAACACCATGGATTTTTATTCCAACAAGAATTTTCTTCCGAATACACTCTTACTAGAAAGGCAGCTACATCATGTGTGAAAGACAGGATTTCCTGTTGATAAATAAGGAACCAAGTGCTCAAACACAGCTCAATAAATATATCCTATGGACGTTTCAAACTAGTGGACAATGGGCCAAATACAGCTAATAGACCTATTTTCCTCAAAGTGCTCTTTTCCAGTACTGAGCAACATTACTTCTACATTAAGAACTTATTTATAAAAATATCCGTGTTCACTGTTTCCTAAAAAATTAAAAGAACTGGCAGCTCTGAGCTCACATTTCCGCAGGATATAAATCAGCCAGAATTAAGAAGAGGCTGATTCATTTGCACATGTTATGAGCTCTTTAATTTACCATTATCTCTGCCACTTCCCATCACAACCCAATTCATTCCTTTCTGTTCTGCCTAGACCCTGCAGGCATTGGAGTTTGCAACCACTGACAAGGACTTTAGTGTGGATGCTAATAGGTAATAAACTCAGTGTGGATTGACATTATTTAAACAGAAGTTACCATTTATTAATCATTTTAGGTGCCAGGAATTTTTTTTTTTTTTTTTGCGGTATGCGGGCCTCTCACTGTTGTGGCCTCTCCCATTGCGGAGCACAGGCTCCGGACGCACAGGCTCAGCGGCCATGGCTCACGGGCCCAGCCGCTCCACGGCATGCGGGATCTTCCCGGACCGGGGCACGAACCCGTGTCCCCTGCATCGGCAGGTGGACTGTCAACCACTGCGCCACCAGGGAAACCCTAGGTGCCAGGAATTTTTAAGTACTTTATATACATTACATCATTTAAATCTTACAAAAAGTTCTGTGAGGGAGGTGAAATCCTATTCCACAAAAAAAGAAAACTGAGGCTCCAAGAAGTTAACTTAAGAGTGCGCTGCTACAAAGTGACACTTTGAGCAGGGATCCAAAGTACTTAAAGACAGCAGATGGTGAAAACAGACGGAGTGAAAATATAGAGGAGATTCAAGAAGTTTGTGCAAGAGAGGGTCATAGAAAAACTAGAAAACATAGTAGAAAACTTACAGAAGAGTAAAATAGTATAGCAAAGAAAGAGAACAGAAGAATATGAAAGTAAAGTTATAAGAACACTCAACAACAAGAGTAAAGCCAGAGCAGTAAAATATTCAGACACAGAGCAGGAAGGTGCGACTAGACAAGATGCTGAGGAGGCAGCAAGATCCGTGGCAGGAATGGTGGAGTGATATGTCTGTCGTAGAGGATGGGACCACAGGTACCCTCAGCCCACTGGATACAGAGCAAAGGAATTCTCTGGGTTCCTTCACATTGTATTCATTATTCATGATCTGCTTAGCAAATCTGTTTCTAACTTCATCCACAGCAATTGTGGATTTTCTTATGTACTTTAGAGTACAGGTGAATGTCAGTTGGTCCTTAGCTGCCCTATCAGCCTTAGCAAAATCCACTCAGTACCACCTTGAGGAGATATTCACAACCTCAGTGCTAAACCGCCCTCCTCAATCATTTCCTGGAACCTATTCCCTTCCTGTTCCTAACCTTCTCCTATCCAGTTTGTGGTTAACTTTTTCTTTTGGCATTCTTATTCTTCCTTTGTACTCATTGGTATGCTGCTAAGTGTGTAACAGAAAGCTCTTCAAGAAACACAGAGCAAGAGAGGATGGAAGAAGGCGGAGAGGTGAGGAAGGAAAAAAGGAAGGAGGAGAGAAGAAAAGAAAGGAAGAAAAATAGAAATAAAATTCCTGACTTGTAGCGTTTGCCAGTTCCCATGGTGTAACTCTTACAGCTATGGCCAATTTCAAGCAACCTATGTGATGTCACTGAAAACCATGTTAGTAAAAGATGTGAAGTAAAACAACTTTTATAGTATTCCCATCATACTATACACATAGATATATCAAGAGTATAAGAAATAGTAAACTATAAATGAAATAAATAGGAAGAAATTAGTTTGGAGCAATTTATTACTTTTTAAAAAAATAATGTATTTAATTGTAAGTTGAAACCATTTAGTATTTCATAGTGGCCGTGTTTAACAACGAACTAACAAAATACCTGAAAATTCAACAACAGGCTCTCACGAGCAAGTGTGAGCCAGCACGCACCACTGCTCGTATTTCAAACTTCTACAGGGCAGAAGACACTTAGGGGAGCTAGAGATATTTTCATATTTTTTTATAATTAAATTTAATTTTTGACCTTGAGACCCTCTAAAAGAAAAGCACACTCCTCCCATGTGTCTCCTCCACTCTCAATACTCTACAACCATACTTCGCTTCTGACACCCTGTGTGTGGAAAACCCACACAATTCCTCAGCCCCAGCTGTGTGTCAACAAGTTAACGCAATTCTGACACTATCTACCCAGAGATAGCATCAGATTCCACAAGTTAAGGGTTCAGTCTCTCAAGACTGCCCCCCACCCCCTCTCACGGAGACGACAATCACAGGTCCAGGTTGACACCTGTGCTTCTTCCTGGCTGACTATAAACTGGCAGCTCCCAGGACACCCTCCACAGGTTGAATTAATTTCCTAGAGCAGCTCACTGAACTCAGGAGAAACAGTTTACTTACTAGATTGCTGGTTTATTATAAAAGAATGGAACTCACGAAAGCCCTTTGGAAGACACGGGGGCAAGGTATGGGGGATATGGAGGGAGAGGTGAAGAGCCTCAAAGCACACCACCCTCCAAGCACCTCCAAACCCCATCCTTCTGGGTTTCTATGGAGGCTTCATTACATAAGCGTGATTGACCAAATCATTGGCTATAGGTGATTGATTCAACCTCCAAACCCTCTCCCCTCCCCAGAGATCAAGGGCTGGGACTAAAAGCTCCAACCCTCTAGTCACATGGTTGGTTCCACTGGCAAACAGCTCCCAACCTTAGGGGCTTTACAAAAGTCACCTCATTAACATAAACTCAAGTGCAGTTGAAAGGCGCTTGTTATAAAAGCAAGACACTCATTTCCTCTTTATGGCTCTGGATCTATTTCAGGAATGGAGGACAAATAACCTAGTATTATAACAAAGATGGTCTCCTTGCTCTTATCACTAAGAAATTCCAAGCGTTTTAGGAATTCTGTGCCAGAAATGGAGACAAAGACCAAATATATATTTCTTATAAATCACAAGATCACAGACCCCCAGTCTGTCAGACTGTGATAAGAAAGAAGAAATTTAATCTCAGTCTTTTCTTTGTACCACCTCTCTCGGTTGTGCCACCGAGTTCTGAGCTCTTTCCAAATATTGACAGGGAGCCAACTGGCCCAAGACACCTGGATCCAGCCTCTCTCTGCTCCTCTGTGCCTTGTTTGGAAAGCTAAGGAACAGAGGTTTTTCAGTGACTTACTCAAAGTTCACACCACTACCCAGGAACAGAGTCTAGGCAGTGGCTCAGGTCTTCTAACTCTAAACTAACAATGCACAGGAGGCTCTTTTTGATCTAATCCTTGCCCACCTACTTCTTCCTATGGTGTTCCCCAGCTCTCAGCCTTGCTGGCTTTTTTTCTCCTCCAGCACATCCATCTTGTTTCTGAGCTTTTACCTATGCTATTCTCACCACATGAAAGCCTTTCCCTCATTAACTCCCGCCCATTCCAGACAAGAGCTGATAAATTCCAACTCAGCTTCCAACTCATCCTTTACTGAGGAGTCTGCTCCTTTGGACTCCAGTGCATGCCCCTCTTACAGTCCTTATCACATTTGACTATCATTGTCTGCGTTTTCATTTGTCTTACCTGTTGAACCTTGAGCTCCTTGAGAGGCAGATTCCGTGTTTTGCCCATCATTAGCACAATGCCTAGCACGCAGTAAATACTCAGTAAATAATTTTTTTATTAAAATGACCTTAAAAAATGGGTGAGTCTCATTTAGTAACTTTTAAAAAGGCTCATGCATTATGCAAATAATCTACTGACTACAAATTTAATCAATGGTCTAGTTAAGGAAGATGTTGGCTGGAGTTGAAGCAGGTCACATATATATCTCTGAAATAAAACTCAAGGAAGCACCCCAGGGCAGATCATCTGGGAACTACCAGCCAGGCAGCAGGTGAGTGGGACATTCTCTGTATCCTCCTTCCCAGCAGCCATCACAGTGAATCCACCTACCCTTGAGTTTTAATCGGAGCTGCTATTCACTCACTGTTTACCTCACCAACAGAAATATACAAGCACCACCCACAAACAGAAGAAGGTTTTCTATTTTCATTATTAAGGAAACCACATTTTTATGATTCTCTAGACAGTTACAAGGAAGAACAAAGCCCAGCCAGAACACTTAACTAAACCAAGTCAAAAAAGGCTAATTATGAAATGAGATGAACCGAAAGGACAAAGGTCAACGGAAGAGAATTCTCCTAAGTACAGACTATTTAAAGGTACAGTACGTTGCATGACTTCCAGCATGATAATTGCTTCTTGCTGAAGACTTGAGTTAACGCAAAGGAAATTAACATGATCTATTTCCCATTTCTATTCTACAATCATTGCCAAGTTAATACAAAAATAGTGACCAATTTCCATAGTGTACAAAATCAAGAGAGATGAAAAGCATTTCTAATTTTTAATCCAAGCAAAGTCAAAGGGTCACAAGAAAAAATTCAGCAGCAAGCCCTTTATTGTCTAGATTCACAAAAAATTACATGTGGAAAGAAACCTTTCTTCTTCCCTGCCCTGTGCAAAAACATGTGTATTCTTCCCTTTAATCATCCCTTTGCTTCTTGTCACGGGTTGAATTGTATCCCCCTAAAATTCATATACTCAATTCTTAACCCCCATACCTCAGAATGTGACCTTATTTGAAGGTGGGATCCTTACACAGGTAATCACGTTAAAAGGAGGTCATTAGGGTGGGCCCTAATCCAACACGGTATGCCTTTATGTAAAGGGGAAATTCAGAGACAGACACATACACTGGGAGAGTGCCATGTGAAGACACAGGGAGAAGATGACCACCTACAAGCTAAGGAGAGAGGCCTGGAACAGATCTTTCCATCCCAGCCCTTAGAAGGAACCAACCTTGCTAATACCTTGATTTCAGACTTAGAGCCTCCAGAACTGTGAGTCGTTATGGCAGTCCCAGGAAATTAATACACTCCTCTAGACATTTTTCTCCAAATATCCTTTATCCCTGTTCTTCCAACTTTTCCCAAGATAGAAAAAAAATTACTTCACATATGTATATTATACATCTTACAATTTCATTTGCCTTCCTTTAACATCAGTGTGTAATCTTGTCTCACAAAGTTAGATGTAATGTGGGAAAATCCTCTACAATTTTCAAACCCATAATAAGCTCTATAATCACCAGAAAAGAAGTGTGCAAAAGAAAACCAATGCTGAGAGCTTTCATAAAGCAAGTACAAAGACAGAAGACAAAATTGGCTGTGTAGTGTCATTAGCTAAAGCTATCACAGTCCCTTTTGTCATCTTAAGCAGCTATTCCATGATCTTTTCACTTGCAATAATGAACTGAGCTTTTGACAAAAGAAAATATTTGATCTCCTTTTAGTCTAAAATCTCCCCTTTATAAGTCCATTTAATATTCTAGAAGGGTTTTCTTTTCCTTTGGAGAAATATAAGTTTGGCATTCTAAAGGCATTTGTATTTTAAAGCCTACAAAAAGAATTTGGAGAGTACCTGGTGAAGTACTGACTGGCCTCTGTGGCTCAAAAGTTCAATTATCATAGACATTTCACTCAGAAGAGCAGTTCCACCTTTTAACCTTCATCTAAATAATGTCTACTTCTCTTTCACTATGATTGAGTTCAAGCCCTTGGAACACACAAAGTTGTAGGAGATATACAATTGTACTTCTCTTCTCTGTTCCTGGATTCTAAACATCTGTCTATACCCCCAAATAAAATAAAACTTCTTGTTTTCTGCAGATACAAGTTTCCCAAGAAGAAATCAGTACAGATAGACTGCAGTTCTCTCAGAGAATGAGAATGCATCATGTAAACATATCTTTTTTATTGTGTTTTTCTTCTGAAATACAAGAAATACATTTCTTAGTTTTGGAAAGCTGATTCCTATTAAAGCATCTCTAAACTGTGAGAAAATTATCTCAGCAATAAAGAATGAAACGCTTTTTCCAAAAATATTTACACGATTTGCAAAGCGGTGTCTAAAACACATCTTAACAGGCAGCTTATATTTGTTGTAGATGGAACTACAGAAAAGTGATGGAACGTGACAAGACTCAGCTTTTAAAAACTGAATTTATCTGGCAACTAATAAAAGGATTTGTGCTTACTTGATTCATGGCATTTTTCCCATATGAGAAGCAGTAAAATCCAAATGAAGTAAAATGAATAAAGTTGACAAAGATGTAATTTGGAAATGTGGCTGAAAACAAATCAAGAGTGGACTGACCTTGACTACTACATGGGTCAGGGCTCTTTGTTGGTAAGCAGCAGAAACTGACTCTGCCTGACTTAAGCAGAAAGGAACTTAGACTCACAGAAAGAACACTGGGGAGCTCAAAGAATAAACCAGCCTGAAAAGACAGGACCCAGAGTATCTTCAATGTGGGTAGCAAGAACTAATGGGCAGTTTGGCCTGGGCACTACCACTGGGATGAGTCAGCTGCAACTGATTTTCCAATAGATTAAGTCTGGGGAGATTCTGATTAGCCTACCTTGGTTACCCACCTAGAAGAATTAAGAGTCCTTTGACCGGGCTTCCCTGGTGGCACAGTGGTTGAGAGTCCGCCCACCGATGCGGGGTACACGGGTTCGTGCCCCGGTCCGGGAGGATCCCACATGCCGCGGAGCGGCTGGGCCCGCGGGCCATGGCCACTGAGCCCGCGCGTCTGGAGCCTGTGCTCCGCAACGGGAGAGGCCACAGCAGTGAGAGGCCGGCGTACAACAACAACAACAAAAAAGGGTCCTTTGACCGAGGCTGCTCACAATGTGGAAGAGGTAATTTCTCCAAAGGAAACTGTGAAATGTTTTAGAAGGAGAAATGGATGCTAGATTGCATAAATGAGTAAATAAATAAACACCTTCTGCAAGTAAGCTGATATGAGAGCAAATATATACTCCATGTATTTTTAGAAAGAAAAAGCATTCAAAACTCAACTTTCACCTAATAATGACTTTATATGAAAGGCAAAAATGAAGATTTTTAAATGTTTATTAAATCTGCAACTCATCTAAATAATTTTAAACCAGTGACACACTGAAAACCAATTACCTGCAGATTCTTCTATGTTTATAAGTTAGCATACATATATTAAACAGCTCCTGAATGCAATTTTGAAGGTTTGTCATATTGAGAAACAGATAATTGTGTACTTTAAGAATGCTACTTCAACTATGCAGACAGTCCTCATAAAAATGCACTCTCAATCCTGCTTGTTTTTATCTAAACTTTTGCAAATAGTGCCTGATCAGAAAGCCTATGTCTAATTTTATGATTTTTAACTCTGAAATTAGGCAGCATGAATCATAAAAATAAATTTATTTTATGGCTCAGATTCTGAGATTGACTCAGGAACTACTATTCAAGCCACAAGATAAAGATCTCACAGTTAGCTGCTGAAACATCTAATATTTTTGAACACACAAACAGAAACGATGGAAACGTAGCATTGATCTTAAATGTTTAAAAACATACTAAATGAACAATTCAGTTGAAGAGACATTTGACACCAATCCTCCAACAAATTCTGTGACTGCAAAGATGAATAAGACATAGGCCCTCACCACAAGTCATTCAAAATCAAGAAACCTGTTCATAAATAATTGCAATGTTATATGGAGAAGCAATAAATGAATTATGTGCAAAATGCTAGAAGAGTATAAAGAAGAGGAGACTTCAGAAGAGAAGGCGTTTGATCTGGAATTTGAAGGATGAGAAGGCAATCAGAGCGGAAAAAACTCGCTAACAAAGTTGAAAAATATAAAGTCCTTGGAATATTAATAAACATGGAAAGACGCGGGAGAGGCAATAAATTTGTCATTGCTAGACCATAACTTTGACATGACAACAGAACCAGTAGCTGGAAGTCAGGGACCATATCATAAAAGCTTTCCATACTATAATAAGGAATTTGAACTTAATCTTATAGATCAGAATTTCATAACCTATCTATTCTAAGAACAAAGAGCCCCTTGTCAAATAAGCTTGAGAAACACCGCATATTAAAAACCTGTGCAGTGCTCATTACAGGTGTCTAACCAACATCTATTTCAACACTCTTTCTATAAAAGTTTTAATGCAGTTTGAGGAACTGATTCCATCTCCAAAAGAGAGCTCTGATTAACCTAAGCAATTATAATATCCTTCTCCCTTACCCAAGTTGGTTAAGGAAATCTGGTCTAAGCCAATCAGCACATGTCATTCCCCCTGGTGACAGTTACCAGTCTGGAATTGGACCTAAACAACTGCATCAGATCTCTCTCTCTCTCTCTCTCTCTCTCTCTCTCTCTGTCTCTCTCTCTCTCATCACCCGCCTCGGCCCGCCCCGCCCTGGAACAGGACTTAAGTGAGAATAAAAGCAGTGCCTTAAAGCTACAGGCAGTGCACAGTGATCCTAATGACTACAAGAAGAACCAACCTTAGGATAAACTCATCAAGATAAATGGCAGAGCAAAAGATGAAAAGCAGACCTTGATCACATCATTGAATTGCAGGATCAGTGCTGCAAACAAGAATAAGATCTGGTTCACGATGTCAAGGGGTTTATTACCTTCAAGGAGGAAGGCACATATACAGTTATTTCGATACACTTTAAAAGTACTGTTGTAGAAATCAGTATAGGCATGAAGCAATAAAGAAGAGATTGACTCTGCTAGGTAAAACTAGAGAAAGTTTTCATGCTCTTCACTTGAGTCTCCAGTGATGTTCAGGAATCCACAGTTAGTCTACAAATCCATTTTGGTTTAATACATTGATATGCTTAGTATTTTATATTGTACCCCAAAAAGCCATATAATTACGAAAAGTAAAATCATTTTCAAAATGAATGTGCTGACAAGTAGGTGACAAGTAGCATATGAATTAAAAACAAACTAAACATAGTTTATAATTCTCATTAAACATAAAAGGATTAAAAAGGGGTTTCTTTCTTTTATATTTCAATAGTTGAGTAAGACTTATGACTCCCAAAATAAAATAAATGATTTTGAAATACCTATGCATATACTTTTCTGCATTTTAAACAACATGCTATCATTGTAAAGTCATAAATGACTTTATCCCCTATTTTCTCAGTTGTGCATTCATATTAAATCTTACATATACCAATCTATTCAGTAGGACTTCACTATTACAAGAGTTTAATGCTATTTCCCAAATACAAATGGCCAATCTATGATACAATTTAAATTGTTTGAAAAGTGTTTTGTGATGGGCTATATGGAAAGCCATGACTGGGATCCTTTGAAAATGTAGCCAAAATTTTAGTGCTCATAAATGCAATAAGCCTTATAACTACTGTTCAAGAAACTATATTTTTAATGTTGAAGTATCTTCCCATCAGTAAAACTTCAATGGGCCATAAATACCATTCAGGTTGGGGTTTGCTTTTCTTAAAAGAGATGTATAAAAATTATCACTGATGATACAGTGTATTGCCTGAAAACACCACACCTAGCAAGCTTTGTTTCTCTACCTAATAATTTGTTAAGTGTGCTCTTACCTATAAACACCCTGATGAGCTTCTCACCACGTAATAAAACAAAGTATTGAATTATGTATTATTAACAATCCTTATGGCTTGTTAAGACCAAGGAATTGGAAAGAGACAGCTTGAAAAAGGAAAGCACATCAAAGTGGTTTTATTTCCAAGAATAAGATTCAATCATTTACATTTTTTAAAAGCCCTTCAAATTTAATTTTAATTGGACTTTTTAAAACCTAAGTTGATGAAGATGGAAACATTCTCGATTATTTTATCTTAGCAAAATGGAGATAAATGCAAAAATGTTACGTGCATTCTTTATTCAAAATGTATAATCTTCTCTGTAGAGTAAAGGCTTTAGGCATAAAGTGCTTCATCTAATAGCAATATTTTGACTATCTTTATGCTGGAATCTTCATTTTGAATGTCATGCAGCTGTGGAAGTTTGCAGCTTCCTGAGCTAAACTCAAGAGGTTCTGAGTCCATGCCAGCTGTCTTTCAATTTCACATCAACTCTCTTGATATTTTGTCAGTTTAAAGCTTTTGCAAAGTTTGCAGGGCCTGAATTCATTAGATAAGGGAAATGGGTCATCTAAATCTTAGCCAACCTCAACTGCCATAGAGATTCACTATTGTAAATTTCCTTCAAGACTGAATTAGAAAATAGACCCCATGGGTCTTTGTCAGTTTTGGTATTTGATAATACTGTTGTAACAGCAGCTGCTGAAGCTGTGTGTGCCTCAATAAAAATTTCTGGTTTAAATTCCCTTTTCTTTATATTTTCTATATAAAATTGGATTCTGACAGCTGCAATAATAAGGGTGAAAAGGTCATTCAAAGTTCAATTTGCTAGGCACATGGTAGGCGACAAATTCATCACAAAGGCATTTTTAAAAAAATTATGGCCGTTATTAGAAGAAGAAAAATCCATCTTATTTTTAAAGAATTCTGCAGCATCTTAAAAGAGCTAAAAAACAGATTGTCAGGGATAGTTAAGGAAGTTGGAACACAAAGCTTCAGCCAACAAAAGGATTTGATGACTCCTCGGAGACTGAAGAACAGCCTTATTATCACTAGCAATCATATGTTATCTATGTTTTGGCACGGTATACATCTTAGTTCTGCAGAGACCCAGCCTTTGCCACATCTTGTTGCTAGAAAGAACTATACAAGCGCATGTCTGTATTTTAAACTGAAGGGGAAAAAAGCTAAATAGTATCTGGAACAGGAAAAGGTATTGGTAATATTCTGTAACACTGTAAATGAATGAGTGCTTCATCCCACAAAGATTAAAATCTGTCTAAACTTTGCATTCTGGAAGTAATTCCCAAGACAGTGAGGAAAGACAGAAATAAAGTATCAAGGCAGGAGATTTTACAGAGAAGTAGAAATTACCTTCAATAGAATTTCAGATTATGTGAACCTATTTACATTTATTGCCAACTGCTTTTCTATAGCTCTGCTGTTATAGCACAGCGTGACCTAAAGCATGGTCTTCAGAACTAGAAAAACGCACATTCAAATATGGCTTGGCCACTTATATGATGTTGTACGTCATTCACCTTTTCTTAGCCTCAGCTGCCTTGTTTGAAAAATGGGAATAATAATATCTAACACATAGTGCGGTTGTGAGGATTAAAGGAGAAAAAATGCATGTCAAGTACCTGGCATATAGTACATGAACAATAAATGTTAACTATTATTCGTTAATGGATGCCATAGTGCAAAGAATGTAAATCTATTGTGCTGTCTTAATTTGTAATCCAGAGAAACTATTACACCTATTCTTAGGAAATTTGGGAAAACTGGAGCATCTACTGAAACTCTATTTGTATGTATTACTCTTTGCCCTCTTGTGGGGAGGGAGGAAAGCATACGTAATGAATAATTTAAGGCACTTGACAAGTCAACTAGATACCTACTAGAGAGGTCACAAGCTCTGTAACAGTGCTATCCGTAGTACTTTCTGGGATGGTGGAAATGTTCTATATCAGTACAATCAAATACGGTAACTACTAGATACATGTGGCTATTAAGCATACAAAATGTGGCTAGTGCAACTGAGTAATTGAATGTTTATTTTTCTTTTATTTTAATTAATTCAAAATTAAATAGCCATATGTGGCTAATGCTACCATACTGAATAACACAGCTTTATACTGAATGATACTTTCATTAGACCCTCTTGGGGAATATAAAAGAAAACTAGCTCTAAGTGAATAAAAGTTTAACATAAGTATCAAGGCCTGCTCCCTTAATTCAATCTCTGAATCTTTAGAACAATTTTATTTACTAAGGTATGATACACAAAAACTTCTCCTAAAGAAATCAACAGGGGCTTTGCCAAGTGGTATGAGAGAAATGGTGAACTACCCAGATATCATAGTATGGCAGAGCTCATTGTCAGCTGCTTGATAAGATGAAAAACACCAGGACCCTATAAGAACTGCCACTTTCATAAGCTTCCCAAGGAGGTATCCATGATGGAAGCCAATGCCAGCAGGAACCACTACCAGAAGAAACAGTGCTAGAAAACCAACAAGGAGTAGTTTTAGCGTTGGCTTATGAAGACATGACTTCTTGGAAATCCTCATCTCCTCTACTTTTAGAAGAATTCTCCTCTACTCGTAGGATGTTACCCTCATAGAAGAATAAATTTTAATTTACGTTTGCCAGGTAACCTAACATATTCACAGGTTTCAGAGATTAGAACATCTTTGAGGGGCTGTTATTCTGCCTATTATATACATATATACTCCTGACAGAGTAGCCATGATGATGCTTTGGGTCCTCAGGTATCAATGTATCAATGTCAACTTGGACCCTATGTCCAACACTATTAGCAAAATGTTTGGGTACTCCTCTTTCCAAAGTATATGGTTATCCTAGTAGTCACAGGTGTCTTTCAGTGATGACTGGATAAATCATTACTCTTTATATATGCTGTCCGTGTTGCAGTATCCTTTGTCATGGGAATTTGGCCTTCCCTTTAGTCAATGAATTCTAAATCTGAGAATTGGCTCAGGTCTGTGAACTGAGCAAGGGATTAGGACATTTTGTTCATGTGGCTGCTCCTAGCTTCCTGATCATCAGTACTTGATTTCTTTTGGTTACAGAGATTGTGAAATACCATTGTTGACTGCCCATCTATTTTGCCCCTGGAATGCCTTGCTCTATCTCCATAGCTCTCTGTGGATTAGGCATGCCTTGCTCTCACTCTAAACTTTGGTCATTACAGTAGTTACATCCACCTTGCTTCTGATAGCTAAGTACACCTCCTGACCTCTGTTATTTCAGGAGTCTTTCATCATTTTTGCTATCAATTGATCCCAGATCTATAACAGTATCTTCTTCTGCCAGTCCTGGCCTACAGAGGAGAGTCAACACTGAGCTCAACAATGCTGGTGCCTCTCTCATTAATGCAATCCCGAGTGGGAAACCAAGTAGGACTCTGCAGGGCCTTCCCAGGGATAAACCCCTCATGTCCCCTGACTCTTGTTTGTAGAAAAGCTTTAGCCTCCTCAGCCTTCCCCAAGTTCCAAAGAGCAAATGTAATCAGAGAAGTGAGAAAATATAAAAACAAAGGAAAACAGTCAAGCAAGACAAAATAACAATAGTTTAGCCATAAAACAAAGTCAAGGACTTCTAGTTCCTCCTCAAGGGTTATAGATAAATAACATCCTGAGCATATCCTTGAGTTGTTTTGCATATACTGAAACCCTCACCAGGTGGAGAAAGTTAACTGCTGACCAGATGAAACTAGAAGGTTGATCACTGAGATTCCTGAAACATCATCCTGTTACCTCACCATCAACCAATCAGAGAATTGTGCACAAGCTAATCATACATGCTGTGACCCTCTCCCTCACACTGTCTTTAAAAACCCTTCCCTGAAAGCCATCGGGGAGTTCAGGTCTTTTGAGCAGGAGCTGCCCATACTCCTTGCTTTGACCCTCAGACTTTTCTGCACTCTGACAGAAAATTAGAGTTTAATGCTTCCAAAGAGGTCTTCTGGCTTTCACCCTTTACTTTATAATGGTAATTAATCACCCCTAGCCTTCACTGTCCTTCTCTAATGCATCAATCCAAGCCAGCAACAGCCATTCAATTCAATAGTCCTTAAATCACAATTTCGCCTAAACCTCTCAAATGCTTTACCTATCACATCTGCCTGTGTATTTCCTTTCACCAGTATCCCATCACTATTTATCACCAGTGAAAGTTTTAACAATTACACTGCAAACTCATTCCAGGTTCAATCAATGCTCCATCTACCAACAGTGATGGTGAACCGACTCTAAAATCCCATCATAGTGGGATAGTGGATTGCTTCCTAGGACCAATCCACTTCTAGTATCAACTGTAATCAGTTTTTTCCCCTGGAAAATAGTCTCTGAGACTCTGATATTTACACACAGAATGTTTATTGCTGATGCTCTTGGGAACAACTGTGGGAGGTGAGGGAAGCAGGATTGGGCAGAGGAAGGACTCGACCTGTGAAGAATTTACAGCAGCCTCAGATAATGTCTCAGAGATCTCTGTAACTAAAATGGTCCTGCAGAGTTATCTCAATTAAAGCAAGAGAGCTGAGCATTTGTGCCCTACATAAACCAGTCATTAGATAGATATTGCTAGGAAGGTGGGAGTGAAACCAAGGTAAATAAGCTTCCTGCACCTGAGGAAAATGCCTAGAACGGGACTCCATTGTGAGCCATTAGCAAACTCTTTTATCAGCTGCAAGAATGAGTGCCTTGATCCTGAAGGGGGATCTGGGCAACATACCACCGCACCCTCCTCAAAGGGGTTCCTATTCATTGGTAGGTGATAAATGAAGAACTTGCAATATTGGAGATAAGACTTTTCCCCAATATCTTACATGAACTAAGGACTCTAAAGCTCACAGAATTTGTAAGCCTGATCACCAAGATTGATGGCACTCTCTTTCTCATTTTTTATATCCTAATCTTAAGTATATGATGATGCTTCTGGGAATTTTGTGTGAATGGACCAATCTCATCTCAGCAATAAAATGAAGAAGTAAGGGAAGTTCTGCTATTTATACCTAAAGTTTTGAAGGGAGATTCACAAACTTCCAATACGATGAAATCAGAACAGTGGTAGCAGTAGAAAGCCAAAAGAAACCACAAAAGCAAACAAGTCTATGATCTGAGATAGGTTCACCAGGGGATGCTTCTTTCAATAACAATGGTGAAGGATCTGGGTTTCATTTTCATCAAACAACTAGGATTTCTTTATAGTTTTACAATACTAAAACTCTAGCCTATAACTCTGTTAAGGATATTTTTCCTTTGTGTGTGTACTTCTAGGGGCTCAGATAGAAATCTGTTATGAAATCCAACTATTATTAGATTTTACTCACTTCAGTACAATGGAATATTTTTTAAAAATAAAATTAGCAGAGAAAGTGGTTTATACATAATATAATCCTACATTTAAGCTTCTCCTAAATAAAGTAGCTAATAATTAGGACCAAGACAACAACAAATTATCTAAAATTTAATGTGAAAAATGTAAATATTGCTGGAATTCACATAACAACAAAAAACAAGATCAAAATTGTTACTTATTTTCACAAGTCAACAAAACCTGAATGCAATGTTATTTTACTCCTTACTACTGTATACTATAAACAGAATTTTCTGAAGGTTGGACATTATTGGGATATACCAAATTGTCTCATTGTTAAAAATATGTAATTTATTAAACACCTACTACGGGCCAGAGATAATGGTAAATGTTCTATGTTCATCAACTCTTTAATTTTTATAAGAATACTATACAATTGTTCTTATAACTTTAGCTGAGTCTTAGACTTCAAGTAATTTGTCCAAGTTCACACTGTTGGTAAGTAACAGATTAAGTATTCTAGGATGACCTGTCCTCAAAATTCATGCCCTATGCCATAGGGCCTCTTTAGAATAAAAGAAACTACATGATCCTAAGCTCAAAATTTTCTCTGAAATGATTAGGTTTATGTAATCTAAAATACTGAAGATATAGTATTACTTCCAGTGAAGCCTTAGCCTTGACTTCTTGCTGTCTTTGCATGTATCCAGAATAGATTCCAAGGTGTACTAAAACATCACCCAGATACAGGATGAGTTCCATTTTGTAAAAAATGTATTTAATAGTACTAGGAAAAGAGGCTGGATGGATTAGAGGCACTAAGAAAATTTCTAGCATCAGCTCTTTAAATTTATTTATTTATTTATTTTTGGCTGTGTTGGGTCTTCGTTTCTGTGTGAAGGCTTTCTCCAGTTGCGGAGAGCGGGGGCCACTCTTCATTGCCATGCGCAGGCCTCTTACTGTCGTGGCCTCTCTTGTTGCAGACCACAGGCTCCAGAAGCGCAGGCTCAGTAGTTGTGGCTCACGGGCCTAGTTGCTCCGTGGCATGTGGGATCTTCCAAGAACCAGGGCTCAAACCCGTGTCCCCTGCATTAGGGGGCGGATTCTCAACCACTGCGCCACCAGGGAAGCCCTAGCATCAGTTCTTTAAAAGCCACAACTGAGGAAGGAAAAGGACCACACAAACACCCAGCCCAGGTGGTTAACTTTATCTCCATCTAAGCACCTCAGGAAGAAGTGGCCTGGGATGGGACTGTTATCTCCCTCCCTATTACAGAGCGCACACACTGTGGAGCCAATGATTTTAATTAGGTTGGTGTGGTGCACAGGATGGCCTCTCTATCTGATCAATCTGCTGATACCTGGTTCTGTCTAGTCCTTACAAAAAAAGCAAATAAGCAGAAATGATAGATTTCCTGAACAGATCAAACAGTTCTTCTTCCCCTATAAACGTTCTTCTGGGAAATTAAGAGAAGGAGTTACTTGTGTGTAGAAACACTATTTCTGTCCTCTCTCAATGTCAGAGGCTTTTAGACTTGATACCAGTATTTTTCTTCTAAGTTTAGGCTACTTCAGCCCACTCTCATGGGATATATATTTTTTAATTAATGAAATTCTACAGTTAAGAGCCACTATTTCTTGACAGAGAAAGAGGCACTGGAGAGGAAAGGGTGATTTACGTACTTTTAGACACAGACATTCGCCCTCCTGGCTGAGAGCTAACCTCAAATGAATTCCGTTCATTTATTTTCCCTTCACCAGTCATTTCTCCTTTCAAATAATCAAGTGAATAAACATTTCATTCAGTTCCAGTTTAACTCAAAATTTTATGTATTAAAAAAGATGGATCTAGATTTTGAAATCTCTCTCACTGGTTTTGAAAAAGCAAACAGGATATCCCTAGGAAACTTAGCAGTCAGCTATACATTTTATAGCTAGTGGGGTACCGATAAGATCTGTTTGGTATTATCCAAATAAAAACCATAGGGCTAAGTACCCTACAACATTTAATTAAAAGCATATTATGTCCCACTGGGATTTTTTTCCACATCACAGTGATAAGCCTTAGGGAATGCAGAGAATTTAGGAGTTTTTATTCAGTTCCACATCATAGTCTCATGAACCATTCTGAAAGATTTGGTCCAGACAACAATGATAATAAAAGCATTCCATTTGTAATTTAACAAGAGTAAAGAAATTATTACCACTAAATTGTTGTCCAAAACAAAGCACATATAACTACTACTCATTATTATCTTCATTATTACATGTGTGGTACTGCAAAAACATAACTGACCTCTAAGAGACTATTTACAATTGCTAAAATTTATTGAACACTGGAGAACGTATACTCACCCCCATACATATGCCCTACAGAATGATGTTTAATTGTGAACAAGTGTGATAGCAAACAATGTCCATTTACCCATACTAGTTGAAGGCAGCAGAGGAACAGAGGTAGCACAATAGAGATTAACCAAAGCCTTTACACTAAACTGTAAGTTTAGTATAAGAATTTTGCCCCTTAGATTTACCTTTCTTGAAATACTTTACATGATTGAGGAGAGGGTTAATTTCAGACATCAGTTTGATTTCACCTGGGTTTTTGAGTCATTCTTATAGCTTTCTATCTAAAACAAAATCCTTAATTAGCTTCTTTTTTATGTCCACGTTGTTCACTGTGTTATTAATCCCTAACGTACTATTAGCTTTCCATAGGAAAATGTTCCCAGCTCTGGGTTAGGGGAAACGAGCCAGTCTCCAACTTACAATTTAACTCTTAGTATATACAAAGCATTCTTAGGTCAGTTAATTCAAACTTGGAAATAACATCCTGAGGAACAATCTTATAAGTGGTAGTTATGTCCCAGGTCAGTTTGTACAACTCACAATGTATTGACATTTATCACAGCACCCTTTCACCGTGCATGGTGCTGTTTTAATAGTGTTAAATAATTTCCAAAAGGAAGCCATGAGGCTGAGGCAGCTTTAGTGCCTTAGAGCCTATGTAGTAAGCAAACCAAAACCTAAGCCTGTGATGCCTCAAGGTTAAGATCAAAACCTAAGGACAATGGATCACAAACAGCCAACCAGGTACCCAAGTAAGGTAACTGCTTAAGCTACAGCCAATCAAGTATTATAATTGCCTTGCTTCCACCCGTTCTCTATAAATGTCTGTTCCCAGCTCCTGGCAGTGGGGCACTCCTAACCACTTATGGTTTGGCACTGCCCGATTGGAATTGGTGTTCAAATAAACTCTTACAAATTTAATATGCCTCAGTTTATCTTTTAACAGTGGTAAAGCACATTCCCCCATCCAGGTAGGAGATAAGAAACAGTTGTCTCAGCCCCACGGTAAGAGCAGGAAATCTGCTTGGCTTTGGTCGAAGTAGCTCAGAATGGGAATCAAAGGATAGGAAGCGCTGCTGCTCCCCTGGGAGCTGCCCCATCGAGAAGAGCAAGCCTCACAAGGGCTTCCACTGCGGCTTCCCCTCTGCTCCCCTTAAGGCACTCTCCAAACGGCAGCCCAGGAGACCCTTTACAATGCAAACTAGGTCTTGTGGCTTTCCATCTCAAAGCTCTCCAAAGTTTCCCATTATACTTTAAAAAAGATTCTAAGTCCTTATCCTGCCCCGCGTGATCTGGCCTCTGGCTGCTTCTCTGATCTCAATTCCTGCCACTCTTCCCCCACTCACACTGCTCCAGCCACTTGAGCCTCCTGGCGGTTCTTCAAATGCATCAAGCATGTTCCCGCTTCAAGGCCTCTGCACTTGCTCCTTGCTCCTCTCTCTACCTGGAATGCCCTTCCCGCAGAAGAGACATGACTTGCTTCCCCATTTAATTTCTGTCTCTGCTCTAATGCCACCTTTTTAGAGAGGTCTTCTCTGATAACCATAAAATAGCACTTTGGTGACTCTCACTGCCCTCCTTCATTTTTTATCACAGCACTTAATACTCTCTTAGTATTATGTATTTGTTTATCTTCCTTAGTAAAATGTAAGCCCCATTAGAGCAGGGAATTAGTTTTGTTTACCACTGTATTCCTAAAACAGTGAATGGCACATAGTACATATTCCATGCAAATTTATTAAATGAATGAGAGGTACGGCTCTCAGAAAATTGCTCACGAATCATGGCCTGCCCAAATTTGAAATTGGCTTCTATCATCTTAATATATACCAGCCAATGCCAGAGAAAGATAAGTTAGCCAAAGGAATAGTCAGCTATACAATAACTAAAAGATTCCTCTGAACAAAGTGCATTCTGGAAAATTAACAACCAAAATTTTTAAAAGATCAGCAGAACTTTGCATCTTATCACCTTGTGCCCTGATTATAACCAAGGGCTCTAACGCTATCTAAACTGCACTGTCCTTACTCACGTATATTTTCCAAATTGTGCCTATCTACGTAGTCCTCCAAAGGATTTGGCTCAAATGGAAAATGCCTAAGGCTACTGGCATTCCCAGATGCAACATCTTCAACTTACTTCAGCATTCAAGGCTTAAAGAGGCACAATATACTCAGCAGAAGTGATGAGTGCTGATCATGAAATGATAGAATGATAGAGCTGAGACAGCTGAGAAATGATGTCATCAACCCTCTAAATTTATATTTGAGTAAATCAAGGCCCAGAGAGAAGTTGCTGAAGGGCACCAGAATATACCACCCCAAAAAAACCTTTTTGGCAGATGTATTATTTTGAGCTAAAGTCCATTGAGAACAAGCAGAAACAGAAAAAGCTCTACAAACAGGGCACAGGTTTTCCTTTTCTGAAAGAAATTTACATTTATAAAGAAAATTTAATTTGTAAAGATGTCCTCTGCTCCCATAACAGGAGGAGAAGGACTCTTAACAACTTATCAGTGGAGAAGAAACCACTTTGGTCTGCGTAATAAACCATAATACTACCCTTATTTACCATTGTTTTCCTCATCACCTCCCCATAACTTGCCTCCCTCACCCAGAAGCCCCCAACCCCTTTTCCTTTATTTAGCCTAAGACTGTATATAAGCTCAAGTTTTAAGCATCCCTTCGGGTTTTTCACTGGGTGCTCCCATGCGTATGTGTGATGCACATGTTAATAAACTTCTGTTTCTTTTCCTCTTGTTAGTCTGTCTGTTGCCAGTCTAATTTACAAGGCCCCAGTTGGAGAAGCCAAGATGGATAGAGGCAAAAGTTTTTTACCCTCCCTGCATTGCTGATGAACCTATGTAATTTTATTAAACACCTTCATGAACAGGGTTTGTTTAGAAGGCATTATTTATCATTTTCCCCATTCTTGTTAATTTAGGGGCATAAATTTGTGTTACATTACCCAGTTTTTTCTTTAATGTACAGCTCTTTAGAACCTGGTGTAGTGGACAATGGTTGACTTTTGCCTGCCCAGTAACACTCCATCCCTCCCCAGACACACACCTCTGAACTATTTACTCTTTCCTCATCCTTGGATGGAATGGAAACCCTTCTTGTGTACAGACGTCAGCCTCTGACCCAAGCCTAGTTAACTGCAGCATAGACTAGCCCTGTCCCCAGCAACTGGTTCATCAATGGACACATAACCCAATTAGATCTATTACTGCACTCTGAAGTCATAGTCACAAGGGTAAACAGGAGAGGAAAATTCACAAATATCAGCCTTGATCCACAGTCAGCCACAGAGGGAAAACTTTCCTGAAAAGTGAGCCAACGCAATTGAAAGCCAAGACAACAGATGGAAAGAAACTGAGACCAGACGACACTGTTAGGTCCTTTAGATCCAGTTCTGTCTAGAGGTTGGTTTTTCAGTTACTCAGGTCAGTGCATTGAGCTGAGTTTTCTATCATATGCCACCAAAAGTAAACTAACTAACAAATAACTAAAGAGGTGGTTGTATGAATTTACAGAGGGAATGCAAACATCAGGATATTAGAGTGATTTGAACATGCAAGAATAAAGCCTCTCACATTTATTTGCCTTCAACAAAGAAGCTAAAACTAGGAGCAATACAAATATATAGTTAACAAGTTTCTAGGCTCTAGTTTAAAGCAAGGAACCTATTGCCTGAGTTTTTAATCATCTGCACACTCTCTTCTATCCCAATCTCTAGCAGAAATAACTACCGATAAATTGTTGAAAAGAAAAAACCTTGGGCTTCCCTGGTGGCGCAGTGGTTGAGAGTCCGCCTGCCGATGCAGGGGACACGGGTTCGTGTCCCGGTCTGGGAAGACCCCACATGCCACGGAGCAGCTGGGCCCATGAGCCATGGCCGCTGGGTCTGTGCGTCCGGAGCCTGTGCTCCGCAACGGGAGAGGCCACAACAGTGAGAGGCCCGCGTACCACAAAAAAAAAAAAAAAAAACCTTGTGAATCAGATTTCTATTTCTACTGGCTGACGAAAAAGTTTTTAATATAAAAACATAGTGAAATTTTAAAAATATAAAGCTGCAATATATTAAGATCAATTTGAAGATTTGTTTTTATTCTTAAGGCAGAAAAATTGATGACTGTAATACCGACTGCATGCATAATTATCCACAGTTCTTATGATCCCCAAATATAATGACAAAAAAATGTCACGCATACCAACTTTCAGCTGGGGGGAATAATAGTGCCAGCCAGAGGAGTGCAATTTTCCCTTCTCTCTGTGTGGGGTCACTCACCTAATAGAATTGGCTGTAATAATAACAAGCAAAACAAAATGCAAAAGCTACTTTGAGGTAAGCATTTTTCAAGTTCAACCCTATTTAAAAGAGGGAGTATACTAAAAATCCTTTTTTAGCAACACATTTTCCCATCCTGAGGAGCTTGGAAAGGTTTAATGTGCTCTCAGTCCTCTCTGGAGGGCTACAATCCATGAGTCATTTGGCTAAGTAATCTGCTCTCACCCAACAACTCACACATTTATTTGTAGGTTAAGTAGAGGTAACGTCATAGTTCCTGTGATTATCCACGCCTGTGTCTATACAGAAATAAAAGTGTGCTTGTAAACATTAATATAGAAAATTAAAGCACTCCAAAGAGTTCAGGAGAGAAAAAGGCACACTCACCTAATGATGAGTAAACTGACACCGATGAACTTTTATTATGAATTAGATGAGAGCTTTCTCAATTCTTTACTTACATTTGTAAAAACAACAAAAATGAATTAAATATTCCATTGATTCAGAAGTAGGTTGACATAGTAAAGATGTCCATTCTCCCCAAATTCATCTATAGTTGTAATTCCTAACAAATTCCCAACGGAATTTTTGTCGATATGGACAAGCTTAACCTAAAATTTATACTGAAAGGCACAGAAATCAGAACGGCTGAGACAATTTTGCAAAAGAAGAGTAAAGTGGAAGGAATCACTCCGTCCCACGTTGACTTACTATATACCTCTGGTAATCGAGACCATGTGGTGCTAGTGGAAGAACAGAGGCGAAAATCAAGGGAACAGAACAGAGAATGGATAAATAGACCCACACGAATGTGTCTGACAGATTTTTGTCAAATATGCAAAGCAATTTGATAGAGGAAAGATGTTCTTTCAACTAATGGTGCTGAAGATATTAGACAACCATAGACCAAGAAAAAAAAAGAACATCACCCTAAACCTTCCATCTTATACAAGAATTAACTCAAAAGGATCATAGACTTAAATGTAAAATGTAAAAATGAAGAAACATAAAACTTTTAAACAAAAACATAGGAGAAAATCTTCAGGACCGATAACTAGATTTGACACTTAAAAACACAATCTGTAAAAAAGGAAAAAGGTGATAAATTGGACACCATCAAAATTAAAAATATTTGGTTGGCAGAAGAACCTGTGCAGAATATGAAAAAAGAAGCAGCAGAGGATTTGCAGACCACATATCTGGCAAAGGACTTGCAGAGAACCTCAAAACTCAACAATACTATGTTCCATTCCCAGAATTATGGCTTGAGGGGCTCTGCAGACCTATTCTCCAGAGAAACTATCATAACTGATAAAGTTGCTCCCAAAAAAAGTCTCTGGAAGAAACATTTATTCCAGAAAATCTATTAAACTCAGTAAGAACAGCAAGAGTGTGTGGCATGAACCACATCCCACTTCCTGGTTGCCCCTCCCAGCTCAGCATGACAGAATTTCCACTGGTGGGTGCGGCCAAGAACACAGCAATTGCTGGAGAGGGTGTGGAGAAAAGGGAACCCTTCTACACTGTTGGTAGGAATGTAAGTTGATGCAGCCACTGTGGAAAACAGTATAGGTTCCTCAGAAAACTAAAAATAGAATTACCGTATGATCCAGTAATCCCACTACTGGGCATATATCCGGACAAAACTATAATTCAGAAAGATACATGCACCCCTATGTTCACAGCAGCGTTATTCACAATAGTCAAGACATGGAAACAACCTAAATGTCCATCGACAGATGAATGGATAAAGAAGATGTGGTATATATACAATGAAATACTACTCAGCCATAGAAAAGAACAAAATAATGCTATTTGCAGCAACATGGAAGAAACTAGAGATTATCACATTAAGTGAAGTCAGTCAGAAAGAGAAAGACAAATGCCATATGATATCGCTTGCATGTGGAATCTAAAATATGACACAAATGAACCAATCTATGAAACAGAAACAGAATCATGGACATAGAGAACAGACTGGGGTTGTCAAGGGGGAAGGGGTTGGGGGAGGGATGGACTGGGAGATTGGGGTTAGCAGACGTAAGCTTTTTTATATAGAATGGATAAAGAACAAGGTCCTACTGCATAGCACAGAGAACTATATTCAATATCCTATGATAAACCATAATGGAAAAGAATATTTTTTAAAAAGAATATATATATATATATATATATGTATAAATGAATCACTTTGCTGTATAGCAGTAATTAACACAATATTGTAAATCAACTATACCTCAATTTAAAAAAAAGATATATATAAAAACTTAAAAAAAAAAAGCATAGCAATTCCTCACCATCCAGCTCACAGTCCAGGGCTATGACATCTCCCCCCGGGAGGGGCAGGCCATGCAACCTGGAGGTCAGAGTTCCTGTCTCCATCCAGACCCCTCTGCAGAGTAGAGGCTCCACCGTAGGCTGAGCACTCGATGCTGTCAGAATGCTGAGAAACTGGCTCACTCATGCATTGCTGGTGAGAGTGAAAAATGGTACAGTCACTTTGGAGAAGAGTGTGGCGGTTTCTTACAAAACTAAACATGTGCTTACCATACAACCCAGCAATTGCACGCTTGGGCATTTATCACAAGAACGTAAAAATTTATGTTCACACAAAAACTTGTACATGAATGTTCATAACAACTTTACTTATAATAGACAAACGCTGAAAACAACCCAAATGTCTTTCCATAGGTGAGTGGTTAAACAAATTGTGGTACATCATAAAATGGAATACTACTCAGCAATGAAAAGGAATTGACCAAACTTAGATGGATCTCAAGGAAATTATACGAAGTGGGGGGGGGAGTCCATCTCAAAAGGTTACATACTGTATGATTCCACTTGTATAACATTCTTGACCTCAACTGATAGAGATGAAGAACAGATTAGTGGTTGTCAAGGATTAGAGGTAAGTGGTTATGGTTATGAAAAGGTAGCACAAAGGATCCTGATGAGGTAACTGTTCTGTATATGACTGTGGTTGTGGTCACATGAATGTACCCATGTGATAAAATTGCATAGGACAAAATACATACACACACATATGAGTGCTTGTAAAACTGGTAAAATCTGAATAAAATTGATGGATTGCACCAATGTCAACTTCCTGCTTGTGGTATTGTACTATAGTGTAGGGGAGCAGAATTTGCTACCCCAAAACGTCTTTGGCATATTAATTATTTTAAGCGTGTTATCTTCTAAGAAACAGTAGCCATGGGAAAACTCTGAAACCAAGGAGGAGTTACCCCTTTGTAAGAAACATTTACATTTATAAGGGAAATCTCCACTTTTAAGGGTGTCTCCCTGAATGTACCAGGAAGAAGAGAATGGCCAAATTTATAGAAACTGTCATCAATGGAGAAGGCATAGAGTTAAATCTACGTAACAACCTTATCCTTGGTTACTGTGCTTTTCCTAGTAACTTCCCATAACTGACTCCGCCCACCCTCAGCATCCTCTTTTATCTTTAGCAGAGGATGGTTTTTAAGATGAGGCCTCTGGCCATTTTGGTGAGTTACTCAGTTTTCCTGGATCTCTCCCGCATACACGTTATTATACTTTTGTTTGATTTTTCTACTGTCAATCTGTCTCATGCCAGTTTACCTCTTAGACCAGCCAGAAGAACCTAAAAGGGTAGAGGAAACTGTCTTCCTCCCCAATAATAGTAACGCAGAAGTTACTATGGGGGAAACTGGGGGAAGGGTACATGGGATTTCTCTGTATTATTTCTTACAACTACATGTGAATCTACCCTTTTCTCAAAGTAAAACGTTTTTTGATAAAAGTGAATTGAATGTCACACAAAGTTGAATGATTTTTAAGATAAGCTGAGCTGAGATGGTCACATCATCATCACTGCTAACCACTTGAACCAGATAATTTCCTTTATTTCACCTTATTTGGGCCCTTTATGACATAAAAGACACACAAAAATAGTGCTTTCTCCTGCTGTGTTCCCCCACATAGCTAACACGTTGAGAAATTTATTTTGGTTAATCCCAGGAGTGCTGCAGAAAAAAGCTGCCGTGCAAAGCACATGTCCATGGTGTCCTGGGCGTGGGATCAAATCCTGGCTTTGTGTCCTGTGAGATCTGTGACCTTGAATATGTTATTTACTTTTTCTCAAAGTCAGGGCTATAAAATGGTGTAAGAATAATAACTTCTTACAGAATTTTGTGAAAATTAAATGTGATAATATATGTAAATAAATGGCTTTATTAAAGGATTAAACAATTATTGCTATCAAACAGAAATAAAGTCATAATTGTACTTCTCAGCTCACCTAATCAAGTTCCTGAACTATGTAAGAAATCTGAGGCCAGGAAAAGTGACTGTCAAAGACTAGACAGAAAGTAGCCTATCAGGTGAGGAACAGGGCATTGTTTTTGGAAGGCCAGTCCCATTCTTTTATAAGAGAAAGATTTTAAGCATTTGAAGGAAATCACCTCTTATTCTACTACTTTTTAATCTCCCACTGCACCCAGGTGATACTATACAGAGTAGGGTTGTTTCATAAATGAGGACAGATTCAATTACCAAAGAAAATTGCTTAGGCAAATTCAAACAATACGCATTTACTTCAGATACAACTTTTTGTCATATTGCTAGTCCCAGTTTGAAAACCAGCACCACTTTCTTCCCTCTATCTCAGCAGAAATACAGCAGAGTTCAGTATTTGTAGACATTTATTTGTTTCTAAATTTTCTTAAGTGGTGAAACAGTCTAGCACCTCAGCCAATTTTTATTTCATTAAAATCCAAATTGTGTCAATATAGTCATAGTCTTTACCTGTGGAAAATGAGCTTTTTGGTCTTTACCCTTAATGGAAACTGACTCAGTGTTAAAACTAGCAGGTTTTTCTTGGGAAACATCTGGACATTTTACTTTCTCGTTCATTCTAAGTAAAAGCTTTAGTACACCTAAAACTAATACAGTGTTCTATGTCAATTATATCTCAACTAAAAAAACAAAAATCACCATGGGCGTAAGCTATGTTTGATGACTGATCGGTGGACATTCTTCAGTCTTAGGAACCAAAAGGAGAAGAGAGTATCCGAGCAATGCTTCATTGTCAAGAGCCACAGATCTTTAGAAAAATGATGATGGTGAAGCCAAAGGGAAGGCCAGTCAAAGGTAGATCAGGGATGAACAGATTTACTTGGTGGAGAAGATGTGCCCTCAACCCGTGGCCAGAAGATCTTTTGTCGGGGGTGGGGTGGTGAGGAGAGAAGGTATACAGTTCTCATAAGAAATCCGAAACCATAAGTGTAACATTGTGTGTGTCTCATGCATGCATACTATTTCCAAGTGCACAAGAATTCTGTTGAAATTAATAAAAAGAAAAATTCATTTAAAAAAGCAACATAGGGATTAAGGGTTCATCTATTTAAAAAAAAAAAAAAACCTTACAATTTTGTTCTGTAGCAGTTTTAGTTCTCCGAGTCTACCTGTGTTAAGGCTTTTTGCACAGCTTTATAGACCTGAACTTTTAAGTTCTTACCTGAGCCAGTAATAAGAAGTATATTTAAGAGGATGCCTTTTCCTGAGCTCCTGAACCAGGAATATATTCATCTGTACTTACTCATGTTCTGATAACCTTATATAACTTTATATGTCGTATTCTTTGACAAGTTTCGTAAAGTGGACCAGCTCCCTGAGGGGTTGACTTACTATAATATCAGCTTTCCTGAACTTGATTGTGTCGCCACAGTTCCCCAGGGCTTTAAATTTCTCAAAGCACATTAGCCCATATAATTTTATCCTCTGACTCTTTACAGAGGGTTTTGTCATGTGGGGTTTTTTTTGTTTGTTTTTGGGGGCAGTTGGGGGGGTGGAGTTTGGGGGGGTGGTTCTGTTTAAAGGTGAGGATGAAACCAGGAAAGAGACTGCCTGTGTTCTCAGAGATGGACCTCGGACCAAGGTGCAGGAATCCTTCTGACTCCGGCTCAGCTCCTTCCCTGACTGGTACAGCACACACAACCACTTGCCCTGGGCTTTCCAGAAGGCTGAATCAGGCACTTCAGAACAGATTCCACATGGACAGTCTTCCAAGGTGAAATGTCACATCTCAGGAGACCATGTGCTCACTGCTTCTGGGGATGTTCAAACATAAACTGAATGACCAATTAAAGTGGATTCAATCAAATGGGGGGTTAGACAAGAAGACTCTGAAGCTCATTTCTAACTGAAATTCTGTGATTATAACAAAATACTTTCTTCAGTCTAAAGTACAATTGTTTTTCACTAAATCACTTTCTCCTCTTCCTTTTTCCTGACAGACTACGATTGTTTAAAATACGTTGTGTAAAAAAGTATTATAGAGGGACTTTCCTGGCTATCCAGTGGTTAAGACTTCATGCTTCCACTACTGGGGGCACAGGTTCAATCCCCAGTTGGGGAACTAAGATCCCACGTGCTGCATGGCATGGCCAAAAAAAAAAAAAAAAGTATTATGGAGTATAAGTTTTTACCTCGTTTTTTGAGTCAATACCGTACTACACTAATAAATTCTTAGTTGTTTTTCCTGCTACCAGTTTTTCCTCTCTCCAATTCATCCTCTGTATATGTGCTGTCAACTAGAAGGTCTTGCATTATGGAAATGTACCTTATCTATGCTGTCCAGTATGGCAGCCACATGTAGCTATTAAGCTTTTAAGCACATGGGATGTGGCTACAGTAATCAAGTAACTCAAAAGTTAATTTTATTAATTTTAATTAATTTTAAGTAACCACATGTGGCTAGTGGCCACAATACTTTACAACACAGCCTATATGACTATCAAAGTAATAATTCTAAAAACAACTCTGCTCCCTTACTTAAAAACCTATAAATTTGTCCAAACCCATAGAATGTACAATGCAAAGAGTGAAACCTGATGTAAACTATGGACTCTGGGTGATAATATTGTGTCAATGTATTTTCATCAGTTGTAACAAGTACACCACTCTGGTGGGGATGTTGATGGTGCGGAGGCTGTGCATGTGTGGGGCAGGGAGTCTATGGGAGCTCTCTGTACCTCCTGCTCAGTTTTGCTGTGAACCTAAAACTGCTCTAAAAAATAAAGTTTTTTTTTTTTTTTTAATTCTCCTGGGTCCCATTTGTCCACATCAATATTTCTCAAGTTTCTCCAGCAAAATACTACTAACAGTAGAGTCTGGAGAGCCACTTCTAAGGAGTCTGGGGGTTTAACTTAAGACTAGACAAGTTGAAAATTAATTCGAAGTGGACTGTTTTTTTTTTTTGCGGTACGCGGGCCTCTCACTGCTGTGGCCTCTCCCGTTGCGGAGCACAGGCTCCGGACGCGCAGGCTCAGCGGCCATGGCTCAAGGGCCCAGCCGCTCCGTGGCATGCGGGATCTTCCCAGACCGGGGCACGAACCCGTGTCCCCTGCATCGGCAGGCGGACTCTCAACCACTGCGCCACCAGAGAAGCCCTCAAAGTGTCCTTTTTATCTTTAAAATATGTAGGATTTTTGCCATCCTCTACAGGATACAAATTTCTATTAACATATAAAGGTTCAAAATGTCTTGCCATCAGCTAAAACAACAAAAGCTCCCTACCTCCTTCATTGATTAATGGATGAGAAGCTAGTGCATTAATGAAATCACCAATGAAATTAACTACTAACAATTTGAGAAAATCTGGCTGAATGAAAGATTACTACGCTGCTGCTGCACATTTCAGATTTGAGGCCCAATCAGTTTCTCTTCTGGGTATGAGTGTCATAATATTTGGGAACTGGGATTCACATAAGTATGTGGATACAAATGGCAACAGTTTTTTGTAATTATTTTATGAGCTGTGTCAGAATAATCATTGCCAGAATGTTGCCAAAAATGTGGTGGGTGAAAAATAATCTTAGGTACTTGGTGGATATTTTTACAACTGTACCAGTTTGCTGATAAATGGAATCTCTGGTGTCATGATCGATGATACAACATCTTTTATTTTCAAAGGAAAGATTTGTTAAATCACTTTTCCAGTGTACAAAGATGGTGGGTGCTATTCTTTATTTCATTATAAATATTGTCATTTTCATCACATAAAAAAGTATAAGCTAAATATTTAAACTCACTTGGATAATTACTCTTTCAACACATTTGTCATAATACATTTGTCACCTGAAAAATAAATATTACACACAGAAGAGTAAATAATAAGGTACTGTTCTTAATTTCTTTAATTGAATTAAACCACCTTATGAGACCCCATCTCACTGATGGGGGGAGTGAAATATACATTTAAATTTCCCAATCAAAGCCAATTCACATATTCTTACTTCAGACTTATTTCTTTCTTCTCACTTATTTCTTTCAAGTAAATATTGAGTCAATTCAAGGTATACCTTCCTATAAAAGCATTTCTCCCTCCTCCTCCTTTTTCCTACAATGGCTCTGCTTTCAAGAGAAAACTTTCAAAGCTTCATAGCAATGAGGCAGGGGCCTTAGTTTATCTGACCTTAAAGGGACCGTCAAGCAAGTCTTCATTTCCTTGGGGATTATGAGTTTCATTACATAACTTCTAGCTATGATGTCTCTATTTAGCTTGTGATTTTTCCTTCAAAATATGTGCTTTTAAAAACAAAAAATGTCATTGCAATGGTAATGGCTACAAGAAACACTGTGTTTTAGACTCATTTGCATCTCCTCAATGACAAGCTTCATATTTTAAATAAACATCTAAGTATATCTTTCTCTCTTACTGTCTCTTTTCATTTGATTTCTCCATGCCTTTTCCTCACTGTGGTGGGAGTGGTGCTCTCAACTTCTTTGCTGCCAGTGCCAGTGCAAAGGGTCTCAGGGATGAATCATGCCTCCTTGGTCTCATGTTGTTCTAAACTTTCCTCATTACCATGAACGTTGTCCCTGATTTCAAACATCCTATTTTTGTCCACTGATCCATCTTCCTAGTTGTCTTTATAATTTTAAATTGTTACACATTTAAAATGTACATTGACAGTAAGAAAAAACTGTCTAAAACTTCCCACAATTTCAACATTTCTTAGTTATCAGAGAACACACTGCAGGAAGGGGAACTAATATTTCTTCGACTGTAGTTATAGATGAACTTTGATCAGATTTGTGAACCAATTATGTTTGTGTATGTGCACAACAGAGCGTTAAGAAAAATAATAACACTGATTCATGAACTGTTATTTAAACATGTTTCTCAAAAACACTAACTCTGGCTGAGTCTCCTGGGACTCAAGGAAGAAGCTCATGTCGTCCTGCTAGCCTGTCTCACAGAGCAGAACCAGGTATGTCGACCTGTGACATTAACATACGTGGTGGACACTGTGATGCTCCCCCCAGAGCATCCCCTCCAGGGGCTTTTGGCCCCAGCTGCTGGGCGTGCTGCCAGCAGGCAGTTTTCAGCTGTCACCTCTTTCAGGGTCAGCTTCCACTGCAGAGAGAACCACACCCTTCCCAGGGAGAGCCCCATCCAATGACTGATCCTTGCAGGCCTGGTCGTTCCAATCCAATACAGGACAACGCTGAGAGCATTTTAGTTCCAGGTCTCTCTGTGAGGTCTGCAGAGGTCACCGTGGGGCTGCTTTGCAGCTCAACTTCTCACTCAGCTCAATCCTGCATCCTTTCCTTTCCTTCACAATGAACACCCTGCACACCAACCTGTCTCAGCATCTGCTCCCTTGAGAACTCAACCTGCAGTAGCATAATCTTATCTTCCTGAAATATGAGAGTCCTGTTTCTTACAGTGCTGATGCCACCATCATACAAAATGGTCCAGTTTTCCAGTCACTCACTATACATAAAATGTTATAACATCTGACCCAGTGGTTCTCAATGACTTGGAGAGATTTTTTTGTAATGCTAGTATGCAGACCAATTAACTCTGGGGGTGGACTCTAGGAATCTGTATTTTTTCAAAAGCTCTCCATGGGATTCTAAAGTGCAACCAATCCTGGTTGAGAACATTCTAGGCTTTCAGGAAAAATACACAATTACAGTTAAGCGAGGTGGAAGAAAAGGATTCTACTGCATATGCTTGTGCTTACATGTGCTAACACACCGTTAGTGGAGCGTTAACAGCTCCACCAAAGCTGCCAGCCAACCTGCACACGCACACATCACCTCTGCTTTTGCTCATGTTCTGGCTACTGCCCCATTTCTTTGCTTCTTCAGTTTTATGTGTTTTCTCCATTTCCTCACCTTCCATTCTCTCTTGAACCTACTTTAGTCAGGCTTTTATCTCAACCCTCCAACCAAAGCTGCTCTTATCATGGCTATGTTACCAGGTTCAGGGGTTAGTTCTGTCTTTGTATTACCAAACCTGTCAGGAGCCTTTGACTCAAGCCGTCTCTCGCTCCTCATAACTCTGTCTTCACTTGGAGTCCTAGAGAGCACACCATCTCGAGATTCCCTTCCTACCCTAATGCTCCCTCCTTCTCAGTCTTCTTTGCTGATTCCTCTTCATCTTCCAGCCCCTACACATTACTTTGCTGAAGAGTTCATTGCTCCACTTTGCCGTCTGTAATTGCTCATTAGGGAATTATCCCAGTTTTATGGCTTTAAATATCATGTATATGCTTGAAATTCCCAAACATAAGTGTTCAATGCTGACTGTCCCCCTGAATTCCAAGCTTATTTATCCCAACTACCTATATCGAGCTGTCACATCACACTTATCATGTCCAAAACCAAAGACATTTCTTCCCCAAACCTACTTCTTCAGCTTTCTCAATCTCAGTAAACAGCAACTCTAACTTAGATGTTTTTACCAAAATCTTTGAAGTGATTCTTAACTGTTCTCTTTTTATTTCATTTCACAAGTTGTTAGTTCTATCTTTAAAATATATCCAGGTAAGATCACTTCCCATTACTAGTCTGCTGCCACCCTAACTAAGCAACCGTCATCTCTCAAAATAAATTCCAACATCTTAGGGGTTTATAGGCACGCTCTCCTTGTCCCAGGCCACCTGTCCAGGTGCGTTCTTCAGCTCTTCTCCATGAATGGCTACGTCATAGAATGCAGGGCACCCTTGAGCTTTGTAATGTCAATCTCTCCCACCAGACTATCAGCAGTTCTTAGTTGTTTCTCTATCCCCATTCAGAGTGCAGTGGCTGGGCACAAATTTAAGGTTTCAATAAATGGTCAGTGAAGGAATAATGAATGAATGATCCAGTAATGCTACAATATTGACTGTAATGAATAAAGAGATATATTGACCTGCATGACAGAAAATTCAAGCAGTTATTATTAGCTACATTCACTGTGCATGCCAACTGGAAAGAATTTCACACCTGCTTTGATGCATTCGTTTTTCTCTTTGTCTCAGTTGGTAGAATTGAACTGTCTTTCTTCTTTTTCAGAGGCTGATTAAACCAAAGGGCATGTGTGGTGACCTCACAGCATACTAAGTTAGTTGATGCCAGTAATCCAATATGTACAAAGAAAGCCTGTTGAAACAAGACAAGAGCTAACTAAGCCAACAAAATCAGTCCTAAAGTTTTGAAGACCCCTAATAATCTATATCTTTTTGTTTATCTCAAAATTGTTTATTAAGAGATTAGGTGGCTGTTACATATTCCTGGATAACTCAAGTTAGCAGAATATAACCTTTTTAAAGTTTTGACCAGTTTTATTTTTAATTTAGATCTACTTGATATTAGTTCAGAGCAGCTTACACCTGTCCAAAATTTAAATTAATGTGCATTTCCCTAATGAGGCTGACTTTACGATTTGCATTCACATTAATTCTCGACAGGCTTGCTTAAAATTGTTTTGAATTGGAGTTTCATAATCAGAATTTAACATTTAAATCATCTTCAGGAGACTGTGCATATGGTTAAACAGACTGCCAGAATAAATTATGAACTAACAAAATAGTCATCTATTACTTTAAGGCATTTGGTAAGTCATACTGTAGTTATCCTTTTACATCTTCTTACAGAAATATTCTCTTAGGTTTCTTAACCACAGTTCACCCCCCTCTTTTGACCTGAGACAGTTTTTCACAGTGATGTCACCTTCACCATTCCACTCAGAGCTTCAAACCTTAGTGGTGTCCTATGGCCATTGACATGAGGAAGAAATTATGTCTTTGCTTATGTTCTTACCAACCTGAGTTCTGCTCTCTTTTCCCCAAGTATAGCTTAGCCTCCAATAATGGTTTTCTCAACTTACAATATCACCTTCCCAACATTCTATTTAGAAACTGGCAAAATACACAAGATTAAGTGCATACACATTTGCTTTTGAAATTTGAGCATAATTTTATGGGTTACCTTGCCTTCTAACGTTTCCATCTCCCATTCCTCTCCAATTTTATTGTATCCTAGCTTGATCACCTTGCCTCGGTGCAAGGTTTCACAGCCTCAGCACCGTTGACACTTGGGGTCAGAAGATTCTTTGTTGGGGAGGCTGGCCTGTGCCCTGTAGAGTGTTTAACAGAATTCCTGGCCTCTACTCACCACAGGCAGGAAGCGAGTCCTCCCACCCCCACCCTGTTGGTAGCAATCAAAACTGTTTTCAGACATTATCAAATGTCTTCTAAGGAGGTAGAGGGAGGGACAAATTGCCCCCAGTTAAGAACCTCTGCTCTATGATAATTGAAGCTAAAGATCCAAATGACATAGCTGCTCAGGATCACTGGGATTCAAATCCACATCATCTTAATTGACAACACATTCTTCCCCCTAAAATGAGAAAGCTTGCACTAGTGGGCATAAAGAGACCCCAATTTAGACACAGTGTGTTCCTGAAGATCATGAGTAAAATGACATGTGGTGGTTAATTTTATGTATCAACTTGGAGGGTATTTTCCCATGAGATTAACATTTAAATCAGTGAACTCTGATTACATCAGATTGCCCTCCGTAATGTGGGTGGGCCTCATGCAATCAGCTGAATGCCTAAATAGAACAAAAGGCAAGGCTGAGAGGAGCAGCGATGTAGAAGACTATTGCTGGCAGTCCAGCCGACTGCCTTGGAACCAAAATGCACCATCAGCTCTCCTGGATCTCAAGACCACCAGCCCACCCTGCAGATATTGGACTTGCCAAGCTCTTAACTCTGTGAGCCAATTCCTTATCATTAATAAATAAATAAATCCCCAGAGAACCCTCGTACATGACATAATCGAAATAATATTTCTGCTTTTCTTCCCCTCCACACACACTCTCAACAGAGCCATCTGCGTTTCTACCTGCCTTGAGAAGGATAAGCTATGTTTATTTTTTGACTTCTGAATGTTGTCAGTAAATCAAAAGGGAAAGTTTAAAGAAGTACGACCATACAGAGTGAAGTAAGTCAGAAAGAGAAAGACAAATACCGTATGCTAACACATATATATGGAATTTAAGAAAAAAAAATGTCATGAAGAACCTAGGGGTAAGACAGGAATAAAGACACAGACCTACTGGAGAACGGACTTGAGGATATGGGGAGGGGGAAGGGTGAGCTGTGACAAAGCGAGAGAGAGGCATGGACATATATACACTACCAAACGTAAGGTAGATAGCTAGTAGGAAGCAGCCGCATAGCACAGGGAGATCAGCTCAGTGCTTTGTGACCGCCTGGAGGGGTGGGATAGGGAGGGTGGGAGGGAGGGAGACGCAAGAAGGAAGACATATGGGAACATATGTGTATGTATAACTGATTCACTTTGTTATAAAGCAGAAACTAACACACCATTGTAAAGCAATCATACCCCAATAAAGATGTTAAAAAAAAAAAAAAAACATGTGCTGAACCTAAAAAAAAAAAAAAAAAGAAGTAGGACCCAGAGCTCCTACGATAACAGAAGAATTATAGAGAAAGTAGAGGGAGTGAGAAGGGTGGGGCAAAACTTTGTAGAGCATATTGAACGGAGCAGAGCTAACACTGAAAGTCCAAAGCGTTCTGTGGTGGAATGGCCAGTGCTTGGGAGCCAACCCATGGCCTGGAGGAGACCACGTGAGGGAGCAACTCACATCACCTGAATGGAGAACCACATTAACTGCACCTTGTGACAAAAATGTGTGCATGTATGTGTTCACGATAACTGCCTATATGTTGCCTATGTACTATTCTCTTAGACTTTTCAGAAACCATTCAAACTGCCCAATGTAAAAGCAACCTCTCTTTTTCAAAGGTCCAGAGCACTTATAAACCTCTTTCCAAAACAGAGGGTTGGGTTCCTGGACACTCAGAGATAAGGAAGGGAAAGTCGCTGCACTGGTGAAATCATGAATGTTCATGTTGTGCTTCCTCATGCTGAGAACAAAGGTCACAAGATGAGAAGTATGGGTCTTTACTGAGTAAATCAGAAGATGCTGCAAAGCAAAATACAATACAGAGGGAAGTAGAACTGCCTTCAGTATGTTTTTCTAAGTTCTGAGAAATCAAACTTTCCTGTATCTACCTTGTTTTCAATTATAGATAGCTCTTCTGATTCAGTGCACCTTTTTAAAAAATAGAGCTCTTCTTACATGCAGACAACATACCTATGTTATGATACCTGTGGATTATTTGTAGAAATAAAAGTATTTCTATCAGTAATACACCACATGAAAATGGCTAGACACAATTCACCAATTTTGAAGCATGTGTTTGGTATAACCTGACTTAAAATACAGGTTGATCTACCCTATGACCCAGAAATTTCACTTAGAGCTATGCACCCAAGAAAAATGAGTACATGTATCCACCAAAAGACATGTACAAGAAGGTTTATGGCAACTTTATTACAATAGCTCAAAACTGGAAACCACCCAAATACCCATCATGGGAAACTGGACAAACATATGCATACAGCAGAATACTCTACAGTACTGAAAATGAATGAACTATATGTTGATACCATAGCAATATGAATGAACCTCAAAAACATGCTGATTGAAAGAAGCCAGACATAAAAGTGCATACTGTATGATTCCATTTACATGAATTTCAACAGGGACAACTAATACATGATATGTCATAATAGAGGAGGACTCTGGGTAGGGAAAGTACTGACTCAGAAAGGCCTAAGGGAGGCAGTGAAGCGATGGAAATATCATTATATCTTGATCCTGGGTAGTGTTTCTCAAGTGTTTACATATGAAAACTTCATTAAGCTATACACTTAATAATAGTAAATTTTACTGAATGTATGTTATATCCCAACTTTTTGAAAGTTCTATATAGAGAGAAAGAGCTATGTACAAAATTCACCATGAGGGGCCTCAGGGGTGGGTAACTAAAAGATGAAAGATGCTATGCTCTGGTACAGAGCATCTAAAACTAAGGTACTTGCTGGTTTAAGGAGTCATGTGCCACATGTTCATATGCTGTGATCATCTCATTCAGGTTATTGGCAGAATTCAGTTCCTTGTGGTTGTGGGTCCCTATTTCCCTGTTGGCTGTCAGCTAGGGACCACCATCAGCTATTTTTTTTAATAAATTTATTTATTTGTTTGTTTTTATTTTTGGCTGTGTTGGGTCTTCGTTGCTGTGCGCGGGCTTTCTCTAGTTGTGGCGAATGAGGGCTACTCTTCATCGCGGTGCACGGGCTTCTCATTGTCCTGGCTTCTCTTGTTGCGGAGCACGGGCTCTAGGCACGTGGGCTCAGTAGTTGTGGCTCACGAGCTCTAGAGCGCAGGCTCAGTAGTTATGGCGCACAGGCTTAGTTGCTCTGCAGCATGTGGGATCTTCCTGGGCCAGGGCTCGAACCTGTGTCCCCTGCATTGGCAGGCAGATGCTTAACCACTGCTCCACCAGGGAAGCCCCCACCATCAGCTCTTAAAGACCCATATCTATTCCCTGCTAATGGTCCCCTGCATCTCACAGCCAGAAATGACATGTGAAATCCTTCTCATACTTATCATCTCTCTGAGTTCTCTTCCTGCATATCTCTTTTGCCTCCAACTGGAGGGAGTTCTCTGCTTTTAAGGGCTCATGTGACTAGACTGGGCCTACATGGGTGATGCAGGATAACTCTCTGTCCTAATTAAATTTGCAAAGTCCCTTTTGCCATGTGGCATAGCATCTTCACAGGTTCTAGGAATTAAGATGTGGACTCTTTAGGGTCCATTATTCTGCCTACAACACATGGACAGCTCTGGCGCACATGGCTGTATGGTAGCAGGCATTTATTCGTTTATCAGTGCTTAATGGCCTTCTTGAACACAAAAAAGAACAACTAACACATTTGCAGCTTGATCATGATGGCTTTTTCGTTTGAAGCTGTTAGGGCATTCTTAGAAATAAAACACCATTCCATTTTGCTACATTACTTTACCAATTTTAGTCTTAGGTTGACCTTAAAGAAGGCTGTCCCTAAAGAATTACTGCTTCAGGGCTTCCCTGGTGGCGCAGTGGTTGAGAGTCTGGCTGCCGATGCAGGGGACACGGGTTCATGTCCTGGTCCAGGAAGATCCCACATCCCCCGGAGCGGCTGGGCCCGTGAGCCATGGCTGCTGAGCCTGCGCGTCCGGAGCCTGTGCTCCGCAGCGGGAGAGGCCACAACAGTGAGAGGCCTGCGTACCGCAAAAAAAAAAAAAAAAGAATTACTGCTTCACACAAACCTAAATAATTCTCTCCTATTAAAGACTCAGGTTCTGGGCAAAGAAAAACCTGTATGGCGAAGGATGAACTGTGCTCCAGTAGCTATCCTCTCATCTTTCCTAGCATGGCCTGGCCTGGAGAAGGGAAACAAAGAGAAAAGAAAAGTGGCTTACTCTGACTCAATGATATACGGAAGGCAACATATGCATCCTGATCATCTTAATTGTCAGAATTCTGAGTGTGATTATAAAGTGGCACCAGGATCCATCTTTGTTGTGACATGGGTAGACCTTGCCTTGGCCACATTTCTTTTCTGCTTTGGTCTTTACTTTACATAGAACTTCATAGTTTGCAAATCTTTTGTCACACATATACTCTCATTTGAGGCTCCAAATGATCCTGCTAGGTACACCAAGCAAGTGTGATCACCCTGTATTTCATGTGTGATAGCTGAGGTTCGGGAGAATGAAGGGACTCCAAGTTTACAGAGCTAGAGAGTGGCAGCCCCAACTATGCATTCAGCAGTCTTTCCACCATCACCATGGCAATAACAGCTGCACCCGTTGCCAGAGCTCTCTTGTTTTAATCTCTACCACTGATCAAAACCAGCCTCTGACAAAGGATATGAATAGACATTTTTCCAAAGAAGACATACAGATGGCCAACAAGCACATGAAAAGATACTCAGCAACACCAATGATCAGGGAAATGCAAATCAAAACCACAATGAGCTACCACCTCCCACCTATCAGAATGGCTAGTATACAAGAGACAACAAATAACAAGTGTTGGCAGGGATGTGGAGAAAAGGGAACCCTTGTGCACTATTGGTGGGAATGTAAATTGATGCAGCCACTATGGGAAACACTATGGAGATTCCCCAAAAAATAGAACTAGGATACAATCCAGCAATTCCACTCCTGGGTATTTATCCAAAGAAAATGAAAACTAATTAGAAAAGATATATGCACCACCATGTTCATTGCAGCATTATTTACAATAGCCAAGACATGGAAGCAACCTGTGTCCATCAACAGATGAATGGATAAAGAAGATATAGTATATATACACAACAGAATACTACTCAGACATAACAAAGAATGAAATCTTGCCATTTGTGACAACATGGATGGATCTAGAGAGTGTCACACTAAGTGAAATAAGTCAGATAGAAAAAGACAATACTGTATGATTTCACTTATATGTGGAATCTAAGGAACAAGACAAATGAACAAACATAACAGAAGAGAAATAGAGTCATAGATACAGAGCAAACAGGTGGTTGCCAGAAGGTGGGGTGGGAGGAGGAGAAAAATGGGTGAGGGAGACTGAAGTACGAACTTCCAGTTGCAAAATAAATGAGCCATGAGTATGAAATGTGCAGAGTGGGCAATATAGTCAATAATTAAGTAATATCTTTATATGGTGACAGATGGTAACCAGACTTATCATGGTGATCATTTTGAATTGTATAGAAATATCGAATCACGGTTATATAACAGGAACTAACATGTTATTTGTTATAGGTCAATTACACTTCAAAAACAAACTCACAGAAAAAGAGATTATGTTTCTGGTTACCAAAACAGGGGAGTGGAGGAAGGGAGATTGGATGAAATTGGTGGTCAAAAGGTATAAAATTCCAGTTACAAGATAAATAAGTTCTAGGAATGTAATGTACACATGTAATTAACACTGCTGTATGTTGTGTATGAAAGCTGTTAAGAAAATAAATCCTAAGTCTCTCATCATAAGGAAAATTTTTTTCTCCATTTCTTTAATTTTATATCTATATGAGATGATGGATGTTCACTAAACCTATTATGATAATCATTTTATGATGTATGTAAGTAAAATTATTATGCTGTGCACCTTAAATTGACATACTATAAGTCAATTATATTTCAATAAAACTGAAAGAAAACAAACCTCAACCCCTGAGCTTCATTCACAATAAAGTGTGAGTGACTGGCTCTTCCCAGGAGTGTCTGCACTTTAATACCAAAGGAAGCAAATTCATAGGATAAAGTTTCAGATATTACCAATCAAGTCAGGGAGAAATGGGTTGGTATGGGAGGGGGCACAGGAGGAATAAGGTCTTCCCAACACTCTATAATGACATCCAAAAGGTTCTTCGAAAAGTATCTAGACAGGACTTCCCTGGTGGCGCAGTGGTTGAGAGTCCGCCTGCCGATGCAGGAGACACGGGTTCGTGCCCCGGTCCGGGAAGATCCCACATGCAGCGGAGTGGCTGGGCCCGTGAGCCATGGCCGCTGAGCCTGCGCTTCCGGAGCCTGTGCTCCACAACGGGAGAGGCCACAACAGTGAGAGGCCCACGTACCGCAAAAAAAAAAGTATCTAAATGTTAAATTCAGTGCCAAACTCTTACAAAAGTTAAAAGATAAAGTCAAAGCTGTTTCAGACAAATCTCATTTTATTCCAGAAATGAAGTCAACACATAAATAAGGGAAGGTGGGAAGTTTAAAAAGAATTAAAGCATGGAAGTTATGAAGAGAGGATGATAGGTGCCAAAAGAGGAAAATTATATCGATACCTAAAATTTTCAAGTGTTAATGTTAAATCAGATGTATAATATTCCATCAAAAAATGAACAAATTTAAACTATGGCCTTCTCTCCCAAATGACTGAATAACAGCAACTTTTATGCTTTATTCTTTCTTGTTCATCAGAATAAATTGCCCTGTATTGCACTCAGAAGGACCTCTGAAGCCCCTATTAGAGAAATGTAATCATCTTTGAAAGATGACATATAATCATCTTTGGAACCACAGTATTCACTGAAAATAGCATGTTAAGTTCCTGCCCATCTTTTTCTTTTCCCTACAGTGCCTTCCCATTTACTTTTTGTCCTCCTGTTATCTCTTGATCTGTTTTATGTTACAACTTCTCAAATGTCTTTTAATGACATATAGAAAATTATCCACTTAATGTTTCCCTTTGTGAAACCTCAGGCTACCAAAAAAATTAAAGTAACTGAGTCTCATAAAATTAGACGAAAACCTTCTTTGAAGCAATGCTGGGATTTTGCTTTCTTTCTTGTTTAAAATCAGAAAGTAACAACATCTTTTTTAGGTGAAAGGGACCTTGACAATTTATCTAGTTCGTTACACGAAATCTAGGAGATACTACATAAAAACCATCAAACAACAGTGCATACCCCTCTTCTTGCTTACTTATTTTCAAACTTTAGTGAAGATAACTTCATAGAATAGTTGGTCTCTTTACAGATGAAAAAATAATGGCGATCATGGTTAAGATATACGGGTGGGCATCTAGTTATAAAATATGTGTTTTTTTCCTCTTTCAATACATACAGATGTCCTGTTTCATGTGTTAAGCACATCTACCCATAAACCATTACTATGAATTGCTCTGTTTAAGAGGAAATAACATGTGTAAAGAATTGAGATTAACCCTCTTGAAAAAATTAGGCAGGAACTATACCAAGCATGGAAAGTACAGATCAGCAGTTATGGTCACACCCAACAACCACATAGAAAGACGGTTCAAGATACTATAGTGGGTTTAATTAGAATTCTCGAGAGAAGAGCTGCCTGTGTAGTCTCACTCCTCTCTCTAAGGAAATAAAACCTCTGAATGACCCAATTAATGGTGCCAAGATGATAATAAAGCTCAGTGAAGTAAATAGGACACTAAGGTGAGATCTCCTTCTACCAAACTTCATTGGCCTGGAGGAGGAATAAGGATGTGCTAGAGGATGAGGTGGGGTGAGCAAGGGGAGGAAACAAAGCAGGAATTTTATCTCTTTATTTTATGTAAGCCAGACTCCCTGTTTTGTCCTTGGTCTTAGCCAGCCTCTCGAGATGGAGCTCTCAAGCAGGAATAAAGTGAAAGTAGGGCATTGTCTCCTACTCGTTACTGAGGACGACAGCTGACTACGTGGGGAATATTTGATAGAGTTTGATTTGGAGCCAGTGATTTGACACTTCATAGAGGTGTATCTCTTGGCTTCAGATTGATGGCAGGGCTCAAGTAGCACTACCACCTTATCACAAGGTGAGAATTATTATTCTCCTCTCCATTGTAATGAAAGAACCTAAATATCTCAGGTTCTTTTTATTTATAATTGGAGTATGCTAATCTAGAAAAGAAAGTAGTTAAAAGTTATTGATACTGACACTTATACAACCTTACTTCAATTATCTGATTATGTTTTTTACATCCTTAAATAATTATATGCTAGATATTTTCAAACAATAGGTAGGCAACTAATGACTGTGGTTTAAAATGAAATTGATATTCCAACTCCAAGATTCCTCTGGTCCTTGTAGTATCAATTGCAAATCTACTGTTCATGAAATCTCAGCAGTGATGACAGAATAGAAATGACTTCATAATTTATTAAGTATCAAATGAAAAATATATTAATGATTTTATTATTAACGAAACAAACAGTGGCCTATAATGAGTCTCTGAGCTCTGCTCCAGGGTCCTCCCTTCAACTTCCTTTCATCTGGTGGGAAGAAGTAGCTTCATTCCCTGCCATAGAGGGGCAGGGATTATATATGGTAGAAGCATAAACAAAAGTCCAAATTGCTATTAGCTTTAGAAATGGTCAGAAGCACTCTCATTTGTTTTTCATCTTGAGCAAAAGGAAGACAGTGAAATAAAAGGATCATCATTATAAACTAAAAGAAAACTACTCCAAATTTGTAAAAATGGTAAAACCAAAAACTTAGCTTAAACTAATTTTAAATTTGGTTATGTCTGAAGAAAGCTAAGTACTATTTCTGAGTCATCATTTCTCTTCTATGCTAGTTATGCTTTCTGTCCCCTCATAATTTTTCAAATAAGTTTCATGATTTTGACAACAAAAAGGCTGACATTCTAGTTGGCTAATAAAACAGTATGAGAGCAGGAGAGTCTGTGGGTTTTTTGTTTTTTGTTTTTTTTTTGACAATAAATGGAAACACATCGCAGGAATCTGCCTATTACTGTTGAGCAGAAGCAAGTTTTCATCTTACTGGAGAGGTTGTCTCAACCAGATCTGTTAGAAGGCAAGTTTTTTGTTTAGGTCCATGGGCTTACTGATTCTGTTCAGATTGGTTTTTTTTTTATCATCAAAGAGAAGCAATTAACAACATAGTGCTTGAATCAACAAGAAGTATTTTAGGTTTCATTTGCCTCACAATTTCTCTTTCATTAAGGCTGATTTCCTTTTTAAAGCAAAACTCACATATCTAACTTACTTTTGCGGTATGAGGGCCTCTCATTGTTGTGGCCTCTCCCGTTGCGGAGCACAGGCTCCGGACGCGCAGGCTCAGCGGCCATGGCTCCCGGGCCCTGCTGCTCCGTGGCATGTGGGATCTTCCCGGACCGGGGCACGAACCCGCGTCCCCTGCATCGGCAGGCGGACTCTCAACCACTGCGCCACCAGGGAAGCCCTGTAACTTACTTTTATTCTTCAAAGAAGGGATTTATATTATTCTGCTTCCACAACTCTATAATTCATATTCTTTCAAACTACACTTTCTAAGCCATATTTCTAGGCTCACAATGTATAGAGGATCTAAAGGGTTCACATACATGCTGATCTTCTCACTATCACCCTTTCCTATCTTCAAATTCTCACTTCTGACCTATGCTAAATATGTATCCTCACACAGGTACACATTCTCACATACCCTCATGATGATAAACACAAATGTAGTAGATAACCAAAACCCAAAGCAGAATTTTCAACATACAAATTCATTCGTTGCCTATTTTGTTCCTATTTCTATCAAGAGAATTGCTAGTTCACTTAAATAATGCCTGCTGTTAGTTCACGAAATCAGACTTGCTTACACAAAAAGAGAATTTATTAGAAATATCTACAGTAGTTCACATAATTGATGGGCATGCTGAACAATCAGATCCCAGGGAGTACCAGGAGTCACCAGAGCACCCTCTCTTGAAACAAATTTGTTCAAACCAATTTCAGCGTTTTCTGTAACTAAGGTTTCACATTAATTGAAAAAAATCTGATTAGCATACCTAGAATCATATATACCCCCTCCCATTTTTCAAAACAGAAAGAGGCTATTACTGAAAAAAGAAAAATGAATTGACAGTGATGGGATCATGCTGGGACTTTGATGGCAATTTTCCGGACAATAGAAAAGTTCTGTGTCTTGATTGTGGTGGTGGCTATATGAGTGTATAAATTTGTCAAAACTCAACAAACTGTATGCTTAAAGTTGTATTTTATTGTAGAATGAATAATATTTCAGTAAACTTTACTTTTTAGAAAGATGACACAAAATAAAATTATTGTTAGCTAAAATATTCCGACCCTAATTTTAAAATCAATGAGGGGCTTCCCTGGTGGCGCAGTGGTTAGGAATCTGCCTGCCAATGCAGGGGACACGGGTTCGAGCCCTGGTCCAGGAAGATCCCACATGCCGCAGAGTAACTAAGCCCGTGCACCACAACTACTGAGCCTGCACTCTAGAGCCCGCGAGCCACAGCTACTGATGCCTGCGCACCTAGAGCCCGTGCTCCGCAACAAGAGAAGCCACAGCAATGAGAAGCCCATGCACTGCAACGGAGAGTAGCCCCAGTACATTGCAACTAGAGAAAGCCGCGTGTAGCAACAAAGACCCACGGCAGCCAAAAATTAATTAATTAAATTTAAAAATAATAATAATAAATAAAATAAAACCAATGAAAACAAAGGAGGAATTTAAAAATAAGTCATTATGCCCAACAGACTATAAAAGTTAAATATAGAAATTGGTTTTAGAAGGTTCTAACAAATATATCTACACACCATTAATAAAGGGAGAGCAAAGTGGCAACACTACTTGTTCAGGGCACAATCTGACCAATTTAAGGTTGATATCATGTGCACAGATGTCATATTCTCCTAGATGATTCTGTTTGGTAGTTTGCTTTGTACCCCTTGAGCTAACAGTCTAAGTTCTTTCAGGAGAATGATATAGCAACAAATTTCATTGTTCTGTATATTCGTATCAGTCAGATAAATGCTGCTGCAATCAGTATAGCAGTTTCATTCGAGAATGGATTTTTTAACACTATCAACACATCTCATATGTTAATTGTTACGCCTTACACAGACATCTGAAAAATGAGCTTATAATGAAACAATATGAAAAAGATTTATTTTCTAGGATGCCCTCTTAAATAACTAACACATTGGGAAAATCTGAGCAAGAATAAGTGTTTTTGAGGACATTGAAATAGCACATGCCCAGATTTATTTTACCACCAACAAACGTAATTATTTCCAAGGCAGAATATCAGTATGTTGGTCCTACAGTTTAAATAGAATTGTGTCATCCAAGAATCATAAATAATGTGACGATTTACTTGAATCTGAGGGCAGTACCCTGTGCTTATGTAACCACTACCAGGTTGTCTTTTAAGACCTATTAACTCTAAACAGATGAAAAATATCAAGGATGCTTAAATGTGTGTTTCTGTGTGTGTCCGTGTGTGTGTATGTGCTGTGAAGGGAGAGGGTTTTTGCTGAGCCTATTCTACTTTCAAGCCCTTTGACTATCTTTCTTAATAACCTGCTTTGCATAGGGATAATAGAGATTATGAAGAAGAGTTTTTCTTCAAGGGGAACCAGGAGGCAAAGATGGGTGAAATGAAGAGGGTTATTTCCTCTGCTGCTCAGCACAGTCCCTAGAATTAAGCAATTCTGAGGGTCCCTAAAGGCAGAAGCATACAGAGGAAGCTGTAGCAAACACCTTTGATGCCAGGATGCCCTACAGAAATCAACAAGACTCCAACAGGCACGCAGTGTCCCACAGCTCCCCTGGAAAGCAAATTTGTTTATAAGTCATGTGACACACCTCTGAGGACTTCCAAAAGTCACAGGCGAAAGGAATTTTTGTAAGGGATTAAAGGGCCAGACCCATCAGTGGGCATACTGAGCTAGCAAAAACTGAGCACGACTGTCAACTGCACTTCATTTCTCGTGGTAAGTGGTGAAATCTGGAGAAATTTGGATTCCTCAAGCCAGTTCTGATCTCTTTACTGCCTGTGTCATGACCGCTCTCTAAAATGTAAAAAAAAAAAAAAAAAAAAAAATTCTAGATAATCAGTAGCCTCTTTGCCAACACCAAGTATACGAAGAAATAAAATAATTTCCCTGATCTTTGCCAGTCTTTTTGTCCTAACTATTGCCTCCTGCTGAAAGAAATGGTAGGCAATACCAATAACAATATTTATTGAGTCAGCATGGTGTTAGGTGATTTAATGCATTATCTCTTTTATCATTCAAAACACACATTTGAAGTACTCTTATTATTCCCATACCACAAATGAGGAAACTAAGTTTTTGAGGGATTAAGTAACTTGCTCAGGGTCACATGACAAGTAAGCACTGGAGCCAAAAAGGGAAGAGAAGAGCAAGGAGTTTTCCTCTAACCCACTCCTATATCAATTGCTGGCTGTCAAAACAGATTTCTTGCCAACAATCTTGAGCCCCTTAGAGGCCCAAGTCTCCTCAAGAGAAAAGATGTACAGCTATAACCCTTTGTTTCCTTTTTCACCCAATGGAATTAATAAAAGCTACTCAAGCAGCAACGACAACCAATTCCACACATAACTACTAATTCTTGCCAATTGTCCAATGTACAGATGACAGAGGCCACTGAGCAGTAGAAATAACAGTAACAACAGAGTTGAAGCAATTTAAATCAGTCTTATGCCCCATGCCAGCTAATGCCAAAAACCTTACATTAAAAAAAATTCGGGCTTCCCTGGTGGCGCAGTGGTTGAGAATCTGCCTGCCAGTGCAGGGGACACGGGTTCGTGCTCTGGTCTGCGAAGATCCCACATTCCGCGGAGCAGCTAAGCCCGTGAGCCACAACTACTGAGCCTGCGCGTCTGGAGCCTGTGCTCCACAACGGGAGAGGCCGTGACAGTGAGAGGCCCGCGCACCGCGATGAAGAGTGGCCCCCGCTCTCCACAACTGGAGGAAGCCCTCGCACAGAAACGAAGACCCAACACAGCCAAAAATAAATAAGTAAATTTAAAAAAAAATTCAAAAGAGTTTAAGATAAAAAAAAGGAGAAGGGAGGGTAAAGGTATTCTTCTCCACAGAACACCATTGGTACCTTGAGGAGTTCCACGTAGGACACAGAGGAAATGGCAGCCATGTGTTTTTCAGGAGACGAGGCCCTACCTACGTATTACCCGGTAGGGGGAGCCTTAACAGAATGAAAAAATGTTATCACATGATAGTTGAACGGACTTCTACTTCTCGCTCTCTCTTACACACACGTACGCACGCACGTGCACACATGCGCATCCTGTAATTTTGGGTGCCATAGTGTATATTCAGTATAGCATAGAATAAAGCTTAGAAGACTAAAAGTACTAGTGTTGACCCTGCCCTGTTACTCCAAGGAAGTTAATTAACACTCTCTGGGCTTCAGCTTCCTGCTCTCTTAAAAGAGGCAACTGGACCAGAGACTATTTTAAAATCTTCACAGCTCTAACCACCTCTATGGTTCAAAGAGCTACCCTATACAGTCTTTGCCAAGGAAACTGTAACATTTTTCTTAAAAGAACTCTGAATCTAACCTACAAAAAAAAAGTCAGAAGCACATTTCAATCTGTGAATGCTCTAAATTAATGTTTAAGTTTTTTTTTTTTTTTTTAAAGGAAGTGCTTCTTTTCCTTCAGGCTAAAGAAACTCCTTGTCCCATCTGTTGGCTGGCCCTCTTCAAGGCACAACGTATCCCTAACTTCTAACCTTGGCATGGCACTTTTTTCCCTTTTCCTATTGTAAGAGCTCTCTAAAGTCTTGTCTGCAGAATAATGACAAAAACACTGCTGTCTGCAAGACTGCTTGTCACCTCTGAATATACTCCATCAACATGCTGCCACTTCATCTTGTTTAGACTCATCGACTGCTTTGTAGAAGGACACCAATGTCCACATCTATCTCCTTGAGACAGGCAGAGAGATGAATTCTTTTTCCTGTCTCAAAAAGAGCTGACAAGCTTTTAGTAGTGTTTATCTTCACTGAAGGGTAATAACCTTGAAAATGAAAGTTAAAAGAGACTGATACAATTAGGTACATAGTCTTCTCCATTCCATATTACAGTTGGTTTTCTTTTATAGTTGAACATGTCAAAGTTTTCTATTGTCCACACTGCTTTTTTAAATTAAATTTAAAGGTAATTTTTATTTACAGAATGCAAGTGCATCATGCTGTGACTCTTGCAAAAATGTAATCCCTCTGTTAAGTCTAAAATGGGTTAAAAATATAATTCCTTTAATATTTCCATCCTATCAACTACTCTTCCCATATTATCTATGTCATTTTTTCTTTTCCTTTGCATTTTTTCACCCCATGTTATGTCATATTCAGAGTCTTGAGATTTCTTAAAATAACTTTCCCTGATTACAGGCAAAATCTTAGAATTCTAATTATTTTGTGTTCTAATTACTGTGTTAACTCAGGGACAATAACAGGTGGATTTGACACTTTCATTAATAACTTGTTGCTATAGACTAAATATTTGTGTCCCCCTCAAAATCCATACGTTGAAATTCTAACCCCCAATGTGATGGTATTAGGAGGTGGGGCCTTTGGGAGATGATTAGTTCATGAGGGTGGAGCCCTCATAAACAGGATTAGTGTCTTGATAAAAGAGACCCTAGAGAGTTCCATTGTCCCTTCCACCATGTGAGGATCCTGACAGAAGATGGCCATCTACAAACCAGAAATGGGCCCTCCCCAAAATCTGCCTGTGCCTTGAATTTGGACTTTCCAACCTCCAGAACTCTGTTGCTTATGAGGCACCCAGTCTATGGTATTCTGTTATAGCAGCCCAAATCGACTCAGACACATGTGCATGACGGTCCCCTTGTGATCTAGATTGTGCCCACTACTAGGGTTCATTCACACAGACATGGATATGTCTGGCAAGCTGGTAGCCGGGCCCTCCAGAGACCCTTTTGCACGAGGCAGTCGAAGTCCCTTAGGAAAGGGCTCATCCCTAACAGAATAGGAAGGCAGGCACAAAGCTTTGGCCATCAGAGAAAAGCAGCATTTCTGAGTCCAGTATTATGTCTGTTGCTCTGCTTTGTCTCAGGGCTGACCCCCAAGGTGTCCTGCCTGAGGCACAGGGAGAGAAGGGTCCATAAGCAAAAACAAAGTGTAACTCAAAATGGAATAATAACATTTTTTTCCCATCATGCAGCAAAGCAAGGTGCGGCTGTGGCCATTGTGGGCTCCTGATTCAGATACAATGGAGCTGGTGGTTCCTCGTGAATGACTGGCAGCAGATTCCTGGGAGGGGAGGCAGCCAGAAGGCATACACTGGTCCAAGCATACATGAATCCCTCCCTGGGGACTCACAGACACACTGAAGGGTCATTCTAGGGGAACTGAAGTTCTGCAAAAGCAGGACAGACATGCTCTATAGCAGCTCTGCTACTCTCCCCTCCCTGCCACTGCCACGGGCCATTCTCACATGCTTGTTTCGATGGGTGAGCTTGACCAGTCTAGGATCTGTGGTAGGCAGGACTGAATCATCAAGTCCTGGAGGATACTAGTTAGAGGGGTCTTGGAGGCCAGGTTCACACCAGCCTCTCCTGTCTCTCTGCAGCTGGTTGGCATCGGCAGGGCTCTGAGCACCTGCCCAGTCGGTGAGTCAGCATCCACCCACAGCTGAATGCTGTTGCTTTTTCTCAGTGGGGGCGAGTGCGGGCTAAACATCTTTGTGGGCTTAATCTGGCCTGCAGGATGTATTTAGCCACCCCTGCTCCAGCCCTAAATTACTTCATAGTGATACAAGGATGTCTAAAAGTACAGTATCAGGTTTTGGCTCAGAACTTGACATTACACCCTAAGTGTGTTATCTTAATAAAATACACACCATCTCATGTTCTTTTCTATACCATTTATGAAGAGCCAATGATCTTGTACATGGAGGTCTTCCTTTGGCATGAATTGTTTTTTTATCTTTCTATCTCCCACCTCCACAAAATAATTATTAAGTCTAGTAGATATGCCAGGCAGTACCTTTGAACAACCTAAACTATAACTTTCCCTAAAATAGCACAATCTAAAACATAAAGATATTGAAACTCCATAACAAGGTTTTAAGATGCTTAGAACTATAGCACAGGGCCGGACATTGAGTAACATCTCAACAAATAATTTGTGAGTTGCATTTTGATGAATTGAATGAAATATCTGTGTGTTAGTTTGTTGGTTTGTTTGTTAAGAGCAGGGTAGTATCGTACACTCGAAGAGAAGGAGCTTGGAAGGAGCTTCTTTGAAGAAGTCACAGGTTCAAATCCTAACCCCCTTACATAGTATATAACCTTGGGAAAAATAATAAAACAGAGATAATATACTATATCTCTCTGGGATGTTGTAGTGATAAATGAGATAAGTATGTAAATCATCTAATATGTTTGGTTCAATGGAAGTTAACTATTTTTTTTTTTAGTCTTAAAGAATAGCTTTATGACTATATCCAGTGAGGACAGAAAGGTCAGCATCTGCACTTCTCAGCTCTTTTCTAAGAGCAGATAATTGCTACTTGCAGGGGTCTCTGTAAAAGTTCTCTCCTATTTGGAAAGAATGACAGCTGTAGTGTAAAGATCAAGTTATTGATGGTGCCTGAGCCTTGGATGCTATAGAAACTCTCAGAAATATCACACAGTTCCATTCTACTATCAAAGAAAACTTTAGGCAGATAGCATTTGACTTGAAATGCCTGGAAGGAAGGCAGCAGGGAGACTACCCCATATTCCAAGGTCAAGTTTGACCCACTGAACAAGTCATAAGCTCTATCCACCTTTAGCAGCTCATTATGGAGACAGCACTGGCCTGACTTAGGGATCTAAAACCATGAGATGTAGCACTGGTTTACCCCTTCCTAGCTGTGTGGCCTGAGACAAGCTACTTAAGTTCGTTGGAACTCAGTTTCCTCATCTGTGATACGAAACAACAATTCCTGTTCTTCCTATACTATTAAGTTATTGATTGTTGTCATCCTCTGCTCTTCCCTGGCTCCACCTATATTTCTTGGGCTTAATGAATGTCTCCTCAGCCCTATGTCAGGCACTGAAGGTACTCTCTTGTATTATCTCGTGTACTAGATACACCAACCTAATGAGGTAACTGTGATTCCCATTTTACAGATGAGAAAACTGAAACTCTGAGAGGTTAATCAACTTGCATACCTAATTAGTGGCAGAGCAGGAATCCAACTTCAAAGACCACATGCTGAGCCCTCATTCTAAGCTGCCTATCAGAAACTAAGGTGGGTTTGCGGTGTCTGGCGCTCATTCAACAGGCATGTATTAAGGACTAGTTCCTGCCTCAAGGAGTTTATATCCAAAAGTATAGTTCAAAGATACACAGGGTCAAATTGCCATTTGCATCCACCCCAGAAGAGTTAACTGATCCCTGGGTCTGCAGCCAGTGGGGTAATTTCCTGACAGGATATGAGACCAAAAGAGACATACCCACAACCCAAGTCACCCACACTCGGGTGGGGCTCCAGACAGTCAATCTGTTTCTCCAAAAGGTACAACTTCTTCTCTGGTCTGTAGGCACCTTCCCTTCTATTTCCATTAAAGTAACATTAAAAGAAAAAGACATGTATTTACTTTACTTCTTTTTAGTCAAAAGTAAAATTGTATTTTGCTTGGTCTAGGCTAATTTAATGCTACACTGCAAAAAATAAAACCTTTCTTAAGTTACAAAAGTGATATTAAATCTTTATTGGGCTGTCCTACCGATAGGCATAGCACTACAGTATTTAATTGTTTCCACAGTTGTTACAGCCTAGAATTTTAAAACTTCAAAGTAATTGTCTAATGCCATTTTACGTAAAAGGACTAAACTGAAAGCTGGGTCTCCTCACTCCCAGTCCTATGCTCTTACCACTGTAAGAATGTCCTTCTTTAACTCTGCTGGATTTAATTCCCTGCCTGAAGGAGAAGAATCTTATCCTGTCTTCCTCTCTGCCAAATTCCTATTGATTGGTTGGTGACAAGCTAGTAAAAGCTTGATGAGAATGCCATCTAGGCCTTCAGTGTCAAGATCAAGGGAAGCTTATAAAGAGATGCTTTTCATCTTTTCCTAAAGTCAGTGCCTTAGGTAATCACTTCTTGTCCAAAAGCAATGAGTCTCCCAGATGAAGTGCCATGACTCAAGGAACTCTGGCCCCAGCTTTGTCAGCTCATTAAGGATACCGTCTACCACAAAGTGACTTTTGAACACACTAAATAGGAAGAATCAAGTGGTTTCTGCAATGACAGAATCAGCTGGACCAGAGCCTGAGCCTTGAAATAAATCAGATATTGCCGAAGTAAACAACAAAAGAAGCTGAAGACAGACTGAATACAGACATGGTTCTTTTATCTGTCATCCAGCAAGCCGCAAATAGAAATAGTGTTTCTGTAGTGCCATCTCATCGCATTGTGGGTTACTAGCCCACCTCGCTTGCTGGTCTGCAGCTCTTAGAGGGCAAGGACTCTGCCATGCATATTTTTATTCCATAGTTTACAGTACATTTATACGGTGGATGTTTGATGTATGAAGAAATAAAGGAAGAAAGGAACAAAAACTCTCTGTCTCATATCTTAAAGAAATTTATAATGAAAGCTTTTGCTCTTCTTCCAGACTATTTAAAACCGTGATAGAAAAAAATAATTGTTCCATTATTTTGTAGAAGAAAATGAGGAGAATGGGGAATAAGAGAGGTGAATAAAGAAAGGAATAAACATTTGTTTAGGGGCTACCTTGTGCCAAACACTGTAGTAGGTAATTTGTATATATTATCTCATCTAATCCTTACAATAGAACCATGAGTCAGATAGTCATATTTCTCCTTTTTCATACATTGATAAAGAAACCAGGGCTCAGGAGGACTAAGTAACTCATTCAAAGTCATGCAGCTGGTAAGTGACAGAGCTGGAATTCAACTCAGTAACTGTAAAGCCATATTCTTTTTATTTTATCAAGCTGGTTACTATAGGCAAAAATACCATTCCAAAACCATAATTAATAGAATTCTAGCAACAAGAATTTCTATTATTCTAGCACAACCAGCACTTACCACCTCTTCTTCTCTCCATGACATACTTTTTCTTTAAGACACTAATTTGGAACTTCTGCTTCCAGCAGAGACGGAATCACAGGGAATGAATTTACACTCTTAGCTGTAACCAGCAACAAAAAAAAAAAGAAAACCCCACAAAACATAAATAAATATATTAAACAACAGTTTCAAAACATTGAGCCTCAGGCAATGAAGCATGGTGATACCTGAATTATGGGAAGTAAATGATGTGAGCCCTACAAGTGCTCTGACTTACTACTTTGAGAAAATTTCCAACACATATCACAAAATGGGTGTATCCAGGCACAACCCAGTGAATCACCTGAATTGAGGAGATAGAACTGAGAGTCAAAAGAAGACCCAAGGCAGGTAGAGTTTGCAAGACAGTGTGCCAGAGAGGGACAGCTGCGCAAAACGAGAACAGCAGAGATTCGCAGAGAGTCCCTCTGAGTATTTAGCAGAGTATTGATCAGTGTAGGCATGTGTGGAAATTATTCCTGGCAGGGAAAGAACCACTAGAGGATTAAAGAGAAGAGTGTCCAAAACTTACACAAGACCAGGACAAGTCTATACTTCTAACCAGAATGGATAAACCTTATAATTTGTGGGGTTTGAGGTAGATTACTCATTGGGTAGTCTTACCTCAATAGTGGGGAATAATCAGACCTAAACTAAACACTGTACTGATTCCACCAACAAGTCTTAAAAACAAGATCCAGAGGGAACAAACTGTTTTCAAGTAATTTAACTGTATTCCAGAACAAATTTCAACAGTATTTACAAGAATACAAAGATATTCAGAACAAACATGGTACAATTCACAATGTCCACCAACCAGTCATCCAAAGAAACAAGTAAACAGGAAGAAAATATTTCTTTCCAGAGCAAAGGCAGGCATACTTTTTTTTCCACTATAAAATATTCAGGTTCCCTGAATCGAGGTTTTCTCCTCTGTAGAACAACTCACTGTGGGTGTAGTTCTGGAGGCCAGAAATCAAAAATCAAGGTGTCACCAGGGATATTCTCCCTCCAAAGGCTCTTGAAGGAAGATCTTTCCTTGCCTCTCCCAGCATCTGGTGGTTCCAGGTATATGGAGAGGATATTGGCTCCAGATGGCAGACCAGAAGGATGTGCTCTCACTCCCTCTTGCAAGAGCATCAGAATCACAACTAACTGCTGAACAGTCATCGAGAGGAAGACACTGGAACTCACCAAAAAAGATACCCCACATCCAAAGACAAAGGAGAAGCCGCAATGAGTCGGTACGAGGGATGCAATCACAATAAAATCAAATCCCATAACCGCTGGGTGGGTGACTCATAAACTAGAGAACAATTATACCACAGAAGCCCACCCACTGCAGTGAATGTTCTGAGCCCAACATCAGGATTTCCAACCTGGGGGTGAGGTAACGGGAGGAGGAATTCCCAGAGATTCAGACTTTGAAGGCTAGTGGGATTTGATTGCAGGGCTTCAACAGAACTGGGAGAAACAGACACTCCACAATTGGAGGGCACACACAAAGTAGTGTGCACATCAGGACCCAGGGGGAAGGAGCAGTGACCCCATAGAGGACTGAACCAGACCAACCTGCTAGTGTTGGAGGGTCTCCTGAAGGGGCAGAGGGTCTGTGGCTCACGGTGGGGACAAGGACACCGGCAGCAGAAGTTCTGGAAAGTACTCCTTGCCATGAGCCCTGCAGGAGTTGGCCATTAGCCCCACCAAAGAGCCAGTGACCTCCAGTGCTGGATTGCCTCAGGCCAAACAACCAACAGGGAGGGAACTCAGCCCCACCCATCATTAGACAAGCAGATTAAAGTTTTACTGAGCTCTGCCCACCAGAGCAACACCCAGCTCGGACCCACCAGCAGTCCCTCCCAAAAGAAAGCTTGCACAAGCTTCTTAGATAGCCTCATCCACCAGAGGCACACAGTAGAAGCAAGAAGAATTACAATCCTGCCGCCTGTGGAACGAAAACCACATTCACAGAAAGATAGACAAAATGAAAAGGCAAGGACTGTGCACCACATGAAGGAACACGAAAAAACCCCAGAAAAACAACTAAATGAAGTGGAGATAGGCAACCTTCCAGAAGAAGAATTCAGAATAATGATAGTGAAGGTAATCCAGGACCTTGGAAAATGAATGGAGGCAAAGATTGAGAAGATGCAAGAAATGTTTAACAAAGACCTAAAAGAATTAAAGAAAAAACAACTAGAAGGATTAAAGAACAAACATACAGAGATGAACTATACAATACCTAAAATAAAAAATACACTAGAAGGAATCAATAGCAGAATAACTGAGGCAGAAGAACAGATAAGTGACCTGGAGGACAGAATGGTGGAATTCACTGCCATGGAAGAGAATAAAGAAAAAAAAATGAAAAGAAATGAAGACACCTAAGAGACTTCTGGGACAACATTAAACACACCAACATTCGCATTACAGGAGTCCCAGAAGGACAAGAGAAAAAGGACCTAAGCAAATATTTGAAGAGATTATAGTCAAAAACTTCCCTCACACGGGAAAGGAAATAGCCACCCCAGTCCAGGAAGCGCACAGAGTCCCAGCAGGATAAACCCAAGGAGAAACATGCCAAGACACATAGTAATCAAATTGACAAAAATTAAAGACAAAGTATTAAAAGCAACAAAGGAAAAATGACAAATAACATACAAGGGAACTCCCAAAAGGTTAACAGCTGATTTCTCAGCAGAAACTCTACAGAACAGGAGGGAGTAGCACGATATATTTAAAGTGATGAAAGGGAAGAACCTACAACCAAGATTACTCTACCCAGCAAGGATCTCATTCAGATTCAACAGAGAAATCAAAAACTTTACAGACAAGCAAAAGCTAAGAGAATTCAGCACCACAAAACCAGCTCTACAAAAAATGCTAAAGGAACTTCTCTACATGAGAAACACAAGACAAGAAAAGAACCTACAAAAAGAAACCCAAAACAATTAAGAAAATGGTAATAGGAACAAACATATTGATAATTACCTTAAATGTGAATGGATTAAATGCTCCAACCAAAAGACACCAGCTTGCTGAATGGATCCAAAAACAAAACCCGTATATATGCTGTCTACAAGAGACCCACTTCAGACCTAGGGACACATACAGACTGAAAGTGAGGGGATGGAGAAATATATTCCATGCAAATGGAAATCAAAAGAAAGCTGGAGTAGCAATTCTCATATCAGATAAAATAGACTTTAAAATAAAGAATGTTACAAGAGACAAGGAAGGACACTACATAATGATCAAGGGATCAATCCCAGAAGATATAACAATTATAAATATAATGCAGCCAACATAGGAGCACTTCAATACATAAGGCAACTGCTAACAGCTATGAAAGAGGAAATGGACAGTAACACAATAATAGTGGGGGACTTTAACACCTCACTCACACCAATGGGCAGATCATCCAGACAGAAAATTAATAAAGAAACACAAGATTTAAATCACACAATAGACCAGAGAGATTTAACTGATATTTCTAGGACATTCCATCTAAAAAGAGCAGATTACACTTTCTTCTCAAGTGCACATGGAACATTCTCCAGGATATGTCACATGTTGGGTCACAAATCAAGCCTTGGTAAATTAAAAAAAATTGAAATCATATCAAGCATCTTTTCCAACCACAACGCTCAGAGATTAGAAATCAATTACAGGGAATAAAATGTAAAACACACAAACACATGGAAACTGAACAATATGCTACTAAATAACCAAGAGATCACTAAGGAAATCAAAGAGGAAATCAAAAAATACCTAGAGACAAATGGCAATGAAAACACGGTGATCCAAAACCTATGGGATGCAGCAAAAGCAGTTCTAAGAAGGAAGTTCATAGCAGTACAATCCTACCTCAAGAAACATCTCAACTAAACAATCTAACCTGACACCTAAAGGAACTAGAGAAAGAAGAACAAACAAAACCCAAAGTTAGTAGAAGGAAAGAAATCATAAAGCTCAGAGCAGAAATAAGTGAAATAGAAACAAAGAAAACAATAGCAAAGATCAATAAAACTAAAAGGTGGTTCCTTGAGAAGATAAACAAACTTGATAAACCTTTAACCAGACTCATCAAGAAAAAGAGGGAGAGGACTCAAATCAATAAAATTAGAAATGAAAAAGGAGAAGTTACAACAGACACCGCAGAAATACAAAGCATCCTAAGAGACTACTACAAACAACTTTATGCCAATAATATGGACAACCTGGAAGAAATGGACAGATTCTTAGAAAGGTATAACCTTCCAAGACTGAACCAGGAAGACAGAGAAAATATGAACAGACCAATCACAAGTAATGAAATTGAAACTGTGATTAAAAATCTTCCAACAAACAAAAGTCCAGGACCAGATGGCTTCACAGGTGAATTCTATGAAACATTTAGAGAAGAGCTAACACCCATCCTTGTCAAACTCTTACTAAAAGTTGCAGAGGAAGGAACACCCCCAAACTTATTCTACGAGGCCACCATCACCCTGATACCCAAACCAGGCAAAGATACTTCAAAAAAATAAAATTACTGACCAATATTACTGATGAATATAGATGCAAAAATTCTCAACAAAATATTAGCAGACAGAATCCAAAAACACATTAAAAGGATCATATACCATGATCAAGTGGTAAATAAATATCCCAGAGATGCAAGGATTCTTCAATATACGCAAATCAATCAATGTAAACCATACGATCATCTCAATAGATGCAGAAAAAAATATTTTGACAAAACTTAACACCCATTTATGATAAAAACTCTCCAGAACATGGGCATAGAGGGAACCTACCTCAACATAATAAAGACCATATATGGCAAACCCACAGCAAACATCATTCTCAATGGTGAAAAACAGAAAACATTTCCTCTAAGATCAGGAAAAACACAAGGATGTCCACTCTCGCTACTATTATTCAACACAGTTTTGGAAGTCCTAGCCATGGCAATCAGAGAAGAAAAAGAAATAAAAGGAATACAAATTGGAAAAGAAGAAGTAAAATTGTCACTGTTTGCCGATGACATGATACTATACATAGATAATCCTAAAGGTGCCACCAGAAAACTACTAGAGCTAATCAATGAATCTGGTAAAGTTGCAGGATACAAAATGAATGCACAGAAATCTCTTGCATTCCTATATACTAAAAACAAAAGATCAGAAAGAGAAATTAAGGAAACAATCCCATTCACCATTGAAAAAAAAAGAATAAAATACCTAGGAATAAACCTACCTAAGGAGGTAAAAGACCTGTACTCAGAAAACTATAAGACACAGATGAAAGAAATCAAAGATGACACAAACAGATGGAGAGATATACCATGTTCTTGGACTGGAACAATCAATATTGTGAAAATGACTCTACTACCTGAAGCAATCTACAGATTCAACGCAATCCCTATCAAATTACTAATGGCATTTTTTACAGGACTAGAACACAAAATCTTAAAATTTGTATGGAGACACAAAAAACCCCAAATAGCCAAAGCAATCTTGAGGGAAAGAAATGGAGCTGGAGGAATCAGACTCCCTGACTTCAGACTATACTACAAAGCTACAGTCATCAAGACAAAGCTACAGTCATCAAGACAATATAGAAATATAGAAATATAGATAAATGGAAGAGAAACAGAAGTATAGATAAAAAGAAATATAGATAACAGAAATATAGATAAATGGAAGAGGATAGAAAGCCCAGAGATAACCCCCCACACCTACAGTCAACTAATCTATGACAAAGGAGGCAAGGATATACAACTGAGAAAAGACAGTCTTTCAATAAGTGGCGCTGGGAAAACTGGACAGCTACATGTAAAAGAATGAAATTAAAACACTCCCTAACACCACACCACCACACACAAAAATAAACTCAAAATGGATTAAAGACCTAAATGTAAGACCAGGCACTATAAAACTCACAGGAAAACATAGGAAGAACCCTCTTTGACATAAATCGCAGAAAGATGTTTTGTGACCCACCCCTAGAATAATGGAAATAAAAGCATAAATGAAAAAATGGGACCTAATGAAACTTAAAAGCTTTTGCACAGCAAAGGAAACTACAAACAAGGCGAAAAGACAGCCCTCAGAATGGGAGAAAATATTTGCAAACGAATCAGTGGACCAAGGATTAATCTCCAAAATATATAAACAGCTCAATATTAAAAAAACAAACAACCCAATCAAAAATGGGCAGAAGACCTAAATAGACATTTCTCCAAAGAAGACATACAGATGGCCAAGAGGCACATGAAAAGCTGCTCAACATCACTAATTATTGGAGAAAAGCAAATCAAAACTACAATGAGGTATCACCTCACACCGGTTAGAATGGGCATCATCAGACAATCTACAAACAACAAATGCTGGAGAGGGTGTGGATAAAAGGGAACCCTCTTGCACTGTTCATGGGAATGTAAACTGATACAGCCACTATAGAGAACAGTATGGAGGTTCCTTAAAAAACTAAAAATAGAATTACCATGTCACCCAGCAATCCCACTACTGGGTTTATACCTAGACATAACCATAATTCAAAAAGAAGACATGCACCCCAAGCTTCATTGCAGCACTATTTACAATAGCCAGGTCATGGAAACAACCTAAATGCCCATCAACTGACAAATGGATGTGGCACATATATACAATGGAATATTACTCAGCCATGAAAAGGAATGAAACTGGGTCATTGTAGAGATGTGGATGGACCTAGAGACTATCATACAGAGTGAAATAATTCAGAAAGAAAAAAACAAATATCCTATATTAATGCACATATGTAGAATCTAGACAAATGGTACAGATGAACCGGTCTGCAAGGCAGAAATTGAGACACAGCTGTAGAACAAACGTATGGACACCAAGGGGGGAGAGGAGGGGCAGGGGTGGTGGTGGGAGGAATTGGGAGATTGGAATTGACATATATACACCACATAAGTATAAAATAGGTAACTAATAAGAACATCCTGTATAAAAAAATAAAATTCAAAAATGAAAAGGTCCCTGGTCCCTGGGCAGCAGCAGCAGTCAACTCTGAGTAATATCAGGATGGCTTTAAACAACTGAATGAACAAGACAAAGAAATGTGTTTCTTGGGATGCAAGTTATCAGCAACAAAGCAAACTTGTGAACATTTCATTGCAACTTCTAGGAAGGGAACTGATAAAAATATTTCCAGGAGTAAAAGGTGGTAAAATAGAAATTAATTTCACAGTTCCCATTTTTAGCTGGGATTATGAAATGTCATCACTAAGTCCTTAAAATTGAAATTTTTATTTAAAAAAAGATTTTTAGGAGGAGCTTCAAGATGACATAAGAGTAAGACGTGGAGATCACCTTCCTCCCCACAAATACATCAGAAATACATCTACTTGTGGAACTCCTACAAAGCACCTACTGAATGCCGGCAGAAGACCTCAGACCTCCCAAAAGGCAAGAAACTCCCCCCGTACCTGGGTAGGGCAAAGAAAAAACAGAGACAAAACAATAGGGACGGGACCTGCACCAGTGGGAGGGAGCTATGAAGGAGGAAAGGTTTCCACACACTAGAAGCCCCTTCGCGGGGGGGAGACTGTGGGTGGCAGAGGAGGGAGTTTCGGGTCCGCGGATGAGAGTGCAGCAACAGGGGTGCTAAGCGCAAAGCAGAGAGATTCCCGCACTGAGGATCGGTGCCGACCAGCACTCACCAGCCCGAGAGGCTTGTCTGCTCACCCGCCAGGACGGCCGGGGGCTGGGAGCTGAGGCTCGGGCTTCGGAGGTCAGATCCCAGGGAGAGGACTGGGGTTGGCGGCGTGAACACAGCCTGCAGGGGACTAGTGCACCACAGCTAGCCGGGAGGGAGTCCGGGAAAAGGTCTGGAGCTGCCGAAGAGAAAAGAGACTTTTTCTTACCTCTTTGTTTCCTGTGTGCGAGGAAAGGGGATTAAGAGCGCTGCTTAAAGGAGCTCCAGAGACAGGCGCGAGCTGCAGCTAACTGCGCGGACCCCAGAGACGGGCATAAGACGCTAAGACCGCTGCTACCACCACCAGGAAGCCTGTGTGAGAGCACAAGTCACTAACCACACCACCGCTCCCGAGAGCCTATGCAGCCCACCACTGCCAGGGTCCCATGATCCAGGGACACCCCCCCCGGGAGAACACACGGTGCGCCTCATGCTGGTGCAACGTCACGCTGGCCTCTGCCGCCGCAGGCTCGCCCCGCATCCGTACCCCTCCCTCCCCACCGGCCTGAGTGAGCCAGAGCCCCCGAATCAGCTGCTCGTTTAACCCCCGTCCTGTCTGGGCAGGGAACAGACACCCTCAGGAGGCGTACATGCAGAGGTGGGACCAAATCCAAATCTGAACCCCAGGAGCTTTGCAAAAAAAGAAGAGAAAGGGAAATTTCTCCCAGGAGCCTCGGGAGCACCGGATTAAATCTCCGCAGTGATGTACCCTGCATCTGTGGAATACTTGAATAGAGAGCAAATCATCCCAAATTGAGGAGGTGGGCTTTGGGAGCAACCATATATATATATATTTATAGTTATATTTATATATTTTTATTTATTTATTTATTTATTTATTTTGTGCAGTATGCGGGCCTCTCACTGTTGTGGCTTCTCCTGTTGCGGAGCACAGGCTCCGGACACACAGGCTCAGCGGCCATGGCTCATGGGCTTAGTGGCTCTGCGGCATGTGGGATCTTCCCAGACCGGAGCATTAACCCGTGTCCCCTGCAACGTCACGCGGACTCTCAACCACTGTGCCACCAGGGAAGCCCAACAATATATTTTTTTTTCTCTTTTTGTAAGGGTGTATGTGTATGCTTCTGTGCGTGATTTTGTCTGTATAGCTTTGCTTTCACCATTTGTCCTAGGGTTCTGTCTGTCCATTTTCTGTTTTTTTTTTTTTTCCTTTAGTATAGTTTTTAGCACTTGCTTTCATTGGTGGATTTGTTTTTTGGTTTGGTTGCTCTCTTTTTAACTTTCTTTCTTTTTTCTTTCTTTTATTACTTTTTAATGTTTTTTAATAATTATTTTTAATTTAATAAATTTATTTTATTTTATCTTATTCTTTCTTCTTTTTCCTCCCTTTTATTCTGAGCCGTGTGGATGACAGGCTCTAGGTGCTCCAGCCAGGCGTCAGGGCTGTGCCTCAGAGGTGGGAGAACCAAGTTCAGGACATTGGTCCAGAAGAGACCTCACAGCTCCACATAATATAAAACGGTGAAAATCTTCCAGAGATCTCCATCTCAACGCCAAGACCCAGCTCCACTCAACCACCAGCAAGCTACAGTGCTGGATACCCTATGCCAAACAACTAGCAAGACAGGAACACAAACCCACCCTTATTATGCCTAAAATCATAATAAGGCCACAGACACCTCAAAACACAACAACAGACATGAACCTGCCCACCAGAAAGACAAGATCCAGCCTCACTAACCAGAACACAGGCACTAGTCCCCTCCACCAGGAAGCCTAGACAATGCACTTAACCAGCCTTAGCAACTGGGGGCAGACACAAAAACAACGGGAACTACGGACCTGCAGCCTGCGAAAAGGAGACCACAAACACAGTAAGTTAAGCAAAATGAGAAGACAGAGAAACACACAGCAGATGAAGGAACAAGGTAAAAACACACCAGACCTAACAAATGAAGAGGAGATAGGCAGTCTACCTGAAAAAGAATTCAAAATAATGATAGTAAAGATGATCCTAAATCTTGGAAACACAATGGAGAAAATACAAGAAACGTTTAACAAGGAACTAGAAGAAATAAACAGCAAACAAAGAGTGATGAACAACACAATAAATGAAATTAAAAATTCTCTAGAAGGGATCAATAGCAGAATAACTGAGGCAGAAGAACACATAAGTGACCTGGAAGATAAAAGAGTGGAAACAACTACTTCAAAGCAGAATAAAGAAAAAAGAATGAAAAGAATTGAAGACAGTCTCAGAGACCTCTGGGACAACATTAAACGCACAAACATTCGAATTATAGGGGTTCCAGAAGAAGAGAAAAAGAAAGGGACTGAGAAAATATTTGAAGAGCTTATACTTGAAAACTTCCCTACTATGGGAAAGGAAATAGATAATCAGTCCAGGAAACTCAGAGAGTCCCATACAGGATAAATCCAAGGAGAAACACACCAAAACACATATTAATCAAACTGTCAAAAATTAAATACAAAGAAAAAATATTAAAAGCAGCAAGGGAAAAACAATAAATAACACACAAGGGAATCTCCATAAGGATAACAGCTGATCTTTCAGCAGAAACTCTGCAAGCCAGAAGGGAGTGGCAGAACATATTTAAAGTGATGAAGGGGAAAAAAGTACAGCCAAGATTACTCTACCCAGCAAGGATCTCATTCAGATTTGACGGAGAAATTAAAATTTTAACGGTCAAGCAAAAGCTAAGAGAATTCAGCACCACCAAACCAGGTTTACAACAAATGCTAAAAGATCTTTGCTACACAGGAAACACAAGAGAAGGAAAAGACCTACAATAACAAACCCCAAACAATTAAGAATATAGTAATAGGAACATACATATCGATAATTACCTTAAATGTAAATGTATTCAATGCTCCAACCAAAAGACATAGACTAGTTGAATGGATACAAAAACAAGACTCATATATACGCTGTCTACAAGAGACCCACTTCAGACCTAGGGACACATACAGACTGAAAGTGAGGGGATGGAAAAAGATATTCGATGCAAATGGAAATCAAAAAGAAAGCTGGAGTAGCAATTCTCATATCAGATAAAATAGACTTTAAAACAAAGACTATTAGAAGAGACAAAGAAGGACACTACATAATGATCAAGGGATCAATCCAAGAAGAAGATATAACAATTGTAAATATTTATGCACCCATGATAGGAGCACCTCAATACAAACAAATACAAACAGCCATAAAAGGGGAAATTGACAGTAGCACAGTCATAGTAGGGGACTTTTAACATTCCACCTTCACCAATGGACAGATCATCCAAAATGAAAATAAATATGGAAACACAAGCTTTAAATGATACATTAAACAACATGGACTTATTGATATTTAGAGGACATCCCATCCAAAAACAACAGAATACACTTTCTTCTCAAGTGCTCATGGAACATTCTCCAGGATAGATCATATCTTGGGTCACAAATCAAGCCTTGGTAAATTTAAGAAAATTGAAATAGTATCAAGTATCTTTTCCAGCCACAACGCTATGAGACTAGATATCAATTACAGGAAAAAACTCTGTAAAAACTATAAACACATGAATGCTAAACAATACACTACTTAATAACCAAGAGATCACTGAAGAAATCAAAGAGGAAATCAAAAAATACCTAGAAAAATGACAATGAAAACACAACGACCCAAAACCTATGGGAACGCAGCAAAAGCAGTTCTAAGAGGGAAGTTTATAGCAATACAATCCTACCTTAAGAAACAAGAAATATCTCAAATAAACAACCTAACCTTACACCTAAAGCCATTAGAGAAAGAAGAACAAAGAAACCCCAAAGTTAGCAGAAGGAAAGAAATCATAAAGATCAGATCAGAAATAAGTGAAAAAGAAATGAAGGAAATGATAGGAAAGATCAATAAAACTAAAACCTGGTTCTTTGAGAAGATAAACAAAACTGATAAACCATTAGCCAGACTCATCAAGAAAAAAAGGGAGAAGACTCAAATCAATAAAATTACAAATGAAAAAGGAGAAGTAACAACTGACACGGCAGAAATACAAAGGATCATGAAAGATTACTACAAGCAACTATATGCCAATAAAATGGCAACCTGGAAGAAATGGGCAAATTCTTAGAAATGCCCAACCTTCTGAGACTGAATTAGGAAGAAATAGAAAATATGAATAGACCAATCACAAGCACTGAAATTGAAACTGTGATTCATATCACCCAACAAACAAAAGCCCAGGACCAGATGGCTTCACAGGCGAATTCTATCAAGCACTTAGAGAAGAGCTAATACCTGTCCTTCTCAAACTCCTCCAAAATATAGCAGAGGGAGGAACACTCCCAAACTTATTCTACGAGGCCACCATCACCCTGATACCAAAACCAGACAAAGACGTCACACAAAAAGAAAACTACAGGCCAATATCACTGATGAACATAGATGCAAAAATCCTCAATAAAATACTAGCAAACAGAATCCAACAACACATTAAAAGGATCATGCACCATGATGAATTGGTGTTCATCCCAGGAATGCAAGGAGTCTTCAATATATGCAAATCAACCAATGTGATAAACCATATTAACAAATAGAAGGAGAAAAACCATATGATCATCTCAATAGATGCAGAGAAAGCTTTCAACAAAATTCAACAGCCATTTATGATCAAAACCCTCCAGAAAGTAGGCATAGAGGGAACTTACCTCAACATGATAAAGGTCATATATGACAAAGCCACAGCCAACATTGTTCTCAATGGTGAAAAACTGAAACCATTTCCACTAAGACCAGGAACAAGACAAGATTGCCCACTCTCACCACTCTTATTCAACATAGTTTTGGAACTTTTAGCCACAGCAATCAGAGAAGAAAAAGAAATAAAAGGAATCCAAATTGGAAAAAGAAGTAAGGCTGTCACTGTTTGCAGATGACATGATACTATACAAAGAGAATTCTAAAGATGCTACCAGGAAACTACTAAAGCTAATCAATGGATTTGGTAAAGTATCAGGATACAAAATTAATGCACAGAAATCCCTTGCATTCCTATACACTAATGATGAAAATTCTGAGAGTGAAATTAAGAAATCACTCCCATTTACCATTGCAACAAAAAGAATGAAATGCCAGAAATAAACCTACCTAAGGAGACAATCAACCTGTATGCAGAAAATTATAAGACACTGATGAAAGAAATTAAAGATGATACAAATAGATGGAGAGATATACCATGTTCCTGGACTGGAAGAATCAACATTGTGAAAATGATTCTACTACCCAAAGCAATCTACAGATTCAATGCAATCCCTATCAAACCACCACTGGCAGTTTTCACAGAACTAGAACAAAAATTTTCACAATTTGTATGGAAACACAAAAGACCCCATATAGCCAAAGCCATCTTGAGAAAGAAAAACGGAGCTGGAGGAATCAGGCTCCCCGACTTCAGACTATACTACAAAGCTACAGTAATCCAGACAGTATGGTACTGGCACAAAAACAGAAATATAGATCAATGGAACAGGATAGAAAGCCCAGAGATAAACCCACGCACATATGGTCCTCTTATCTTTGATAAAGGAGGCAAGAATATACAGTGGAGAAAAGACAGCCTCTTCAATAAGTGGTGCTGGGATAACTGGACAGCTACATATAAAAGAATGAAATTAGAACACTCCCTAACACCATACACAAAAATAAACTCAAAATGGATTAAAGACCTAAATGTAAGGCCAGACACTATAAAACTCTTAGAGGAAAACATAGGCAAAACACTCTGTGACATAAATCACAGCAAGATCCTTTTTTATCCACCTCCTAGAGAAATGGAAATAAAAACAAAAATAAAGAAATGGGACCTAATGAAACTTAAAAGCTTTTGCACAGCAAAGGAAACTATAAACAAGACGAAAAGACAATCCTCAGAATGGGAGAAAATATTTGCAAATAAAGCAACTAACAAAGGATTAATCTCCAAAATTTACAAGTGGTTCATGCAGCTCAATATCAAAAAAACAAACAACCCAATCCAAAAATGGGCAGAAGAGCTAAATAGACATTTCTCCAAAGAAGATATACAGATTGCCAACAAACACATTTAAGAATGCTCAACATCATTAATCATTAGAGAAATGAAAATCAAAACTACAATGAGATATCATCTCACACCAGTCAGAATGCCCATCATCAAGAAATCTACAGGGCTTCCCTGGTGGCGCAGTGCATGAGGGTCTGCCTGCCGATGCAGGGGACATGGGTTCGTGCCCCGGTCTGGGAGAATCCCACATGCCATGGAGCGGCTGGGCCCACGAGCCATGGCCGCTGGGCCTGCGTGTCCGAGCCTGTGCTCTGCAGTGGGAGATGCCACAGCAGCTAGAGGCTGGGTACCGCAAAAAAAAAAAATATCTACAAACAACAAATGCTGGAGAGGGTGGGGAGAAAAGGGACCCTCTTGCACTGTTGGTGGGAATGTAAATTGATACAGCCACTATGGAGAACAGTATGGAGGTTCCTTAAAAAACTAAAAATAGAACTACCATACGACCCAGCAATCCCACTACTGGGCATATACCTGGAGAGAACCATAATTCAAAAAGCGTCATGTACCAAAATGTTCATTGCAGCTCTATTTACAATAGCCAGGACATGGAATCCACCTAAGTGTCCATCAACAGATGAATGGATAAAGATGATGTGGCACATATATACAATGGAATATTACTCAGCCATAAAAAGAAATGAAATTGAGTCATTTGTAGTGAGGTTGATGGACCTAGACTCTGTCATACAGAGTGAAGTAAGTCAGAAAGAGAAAAACAAATGCCGTATGCTAACACATATATATGGAATCTAAAAAAAAAACAAAAAAATGGTCATGAAGAACCTAGAGGTAAGACGGGAACAAATACGCAGACCTACTAGAAAATGGACTTGAGGATACGGGGAGTGAGGAGAGTAAGCTGGGACAAAGTGAGAGAGTAGCATGGACATATATTCACTACCAAATGTAAAATAGCTAGCTAGTGGGAAGCAGCCGCATAGCACAGGGAGATCAGCTTGGTGCTTTGTGACCACCTAGAGGGGAGGGATAGGGAGGGTGGGAGGAAGGGAGATGCAAGAGGGAAAAGATATGGGGATATATGTATATGTATAGGTGATTCACTTTGTTATAAAGCAGAAACTAACACACCATTGTAAAGCATTTATGCTCCAATAAGGATGTTAAAAAAAAAGATTTTTAAAACGCCACTCAAACTTATCTCCCAAATGCAGAGTTATGACCAGGATTCACAGTCAGTTCACGGTCGTGGTAATGGGAAAAGCAGGCTGAATTGTTCTGTTAGTCTCTTCCTCCACTCTTAGACACCCAATGACAAAGACAAAAGAAAACAAAACCTCTCCTCTTTCCTCCTTCAGTCAAAACACAAGTCTCTGTACACATCAGCTTGTAGTCAAGTTGTTTTCAAGTATAGTCCAAGTAGACTGCTTAATTGTCTGGCCTTCCTGCTCTACAAAGAACCAGGTTTTTAAAAATTCTAATTCTTACAAAGCTGTGGTACTGCCCACCACCATTCAATGATAGTCCCCAAGGGCCTCTCCCCCAAGCCCTGTATGCACGGTTTGCCTAGTTCCTGGGACTTTGAATACGATGGATTTTACTCTCATGATTAGATTACATTGCATGGCATAGTTGACCTTAAGGTAGGGAGATTATCTGTGTGGGCTTGACCTTATCACCGGAGCCCTTTGAAAGCAGAGAGTTTCTCCAGCTCATCACAGAAGAGAAAGTAAGAGGTTGGGAACTGAAAAAGGATTCCATGCACCCTTGCCGACTAGCAGATGGAGGATATCATGAGGCAAGGAATGTGGGTGGCTTGTAGGAACTGAGAGAAGCCTTTGGCTGATAAAGCCAGCAGGGAAATGGTGACCTCAGTCCTACAACTGTAAGGACCTGAATTCTGCCAATAATCTGAAGGAGTTTGGAAGTGGATTCTTCCCTGGAGCCCACAGATAAGAGCTCAACCTGACTGATGCATCGATTTTAGCTTTCAGACTCTTAGCAGAAACCCCAGCTGCACCATGCCTTCTGACCTATATAGCACTGTGGGCTAATAAATGGGTGTTATCATATGTCAATTATATCTCAGTTTAAAGAAAAAACTATTTAAGAGGGCAATATGGCAATATCTATCGAAATCACAAATTCATATCTCCTTTGACCCAGCGATTCTACAACTACCCTGTGGATATACTTGCATTACACCATTGTTTATAGAAGCAAAAATTAGAAACCACCCCAATGTTTGTTAATAAAAGATGATTATGTAACCTATTGTACACACATTCAATGGTATATTATGCAATTAGGACAAAAATAATGAGGAAGATTTGTATCTGCAGATAGGGAAAGATCTCCAAGATAAACTTTTCAACAAGATGTAAAGCAATATGTGTGGTATGACTGCACTTGTGTAAATAAGAAAAAGGAAATGTATATAAGCTGGGATATACATAAAACATTTTTATATGTATATACACAAAACAACTATTAACTGTGGTTAATTTGGGGGAGAGAAACTTGGAGTGTTAAGAGGGGGAAACCGTCTCCTTTTTTATTTCATACTTTTAAAAACTGCATATACATAATTTTAAATATAGATGGTTTCTAAAGAAAGAAGGGATCCTCCTTTCCTTCTCCTGCAGCCTGGAAGAAGGCAACTTGAGGAGCGAGTGCTACTAGGCAGCTCACACTGTGGCTTTTGTCTCCTTGGTAGAAGCGCCCTGGGCACCCACAGTGCTCTAGAGACCTCACTGTTACCCCAGAGTGACTTCGTCAGAACCACCTGGCTTGCACTGAAAACACCTGCAAGGCCAAACCTCTCTTATTTTCTAAGTCAGGGTGAGGGTGTAGGGATAAAACGGTGTTTATTTTCCAATCTCATCACCTGCGATTTTGTTTTTAAAAAATCTATTTGCTTCAAATTCACTTCAAATACACCAGTAACTATGTAATTTGATGGTCACAGTATTCATTTCTCATTGTTATAAATGTATTAAAAACTGTAAATGTTGCCTCTCCCTCGCTCATAAAACCCCTGTTCTTTTTATAATTAACAATCTTAACTTGAGCATGTCCATTTAAAATAATATGCTTCCAACAAAAATATGAAAATCTAACAGGTATTATTTCCTATGATAGCCTTTCTTATATGAAAGTCAGCATATAACATATATTTGCAAAAAAGTACTTACAAATATCCAATTATGTACAAATATACAACTATACAATTACAAAAATATACAATTATGAAGGAATATTACACTTCAATGTGTTACAATAAATGCATCATACAAAAACTATTTCAGGTTTCTCATTTTAAAGGAATTTAAAACTAGTTGCTAAAAAGAAGAACAGAACAGTCATATTGGACACACACTGTGCAAGTATGTAAGTATGAATCATGGTTAGAAAATAAGTCATTTATGAGCATATTAAGTTGGTCTTTATCACTACCTTAATCTTCATTTGGAGTTCTTACACAGCATCCCAGAGTTAGGGAGAAGAAGTAATCCTCAAACTATTTCTCCCTTGAAGTATGCTCAAATAGAAACAAGTCCTTTGACAAGGGCTAAACCCAGTACCCTTGTGTGTTTCATATACAGTTTCCCCGGGAAGTTGTGGGATGTGTGTGCAAAATTACTGTGATGTAATTGAAGGAACAAAATATTGCTCGTTTCTACCTTGATCCATCTGGGATGGCCTTGAGACCTCGTGGTGTAACTGATGTGTGAGATCAGTTTCTTCCTTTAACGAATAAAGCTGTGTGACATTTGCCACCGTGGCGTCATTTTTTATGCTTTTTAAAAATATATATAATGAGCTTGATATTCTTTGTGTTCCTGACAGAGAGAGCAAACTATTATCATTTTATGAGGCTGAAGAGCAGTAGTCCTCAACGTGTGGTTCCTGCATCAGCAGAATTAAATCACCTGGGAGCTTGTTAGAACTGCTGGTTCTTGGACCTTGCCCCAGACCTACTGAGTCAGAAACCCCGGGTGTGAGGCCCAACAATTTGTATTTAACAATCCCTAAAGCTTGAGAACAAGGTCTGTATGGGAATTCCTACAGTGCGGGACCAAGAGCTATAAAATATCTTTCCCTGCTTTTGTGATACCTCTGACCCTGTAGTAAAAGAATACTTACTCTCAATTCATCTATACACTCCAGAGCAATTATTTTGAAAAGTCCAACTACTTGCACCAGAATCCAGCGGACGGTGTGTTAAAATGCAGCTTCCTGGACCTCTATGAAGGCAGGGCCTGATAATCTGCATTTTAAATACACCTTCCAAACAATACGTAAAAACTGAACTGAGGTTCTAACTCCACTACTGCAGTATTTCTTGAGACAGATTCTTATTTAGTTCTTGTTCTACTTCCTTACATTTTCATTTTGGCCTTTTCTTACTGCCCCTGCTGCCTACCTCTCTGGTATCATCACTATATCTATCTTTGGAAAAGGGCAGGTGACGTTGAGTGACAGGGGAAGGTGATACAAATAACAAATTTTGTAAAATTTATGTTATCTACTTGAAATGCTTCCCCCAACCTGATATGAACGACTGGAAGTTGACTAAAATGAAAGAAAATGCTAAATCTTCATGTTACACCTTCCTGTCAAGAACAAGTATTTATGGTCATTATGAACACATACAGGGAGCCTAAACCAGCAGAAGGCTGCTGAGGAGGACTGTGCCTTAGCCTCCAACCTGCTCTCCCTGCTTCTGTGGCTTCATTGCACTGAGAGCTGCCTCCTGACCCAAGAGCCAAACCAGTGGACTCTTCATCAACGTTTACCTTTTGAATTCTCTGCAGATTCAACTTTTTCTTTTTTTGACAGCACCACAAGGCAAGGATCTTAGTTCCCCACCAGGGTTGAACCTGGGCCCACGGCAGTGAAAGCGCGGAGTCCTAACCACTGGACCGCCAGGGATTTTGAACACACACTTCATCTTGAGATTCTTAACGTTCCTCACTGTTGTTGGACATCATTTCTGCTGGCTCTTTTCCTGCCTTTCTTGGAGGCTCCTTCTTTGTCCGCTGCTTTTCCTTAGTTTCTTCCCTCCACTCTTTCTTTCACCACCACTCCCTTTTCTTGTGACCTTGTTTCCTCTCTCTTAATATTACTGAATATTTACTATGGGTCACTCTTCTAGGCAGTTTACATAAAATAAGTCAGTTAATTTTTACACTTCACATTCTCGGGAACTGAAACTGGGAAGTTAGGTTAATTTGCCCAAAGTCGCCTGGCTAGTTAGTGATAGAGCTGTTATTTAAACCCCAGCATCCTGGCTCCAGAGACTATGCTCTTAACCACTCCATCATATACCTTCTTTTCTTCATGTACAAGCCCATTTAGGTGAGCTAATCTTTTTTTTTTTTTTTTCTTTTACTTCAACTACCACCTAAGAGATTATTTACTTGATATATCCTAACTGTTCTCTCTGTTGCTTACCGGACTACTTCACTGGAATTTCCCCGCAGGGCATTAAACTGTTAATATCCCCACAACTGAACTCATTGCTTCTCTTTTCTCTGTTCTCCATCTTAGTTAACGGTGTCTCTGTTCTGCTGTCACCAATGCAAAAAACCCTGGATCTGTCCTGTTGTTCTTCTTCCCCGGTCGAACTGGTGATCAAGTCCGGTTTATTTCACTTCCTTACCATTTACATTTTATTTCTGTTCCCTCCTCTTCTTGTCTCCTGCTACCACATGGACTCTTTGGGATTACAGTAATATTATGCTCATTCTCTTGGCCAAAGGATTCAATTTCACCTTGTGAAATTATGAGTCTCTTAACGGACAATATTCATTTTTTTGAATCATCTACTATGAAGTATGGAGCCATACAGGAAGGCTACTTATAAAAAAAATCCATAGGAATTTATGACATGATTTTCTGAACTAACTTCTCTTTTGTCATTATCATATTCTCCTCCACATATTTTTTATTTGACTTTTCCTACTCGTTTTCAATTTTATTTTATGCCACTGTACACACAATAAATTACTTGCAGTTTCCCCAGATTTGCATCTATCTATTGAATACCTATCCATCTACCTACCCATCTATCTGTCTTCATGCTGGAATGTCCTTTCCCATTTTGCACTTTCAAGCCTCAGTACAGGATCATTTTATTCTAGAAATTGTTTATGACAACTACCTTATGCCACTTCAGTATGACACATATATTTTTTAACATCTATTGCTCTTATTTACTTAGATACGTTGGTCCCTCCTGAAGTGTAATCTGTGAAGAACACTATATCTTCTTATCTTTCTATTCTCAGTGGCCCGATACAGGCTGCACATTCAGAAATGGCTCATGAAGTAATTCTGGAAATAATAATAGTCATCCTTACTGAGCAATTACCATCTGACAATGGCAAGCCAAACTTCAATGACATCTCAGTGAAAACTACATATACCACTACTTCTCTGTTTTAGAGGTTTCTATAATTTTGTAATTCTTTTTAATCATTTTAAAGCCCTGTTTCTCCAGCAATAGTAAAACCCTTAAAAGCAAGAATGTATTAAATGCTGGTTCCAAGAAGGGGGGAAATTGGGATAAACCACAACCTACTCTCAAAGGAACCAATGAAGACAGTGAGTAATGGCATCTGAAAGGCAGAGGTGAAGGAACCCAGGGTGTTGATGTGGGTCCGGCCCTGTGGGGGGGTTATCAGCAATGAGCTCTTCATAAAATGACAAATTCTCTGTATTTGCACATAGCCAAGTCAGACATTTCTTGGCTCATTTGTGGGAAGGAGACACAAAAGAGCAGGAAATTGCTTTGATGATCCTAGTTTTAGTTTCTTAGGGCTGCTGTTACAAGGTACCACAAACTTGATGACTTAACGAACAAAATTTTATTCTCTCACAGTTCTGGAGACTAGTGATCTGAAATCAAGGTGTCCGCAGCATTGAGGGGAAAACTGCCTCTCTCCTATCTTCTGGTGGTGGATGGCAATCCTTGGCATTCCTTGGCTTGTAGCTACATCACTCCAATCTCTGCCTCCTTTTCGCATTTCATCTTCTCTGTGTGTGTCTAAATTTCGTTCTTTTTATAAGGATACCCTAATCTAGTATGACCTCGACTTAACTTGATTACATTGCTAAGACCCTATTTCCTAATAAGATCACATTCATTGGTTCTAGGGGTTAGGACTTGAGTATATCTTTTTGGGGGACACAATTCAACCCACAACATTCCCTAAAATCCCCTCGGCATATAGGCCTCTCCACTGCTTTGTGGGTGGTGGTGTTAAGGGTAGTGTAGAGCTGAGGATGGCCTGGGAATCCTGGGGTTCTGCACCACAGATCCTCCACCACCTCACTCACCCATTCAGGTGGATGAGGCCAAGAAGAATTGTTTATTTATTTCTACTTTTTAAGGGTCTGAACTTGTATTTGAAATAAACACATATTTAAGGTTAATTAAAATAATTCTAAAGCATCTATTTGCTATAAAGCACTAGAGTCAAGAGTTTAATGATATTTTTTAGATTTTTGAGTCATTTTGTTGGGAATTCCCTGGAGGTTCAGTGGTTAGGACTCTGTGGTTTCACTGCTGAGGACTTGGGTTCGATCCCTGGTTGGGGAACTAAGATCCTGCAAGCCACGAGGTGTAGCCAAACATAAGAAAATAATGTCATTTTGTTGCAGAAATTTTTGAACACACATAAAAGTTGAGAAAATTGAATAATGAACCCCTATGTATCCATTGTCCAGCTCAACCACCATCAGCACCTTGGTATCTTGCTTCATCTGTTCCCTCCTCTGAGTTTTTTGTGTTTTTTTTTTTATTTCCTAGAAAATTTTTAAGCAAAACTTAGACGTCATGTCATTTCACTTACAGAGAACTTCAGAATGTATCTCGCATAAAGAATGCTAGTGGGCTTATGTAAAAGAAGGCCCTTGTGTCCAACAAAATCTTACTCCTAGAGGATAGATTCTTCTCCCATGCAGATTAATTAGATTATTTTTCACACTTAGCATCTGATATCAACCATTCCCCCTACCTGACCCCACTTCTCTTCAGGCTGTTCACTTGTTTATTTAAATGGTTCACTGGGGCTTCCGGGAAAATGGCGGAAGAGTAAGACGGAGATCCCCTCCTCCCCACAGATACACCAGAAATACATCTACACATGGAACAACTCCTACAGAACACCTACTGAACGCTGGCAGAAGACCTCAGACCTCCCAAAAGGCAAGAAACCCTCCACGTACCACGGTAGGGCAAAAGAAAAAAGAATAAACAGAGACAAAAGAATAGGGACGGGACCTGCACCAGTGGGAGTGAGCTGTGAAGGAGGAAAGGTTACCACACACTAGGAAGCCCCTTCGCAGGCAGAGACTGCGGGTGGCGGAGGGGGAAAGCTTCAGAGCCACGGGGGAGAGCACAGCAACAGGGGTGCGGAGGGCAAAGCGGAGAGATTCCCGCACAGAGGATCAGGGCTGACCGGCACTCACCAGCGCGAGAGGCTTGTCTGCTCACCCGCCGGGGCGGGCCGGGCTGGGACCTGAGGCTCGGGCTTTGGTCGGAGCGCCGCCGGGAGAGGACTGGGGTTGGCGGCGTGAACACAGCCTGCAGGGGGTTAGTGCGCCACGGCTAGCCGGGAGGGAGTCCGGGGAAAAGTCTGGACACGCCGAAGAGGCAAGAGACTTTTTCTTGCCTCTTTGTTTCCTGGTGCGCGAGGAGAGGGGATTAAGAGCGCTGCTTAAAGGAGCTCCAGAGACGGGCGCGAGCCGCGGCTAACAGCGCGGACCCCAGAGACGGGCATGAGACGCTAAGGCTGCTGCTGCCGCCACCAAGAAGCCTGTGTGTGAGCACAGGTCACTCTCCACATCCCCCTTCCGGGAAGCCTGTGCAGCCCGCCACTGCCAGAGTCCCGGGATCCAGGGACAACTCCCCCGGGAGAACGCACGGCGCGCCTCAGGCTGGTGCAACGTCACGCAGGCCTCTGCCGCAGCAGGCCCGCCCCGCACTCCATGCCCCTCCCTCCCCCCCACCCCCGCCCGGCGTGAGTGAGCCAGAGCCCCCGAAACAGCGGCTCCTTTAACCCCGTCCTGTCTGAGTGAAGAACAGACGCCCTCTGGTGACCTACATGCAAAGGCGGGGCCAAATCCAAAGCTGAGCCCCTGGGAGCTGTGAGAACAAAGAAGAGAAAGGAAAATCTCTCCAGCAGCCTCAGAAGCAGCGGATTAAAGCTCCACAATCAGCTCGATATACCCTGTATCTGTGGAATGCATGAATAGACAACGAGTCATCCCAAATTAAGGAGGTGGACTTTGAGAGCAAAATTTATGATTTTTTCGCCTTTTCCTCTTTTTGTGAGTGTGTATGTGTATGCTTCTGTGTAAGATTTTGTCTGTATAGCTTTGCTTGCACCATTTGTCCTAACGTTCTATCCGTCTATTTTTCTTTTTCTTTTTCTTTTTTCTCTTAATAATTATTTTTTTATTTTAATAACTTTATTATATTTTATCTTACTTTATTTTAGTTTACTTTATCTTCTTGCTTTCTTTCTACTTCTACTAATTCTTTCTTTCTACTTTTTCTCCCTTTTATTCTTACCCGTGTGGATGAAAGGCTCTTGGTACTGCAGCCAGGAGTCAGGGCTCTGCCTCTGAGGTGGCAGAGCCAACTTCAGGACACTGGTCCACAAGAGACCTCCCAGCTCCACATAATATCAAACGGCGAAAATCTCCCAGAGATCTCCATCTCAACACCAACACCCAGCTTCACTCAACGACCAGCAAGCTATAGTGCTGGATATCCTATGCAAAACAACTAGCAAGACAAGAGCACAACCCCACCCATTAGCAGAGAGGCTGCCTAAAATCATAATAAGTCCACAGACACCCCAAAACACACGACCAGAAGTGGACCTGCCCACCAGAAAGACAAGATCCAGCCTCATCAACCAGAACACTAGGTCCCCTCCACCAGGAAGCCTACACAACCCACTGAACCAACCTTAGCCACAGGGGACAGACACTAAAAACAACGGGAATTACGAACCTGCAGCCTGCAAAAAGGAGACCCCAAACACAGTAACATAAGCAAAATGAGAAGACAGATAAACACACAGCAGATGAAGGAGCAAGATAAAAACCCACCAGACCTAACAAATGAAGAGGAAATAGGCAGTCTCCCTGAAAAAGAATTCAGAATAATGATAGTAAAGATGATCCAAAATCTTGGAAATAGAATAGAGAAAATGCAAGAAACATTTAACAAGGACCTAGAAGAACTAAAGATGAAACAAACAATGATGAACAACACAATAAATAAAATTAAAAATACTCTAGAAGGGATCAAGAGGAGAATAACTGAGGCAGAAGAACGGATAAGTGACCTGGAAGATAAAATAGTGGAAATAACTACTGCAGAGCAGAATAAAGAAAAAGAATGAAAAGAACTGAGAACAGTCTCAGAGACCTCTGGGCCAACATTAAACTCACCAACATTCGAATTATAGGGGTTCCAGAAGAAGAGAAAAAGGAAGGGACTGAGAAAATATTTGAAGAGATTAGAGTTGAAAACTTCCCTAATATGGGAAAGGAAATACTTAGTCAAGTCCAGGAACCACAGATAGTCCCATACAGGATAAATCCAAGGAGAAATACGACAAGACACATATTAATCAAACTGTCAAAAATTAAATACAAAGAAAACATATTAAAAGCAGCAAGGGAAAAACGACAAATAACACACAAGGGAATCCCCATAAGGCTAACAGCTGATCTTTCAGCAGAAACTCTGCAAACCAGAAGGGACTGGCAGGAAATATTTAGAGTGATGAAGGAGAAAAACCTGCAACCAAGATTACTCAGCAAGGATCTCATTCAGATTTGATGGAGAAATTAAAACCTTTACAGACAAGCAAAAGCTGAGAGAGTTCAGCACCACCAAACTAGCTTTACAACAACTACTAAAGGAACTTCTCTAGGCAAGAAACACAAGAGAAGGAAAAGACCTACAATAATGAACCCAAAACAATTAAGAAAATGGGAATAGGAACATACGTATCAATAATTACCTTAAATGTAAATGGACTAAATGCTCCCAGCAAAGACACAGATTGGCTGAATGGATACAAAAACAAGACCCATATATTTGCTGTCTACAAGAGACCCACTTCAGACCTAGAGACACATATAGACTGAAAGTAAAGGGATGGAAAAAGAGATTTCCTGCAAATGGAAACCAAAAGAAAGCTGGAGTAACAATTCTCATATCAGACAAAATAGACTTTAAAATAAAGACTATTAGAAGAGACAAAGAGGAACACTTCATAATGATCAAGGGATCGATCCAAGAAGAAGATATAACAATTGTAAATATTTATGCATCCAACATGGGAGCACCACAATACATAAGGCAAATACTAACAGCTGTAAAAGGGGAAATCGACAGTAACACATTCATAGTAGGAGACTTTAACACCCGACTCTCCCCAATGCACAGATCATCCAAAATGGAAATAAATATGGAAACACAAGCTTTAAATGATACATTAAACAAGATGGATTTAATTGATATTTATAGGACATTCCATCCAGAAACAACAGAATACACTTTTTTCTCAAGTGCTCATGGAACATTCTCCGGGATAGATAATATCTTGGGTCACAAATCAAGATTTGGTAAATTTAAGAAAAGTGAAATTGTATCAAGTATCTTTTCTGACCACAACGCTATGACACTAGATATCAATTACAGGAAAAGATCTGTAAAAAATACAAGCACATGGAGGCTAAACAATACACTACTTAATAACGAAGTGATTACTGAAGAAATCAAAGAGGCAATCAAAAAATACCTAGAAACAAATGACAATGGAGACACGACAACCCAAAATCTATGGGATGCAGCAAAAGCAGTTCTAAGAGGGAAGTTTATAACAATACAATCCTACCTTAAGAAACAGAAAACACCTCGAATAAAGAAGCTAACCTCGCACCTAAAGCAATTAGAGAGAGAAGAACAAAACAAAATTAGAGAGAGAAGAACAAAAAAACCCCAAATTTAGCAGAAGGAAAGAAATCATAAAGGTCAGATCAGAAATAAATGAAAAAGAAATGAAGGAAATGATAGCAAAGATCAATAAAACTAAAAGCTGGTTCTTTGAGAAGATAAACAAAATTGATAAACCATTAGCCAGACTCATCAAGAAGAAAAGGGAGAAGACTCAAATCAATAGAATTAGAAATGAAAGAGGAGAAGTAACAACTGACACGGCAGAAATACAAAAGATCATGAGAGATTACTACAAGCAACTCTATGCCAATAAAATGGACAACCTGGAAGAAATGGACAAATTCTTAGAGATGCACAACCTGCCAAGACTGAATCAGGAAGAAATAGAAAAGATGAACAGACCAATCACAAGCACTGAAATTGAAACTGTGATTAAAAATCTCCCAACAAACAAAAACCCAGGACCAGATGGCTTCACAGGTGAATTCTATCAAACATTTATAGAAGTGCTACACCTATCCTTCTCAAACTCTTCCAAAATATAGCAGAGGGAGGAACACTCCCAAACTCATTCTACAAGGCCACCATCACCCTGATACCAAAACCAGACAAGGATGTCACAAAGAAAGAAAACTACCAGCCAATATCACTGATGAACATAGATGCAAAAATCCTCAACAAAATACTAGCAAACAGAATCCAACAGCACATTAAACGGATCATACACCATGATCAAGTGGGGTTTATTCCAGGAATGCAAGGATTCTTCAATATACGCAAATCAATCAACGTGATAAACCATATTAACAAATTGAAGGTGATAAACCATATGATCATCTCAATAGATGCAGAGAAAGCTTTTGACAAAATTCAACACCCATTTATGATAAAAACCCTCCAGAAAGTAGGCATAGAGAGAACCTTCCTCAACATAATAAAGGCCATATATGACAAGCCCACAGCCAACATCATCCTCAATGGTGAAAAACTGAAAGCATTTCCACTAAGATCAGGAACAAGACAAGGTTGCCCACTCTCACCACTCTTATTCAACGTAGTTTTGGAAGTTTTAGCCACAGCAATCAGAAAAGAAAAGGAAATAAAATGAATCCAAATCGGAAAAGAAGAAGTAAAGCTGTCACTGTTTGCAGATGACATGATACTATACAAAGAGAATCCAAAAGATGCTACCAGAAAACTACTAGAGCTAATCAATGAATTTGGTAAAGTAGCAGGATACAAAATTAATGCACAGAGATCTCTGGCATTCCTATACACTAATGATGAAAAAATCTGAAAGTGAAATCAAGAAAACATTCCCATTTACCATTGCAACAAAAAGAATAAAATATCTAGGAATAAACCTACCTAAGGAGACAAAAGATCTGTATGCAGAAATTATAAGACACTGATGAAAAAAATAAAAGATGATACAAACAGATGGAGAGATATACCATGTTCTTGGATTGGAAGAATCAACATTGTGAAAATGACTCTACTACCCAAAGCAATCTACAGATTCAATGCAGTCCCTATCAAACCACCACTGGCAGTTTTCACAGAACTAGAACAAAAATTTTCACAATTTGTATGGAAACACAAAAGACCCCGTATAGCCAAAGCAATCTTGAGAACGAAAAACGGAGCTGGAGGAATCAGGCTCCCTGACTTTAGACTATACTACAAAGCTACAGTAATCAATACAGTATGGTACTGGCACAAAAACAGAAAGATAGATCAATGGAACAGGATAGAAAGCCCAGAGATAAACCCACACACATATGGACACCTCATCTTTGATAAAGGTGGCAGGAATGTACAGTGGAGAAAGGACAGCCTCTTCAATAAGTGGTGCTGGGAAAACTGGACAGGTACATGTAAAAGTATGAGATTAGATCACTCCCTAACACCATACACAAAAATAAGCTCAAAATGGATTAAAGACCTAAATGTAAGGCCAGAAACTATCATACTCTTAGAGGAAAACATAGGCAGAACACTCTATGACATAAATCACAGCAAGATCCTTTTTGACCCACCTCCTAGAGAAATGGAAATAAAAACAAAAATAAACAAATGGGACCTAAGGAAACTTAAAAGGAAACCATAAACAAGACCAAAAGACAACCCTCAGGATGGGAGAAAGTATTTGCAAATGAAGCAACTGACAAAGGATTAATCTCCAAAATTTACAAGCAGCTCATACAGCTCAATATCAAAAAAATAAACAACCCAATCCAAAAATGGGCGAAGACCTAAATAGACATTTCTCCAAAGAAGATATACAGACTGCCAACAAACACATGAAAGAATGCTTAACATCATTAATCATTAGAGAGATGCAAATCAAAACTACAATGAGATATCATCTCACACCAGTCAGAATGGCCATCATCAAAAAATCTAGAAACAATAAATGCTGGAGAGGGTGTGGAGAAAAGGGAACCCTCTTGCACTGTTGGTGGGAATGTAAATTGATACAGCCACTGTGGAGAACCGTATGGAGGTTCCTTAAAAAACTGCGAATAGAACTAACATATGACCCAGCAATCCCACTACTAGGCATATACCCTGTGAAAACCATAATTCAAAAAGAGTCATGTACCAAAATGTTCATTGCAGCTCTATTTACAATAGCCCAGAGATGGAAACAACCTAAGTGTCCATCATCAGATGAATGGATAAAGAAGATGTGGCACATATATACAATGGAATATTACTCAGCCATAAAAAAAACGAAATTGAGCTTTTTGTAATGAGGTGGATAGACCTAGAGTCTGTCATACAGAGTGAAGTAAGTCAGAAATATCAAGACAAATACCATATGGTAACACATATATGTATGGAATTTAAGAAAAAAAAATGTCATGAAGAACCTAGGGGTAAGACAGGAATAAAGACACAGACCTACTAGAGAATGGACTTGAGGATATTGGGAGGGGGAAGGGTAAGCTGTGACAAAGCGAGAGAGAGGTCTGGACATATATACACCACCAAACGTAAGGTAGATAGCTAGTGGGAAGCAGCTGCATAGCACAGGGAGATCGGCTCGGTGCTTTGTGACCGCCTGGAGGGGTGAGATAGGGAGGGTGGGAGGGAGGGAGATGCAAGTGGGAAGAGATATGGGAACATATGTATATGTATAACTGATTCACTTTGTTATAAAGTAGAAACTACCACAGCATTGTAAAGCAATTATACTCCAATAAAGATGTAAAAAAATAAAATAAAATAAATGGATCACTGTTTTAGTTATATATTGCTTTGTGACAAATTACCCCAAAACTTAGCAACTTAAAACAATAAACATTTATCACCTCAAGTTACTTTAGGTCAGGAGTTCAGGAGCTTAATTTTCATTAGGTGATTCTGGCTAATAGTCTTTCATAAGATTGAAGTGAAGATGTCAGTGGGAGCTGCATTCATCTGAAGGCTTGACTTTGGCTGGAGGATCTATTTCCAGGATGGCTCATCACATGGCTATTGGCAGGAGGCCTTAGTTCCTATTAGCTGTTGGCTGGACGCCACATGAAATTCTGCAGAGGGCTGCTTGAGTATCCTCATAAGATGGCAGGTGACCTCCCTAAGAGTGACTTATTTGAGAGAGAGCAGGGAGGAAATCACAGTGCCTTTTATGAGCTAGTCTTGTTAGTCAGACATCATCAATTCTATCACAATGTATTTATTAGAAGCAAGTCACCAAGTTCAGTCTACACTCAAAAGAGGAAGAATTAAGTCTCACTCCTTCAAGGAAGGAGTATCAGAGAATTTCTGGACATATTTTACAATCACCATAACCATCAATGAGCAAGACATAATACAAAAATGAAGAGGGAACTAAACCATAGTATATGCCAATGATTAACAACTGACTTAGCCTCTAGGGGAAGAAGATGTGATAAGCTACATCAAAACACATTCTGAAAATTTCCCTTTAAGTTCCTTTTCTCAATTTCTGGCTTTTTCTCTTCTCCTTGCTACTGCATCCCAAATAACATAAAGATTTTTCTAGCTGTCCTAACACTGCAGTGTCCTACTCAGACAAGTCTTCCTCCTCAAAAATACTCCATACTTATCAATTATTGTTTAGCCATTTCCTTTCCATTACATCTAGTCATAAGTTTTATTTCTTTAGTGTAGACTACAGCAGACCTAGATTTTTAAAATCCAGTTACATTTTTAGAGTTGGATGAAATGGATTCCCAAATCATTTCACCATTAGAAAATTAAATCAACATGCCAAAACTTATATTTCAACAAATAATAAAAATAAAAGAGAAAAGGTAATGGATAAACTGAAGAATTATGAAATAGGAGAGGTGTAAGTGCTCATAGAGATTTTCTAGTTCAGGTCCATGGCTTTTTCCTCAGTGCGTGAAGCGAGGCCCACTTAAATATTTTGTTCTGAAGTTGCCCAGCTAGTTAATGGGCACAATTTAAACTATCTTTCAAGTTTGTTAATTTCCAGTTTAATATTCTTTCCACTATATCACAGTTCGTTTTGGTCTTCATTTTTAGACCTTTTAATGGATTATTTCAGAATTTTATTTTAGATTTACTTAGAGGAAGTCAACTTGCAAAGTGAATCTAGGTTCTGTAATTCACAGTGTGTATTTAGGTCAGTAGGTAGAGTTAGGCATATAGTTTGTTGTCCCAAGCAGGACTTCTTAGGAGTAAAAGAGGGTGCTATTAGTAATTGTATTAGGCTGACAGATGTAAATTGGAAAGGCTTTGGGTAAACTGTTATAAGTGGCAACCTATTAGTAGGTGTATAACAAGTAGAGAAGCTTCTGGGTTGTTCTCATACTATATTTATACTTTCTAAATATTTTCAACACATATGTTCATTTGACCATAGCACATAATTTAATAATCCAAGAAAAGAGTTTGGTTTTTTTTTCAATAACTGTCTTCCGGATAGTCCTAAAGTTCCTTTGAGAATGGCAGGAAAGAGAGTTCCAAATTCCTGATCAAGAGTAATCAATCAAGCAATCAATTAATTAATTTAATAGATACGTATTGTTCATTTTGTACCAGGCATTGTTTTAGGAGCCAGAGATATGATAATGAAGAAAACATACAAAAACCTCTATGTTCTTGGGACCTATATTCTAGTAATTAAACAAAAGTGATTTTATTGATCTATACAATTAGCAAGATTTGGGTTTTTCATTCCTTGTTTCTGTAATGGGGATAGATGTATTATTGAGGCATCCCTGTTCTTAGGCCAGATTCCTTGGTGACCTATGCCATTTACTACAAATCAGTAGATTGAGATATAGTAAGGGATGCAACGGAAGTCACGGCTCAGACAGTTTTTCTGTGTGTGAAATTATCCGAGCAATATGGGGGTTACTCCTATGACCTTGAACTCTGTAGTCTTATAGTCTGATCCAGTGAGCTGGTTTGCTTCAACAAAGCAAACTCATTTGTCTAGCCCAAGGGAAACATTTTGCCAATTTTACAGTTGGATAGTTCCTTTTTAAAAAAATGCATTAATAGTTATTTCAGCATTAAGATTTCCCATAAATTAAATCTGTGTAATTTCCAGCTGAGCTAGAATTTCACCAGAATGATAGAGTCCTACTAATTACAGTGTTAAGTAAATCCTCATCCTCTCTGTAAGTAACGTAGGTGGTAACTTACTCTTCTGTAGATGTATAAATTAAGCCACCAGGAGGTTAACTAATTTGCTCAAGGTATGTGGCAGGGTTGAAATTGAATCCAAAAACCTTGATTCCTAATTTTTAAAATCAAATGATCTCTTTTCCTATGTTTAGTTATATTTATAAATGAAAATCTATATATAAATAATAGCCTATGTATACAAATAATATCCTATTTCTAGAAATAATTTATCTATTATCTATCTATCATCATCATCTAACTATTATAATATCAATATGAATATAGTATTAACAGTGTAATAGTGTTGGGATTCATCCAGTAAGATCTTTTAAGTGGTTAGTTTGTTCTAAGGACCCTCAAGAATAGAAAACCTCAGGGATATGGATGAGTTTAAGTCAAAAAAACATTTACATTCCCCAACTTATTCAGCTGTTTGGTGGTAGAGTAAAGGATGAAAATAATTGAACTTTCCTCACAAAGTTTTATTCTCCTCCTAGGCTTGCACTAAGCAAGAGTGGCCTGTGAATAGCTTTTCTAGGCTAAACGGAATGTCTGAGAGTTACTTTTGGACATTGGAGGAGGTTCCAGAATTTGGGAGTTAGGTGTATAGGAAAAGTTTTTACTGTCTATATTTTGCAGGAAAATACCATTCTTAACCAAATTATGAAAGAGAAAGTCCAGTGGCATATTTACTTCTACCATAATCACCATCATCACCATTATCATCTAAATGTAGTTAAGCACCCACGTGCATTTAAATGTCTATGCTGTTTATAGTGATAGATGAAAGGGAAGCAAAACGAAGATCCTGAAATGTTTCTCCAACTCTTGCTAAAGAAAGACGAGAGGCCTTTCTAAAATCCTTTTGTACCCTAAAATAATGAATTAAAATAATTTTCTTCCAATTATTCATCCTAACACTTTTTATTTAATAAAAAGACAAATAAGTTTAAGGACATCAATGGGTAAAAATTGCATTTAAATCAGGAAAGAGAAAATCTGCAATGATTTTTGTTAAAACCATAGCCCCAGAACAACAGTGTAAAGATCCAACATCACAAGCCAAACAAAAAATCCCAAACACCAAAATAACCAAAAGACAACACAGGCACTGTTTTTATGCTACATATAAAGGATACATTTAGGGTTCACACTGCTCAATATATTTCTCCAAACACAAATTAATTCTGTTTGTTTGAAAACTTATTAGGCCTTTAGGACAGTCTGGTCATGCAATTGATCCATACTCACAAATTTTATTGATATCTTTGAAAAATCTGCACAGGAAATGACTAAGATTGAATCTTAGAAATTATGTATATCTAAAGTAGATTTAATTTTGAAGGTGTTAATTTGGAAAGATCAAGGAGATTAAGGGCGATAAATTGAAAACACCCCCATACAAAAAAAAAACATTAATTTTCTGGGTGAACACTTTTGCTGAGAGTTCAATTTCTCTTTTAGAAGTTTGGCCAAAATTGATTACAATTACCAAACTTTAAGTAAAATGCAGTTTGCTTTCCAAATCTCTCTCTCACAAACACACAGACACACAGATGCACACACATACAAATTCAGAACACACCTTTAATTTTCAGGTCTTTATTGATGATTCCAGAGCAGGCAACATTATAGAATGGACTAAGAGACCAGTAGAATATGTTTCTTATTATATGAACTACTGTAAGGTAGTTCATTAGCAAAATGTATAAGCAAATAATATACTAAGAGACAAATGAGTCACATTGTACATCAAGAAAATTCTAAGAGAACACAGGCAAATCCATCTGAAGCCCTTGAAGAGCTTTGTAATTTCATGATGAAATATACAAACAAGCTGTAATTTCCCCTACATTAAAAAAACAAAACCAAACCTCTTTTGACCCAATATCTCCCTTTAGCTACTGCTTCATTTCTTTGCTTCCTTTCATAACAAACTTCTTTGAAAATGTCTCCAATTCTTATTCCCTTTCATGCTGGAACTCACTCCAGTCAAAATAGTTCATGTCAGGGTCACCATTGACCCTCTTTTTGTCAAATCAAAAGGCTTTTTTTCCCAGTCTTCAACTCATTTGATGATTTACTACAGTTGATCTCTCTCTCTTTCTTGAAGCAGCTTACTTTCTTCACTCGGCTCCCGAAATAAACCACTATCTTGCTTCTTCTATTATCTTACTGGTTTTTTCTTTAAAACTCTTCAATGATTTAATTTCCCTCAGAGCAAAAGCCAAGGTCCTTACAATGGCCCACAAGGCACTCTTTTTGTCTTCCAGCCTCTTTGCCTTACAAATTTTGTTTTATAATCATTCTATCACCCTTTCTTCCTGCCATTTTGGCTTCTCTGTTTTTTATGAGCAGGCCAGGTATGCTCCTACCTCAGAGCTTTTTCACTGGCTCTTCCTCCTCCTAGAATATCTACGTGAATTGCTCCTTTACTTCCTTCAGGTTTTTACTCCTGTGATACTATGTCTGTGAGCTCCCAACCCTCTTTACGCTCATCATACTTAACTTTTTTTCCATAGTGCTTATCACCACCTGACATATTACATATTTACTTTTAAAGTTGACTATTGGGGCTTCCCTGGTGGCACAGTGGTTGAGAGTCCGCCTGCCGATGCAGGGGACACGGGTTCGTGCCCCGGTCCGGGAAGATCCCACATGCCGTGGAGCGGCTGGGCCTGTGAGCCATGGCTGCTGGGCCTGCGCGTCCGGAGCCTGTGCTCCACAACGGGAGAGGCCACAACAGTGAGAGGCCCGCGTACCGCAAAAATTAAAAAATAAAAATAAAATAAAGTTGACTATTAACTGTCTCTATCACTAGAATATAAGTTCAATGGGCAGAACCATCAGTTTACTCCATGCCATAACCTTAGCACTTAGAATGATTGACACAAAATGGCCCTCAATAAAAATGTATTGGAAAATGTATGGACAGAAGAATGAATGCTTGACTAAATGAATAAATAAAAACAACTTAGTTCATTAAAATCCCTGGTAGCAGATGATAATTAACAATTACTTTTTAAGAAGAATCAATTATAGTAAATGGGGATTGCTTTACTTAACCAACTTTTCTGATACTCTAGCTGATTCAGAATTTCCTTATGGAGAACTAAAAATATGTACTGTGATCTGAATCATAATGATTCACTCAGTGAATTAAGGGGCATAGTTACCCTTTGCTGTCGATTTGTACACTGTTCCCTCTGAGAAGGAAAACCAGCTGCACTGGAAAAGAAAAATGAATTTAAAATTTTCCACACTAAAACTTATAGCAATTTTAATGAACTGACTGGTATCATCATTGATAGAGACTAAAATTTCTACTTTAGTACACTGCTTGCATTTTGGGGAGTTGCTGAGGAGCGAAGTAGTTCCGTGTTTGATTACACTGGCTCAACAGTTAGACTTTCCCAGAACAGGTACGTAAAATAAAGTGCACAAGTAATTTTGAAAATTATTTAGAAAACTAAAAGTAGTCATTTATATACTTATTTATTACCACCATTTGCATGCTTTGATCAAATCTGGAAACCTATATAAAAAATGTGAAAAGATATAAAAACCCCAAGATTCAGTTTTATGTACTTTTTCCTCACACACACTCCTACTTGCAGTCTTACTGTATTTATTCTCATTCTGTTATACTTCTAGCTAATGTATAACTTAGCTGATGTTCTTTAGAGACCAAAGCCTTTCAAGATACGATTCATTTCCTCCTCTGTACTACCCTATATTACTGTAATATACTTATTGACCTTATTGCCTTAAAAAAAAATCTATCTCCCATCAGACTGTGAGTTCCTCAGCAGGGTCAATCAAGACTAACCCTTTCTTTGTACTCCTGGTGCCTAGTACAGTGTGTGGTCCATAGAGTCTCTCTATAAATATTTGTCAAAATAAATTGATTTGTTCCATTTGCAGTAGTAATGGGAAGAGGGTAAACATCTGCTACATTCTTGTTTCTAGAACGAAATACATTAATTAGCTGCTGAGTTGAATTGTTCTAAGTAAATTCTTACATAGTTGCTTATAATTCAGGGGTTCAGTCCTATCATTTTCAGCTGTTTACCTTCTGGGCTTCAGTTTGGCATGTAAAATGGTCATAATAATAGTTAATAATAGAAATATGATGAGGAATAGATGGGACAATATATTAAAGGATTTTCCATGGTGTCTAGAACATAGTAAATATCTGTTAGCTATTTTTGTTATTATTAGTAATTAGGGTTTGTTTTGGTTACCAGTGCATTATAACAGATGAAACATTCAGCTCATATTAGTTGGAATTATTATTATTGGTTTGGTTTTAGTCTTCTTTTTTTCTTTACATCTTCATTGGAGTATAATTGCTTTACAATGCTGTGTTAGTTTCTGCATTATAACAAACTGAATCAGTTATGCATATACATATGTTCGCATATCTCTTCCCTCTGGCGTCTCCCTTCCTCCCACCCTCCCTATCCCACCCCTCTAGGTGGTCGCAAAGCACCGAGCTGATTTGCCTATGCTATGCAGCTGCTTCCCACTAGCTATCTATTTTACATTTGGTAGTGTATATATGTCCATGCCACTCTCTCACTTTGTCACAGCTTACCCTTCCCCTTCCCCATATCCTCAAGTCCATTCTCTAGTAGGTCTGTGTCTTTATTCCTGTCTTACCCCTAGGTTCTTCATGACATTTTTTTTTCTTAGATTCCATATATATGTGTTAGCATACGGTATTTGTCTTTCTCTTTCTGACTTACTTCACTCTGCATGACAGACTCTAGGTCCGTCCACCTCACTACAAATAACTCAGTTTCGTTTACTTTTATGGCTGATTAATATTCCATTGTATATATGTGCCACATCTTCTTTATCCATTCACCCAATGATGGACACTTAGGTTGTTTCCATCTCCTGGCTATTGTAAATAGAGCTGCAATGAACATTTTGGTACATGACTCTTTTTGAATTATGATTTTCTCAGGCTATATGCCCAGTAGTGGGATTGCTGGGTCATATGGTAGTTCTATTTGTAGTTTTTGAAGGAACCTCCATACTGTTCTCCATAGTGGCTGAACCAATTCACATTCCCACCAACAGTGCAAGAGGGTTCTCTTTTCTCCATACCCTTTCCAGTATTTATTGTTTCTAGATTTTTTGATGATGGCCATTCTGACTGGTGTGAGATGATATCTCATTGTAGTTTTGATTTGCATTTCTCTAATGATTACTGATGTTGAGCATTCTTTCACGTGTTTGTTGGCACTCTGTATATCTTCTTTGGAGAAATGTCTATTTAGGTCTTCTGCCCATTTTTGGATTGGGTTGTTTGTTCTTTGATTATTGAGCTGCATGAGCTGCTTGTAAGTTTTGGAGATTAATCCTTTGTCAGTTGCTTCATTTGCAAATACATTCTCCCATCCTGAGGGTTGTCTTTTGGTCTTGTTTATGGTTTCCTTTGCTGTGCAAAATCTTTTAAGTTTCCTTAGGTCCCATTTGTTTATTTTTGTTTTTATTTCCATTTCTCTAGGAGGTGGGTCAAAAAGGATCTTTCTGTGATTTATGTCATAGAGTGTTCTGCCTATGTTTTCCTCTAAGAGTTTGATAGTTTCTGACCTTACATTTAGGTCTTTAATCCATTTTGAGCTTATTTTTGTGTATGGTGTTAGGGAATGCTCTAATCTCATACTTTTACATGTACCTGTCCAGTTTTGCCAGCACCACTTATTGAAGAGGCTGTCCTTTCTCCACTGTACATTCCTGCCTCCTTTATCAAAGCTAAGGTGACCATATGTGTGTGGGTTTATCTCTGGGCTTTCTATCCTGTTCCACTGATCTTTCTGTTTTTGTGCCAGTACCATACTGTCTTGATTACTGTAGCTTTGTAGTATAGTCTGAAGTCAGGGAGCCTGATTCCTCCAGCTCCGTTTTTCGTTCTCAAGATTGCTTTGGCTATTCGGCGTCTTTTGTGTTTCCATACAAATTGTGAAATACAAATATTCATACAATAGTTCTGTGGAAAATGCCAGTGGTAGTTTGATAGGGATTGCATTGAATCTGTAGATTGCTTTGGGTAGTAGAGTCATTTTCACAATGTTGATTCTTCCAATCCAAGAACATGGTATATCTCTCCATCTGTTTGTATCATCTTTAATTTCGTTCATCAGTGTCTTATAATTTCTGCACACAGGTCTTTTTTCTCCTTAGGTAGGTTTATTCCTAGATATTTCATTCTTTTTGCTGCAATGGTAAATGAGAGTGTTTTCTTGATTTCACTTTCAGATTTTTCATCATTAGTGTATAGGAATGCCAGAGATCTCTGTGCATTAATTTTGTATCCTGCTACTTTACCAAATTCATTGATTAGCTCTAGTAGTTTTCTGGTAGCATCTTTTGGATTCTCTTTGTATAGTATCATGTCATCTGCAAACAGTGACAGCTTTACTTCTTCTTTTCCGATTTGGATTCATTTTATTTCCTTTTCTTTTCTGATTGCTGTGGCTAAAACTTCCAAAACTATGTTGAATAAGAGTGGTGAGAGTGGGTAACCTTGTCTTGTTCCTGATCTTAGTGGAAATGCTTTCAGTTTTTCACCATTGAGGACGAGTTGGCTGTGGGTTTGTCATATGTGGCCTTTATTATGTTGAGGAAAGCTCCCTGTATGCCTACTTTCTGGAGGGTTTTTATCATAAATGGTGTTGAATTTTGCTGAAAGCTTTCTCTGCATCTATTGAGATGACCATATGGTTTTTCTCCTTCAATTTGTTAATATGGTGTATCACGTTGATTGATTTGCGTATATTGAAGAATCCTTGCATTCCTGGAATAAACCCCACTTGATCATGGTATATGATCCGTTTAATGTGCTGTTGGATTCTGTTTGCTAGTATTTTGTTGAGGATTTTTGCATCTATGTTCATCAGTGATATTGGCCGGTAGTTTTCTTTCTTTGTGACATCCTTGTCTGGTTTTGGTATCAGGGTGATGGTGGCCTCATAGAATGAGTTTGGGAGCATTCCTCCCTCTGCTATATTTTGGAAGAGTTTGAGAAGGATAGGTGTAGCACTTCTCTATATGTTTGATAGAATTCTCCCGTGAAGCCATCTGGTCCTGGGCTTTTGTTTGTTGGAAGATTTTTTTTTTTTTCTTTTTGGGGTACGCGGGCCTCTCCCATTGTGGAGCACAGGCTCTGGACGCACAGGCTCAGCAGCCATGGCTCACAGGCGCAGCCACTCCGTGGCAGGTGGGATCCTCCCGGACCGGGGCACGAACCCGTATCCCCTGCATCAGCAGGCGGAATCTCAACCACTGCGCCACCAAGAAAGCCCTGTTAGAAGATTTTTAATCACAGTTTCAATTTCAGTGCTCGTGATTGGTCTGTTTATATTTTCTATTTCTTCCTAATTCAGTCTTGGCAGGTTGTGCATGTCTAAGAATTTGTCCATTTCTTCCAGGTTGTCCATTTTATTGGCATAGATTTGCTTGTAGTAATCTCTCATGATCTTTTGTATTTCTGCAGTGTCAGTTGTTACTTCTCCTTTTTCATTTCTAATTCTATTGATCTGAGTCTTCTCCCTTTTCTTCTTGATGAGTCTGGCTAATGGTTTATCAATATTGTTTATCTTCTCAAAGAACCGGCTTTTAGTTTTATTGATCTTTGCTATCATTTCCTTCATTTCTTTTTCATTTATTCCTGATCTGATCTTTATGATTTCTTTCCTTCTGCTAACTTTGGGGTTTTTTTGTTCTTCTTTCTCTAATTGCTTTAGGTACAAGGTTAGGTTGTTTATTCGAGATGTTTCCTGTTTCCTAAGGTAGGATTGTATTGTTATAAACTTCCCTCTTAGACCTGCTTTTGCTGCATCCCATAAGTTTTGGGTCGTCGTGTCTCCACTGTCATTTATTTCTAGGTATTTTTTGATTGCCTCTTTGATTTATTCAGTGATCACTTCGTTAGTAAGTAGTGTATTGTTTAGCCTCCATGTTTTTGTATTTTTTCAGATCTCTTCCTGTAATTGATATCTAGTGTCATAGCGTTGTGGTCAGAAAAGATACTTGATACAATTTCAATTTTCTTAAATTTACCAAGGCTTGATTTGTGACCCAAGATATGATCTATCCCAGAGAATGTTCCATGAGCACTTGAGAAAAATGTGTATTCTCTTGTTTTTGGATGGAATGTCCTATAAATATCAATTAAGTCCATCTTATTTAATGTATCATTTAAAGCTTGTGTTTCCATATTTATTTTCATTTTGGATGATCTGTCCATTGGGGAAAGTCGGGTGTTAAAGTCCCCTACTATGAATGTGTTACTGTCGATTTCCCCTTTTATGGCTGTTAGTATTTGCCTTATGTATTGTGGTGCTCCTATGTTGGGTGCATAAATATTTACAATTGTTATATCTTCTTCTTTGATCGATCCCTTGATCATTATGAAGTGTCCCTCTTTGTCTCTTCTAATAGTCTTTATTTTAAAGTCTATTTTGTCTGATATGAGAGTTGTTACTCCAGCTTTCTTTTGGAAACTCCAGGTTTCCATTTGCAGGAAATATTTTTTTCCATCTCCTTACTTTCATTCTGTATGTGTCTCTAGGTCTGAAGAGGGTCTCTTGTAGACAGCAAATATATGGGTCTTTTTTTTGTATCCATTCAGCCAATCTGTGTCTTTTGGTCGGAGCATTTAGTCCATTTACATTTAAGGTAATTATCGATATGTATGTTCCTATTCCCATTTTCTTAATTGTTTTTGGTTCGTTATTGTAGGTCTTTTCCTTCTCTTGTGTTTCTTGCCTAGAGAAGTTCCTTTAGCATTTGTTGTAAAGCTAGTTTGGTGGTGCTGAACTCTCTCAGCTTTTGCTTGTCTGTAAAGGTTTTAATTTCTCCATCAAATCTGAATGAGATCCTTGCTGGGTAGAGTAATCTTGGTTGCAGGTTTTTCTCCTTCATCACTTTAAATATGTCTTGCCAGTCCCTTCTGGTTTGCAGAGTTTCTCCTGAAAAATCAGCTGTTAGCCTTATGGAGATTCCCTTGTGTGTTATTTGTCGTTTTTCCCTTGCTGCTTTTAATATGTTTTCTTTGTATTTAATTTTTGACAGTTTGATTAATATGTGTCTTGTCGTATTTCTCCTTGGATTTATCCTGTATGGGACTATCTGTGGTTCCTGGACTTGACTAAGTATTTCCTTTCCCATATTAGGGAAGTTTTCAACTCTAATCTCTTCAAATATTTTCTCAGTCCCTTCCTTTTTCTCTTCTTCTGGAACCCCTATAATTCGAATGTTGGTGCGTTTAATGTTGTCCCAGAGGTCTCTGAGAGTGTCCTCAATTCTTTTCATTGTTTTTTCTTTATTCTGCTCTGCAGTAGTTATTTCCACTACTTTATCTTCCAGGTCACTTATCCCTTCTTCTGCCTCAGTTATTCTCCTCTTGATCCCTTCTAGAGTATTTTTAATTTTATTTATTGTGTTGTTCATCATTGTTTGTTTCATCTTTAGTTCTTCTAGGTCCTTGTTAAATGTTTCTTGCATTTTCTCTATTCTATTTCCAAGATTTTGGATCATCTTTACTATCATTATTCTGAATTCTTTTTCAGGGAGACTGCCTATTTCCTCTTCATTTGTTAGGTCTGGTGGGTTTTTATCTTGCTCCTTCATCTGCTGTGTGTTTATCTGTCTTCTCATTTTGCTTATGTTACTGTGTTTGGGGTCTCCTTTTTGCAGGCTGCAGGTTCGTAATTCCCGTTGTTTTTAGTGTCTGTCCCCTGTGGCTAAGGTTGGTTCAGTGGGTTGTGTAGGCTTCCTGGTGGAGGGGACCTAGTGTTCTGGTTGATGAGGCTGGATCTTGTCTTTTTGGTGGGCAGGTCCACGTCTGGTGGTGTGTTTTGGGGTGTCTGTGGACTTATTATGATTTTAGGCAGCCTCTCTGCTAATGGGTGGGGTTGTGCTCTTGTCTTGCTAGTTGTTTGGCATAGGATGTCCAGCACTGTAGCTTGCTGGTTGTTGAGTGAAGCTGGGTGTTGGTGTTGAGATGGAGATCTCTGGGAGATTTTCACCACTTGATATTATGTGGAGCTGGGAGGTCTCTTGTGGACCAGTGTCCTGAAGTTGGCTCTCCCACCTCAGAGGCACAGCACTGACTCCTGGCTGCAGTACCAAGAGCCTTTCATCCACACAGGTCAGAATAAAAGGGAGAAAAAGTAGAAAGAAAGAATTAGTAGAAGTAGAAAGAAAGAGAGGAGGGAGGGAGGGAGGAAGGGAGGAAGGAAGGAAGGAAGGAGGTTAGGAAGGAAAAAAAGAAAGAAAGAAGATAAAGTAAAATAAAGATAAAATATAATAAAATTATTAAAATAAAAAAATAATTATTAAGAGAAAAAAAACGGATGGATAGGGGCTTCCCTGGTGGCACAGTGGTTGACAGTCCGCCTGCCGATGCAGGGGACACGGGTTCGTGTCCTGGTCCGGGAGGATCCCACATGCCGCGGAGCGGCTGGGCCCGTGAGCCATGGCCACTGAGACTGCGCGTCCGGAGCCTGTGCTCTGCAACGGGAGAGGCCAAAACAGCGAGAGGCCTGCGTACCGCAAAACAACAACAACAACAACAACAAAAACCGGATGGATTGAACCCTAGGACAAATGGTGGAAGCAAAGGTATACAGACAAAATCTCACATAGAAGCATACACATACTCACAAAAAGAGGAAATGGGGAAAAAATCATAAATTTTGCTCTCAAAGTCCACCTCCTTAATTTGGGATGATTCGTTGTCTATTCATGTATTCCACAGATACAGGGTATATCAAGTTGATTGTGGAGCTTTAATCCGCTGCTCCTGAGGCTGCTGGGGGAGATTTCCCTTTCTCTTCTTTGTTCTCACAGCTCCCAGGGGCTCGGCTTTGGATTTGGCCTCGCCTCTGCGTGTAGGTTGCCTGAGTGCGTCTGTTCTTCACTCAGACAGGACGGGGTTAAAGGAGCCGCTGATTCGGGGGCTCTGGCTCACTCACGCTGTGGGGGAGGGAGGGGCACGGAGTACGGGGCGGGCCTGCAGCGGCAGAGGCCGGCGTGACGTTGCACCAGCCTGAGGCGCGCCGTGCGTTTTCCTGGGGGAGTTGTCCCTGGATCCCGGGACCCTGGCAGTGGCGGGCTGCACAGGCTCCTCGGAAGAGGGGTGTGGATAGTGACCTGTGCTCGCACACAGGCTTCCTGGTGGCGGCAGCAGCAGCCTTAGCGTCTCATGCACGTCTCTGGGGTCCGCGCTGTTAGCCGCGTCTCCCCCCCGTCTCTGGAGCTCCTTTAAGCAGCGCTCTTAATCCCCTCTCCTCGCGCACCGGGAAACAAAGAGGGAAGCAAAAGTCTCTTGCCTCTTCGGCGTGTCCAGACTTTTCCCCAGACTCCCTCCCGGCTAGCCGTGGCGCACTAACCCCCTGCAGGCTGTGTTCACGCCGCCAACCCCAGTCCTCTCCCGGCGCTCCGACTGAAGCCCGAGCCTCAGCTCCCAGCACCGCCCGTCCCGGCGGATGAGCAGACGAGCCTCTCAGGTTGGTGAGTGCTGGTCGGCCCTGATCCTCTGTGCGGGAATCTCTCCGCTTTGCCCTCCGCACCCCTGTTGCTGTGCTCTCTTCCGCGGCTCCGAAGCTTTCCCCCTCTGCCACCCGTAGTCTCCGCCCGCAAAGGGGCTTCCTAGTGTATGGAAACCTTTCTTGCTTCACAGCTCACTCCCACTGGTGCAGGTCCCGTCCCTATTCTTTTGCCTCTGTTTATTCTTTGTCTTTTGCCCTCCCCAGGTACGTGGGGAGTTTCTTGCCTTTGGGAGGTCTGAGGTCTTCTGCCAGCGTTCAGTAGGTGTTCTGTAGGTGTTGTTCCACGTGTAGATGTATTTCTGATGTATCTGTGGGGAGGAAGGTCATCCCCGCGTCTTACTGTTCCGCCATCTTCCCCCTCTGGTTTTAGTCTTAAGGCATAATCCAGTTGTAGAATTGATTATGTGTTTGTATAACTTTTCTTTTCATGATTAATGAGGACCTGAAAGAATTTTCTAGCATAGAAGTTTGCCCTTCTCTAAGTTGGACTTGGTGTATGTGTGTATGTGTATGTTCTCCTCTCTTCTCTGGCAAGAGTGTCAGAAGGGAAGCCTCCCATAAGAAGGGAACCAACCTCTGAATTACTGAATCAACTCCCTTGTGAGGTGTGGGCAACAGGTTCTCTGGCAATGCTGAGGTTAGCCAAACTTGGGGACTGAGGAAGAGGGCAGGTATTGCCATTGTTTGGTTAAGGAATTAGCAGCAAAAACAGATCGTTTGGAAGCTGGTAAAACAACGTCTGCCTGACTATGCCTGGTGGGTGGATCCCTTGCGGAGGGACAGTAGATTGTGATTCTGAATCTTCAAGGAATAATGAAATGTTCTTGAAAAACCAAGACCTTGGGGACACAGTAGGGACACCTGATCTGAAAGGGCTGAGCGCTAAGCTTTATAATCCAGGAGTCCTATTTCTGGCGTTGGCTAAGTTTAGCATGGAAGACCATCAAAGGAGCATAGTGTCCCTTGCTGTGAGGTAGATGAGTTAAGAATCATTGCAGAATGTGATGCCAGAGGGAAAAATCATTTCTGTAAGTTGAAAGAAAAACAGTTTCAAAGCATAACTGAGGAGGATTAAAACCATAAATCAGACAAAATCCATAGGATCTAAATGAATGCCTTTTAACTGAATTTTTTATGATACCATTTTGTTATTGTGACAAAATATACGTAACATAAATATTACCATTTTAACCATTTTTTTTTGGCTGCCCGTGCAGGGCTTGTGGGATCTTAGTTCCCTGACCAGGGATTGAGCCTAGGCCCTCGGCAGTGAGAGCATGGAATCCTAACCACTGGACTACCAGGGAATTCCCATTTTTTTTTAAACCAATCTGTTGATTTTATAAATTATTTATTTATTTGCTTGTTTATTTATTTATTTGTTTATTTACTTTTGGCTGCATTGGGTTTTCATTGTTGTGCACGGGCTTTCTCTAATTCCGGCGAGTGGGGGCTACTCTTCATTGCAGTGCATGGGCTTCTTATTGCAGTGGCTTCTCTTGTTGCAGAGCAGGGGCTCTAGGCATGCAGGCTTCAGTAGTTATGGCACACAGGCTCAGTAGTTGTGTCTCATGGGCTCTGGAGCGCAGGCTCAGTAGTTGTGGCGCACAGGTTTAGTTGCTCCGCAGCATGTGGGATCTTCCCGGACCAGGGCTTGAACCCATGTCCCCTGCATTGGCAGGTGGATTCTTAACCACTGCACCACAGGGAAGTCCCATTTTAACCATTTTTTGATTGAAGTGTAGTTTGTTTACAATATGATTTTAGTTTCAGGTGTACAACATAGGGATTCAATGTTTTTATAGATTATACTCCACTTAGTTATTACAAAGAAATGACTATATTTCCCTAGTTGTACAATATATCCTTGTTGCTTATTTATTTTATACTTAGTAGATTGTAGATCTCTTAGTAGATCTCTTAGTAGATCTCTTAATCCTCTACCCCTATCTTGCCCCCTTCCTGTGGGTAACCACTAGTTTGTTCTCTGTGAGTCTGTTTCTGTTTTGTTATAATCATTCATTTTATTTTTAGATTCCATATATAAGGATAACATACAGTATTTGTCTTCCTCTGACTTATTTCACTAAGAATAATATCCTCAAGGTCCAGCCACATTGTTGAAAATGACAGAATTTCATTCTTTTTTATGGTGAGTAATATTCCATTGTCTATATGTACCACATTTTCTTTATCCATTGTTGATGGACACTTAGGTTGCTTCCATATCTTGGCTATTGTAAATAATGCTGTTATGAATATTGGGACGCATGTATCTTTGCAAATTAGTGTTTTCATTTTCTTCAGATATATTGCCAGTAGTGAAATTGCTGGGTCATATGGTAGTTCTGTTTTTAGTTTTTAAGAGGAACCTCCACGCTGTTTTCCATAATGGCAGCACCAATTTACATTCCTACCAACAGTTTATTAGGGTTCCATTTCCTCCACATCCCTGCCAATATTTGTGATTTTTAGACCTTTTCATGAGAGCCATTCAGACAGATGTGAGGTGATATCTCATTGTGGTTTTCATTTACAATTTTCTTATTATTAGCAACATTGAGTATCTTTTCATGTGCCTGTTGGACATCTGCATATCTTGTTTGGAAAAATGTCTATTCAGGTCTTCTGCCCATTCTTAAATTGAGGTATTTAGGTTTATTTACAAAAATTTTTTTTATTATTATTTTTGGCTGCATTGGGTCTTCATTGCTGCATGCGGGCTTTCTCTAGTTGCGGCAAGAGGGGGCTACTCTTCATTGTGGTGCACAGGCTTCTATTGTGGTGGCATCTCTTGTTGCAGAGCACAGGCTCCAGGCACGTGGGCTTCAGTAGTCGCAGCATGTGGGCTCAGTACTTGCAGCGTGAGTGCTCTAGGGCACGTGGGCTTCAGTAGTTGTGGCATGCAGGCTCTAGAGCACAGGCTTATTAGGAGTGGTACACGGGCTTAGTTCCTCTGCAACATGTGGGATCTTCCCAGACCAGGGATCAAACCCATGTCTCCTGTATTGGCAGGCAGATTCTTAACCACTGCGTCACCAGGGAAGTCCATGGGGTTTTTTGATATTGAGTTGTATGAGCAGTTTATATATTTTGGGTATTAACCCCTTATCAGTCATATGATTTGCAAATAGTTTCTCCCATTCAGTAGGTTGTCTTTTTGTTTTGTCGGTGTTTCCTTTGCTGTGCAAAAGTTTTTAAGTTTAATTAGGTCCCATTTCCTTATGTTTCTTTTGTTTCCTTTGCCTTAGTAGACATATCCAAAAAAACATTGCACAATTTATTTCAAAAAGTGTTTCATTTTCTTCTAGGAGTTTTATGGTTTCCAGGCTTACATTTAGGTCTTTAATCCATTTTGAGTTTATTTTTGTATGTGGTGTGGGAGAATGTTCCAATTTCATTCTCTTACATGTAACTGTCCAGTATTCCCAGCACCACTTATTGAAGAGACTGTCTTTTTTTCCGTCGCATATTCTTGCCTCCTTTTTCTTAGATCAATTTACCATAGGTGTATGGGTTTATTTCTGGGCTCTCTATTCTCTTCTATTGATCTATGTGTCTGATTTTCTGTCAGTACCAAGCTGTTTTGGTTGCTGTAGTTTTGTACTATTGACTGAAGTCAGGGAGAGTTATACCTTCATTTTGGTTCTTTTTCCTTAAGATTGCTTTGGCAATTTGGGGTCTTTTGTCATTCCATATAAATTTTAGGGCTATTTTTTTCAACTTCTGTAAAAAATGTCATGGGTGTTTTGATAGGGATTGAATTAAATCTGTGGATCTACTTCTTACAATTCATGAACATGGGATATCTTTCCATTTCTTTGTAACATCTTCAATTTCCTTCATCAGTGTTTTATAGTTTTCAGGGTATAGGTCTTTCACCACTTTGGTTAAGTTTATTCCTAGTTTGTTTGTTTGTTTTTTTAATGTGATTTTAGGTGAGATTGTCTTCTTGCTTTCTCTTTCTGCTAGTTTATTATTAGTGTATAGAAAAGCAACAGGTTTCTGCATATTAATCTTGCATCCTGAAACTTTACTGAATTAATTTATTAGTTCTAATAGTTTGTTGATGGAGACTTTAGGGTTTTCTATATATAGCATCATGTCATCTGCAAACAGTGACAGTTTTACTTCTTCCCTTCCAATTTGGATGACTTTTATTTCTTTTTCTTGTCTGTTTGCTTCCAATCAGAATTTCAATACTATGCTAAATAGAAGTGGTTTTGTTCCTCATCTTGTCTTGTTGCCAATTTTAGAGGAAAAGCTTCCAGGTTTTCATTGTTGAGTATGAGGTTAGCTGTGGGTTTGTCATAAATAGCCTGTATTATGTTATGGTCCCTCTATACCAACTTTGATGAGAGTTTTTATCATGAATGGATGTTGAATTTTGTCAAATGCTTTTTCTGCATCTATTGAGATGATCATGTGATCTTATCCTTTGTTAATGTGGTATATCACATTGATTGATTTGTATATTGAACCATCCTTGCAAATCTGGAAGAAATTCCACTTGATCATGGTGTATGATCCTTTTTATATATTGTTGAATTTGGTTTGCTACTATTTTGTTGAGGATTTTTGCATCTATATTCATCAGAGATATTGGCCTGTAATTTTCTTTTTTTATGGAGTGTCTTTGTCTGATTTTGATATCAGGGTAATGGTGGCTTCATAGGATGAATTTGGGAGTGTTTCCCTCCTCTTCAGTTTTTTGGAATAGTTTGAGAAGGTTAAGTGTTAGCTTTTATTTATATGTCTGGCAGAATTCCCCTGTGAAGCCATCTTGTCCTGGACTTTTGTATGTGGGGAGTTTTTGTTTTTTTCTTTTACTAATTCAATTTCACTATTAATGATAGGTCTGTCTGCATTGTCTATTACTTCCTGATTCAGTCTTGGAAGACTGTATGTTTCTAGAAATTTGTCTGTTTCTTCTAGGTTGTACAATTTGTTGCTTATAATTGTTTGTATTATTCTCTTATGACTTTCTGAATCTCTGTGATATTGGTTATTTCTCCTCTTTCATTTCTTATTTTGTTTATTTGAGTCCTTTCTCTTTTTTTCTTGATGACTCCGGCTAAAGGTTAATCAACTTTCTTTATTTTTTCAAAAACCAGCATTAGTTTCATTGATCTTTTCTATTGTTTTTCTGGTCTCTATTTTATTTATTTCCTCTCTGATCTTTATTATTTCCTTCCTTCGTCTGACTTAGTGCTTTGTTTGTTCTTTTTCTAATTCCTTTAGATGATAGGTTACATTGTTTAATTGAGATTTTTCTTGTTTCCTGAGGTAAGCCTATATCACCATAACCTTCCCTCTTATAACCGCTTTTGCTGCATCCCATACATTTTGGAAAGTTGTATTTCCATTTTCCTTTGTCTCAAGGTATTTTCTGATTTCTGCTTTGATGTCTTTGACCAATTGATTTCTTAGTAGCATGTTGTTTAGTCTCCACATGTTTGTGTTTTTCCCATTTTTCTTCCTCTAATTGATTTCTAGTTTCATATCGTTGTGGTCAGAAAAAAATGCTTGATATAATTTCTATTCTCTTAACTTTGTTGAGACTTGTTTTATGGCCTAGCATGTGATCTGTCCTGGAGAGCATTCCATGTGCACTTGAAAAGAATGTGTATTCTGCTGTTTTTGGATAAAATGTTCTATAGCATCTCGTAAGTCCAACTGGTATAATGTGTTGTTTAAGACCATTTTTTCCCTATTGATTTTCTGTCTGGATGATCTGTTCATTGATATAAGTGGGTGTTAAAGTCCCCTGTATATTTAACAAGTTAAATACATTTTTGGTGCTCTTCATTAATTTGTGAAGAACCATATTTTTAGCTGGCATCATTTTTCTCCTGTTGGAAGGAATTTCTTTAACATGTCTTGTAGTGTGGATCTTATGGTGATGAATTCTTTTAAATTTGCATGTCTGAAAAAAATCTTTATTTGGGGACTTCCCTGGTGGCACAGTGGTTGAGAGTCCACCTGCCGATGCAGGGAATGCAGGTTCATGCCCCAGTCTGGGAAGATCCCACATGCCACGGAGCGGCTGGGCCTGTGAGCCATGGCCGCTGAGCCTGCGTGTCCGGAGCCTGTGCTCCAAAACGGGAGAGGCCACAACAGTGAGAGGCCCACGTACTGCAAAAAAAAAAAAAAAAAAAAAAAAGTCTTTATTTGGTCTTTGTTTATGAAAGATGCTTTCACTGAATGTAGAATTCTAGATTGACAGCTTTTTTCTTTCAGCATTAAAAAAAATACTGTTCTGTCTTCTAGATTGCATTATTTTGGAAGATAAACATGGTGTCATTTTTCTTTGTTTTTCTTTACATAATGTATCTTTTTTTCCTCTCATTCCTTTTAATATTTTTCTATTTATCACTTGTTTTCAGCAATTTGATTATGATGTGTCTTGGCGTAGTGTTCTTCATGTTTCTTATAATTGAATTTTGCTGAGCTTCTCACAATTGTGGGGTTTATTGTTTCATCAGACTTGAAAAATTTCAGCCATTATTTCCTCTGTTTTTCACACATCTTTCTTTCAGAGACTTCAATTATATTTCTATTAGTCTCTTGAAGTTTTCTCATAGCTCACTGATTTTATTTTTATTTAAAATAAATCTTTATGTGGGAGGGAAGGATTGGGAATTTGTGATTAGCAGATGCAAACTATAATATATAGGATGGAAAAACAACAAGGTCCTCCAGTATAGCACAGGGAACTATATTCAATATCCTGTGATAAACCATAATGAAAAATAATATATATATATGAACCACTTTGCTGTACAGAAGAAATTAACAAAACATTGTAAATCAACTATACTTCAATAAAATTAAAAAACAACTCTCTGTTAATTTTGGATGGTTTCAATTGTTATGTCTTCAAGTTTGCTATTATTTTATTCTGTGATATTTAATTTACTATTCACCACATCCAGTGTATATATTTTTTTATTTATTAAAGTATAGTTGACCAGTATTTTTTTTAAGTCTTAGGTAGTATAGATTTATGTCTAAAATTTTGATTTGATTGTTTTATATATTCCATATTTCTACTTTACTTTTTCAACACAAGGAACACAGTAATAACAATTCTTTCAATGTCTTTGTTCATTCTAGCATCTGTGTCAGTTCTGGATTGGTGTCAGTTGGTTAATTTTCTACTGATTATAAACTGTGCTTTCCTACTGTTTTGTTTCTTTTTTTTTTTTTTTGAATGATACTCCTTCATTATCTCTCCACATACCTTTTTTTAAAAAATTTATTTAGTTTTTTTTTAATACAGCATGTTCTTATTACTTATCTATTTTATACATATATGGTGCATATAGGTCAATCCCAATCTCCCAACTCATCTCACCCCCTCCCCCAAGCTTTCCCCGTTTGGTGTCCATACGCTTGTTCTCTACATCTGTGTCTCTATTTCTGCCTTGAAAACCAGTTCACCTGTGCCATTTTTCTAGATTCCACATATATGCGTTAATATATGATATTTGTTTTTCTCTTTCTGACTTACTTCACTCTGTATGACAGTTTCTAGGTTCATCCACATCTCTACAAATGACCCCATTTTGTTCCTTTCCATGGCTGAGTAATAGTCCATTGTATATATGTACCACATCTGCTTTATCCATTCGTCTGTTGGTGGGCATTTAGGTTGCTTCCATGACCTGGCTATAGTGAATAGTGCTGCAATGAACGTTGGGGTGCATGTCTTCCTTTTGAATTATGGTTTTCTCTGGGTATATGCCCAGTAGTGGGATAGCTGGGTGATATGGTAATTCTATTTTTAGTTTTTTAAGGAACTCCATAGTGTTCTCCATAGTGGCTGTATCAATTTACATTCCCAACAACAGTGCAAGAGGGTTCCCTTTTATCCACACCCTGTCCAGCATTTGTTGTTTGTAGATTGTCTGATGATGCCCATTCTAACCAGCGTGAGGTGATACTTAGTTGTATTGGCATTTCTCCAATAATTAGTGATGTTGAGCAGCTTTTCATGTGCCTCTTGGCCATCTGTATGTCTTCTTTGGAGAAATGTCTATTTAGGTCTACTGCCCTTTTTTGATTGGGTTGTTTGTTTTTTTAATATTGAGCTGTCTATATATTTTGGAGATTAATCCTTGGTCCGCTGATTTGTTTGCAAATATTTTCTCCCATTCTGAGGGCTGTCTTTTCATCTTGTTTGTAGTTTCCTTTGCTGTGCAAAAGCTTTTAAGTTTCATTAGGTCCCATTTGTTTAGTTTGGTTTTTATTTCCTTTACTCTAGGGGGTGGGTCAAAAAAGATCTTTTTGTGATTTATGTCAAAGAGGGTTCTTCCTATGTTTTCCTGTGAGAGTTTTATAGTGCCCGGTCTTACATTTAGGGCTTTAATCCATTTTGAGTTTATTTTTGTGGGTGGTGTTAGGGAGTGTTTTAATTTCATTCTTTTACATGTAGCTGTCCAGTTTTCCCAGCACCACTTATTGAAGAGACTGTCTTTTCTCCATTGTATATCCTTGCCTCCTTTGTCATAGATTAGTTGACCATAGGTGCATGGGTTTATCTCTGGGCTTTCTATCCTGTTCCATTGATCTATATTTCTGTTTCTGTGTCAGTACCATATTGTCTTGATGACTGTAGCTTTGTAGTATAGTCTGAAGTCAAGGACTCTGATTCCTCCAGCTCCATTTTTTTCCCTCAAGATTGCTTTCATGATCTTTTGTGTCTCCATACAAATTTTAAGATTTTTTGTTCTAGTTCTCTAAAAAATGCCATTGGTAATTCGATAGGGATTGCATTGAATCTGTACATTGCTCTGGGTAGTATAGATATTTTCGCAATATTGAGTCTTCCAATCCAAGAATATGGCATATCTCTCCATCTGTTTCTGTCATCTTTGATTTCTTTCATCAGTGTCTTATAGTTTTCTGAGTACAGCTCTTTTGCTCCTTAGGTAGGTTTATTCCTAGGTATTTTATTCTTTTTGTTGACATGGTAAATGGAATTGTTTCCTTAATTTCTCTTTCTGATCTTTTGTTTTTAGTGTATATGAATCAAGAGATTTCTGTGCATTCATTTTGTATCCTGCAACTTTACCACATTCATTGATTAGCTTTAGTAGTTTTCTGGTGGCACCTTTAGGATTATCTATGTATAATATCATGTCATCGGCAAACAGTGACAGTTTTACTTCCTCTTATCCAATTTGTATTCCTTTTATTTCTTTTTCTTCTCTGATCACTGTTGTTAGGACTTCCAAACTATGTTGAATAAGAGTGGTGAGAGTGGACATCCTTGTCTTGTTCCTGATCTTAGAGCAAATGCTTTCAGTTTGTCACCATTGAGAATGATGTTTGCTGTGGGTTTGTCACATATGGCCTTTATTATGTTGAGGTAGTTTCCCTCTATGCCCACTTTCTGGTGAGTTTTTAATCATAAATAGGTGTTGAATTTTGTCAAAAGATTTTTTTCTGCATCTATTGAGATGACTGTATGGTTTTTATTCTTCAATTTGTTAATATGGTGTATCATATTGATTGATTTGCATATATTGAAGAATCCTTGCATCCCAGGGATAAATCCCACTTGAACATGGTGTATGATCCTTTTAATGTGTTGGATTCCGTTTGCTAAGATTTTGTTGAGGATTTTTGCATCTATGTTCATCAGTGATATTGGTCAGTAATTTTCTTTTTTTGAAGTATCTTTTTCTGAATTTGGTATCAGGGTGTTGGTGGCCTCGTAGAATGAACTTGGGAGTGTTCCTTCATCTGCAACTTTTGGGAAGAGTTTGAGAAGGATGGGTGTTAGCTCTTATCTAAATGTTTTATAGAATTCATCTGTGAAGCCATCTGGTCCTGGATGTTTGTTTGTTGGAAGATTTTTAATCCCAATTTCAATTTCATTACTTGTGATTGGTCTGTTCATATTTTCTGTGTCTTCCTGGTTCAGTCTGGGAAGGTTATACCTTTCTAAGAATCTGTCCATTTCTTCCAGGTTGTCCATGTTATTGGCATAAAGTTGTTTGTAGTAGTCACTTAGGATGCTTTGTATTTCTGCAGTGTCCATTGTAACTTCTCCTTTTTCATTTCTAATTTTATTGATTTGAGTCCTCTCCCTCTTTTTCTTGATGAGTCTGGTTAAAGGTTTATCAAGTTTGTTTATCTTCTCAAGGAACCAGCTTTTAGTTTTATTGATCTTTGCTATTGTTTTCTTTGTTTCTATTTCACTTATTTCTGCTCTGAGCTTTATGATTTCTTTCCTTCTACTAACTTTGGGTTTTGTTTGTTCTTCTTTCTCTAGTTCCTTTAGGTGTCAGGTTAGATTGTTTAGTTGAGATTTTTCTTATTTCTTGAGGTAGGATTCTATTGCTAACAAATTCCTTCTTAGAGCTGTTTTTGCTGCATCCCATAGGTTTTGGATCACTGTGTTTTCATTGCCATTTGTCTCTAGGTATTTTTTGATTTCTTTAGTGATCTCTTGGTTATTTAGTAGTGTATTGTTCAGCTTCCATGTGTCTGTGTGTTTTACATTTTTTTCCTTGTAATTGATTTCTAATATCTGAGCATTATAGCTGGAAAAGATGCTTGATATGATTTCAATTTTGTTTAATTTACCAAGGCTTAATTTGTGACCCAACATGTGATATATCCTGGAGAATGTTCCATGTGCACTTGAGAAGAAAGTGTAATCTGCTCTTTTTAGATGGAATGTCCTATAAATATCAGTTAAATCTCTCTGGTCTGTTGTGTGACTTAAAGCTTGTGTTTCTTTATTAATTTTCTGTCTGGATGATCTGCCCATTGGTGTGAGTGAGGTGTTAAAGCCCCCCACTATTATTGTGTTACTGTCCATTTCCTCTTTTATAGCTGTTAGCAGTTGCCTTTTGTATTGAGGTGCTCCTATGTTGGGTGCATATATATTATAATTGTTATATCTTCTTCTTGGATTGATCCCTTGATCATTATGTAGTGTCCTTCCTTGTCTCTTGTAACATTCTTTATTTTAAAGTCTATTTTATCTGATATGAGTATTGCTACTCCAGCTTTCTTTTGATTTCCATTTGCATGAATATCTTTTTCCATCCCCTCACTTTCAGTCTGTATGTGTCCCTAGGTCTGAAGTGGGTCTCTTGTAGACAGCATATATACGGGTCTTGCTTTTGGATCCCTTCAGCAAGCCTGTGTCTTTTGGTTGGAGCACTTAATCCATTTACATTTAAGGTAATTATCAAACGTATGTTCCTATTACCATTTTCTTAATTGTTTTGGGATTCTTTTTGTAGGTCCTTTTCTTCTCTTGTGTTTCCCACATAGAGAAGTTCCTTCAGCATTTGTTGTAGAGCTGGTTTCGTGGTGCTGAATTCTGTAAGCTTTTGCTTGTCTGTAAAGTTTTTGATTTCTCTGTTGAATCTGAATGAGATCCTTGCTGGTTAGAGTAATCTTTGTTGTAGGTTCTTCCCTTTCATCACTTTAAATATATTGTGCTACTCCCTCCTGTTCTGTAGAGTTTCTGCTGAGAAATCAGCTGTTAACCTTGTGGGAGTTCCCTTGTATGTTATTTGTCGTTTTTCCCTTGTTGCTTTTAATACTTTTTCTTTGCCTTTAATTTTTGTCAATTTGATTACTGTGTGTCTCGGCATGTTTCTCCTTGTGTTTATCCTGCTGTAACTCTGTGTGCTTTCTGGACTTGGGTGGCTATTTCCTTTCCCATGTGTGGGAAGTTTTCGACTATAATCTCTTCAAATATTTTCTCAGGTCCTTTCTCTCTTCTCCTTCTGGGACCCCTGTAATGTGAATGTTGGTATGTTTAATGTTGTCCCAGAGGTCTCTTAGGTGTCTTCATTTTCTTTTCATTCTTTTTTCTTTATTCTGTTCCATGGCAGTGAATTCCACCATTCTGTCCTCCAGGTCACTTATCTGTTCTTCTGCCTCAGTTATTCTGCTATTGGTTCCTTCTAGTGTATTTTTTCCTTTACATATTGTATTGTTCACCTCTGTGTGTTTGTTCTTTAATCCTTCTAAGTGTTTGTTCTTTAATTTTTCTAGATCTTTGTTAAACATTTCTTGCATCTTCTCGATCTTTGCCTCCATTCTTTTTCCAAAGTCCTGAATCACCTTCACTCTCATTCTGAATTCTTTTTCTCCAAGGTTGCCTATCTACACTTCATTCAGTTGCTTTTCTAGGGTTTTATCGTGTTCCTTCATCTGGTACATAGTCCTCTGCCTTTTCATTTTGTCTGTCTATCTCTGAATGTGGTTTTTGTTCCACAGGCTACAGGGTTTTAGTTCTTCTTGCTTCTGCTATCTTCCCTCTGGTGGATGAGGCTACCTAAGAGGCGTGTGCAAGCTTCCTGTTGGGAGGGCGTGGTGGTGGGTCGATCTGGGTGTTGCTCTGGTGCACAGAGCTCAGTAAAACTTTAATCTGCTTCTCTGCTGATGGGTGGGGCTGAGTTCCCTTCCTGTTGGTTGTTTGGCCTGAGGCAACCCAGCACTGGAGGCCACAGGCTCTTTGGTGGGGCTAATGGCAGACTCCTGGAGGGCTCATGCCAAGGAGTACCTCCCAGAACTGCTGCCCATGTCCTTGTCCCCACAGTGAGCCACAGCCACCCCTGCCTCTTCAAGAGACCCTCCAACACTAGCAGGTAGGTCTCATTCAGTCCTCTATGTGGTCACTGCTCCTTCCCCCTGGGTCCTGATGTGCACACTACTTTGTGTATACCCTCCAAGAGTGGGGTCTGTTTCTCCCAGTCCTGTCAAAGTCCTGCAATCGAATCCCACCGGGCTTCAAAGTTTGATTCTCTTGGAATTCCTCCTCCCATTGCCAGACCCCCAGGTAGGGAATCCTGACATTGGGCTCAGAAGCTTCACTGCAGTGGGTGGGCTTCTGTGGTATTATTGTTCTCCAGTTTGTGAGTCACCCTCAGTGGTTATGGCATTTGATTTTATTATGATTGCATGCATCTTACCATCTCATTGCAGCTTCTCCTTTGTCTGTGGATGTGGGGTATCTTTTTTGGTGAGTTCCAGTGTCTTCCTGTCAATGATTGTTCAGCAGTTATTTGTGATTCTGGTGCTCTCGCAAGAGGGAGTGAGCACACATCCTTCTACTCTGCCATCTTGAACCAATCTCGCCCTCTTAAAGAGTTATGCCAAGTCCCAGTAGCACTGATTCTGTGCTTAGTCACTGCTTCCGGCAACAATAAGGGAAAGGGTTGTATTCCGAATAGTGGCAGGAACCCATGTCCCCCCCTGTAGAGTTCTCCACTTAGTGCACTAGGGAATTCACTGCACTCTGGTGAGAGAGCTCAAAGGTGTCTCTTTAATTTCACTAGTCAGTTTATTGTATAAATTTGTATTTAGCATATTTATCAAAGGACACCACCATATGCTAGTTTCCTTAGAGCTTGCTAATAATCTGGAATTTTTACATCTGTCCTACGTTTTATTTTGTCCTTGGGAAATATATAGTCCCAGCATCTGGATAGTAATAATAAATAATAATAGCTCCCTCATATGGGACTTTTGCTTCAGGAACTAAGAACACATTATGCACATTTTCTCATTTATCATAATAACATCCCTTTAAGGAAGGCATTTTCTTCTGTATTTCAGAATTACATAGTGCTTGAGCCATGGAGTGTTAAGGTTTTCCTTGCATGTCTTCATGAACTGATAGGTTTTAGGAAAACTAATGGTTTTCTGATTTGAGTTCAGCAAAGTTCATGATAGAGGCTCTAATTTCTCTTTATTAAGGAAAGTCTCCATGTTTTTATAAAACTATAACAAGCAAAATGGAACAGAGTTCTCCAGATGAGACAGAGGAAGTTGTGAACTGCTTTTCTCGAGAGATTTTACCTTCTTCCATTAAACAATTACATAAGGAGTAGAAGTCAGGCCACAGGTAGAGAAGACACCACATTGTAGATTAGAGTTTACAGTAGGAGCAGAAGATTCTCATGGTAGTGATCTAAATGAGACAACTGAATCGATGAGGCTTTATGAGCACCCTCAAGCTATAACCAAATTGGAATGGAAGGAGATGAACTACAAGGTATGATATATTTGACAGATAAGAATAAGGGTTTGGGAGAAAATCTATTCAATTGGCCAGTTTGCATTGCCAGGTGAGGCCTGATATCAACATTGGCAGATCCACATCTGACAATAACACCAAGTGGTTCATTCAATGCCTTCCATTCAGCACTGCCCTTGTGAAACCAGTGCTAGTTGCCCAGAATTCCTAGTCTGACTTGGGACGGTTATCTACAGAAGTCCATTGTGGGCAAAGAGAAACAGAGGCATGCCTGACTGGCATTTCCTTCAGGCTTATTGGATTGCCAGCTACAAGTACGCAACAGATTTTTTCCATTAGTGCCTTTCTATTCTTGTCTCATAGAAGTTAAGATTCTGAGTATAATGTCTTACACAACAGGGCAGAAATACCTTTTCAGCCAGGATCCCATGCAGGGATCATTTACCTATCGTCTGAGGTCTCAGCAAAGTCTGTTATTGTCCCTGCCTGTTGTAATTTGCAGCAAAATTCTGAGGCCTCAGAAGAGGAAATGCAGTATGGTGAATAGAAAAAAATAATGCAAAATTCCATAAATAAAACCCCCCTTCATCTTTCTAACTTAGTCATTAGTGACTTGTGAACCAGTAACAGAGATCAAAAGACAGCACACAGACTTTTCCAGAAAAAGTGCTGGGGCAGAATTTTTTAGCATTTCAAATACTAAAATAGAATTCAGAAAAATAATGTGCAAAATACTGTGGGCTTTAGTTAGCAGATCTGATTTGCTTCCTATAGCAGCAAATTTAGATGTGACTGTCTTCAATGCTAAGAAACGTGGAGCTTAGCTGTGTGGCTCATATTTATGTTAATTTCAGGGCATTAAAAAGTTTTCGGTGTTTTTAGTGTTTCAGGCCACTCAGAAATATGAACACTCAAGTAGGTGTACTGAAAAGCTGTGCTATTTTGACCAAATAGCTTCTTACGATAACATTCAGTTAGGATCTCTGACACTTGAAAAATTCATGAACGTGAAGCATTTAGTTTAAATACACACATGCACGTACGAAACTGTCATTGGGCAGAAGAGACAAGGTCAGCTCCAAAGGGCTCCTGTCTCCCGTAGGGTTTGCCATTAGAGAATGAAGGCAAATGGCCAGTGCCTGTGCTCGTGAATTTTCTTTTTCCTCCTCTGTTTTGGTTGTGGAGCCAATCCTAGGGACTTTACAAGATGCCTGCTGTGTTCCTGAGAAAATAAAGTGTGCAAAGCACACTTGCCTTCAGGTTGTCCTCATCCACGGGAGATATCTGGAGTGATTAATGGCCGGACTCATAACTGCCACTGGCATGTCCTTTGGGTTTTATTGGACCCTCCAGACGTTTGACCTAATCTGAATCGGAAGGTTAACTTCCAAAATTATTTAATTTGTCTGATTTTTCAAGAAAAGTCGTTGATACTGATAAAAATATAGATAACCTTTTAAAGATCCTTTCGGCAGTTTCAGGGGTTTGAGAGAACATGCAGGGCAGGAATCTTTCTATGCTCTAAGCTGGGAGAGCATGTGTGGAAATACACAATAAAATAATTTTGAGCTGGAAAAGATCTCCAACTCATCTAAAACAAGCCTACCATTTTATCAGATAAAAACTTTCATGATGTGATTTTGTTTTCAAAATGTACTACTTCCTTTTTTTGATAAAGTAACATAAGCATGTGGTTCAAATGTCAAAAGGCACAAAACATTGGGCAGTGGAAAATAAACAAACAAACATTTCTCACTCCCAGTCATCCAGTTTGTGTCCCCGGAGGGGAACTACTGTTAATAGCTTTTTATGATTTTCCAGAGATAATCTATTCTTACGATGACATCCTTTTTTGGCTGCATTGGGTCTTCGTTGCTGTACATGCGCTTTCTCTAGTTGCGGCGAGCAGGGGCTACTCTTCCTTGTGGTGCGTAGACTTCTCATTGCAGTGGCTTCTGTCGTTGCAGAGCACTGTCTCTAGGTGTGCAGGCTTCAGTAGTAGTGGCACACAGGCTCAGTAGTTATGGCTCGCAAGCTCTGGAGCACAGGCTCAGTAGTTGTGGCGCACAGGCTTAGTTGCTCCGCAGCATGTGGGATCTTCCGGGACCAGGGCTCGAACCCGTATCCCTTGCATTGGCAGGCGGATTCTTAACCACTACGCCACCAGGGAAGCCCACAATGACATCCTTTCAGCAAGAGAACCAGACCTGGCAAGGCCAGAGAAGCCATAAATTAATCACAATTCAATATTTAACATAAAGTAATAGTATAACTTTTAATTCCAGTCTCAGCTCTGTCACTTACTCTCTTGGGCGAGTTAATTAATCTCTCTTCTTCACTTCCCCATCTATATGATGGAACTAATGATTCCTACCAGGCAGGATTATCAGGATTAAGTGAAGTCATGTACCAAAGATCCAGATACACCCCTTAATTTTGATTACGGGAAAAATATAATCTTGGGCTTCCCTGGTGGCGCAGTGGTTGAGAGTCCGCCTGCCAATGCAGGGGACACCGGTTTGTGCCCCGGTCTGGGAAGATCCCACATGCCGCGGAGCGGCTGGGCCCGTGAGCCATGGCCACTGAGCCTGCGTGTCTGGAGCCTGTGCTCCACAACGGGAGAGGCCACAACAGTGAGAAGCCCGCATACCGCAAAGAAAAAAATATATATATATATACATATATAAAATCTTTTTTTCTATCTACTTGCATTTCAGATGCAGAGGATGAAATCTTATTGAGGTGGGGATGAAGGTGTCTATAGGATATATATAAAAAGGAAACATGTGTCATGGTATCTGTTTTCATAACACTATCACTCTACTTTTCCTGGCCTTGATGAAGTTGACTGGGTTCTTCCTTAATCACCCTCATTTCATTATTAGTTTAGTTGTCTTTAATCTTCTCCAAAACCACTTTATACAACCCCAAAGTCAGATGCCTCTCCAAATGCACTACTTTCAAAGATTGCATGCAGTAAATAATATTGAGAGAGTAAGAGAGAAAGAGATTTCTCATTTAATAAATATTGATTATGCAACTAAAATGTGCCAGGCACTTTGCTAGATGACACAGAACCAGGCAAACACAGTGGAGAAAATGCTGTTAAGAATTGCTCATCTGTGGAACTGGTGAAATTCAAGAGACTGCTTGGTTTTCTGAGACCTAGAAAATCATTAGTTTCACTCAAATTTAAGATCCAAACAGTTTGAACAATTAAAGGATTTATTGGCTCATATGATGGAGAAATCCAAAAACTGGGCAGGCTTTAAAAAGCAATTCATTGGGATTGACATATATACATTAATATGTATAAAATGGATAACTAATAAGAACCTGCTGTATACAAAAATAAAATAAAATTCAAAAATAAAAAAACCCAATTCATTCCATAATGTCAACAAAAACCAACTTTCTTTCTTTACTGTACTCTGTCTTCTGTGATGTGGTTTTCTTCTAAGGCTATCCCCTCTAATGGTTTTAAAAAGGTAGTCAGAAAAAAAGTTATTTGTTTCTTAGTTCATATCTACAAAGGCAGAAAGTACTTATGGGGCAACTCCCATGTATTAGAGAGGAAAAATTCCCCCCAAAACTCCTGCAACTGTCCCCTTCAACTCATTGTCTCTCACTGGTGCACATATCTACTCTGAACCAATCACCTGGACAGAGTATGTGACAGGAGTATGTGATACTGCTGATTGGCTTAAAACAATCAGGAATTACCCCTGCAGCTGGGCAAGTCTAACCCAAACCATGCTGGAAAACATAATGTTTATTTAGGAAGTAGAAAGAGGCCTGGATGGTAAGGAGAGATCTCACAAATGTCAACTATAGCTCTTGTTAGCTGCTTTTCTCTGCATATCTATTCTATGGCACTCTCTTAGGCTGGCTCTATACACAGGGGTGTTTTATTTGGGATCGTAAATTTGATTTACACATGGCTGAGACTTGTCATGGAACAACTCTCAAACCAAATAACTGTGACTCTGCAAATCCAATTTCCATCACCCATCTATGACTTTTGCGATCTCGTTCAAAATTCTCAAATGATATCATCTGATTGGCTTAGCCTAACGTATAGATGGACACTATCCTTTGGTCTCCACACACTGGTCCTCATCTCTTTACAGCCCAAGAAATAGGGTCATCTGATATAATCATGGGTGATCAGGCCCATCTGTTCAGCAGGGTTTGTGGGTGGGGACAGTTTCTTTTAGAAGGGGATGTGGGCAGAAAGGAAATTATATACATCTCTAACCAGAAAAATCCCAGGGGTGAAAATGATAGGAAGAAAATGGCACCAAATTTAAAGATAAAAGAAAAACTGCCACAATGATTCAAAATTAAACTGGGTGACTGATCATAGACTTTTGTTTTAATCACATTTTAGCCTTATAATCTCAGAAATTTACTTTGAAGAACACTGAAACACTCTGCAAGCAGAAACACTGTAGAAGAAAACAATCTTTGATCAAAAATCCAGAACCTAAAAAGATATTTATGCTCATTATATCCCAGGTGCTGAAAAGTGTCAACACAAAGCTCCATTTTATGCCTTTCTTGCAGACTAACTTCCTCAAAATGAGTTGCACATTGAAAGGGCTAACAAAATACCCCAGTAGAATTTCTCCCAACACAAGTGCATTTCACTTTTAAGTAAATTACAATTTTCATCTCCTGATTTCTAAGAGGATGTTAGAGATTCCCATCCATTCCCAGACTAACTCTGATGTGTTCACTGGCAAGGGGGAGGTTTCCAAGTTCTCAGCACTACTTGTGGGTGGCTCTGAGGAAAGAAGTGTGTGGGTATCCGAGCAGTACAACCAAACCTCTTTGCTGGAACGAAAGAGGAATACAGGAAGCCGGAATGAGAAGAATTTTTCTTCCCTTTCTTATAATGCATTCAGGCTCACTTAGTCCCAAATAACAATCTGACCGATTACTATTTTAACTATGAAAGAATTAGAGAAAGGACTCTCCCTAGCCCCCTAAACGGGGAATGGATTGGGCTGAGGGCATCAAAACTTCCCCCTGAGGCACAGAAATTGCACCGAATGTTTTCTTGATGGTTCTAATACTTGAATTAAGAAGGCTTTGCCTAGACTTGTTCAAGATATAAAAAATAATAATAGAAAATTGAACTCAGATAAAATATAAAAAACTCATAGAAAACACTTTTCAGAAAATGTCATTTGGCCCATGGCTAATTCTGATTTTAGTTAAAAAACAAAACAAAGCCCAACGATGGTTACAACTAAACAATAGTTAAAAGAAAGAAGGGGGGCTTCCCTGGTGGCGCAGTGGTTGAGAGTCCGCCTGCCGATGCAGGGGACACGGGTTCGTGCCCCGGTCCGGGAGGATCCCACATGCCGCGGAGCGGCTGGGCCCGTGAGCCATGGCCGCTGAGCCTGTGCGTCCGGAGCCTGTGCTCCGCAACGGGAGAGGCCCCAGCAGTGAGAGGCCCGCATACCACAAAAAAAAAAAAAAAAAAAAGAAAAAAAGAAAGAAGGGAAGACTTCAGACATAAAGGAAGAATTTTTTTTCCATCAACATTTCATGTAGCAGCTCCATCACAGCCTTCCCATTTCTCAAAGCTTTGATTTGTGGAAATAGTGGTTATGCAATTTCCACACATTGTGGTCCAATCACAGCATGTAGGCAACAATGAAAAGAAAACAACTAAACACACTTGAAGCTGGAGATTTTGATAAGCTTTTCTTTTCATTTCACGAAGGTTTTTAACTTGATATTTTTCTAAGGCACCCGAAATATTCCTATTGAGCTTTAATCAGATATATGTGAACACAGCAAAGTGTCTCATTTTCGTAAATGTATCTATGGCAGCAGCACTGGCTAATCTAAGTAGTTGTAAAAAATTAACGAAAAAGAAACTATTGGACTGTGAGAATCCCACAGTTGACAGATTGTTGGTTTTACTTTTTTTAAAAAAAAATCTATGCCATATGTTTACAGAAGATGAGAAATGTTGGAAAAAATTATTTTCCTTAGGGCATAATGCTGCAGCCATTGAGAGAGAGGTCTCTGGCATTTTCAGTGAGGATTTGGTGCAAGGAACAAGACAGCATTAGGTCTGCACAGTCGTTGGCCGAGAAAAACAAAGATGATTTCCTCTGGTCCCTATTTTAGTTTTACTCTTTGAACTTCCAACAGTTTATTTATTATTATTGTTATTATTTTTAACTGGACACAGATTGTTTCAGGAATCATCTTGGTTCCCTTTTTTGAAGCCCTTTTTAAAAAATTTGTTGAGACTGGTTTCTAAAAGGCTCCACCTCCACCACCTGTCACTATACAGGGGGTTGCGACTTGGATAGCACCCCTCACTTCTGAGTTCAGCTGCAGACTGGATGGTGAAGGGCAGTGGCCGAGGAGGTGGAAGTGCAGATTTGGAGGTAGGTGACAATATAGTATTTCAACATAAAAATCCCCACACTGCGGATCAGTGATAAATTTTCATACACCTGGAGAAACAAAACTCGTCTACCAAATGTAATTCTCTCAGAAGGATTTTCCCCTCTACATCTAAAATCCTGGGAATTTCACCTGCTGTGTCCATCATTTCTAAGTGACTAATCATATGTTGGTTACCTGTCACTAGGTGGCATCATTCAGTGTTTCTTGACAGCAGTAACTAAGTTGGCAAAGTTGCAGCTTGGGCCATTTTTTGGTATTTTCTTCTTTGGTGTGAATCTAGAGAATCTAAATCAGATGGTGGATCTTTATTTGTTGTGTGCATTTGGCTTTGTAACATATGTATAGTGTTTGAGATTCTTTTTTCTTAGCGTGTCTTGGTGGTATGTGAACCCAATGATTAGTCTTATATAAATAATAAATGAGTTCTTCCTCTGAATTCTCTTCTAAGTCACATACACAAATATTTACTTATAGAGACTTTGCAGAACTAAAATAAGTCCCCACATGTCTAGGATCTTTATCTAGACATGCAGGTAGGAAAAAATATATGAATGAAACTTGTTTTATCTTAGAATGGTCAGTTGAAATCTAGTCATGGATAAGCCACTACGATGGAAAAATATAAAAATGATCAGTTGATGTTCTCATAAACCTGTGAAATTTGTAAAGAAAATATAACAGTGATAAATAAGAAAAATGGATGTAAATATAATATGAGCTAATGGTCACAGTCCTGTACTCTCCCAGATGTGACAGGTTAATTATGACCATTTTTATTTGTTGTATTCTAATAAAGCTTATACTACTGAAGAGTAAGTGCTAACTTCCACATTGTTAATAAAACAGGACCAATTTTTCTAAATTATAATTATGACTTAGTGACCTGAAAATATGTAAATAATAATAGATGACAAAATGTATTATCTGGAATGAGGCTAACAAGATAGATGACAGTCAGATAGATAAAAGGATAGCATCTAATACAGTACTTGATATTCTGAATAGTTGTCTAAAATCTACAATATTGCTCTTCTATTTTCATTTACTTATTTATTACCTGAAAAGACATTTCTGTTTCAATCTATGTTATTTCATTTATTCATTCATTCAACAAACATTTAGTTGAATACTTACATTGGATTAGATACTCGAGATGCAAAAATAAATAGAACACCAAATTTACCCTCAAAAAGCTTTTAGTTTTTTATGTTGCTAAGCATCTGTAAAGTAAGTTTCAGAATCAGTCATGGGGGGTTGGGGGAAGGAAGGGGAGACAGAAAGAGAGAGAGGGAGAAAGGAAAAGAGAGCGAGAGAGAGAGAGAGAGAGAGAGAGAGAGAGAGAGAGAGAGAATACAGAGTCTTAGATGAGGAAACAAGATGCATGGTCACAGCTCTGCCAGTAACTCATGCTGTGATCCTTGTCTTCCCACACTGTACATTCATATGAAAAAATTTTATGTGAAAGTGCTTTGTAAACTGTAAAATATTTTAAATGTAAAGATATTTTAAACTTTTTAATTTCTCCTTATAAGAATCCTACAATTTTTAAATATATTTTTGATATATATATCAAAATATATATTTTGATTCAAGTGCTTTCTCCCTTTTAAATTCCACTCTGTTTCAAAATTCTAGCTGCATAAACAAAACCCATTAAATGTCCAACTCACCTTGTAAAACAAAAAGTGAACAGAAGCACTGTGATCTTGGAAAGAGAAAAGGTGAGAGGCTAAACCAAGTGGCCTTGTGACTACACCAGACTCTGAAACATGGAGACTCTGGGATTACCCCCTTACCCTCTTTTAATCTAATAATTCTGGCTGCTTCTCATTTTTGCAGATTAAAAAAATGGAATTTTAAGCAAATTCTGTTACAATAACACATATAAGACAAAGAGAGCTCTTTTGAGTTTCATTCTGGTCCTATAACTTTACCTTTTCTCCACTTTGGTGGTAGAAAAAACTAAAGCTCCTAGTTGATTACTGGATTATGAGATTTGGTACAACGCCACCTGTTCTTAGACTAGTTCAGTAGTTTTGCAAAATGCTTCCTATTTTTCACTAAGGCAAGAAATATCATATTCTACACTAGGTAAGTCATAAAACCTGTTTTTCTACAGGTTGTATGCAGAAATCAATATGTAAGGAACTCTGAGCTCAATGTATTTAAGACCACAAAGAAAGATACCTAAAATGATCAAGGCCTTGATCTGAGTTTCTGTATGCAGAAATCAATATGTAAGGAACTCTGAGCTCAATGTATTTAAGACCACAAAGGAAGATACCTAAAATGATCAAGGCCTTGATCTGAGTTTGTGTAGAGACATATTTTATCTTAATTTCCTGGTCCATTATCTGGGGATTTTGTCTTTTATTCTGTACTGTATTAAGCTGTATTTTTAGTATGATGATGACTTACTAGTAAAGACAAACTTCTAATTAAGCATTTGGGCTGAAAACGTTCCCTCAATCTGTTATATATTTGTTTGAAATAATATTATTTCATCAGGGAAACAGAAAAAGTGACTTGGATTCATTCTACCTGTAAAAAATGTATGCCTATCCTAATTTTAAAGGATTAGTTTTGTTCTAGAATATTTGTTTACCATCAGACATGGGCTGGGAGAAAATATGAAAGGCTGGAAATGAAAGTTTAGAGACTAAGATATCTACTTACCACTTTATTTCCTTCTCGGCTTTCTCTTTATTTTTTAGGTTATGACATTTTTCTCTTTGTTTAAAACATTATTTCAAGCCAACAAGTGTTATAAGAATGACAGTATTTGTGCACAAGGAACCTAGGAAATGGAATTCTACTTCACTATTTCCAGAGACCATAGCTTTTAAGCCTTTTACCATCAGTATATTTGGGTAAAAAGATGGTCTTTATCATGAAAGTATATGCACCCACATTTAGCCATGGACAAAACTTCCTGGAAGGAAGCAAAGATTTTTTTAAGAAATTATTTTGGGAAAGTGTGCTGAAGCTTTTCTCTAAAAATAAAATGGTATTTCATCAGTACTGGTCATTTTTTAGCCACATATGACAAATGAGCACAGATGCTCACAAAAATCTAAAAGGAACTGAAATGGCAAATATCTTTCCTTTCACTGCATCTAAAACAAAAACAAACTTTACCACATTGATTGAAGAGAATGCAGGAAGTCATATGGTCCCACCCAAAGTTCCTGCATTCAAAATGTCCTCATGGGGCAGAAGGTTCAAGGTGTTTTTAAGAACAGAACTTTCATGTTTCTGCCTGTTAACAATGGCACTTCCTGTTTTGACCTCTAACCATACTAGGGTATCAAGAAAGTAAGAGGATGGACTTCTCCTTTTTGCACAGTGAAGAGCATTTTTACTCCTTCTCATCATGTGTGTAGAGTTCAAAGTGAAGATTATGATTACCTAATTCTCCTGAGGTTCTGTAGATTGATCTACAGTCTCCCAACAAGAGTTGTGATTTTCAATAATTTATAGTTATCTAGTCATGAGCCTGGTATTGAAGTCAACAGAATGTGTAATATTCCTCATCTCAAGTATAAGTAAAGCTACATGCTTCAAATGACCCCAGTGCTTTACTAAAAGTTACTAAGAGCCCTTAACATGTTCAGGACTCAGTGACTGCCTCCTTCTAAGCCACCTTCTTTCAAAAAAGAGAGAATGAAAGGAAGAAAGTAGGGAGAGAGGGAAAGAAGGAAAGGCAGCAAAGATGATGGAAGGAAGGAAGGGAGGAAGGAAGAAAAGCTTGAGGAAAGAAAAAAGAAAAGAAGAAAGGGAGAAAGGGTGGGAGGGAGGGAAGAAGGAAGAAAAGAAAGAAAAATTAGAGTGAAAAGATCATCACTTCAAAGTGAGAAAGAAACTACTTGCAGGATTCAATAATCTGAGTACTGTTGCTTCCCAAAACAAGAAAAAAATATTTTTAAAGCAAATCAAATTCCACTTAGTATAAAAAATGTCATGTTATTTTTTTTAAGTAGATACAGATGACAGGAATGCTAAAGATGTAAGTACGTAAAAATAGAGTTGCCATATGATCCAACAATCCCACTCCTGGGCATGTATCTGGACAAAACTATAATTTGAAAAGATATGTCCACAGCAGCACTATTTACAATAGCCAAGACATGGAAACAACCGAAATGTCCATCGACAGGTGAATGGATAAAGAAGATGTGGCATATATATATATATATATATATATATATATATATATATATATATATAAAATGGAATATTAGCCATAAAAAAGAATGAAATAATGCAATTTGCAGCTACATGGATACACCTAGAGATTATCATACTAAGCAAAGTAAGTCAGAAAGAGAAAGACAAAAAACATATGATATCACTTATATGTAGAATCTAAAATATGACACAGATGAGCTTATCTATCTGACACAGATGAGCTTATCTATGAAACAGAAACAGACTCACAGACATAGAGAGCAGACTTGTGGTTGCCAAGGGGGAGAAGGGGTGGGGGAGGGTTGGATTGGGAGTTTGGAGCTAGCAGATGCAAACTATTATATATAGAATGGATAAACAACTAGGTCTTCCTGTATAGCACAAGAAACTATATTCAATATCCTGTAATAAACGAAAATGGAAAAGAATACAGAAAAAAAAGATGTAAGACATCAAAATAAATAAGAAAAGCATTTTAGAAGGTAATATTCTCAAAGTGTTTTTTTTTAAATAGTGCTATATATTGAAAGAGGAAACTATTAAGTGGAAAAAACTCAGTAACTATTCTATTTTCTGTATTATTGTGGGGATGACAGTTTATTAGAAGTGAGAATATATTTTCTTGACAAGAAAGACAAACCTTATCTCAAAATTTGTCCTTCAATTCTTGAGGGAAGTTATATATTTTTATGCCATAGGAAAGCGATTTGTTGGCTTTCCCAACAAATCTTTCCCAGATTCTATAAGACTTTCTTTGAATATAAATGCATATACTATTAAATATATGCATACAATATAAATGATATATGCATAGATATAAATGTTTTAGAAAGACTTAAATGACTGCTTTCTTTAAAATATTTCAGTAATTGGGATAAATATAGTAAAATTAAATTCCTTCAGGTACTTATTATCATTAATGATTTATGTATTTTTTTTTAAAATAAGAAATTCATGTTTCAATTGCAAATTCCAGATTGTTACACATACCAAATGATACTAAAACAATAAAGCATTTGCTAAAGCAGAAGATAAGCAAAGCATTGTCAAAGGATGCTATGGGTGTAGCTAATAGCAAAGTTGTTAAGACTGCTAATCCCGTTTGGAAATCTGTGCCACCTGATGAGCAGATGCACAAAAGATATTAGTGGGAGAGCTGAGAAAACCAATGATAATTAGAAAAGTCATTTTTTAGCAGAATGCATTCTAGAGCAAAAATAATTTTTTGATGCAGAAAACTGACACAATAACCAAAGTGATTAGGCTTTCTTGACTATTATTTCTATAAATTTATAAAACTAAAATAGAAATGGGTAACTGTCAAAAACCAATGTTTCCCCTTCTTCCATAAAACATAAACACTTTGAAAAATAATTTTGCTGTAAAAATGATCACCAGAACATGTTTTCTTTAATCCTTAATTTAGGTTTTAATGTATTTTCCATAAGTAAACAATTCATAAATTATCTGATACTCTTGATTCATTATTAATATCAGTCAGGTTAGGGAAGTAGATAAAAGATAACTTTGTTTTACTTGTGCTACTCTTTTTATTTGTTTGTTTGTTTGTTTATTGACATACAGTTGACATACAATATTGTGTTAATTTCAGGTCTACAACATAGTGATCCAACAATCAAATATATTACAAAATGATCACCACAAAAAGTCCAGTAACAATCTGTCACAATACAAAATTATTACACTATTATTGACTATATTCCCTGTGCTTACATTACACCCCGTGACTTACTTATTTTATAAACGGAAGTCTGTACCTCTTAATCCCCTTCACCTATTTCATCCATCCTCCCAAACCCTCCTCCTGATATCGGGTGACCTCAGCCTGCAGTGGCTTGAAGCGGGATTTCAGTTCCCCAGCCAGAGATTGAAGTCAGGCCGTGGCAGTGACAGCACTGAATCCTAGCCACTAGACCACCAGAGACCAGTGTCTAGTGATAGGCCCTGGCCCATCAGCTTTGTAGAAATGAATTTCCACAGAGAGGTGGAAAGTAGTGAAACAAGTAAAGAGTTTATTAGGAGGAAAAAGAGTACAGAAAAAGAGTACGTGTGAATAGACTCATATGGGCGGGCTCAGAGAGAGAGGTGTGCCCTTGTGGTAGTTTGAATCACTTATATGGGGCATTTCTTCTGGGTTTCCTTTGGCCAATCATCTTGCTTTGCCTGTCTCTGAGTTCATATTTGGTTTATCTCAGGGTCCTCCCCTGTGTGTGTGTGCGTCTCTTAGCCAAGATGGATTCTAGCAAAGAGGCCTATGGGTAGGTTGACATCATCTACTATGGGGTGGTGCCCCCTCCTTTTTTGACCCCCAAGGAGCCTTTCTGTGCAAGTGTAGTTGGGAAGGTCTCCTTGACCTTGAGAAGAGAAATATATGGTGTCTTTATCTCTTATCTGGGCAGGGCTCCTCTCTGCACCTGCTATTATCTTCAACTTGGAGTATCTGTCCACAGAGGACAGACTCCAGCTGCTCAGCCTGGGACCCCCATCTATGTCCTGCCTCACTCCCACCCTGGCAATCACCAATTTGCTCTCAGTATCTATAAGTCTGTTTCCGTTTTGTTTGTTTGTTTTGTTTTTCAGATTCCACATATAAGTGAGATCATACAGTCCTTGCCTTTCTTTGTCTCACTTATTTCCCTTAGCATAGGGCCCTCTAGGTCCATCCAAGCTGTCGCAAACGGCACAATTTCATTCTTTTTTATGGCTGAATAATAGATAAATATTTTTTGTGTGTGTGGTACGCGGGCCTCTCACTGTTGTGGCCTCTCCCATTGCGGAACACAGGCTCCGGATGAGCAGGCCCAGCGGCCATGGCTCACGGGCCCAGCCGCTCCGCGGCACGTGGGATCTTCCCAGAGCGGGGCACGAACCCGTGTCCCCTGCATCGGCAGGAGGACTCTCAACCACTGCGCCACCAGGGAAGGCCCAATAAATAATTTTTTTAAAAACGTTATAAATAAAATATATACTGTGGCCATGGTAATCCTTCAAATTCAAGGAGACACTTGACATTGAGGATTGCTTTTATCTCTAAGAATCAATTACTCAGAAGGCCCAGTTTTAGATGGTGAGTGCTTAAGAGCAGGAACTAAGGAGTGAGTCTGTATTTTAATTATGGTATAGTAGTGCCAATTTATCCCCAGAGCAAACTGTAGTTTTTCTCCTTTTTAAACAGAGACAGTAACAGCCCCTGCTTCAAAGGGTTGTTCAGAGGATTAGCTGAGATTATTCATTCTTTTTTCTTTATTCTGCTCTGCAGTAGTTATTTCCACTCTTTTATCTTCCAGGTCACTTATCCGTTCTTCTGCCTTAGTTATTCTGCTATTGATTCCTTCTAGAGAATTTTTAATTTCATTTATTGTGCTGTTCTTCACTGTTTGTTTGCTCTTTAATTCTTGTAGGTCCTTGTTTAACGTTTCTTGTATTTTCTCCATTCTATTTCCAAGATTTTGGATCCTCTTTACTATCATGACTCTGAATTCTTTTTCAGATAGACTACATATTTCCTCTTCATTTGTTAGGTCTGGTGGGTTTTTACCTTGCTCCTTCATCTGCTGTGTGTTTCTCTGTCTTCTCATTTGGCTTTGGAGACTGTGTTTGGGGTCTCCTTTTCGTGGGCTGCAGGTTTGTAGTTCCCATTGTTTTTGGTGTCTGCCCCCAGTGGCTAAGGTTCGCTCAGTAGGCTGTGTAGGCTTCCTGGTGGAGGAGACTGGTGCCTGTGTTCTGGTGGATGAGGCTGGATCATGTCTTTCTGGTGGGCAGGACTGCGTCTGGTGGTGTGTTTTGGGGTGTCTGTGGCCTTATTATGATTTGAGGCAGCCTCTCTTCTAATGGGTGGGGTTGTATTCCTGTCTTGCTAGTTGTTTGGCATAGGGTGTCCAGCACTGTAGCTTACTGGCCATTGAGTGAAGCTGGGTCTTAGCATTGAGACGGAAATCTCTGCGAGAGCTTTCGCCATTTGATATTACATGGGGCCGGGAGGTCTCTGGTGGACCACTGTCCTGAACTCGGCTGTCCCACCTCAGAGGCACAGGCCTGTCACCCGGACGGAGCACCAAGACCCTGTCAGCCACCCGGCTCAGAAGAAAAGGGAGAAAAGAGAGAGAAAGAAAGAAAATAATAAAATAGCTGAGATTATTCATGGTTAGTGCAAAATGTGGGCCACAGGAGGCATGCTATTATGTTACCAGTTCCAATAATGTTGTATTGATGGTGGTGGTGATGGTGATGCCTATTCTACAAGGGTTCTGAACCTCTTCCTGAGATTTCTAGTTTTACCTGGGATTAAAGGTAAACCTCCCCCGACCCCACCCCTTCGTGTTCTTGAGAACTTAATAACTACACAGAAATAAAAAGGCTATCATTCCACTCTCCTGTTCCTGCACCTTCACACCTCAGTAGTTTTTACTTGAGGAGATATGCAGACTTGAAAAAGGAAAAGGCCATCCCTGAATATGTGGGAACCACATCTGAAGGGAGAGAACTTGCAGAACCAGCACTGTCTTCTCTGAGGTATGTTCACTTTGCAGGGAAAACAACATGGCAAAGTTCTGAGACTCATCGCTTCAAAGGGGTAAATTTTGAGGTGGGTTATATCTCGCATGAGGAATTAAAGTCCTATAGAATTTAATAAAATTATAAAGTGGAGTTTGGAAGTTCAGGAACATATCTGTGCTGAGGAAAACAAAGAGAATTAACAAGCTATAAAAATCACAAAAGCTAGAATATGCAGTGGATTAGGACTTGATGGGGAGCCATTGTTATGCTACTTAGGAGGAACAAACCCCTCCCAAAAGACCGTCTCAGGAAAACTTTAGACTGAAGCAGGCTGAGACAGTTTTGACCTCTCAACCTGTCTCCCCTAATGAAGATAGAAGAAAATGTATTTAAGGGAGAGCAGAATTGCATCCTTTCTCTTTGGACCTAAGCACCTTGAAAAGCTGTTGCCAGGATAAGTCTTATGCGCAACCCACCGAGGCTTAAGACATATTATTACCAAGGCCATGGAAAGGATATTTAATGCCTCTCTAATATGCTTGTGTATTTCCTTATGATTTAAACTTTTAAATTTGATGTCGTGGGGTATGGCACTCGACCAAGGTTCAATGATGGCAGAGTACTTCTGGGGTATTAGCAAAATATTTTGTTGAAGACATAAACTTGAATTTCTAGATACTAGAAACTGACTATCCAAGGAGAAATTTTGCCACCTTTGATTTTGAGCTTCTTGTACCTTGTTTCTTTTCCTCTTCCAATTTCCTTTCTCATGTTCTTAGCA